>NC_080793.1:10276160-11476160 GCF_028018385.1 Neofelis nebulosa
ACAATTCTCAGTGCTTTGCATGTAATGATTAATTGAATTCTCACAACAGCCCTGTGACAAGGTATTATGATAATCCCCAGTTTGAGAGGTGAGGAGACTGAGGCCGGGGAAAGGTTAAATAACTTGCCTTAGGTCACATAGCTAGGAAGTGGGGAGTCAGCATTTGAGCCCAGGCACTCAAGCTGCAGACAGTATTCTTAATCTCTGTGTTATACTTGCATGATGTGTGAAGGGCTCCCAGAGGTCTTCACTTGTTATTGTGAGGTTAATTCTCAGACAGTTTTTAAGTGGCTCCATGTTTCCCCCAAGGGGTTGGCCACAAAGGTGGTGATCATTCCTTTTGCCCTGAGGTTTTCATAAAGCCTTTTTGCCAGTGGAATATTTGTAGCTGAAGCCATTTAGGAGACAATGAGGTGCTTAGGGACAGAGTGCTGCTGTTCTACCGATGACACAATGTTTTATGTGCTGCAGTCTTCAAGGGTGCAGACTCTGTTTCCTCAGGCCTGAATGATTGAGGGACATGAGTGCGAGTAAGCAGATTGCAGTTTAATCTTGGAAAGATCGAGGTAATTTGTACAGACCTGTAAGTATTTGGACTAGGAGAAAGGATGGTGCTTGCAGAAAAATATTAAAGTGTATTTTGTGTGCAAAACAAAGGGTCTTTCTGTGAAATTGGTAATGTCTAGGTGATTATTTTCAAAGAAAGATGATTTCCAAAGTGGGATTTAAGCCATTTAAAAATCTGAAATGATTGGGGCGCCTGGGTGGCTCAGTCGATTAAGTGTCCGACTTCAGCTCAGGTCATGATCTCACAGTTCGTAAGTTCAAGCCCTGCGTCGGGCTCCGTGCTGACAGCTCAGACCCTGGAGCCTGCTTTGGATTCTGTCTCCCTCTCTCTCTGCCCCCCTCCTGTTCGTGCTCTCTCTTTCTCTCAAAAATAAACATTAAGAAAATTTTTTTTAATAAAAATAAAAAGAAGTAAAAATCTGAAATGATGGGAGTACTTTTCTTCTCTTTCTCTGCTCTCTCTTCACACTGTGTCCCTAAGGTCAGCCAGTGATTCCTTCTCAGTGTCCATCAGATTTGACGCTTCTCAAGGTTCATCAGCACTCCTTTGTTCCAGCACCTCTCACAGCTCATTTATGTTACCGCATCTTCCAGGCTGGCCTCCCTGCCACTTGTCCCCTCTCCCTCGGTGTGTCTCGTGCAGCTGTGGCCAGATGAAATATCCCCATTGCCCTCCTGAGGTAGCAGAACTAAACTGTCCACCTGACAGAGCCCTTCAGCGACAGCACCCTTTCCCCCACATACCTTCCAACTTAATTTGTACTGTTGAGCTCAACCCTCATTTACTTATCACCTACCTTCCTGTTATAGGTACGCTATTTTAATGAAGACGTCCTTTCTTACTTAAGCTCCACAAAAGCCCAGAGAGATAGACGTTTCTCTTCTTGTTTTATGGATGAGGAAACCAAGAGGCAGAAAGCCTCAGAAAGGAACTGGCATGTAGGTATAAAATAACTGTCTGGTGAATGAATGAGTAAGTGATTGAAAGCCAGTGATTAAGAAAGTTTGTTCTGGGGCGCCTGGGTGGCTCGGTCGGTTAAGCGTCCGACTTCGGCTCAGGTCACGATCTCACGGTCCATGAGTTCGAGCCCCGCGTTGGGCTCTGTGCTGACAGCTCAGAGCCTGGAGCCTGTTTCAGATTCTGTGTCTCCCTCTCTCTCTGCCCCTCCCCTGTTCATGCTCTGTCTCTCTCTGTCTCAAAAATAAAAATAAACGTTTAAAAAAAAAATTAAAAAAAAAAAAAAGTTTGTTCAGTACTTGAACCTGGGCCAGTCTGATTCTAGATCTTCTGTCACCCTGCCTCCTAATGTAACCCCATTTTGCTTATTACTTGACAGTTTGGTTCTCTGACCACAAGCTGTTTGTAATTTTTCAAACCATTATTCCACTCATTTCTTCAGCCTGGACTACATTTAGCCCGTTTCCCCATTTTTCTTTAATTATTTTTTAATTTTTATATTTATTTATTTTTGAGAGAGAGAGAGTGAACACAGGCAGGGGAGGGGAAGAGAGAGAGGGGATAGAGGATCTGAAGCAGGCTCTGTGCTGACAGCAGAGAGCCTGATGTGGGGCTTGAACTCATGAACCATGAGATCATGACCTGAGCCGAAGTTGGATGCTTAACCAACTGAGCCACCCAGGCACCCTGCCCATTTTTCTTAAGAACATAGGGCAAAACTCACGCTGATTGGTACTTTGGTACTTGAACCACTTTTCATCTGTCCATTCCTGTGGTGCTGTATTATTCACATATCTAATTACATACTGATTTGTGGCATTTCTTTCTTTCTTTTTTTGTTTTAAAGATTTTAGCTTTATTTTATTTTATTATTTTTTTTAATTTTTTTTAATGTTTATTTATTTTTGAGACAGAGAGAGACAGAGCATGAACGGGGGAGGGTCAGAGAGAGAGGGAGACACAGAATCGGAAGCAGGCTCCAGGCTCCGAGCCATCGGCCCAGAGCCCGATGCGGGGCTCGAACCCACGGACGCGAGATCGTGACCTGAGCTGAAGTCGGACGCCCAACCGACTGAGCCACCCAGGCGCCCCAAGATTTTAGTTTTAAACAATCTCTACACCCAGCCTGAGGCTCGAACTCACAACACCGACATCAAACGTCCCATGCTCCACCGACTAAGCCAGCCAGGTGCCCCTGATTTGTGACATTTCTAATCAGGTCACATGTGTATGTGTTTTCAAAGTTAGACTCGTGAACTCTTTGGGCAAAGCACTGGGTATGATGGATTATGTGTCAGGCAGACTTGGGTCCTGGCTTTGCCACTTATTGTGCAATTTTGGATAAATAAGAGCTTAACTTCTGTTGGACCCAGTGTCCTCTCCTTCCCAGCTCTGCTTTTATTCCTTGGTCCATAACAGGTCACCAGGGCATGTAGATTATCTTTCCATTTAATTAATGCTAAAAAAAAAAAAAAAAGGTCTGGTAACTAGATACACTAGTAGACTTGTCCTGGTGCAGTATTTGGTTTAGAATTTTCTCCTTAGGAATTATGACCATTCCAGCAGTGATAGATTGAGTTTCCCACCCCACATATTACAGAATATGCAGTTATCTGGCAGATATTACAGTTATAGTGTTGTTGAGGGGAGGGAGTTCTGAATTTTCTACTTTATTTAATTTGCCTTTATTGTGTCTTCGATATATATGCACTAACGCTTTCCTGTGCATTTTTTAAACCAGTATGCCCCATGGTATTTTTTAAGTGTTCGGTTTAGGGGTTTTTTTCCTTCTTTCTATTCAATTTTATTATTGTTCTCATCTGTATGTCTCTTTCAAGATAACTGCCTGTTCTAGGCATCACACCTGTCATTGGAGAGGTGTTTGCTGCCTTTGCCTGGCTCAGGGTCATGTTCATCTCAGAGCAGGTCTCCTTTTCTTTGTCGTGCGGCAGCAGTTCCCCAGCGTCCGTCCAACACAGGTCCTTGTCTGAGGAGGAGGAAGACTTGGGAATAGGGACTGTAATCTCTGCCCTGGGAAGGCATCTCAGAGCAGCAGCTGCCCCCGCACACCACAGCCGGTGCCTGGAGGTCATACCTGGGCCAGACTGAGCTGAGCTGCTCTAGGCTGTCTGTATTTAAGCAGATATAGACATGCCCGCCTCCTCCCCGCCCCCCCCCTCCCCCCCCCACAGTTTTTATTTCATTTAATTTAGTGAAAACTTGAGCTCTTAGGCCACGCATAGGCAGATGTATCCTTACTCTGAAGGAACCTGCAGACTAGTAGATATACAAACCACAATAAAGAAGCATTAAGGAAATTTTAAATTAAAAACAACTTAAAAATCAAAATTTCATGTGTCTCTTTGAGCAGTAGGTGCTATAAATTGTCTTTGCATCTTTTAGTATAATTCAGTCTGTGTGTAATTTTACATTCTGCTTTTGCACCCACCTTCATTGTTTTTGAACTTTTCTTTTTATATATTTCAAATAAATACCCCTTTTCAATGACTGGCTTACATTCCTTTGAGCATGTATTCCACAGTTTCCAGGCCTCTTTCTTAGACAGAGGCAGGGAAGGCAAAGGTAGGGAACGTTTTATCAAAAAAGTAGAGCCATGATCTTGCTCACTTCGCTCTGCAGTCTGAACATACAGTGGAAGGTAGGATTCTTGATTTTTTTTTTTTTTTTTTAGTTTTTATTTAAAACTTATTTAAAACTTATTTGTTTCGTTTGTTTATTTATTTATTTATTTAATTTATTTATTTATTTTTGAGCCGCAGCTGGGGATGCATAGAGAACATATATATGGGGAACATATAGAGAACAAGACTGGGAGATAGGGGAATGCAGTGATAGTTCATATCCAGTGATTTCAATTTAGTTTGTGAAGTATTCGGAGACTAATCTTGTAAGAAGAGGTTTGTGCCTCTAATGACGTTTGAGGTAAGTGGGGCTGTTTTAAGCTTTTTGCTGTTGGCATAAGTAGACATTTAAGAACATTGGATAAATCTTAGGGTAGAATTTGTAGGACTTGGTGTCTTCCTGGCCCCGTGGAAACAGGCTTCATGATGGGAAGGTCAGAATTGCAGGAGAACAGGGTACTGCTGTTAAATGCAGAGTGAGTAAGGATTAGGGCTGAAGAGAATGACTCCAACATTGGACTGGTTAGCTCTATCTGTGGACTAATTAGAGAGGAGAGGACTTTTCCACCCATTAGATTGTGATGGAGAAAAGGAGAAAAGATCATAATGGAGATCTTAATGGAGAGGACAGCAGTGAACAGGAGTGTTTTCCTCTTCCGAAGTTCTGTTCTTTCCTTGGTACATCCTTGTGATGAACTCTTTGCGTCTTGGTTCCCTTATGTGAAAAAACTGGGGTGATAGTACCTACTGGCCATGGTTATTTTGAAGGCTGATTGGAGAATACCTGTGCAGGTGCTCCTAGGCTGCTTTGTATCACTGTAATGAGTTATTCTATTAAGTGGTATGTTTTGGGACTTTGACTTTCTATCTCCCCCGTAACCCATCGTCAAGCATTAGTATTATTTTCCACACAGAAATTTAAACCACGTCTGATTTCACCAGGACTCAGTTTGCCCAAAGGAAATGGGCTGGTGAAGCTGTGTAATGTTCCCCTGCTAGTTAGAAAGGAGGTGAAACCATAATTGTTTCAGTGGAATTTTTTTCCCTCTTCTCCACCTTGTGAAAAGTGTATTCATATGTTTTAGAAGACTCCCCTACAAGTCTAATTCGGTGACAAGAATTGCCATCATTGCTAAATTTATTACACTTTCACCTCTTTTCCCTGAGTGACTCATTATTGAGTCCTGGAAATGCAACTGTGTTTTTGTTTAGGAGGAGGTGGTGGTGAGGGAGAACTTGGGGATGACTTTTAAATAAGAGAACTTTGTATTATATTTATCTGTCTGGAGGCAATAAATCTGTTTCAGCAGATTAAATACAGACTTCTTTATAAAGCCCTATTTTCTCAAACCTCTTATCAGCAGCACTTGGCAGTAATCACACCTACGGAAACTTGTAATTTTCCTCAAGGAGGTGACACTGACAGAATTAAAAATGAAGGAGCCCCCCTGAAAAGCAAGTTCATTACAAATTAACAGTGGTCTTAGCAAAGCAGTGGGCTAAGGCGTGTCAAATAGCGATATGGATAAAGAAACCCAGCATTTTAAACTGTCAGAGCTGGGAGCAGGGCTAGCCTGAGAACAAATTAATCACATATTGTCAAGGCAAAGTTGCATCAAATTAACACATCGGATTCCAGCATATTAATGTTAGAATGCTTTCACCTGATTATTACTGCAAACCATTGCCACTCTTTGAATGCAAAGATATAATTAAATTGCTAAATAGAAAGTGCATATAATATCTCCACATGCATTTAGGATGCATGAGCTGAAAAGTGCACATCCTAGGAAGTGACAGATTCTATTTGTAGGGGGAAAACTTTACTTTTTTTCCCTTTTATTTACTTGGGAGTACTAGAGTATGAAATTAGAAAAGTTAGTTATGTTATTCATATCCTATATGAGTTAGATGAAATACAGATTTAATTTAACTGATTTGCTACACTGGCTATGAGTACATAATTACCTCTGTGTTTTTCTGGAAGAGAAATGGAAAAATGTTGCACAATGGTCCTTTGCAACAAAATTGCCCATTACACGTAATCCTAGTGGTGGATTTCTTCAGAAGGTGCTTTGGAGAAACTAGATTGGCCATTATGACAACCGTCTTTTACATGGGGTTGCTTTCTAGCTCTGCTTAATATAGTGTGTGTGTCTGATGATACTCAAAATGAGAACTCTGGCAGAAGCTCAGTTGCAGTTGACCTTTGTGATCAAGGATGCAGCCCAGCAGGAAGAACTTGCTCTATCATAGTCCCTGCTTGTCCTAGGTTATACTTGGACCAGGCCTTCCGGTTTGCTATCTCTGCTACTCATATTTAGCCTTGCTGTCTCTGTTATTCACAGGCTGCCTACTCCCCCCTGCCCTCTACCAAGCTCTGTTGGTCCTCTGAATTAAAATCTTCCTTAGATTTAGAGCTCAGTTTCTTTCTTGAAGACTCCTTTAGCAACCCAGGTATCCACAGACTTCTCTCTTGAGCTTGACATAGAGCAGTCTTAATTTACCAATCTCACTTAGTAGCAGTCAGGAGCTTGTAAACCTGGAAAAGGGAAGTAGTGATCATTAGGAGACAGCATGGGTTTACTTAGAACCAGGCAGGGTGAGATGACCTCATTTCTTTCTTGGGTAGGGTGATTGGCCAGATAGAGTACTGTGGTCATGGCAGTTGTGAATTTCACTAAAAAGCACCCTTGGCTGTCTCAGAGGTTACAAGAGTGTCGATGTCATTGCTTCCTGGGCATTTCTGCTTTGTAGGAGATCTGATCTAAGGCCTTAGTTCCCCTCGGGGTCAGTGCCTCCTGCCTCTTAGCACTTTTCCATCTTGCTACCCCACAGAGTGAGTTTCTGAGCTCAGGCCTGCAAACTGATTTTGATATTTGTGTCACTAGAATATATTTGTGAATTGTGTTGCAAAAGCCATATTTATTGTACTCTAAATACTTCTAAAAATGACTTTTGTAGTATCCGTGCCTCTGCTAGTTTAGATGTTTAGGAGTAAGCCACGCCTACGTGCTTAAGTGTACAGAACAGTAGTGTTAATTTTATACACCTTGTTATGCAACAGATCTCTACAACTTGTTCATCTTACAGAACTGAAGCGCACGGTTTCTCCTTTCTTCTTCACTCTAGCCCCTGGCAACCATCACTCTACTTTCCCTTTCTAAGAGTTTGATTGTTTTAGATGCCTCACATAAGTGGAATCTTGCAGTATTTGTTTTTTTGTGACGGGCTTATTTCACTTAGCGTAAGGTACTCGAGATTGATTCAAGTTGTATCTGACAGGATTTCTTTGTTTTTTTGGACTCAGAATAGTATTCCATAGCATGTATGTATCACATTTTCTTTACCCATTCATCTGTAGGTGGACATTTAAGGTTGTTTCATCCTCTTGGCTATTGTGAATAATTGCAGTGAGCATGGGCATACAAATGTCTCTTCAAGATCCTGTTTTCCGTTCTTTTGGATATATATCCAGAGGTGGAATTGCTGGACCAGATGATAATTCCATTTTTAGTTTTTTGAGGAACCTCTGTACACTTTGCCATAGCAGCTGCATCATTTTACATTTCTACCAATAGTGCACAAGGGTTCCATTTTCTCCACATTTTCACCAACACTTGTTATTTTCTGTTTTGGGGCTTTTTTTGCGTGTGTGTGTGTGTGTGTGTGTGTGTGTGTGTGTGTGTGTGTGTTTTATGATGGCCATTCTGACAGGTGTGAGGTGATACTCATTTTGGTTTTTGTTTGCATTTCCCTAATGATTAGTGATGTTGAGCATCTTTTCGGGTGCTTATTGTCCATTTGTGTATCTTCTTTGGAAAAATGTCCTTTGCCCATTTTTTTTTTATTAAAAAATTTTTTTTTAATGTTTTTATTTTATTTTTGCGAGACACAGAGTGTGAGGGGGAAGGGGCACAGAGAGGGAGACACAGAATCTGAAGCAGGCTCCAGGCTCTAAGCTGTCAGCACAGAGCCTGACGCAGGGCTCGAACTCACCAACAGCGAGATCATGACCTGAACCAAAGTCAAACACTTAACCAACTGAGGCACCCAGGTGCCCCTCCTTTGCCCATTTTTTAATTGGACTTTTTTATTGTTGAGTTGTAAGAGTTTTTTTTAGATATTCTGGATGTTAACCTCTTATCAGATATATGGTTTGCAAGTATTTCCCCTCCCTATTCTGTAGGTTATCTTTTCAATCTCTTGATTGTGCACAAGTTTTTCAGTTTGATGTAGTTTCATTTTCTTTTGTTTCTTTTGTTTCTTTTGTTGTCATATCCAAAAAATCACTGCTGATAAATCCATTGTCCTCAAGATTTTCCCCTATGTTTTCTTCTAGTGGTTTTATAGTTTCAGGTCTCACATTTAGGCCTTCAGTCCATTTTGAGTTAATTTTTGCAATATGGTGTAACATAAGGATACAACTTCATTGTTTTACATGTGGCCATCCAGTTTTCTCAACACCATTTGTTGAAGAGTCACATTCTTGTCTCAAATGACTTATAATGAGAGCACAGTTCGTAAGTGGAGAGATAATGGTTAGAGCTTTTTCCTTCATATTTATGTGACTCTTCTTGATAATGTACATAGTGAACGATTTTATTTAAACTACTCTTTTTGGGGGTGCCTGGGTGGCTCAGTTGGTTGAGCGTCCAGCTTCAGCTCAGGTCATGATCTTGCAGTTTGTGAGTTTGAGCCCCGCATCGGGCTCTGTGCTAAAAGCTCAGAGCCTGGAGCCTTCTTGGGATTCTGTGTCTCCCTCTCTCTGCCCCTTCCCTGCTTGTGCTCTCTCTCTGTCTCTCAAAAAATGAATAAACATTAAAAAATTTTTTTCATAAAAAAATAACCTTTTTCTTGTAATCACTTCGCAGTAGATACATAAGTCATTATGTTGGACGCCTTTAATACAATGTTATTTGCCAATTATTTTTCAATAAAACTGGGGGGAAAATACCTTTTCCCTGCTTCATTACCTACATTCCATGTTCTGTGATTTCATGGTTCCTATTCTTTGCTTGTTATGTTCTCTCTGCCGGAATGCCTTCCCATGTCCGCGAATTTCTGTCTATTCAGTAAGATTCAGCCTGCATATGATCTCCTCTGACTTCCTCAAGTTCATTCCTGCAAGTAATACTTGGCACACTCCATTGTAATTATATTTATATAACATATAAATATGTATAATATATTATACATAATATAATATATAATTACAGAGAATGTAAGCTCTGTTTGGACAGGGACAATGTCAGGTTCATCTTTACAACCACAGTGACTAGCACAGATCCTGGCCTCCGGTGGTCACATAGCAAAACTCAGTGTATGAACAGTCCCCCTTTGCCATAGACTGTAAAACTGTGAGGGGTAGGGTGCCTAAGTTTATATGTAACTAGCTGAGCTTCTGTCTCCTCGATTCTCAAATTAAGAGTTGGAGAGTTCTCTGAGGTCCCTTCTGTCTCCAACAGTCGATGAAAATTGCATAGGGAATTCTTGTCCAGGAGCTTCATTCCCACAAATCCCACAAGATATGCCATCAAATAGGACAGCTCTTAACTTCTTGGGGGGGGTGGGGGGGTGGGGCCCTAAGGAATTTTGCCATTCAAGAGTCAGGTGAAATAAAGTATGTTGGCTGAGCCTTGCCATTGTGTTCTGGTTCCAGCAGTTCTGTCTTTCATTGCAGGCAAGGCATCCCCATCCCCCCCTCTTTTTTGGCCTTACTGTTCTCATGTCTAAATTGAAAAGATGGATCAGTTTTTACGGTTCAGTGCATGTGTGATTGAGGGGGGGAAATGAATGTATTTGAAAGAGCATATTCGATATTTTAATGTTATGTAAGGAAAATAAAAAGTGTTTATACAGTTCTTAGAAAAAAGTAAAGTTTGATGAAAAATTGACTATTGGAAATGTGAAGATAGAAGAAATTTTAATGACTATGGTGAGATACACCTCATCTTTACGGGATTGTGAGATTTTTATAGTCATCAGAAGGGGTCATGGGTTCAAGATGGTCATGGAACACTGCATTAGTTTCTGCTCCTATTCTGATTTTCTGTGATTCTGTAATGATGAAAATTTTACAGAAGGCTTCAGTGGGATGAGCCCTGCTTGCTTCTTATGTATGACTTGCACCTGCCATTTTTGTTTGCTTGTTTGCTTTTCTAAATTGAATCCTGACTCTACCATCTACTAGCCATGCAACCACAGGCAAATCACTTAATTTCTCTCGGCTTTAATTTTTTTCATCTGTGAAAGGGATATGCACCTTCTTTATAAGATCGTAGTGAGAATTAAATTAGATACCCAAAGCTCTTAGCTTAGTGGCTGTACATCATAAATGTTCTGTTTATGTTATTACTGTTAAAGATTTTTTAAACATTAACCACTCACCTGTACCCAATCTGATTTTGGAACTTTGAGAGGTAGGAGTAGAAATTAGAAAACAATGTTCGTTTTGTTATTGGCAAATCTGGTTAGGATCTTCAGCCTGATACCTTCATGTCTCTACTGAGTGTAGACCAGCACCATGCAGTAGAACTTCCTATGATGATGGAGATTTCTTTTTTTTTTTTTTTTTTTTAACGTTTTATTTATTTTTTTGAGAGAGGGAGAGACAGAGCATGAACAGGGGAGGGTCAGAGAGAGGGAGACACAGAATCTGAAACAGGCTCCAGGCTCTGAGCTGTCAGCACAGAGCCCGACGCGGGGCTCGAACTCACGGACCGCGAGATCATGACCTGAGCCGAAGTCGGCCGCTTAACCGACGGAGCCACCCAGGCGCCCCTGATGATGGAGATTTCTAGATCTGTGCTGTCCAGTTTGGTAGCCACTAGCCACATGTGAGTGGTTCTCTTGAGGGGCGCCTGGGTGGCTCCGTCGGTTAAGCGTCCGACTTCGGCTCAGGTCATGATCTCACAGTTCGTGGGTTCGAGCCCCGCGTCGGGCTCTGTGCTGACAGCTCAGAGCCTGGAGCCTGCTTCACATTCTGTGTCTCCCTCTCTCTCTGCCCCTTCCCTGCTCATGCTCTGTCTCTCTCTGTCTCAGAAATAAACAAACATTTTTAAAAAAAAAATTTTTTTTAATGTGGCTAGTATGACTATAGAACTGAATTTTAAAATTCATTTAAGTTAATTTAAGTTTAGGGGCACCTGGATAGATCTGTCAGTTAAACGTCCAACTCTTGATTTTGGCTCAGGCCATGATCTCACGTTTTGTGGGATTGAGCCCCATGTCGGGCTCTGTGCTGACAGCACAGAGCCTGCTTGAGATTCTCTGTCTCCTCTCTCTGTCCCACCCCCATTCCATGTGTGCACACACATGCGCTCTCTCTCTCAAAAAAAAAATTAATTTAAATTTAAGTAGTCATATGTGGCTAGTGATTACTGTGTTGGGCAATGTGGGCCTAGACATTGGGATGAGATTGTTAACTGCAGAGGAGAGAGACTTAGAAGTATTGTCTCATCCCTTTTCTGTGCCAGTAATGGGGTTAGAAAGAAATGGGCTCTCAGCCCTGATTCTAGAAGGCTGGCCAGGGTCCTAACCCTGAAGTTTGAGGATAGAAACAACTGTTGAGCAGGCACCTCCGAGAGAGCCTGGAACAGTTGAGGCCATAGCAGGTAATTCAATCTTCCCGAGAGAAAGAGAAGGTACTACTCTTCTCTATATTTCTAAAAGGGCAGAAAGACCTATTTTGTGGCTAATGCTAGGAAGCCTGGAAATGGAGTACTTCCTTCAATGGGTCCTACACTTATAGTGACTAAATGGTGTGCAGGGCATTTTCTCAACAATAAATTTTAAACTTTAATGCCTTAATGATAAAGACTTTATATTTTGCTTCGTTTTACACTTTAAATATGACCGTGTATTTTTTTCTCGTGTGCCTGTGTGTATTTTTACCACGTAATTGGATGATCCAAGTGTAGCTTATCTTTTAGACAGAACAAAGACAGATACATAAAACTACAATTAAAATAAAATGTCTTATAAGCCTCTGCCCTGAATTCAATCTTATCTCATTTATACTGAATATGGTTTCTGGTAAGCTTATGAAAAGTCAGCTGCTTCGTTGTAGTTTTTTTTTCTTTTTATTCTTTTAATCGGGGTTAAATATAAAAGGGCATTCTAGATGGAATAGCTTGCTTCTAGAAAGGGAAAAGCTGATGTTTCCTTTGAAATTTTCCCCAAAGAGCATCTTGCTTATAGACTAGCAGCATGTGCAGTGAGTGTGTAGTTTCATGGTGTGGGACATCCTGTTGTCCATGAGTAACCAAGTGAGTTTGAAATGACATCGTTTGGAAGCAGATCTTACATTTGAGAATCTGTCTTGAAGTCACCATCGTATGTATAGCTCCCCCTCCCCTTATTAAAATAATGGTTACACTTCTAAGCTCTTCAGTTGATATCTTTTCTGATTAAGTATATTCACACTATTAAATAGTAGCCTCAAAGAAGCTTGTGTAATTATGGGATATGAGCAGTTATTTCAATGACTGTGTAATTTATATAGTGAGGATATAGCATATCTAAAGCAGCTTCCAATTAATTAGAAAAGGCTGTTTAACCTACATGTATAAAAATTTCAATTAAAACATCTTTGCCAAACTTCTCGTCTGATTTTATTGTTTTTTATATGGCTCAGTTGAAACATCTCTGAAAATAGTTATTGCTTTGGAATGGCAAATCATTGATTAAGCATTTACTGTGCGTCAAGCATTGTGCTATTTTATATATATTATCTCATTTAATTCTCTCAACCACCTGTGAGATAGGTGACATCGCTGGTTTACAGATTTGAAACTTCTCTGAACCTCAGTCTTCTCTTCTTTGTACCGGGGTTAATATTACCTACTTCAGTGTGTTATGAGGATTAATTGAAATTAATACAGGCCCACCTCAAAAGTAAGTACTCAGTAAACGGTAGTTGCTATTGTTATTCTTGTCTTACTATTTTTTATTTCATGTTTTAAAGGGGCAGTGCTTTTCATGATCCAAAAACATGAAAAGGTATCATACAGTTAAAAGTCTCTTTCCGTCCTGTCCCTACTCACCTAGTACCTACCCATACCCATTTTACTAGTCTGTTGTACATCTTCCAGAATGTTGATATGCAAATATGAATACATATTCTTATTTCTCTCCCCTTTTACACAAAATGTAATGTACTATTAATACTGTTCCAGAGGTTGCTTTTTTTGCTTACGTAAATATATGATATAACTTATATAAGTTACGATACAACTTGGAAATCACTCTGTATTACTGCCCAAAGAATTTCTCATTCCTTCATACAGCTGCGTAGTATTCCATTGTTTGGAAATATAATTTATTCAGCCAGTTCCCTGTAGAGGGAGTCTTGAGTTATCGCTAATCTTCTGCTGTTACAAACAATGCAGCAGTGAATTATCCTGTACAATTGCCAGGTCAACGGGAATATGCATTTGTAATTTTTGTCAGTATTGCCAGATTGCCCTCCCTAGGGTTTGTGCCAATTACGTTCTAACCAGCAGTGTAAGAGAGTGCCTGTTTCCTCATATTGTCACCACAGAATTTAAAAAATGTTTGGATTTTTGCCGGTCTTAATATGTGAAAAGCGAATCTGTGTAATTTTAATTTGTATTTCTCTTAGGAGTGAGGCTGGGCCTTTCATTTCTTTAAGAACTTTGGCAGTTTTGTAAACTTCCCAGACATACTGGATTTTTTATCTTTTTCTTGTTTTCTAGGAATTCTTTATGTATTAGGGAGATTAGTCCAGTTTATTAATTTATCTTGTATATCTTTTGACTTTGTTTAGAGACTTTTTTTGGACTATACACAATTTTTTTTAAAGAGTGAAATTTAACACTCTTTTCCTTTGTAAAAGGGTTTTTTCCTTTGTAGCTTCTGGATTTTGAATGTATTTGTTTGGGGAAATTTTTTTATATGCCTTGCATGTTTCTTAAGTTTATTCCTAGATATTTGCAATTGTTGCTATTATAAATGGGGTCTTATGTTCTGATTCTGTTTGTGTACATGAAAGCTGCTGATTTCTGTGTTTATTTTGTATTCCTTTACATTACCAAATTCTCTATTTATAGTAGTTTTTAACTAGTTCTTACAGGATTTCTGTGTATATAAGAATATTATTTTATATAATAATACATAGAATAATATAGTGATTTCATCTTACCTCTTTCATTTCTACTTTTATACCTCTGACTGCTTTCTCTAGTGTTGTTATTATCATTGTCATTGCTGCCACCTCCAAGTACTTGACATTAAGCTAAAAGTTGGCATTAAGTAAATGATCATTCTCTCTTTAAAGTGCAAGATGTAAACATCACTAAAATGTAGCTAGCCAGTGTTAATGCCAAGCAGGAAATATTAAGATGAATTTTAATGAGTGATAAAGGGAGAGGGGAGTTGAAAAATGTCTTTGTATTCTAGTGACCCTTTCCTGCAGTGCTTATAAGATCCTGTATTAAATAGGGTAGGTGTTTTGATTTTGTTTTGTTTTGTTTTTTTGCCATTGTTGAAAAATATCATTTGAGGCGTGTATTTTTCTTCCTTAGAAATCACTTAGTATTCTTTTTCTTTCTTTCTTTCTTTTTTTTTTTTTTTCTTTGTTTTTCCTACTCTGGAAAAAAATCAGTACTTGACAATATACCATAACATTATGTCTTTGTGTTCTAGTAATAATCTTGCATCTTACCAAATATAGACCAACATTTGAATTAGCAACTGAAACCCTTTTGAAGTTTTCCAGAGCTTCAATTAAACTTAGTAGGAATTTTAGATATTTTTTCTTGTGAACATTTCTGTCCTTGATTCATAGTAGTCCTATAATGAATTGTCTCTAGCATTCAGCATTCAGCATTCTGCTTTGAGAGGGTTTTTTGATTTGTAAACTATAGGGGACCAGAGAATTTGCAGGAGGAAAGAATATGAAGAGAAGTTGTTAAAAATGCTTTTAGCGTGTAATACATATTTCTCTTCCCTTCGTCTCTCTATAAGTCCTTAAAGAAAATTGTTGGTTACTTGGGCATAACTGGGTACTTTTCTTCTCCACATAAGCTGGAAAGTTCGTGAAGCTCCTTATCCATCTTTGAAATATAGATATGGGCTTACTTGTAAATATGTCTTAAAGTTTTGAAAATTAAATCTTGAGTAAATATGGAAAAACAGTGTAAAAGTGTATATAAGATAGAAATAATTGTGCAATAATCACTCATGTCCCCGTCACCCAGTGTGGGAGGAAGAATATCACTTTTACTTTTGAAGTCCCTTCTGTATCCTTGCTCTCCTTCCGTTCACAGAAGTGTCTTTCATTCCCTTGCTTCTCCTTATAGCTTTATCTCTTATGTTTGTGTTTCTAAACAATACATTTTTGAACTTTATGTAAATGGAATTGTGCTTCAGGTATTCTGTGATATTTTTCTCTCAGCATTATGTTCCTGAGATTCACCTGTGTTGATGCCTGTAGCTGTAATGAAGTCATTTTGCTTAATGGAGAAATTCCATTGTATGAGTATACTCCAGTTTATTTATCAATTGTATTGTTGATGGACCTTTGGGTTGTTTTTGCTACTGCAAACAATTTACATGTGCAAGAATTCACCCAAGGCAGAGGCTTACAAACATTTTTGACCATGAATCACATCTATAATAAGAGATAACATTTTATATCCTGACCCAGTACACATACCTGTATGTGTACATATGAATATACAACATATGGAAGCAAAATTTTCACGTAAGAATACTTAACCTTCACTAAGTGCAAATGCACTCTGATACTTTTTTTTCCCTCTAGTCTATTGTAGTTTATTAAAGAAATATTGATCAAAATTGGCTAAGTTGATTTCCCAACCCTCAGGACCATGGCTTGAAAAATCTTTTTCCCAGAATACATTTAGATTTGAAATTACAGAGTCACAGGACATGTATGCAGCTTCAGCCTTAATAGATGATACTGGATTGATTTTCTAAAGTGGTTATTCCCATTTACACTCCCTCCAGCAGTGTGTTAAGTGTCCCAGTTATCCCGTCAGACTTAATTTTGTCCAGTCTTATAGGTATGAAATTGTATCTCTCTGTGATTTTAATTTGTGTTTCTCAGATTATAACTGGAATCAAACATCTTTTGTATGTGCATTGGTTATTCATGTTTCCTGTTCTATGAAATACTGTTCACATCTTTTGCCCATTTTTGTTTATAATTTCTTACTGATTTGAAGGAATTTTTAAAAATGTATTTTGGGTAGTAACCATTTTTATAGATGTGGATACCATCCATTCTGTTGCAGATATGTTATTCTGATTTGTGGCTTGTCTTCATTATCTTTGTGGTGTTTTTTTGATAAATAAATTCTTATTTTTAATGTATTATATTTATGAACTTTTTACTTCATTACTTAGACTTTTTTTTGTCTTGTTTAAGAAATCATTCCCTACTCCAGGATCAGAAGGATATTTTCCTATGTTGTATTTAAGTTTTTGTATTTAAATAAGCTATCTAGAATTTTTTTTTTTTTTTTTTTTTTTTTTTTTTTTTTTTTTAGTTGCGTATTGTGAGGTAAGGGTACGATTTCACCTCTTTTTCTGGATGGTGGATCAGTTGTCTGGGCATTAGTTATGTAAGTCTCATTTCCTCCTGATCTGTGGTGATAACTGAGTCACATATTTATCACACTTTGTGTGCTATTTCTGGGCTCCCTTTTTTCCAGTGGTTTGTTTTTCCACACATTAATACCACACCATCTTAATTATCTCAGACTTAAAACAATTTCTTTTTTTTTTTTTAATGTTTGTTTATTTTTGGAGAGAGAGAGAGAGAGAGAGCGAGCGCACAAACTGGGGAGGGACAGAGAGAAAAGGAGACACAGAATCCAAGACAGGCTCCAGGCTCTAGGCTCTGAGCTGTCAGCACAGAGCCTGACGTGGGGCTCAAACTCATGGACCGCGAGATCATGACCTGAGCCGAAGTCAGATGCTCAACCATCTGAGCCACCCAGGCACCCCAAAACAATTTCTGATATATGATCATGCCCCTTAAACTCTTCCTTCTTATTTATGAGTGTCCTGTGTATTTCTTGACCTGTTTCCTTATGATCCATATAAACTATGAATCTACTTGTCA
Organism: Neofelis nebulosa; assembly: GCF_028018385.1. NCBI lineage: Eukaryota > Metazoa > Chordata > Mammalia > Carnivora > Felidae > Neofelis > Neofelis nebulosa. The sequence continues at coordinate 10,293,442 of NC_080793.1, forward strand.
GGTTTTTAAAAAATTCCTGTTGAGATTTTGATTGGACTGAATTTGTAGATTAGTAGGGGAATTAACATCTTTACCATTTTGAACATGTATATCTCTTCATTTACTTAAATGATCTAAAATGTCTTTCATAAAATTTTATAATTTTCTCCATAGAAGTCTTTATCTGCTTTTGAATGTTTGTTGGGACTTGCTAATAAAACTCTTTTTGCAGATTAGGATCCCATGGGAAGCCGACTCTGAAATGGATAGAGATAAACATGCAGGAAATTTATAAGAGAGTGCTTTCTGGATCAACAGCTGTGAGAAGTGAAAAAAACAGGATTGGGTGGAAGCAGGAGGTGGGCAGCAGTGCTAATAACATCATGGGACACTCTGAAACTAAGATGACACTTCAGGGTTGCCACAAGTTGGGATAAGGCAGTCAGGCCTTTATATCCCTTGCATCTGACTTCTCATTGGGCTCTAGCCGCTCTGAGAAGGGAGTGTGATCTTGGACTAGGTGGTTCTATCAGCCTGTTTAATTCCAGGGAAGGACTAGCAGCTGATAGCCAGCAGCCATCCCAGCAGTTGAGGAATATGCCCTTCATTCCTGAAGATGACATCTAGATGGTATAGCCAGTGACCATGTCAGTCTGCCCTTCATACCATTTGTGTTTATTTGCTTCATGAATGTTCTGGGACCATTGCTTCACATCTGTGGTGGGTGTCTTTTCTTTGGGGAAACTTATACAAGGAAGGTTAGGGGAATAAACTACAGTCCCCATTTCTGAGTTCTACTGAACTCACCCCACTCTTCGAGAATCCATTTTAGTCCCTTCAATTTCAACTACCATTTCTGCTAGTCTGGGTGGCTCTTATGGTAGGATGACTCAGACCCTTATCCCTGAGGGTCCAAGTCCCTGGTCAAAGGCTGTGGCTGCTTCACTTGTCCTTTTATTATCAAAATTGGGCAGAAGAGTAACAAAATATGCCCAAGTGGATTTACTAGCCAGACATGTTCCGTCCTGCTTCTGTTGTCTAACAGTGGCCCTGCCTTCTGATGAGAATTAATTACCCCTGTCAGGATAGTGCTTTTTCTTCTTGCCTCGTATCCCCTGACATGAGGAGCCTGGGTGGCAACCATAGTTTAATATTTGTCTCCTTGTGGAAGTGTTCTCCCTCTGGGAACCAGGTTCTCTAATCCACAGAGCCCCAGTTTCTAGAGATTCCCCAAGTGGGTCACTGGGAATAACAGCTAATGGGGCCACTCTTGCTTCTTCGCCTTGCTTCCTAGAACCATGTATTTTACCTGCTGGGGACATACTATCATATAATGGCTGTTGACTTTTAGTACATATGTTGCATCCTAGAGATGGCATCCCAGCCTTACAGGGTGTCATCTCTGAGCCGGTGCCTTATCTGTACCTTCAGCGTGTTGTTCATTCTTTCAGACCAACAGCTTTTGGATAGTATGGTGTATAGTATGACCAGAGGATCCCATGGCTATGTGCTACCATCTCCTTTGCTATAAAATGGGTTCCTTGGTCTGGTGCAATATTATGTGGGCTGCCGCTTTGTTGGATCAAACACTCTGCAATAACGGTGGTAGCTAAGGCATTACTGGCAGGAAGGGCAATCCCATGCTTGAATATTTGTTGGTCTCATCCAAAACCACTTTTAGAGTAGAAGGGGTCCAGTGCGTTCAACTTCACACCAATGGCTGGTTGGTCATCTTAGGGAGGATGCTGTATTGGGGACTCAGCATTCTTCTCTGTGCTGTCAGGTTGGATATTTGACAGTAGACAGTAGGCAGTATCAGCCTTGGTGAGCGGGAAATAATGGCGTTGCGCCTATATATAGCCTCAATCTCTGCCACCGTGGCTACTCTATTTGTGTGTCCTCTGTGCCAGCGCCGGGGAGACCAATCACAAAGAGACTGGCTGAAGTTAAAGCAAGTCTGTGTTGGGAATCCTACTAGGAGGACTTACAGGAATCAGCATATAGTTGCACTCATGTCTATGATTTATTACCACAAAAAGATACAAAGTACAATCAACAAAGGGGAAAGGCATATGGAATGAGGTCCAGGTATACATTTCTAAGAGGCCCCTCTCCAGCATCACACGGGACATGCTTAAGTCCCCCAGCAGTGAGTTTTGTCAACACGGGTGAAATATTCTCTACTAGAGAAGCTTATTAGCGACTCAGTGCCCACGGTTTCTATTGGAAGCAGTCACATGGGCACCCTCTGCCTAGCATGTACCAGAATTCCAGAGTCCTAGAAGGAAGGCAGGTGTTCAGCACACACCATTGTTGTTTGCATGGTTCAGGCACAGTGAGCCACTTTTGCTGGTTAGGGCAGTGGGAACTCTACTGAGATCCATGTTCCCAAGAGTCTACATATTTTGACCTCCTGACATTTTTGCCTTCACTTTGACATAAAGATGATGAACAAACGCATTGTCCCAAACTCTGACTATTGGGAACATTCCCCATCACTTTTGTCTTTTAAGGCCACTCCTGAGTGGGGCTGCAGTGTAGCCATGGTCCATTTTCAGCTTCAGCAGTGTCCAACAGTTCTTGAAGTGTTGATACTTCTCTTTGTCAGTTTATGATTGCAAAATGGCCATAGATACTTTAGGGAATCACTGCAATGCTTGCTTGCTGTGGACGGGCAGGCCCTTCTTCCTTTAGCTTTAGCTCATAATCTCACATTTTTGGGATATGTCTATCCCTAGCTATTTTTAATTCCTATTGCTTCCTATTTGATACATGAATTATTTATGTGTTTCTAAATTTCCAACCCTATTAGGTTTATTATAATTTTGCTCTTTAGTTATTGATTCTAACTTTATTGTTTTGTGGTTAGAGAATCTGGCCTAATGATACCAATTATTTGAAAATTGTTGAGCATGGTTTTATGTTCACCATTGTGGGTCACTTTTCATAAATATTACCTGTGAACCTGGAAAGAATGCTGGAGCAATGCTGCTGTTGGTTGCAGGATTCTAAATTTGTCCATTAGGTCGAGCCTGTTGTGTTAAAATCTGTATCTTTATTGATATTTTTTGTCTGTTTGCACTATCAATTAGACAAAGATACATTCGAATCTTCCACTGTGTTGATAGATTGCCTTTTTTCTCCTAAAGTTCTGACAGATTTTTCTTTTCCATATTAGGAGGTTATGTTTTTAGGTTCACACAAGTTCAGAATTGTTTCTTCCTGGTAAATTGAACTGTTTGTCATTTGTGACTCTATCTTTAGAGTCACCCCTACTCCCCTTATGTAACTGTATCTGCTCCATTTTGGTTAGACTGGTATATGGATGCTTACATGTTTAGATACAAATTTTTCTTGTTTTTCTTCTTTGGGTTTCACTGGGTTTTTTGAGTCTGTGCAGTGGTTCCTTTCATCAGCTCTGGAAATTCTCTGCCATTCTCTTTTCAGGTTTCACCTCTGCACCTTTATTCATCACTCACTTCTTCTTAAATTCTAGTTAAACTTGTTAGAATATGTTCCTCAGTCTTCCATATCTCTTAACCTGCTTTTCATACTTTCTCTGTCTCTCTTTGGGTTACATTCTAGGGAATTTCTTCAGTTCTGTTTTCCAATTCACGAATTTTCTTTTTAGCTATGGAATTCGTACATTGCACTTATAATTTTAGTCAATGGATTTTTCTTTTTTATTTTTTTTAAGTTTATTTATTTATTTATTTATTTATTTATTTATTTATTTCGGGAGAGAAAGAGTGAGCACGTGTACATGTGACCAGGGGAGGGACGGAGAAGGGGGAGAGTGAGAGAGAGAATATCCCAAACAGGCTCTGCATTATCATCGGGAGCCCAGTGCCAGCCTCGATCTCACAAACTGTGAGATCATGACCTGAGCCAAAATCAAGTGTTGGGCACTTAACCCACTGAGCCACCCAGGTAGGTGCCCCTGGATTTTTCATTTCTAGAAGTTCCATTTTGATATTCTAAAAATCTGCTTGGTAATTTTTAAAACGTTTTGTTAAGAAACATTTATTAATTTTCTCAGTAATAGTTCAGCGAACACCCTTATACCTACCACCTGCATTCATTAGATGTTAACATTTTTCCATATTTGCTTTATTTATCTTTTATTTAGCCATTTCAGAATTGCTATTCACTCCTAAATACTTCAGCTTGTATCTCCTAAGGATACTGACATTGTCTTACTCAACCATAATATCAGATCACAACCTGGGTAAGATTTTACAGTCTCTTGCTCTTACCTATATTTTTAATACTTTACATTTTTTTCTTTAAACTTTTATTTTCTGTTTTATTTCTGATCATTCTGTTAACTTCAGTCTTTGTGGGTCTTTTAAATGATACTTTCTGTGTTTTATGATTTGAGGCTGGAACAACTTATTTTTTGCAACTTTTTCTTTTGGAATTATTGAGTCATACAGGTTCCTCCCGCAAGGCTTTGTTTGCTTTTGTCTGGTAGCTGGGGCCACTACCAGCCCAGGATGACTTTTTTTTTTTTTAAGATTTTATTTTTTTAAGTAATCGCTACACCCAACATGGGACTCAAATTCACAACCCTGAAATCAAGAGTTGTATACTCTACCAACTGAGTCAGCCAGGCACCCCCCCCCAACTCCCCAGGATGACTTTAAATTCTTGGTTTGACTCTTTCTGGTCCACCTATCAGGTAATGTGAATTTGGCATGAAAATCTTATGTGAGGGTTGTGGTTATAAAGTCTCAGGAGAAAAAAATGTATTTTGGACATCAAGTTTTCCTTGTCAGGTGAGGGGACCTTAATCTAATTTACTCTCACATCTGGGTTTTTGGGGTTCCAGCTTTATTATAGATTATGAATGGGGTGTCTTGTGTGTCCATCTGACGAAGAAAGCAGACACTTAATGTCACTTTGGCAAATACCATCAATATTGGCAAAAAATGTGTTCTGTTTTCTTCCCACATTGCCCATGTCACTTAATTTTGGGGCCTTCGTGAATTCCTTGAATACTTACTAGCCTATTGAATTAAGTAAAATTAATGTTTTTAAATTTCATCAAAAAAATTTTTTAATGCTTATTTATTTTTATTTTTGAGAGAGAGAGAGAGACAGACAGATGGATGCGAGCAGGGGAGGGGCAGAGAGAGGGAGACACAGAATCCAAAGCAAGCTCCAGGCTCTGAGCTGTCAGCCCAGAGCCTGACATGGGACTTGAACCCATGAACCATGAGATCATGACATGAGCCAAAGTCGAACACTGACCAACTGAGCTACCCAGGTGCTCCTCCAAATCTTTAGATGTTTTCTGTTAGACTGTTGGTCAGGGTACATATTTTGCCATGTGGCTGAAACAGAAGTTCTTCTGTAAAACAGAACATATTTTTTTAATGTGTTGTATTAAATGCTATGGAAAGAATATTATAGAAGGAAGAGCAAGATATAAAGAGACAATTTATGCATAAATATATCATCATTCTTGACTTCATGAAAATGTTGATTGAAAATAAAAGGCTTTTCCTCACAAAAAAAAGCTTTAAAAATATATTGGTTTTAAAGAGAATTAAAATAGTTAGATTGTGGTCTTTTGAATCCTGTCGGACCTGGGTTTCCATCTGAGTTCTCTCTCTAGCTGTGTGACTTTTGATGATTCCTTTAACTTCTTAGCATTTTTTAATCTGTATCATGGAGTGAAGGCAGTTTTGCAGATCAAAAGAGGTAATATATGTAAAGGGCTCAACCTGGCACCTGACACATAGAGTAAATGTTAGCTGGTTTTAATTTTAGCCATTCTCTTTCCAGAAGTGCTCGAAGTGTTAATATAGAGTGTTAAATGTGAAATATCTCATATTATACATGTAACAGTGTAAAACTGAATATGGGTATGTGGGAGACACAACCATAAAGGGAAAAGCAAGAAAGGCTCCACAGTATCAGAAAATGAAGAGGAGGGATGCCTGGGTGGCTCAGTCAGTCAGGCGTCTGACTCTTAGTTTCAGCTCAGGTCATGATCTCATGGTTCATGGGACCGGGCCCCATGTTGGGCTCTGTGCTGACAGCATGGAGCCTGCTTAAGATTCTCTCTCTTCCTCTCTCTCTCTCTCTCTCTCTCTCTCTCTCTCTGCCCCTCCCCCCCAATAAATTAAAAAACTTAAAAAAAAAAAAAAAAGAAGAAGAAGAAGAAGATGAGGCAAGCAGTATGAAGTTTGGCAGGTGACCAAAGCTAAGAAGGCCCTCTGGCTCCCCTCAGCTTTCTAAAGACTTGGATGTAGTAAGTATATTCTCCAGTTTAGCTTTTTCTTTTGCGTTCCTTTTTGTTAGTTCAGGAGCATATATATCCCTACCCCTTTGGGTCGAAGGGAATTCTGACTTCCTGTGGCCCAGGGGAACTGCCTAACACATTTTAGGATAAGGAAGCTTATGCCCTTATATAGGGACCTCAAGGATAGTTAGGGATTTTCATTCTCACCTGTTCAACAGGGAACCGTTTGGCATCCCTAGAGTTCTGGACATGCCTTATTAGAAAAGAGACATAGTTGCATTCTTCTGAATAGAAAAATTTACAATAAACAGGAATACAGAAATATATACCATGCAGCATCAGCATATATCAGATAACATGAAGCATTTAGACTTTTTTCCTCTTCCCCCTGGTAGGGCCTCAGTGTAATTCTTATATAACTTTTCATTAGGCTCCAATGTAGAGTGTCAGAAATAACAGGAAATTGTGTAGCCCACTCCCATCTAACCTTTTGCTCATATTTTTGCATGCCGAAAGACAAGAAAAGTGTGTCTTATTCATTGTCTTTATATATTTCTCTTGGTACTACTGTTGTCGCTTTAGTTTTTTAGTAAAGGAAATTGGCTTATTTGAAATGTTTGTCTTAATCCTCTATGGAAATATCAGTTTACGGGAAGGTTAAGGCAGCTCATTTGGGCCCCTCTCAGAGTCTCTGCTGCAATTGTCGGAAAGGAAACCCCAGGGAAACCCCCGAGCACAGGCTTCACAAGCGCCGTGGCTGCGCAGAAGACGACACTCTAGATGCTTTATCAGGTGCTGTCTGGAGAGCAGAAATAATGGTCTGAAGGTAAAAATGCTGATGTCTCCACTTTCCCAACTTAGCACAAACATCTTCTTTATCTTTGGTGGAATTTGGTGCCACAGAGGCGGCTCCAAGAAGCCTTAAATGCAAGTGTGATTGCTTTTACATCCTGGCTTTGAAAGCATGGTGTTTGGGGATTTCCTTGACTTGAATTCATTCATTCTTTCTTTCTTTCTTTCTTTCTTTCTTTCTTTCTTTCTTTCTTTCTTTCTTTCTTTCTTTAATTTATTTATTTATTTATTTATTTATTTACTTATTTTTATTTTTTTAAAGGGAGTAGATTCATAGCATCCACTGTCAGTGCCATTTCCCTTTCTGTGATGACTTGTTCACTGTTTACATGAAAGGTTTCAGGAAGTAAGAAATGTAAACATAAATAGATATATGAACAAATAAATGAAAAGCTATGCTGCCTTTGTCACATAGCGAAAAGGTGTGACTATAAAATAATGGGAACACAGTAGCTGTCTGATTAAAACTTTAGGATTTTTCCTGGAAACTTTGAAACATGTCTGATTTTTTCTTTTCCTTTTTATTTTTTTATTTTTATTTTTTTAACGTTTATTTATTTATTTATTTAAAAAAAATTTTTTTAAATTTTTTTATTTTTGAGACAGAGAGAGACAGAGCATGAATGGGGGAGGGTCAGAGAGAGGGAGACACAGAATCTGAAACAGGCTCCAGGCTCTGAGCTGTCAGCACAGAGCCTGACGTGGGGCTCGAACTCATGGACCGCGAAATCATGACCTGAGCCAAAGTCGGCCGCTTAACCGACTAAGCCACCCAGGCGCCCCTCTTTTCCTTTTTAAATAACGTTGTGAAAAGGGAGAAGTGGTACCCTAGAATGCCATGCTTACACTGGAACTTTGAATGTATCATCATCCTACTCACTGCAGGTGCTGGTATGAAATACTATCATTGCTGAGGCTTGCTTGCCTATTGACATGTCCGTCCTTTGGAAGCCCCAGAAAGTGATTTGTAAATTATTTGCTTCTTGTCGCCATACGGTTATTTTTTTTTTTAAGTTGGTATTTTTGTTTTTTGTTTTTTTGCCATCTTAACCATTTTGAAGTATATAGTCCAGTGGTGTTAAATGCATTCATAATGTCATAGAGTAGTCCACCCTTATCCACAGGACATATGTTCTAAGACGCCCAGTGGATACCTAAAACTGTGGATACACCTTATGTGTACAGTTTTTTCCTATACATCCATACCTATGATAAAGTTTAATTTACAAATTAGGCACAGTAAGAGATTAACAATAATAAAATAGAACAACTGTAACTATAGTGTAATAAAGTTTACAAATATTCGTGCTGTTCTGATTTTGTAATAATCAGGGCAGGCTAAACATTCACTATATTAAGACCATACATGTCCCCAGACCTAGTTCTTTGCCTAGGTCTGGTTTTCTCAGTTGTGGTGATAAACCAAGTATTACTGATATTATGCATCTTATGTGGGAAATGTCTGTGACTCTAGGTATCTGATCATCCTTGAGAAATGACAGCACAGTTAGCGTAGTAACTTTTGAAAATAACCATTGCTAACTTGATGATTACCACTTGCTTAAAATGAATTGTAAAACTAAAAAAAAAAAACAAGACTATGTGAATGTAGTCTCTCTTTTTCAAAGTACCTTATTGTACTGTACTCACCCTTCTTGTGTTGTGAAGTGATAAATACCTACATGATGAGATGAAGTGAGGTATGTGATGTAGGAATTGTGATGTAGCCCAAAGCTATTATTGACCTGACAGTATGTCCGAAGGAGGATTCATCTGCTTTTGGACCATGGTTGACCACAGGTAACTGCAACTGTAGAAGGCGGAAACTGCAGATAAGAGAGGGACTACTGTATAATCATCACCTCCATCCATCTCCATAACTCTTTTTGTCTTGTAAGACCGAAACTCTACATCCATTCAACAATAACTCCCCTTTCTTTCCCCCTTCACTCCAGCCCCTGGCGGGCACAATTCTACTTTCTGTCTCTATGATTTTGACTACTCTAAGTATCTTGTATAAATGCAATCATACAGTACTTGTCCTTTTGTGACTGGTTTATTTCATTTAGCATAATCCTCAGGGTTCATCCATGTTGTAGCAGATATCAGAATTTCCTTCCTTTTTAAGGCTGAAAAATGTTCCATTGTATATATATACCACATTTTGCTTCTCCATTCATCTGTCCATGGACACTTAGGTTGTTTCCATGTTTTACCTATTGTGAATAATGCTGCAGTGAATATGAATGTACACATATCTCTTCCAAGACCCTGCTTTCAGCTCTTGTGGGTATATACCCAGAAGAGGAATTTCTGGGTCATTTGGTAATTCTACTTTTAATTTTTTGAGGAACCGGCAAACTGTTTTGCACAGAGGCTGTACCATTTTACTTTTCTACCAATAGTGCACAAGATTTCCAGTTTCTCCACATCCTCATCAACTTGCAGTTTTCTGTTTTTTTTTTTTTTTTAAGTTTATTTATTTATTTTGAGAGCAAGCGAGCAAGCACGTGTGCACATGAGCTGGGTAGGAGCAGAGAGAGAGAGGGAGAGAGAATCCCAAGCAGGCTGTAGCATGGAGCTGTCAGCACAGAGCCCGATGTGGGGCTCAATCTCACAAACCCAAATCATGACCTGAGCCGAAACCAAGAGTCAGAGGTATAACTGCCCGAACCACCCAGCTGTGCCTGGGTTTTTTTTTTTATAGTAGCCATCCTCATGGGTGTGAGTTGGTATCTCATTATAGTTTTTATTTGCATTTCCCTTCTAACTAGTGATGTTGAGCATCTTTTCATGTGTTTATTGGCCATTTGTATATCTTCTTTTGAGAAATGCCTATTCTAGTCCCTAAAACACCCATAATTTTATTAAAAGTAAAACAAGCAGTTTTTTCAGTGTTTGGAGGCAGTTTTAAATGACAGGTAAGAACTCAGGCTCAGGAGTTGGACAGCTCCAGGTTGGCATCATGGTTTTACCAGCTGTGTGACCTTGATTGATCAAGTTACTTCATTTCTCCAGGCTTCCGTTTCTTCTGCAAAATGGGGAGAATGGTTGAATCTGTCTCACTGAGGTTTTTTGGGATTGCCTAAGCTAATATTATAGATGTCAAATATATGGGATAGTATTTGCCCTATAGTAAGTATTTAATAAATATTAGCTGCTCTGTTACTGGAATCATGAACAGTCTTAAAAAACACCTTTTATATGTTGGTTCACTTCCTATTCTGGTAGAAGTATAATTCATTGCATTCTTGAGAATTTTCACTTGTTTTTCCAGTTCATGCCTACTTACTGTCTCAGTCACTGTAGTAGTAGGTGAAACAATGTGGAATTGCAACTTTTGTAGGTTGTAAACGATGACTGTCAGCAGTTTCATGTGATTCAACCTAATGCAATGGAAACTCTTTGAATGTCTAATATATGCCAGAGTGCCTACTGTGCTATTTCATTCATTCTTCCCAGCTTCCCCTTAAAGTACATCTTATTTTCCCCATTTGGGGATGGGAAGACTGAGGCTTCTCAGAGATGAACAGACATGCCTGAGTTTGCCCAACTAGTAAGTAGTGAAGCCAGGTTTCAAGCTAGATCTTGTTGAATCCAAAGCCCATTTTCTTTTCTTCACGGTTTTTGTTTTAATCCCAGTATAGTTACCACGTAGTGTTATTGTAGTTTCAGGTGTACAGTGTAGTGGTCCGCCACTTGCACACAACGCCTGGTGCTCATCAAAGCACACTCCTTAGTCCCCATCACCTGTTTCACCCACCCCTCACCCTCCTCCCCTCTGGCAAGCATCAGTTCTCTACAGTTAAGAGTCTGTTTCTTGGGGCACCTCGGTGGCTCAGTCAGTTGAGTGTCCGACTCTTGATTTCAGCTCAGGTCACGATCACAGGGTTGTGGGATCAAGCCCTGCATCAGGCTTCTCCTGCACTTGCTTGCGCGCGCTCTCTCTCTCTCTCTCTCTCTCTCTCTCTCTCTCTCACAAAAACAAACGGAAACAAACAAGCGTCTGTTTCTTGGTTTGTCCCTCTCTGTCTCCTATTTTCCCTGTGCTCATTTATTTCTTAAATTCCACATGTGCGTGAAATCATATGGTATTTGTCTGTCTCTGACTTATTTCACTTAGCATTATACTTTCTAGCTCCATCTATGTTATTGCAAATGGCAAGATTTCATTCCTTTTTATGGCTGAATAATATTCCTGTGTGTGTGTGTGTGTGTGTGTGTGTGTGTGTGTGTGTGTGTACACATACTGCATCTCCCGTATCGATTCATCATTTAATGGACATTTGGACTGCTTCATATCTTCGCTATTGCAGATAGTGCTGCTATAAACATAGGGGTGCATGTATCCCTTTGAATTAGTGTTTTTGTATTCTTTGAGTAAATATCCAGCAATGCAATTGCTGGATTGTAGGGTAATTCTATTTTTAACTTTTTGAGGAACCTCCGTATTTTTTTTCCCAGAGTGGCTGCAGCAGTTTGCTTTCTCAACAGTGTACGAGAGTTCCTTTTTCTCCACATCCTTGGAAACCTCGGGTTTTTTCCTTCCAATTTCTATAACATGAATAGTTTCAGAAACACTCCTCCCCTATCTCTGTGGCCAATGAAGATGAAAGTTAGAGAAACTACATTATTTCTTCTTAGGTGCTGGTGATTTGGGTTTTCTTCAATACAGTGAGCATGTGTGGTAGTTCTGTGTTCATGTACATTTTGTGCTTTTGTCCCTCTTTTTCATATTTGGGACATAGCATGTGCAGTATGGGCTGCAGTCACCTTGGCCCTTTCAAAAAGGTGCTGTAGGGTGAAAATAAGTAATTCAGGCTCTGCCTTCAACCCATTTCTCATGGCCACCATCATGTTCATCCTTTTGTGATCATCTGCTCTGTGCAAGGAGTGTGCTAGGTGCTTTACCCACAGAATCTCACTGTCCCTGTAGGTATATAGAGTAAGGGCTAAAATCTTGTACAGGATGGAAGGAAATAGGCTAAACTGGATTATATGATGTAGCCAAGAGCATAAGACCCTTTAGTCTATCTTGCTTCAGGGGCCAAGTCTTTTTTTACCATATCCCATTTCCTCCCATTCTTAGAAATGGCCTCCTAGAGGGGAAATAAGGACAGCCTCTCTACAGAATACTCTGTAGCACACTGGGTGTGTTATCCCCACTGAATTTTCTCAGTCCCTTTCCCCCTTCCTCTCCCTCTTTTCTTTTTCTTCTTCCTTTGCTCCCTCTGTCCCTTTCTTCCTCCCTGTCTCCCACCCACTCTGTCTCTCTTCTCTCCCTCCCTTCCTCCTTTCCTTCCATTTTTCCTTCCTTCCTCTAAACATACCTAATGAAGTTGAAATACCAAGATTAAGAAACTACTTAATGTATTTCCTGAAGAAAATTGGTTTCTTGAGATATTCCCATTTGATTTTTTTCCTTGGCACTAAAAATTGTCTCTAATTTTAATTTGCTTTCAGAGAAATTACCATCTTTTAAAATATGCTACTAAAACAAGTTAGATTGAATTCTATCAGTTTTTAAAAGAGTGAACTTCTCAGTCTTGTAAATAATAAAATTTGGAAGTAATTGCTTGATATCTGAGTTCAGGAGAACGACATAACGTGTTTTGAGTTCTAAGGACAGCCTGTTTGACCTCGCACCCTATTTATTCCTAAAGTAGATCGCTGGAACCAACTTTCTTCCTCAGTCCAGCAAAAGTGTTGGTGAAAACTCTTCTGTTTGCAGCTGGAGGTGGCGCTTTTTTTCCTTTGTTGTTCCATTGTTTCCTTTAGGGTGAGGGAGAATAATTAAGGGGAACATCTTTTCTGAGCAGCTGGAATCAAATTCCAGCTGACTGCAGCACCTGCAGCGATGGCACCTCTGCCTCTGGGTGGCAGGGTGGGATGCCAGCCGTGGAGCCCGCGACAGTGGGCTCCCAAGTACCGAGACGCGGCCGCACCGCACCGCTCCAGCCCTTCTGTGAGCTTCAGATGGCAGCAGTACCAGTGACTGCGAAGTGTCTGTTTTAGACTAATTAGAGGGATGATTTGTGAAACAGTGGCTATTTATTTAATTAATCACCAGCACAAAGCCATAAAGCCCATATTTTAAAAATCCCTGTTAGTTTGCCATGTGGTTAATAGATTGGGGCACATTAAAAAGTGACATGGTGATGTATTAAAAATGTTCCACCTAAGCTTCCTTCAGAAAGGAATGGAAGCTGTCTGCTTTCAGATGCTGAAGTGGAAACTGCCAGCATTTGACCTGTCAGAGGTTTTAATGTTTGTAAAAGGCATTTATCTTTTGAATAGTGTCTTCCTTAGGGCATCTCCTCTTGGAATATTTCAAAATACAAAAATATGTGTAGAGTAATTTACAAAATCATAATTCAAGGGAATTTTGTCAGTTTTCTTAACAACGAGGTACTACTGTGTTTTTCCCATTAGATTACACTGTGTTTACTCAGCATAGCAGTGTTTGTTATATGGTATTCTTTTCCATTTGGGGGAAAGGGAGTCACTTAATTAACTAAGTAATAAATGCAATAGTGTTTTTGTTGCTGCTGTCAGAATTGCATTTTGTTCTGCCCTTGTATTGTTTTTTTTATCTGACGGGTGCTGGAAAATTGCTATACTTGCTCAGTCTCAGCTCGGGTGAATTGTCATTTTTGGATAAAGATAGAATTGACTTGTTCAAGAGATGACACTGGCATTAAGAATGAGTAGAAGTGACTTATACTGTAACAAATGCTAGTGGTTTTTACACACACACACACACACACTTCTAGGTGATTTTCAGTATACATAAATGTGTCTGTTGAAGGCATCCTGCATTTTAATAGTATTTGAAGCTAAACTTGGTATGCCTGTGATTCACTCTTATTTAAATATTCTGGATGGTCAATGTTCCTCGTAAGCAGTACCCCCAAATTTTAAGATTGTGTGTGAGGATGTGTTGCTCAGGTGGATGCTTGTACGGAAACTGTCCAGCTCTTAGGATTGTGTTTCTCTGCTGTGTTGTATAATTACCTGCTCTGTTAGAAAGGGAGCTGGAATAAAACATGAGGATGTTAATGCAGCCTGGAGCTGATGTGGTGGTGATGATTACAATGCAGATAAAGCATTTCTCATAACTGCCGTTGCCTACTGGAGCCTTTGAAACATCTGGACCTTTAATTGAAAAATAGTGTGGTGCTGTGCAAGGCAGACATGCTAAGTGAAGTCACTAATTTAGAATACAAAAATATAATTGATAAAGTGTTTTATTTACATTGGATTTAAATATTCATACTTTGTTATGCTTTGTATAACAGGGAATTACTGGGTTAAATTTTCATGAACATAGACAGTTTAAATGAGATAAATTAAGTGCAAATGTTAATGGAATTTTACACTGGAACCAGAAAACAGTTTGTTGTAAAAGTGTGCGTACTTTCGCCTGTATTGGGGCCTTTTGTGGAAGGAAATAGGTGAAGTCCTATTCTTTGGATTTTGTGCTTGAGAATAACTAACCATCAGTTGGTAACATAATTGCATTTCATTCTTGTTATTGCTATCATATCTTGTTATTTAGTTAAAAAAAATAAAATGTTTCTTGGCATAATGGTAAATGGCTTTAATGGCAACATTATCACCCAATAAACCAAAGCCTTCCCCACCTCTCGGGGGCAGGTTATCTGAGCCTGCCCAGGAGAGCAGAAGAGCTGGTGAAGGGCGCGCAATTAACCTTTGTCCTGCATTCGCAGCAGGGGAACTGACCTAGCAGCCTTCCGAGGAAATCCAATTTAATTTAAAATGAATTTGAAAAGACAAATTAGCCATATCTATTTTAATAAGATAAAATCCCGACTCTCCCTATGTCTGGTTTAGTTAGGACCTCAGAGGAGATTAGACTAAGACTCGGGATGAACACGAGGGAAATAATGCCAGGGGGCTGAGGAGAGACCCAGGAGACCCAGGGACCCGAGTGCCTTGTCAGTTTCTGCAAGTGAGCAGGTCTTGGGCTGCCCGTTTCCACAGAGAGTTGCAACCTGAGATGAGCCTTTGTCTCATCAGACCTTTTGCTTGTGTTGGAGCTTGATGCCATGTTGATGTCATACACTGCCTGCCCGGCTCTCCAAGGACCTAATTGTTATTTGCCTCCTTTGTCATCATCAGAGCACCTTGGATACTGCCACCTGCGTAGCCACATTTAGTAACGGATACACCTCACGATTCCTGATGAGACTGTCAATCCAGGAGTAAGGATTCTCTGGGGCCCCTCAGTTGGTACTTGGCCCCTGCTTTTTGAAAACTAGAGCAGAGGGTCCCACCTACCAACTCTTCATGGAGCTGGTGTTGCCTTATGTTTTACTTCTGAAACATAATCAGTAAAGATGTATCGAGCCCCTTCTGTGAGCGCAGAGGCAAGGAAGTCTGAAATAGTTCCTGCCTTCTGCCTGTACACAAGAGGTAACACCAGAAGCAGGTACCCCAGTGTCCCTCCCTAGTAGCAGCTCCCTGTGGAGCTTTGCAGAGTTTCATGTGACAGGCAGAGCCACAGGAGGAGGGCCTTCCTGTGTGTCTCAGCCAGAAGGGTGTTTGAGGCTCCCTGTCCAGGACTTCCAGCCCTGACACGGTGGCTGCGGCATGAATCGGAAGCCATTGTGACCTTCCCTAAATACCCAGGCCTATCCGAGAGTTCTTCAGGACTAGGATTCAGCAAGGGGGTAGGGGTCTAGAGTGGAACAGACCTGGGTTCGCACAATGTTCCCCCCTAGTTGAGAGATTTGCAGTAGCCTACTTCATGAATCTCTCATTCCTCAGCTTTAAAAGAGAGTGAGCTCACCTCACACCGGTCAGAGTGGCCAAAATGAACAAATCAGGAGACTATAGATGCCGGAGAGGATGTGGAGAAACGGGAACCCTCTTGCACTATCGGTGGGAATGCAAACTGGTGCAGCCGCTCTGGAAAACAGTGTGGAGGTTCCTCAAAAAATTAAAAATAGACCTAACCTATGACCTAGCAGTCGCACTGCTAGGAATTTACCCAAGGGATACAGGAGTGCTGATGCATAGGGGCACTTGTACCCTTGTACCCCAGTGTTTATAGCAGCGCTTTCAACAATAGCCAAATTATGGAAAGAGCCTAAATGTCCATCAACTGATGAATGGATAAAGAAATTGTGGTTTATATACACAATGGAATACTACATGGCAATGAGAAAGAATGAAATATGGCCTTCTGTAGCAACGTGGATGGAACTGGAGAGTGTTATGCTAAGTGAAATAAGTCATACAAAGAAAGAAAGGTACCATATGTTTTCACTCTTATGTGGATCCTGAGAAACTTAACAGAAGACCATGGGGGAGGGGAAGGGGAAAAAAAAGTTAGAGAGGGAGGTAGGCAAACCATAAGAGACTCTTAAAAACTGAGAATAAACTGAGGGTTGATGGGGGGTGGGAGGGAGGGGAAAGTGGGGGATGGGCATTGAGGAGGGCACCTGTTGGGATGAGCACTGGGTGTTGTATGGAAACCAATTTGACAATAAATTTCATATAAAAAAAATAAAAGAGAGTGAGCTCGTCATAGGACTATTGGGGACAATAAATGAGACAATGTATGAAAAGTACTTGGACCCTGATAGGTGCCCAACAAAAGGCAGCCAGCACTTGTGACCCGCCCGTTCACAAAGGGGCTGTGTTCAGAGGAATGGGGTCTTCGTGCCTAGTCCCATCTCCCACTAAGGCTGTCTGCTCTGGAGCTGGTTAGCTTTGTCCTGCTAGGCCAGTGACCTCATTGAGCAGTGTGACTCATGAAGAGCTTTTTATTTTTTAAACTACTCAGTGCTGACAGTTTTATCTGGTGGATGTTGTTGTCCTCTCAGATTTATTTATTTATTTATTTATGTAATGTTTGTTTATTTTGAGAGAGACGGAGAGAGAGAGAGAAAAAGAAAGAGAAAGAATCCCAAGCAGGCCCTGTGCTGTTAGTGCGGAGCCTTATGCGGGGCTCAATCCCACAAACCATGAGACCATGACCTGAGCTGAAATCACGTGGCAGGTGCTCTAATAACTGAGTCACCCAGGTGCCCCATGACCTCTCAGTTTTGAAGATAAAATTTTCTGGGGTGCTTGGCTGGCTCAGTCAGTAGAGTGTGTGACTCTTGATCTCGGAGTTTTGAGTTCAAGCCCCTCATTGGGTGTAGAGATGACTTAAAAATAAAATCTTAAAAAGTAAAAATAAAGTTTTCTGCCGCTACTTTTCCTTTCATTGTATCTGAGAGACATGTGGGATAAAGGCCTGATAGACTCTTTTGGGCTGCTTCTCAATTAAAATTTTTATATAGTTAGAAGTGATTTTTCTCAACCGGAAATGTTGTTCTAGACAGATAATAATTCAGTCCGTCTTTTTCTTGCTGCTGTTTGTATTTCAACATGCATTTGCAAACTGGTAAACCTAAACTTTCTCAGTTGGCTCTCTGCTGTTGTATCGTTTTCATAATGTCAAAAAGGTAATGTCTTTTCTGATGTAGACAAGCCTCTTTCTGTCACCAGAGGTACAGGTTCTTTGTGTGGCTTTTTCCTGCACAGAGTAACACCTACCCCAGCTATTTCACGTGTGCGCTTCCAGAATGAAAGGGAATGTCGTCATTGGAGAAATGTAAAGCTATTTATTTCCATTTTGTCTGATGGTTTTACATTGTTTGCTAGGAGGTGCGTCAGGGATTCGAATTAATTATAATTACTGAAAAGACATATACTGATTAAGCAAATAAAGTAGTAAGCCCATTTGTGCCAAGGCCATCTAATTAAATTCTAACTTTGAATAAGCTAGATGTGCATGAAAGATTAATTTTAAGAGGTTTTTATGACTTACTAAATAATGATTCAGTAAAACTTTTGGATTATATCATTAAGAAATACTGAATTTTAAAGTGATAAAACACTTAGCCATGAATGTACTACTGTGTAGAAATTTGTGCGTTTTCAAAAACTGTTCAAAATTAAGGACACAATAAAAAATTTAAGTTGTATATTGACATTTTAAAAATTTGTAATATTTAATCAACTGAAGCCCTGCAAGAAATGAATATGATATATGCATTGGAATGACTTCCTTCAATATTTATACAATCTTATATTCTCAAAATACTTCACCATCTCTGGAATTAAATTGTCCTTGGGGGTAGTGGAGGGTTGTACCAAATTTTCCATATAATTTAGGAGGATGATGATAGCTGTACTGTAACCTTTTGTAGAGATACATCATCTAGTAATGGGGCCAAGTATACATTCTCCATTGAGTTTTAATTTTAAAAGTTGATATTAAATCTTAAAAAGACTCATTATATTATGGTAATTGATAGAGTTTAAAACATGTAACTCTTCTTTATGGTTTTAAAAAACCTATTTTTACTTTTAAAGCATATTGATTTTATTATATAAATGATTTAATAATGAAGAGGTTCCTATACTTACCCTAGGTGATGGGGCTTAGTTCATGCAAATTACTTTTCCCTGATATCATCATCATTATAGAAGCCGTTGTTTGTATAATTAAATGCAAAGTGCTGTGTAACATTAATGATCTAAAGAATCCCACAATGGCTATGAAAATTCAAAGTGGACACTTTACATTCCATTATGCTTTAAGATGGCTGGATTGTACTTGTGTGAGAGCACCTTCTGGTATGTGCCGGAACATCCTGAGGCTGGATGAGAAGAGGATGCAGTGGCTTTTCTCTTTTAATTACTGAGATAGAGACCTTTGCCTCTTGCCTCTGCTTCTCAACTTTATGTTTGTTTGAAGGGACGATTTATCCAAAGATCTGCCTGGTCTGATTAATAACTTAGGTAACAATTATGAGGAATGACTGACATCCTCATGGTCGAACAGTTTGCAGTTCACAGAGTGGTTTTACCATGCTTTATTTTTACTTTATATGCCCTACCATTCTTTTGCGGTGGGTAGTCTCATCTCTGTTTTATGGCTAAGGAAATTGGCTTTCAGAGAGGTTATGGGCTTGCCCAAGGTTGCACAGCTCAAGGTCCAGACCAGTTCTATAGACCCTGCAAAGACTTACATAACAAATATAACCCATGATAGTAAAAACTGACAGTATCAGGAGCTGCTTTCTGAATTTAAGACTTTGAGAAAGAAGATGGTTGTTATTCCTGATACAGTTTATGGGTAGGCTTTCGTTTTCTCCTCTTCATCCTTCCCCCTCCCCATTTTGTAAAATTTCTTACCTGTGTTTGAGCAAGTCGATATCTTGAAACAAAATTATCCAAGGCTGTTACCCAAATTTCACTTGATAACAGTTAGATTGTTTAAACCATTAGCTGTAGGCATTTTGTTTTTTTCAAAAGCGGAAGAAGACTGTCAGAGCCTCAAAATATGGACGATTTATTTTTAATAGAGGAAAACTTTCCTGAGAGCAACAACCCCCTTCCCTGTTTTTGGGTCCAAGACTATAGATTTACATTTACAATAGATGCTGTAGAAAGAAAATTTATGAAAATAACTAATCTAAGAAAACCTGATGGAAGTACTATTTTCTGTGCTATGTTATACTCTTTGAAAGGATCATAGTTGTAGTCTGGCTCATTCTATGGCACAAAGTAACAAAACTTACTTTGTTTGAGGCTCTCAGTTATGTGAAGGATGTCTGTGGACGTGGAGGTGGATTAGTTACAATTTCCTGGGGGCTAGAAGTAAGATCAGTGCCTGGAATCTGCAGAGTGCATCTCAGTAGAAGGAAACAGTTTCAGCCACCAAAACTCTTTGCCTAACAAAGGAAAGGGTCTGTCTCTGAAGGTGTGGCAGGGACCTCATCAGTGAAGGTGTTCTGAAGAGGTTGTAGGACAGCCATTTGGTGAAAATGGCTTAGAGGGGACGACCCTTAAAATTCCTTGCCACTTTAACAGTCTATGAGTAGCAATAAAGTTGGTTTGTTGTTGTTGCTGTTGTTGTTTTTAAGTCTGTGAATGTAAAAGCAGGGGGGAAAAAGGAAACCTAATAAAATAAACAGCCAACATTTCTTGAGCAGTTAGTATGGACTAGGCACAGTGATAAGTGCTTTTTATATGCACGGTATCATTGAATCCTTTCAACAACTCCTGGAGGAGCTTTCTCTTGCTGTGTGGAAATAGTGACTCAGGTTAAATAAAATTGTCCAAGGACGCACAGTAGATGGCATTGCTGAGAATTGAACCCAGGTCTCTCTGACTCCACAACTTAATGCTTTTAACCACCACACTGCACTGCTTTACTAGCTTCTATTAATATAATAAGGATCCTGGAAGTACCCACATCAGAACTTGACCTTGTTAAAGAAAGAGTGACAGTTGACGTTCTTAATAATAAAAGCTTAATGGAACCAAGGTTGGTGATTCAGAGGAAATTAATGAGATTTTGTCAATTTTATTTTAAACTTAACTTGTCAGAAAATACAGTGTCCAGTGACAAACTGTAGAAATGTTTTTGACAAATTAACTTGACTACAGGTGCCAGATCAGGGAAATGTTAATTTAATAGCCTTTAAATGTTCCAGATTTATTGAGGGTTAAGATAGCACTACAAAGCCAAGCCCCTAGCTCTGAATGGATTTGTCGTAGAATTTTATACAAAATCTATTCATAAGTTCATCGCTACCGTTTTGAATGTGAAAAAGTGAGTTCTTTCTCTGAGCCCATAAAGCCAGCATTTATTGAGAGCAAAATGCTGCTGCCTGGTGTTTGGGATTGTTGTGTTTTTCCTCCCTATGTAGACCTTCTTTATTTCTCATAGTCAATTAAACCTGGCTTGAACCAGATTTTAGGCCAGATTTTGTTCAAAATCATTACTCTGAACAAATAAAGTCCCTTAGTCATCATCAGAATAATGATTTCAGGCCTGTGTGTACCACGTATGGATACCATGTTTTTAAAGACTGGGCCATAAATTTGTAGAATATAGCATCCTCTGGTCTTTGCTGAGGAAGTTGGGGAGGAAGATACCAGTGACATGGAACTGTAGCCATTCCTTAATTTAAGAGAGTGTTACCTTTGGAAGGCTAAAAATAAGCCTCGTGTCAGTTTGCATCATTACATTGTCTGCCATACACTGATATATTTATTTCTGCGTTAAAACTGCATAATAATGATCTGCTTCTGCAGTTGTGGCTAATGGAGTAACGTTGCCTGCTTTTTGTCTCTTTAATTGCAGAAGCCAAGCTGTCTATCCTTTCTCTGTTTCTTTCTCTTGATAGAGAAATTGAACACTTAGCAACAGTTTTGACATCTGATATTCAATTTATTATCGACAAACCTTGATGTGAAGTGGTGCTGCTAACTGAACCTTCTGTCCTTAAGCCTTAATTCAGCTTGACTCACTTTATGTGGATATTTCTTAATTCAAGATTATTTTGAGCTGAATACCATCTATTCTTCCTTCTTTCCCTATTTTGGAAACTATCGCCTGTATAATTTTATGATAGGCAGCAAATAGTTTGCTATTTCAGTTAATAGGATCAGATAAGAAAAACCTGGTTAGAGATGTAATGTTTTAGTTCGTCATCATGTTCAAATTCTATATATTTCGATTCTGTACCTATTCACATTCTATACACTAAAGTTATTGTAAGTTTTTAAGCTTTTGCTTATTAATTGGATGATATGTGAGTCATAATGCTATTTCATGACTATCATAAAGATGGTTTTCAAAGAGTGAGCATTATGTATCACAGACACAAAACATTCATACTCCTTGACCTAGTAATCTACTCCTAGGAATATGTGCACAAACATTTATATAAGAGAATGTTTATGGGAATATTATTTATAGTGGTGAAATGTTAGAAACAATGTCCATATTTAACAATGGGGGAAATCGGTTGATAGTACCTCTGTGTGCTAATATGCAGGTATTTAAAATCATGTGTTAAAAGAATATTCATCATTCATCCCATTAATAGGTATAAGTAGCTACTATATGTCAGGTCTGTTACTAGGTGTGGAGGATATTTCAGAGAAGAGAATTCCTGAAGAACAGGGCCTGGGAAGTAGAAGAGGTGTAGCCAGTTTATCCAGGACAGGAGAGAAGTCGTAGGTCTGGTGGGTCCATTTTGAAAGATAGCCTCAGGAGCCCTTCAGTAAGCTGATGCCATACCGTACTACATTCTCGGCCCTAGGAGACTGCAAAATGAGTGAGGCACAGTTTTTCCCTTTGCATAACTCACAGTTACATGAGAAGGTGGGAGGGAGGTGGTGGAGGTAGGTAGAGAAAAGAGTGAAACCTTAAGGCAAGGTAAACTTCTAGGGAGCAGAGAAGAGGGAATTTAGACTTCTACCTTCTGGGAAGAGGAGACATTAGAAATTGAAGGATGGAAGAAGGGGTACATTTCTTGGTCAGTTACTGTGTGCCAGGCATTTTATACATATCTTATTTGCTCTTCCAAGTAAGGAACTGGAGGTTCTGAAAGGTGCTGAACTCCTAAGGTCTTGGGACTAAGGAAGTGACAGAGCTAGGCTTCAGACCTGGATCTGTCTCACCCCAAGTCTTTGTGCTCTTAACTACTGTTCAGTAGGCTTTAGCAGTGGTACACTGGGTCCAGAATGTGACAGGTATTAAATACCATGCTAAGGAGCCAGCATGCTGACACCAAGGAGAGCCATCATATGTATGCTTCTGAGTTGGTGACTGGCCAGGTCAGTGATTTGAGTCAAATCACACTGAGTTTGGAGAGAGAAGAGATTTTGGAGACAGGGAGATGGTTGGGAGACTGCTGCATACAGAGGTCTTACTGGGTCATGATGAAGTTTTAACTAGGGCCATGCCGGTGAGGATAGGGGGGAGAAGGGTTTGAGAGGCATTCCAGGGGCATTTGGATGCTGATGAGACAGAAAGAGGAGTTAGGTTTCTAGCCTGAGTGACAAGAGTGGGTGGTGAAAGCCTTAACTGAGACGGAACGAGAGACAAGGTGATGAAGAAAATGGGTCTTGGACGTACCGAGCTTGAGATTGTGACTGCATTTGCAGAGGCATCAAGTCATAACAGAGGCTGTGGGACATGAACTCTGGAGACTGGTTGGTCTTCATGAATCACATTTGTGTTGAAGAATCATTTTGCTACAGGAAGTACTTTTCTTTTGTTCTGAAAAATGAATTGGGGGCATTCCTTGATTTAGAGGCTTCTCTGGAGAGTGTTTGTTCAGCTCCAAATTTGTCAGCTCATTGTAGGTTTATTACTTTTTATTCTTTTTTTTTTTTTTTTTAATAAAAATTACTTAGCCTGCCATAGGAAGGTGTCTGGGTTATATTTTCAGCTTATTTTTCCCAACAGCCTGTCACAGACCTGGCACATAGTATGTTCTTAAAAAATTTTGCCAGATGACTTGACATAGGCTACATTTTCAAAATTGGTCCTCTCTCTCTTACCTAAAAGTCTTAAGCCCTGTATGGTGGTTTTTTTCTATATCCTTTTTTGTTTGTAATTGTAACATTTGCTATTTTGTTTCTGGATTGTAAAAATAGTATGTGCTCATCGTAGGAAATGTGGAAAAATATAAAGCAGAAAATTAAAATCACTCATAATCCCATGTCTTGGAGAATTCCTGTTCACTTTATTGTATATCGGTATAGTAGATATTTAAATACAATAAGTGTCTTTTCCTTGGGTTAATGGTTCTGTTGGATGGAAGGGTACTTTTTTTTTCCCCTGGGTGTCTCAATCAGTTGAGGGTCCAATTCTTTTTTTGTGTCTTTCTTTTAATTTTTTTTTTTTTTTTAATTTACATCCAAATTAGTTAGCATGTAGTGCAACAATGATTTCAGGAGTAGATTCCTTAATGCCCCTTACCCATGTAGCTTATTCCCCCTCCCACAACCCCTTCAGTTCTCCATATTTAAGAGTCTCTTATGTTTTGTCGCCCTCCCTGTTTTTATATTATTTTTGTTTCCCTTCCCTTATGTTCATCTGTTTCATCTCTTAAAGTCCTCATATGGGTGAAGTCATATGATACTTGTCTTTCTCTGACTAATTTCGCTTAGCATAATACCCTCCAGTCCCATCCACGTAGTTGCAAATGGCAAGATTTCATTCTTTTTGATTGCCGAGTAATACTCCATTGTATATATGTACCACATCTTCTTTATCCATTCATCTATCGATGGACATTTGGGCTCTTTCTTCCATCCTTTGGCTATTGTCGATAGTGCTGCTATAAACATGCGGGTGCATGTGTCCCTTCGAAACTGCACACCTGTATCCCGTGGAGAAATGCCTAGTAGTGCAATTGGCTGGGTCGTAGGGTAGTTCTATTTTTAATTTTTTGAGGAACCTCCATACTGTTTTCCAGAGTGGCTGCACCAGCTTGCATTCCCCCCCCCCACCTTTTTTTTTTTTTTTTTTAAATCTAAGAGGCCTGTGCCAACCCCTTTTAGTCTGGTTTGCTCCTGAGCTCCCACAACAGCCTGTACTTCTCTTCCTTAAAGCTTTTATCACCTAGTACAATCACCTAGCTTTTATCACCTAGTAGACCCTTCAGCAGACTGTGAGTTTGATGAGGGTCTATCCACATTGAGTCTCTCTTGATTTTGTCTTCAGAGCCCAGCATGGTGTCTGTGGGCGTTGGTTGCATGCATGAGTGACTGAGAGGATGGTGCTAGCCCAGTTTTCCTTATCTCTGTGTTGACCCCTCCTTTGTGCTGTAATTATGCCTCCCTTTTTCCAGTTCTGTATTGTGGAACACGTTAAATTGCCTTGCAGTGAAACTGTATGATACGATCTTTGTTTATTGCTAGTTGCTGTGTAATAGTTAGATGTTAGGTCTATGGAATATTGCTTGCCTTGATGTGTGATGAATACTCTTAATCCTTTGGTCACCTTATTTTTTTTATAAGTTAATTACTTTCTATTATGTTGATGGATTGTTTTATGTTTTAGATGATTCCCTCTAAATATTGCAACACGGGAACTATTAGGTACAGCTAACTGCCACCACCTTGAGTTTTTTCAGAAGAGGCTCCTTATTAAAAAATACATATTTTCAGGGTTTGTGCAAGGCACTTTTTGCCGTCATCAGTGCCTCAAGATGGAATTAGGAGATTAAAAAGATAAAGTGCTTCATTCATTTAATAAGTATCTACCATATTTATTCTCATAGTCTCCCCACACTCGCTATTTCACCGTGAAATAAAGACGATAAAGGGATTCATAGGAGCACCATGTCACTCTCTGCCCTGCAGTCGACCGACAGCAGCCACAGTCTCTGGAGCCTCAGTCCCCTAACACTTCTCCTCGGGCCGCTCCTCAGATTCACTGCTTTTGTAGGAGACATCTTCAGGCCGCACTTCCCCACTTTCGTGTGTTTGTGAGAACGGCGGGGCGGGCAGACTTATGGGGGTGCGATTCAAGTCTTGGGGAGTAGGGAGTGATTAAATTGAGAACTTTAGAGAGAGAAGTCATTGGTGTTTAAAGTGGGGGCTTTGGAGTCAGACAGGAGTGTGAGTTCTGCTCATCCACCTTGGTTGTGGGAGCTTGAGCAGATGACTTCTGAGCCTTAGTTTTCTCGTCTGTCATATTAGGGTAATGATAGAATTCTGCCTCTTAGACAGAATTAATTGAGATGATTTAGGCAAACATTTACCAGAGCTTATTTAACAGTTGGCTCTAAATAAATGCTAGCTCTTGGAATAATAATAAGTATTACTATTAGGACTCCTTACAGCATCCATCTTTGTCCTCATGTGACTGTGTAATAGGTCTGAGTAATAGAAAGGAGTCTGATCTAAAAACTTAGGTCTTTCTGACACATTGCTCTGCATTTCTGAAGCACTTTCCAGTTTGTGAAACACATTCACATTTCTCATGCCAGGATTCCTTATGGCGCTTCAGCTCCAGTTCTTCAGAAGGAGGAGGAGGAATAAACCAGTTTGGGCTGTTGGTTTGAAAAGGAGGTTGAGGAGAGAAAGAAGAAGGCAATAAGCCCACTCCAGAAAGATGCCATTGTTTGAATTTTAACCTTTTGACTGCCTGACAAGATCAAAACACTTGCTCTTTAGAGACAACTTAGCTAGTCATTGGAATTATTATTTCCCAGCTGAAAAACACACGTGCGTGTGTGCGTGCATGCGTGTATGAGTGTGAGAGAGAGAGAGAGAGAGAGAGAGAGTCAGAGAGAAAGAACATTATTGTAAGAGAATTACTTTTTTTAAATTTGCCTTATGACAGAGACAAGACTAAAAAAAAAAAATCAGTGGATCTAATGGTAGATTCTAGGTTAGAAGTGAAATTTCTCTAAAAGTTTTTAAAACAGATTTTATGTATTTCCTCACGTAAAGGTTCCTATCTTTCTTATTTTTTTCACCCTAGAGTCGTAGTGTTAAAGATGGAAACACTTGATTGCTCAAGTACTTGCATCTCCACCCATTACCAGGAAACAGACCCATAGAGGAGGGGCAAGATGGATGCATGGAGGAAACTAACATTTATTGTGTTACTGCCATGTTGTCCTGGTAGGCATTTGAATCATCCATGCATTCGTTCTGTAGTTCAACAGATTTTTTTTGGAGAGGTGTCTGTGCACCTGCACGGTGCTAGCCATTGTGTACAGAGCGGTAAACAAAGCAGACGTGATTGTGACTGCTGTCATGGAAGGAAGGTCAGAGGCTAGTGGGGAAGGCATACACTGAAGGTGCCCATAAGCAAATGTGTAATATCAAATTGTTAAGTGCTGTGAAGGAAATGAACAGGATATGTGTGAAAGAAGAACTGTGAAAGGGACTTCTAATAACAATAATAATAATCCTCAAAGGAGTCCTCTGATAGGTGTGTCCTATCCTTATCATCATTTTAACATAGGAGGAAATGGAAGAACAGAGAGATTAAGTAACCTGCCCAAAGCCACACTTTGAGGAATCATTGATCATGAGAAAGAGCCTTCTAGATATAGTGAATATAGTGAATAGCACTTCTGTGGCCTTGAAAGTAGGAGAAACAGGTACACACGCGCACGCAGCACATCTTGAAGGCCAGTGTAGCTGAACTGTGATAATCAGGCAGGAGAACAACAGTAGATGATGTTGGAGAGGTAGGCAGGGGTCAGAACATGCAGTGCTTTGTTAGATACTACAGGAAATTTGGATTATTTCCGAAGTATCATGGGAACCACTCATTGAAGGAATTTAAGCAGAAGTGTGATATCAAATTTGAGTTTGAAAAAAACCCCCAAAACTCTAGCTTGTATGTCAAGAACAAATCGAAGTAGGCAAGAGTACATGAGGTCAGGAATCCATTAGAACAGTCCAGGGGAAACCTAATGGTATTTTGGTGGCAGTGGAGATGGAGAATTTTTTGAAATACATATTTTTCAATTTTTTAAATTGAATTAAAACTTACATAGAACTTACTATTTTAATGATTTTAAAGTGTATAATTTTGTGGTTTTCGGTATATTTGCAACGTTATACAGCTATCACCACTAATTCTGGAACATTTCCATCACCTCAAAAAGAAATTTCATACTTGTCAGTTTCCCATATCCCCCCACCCCCACCCAACGTCCTTTCAACCACTAATCTTTTTATTTACGTAGATTTGTCTGTTCTGGACATTCCATATAAGTGAGTTCATACAATAGATGACCTGTTATGCCTGGCTTCTTTCTCTTAGAAAAATGTTTTCAAGCTTCATCCGTGTAGTAGCATGTGCCAATACTTCATTCCATTTTATGGCTGAGTAATATTTCATTGTATACATTTCGTTTGTCCATTCATCAGTTGGTGGACATTTGCATTGTTTCCATTTTTTTTTTTTTTAAGATTATTTGTTTATTTTGAGAGAGAGAGAGCACAAGCAGAGCAGGGGCAGAGAGGAGAAAAAGAATCCCAAACAGGCTCTTTACCATCAGAGTAGAGCCCAATGTGGGGCTCGAACCCATGAACCACGAGACCATGACCTGAGCCGAGATCAAGAGTCAGGCGCTTAACTGACTGAGCCACGCAGGCGCCCCTCCATCTTTTTTAATGTTTATTTATTTTGAGAGAGAGAGCAGAGGAGGGGCAGAGAGAGAGGGAGAGAGAGAGAATCTGAAGCAGGCTCCATGTTATCAGCAGTGCCTGATCTGGGGCTCAATCTCATGAACTATGACATTGTGACCTGAGCTGAAATCAAGAGTTGGACGCTTGGGGCGCCTGGGTGGCTCAGTCGGTTAAGCGTCCGACTTTAGCTCAGGTCATGATCTCGCGGTTCGTGAGCTCAAGCCCCGCATCGGGCTCTGTGCTGACAGCTCAGAGCCTGGAGCCTGCTTCAGATTCTGTGTCTCCCTCTCTCTCTGCTCCTCCCCTGCTCATGCTCTGTCTCTCTCTCTCCTTCAAAAATAAATTTTAAAAAAACATTAAAAAATTAAAAATAAATAAAAATAAAAAAAAAAGAGTTGGACGCTTAACCGACTAAGCCACCTAGACACCCGTTTCCATCCTTTGGCTGTTATCAATAGTGCTGCTATGTACATTTATGTATGTTTTTATGTGAACATGTTATCAGTTCTCTTTAAGTACACTTAGGAATGGAATTGCCGAGTCATATGGTAACTTTACGTTTAAGTTTTGAGAAACTGACAAACTATTTTTCCACAATGGCTACATCATTTTACAGCTCCACCAACAATATATGAGGGTTCCAACTTGTTCATATCCTTGCTAGCTTTTCTAATTCCTGCTATGAAAAAAAAATATATAGAACCATCCTAATGTGAAGTGGTATCTCATTGTGATTTTGATTTGCATTTCCGTAACGAATAATGAAGTTGAACAGTTTTTCATGTGCTTATTGTCCATTTTCATATTTTCTTTGGAGAAATGTCTATTTAAATTCTTGGCCATTTTAAAGATCGGATGGCTTTTCTTTTTATTGCTTAGTTGTAAGAATTATTTATATATTCTGGATGCTAAATTTTTGTCAGATATATGATTTGCAAATATTTTCTCCCATTCTGTGGGTTGTCTTTTCACTTTCTTAGTAGTGTCCTTTGAGGCATGCAAGTTTTTAATTTTTATAAAGTCCTGTTTATTTCATTTGTTGCTTTTGGTGTCATATTAAAGAAATCATTACCTAATCCAAGGACATGAAGAATTCACACCTATGTTTCCTTCTAAAAATTTTATAGTTTTAGCCTTAAATTTAAAGCTTTGATCCATTTTGAGTTAATATTTGTAGATGGTGTGAGGTAGAGGTCTAAATTCTTTTTTAAAAATATTTTTGTTTTTTTATTTTAGAGCACGAGCAGGAGAGAGGGGCAGAGGGAGAGGGAGAAAGAATCTTAAGCAGGCTCCAGGCACAGCACAGAGCCCGACATGGGACTCAGTCCCATGACCTTGGGATCATGACCTGAACCAAAATCAAGAGTCAGATGCTCAACCAACTGAGCCACCCAGGCGCCCCTAAATTCATTCTTTTGTATGTGGCTGTCCAGTTACTCCATTTGCTAAAGACTTTTTTCTCTTTTGAAATATATTTTGCAGTAGCCACTAGAACATACAAGGGAGTAGAAGGCAGGAGGAAGAAAGAAGAATCAAGATTACTGATATAAGGAGCTGTGTTAGTGGTGGTAGCATTTACTGAAATGAGGGAGAGTGTTGTTATTTGGAGTAGCATGGAGTGAGGGATAGTGAGAAGTTCAGATTTGAACTTAAGTTTAACTTGTCTGTGATACTTTTCTGCCTATGGTATAGACAGTTTGATGTATGAATTTGGTTCCAGGGAGAAGTTTGAGGTGGAGATAAGGTTTGAGTGTCAAGAGGATATAGATTGTTTTATAGCTCTGGGACTGTGAGAACACTTAAGGAAGAAATATACAGAAAGACAGACACGAGAGAGCCCAAACTAGAGGCCAGAGAATGCTAACAAATAGAGACTCTAGAGGTGAAGGAATCTGCAAAGGAGACTGAAAATCGGAGACCAGAGAGGACTGAAAAAAACCAAGAGTGTAGGTCATGGAAGCAAAGAAAGGGAGAGGCTGATTGTGTAGGAGAAGGTGAAAAAGTAAGTGAAGGATAAAGTCCTTGTGAAAGTGAGAGCCAAAGGGACACAGAGCATAAGTAGAGAGATTGCCCTTTAATGAGATGAGTGACACTCCAGTGTAGGGAGTACGTGTTGTTAAATCCAGGTAAGTTTGTCAACTTATTGAGGGGACGATAAGAGTTCCTTTCTGAAAGCTCTTATTTTCTTAATGAAGAATAACATTTGTCTCTGTTGGCAGTACATGAGCGAGGCATAGGAGCTGCGGTCAAGGCAGGCTCATGAGAAGTAGGAAGGGGGAAGGAAAAGTATGCAGTGGTGGTCTTGGCATGAGGTACACGTTGGATCAGGAGATGTCATAGGCTTGTTGTACAATGTTGAATGTCTGTTTGAGGTTTATCATAATGAGCTTAAGGTCAAATCAGTCTGTGCAGTTATATGATTTTTCTCCAGCAGTGTTTAGCTGGGGAATGCAGAGAGTTAGGTTTACCAAGGTTGGCATTCTGCCAGTTGAATCCCATGGAGGAAGAGAGTGTTAAAACTGCATTTACAAAGGAATGCTTAAAATGGTTGATCAAGTAATCTGGAGGGTGGTGTGGGGAAATAAGGGTGACATCATTTATAGTGGTGGATCAGTAGATTGTAGGTTGAAGAATTTGGGGACTAAAGTGAGATGAAAGCATATTAAAGTATATTCAGTGAATAGACCTTCTAATTTGAGATTTTGGAGTTGGTACAGATCTTTGGTGTACCCACGGCCATAAGTGATTGAAGGTGGAGTGGATGAAAAGGCATGGGATGACATAGTCTAGGGATTAAGACACTTGGATATTACATGGATTGTTCCTTTAGATGGAATTGCCAAGAATAATGATAGGTGTTGGGGTGGGACACAGACTCTTTGGCGAGGTAGGAGCATTTCTGGATGGTCAAGGGAGGAGCATTTCTGGATGGTTGGTGGATAATAGAAACAAAAAAGGGTGGAGAGAGGATAGTGTAGTCGTATTTTTTTAAAGAAGTGGTTCATGGAAGTTTGCTGGTTAGTGTAGGAATTCCACAGGAGAGTGGAAGTTTCAGGAGGGAGAAAGGGTAAGTGTGTTGGAGGGATTGAGGATATACAGAGTAGCGTGGGTGTACTAGTTAGGACAATAATGGAAGACCAGGGACCCTTGAACCTCAGTGCAGATGACTGAAATAAACAGGAGTACTGCATAAGGGAATTAGGCCCTTCACCCCCACCCATCTCTGAGAAGGCAAGCCCTTGGTTCCCGTGCTGCGGGCCTAAAGGCTTCTTCACAGAGTAGTACGGCAGCTGCCCATGCCGCTTATCCCAAAGTCTCAAGGAGTGATGTGGCAGTTTTCAGCTGAGGTCAGGGTCTAGTGGTGACTTGTCCAGGGTCACAGTGAGTAACTAGCAAAGCACATCTCCTGACAACCAAACATCAGGTCTGCTTACCACTCTTAATTTGTTTATTTTGGTTTTAGTCCTCATTTACCATACTGCAGGCAGAGCTGGGTCTCTTAGACCATCAGAAAATGAAAATTAAAGGGGGGGAAAAAACTCCTTAGAACTAGACAGTGTTTCCCCTCTGGAACCATTTCAGGCTCTCAGGCAGGTCTGTGCCAAAAGGATGAGAAATGGCTGTGCTGCACACAGGCCCTGGCGAGCAGTCATTGCGGCCCAGTAGGGTCTGTGCGACCGTGACCGTGTGCGTTACTCTCATGCATGTGTTCTGTCCACAGGGTCATGTCGGCACAACAGCAACCAAGAAGATCGACGTCTACCTCCCCCTGCACTCGAGCCAGGACAGACTTCTGCCAATGACTGTGGTGACAATGGCCAGCGCCAGGGTGCAGGACCTGATCGGGCTCATCTGCTGGCAGTACACAAGTGAAGGACGGGAGCCGAAGCTCAAGTAATCCTTCCTCTTTTTGGCTGCTCTAGTTTCTGGCTGTCTCCGGGCCACCCATGCTGCATTCTGGGCCCGGTCAGTCTTTCTAGGCATTGGCCTGGGAGCCAGACATCCACACGGATCCAGGTCAGGTTGCTCACCAGATCTTGGGCCTGGGTATCCCAGGCTTATCTCAGAGAATCCGCGTACAGAGTAGGCTAATAAGTTTGTGAATCCAGACATGAGACAATATATTTTAGCAGTTTCCAAACCCTTTTATGATGCTTGCTGATAAAAGTTGCATGGGAGGCAGTAGGAGGGAACTAATATTTGTTGAACCCCTACCATGATTTGGGCAGTAATGCTAAACCTCTGCACGCCTGATTTCTCATTTAATTCTCCTGGCTCTCTGTGAGGTGAGCAGTGTGATCCTTATTCTGCAGAGGAGGAAACTCTGAATCAGAGAATTGATATTTGCTTAAATTCACGCCATTGGGACATGGCAGGGTCCAGATTCGACTCCCGTTCTGTTTGATGCTAAGGTTTTTGCATTATTTCCTTTAGGTCTGAATTATAGTTTTCCTTGTTGTTAGTCAGTGGTACAGTTTTTCTCTCAATCACTAAGCTCTATTCATGATTAAACAATTATATGAAAAATGTAATGCTTCAAAGTAGAATATCTACCTGCATATCATATAAGGTGCTTTGCTGCATCGGTTCCCCCATACTTGAATATCTTATCTGACAGCCATCCTCTTCTGTTTGCTGTGCTCTCTTCAGCAGTAGGATTTACAATACAGCAAAATGTAGTGGATGCCTTCATTTTGGAAATGGATTCTCATGGAGACTTTCTCTTCTCTTAGAATGGTCCAGTCTGTGGTCAGTTGCTTGGTTGCTTTTTCTTCTTGAAATACATTACATTTGCACTTAGAATTATTTTTTCAAGTTCTCATTGACATTGCCTCCACTTTGCCT
This sequence comes from Neofelis nebulosa, assembly GCF_028018385.1. NCBI lineage: Eukaryota > Metazoa > Chordata > Mammalia > Carnivora > Felidae > Neofelis > Neofelis nebulosa. The sequence continues at coordinate 10,326,353 of NC_080793.1, forward strand.
GAATACACTGTGAATATAATGTTTACTGCTCCTGTGGCAATAGAAAGCCTTTTCGACCACCTAGGCTCAAAAAAAGGCTTGACCAAGGCTGAGCTATAGTGTTACCCTTTTTTCAGCATGAAGTGTAAACAAAAAAGTAGAGAAAGGAGTCGAAGTGCTGGTGACTTCACACATGTTGTCTGAGTTAATGAAGAGATTGCTTAGTGCAGGCACTGAGACCAAGAGACACACAGGATTGCCTAGGGTCACACAGCTAGTAAGGAACAAGAGTCAGGATTTAATTGTGACATACATGTTACAGATGCGGAAACTAAAACTTAGAGAGGCTAAGTCACTTTCCTAAATCACACCGTAAGTGGTAGAACTGGCATTAAGCCCTAGGGATCCCTGGCTTCAGAGCCCTGGCTCTTCACTATTACATTATACCCACTGTGACTGTGTGTGGGTGATATTAAAACATTCATCGCGTTCCTACTTACTGCAGGCACAGTGCTAGATCGTGACATCCAGAAACGAAAAAGGCAGTTCATGCCATTAGAGAGCTTACTATCTAAGGTAGATAAGCAAGAGGAATACAGTACAGTACATGTAAAATCAGCTTCTGTGAGAATGTCTGATCCCATATTTGAGAATGAGAATGGAGTCATGAAGAGCTACCTTGATGATACATCTAAGCTGAAACTTGAAGGAGTAGGGAAAGTGATGCAGAGGGGTTGGGAGGAGGGTGTTCTAAAACAGAGGGAAAAGCATGGACTTCTGTTATGATGATCCTGCACATTCAGGCTTTAAATTCTGAATTCTGTTCCAAATACATAGCAATGAGAAGTGAAGTATGTTACTGACATACCTGTAGTTGAATAACAAGATAAACATCCTGGTAGGCTAAAAATGGAACCAGGTATGGAAATAGGCAGCATGTGCAGGGAGTTGATTCTTTTAGGGTGGTACTTCCCAAAAAACATGTTGTGATTATTTTCAGGCTTTGGGGTAGCTAGGCAGGGCCTGGGGTGGTTGGAGCCCCAGCTGGCATTTCTGGGTAGAGAAGAGTCTCATCCATCTCATACTCATACTGTTATTTGCAAAGTATGCCGTGATGTCAGAAAAGAGTAGGAAACACTGCTGGAGGCTATGGAGACCAGAGGAACTTTGTGCCTGGAAAGGGATCAGAGGAAGTCTCACTGCTAGAACCTGGGAGCTGGGATGGGACTGTCCCACTGAGGAAAAGAAACTGAACAAAGCTGACTGAGTCTGTGACTTGTTTTTTTAAAAAAATTTTTTTTTCAACGTTTTTTATTTATTTTTGGGACAGAGAGAGACAGAGCATGAACGGGGGAGGTGCAGAGAGAGGGAGACACAGAATCGGAAACAGGCTCCAGGCTCCGAGCCATCAGCCCAGAGCCTGACGCGGGGCTCAAACTCACGGACCGCGAGATCGTGACCTGGCTGAAGTCGGACGCTTAACCGACTGCGCCACCCAGGCGCCCCTGTGACTTGTTTAAAGTTGTGTTTCTGGGGTGGTAGGGGAATAGAGAGAGCAGTGCTGCTGGGACCTGGCCATGACATGACTGGGTTTATGATCTCCCTGGTGGTGTTTGCAAGGGATAGGGAACCCTGAGCTGCTGGTATAAGACCTGGTTGTATGGTGGAGGCCTCTGCTTGGACGGGGATGGAAGACGGTGGCAATAACTGTAAAAACAGGGAGGCAGGGAGAAGGAGGGAGAGAGAGAAAGAGAGAAACTGTTCCTATTCAAGAGGAGCTAGCAAATTAAAATTCTCAAACGAGTATAACTACTAAGAAAGACAATAATTAGGAGATGAATTCACTCCCAACAGAATATAGTAAAGCAATCTGCAAATTAACTTCAAATAAATATGTTTAAAATCATCAAAGAGATGAAGGAACAACATCCATGGTAAATTCCTAGGAAATGGTGAAACAAAACTAAGCAGATGAGAATTAACCAGTTAGAAGAGAACCAATTAAAGGTACTGGAAATATAAAATGTGGTTCTTAAAGTAACAACAAAAGAGTATATGGGATAAACTCTAGACTGGACACAGTTAAGAGGGACTGAGATAAAAGATACTACCAGTGAATTCAGCCTAGGACGTAACGCTAACACACAGAGATAAGGAGACACAGAGAATGGAAGACGAGTAAGTTAAGAGACGTGGAGCAAAGATGGAGAGCCTCCCACTTGTGAGGCAGAGAATGGAAGGCATCTTGAGAAACAATATCTGAAGAGAGAATGCCAGAGTATTTCCTAGAACTGGAGGCAGATACAAACTAGTCTTCATATTAAAAGCACATACAAATGAAATGGATGAAGGTTAGCCTTTACAGCAAATTATGCTGGAGCAGTGGGACATCCATACACCAAAAGAATTCAACCTAAACCTCATATACCTCGTAAAAAATTGATTCAAAAATGAATTGAGAATGAAATGTAAAACTTTAAACTTTTAGAAGAAAGAACAGAAAACCTTTGGGACCAGGAGCTAAATGAAGAGTTCTTATATATGATACTGAAAGCAGGATCCATAGTAGAAAACAAAATGTTAATTAGACTACATTAGAATTAAGAACTTTCCCTTCACAGGAGCATCTGCGTGGCTCAGTTGGTTAAGTGCCAGGTCATGATCTGGCAGTTCGTGAGTTTGAGCCCCACATTCGGCTCTGTGCTGACAGCTCAGAAACTGGAGCCTGCTTTGATTCTGTGCCTCCTTTCTCTGTGTCTGTGCCTCCCCTACTCGCTCTCTGACTCTCTCTGTCAAAAATAAATAAACGTTAAAAACAAACAAAAAAAGAACTTTCCCTTTACAAAAGATCCTTACTTTCTTTTTCCACTCCAGAAGCTGTCAGACAGCCATTCTGCCTTCTCCTTTCCCATGGGCCTAGAGTCTTCAGCTTTACCTGGCCAAGGGAGACAAAGCATGGTGGTGAGGTGGGGAGATGGGCCTGTTGCACAAGGAGTCAAAACAGTAGAATTTAGGGCAAAAACACATCAATAGGGATATTTTGGTAAACTACATAATGAAAAAAAGGAATAGCCCCACCAAGATAACATAATGCTTCTGACTCCATATGCACCTAGCAGTATAGTACCAAAATATTTTAAGGGAATTGTAAAGTGGCAATGAGTGATCCATAGTCAAAATGTGAAATTTTGATGCATTCCTACCAAAAACTGATAAAGAGATGAAAAATAAGCGAGGATTAAGGAAGATTCAAACAATTTAATTAGCAATTCCAAACCCCCAAAGTAGAGATTATCTCTTGTACTAGTTTGTAAGCCTCTGAAATTGAATAAATCTTATTAATATTTATATTCCTGAGGTATCCAGCATGTTCACGGCTTTTAATAGTTGCTCTGTAAGTGTATTGTGAATTGCAAAGTTACATTGATTCTGAAGAAACCATTGATCCTTTGAAATGTTTTGCAATCCTCATGTAACAGTGGATTTCACAGTTTTGTTTGGTATAAGACAATCTATAAAGTAAATCCCTGGGATCTCTTCCTATCAGGCAGTACAGTACAAGGTATTTTCTTCCTGACCTATTTGTACTTAAAGCGTTAGAATAGATCCTTCTTTGGGGCGCCTGGGTGGCGCAGTCGGTTAAGCGTCCGACTTCAGCCAGGTCACGATCTCGCGGTCCGTGAGTTCGAGCCCCGCGTCAGGCTCTGGGCTGATGGCTCGGAGCCTGGAGCCTGTTTCCGATTCTGTGTCTCCCTCTCTCTCTGCCCCTCCCCCGTTCATGCTCTGTCTCTCTCTGTCCAAAAATAAATTAAAAACGTTGAAAAAAAAAATTAAAAAAAAAAAAAAAAGAATAGATCCTTCTTTGATCTTTTCCAGTGGGTTGGGCCCGCAAAGAGCTCTTCATTCACAGGGGGCCAAATTGCTAGATGCACGGTTTCAGTCTGGTTGTTAAGAAGACAGTTTATTTAGAAATACTGCTCTCCTGTTTCTGTGCCTTGAAAACTATCAATAGTAGTAGGCTTTGGCCCCAGGGAAGGAATGGAGAATTTGGCTAGAATTTTTGACCTCCTTTACTCTTCTACCTGTTAACTCTTGAGCAAGATGGAATGTGGTACTTGAGCTAATTTCCTGCTTTTTTTCATACCCTGATTTTAGGAAAAAACATTTGTAAGAAATGAACTGAAATCATTTCAGTCTCTAGGTACTTGAATTTTTATACTTTGTTGTGTAGATTCATGTTTATTGAATTTTCATCAGGAAACGTGGCCTGTAAAATTTCTGCTTAGAAATTTATTTGTTTATTTATTTATGGGGGCTTACTATACAATGAACTTTCATAAATATTTTGTGGATTCTGGAAACATTCTCTGTAGGTTATAGAATTCATTATATTCTTATTAAAATGATATATTTAATTACTATTACATTCTTATGTTTTTGACTATTTGGTCTATGGATGATTAAGAGAAATGAATTAATGTTTCCATTTTCTTGTTTGTTTTTGTCAGTTTCCCCTATGATTTCAACAGTTTCCACTTTACATATTGCAGCGCACAAAAATGTTCATGCATTTCATATCTTTATTGTGAGTTGTACTTTTTTCAATATAAAACAGCCCTCTTTGTTTCATGAATTGTGTGTCCTGCCCTTTTCTTTGCTTTATTTCAGTAATAGGAGCTTTTCCACCTCCTGTTCTTCGCGTTTTTCTAATCTGTCTTTGTTCAGCCTATTACCTTTGCCTTTTTGTTTTAGAGATGTTGAATAATTTTGTGAGGTTTTTCTTTTTTAAACCTGCCTAAATCACTGTCTTTTTTTTTTTTTTTTTAAGATTTTATTTTTAAGTGATCTCCACACCCAACGTGGGACTTGAACTCTAAATTAGCAATAATCGCGCCTCGGATAAACCTCATTGGCTACAATACTGCCACTGCGCAAAGCTGAACTCTCAACCTCAAGTTCAAGAGTCACTGACTGAGCCAGCCAGGCGCCCCTAAATCATTGTCTTTTTTATAGGGGAGTTTCTCTTACTAAACATTTTTTTTAATATAAAATTTATTGTCCAATTGGTTTCCATACAACACCCAGTGCTCATCCCAACAGGTGCCCTCATCAATACCCATAATCCATCCTCCCCTCCCTCCCACCCCCCCATCAACCCTCAGTTTGTTCTCAGTTTTTAAGAGTCTCTTATGGTTTGTCTCCCTCCCTCTCTAACCTTTTTTTTTTTTTCTTTTTTCCCTTCCCTCCCCCATGGTCTTCTGTTAAGTTTCTCAGGATCCACATAGGAGTGAAAACATGTGGTATCTGTCTTTCTCTGTATGACTTATTTCACTTAGCATAACACTCTCCGGTTCTATCCACGTTGCTACAAAAGGCCACATTTCATTCTTTCTCATTGCCATGTAGTATTCCATTGTGCATACGAACCACAATTTCTTTATCCATTCATCAGTTGATGGACATTTAGGCTCTTTCCATAATTTTGCTATTGTTGAAAGTGCTGCTAAAAACATTGGGGTACAAGTACCCCTATGCATCAGCACTCCTGTATCCCTTGGGTAAATTCCTAGCAGTGCTATTGCTGGATCGTGGGTAGATCTATTTTTAATTTTTTTGAGGAATCTCCACACTGTTTTCCAGGGTGGCTGCACCAGTTTGCGTTCCCAACGACAGTGCAAGAGCGTTCCCGTTTCTCCACATCCTCTCCAGCATCTGTGGTCTCCTGATTTGTTCATTTTAGCTACTCTGACTGGCGTGAGTGTGGTTTTGATTTGTATTTCCCTGATGAGGAGCGACGTTGAACATCTTTTCGTGTGCCTGTTGACCATCTGGATGTCTTCTTTAGAGAAGTGTCTATTCATGTTTTCTGCCCATTTCCTCACTGGATTATTTGTTTTTCGGGTTTTGGATACTAGCCCTTTGTCCAATATGTCATTTGCAAATATCTTTTCCCATTCCGTTGGTTGCCTTTTAGTTTTATTGATTGTTTCCTTTGCAGTGCAGAAGCTTTTTATCTTCATGAGGTCCCAATAGTTCATTTTTGCTTTTAATTCCCTTGCCTTTGGAGATGTGTCAAGTAAGAAATTGCTGCGGCTGAGGTCACAGAGGTTTTTTCCTGCTTTCTCCTCTAGGATTTTGATGGATTCCTGTCTCACATTCAGGTCCTTTATCCATTTTGAGTTTATTTTTGTGAATGGTGTAAGAAAGTGGTCTAGTTTCAACCTTCTGCATGTTGCTGTCCAGTTCTCCCAGCACCATTTGTTAAAGAGACTGTCTTTTTTCCATTGGATATTCTTCCCTGCTTTGTCAAAGATTAGTTGGCCATACTTTTGTGGGTCCAATTCTGGAGTCTCTATTCTATTCCATTGGTCTATGTGTCTGTTTTTGTGCCAATACCATGCTGTCTTGATGATTACAAGTTTGTAGTAGAGGCTAAAGTCTGGGATTGTGATGCCTCCTGCTTTGGTCTTCTTCAATATTACTTTGGCTATTCAGGGGTCTTTTGTGGTTCCATACAAATTTTAGGATTGCTTGTTCTAGCTTTGAGAAGAATGTTGGTGCAATTTTGATTGGGATTGCATTGAATGTGTAGATTGCTTTGGGTAGTATTGACATTTTAACAATATTTATTCTCCCAATCCATGAGCACGGAATGTTTTTCCATTTCTTTATATCTTCTTCAATTTCCTTCATAAGCTTTCTATAGTTTTCATCATACAGATCTTTTACATCTTTGGTTAGGTTTATTCCTAGGTATTTTATGCTTCTTGGTGCAATTGTGAATGGGATCAGTTTCTTTATTTGTCTTTCTGTTGCTTCATTTCTCTTACTAAATTTTATCTTCACTATTGATGTGTTAGTTTCTTTTTTTTTTTTTTTAATTTTTTTTTTTTTTAACGTTTATTTATTTTTGAGACAGAGAGAGACAGAGCATGAACGGGGGAGGGTCAGAGAGAGAGAGGGAGACACAGAATCCGAAACAGGCTCCAGGCTCAGCCGTCAGCACAGAGCCCGACGCGGGGCTCGAACTCACGGACCGCGAGATCGTGACCTGAGCCGAAGTCGGACGCTTAACCGACTGAGCCACCCAGGCGCCCCTAGTTTCATGTTAGTCAACTTGTTTTAAGCTTGTTTTTTTAATGCTTTCTTTGTTGTTGTTTTCTGTTTTTATTTATTTAAAATTCTGAAGTCAGTTACCCATAAGATTTTTAAAACATTTTTTATATTTATTTATTTATTTTTAAATGTTTATTTTTGAGAGAGATAGAGATAGAGCATGAGTTGGAGAGGGGCAGAGAGAGAGGGAGACACAGAATCCAAAGCAGGCTCCAGGGTCTGAGCTGTCAGCACAGGGCCCAACATGGGGCCCAAACCAGCGGACCGCGAGGTCATGACCTGAGCTGAAGTCAGACACTTAACTGACTGAACCATCAAGGCACCCCAAAACATTTTTTAAATAGGCTTTTTTGTTTTAATTTCTTTTTATATTTATTTATTTTTGAGAGAGAGAGAGAGAGAGAGAGCACGAGCAGGGGAGGGGCAGAGAGTGAGAGAGGAAGACACAGAATCTGAAGGAGTCTCCAGGCTCCCAGCTGTCAGCACAGAGCCTGTTGCGGGGCTCGAACCCACAAATGGTGAGATCAGGACCTGAGCCGAAGTCAGACGCCCAACCAACTGAGCCACCCAAGCGCCCCATAAATAGGCTTTATTTTTTAGAGTGGTTTTAGGTTTATGGAAAACCTGCACAGGAAGTTCAGAGTTGCTACACATCTCATTCATGACACTTGTTTTCCCCTGTTATTAACACCTTGCATTGGTGGAGTACATTTGTTAACAATTGATGAACCAATATTGATACATTATTATTAACTAAAGACAATAGCTTACATATTAGGGTTCACTCTTTGTGTTGTTCAGTTTTTGTTTTTGTTTTTGTTTTTTTAGTTTATTTATTTGTAATCTCTATACCCAGTGTGGAGCTCAAACTCACAACCATGAGATCAAGAGTCTCCTGACTTAGCCAGCCAGGCTCTGATGATTGCATCATCGCTAATTGTTTCACTGCCCTAAAAATGCCCCCATGCTCCACCTTTTCATTCTTCCCTGTTCACCTTTAGCAACCACTTATCATTTTATTGTGCCTACCATTTTGCATTTTCCAGAATGTCAGGTGGTTGGAATCCTACTATACGTAGCCTTTTCGGACTGTTGTTTTCCCTTAGCAATATGTATTTAAGGTATTTAAGGTTCCTTCATGTCTTTTTGTGGCTTGATAGTTCATCTCTTTATATTGCTGAATAATATTCCATGGCATGAATGTACCATAGTTTGTTTTTCCATTCACCTGTTGAAGGACAGCTTGGTTGCTTCCAATCTTTATAGTAAATGTGCTATAAACATTTATGGCAGGTTTTCATGTAGACGTTAAGTTTTCAGTTCATTTTACGAATACCTAAGAGTGCAGTTGCTGGATTGTATGATAAGCCTTTGTTTATTAAATAGCTTTCTAAGAAGCTGTCCAAATGTCTTCCAAAGGGTTATACCATTTGACATTTCCATCATCAACACATGAGAGTTCCTTTTGCTACAAATCCTTTCCAGCATTTGGTTTTGTAAACGTTTTGGATTTTAGCTATTTTACTAGGTGTCCAGTGGTATCCCATTTTTGTTTTAATTTGCAGTTCCCTAAGGAAGTGGTCTTGAGCATTTTTTCACATGCTTTTTGACACCTATCTGTATTCTTTGGTGAGCTGTCTGTTCAGGTGTTTGGTCAGTTTTTTTGTTTTTGTTTTTGTTTTTAATTTATATCCAAGTTAGTATATAGTGCAACAGTGATTTCAGGAGCAGATTCCTTAATGCCCCTTACCCATTTACCCCCCCCCCCCCCCACAACCACTCTAGTAACCCTGTTTGTTCTCCATATTTAAGAGTCTCTTATGTTTTTCCCCCCTCCCTATTTTTATTTTTGCTTCCCTTCCCTTGTGTTCATCTGTTCTGTATCTTACAGTCCTTATATGAGTGAAGTCATACGATATATGTCTTTCTCTGACTAATTTTGCTTAGCATAATAATACCCTCTAGTTTCACGTAGTTGCAAATGGCAAGATTTCATTCTTTTTGATTGCCGAGTAATACTGCATTATATATATATATATAATGGAGTATTTTATATATATATATATATATATATAAAATATAATATATATAAAATACTCCATTATATATATATTATATATATATGTATATATATGTACACATATAATACATATATAATACATATATGTATATGTATGTACATATATACACATATATACACATATATGTATATATATGTATATATATACATATATGTATATATGTATGTATTATATATGTGTGTGTGTGTGTGTGTGTATATATATATATATATATATATATATATATATATATATATATATAATGGAGCATTATACACACACACACACACACACACCACATCTTCTTTATTCATTCATCCATTGATGGACATTTGGTCTCTTTCTATACTTGGCCACTGTCAATGGTGCTGCTATAAACATTGGGGTGCGTGTGCCCCTTTGAAACAGCATTCCTGTATCCCTTGGATAAATACCTAGTAGTGCAATTGTTGGGTCGTAGGGTAGTTCTATTTTTAATTTTTTGAGGAACCTCCATACTGTTTTCCAGAGTGGCTGCACCAGTTTGCATTCCCACCAGCAGTGCTGAAGAGATCCTCTTTCTCTGCATCCTCGCCAACATCTGTTGTTGCCTGAGTTGTTCATGTTAGCCATTCTGACAGGTGTGAGGTGGTATTTCATTGTGGTTTTGATTTGTATTTCCCTGATGATGAGTGATGTTGAGCATTTTTTCATGTGTCGGTTGGCCATCTGGATGTCTTCTTTGAAGAAGTGTCTATTCATGTCTTCTGCCCATTTCTTCAATGGATTGTTTTTTGGGTGTTGAGTTTGATAAGTTCTTTATAGATTTTGGATACTAACCCTCTATCTGATATGTCGTTTGCAAATATCTTCTCCCATTCCGTCGGTTGCCTTTTAGTTTTACTGATTGTTTCCTTCTTTGTGCAGAAGCTTTTTATTTTGATGAGGTCCCAATAGTTCATTTCTGCTTTTGTTTCCCTTGCCTCTGGAGACTGGTGAGTAAGAGTTGCTGCGGCCAAGATCAAAGAGGTTTTTGCCGCTTTCTCCTCGGGGATTTTGATGGCTTCCTGTCTTACCTTGAGGTCTTTCATCCATTTTGAGCTTATTTTTGTGTATGGTGTAAGAAAGTGGTCCAGGTTCATTCTTCTGCATGTCGCTGTCCAGTTTTCCCAGCACCACTTGCTGAAGAGACTGTCTTTATTCCATTGGATCTTCTTTCCTGCTTTGTCAAAGATTAGTTGCCCATACGTTTGTGGGTCCATTTCTGGGTTCTCTATTCTGTTCCACTGATCTGAGTGTCTATTTTTGTGCCATGGCCAATTTTTTAATCAGGTGGCTTTCTTACTGACTTTTTTTAGAGTTCTTTGTCTATTTATCAGATATGTGTTTTGTAGGGATTTTTTTCCCCAATCGGTGGCTTATCATTTCATTTTCTTAACAGCATCAACTCCAACTTACCAGTTTTTTCTTTCATAGATTGTGTTCTGGTGTTGTGTCTAAAAAGTAATCACCAAACCCAGGGTTATCTAGATTTTCCTGTATGTTATCCTCTAGAAGTTTTATGTGATTTTTGCTTTACGTTTAGGCCTGTGATCCATTTTGAGTTAATTTTTGTCAAAGGTGTAAGGTCTGTGTCTAGATTTAATCATTTTTGCATGTGAATACCCACTTGAAAAGATTATCCTTTCTCCATTCCTTTTGCTGATTTGCTCCCAAAGCCTTTGCTCCTTTGTCAAATATCAGTTGACTATATTAATGTAGATCTATTTTTGACATATAAAATTTTTTTAAACATTCCTTTTTAATTTATATTTAATCGGATTCAAGAGTGAAACAGTATCTTTTGAGTAACACCCATTCGTGAAAGAGAGAGAAATAAAATTCAGTGAGATTTTATCCTGTCAAGAACCTGAGGTGGGAGGCATATACTGCTCTTTGCACAGAACCACATTTACTCTACTTCATAGTTAATTTAAGGGATTTTTTTTAAGGGTAATTTTGACTAGCCCCAATTTTGTGCAGAGACTGTAGTCATATGTTCTGACTCTATGGTACACAAGAATGGCTGTTCTTTGCCTTCTTCTGTTCAGCTGTCCCTTTAACATTCAACATATTTCACTGGTCTCTTATTTACTGTTGCTCTTTATCAGCTACTGACAGGTGAGCTACTAAAAGCCTGAAGAGTTTTGCGATAGTCCAGAAGCTGGAGTAGTATACCTTTGAGATTATTGCGTTGCTCAGTGAGTGGAAGTGTCTGGCAATAGAGCAGTGCTGTCCAAAAGAAATATAATGCAATCACCTCACACCTGTTAGAATGGCTATCATCAAAAAGACCAGATATAACAAGTGTTGGCGAGGATGTGGAGAAAAGAAAACCCTTGTGCACTGTTGCTAGCAATGTGAAGAGGTGCAGCCACAATGGAAAGCAATATGGAGGATCCTCAAAAAATGAAAACTAGAACTACCATGTGCTCTAGTAATTCCCTTTCTGGGATCTTGAAGAGATATCTACACTCCCTTGTTCATTGCAACACTGTTCACAATAGTTAAGATATGGAAGCAACCTGAATGTCTGTCTATGGATGAAAAGATAAGATAAAGAAATCCTGCCGTCTGCAACAACATGGATTGACCTTGAGAGTGTTAATGCTGAAAGAGATAGATCAGAGAAAGACAAATACCGCATGATGTCACATATATATGGACTCTAAAACTGAACTCACAGAAACAGAGATTAGAATGGTGGTTACCACAGACTGGGGGATGGGGGAAGGGTGGGAAATACTGGTCAAAAACTACAAACTTCCAGTTAGAAAATGAATAAGCGTTGGAGATCTAATGTACAGCATTGCAATTATAGTTAATAATACTATTTTATATACTTGAAAATTGCTAAGAGAGTAGACCAATAGTATTCTTATCACAAAAAAGAAATGGTAACTATGTGATGTGTTGGAGGTGTTAGCTAACTAACCCTACTTGGTGGTAATTGTTTTATAATACATAAGTGTATCAAATACACGTATTTTACAAATTGATTACCAGGAATAAACTTTCACGATGTTATATTTCAGTTATATCTCAATAGAGCTAGAAAAAATACATAAAGCAAGCTGCAAATGTGAGCCATATTTACAATTTGAAATTTTCTAATAACCACATTTTTAAAAGTTTCCAAAAGATGGGTGAAATTTATTTCCCTAATAATTATTATAATTTAAGTAATTTTTATAATTTTCATGGGTTATATTTTCTTTAACCCATTGTATCTAAAATATTATTATTTCAACATGTTATTGACAAAATTAAGGAGATTTTTAATGTTCTTTTTGGTCATAAGTTTTAAAAATTCAGTGTTTCTTTGCTATATACAGTCAGTTCAGACTAGCCATAGTTCAAGTGCTTGCTAGCTACATGTTGGAGAGTGCAGCTGTAGAGTATACCAAGACGCGGTGTAGCCATAAAATGGAGTTCACTGGGTTTGCTTCATTCTGACATACCCTCAGCTTCTCAGAGCCCTTGGGAAACTGGGGTTTTGTAGATCGATCATTGAAGTTTATTTCATTCATTGTCACACTTTATTTTAATAATTTTTCATAGAGATTCTCTAAAATGGGTTAATATTTCCCCGTCTTCTTTTTTTTTTTTTTAACATTTATTTATTTTTGAGACAGAGGGAGACAGAGCATGAACGGGGGAGGGTCAGAGAGAGAGAGGGAGACACAGAATCTGAAACAGGCTCCAGGCTCCGAGCTGTCAGCACAGAGCCTGACGCGGGGCTTGAACTCACGAACCGCGAGATCGTGACCTGAGCCGAAGTCGGACGCTTAACCGACTGAGCCACCCAGGCGCCCCTTTCCCCGTCTTCTTAATCAGAGTATAACATCGTGGGATCCAAAGCTGTAGTCTGTGTTTGAATTCTGGCATTAACACTTATCATCAGCATGGTCTTGGATGGATTGATTACTTCAGTCCTATGTACTCTAGTTATCTTGTGTGGAAAATGAGGATAAAAGCTTCTTAACAGGGTAGTTAGGAAAATAAAATGAGAAAATACATGGCAAGTGCTCAGGAAATGTTTATTTCTGTTGCTGTCAAATACTGTAACTACAGCCAGCTACTGCGACAACCAATACTGGTAGTAGTTCAGCAACAGTAGTATAACTTAGCTCTTTCCTAATGATTCAGAGAAATGCACTATGCTGTGATACAGTGGTGCCCTTGTGGGCTTATGTAAGCATATAAGAATATTTGACCTTCCATTATGTTTTCTGACAACTTTGCAATTTGAATTCTTTATATTTCCCCATTTTTGCATCTACATGACCACTTCTGTCTGCTCTCCTCCCGTTTGTAGGTTGCTGCTTCTAATTTATATTCCTTAGAGTCATCATCGAGAGGCACTTACCTAGATAATACAGCCTCAGAGAGGCCCTTCCCATTCTGACCCTCAGCTGTGATCCCATGCATCCTACAGATCACATTCTTTAACTGGCAGCTTCTTGACACTGATACCCTGTCTGCTTTTGCTGTTTCTTCAATCAGAAATGCCTTTCTCACTCTTCTCCTCTTGATATCCAGCTTAATCTTGAAGCCTTCAGTTCTTTGTTATTCCTTCATTCAGCAAATATTTATGATGGAGTTTCAGGCCTTAGGTATTGAGGATAAAATGAAGAACAAGAGAAATGTGATCGCTGCACTCAAAAAATGTGCAGTTTGATGGGGAAGAAGAAATTATCAATTGTAAGAGCACTTTGTAACTGGCTCGTTTCACTCACATTTGTATTCATTAATACATTCAATAAATATTTATTGTTTGTTATATACCATGCATTTTGCTGGGTATATACAATGGTGAGTAGAGCCAGACATGGTCTCTCTTTCATGAATTCAACAATATAGTGAGAGAAATGGGCAAATAATTCAAATAATTATATCAAATAATTAAGCCAAATAATGTTTGCATAAAAACTGAGTTGAGTAATCTGAAGGAAAGGAATGCCATTTATGAGAGCCTGGCCTTGGGAGTCAGGGAGAAATTCCCTGAGAAAGTGATACCAGAGGTATTTGGCAGGGGGAGGTTCCTGGCAGATGGAACTGCATGGCAGTGACACTGGCAGGAGGAAGCGGTGACACTGTGGCAGAGGACTAACAAAGGCCAGCATGGCTGGAACACAAAATAGGGAAGAGAAAATAGGATGGATGAGATTGAAAGATGGGCAGGGTCCACAGTGGAGATTGAGGGAAGAGGACAGATTCTGGAAATATTTAAGAGGTGAAATTCATAGGACTTAGGGATGAATTAGATATGAGAAGTATGGGAGAGGAGAGGTACCAAAGGTGACTCCCTAGATTTCTGACTTGCACAACTTGATGTATTGTGCTGCTCACTGAATTAGGGGGCTTTGGAAGACTGGGTGTTAATTCGGTTTTTGATGTGTGTCGGGGAGTGGGAGGAGCAGCACGAGTTTTGTCTTCTTTTCGAGATGACTTTGCTATACCTAAGAGAAGTTTTCAAATAGTTGTTTATACTTGCATGTTTGAAGTTTAGAAGAGAGAGAGAACTATGAGCTAGGAATGTGAATTTAGGAGTCCTATGCATAGAGAGATTAACTGGATGCGTAAGTGAAGAAAGAGAAGGGCCTAAGACTGGACATTGAAAAACTAGGTAGATGGTGGTGCTGAAATAGGGTGTCCTAGAGAAGAAATAGAGGTGAAGGAAGAGTTTGGTTTAGGATGAAATGAAGGCTGAGATGACTTGAGAGTTGTCCATGTGATGAAGAAGTCTTGTAAGCAGTAGGATAGTTATAAGTTTGGAGGCTGGACATTGTCTATTTTATTGTTTTGTTTTCCTTAGTCCCTAACACAATGCTTAGCAAATAGCAAGTACTCAATAAGTGATTTGTGGAATGGATGAGAGAACATAGGAACATTCAGATTCAGAGATGTAGACTAAACTTACCACCCATGCCATTGCCAGGGAAGAAGCCCTTCTCCACATGTCTGCTTAGACAAGCTTCTGACGGTATACAAACCTTTATTCATCAAAAAACACCGAGTTAGATTGTCTCAACCTGGTCAGATATTTAAGTGATAGATGAAGGTTTGGGAATACTGTTTACAAACACTGTCTTCATTGAGCTGCACAGAAATATTGCTCATTGTCAACATTTCCCAAGAGCCAGAGTCCTCACACTTACTAGGTAATGAATGGGTAGATATGAACACATTGGAATGCCTGCTTTGTGTCATGACCCAAGCTAAGCATTTTACATATATTATCTTCTTCCTTATAATACCTCTGTAACTCTTAGATAACAATAGAGAAGCTGAGAATCAGGAATTTAAGGTAATGCCCAAGATCATGTATTTAGTAAGTGGCAGAGTCAGGATTTGAACCCAGGTTTGACCCCATTTCTCTTGCTCTTAATGACTATGTTATACAAAGCAATGAATTTCTTTTCCTGATAGCATCCGGAGACATAGGCATTTGAGATTTTCCTCCCTCCCATCCATCCATCCATCCATCCATCCGTCCATCCATCCATCCATCTTTTTATTCTTGCAGTCATTCACTCAGCAAGCATTTAGATGTTGTCTGCACCATCCCAGGTACTATACTAGGCACTGGGGATATAATCAGTCATAAAATAAAGCTTATGGCCTCAAGATTTAGGCTAATGTATGAGACAGACACCAAATTACAGAATTTTAGCTCCATTGTCATTGAGACTTGCTATAATAGTAGACATAATAGAATGCTGTGAGGACATAGAAAAGGGCTCTTCTAATTCTGCTGGAAGTTGGAGGCTTGGGTTGAGTAAGGGTGAGAGGAATGTTAGGGAAGTCTTCCCAGTAGAATGGATACTTGAGCTAAATCTCAAAAGATGACCTGGATAGACTAGGAATAGAGAGCCCCTGGGCTGAGAGGCCGGCATGAATAGTAACAGGAGCTAGCATGTATATATGCTAGGACCTGATTAGGATACTGCAAGTACGTGGTGTGAATGGAGCTTAACGTGTGTGTTCTGAAATGTCAGGAGATTGAGTTGAAAGCAGGGCAAAATATACTGGAAGGCTTTATGGAACGCAGGTACTATTAATGGTCTCTTTTGTTTTTATTTGAAAGGTTGCAAAAGGTTTTAAACAGGGAAGTGACAGTATCATGTTGTGTTTCGGAAAGATCCTACTGGACCTTTTCAGGGTCAGTTTGTAATAGAATGAACGAGTTTCTGAAACTTAGAATTTTGCCAAGTGAATTTGTTTTAAAAATGTCCGGTTCAGAACAATATGAAAAGAGGACTTCCCAGAAATGCCAGAATGATAGAACTAGCAAACAAGGATGTTAAAATAGCTATTATAAACATGTTCCATATGTTCAAGATAATACAGGGAAACATGAACATGATGAGGAAAGAAATAGAAGATATTTAAGAAAACCTAGATGGAACTTCTAGAGATGAAAAGTATAGTATCTGAAATGGAAACTATACTGCATGAGTTTAAGAGCAGATTAGACACCGCAAAAGGAAAAAATCAATGAACTTGAAGACATAGCAATAGGAACTATCTAAAAAAGGAGCTCAGATGAAACACTAAGAAGGTCTTGCTTTCATTTGGAAATTAGTGGGCATTTTCTCCTTAGAACTTCTTTGCCAGAAAATTTAGACTTAACTATTCTTGTGTGATGTGGTTGTGGCTTGACAAACCTTAAAATGTTATTTATCAATTTTCACTTTATATTTATGGAGTTTATTTTGGAGAAGAGGAAATCTTGACAGTCTTAAAAGTCTTTTCTCTGACTTCAAAGAGATAAACTTCTGAGCTGCAATCCTCAGGGCCTTTTTTCTCTTGATAATGTCTGATGCACTGTTTATAATGATTCTGTCATCAAAATAAATAGCAAGACCCAAGTAATAAGAGTTCTGGACATTGCAGAATCATGTGCTCTTTTTATTTTTCATCCAAACCCCCCCCCCCAAAATTTCATCTGTCCAGCCATCATGCTTAAGTACATTTTGCATGTTTTGAAGATAAAAGTGAATTTTTATGAGCAAATTGAACATGTCAGATCACATTTGGGAGAAATCTAGGATGCTTCCTGGAATGCTCCTGAATTTTCATATATGAATTAAATACCATCTATATATGGACTACAGGCTTTTGTCTCTTCATAAAAGCCAAACTGGCCTTTGAATGTGAAATGAATATTGATCAACAATTAAATGAAATAAATTTTTCTAATGCAAAATTTTGTTAGCCTTATTTGTGAAAACATGAATAAGTGAAATTCAATTAATTGTACTCATTAACGCTTTGGAGATTTAGATATATGTTTATACATACATTTATTTGTATAAATATAAAATCTCCAAAGCGTTAATGAGTACATTTAATGACGGAGTGTGTGTGTGTATGTATGTGAGAGCGAGAGAGAGAGAGAAAGAGATCTGTCCATCCTCCAGAAGGATCTCTTTTTGGCAACAGGCTTCATTTTGCATCCATTCACCGTTCTAACTTCCAGTCTTCTCACAAATATCATTGTCCCTGGAAGGGCCTGCTTTTTCCACGCTAACCCAATTCTAAAATTAAGCCTCTTTTTTTAGACACCTATGTCTTTTTAAGACACCTATGTTTTTATTGCAACATTATTTACCATAACCAAGATACAAAACAACCCACGTTTTCTTCAATAGATGAGTGGATAAAGAAGATGTAATGTGATATATATGTGATATAGACACATGTATACATATATATAAATGGAAAAATACTCAGCCAAAAAAAAAAAAAAAAAGAATGAAATCTTGCCACTTGCAACAACATGGATGGATCTAGAGGGTATAACTAAGTGAAATAAGTCAGAGAAAGACAAATACCATATGATCTCATTCATATGTGGGATTTAAGAAAGCAAATGAAAAAGATAAAAGAGACAAAAAAATAAGACTCTTAAATACAGAGAACAAACTGGTGGCTATTAGTCTTTTATCATTACTCAATCCCTGATAGTGACTCACAAATAGGACTTTTAGTGTTCTCTATCTCATGCTGTCCCCCATGCTTCTGTTAATTCTGCTTCTGTGTGATCAAAAGCTTAAGAGTGATAGAAGAAATTTTGACAAAATGAGAATCTTTCTTCATGCCAGCTACTGTACAGTTAATTAACTCATAATCCTTATGAGATCCTTATGCAGCAGGTATGTATGGTTATTTTCTCCATAAATTCCAGGACTCGATAGAGAAAATGACCACTTAGGAATCAGGGGATGTGGGTGAGGCAGGAGATGCTGAGTCTCTAGAACAGGTGATTCTACAGTGGGGTGAGAGATTTCCCAACCTTTGTACTGTTCTGTATTTCTAAATTGTTCCATGTTTCTAATCATGCATTACCCTTATCAAAAAATAAGTATTTTATAAAGAAAAGAAAATGTGGGGCACCTGGGTGGCTTAGTCGGTTGGGCGGCCAACTTCGGCTCAAGTCATGATCTCGCGATCTGTGAGTTCGAGCCCCGCGTCGGGCTCTGTGCTGACAGCTCAGAGACTGGAGCCTGTCTCGATTCTGTGTCTCCCTCTCTCTGACCCTCCCCTGTTCATGCTCTGTCTCTCTCTGTCTCAAAAATAAATAAATGTTAAAAAAAAAAATTTTTTTTTTTTAAAAGAAAAGAAAATGAAAGTTATACTTAGTCATCTGGAAGGGACATCTGGGACATCTGGAAGGTACAGGAAAAAAGTGCTCATTGCTCAATTGTAAACATAACCTTTGTAAACTTTTTGGGACCTTTCCTTCTAGTCTTTTTACATGCATATAATTAAACATTTTTACATAGTCGTAATAATTTCTCAGTGTTTTTTCTCCATAAAAAAAGTGAGGTGCCAGTACTCGTATCTTGATGAACCGTAAAAATGCCTCTTTGATCCTCACCTCTTCCTGGGACTTCTCCTTTTGTCTTGGTTTGCAATCTCTGGCACATGTGCATTGCCTAGAAAGCCCCATTTGGTTAACAGATATCAACGTGACAAGCAAGAAAAAGAAAAAGAAAAGCTTATTACTTCTCCTCATTAGCACACACATCATTAATAATACCCTTTATGTTTTTTTCATGGGTAGAGCGATTCAGTCTATACATTCATATATTCATTCATTCAACAAATATTTGTTAAGTGCCAGCCATCTTCCTCCTCAGTGAGGATGCAGAGACGATGGAATGATCCCTGCTTTTTAGGAGAACACAGAACAGTAAATAAGAAAAAGATGTGATAACTATATGCAGAAGTATTAATCAAGTTCTGAAAGACCACAGAGGAGAATCGCTTGGATTCTCCTAGAGGATCAAATGATTCTCCTAGAGAAGTCAGGGAAAGCTTTTTATAGATAAGAAAATGGAGCAGCTCAGAGAGATTTGGTCACATGGCTGGTTAGTGGTTGAGTTAGCATTCAAAGCAGATCTGACTGCAAAACCACTCTTTATTCTACCATACTAGGTCATAAGGAGGAGGCATCCCTGTTTTCATTGTTTTATCAGTTCCAGATGTCTGTATTTGGGGGATTCTTGAGTCATAGACCACAGCTTCCCCCATTTTCTCTCCCTATTTCAAAATGCCACCTGTTTCTGATTTGATCAAAGAGTAATAGAATGGCAGTGAGGAGACCTGAGTTCTTCAGAACCAGCTTTGCCCCTTTTAACTGGATCGTCGTGGGCATGTTCTTCCCCATTTCTACCCATCTATTCCCCATCTGTAAAAGTGAGGAGTTGAAATAAATCTTTCTAAGCTTCCCATTTTTTGTAAGCTTCTCATTTTCCTCCTTCTTTTCAAAGCGCGTGGCATTTGCATAGGAACAGGGGCTCCCAAGGGCCTTGGCGAGTCTAGACACACCATGGAATTGGCAGAGGGATAGGTGGGCGTCAAGGGTAAGTGCTCTTAACCGCCTGGGTTTGAATCTCAAGTCTGTCGCTTACACACTATTTAATCTGGAGCAAACCATTTGACCGCATCGAGCCTCCCTTTTCCGATTTGGAAAACAGAAATCATAAGAAATGACTCTGAGAGTTGGTGGGGAGATTCAGGGAGCTTAGTATCTGTCTGTACTACTATGCACAGTGTCTGCCACAGAGCAGTCAGTGTTGCTAATGATACTAATGGCTATTGCTCTAGTACTAAGTTGGAATCCTGAAGAGGTTTTAGGAGTCAAAATACCTTGGTAGCTTTTTTGTTAATGATTCCTTTGCAAAGGCACAAAGGAACCACTGTGTCCCTGAATAGAATGTGGAGTTTTAGTCATTTTCCCCTCAGATGTTCAGTTAAGGGGTCGAAAGGGTTGGAGTACTGTTTGCTGCTGAATTTTATTCATGACTCAGAAAAGACTCCCATTAGTCTTGTATAATATAGGGGAAATCATTCTTTCTTTTCTTTGCTGTGTTCCCAGCGTGCAGAGCAGGCTACAGTGCAGGGTCAGTACTTTGTGAGTTTCTTGAATGAAGAAATGATTTCACACTTTGTTTTTAGAAACTGAGGAGAATAGTAACACGCAGCAGTGAGTCTTTTGGCCCTCAGATCTTAGCCTGTGACATTTGTTGAGCTCGTTTTGAAGGGGATTTGGGGGCACCCCATGACAATCAAAACAGAATTCTTCTGATACCAATGTTTGGCTTTCTGCTTTGATCAATAGGCTTATTATTTGCCCTTGAAACCTCTGTGGTGCTGGGGAATCACAGACATTCCTCAGGACGATTTACATGGCAATAAATAATGTGTGCTGTCCATTGCCTGCTTCATCAGTGTCTGCCCTGTTCATAAAACCCTGGAGGCTCAGTGGCCCCAAGGCTGGAGCACAGTGGACATGTTAACTCCAGAACGTGTCGCTTAGTTTCGTTGTTGTTTTGTTGGCACTAATATGCATCCACAATTTCTCTTTAAGGACTGATGTAACTGTAGAAGTTATTTTCCATCTGACTTCATTATATAGCTACCATACTATACCGTCCCATAGTTACCATTTCTTTTTTTACCTCTGTTATATGGTAGGCTCTACATATGTTATCTAATCTTCACAATTACCTCTGAGTTAGGTTCTTGTCTTTTTATAGAAGCAGAAACTAAGGGGCGCCTTGGTGGCTCAGTCGGTTGAGCATTCAACTCTTGATTTCAGCTCAGGTCATGATCCCAGGGTTATGCGATCAAGTCCTGCGTCGGGCTTTGCACTGAATGTGGAGCCTGCTTGGGATTCTCTCTCTCTGCCCCTGTCCCCCACTTGTGCGCTCTCTCTCTCTCTCTCTCTCTCTCTCTCTCAAGTTAAAAAAAAAAAAAAAAGAAGAAGAAGAAATAGAAACTGAAACTCAAGGAAGCGAAGCTTATTTTCTGAAATCACATAGTCCATGAGCACTGGAGCTTAGGTTTTAAACTCAGGTCTTTCTGGACACAAAGCTCTTAGCTACTATACCATGACATTTTTCTTATCTAACAGACTTTCTTCTCCTATAGGCGTCTAGTGTTTGTGGTTAGCAACCTCTTGCAAAGATCCATAAGTTTCCCACATCATTCAGAGATGAATTTTAAATTTCTTAACAGCGTTGCAAATACATGAAATTTATAGTGACAAACATAGCCAGATTACTTTCTTGTTATCCATCCATTTAGCAAATTTACAGTTCCCATTAATTTTAATCTGTCCTTATTACCTGTTTTATATAATAAATATCTCTTAGTCATGACAGACTGAGTATAGATCACCTGAAGTAGGCTCTCTCTCAATAACTAGAGTTGCAGTTAAAGATTTGTGAATTAATTGGGAAAATTGCAAATCAGGTAGTCAGTGAAATAATTCATTGTCACATCCAATCAATAAACTTTGTAAATCAACTCATTTAATTCAAAAAATGATCTATATAGATCAAGCAACCAATTAAACAATTAGCATACACTTTGCAATTAATTAATTTAAGCATCAATCATATAATTAAAATTCCAAATTTAAGCTGCACAATTTAAAACCCTACTGCCTTGTGAACTATTAGGATCATGTTTCTGAATGTTAGCAGATAAGCAGTTTCACAGTTTAACTTTGGAGCAAGGTGTTTTAAAGTGCTTCTAATTGATTTTTAAGTTTTAAATTGTCTTTATGTTGGTAGTTTCCCACCCCTTTACAGCAAATCAACTTTTTACTTCTCCGCCCAAGAAAGAGAAGGAAATGTGTGTTGACTCTAAAATGGGCAAGGCTGGAATCTGGGAGTATAGACTGGACATTGTAGGAATAGGAGAAAGGTCTAGAAGCAATGGAGAGAGCCGTTTATCTGCATCAGGATAAATCAGGTTATTTGCTTTTACTCTGTTAAGTGTCTTTGGTATTTGGAATCAGTGGATCAGTGGAATCACACTTGCTGTGTGTATTTTATTTATACTTATATTTAACTAACGTAGTACTTCCCCCCCGCCCCCGCTATACCATAAGCTTCCTTGAGGACTGATACTAAATATCATCTTTGATTTAAGGGACTAAGTTCTGTGTCTTATCTATAACAGGTGCTCAGTAACTATTTGTTGGAAGAATAGATTAGTAGAAAGGACCTCCTTTCACATTGCTTTTCTCCCCCTTTGTACTCCCATGTTTTCTCTTTATCAAATGAAGTAGGATTTAGGGTAATCTTACTGCTTCACCAGGCTTTCGGGTAAAAGAAGAGCAGTGCCCCAGTTTGCCTGCTGTATACTATAGCCTCTTATCTCCTTGTCCCTCCTTCACCCTGGTATTCACTCACTGTTTTGGTTTTCCTTTCAGTGACAATGTCAGTGCCTACTGCCTGCATATCGCTGAGGATGATGGGGAGGTTGACACAGACTTCCCCCCACTGGATTCCAACGAGCCCATTCATAAGTTCGGCTTCAGTACTTTGGCCCTGGTTGAAAAGTATTCATCTCCTGGTCTGACATCCAAAGAGTCACTCTTTGTGCGGATGTGAGTATTGACCCTGTTGCTAATTTCAGTATCTCATCTCTGCCTTTTAGAGTTTTTGGTTTTGCTCATCGTATGGATGATTATTAGGTATCTGGATGTCCCTTTATAGTGACTACTTGCAGAGATGTTGGGGACAGCATTTGCAATGTATTTTATGCCTCCGTACCTAGATTAAACACAGACTGCTTTGTAGTAGGGAATTGCATTAGGCAGATCTCTGAACGTAATATCTGTGAACCACGCCTCTGGACATACTGGGTGGGGTACTTTGGAGCCTGTGAAGCAGCAATTCTGAGTTTCCCTCTTTCTCTTCACAGACTACACACTAAATGAAAAATGTGCGTTGCAGCTACTTTTGTCTCGTGACTTAAAATACTTATTTTCTTCTCTCCAATTTTGTTCAAATCAAATTTGAGTTTTCCTTTCAGTTGTCCTCCTTTAGACTGATAAGGTGTTAACTCTCCTGTGCCTTTGGCAGTCTGGCAAAGCCTATAAAAACCCTTTCCGGAAAAGTATTTTTTAGGGTTTGTTTTTTTTTTTCTTTTTTCTTTTTTGAGAGAGAGAGAGTGTGTGTGTGCATGCTAGCAATGGAGGGACAGAGAGAATCCTTCAAGCAGGCTCCGTGCTGTCATCCTCGTAGATCCTAACTTGGGGCTCAACCCCTCCAGTCATGAGATCGTGCATGACCTGAGCTGAAATGAGTAGGATGCTCAACCTACTGAGCCACCCAGGCACCTCTCCAGAAGAGTGTTTGTGAATGCAGAAAATAAAATCCACAGGAATACAAGAGAATTCCATTACATTTAAATACTTCTGAAATTATTAAACCAATCTGTGATATAGTAATATGCATAGTTTTACTAATATTTAATACCAAGATACGGCAGCAGGTCTGTCAGTAACTGCTGAAGTCTCTCGCCTCAAAGTTAAGTGATGAGTATAAATGTTACTGTAGTGTGCTGTGACATCTGTGTTTTTTCTGTTCATGGCAGTGTCACTAGTACTGCCAATACAACTGGGGTTTGTTGACTACATTTATAACTCAAGGACATGGTAACTATCAGTTAGAAGTCAATGGAAATAAAAATATAATTTTTATTTATTCAAGTCTCTACAGCAAGTTTTACCCGGAGGTCCCTGTTAGAGGAAAACCTGTAGCGTTTTCTGACCAGGACTGAGACTGGCCGTCTCCTGGGAACAATAGTGATCCTTCTGGCACCCCCTGCTGTTAGGAACCAGCAAATTCACTAGCCAAAGGAGGGATTGCTTTAGAGGACTTTTCCTTGTCTCTTTAAAACATACTGCCTTTGTTTCAAATTTTTACTGAAAATAGGATTATGCTACTTATGATATGTGAGTAGTTGGGGTCTCTCTACCCTTGAACAAAGAAAGAATACTGAGCGCTTGGCGGGCTGGTAGCTAGGGGATGATTCCTCAAGTTTTTCTAGTTACCATTTCATCCCTGCTATGAAGTCACGTTTGATGTATGGAACAGTAAATATTTTCCCTCCTTTTCTATTTGGGAGGCACTAAAACAGCAATGTTAAAGAATATTGAAAGCAGTTTAAAAGTTATCCAGTGATTCCTCCACCCTAATATAACTGTTTTCATTTTTGTATCACCATTTCCAATATATATATATTACAGTTTCACTTCTAGTGTACATATTGTGTTATTCTTACTTAAAATTGCAAATATTTGATATCTGCTCTTAGTTCCTACAATCTACATTTATTATGTGCCAAGAATCTAGACAGAGACAACCCCTTTGCTCATGGAGCACACACTACCTAGTGGGGGGGGACAAGTCGTCAGATCATTAAAATGTGCTGAGCAATACAATAGAGAAAGGTACAGGCTGCATCAGAGGCCTTTCACGGGATGTTTAGATTGTTTATTTGCTTTGGTTTTAATAAGTGATTCTATAATAATAGTTTTTATCTCTGTCCCTTTTATTTCTGTTGAATAACCTCCTTAGGAAGTTTTCCTGTGAGTAGGATCATTGGTCAGAATAGAAACATCTTTAGACTTGGCTTTGTATTGACATGTAGCTTTCTGAAAGATGTTCTGATTTACAGTGCTACCAATAGAATTCATAAACGCATCTTTTCAAAGTCTTACCATCACAGAGTGTCATTAGAACTTTTTTCTTTTCACTCTCAAAGATACGTATAGGGATATTTCAATAGTTTCCATTTGCATTTCATTTATTTATAGATGACTGGAAGAGTTGTTCTCATTAGCACATAATTTTTACTACATAAATATTAACATATGACCATAGCATTCTTTTGAACTGAAAGTCCTTTTTAAAACAAGTGTTTTTAAATCAGTGATTTTCAATAGTTGGGGGTTGGGGTTGGAGGTAGGCCAGACATACCTCCCCAGGAGAAGCATCTAAAGACTACACAGTGTCTATGAACTCCAGCTTTTGGAGAATGGGATGAGGGAGGGGAGAGAGGTAGAGAGTAACAGCAGCGGCTTTAAAGTTAATACTCTTACGTTTTTCCTGAACTACTCCCATCCCTGCACTCCCACTCCCAAACACACACACACACACACTAGTCAGTCCTCTTTCTATTTAAAGTTTTAGAGAGCTTATTCAACATTCCTGGAGTGGTTCTAAAAGCACAAGGTAAAGTAAAATCTTTATATGTGAGCATTTAGAACAAAAGTGTCAGTACATTTTCTGTTTCTTCTTTTTCTCAGTTGTCTGATGAAATAGTACAGATTACTGACCATTTGCCCTGTGTGTGTTTTCTTGCTTCAGCAACCTTCCATTCACCTTTCTGGTCTATATTTTAAGTTAGAAAAGCCTCTCCTGCTAAAGCAGGACAGAGCAGACTTTCAAGAGTTACCAGGGATGTGTTCATAGTTTCAAGAGAGTGAAGTCTCAGCAAAATAAGTAAAGCCATCACTCCTTTTCTTCATTTCTCCCTTTCCTCCTTGCGTCTCTCTCCCAGGGGAGAATGGGCAGGGATGTATGGGAATACCCTGAACTGAACCAGAAAGAGGGAGCTAAGTTTTGACAATAAGAAGTGAATTAGTATTTACTAATTGAAACAATTTATATGTTACTCCATTTAATCTGACAATAGCCCAGTTTTGATTATGACCGTTTTAGAGACATGAAAACTGAGGCTGACAAGGATTGCTCTCAGGCCGGGCTTCGCCCCCACGTCTGACTTCAAAGTCCACGCTCTTTGTGTCACCCTGCTAAGGGTGAGGATGGCCGCAGGGAATCCCACTGTATGGAGGCCAGCATTCAGCTACTATATACTATAGTGTAGTAGATGAGAGCATGGTGGCCTCTGGAGCCAGGACGCTTGGGTGCCAATCCTGACATTACCCTTAGTACTGTGTGTGTGTGTGTGTGTGTGTGTGTGTGTGAGAGAGAGAGAGAGAGAGAGAGAGAGAGAGAGAGAGAGAGAGAGAGAGAGAGAGAGAGAGATCTTGGATGAATTGCTTAACTTTTTTGTGGCCCAGTCAAATGAGAATAATAATAATAATACCTACCTCATAGAGCCCCTTTGAGGATTGAAGGGGCTAATATATGTAAAGCACTTAGAAAAGGGCCTGTTTGTCTGTCTGCTGCAGTTATTGTTGTTATAACTAAACACTCGTCGAGGGCAAGAACTGGATCATTTATGCCCCACGAACACCCAGCATAGCTCCATTACTGTGGTAGGTATGCCACAAGTATTTCTTGAATGGGTAGCTTATTGAATAGATCTCTTTGCTGCGTCTACATTTTTCTTCTTCCCCTCCTTTCAGTTTTCTAACAGAGAGGGGCTGAGTGTGGGTAGACTCTGCCCAGCTTGCTGTTGGGCTAACTTTTGCTGAGTATGGGCAGGGGTGGAGATTGCAGATCTGTAGACTTTCAAATCCGTCCTCTTATGGACAGACATCCTTCAAGAGACAGTAGCAAGACCACAAATTCCTTGAAGGCAGGGTGCCTACAGTCTCAGTTATCTCTATATCCTTAGCAGCCAGCACAGGGCTTCTTAGAGAAGGAATGGATGAGTCTTTAGGTGTCTGTGGGCTGCTGGGAGGGACCCTGGCC
Source organism: Neofelis nebulosa (assembly GCF_028018385.1). Lineage (NCBI taxonomy): Eukaryota > Metazoa > Chordata > Mammalia > Carnivora > Felidae > Neofelis > Neofelis nebulosa. The sequence goes on from NC_080793.1 coordinate 10,353,501, forward strand.
AAACTTTCTGTCCTACCTCACTTTTTTTTTTTTTTTTTTTTAAGCCCACTTGGCCTCTTCCTGTCTTCTGAATACCGTGCAGTTCCTAGGTTGCCTTCTGGCTTTCAGAGGCCCTCACACCCAACCTCGAGGCTCCCATATACCATCTTTCCCCCACTCCAAGTGAGGCCGCACAGACTTTGAGCGTAGTTAGCCTGACCTGGGTGCAAGTTTCAGTTTCACAGATGACTTTTGCTACATGACTGTAGTCTCTGTGTCTTCATCTGTAAAATGAGGGGAATATTAACTACCTGATGATATTGTTGTGAGGAATTTTATTAAATGTAATTTTCTTTCAAAGGAAAATGAATTCTCCTGAAGCCTCAATGTTTGCCCAAATTCGTTTTATTGTAGTGTTACTTAAATACATATAAATGTAAAACTCTAGCTATAAATTCCATGCTTTTATGCAACCCAAACAAAATTACAAATTTAATGCAAATGAAACTATAACATTAATAAAATACAATTAACAACTTAAATGCAACAGATGATGTTTTGCTGAAATTAAATCACTGATGTTGGATTTAATGGGTGTTGAATGTTTTACTTGTCAACTTGAGGTTTTTGATTTTCATACAAAACGTTGATTACCGTATTAATATTTGTCCTTTTAAACAATGAGTGTATTTTTAACTACTAGTCCATTATTTTAATGAGCCGGTTGATTTATAGTGCATCCCTTCCCCCAATTTTAAATGTGCTTTACTGGAAATAGTAAAGAACATTTCTGCAAGGATAACCAGTTTATGTCAGTTTGCCCAGGACTTTCTCTGTTTTGAAATTCGGAGTCTATACCCAGTAACCCCCACCCCTCAGCCCCAGGATAATTGATCACCCTACTTTCTGAAGTTGAGTTGTCGATTGGTCTGTACCTAAATGGGCTCTCTGCCTGATTGATACCTGTATACAGTGTGACTTGGGCACTGCAGGGCATGACTTCTTCAGAGGTCAGCACGCCTGTGCCACAGGGAGAGCCTTGTGCCCACTTCTCCCATCACCACAGTGTTTTTGCCTGCAGCTTGCAGTGATGTCATTTGGCTTTGAGTCTATTAGTGATGTTAAATAACTCTAGCTGCTGGAACACACAGCCCCCCATATCTCACCACCTCATCCAACAAGTTGGCAGACTTTTCCTATACAGGGCCAAGTAGTAAATATTTTAGGCTTGTGGGCCATACCTCTCTGTAACTCACGTCAGCCATAGTAGCAAGAAAGTAGTCATAGACGACAATACATCAACGAGTGGGGGTGGAGTAGGTTTGTTGACCCTGGCTTACTAGTAAGTTTATTTCTTGTTCAGATCTGTCTAAGGAGGGTCTGGTTGCCCTCCTGGGTATTTTTCCTCTAAGCAGCGATTCAAGGCTCCTCCAACTGGGTGGAGAATGGGGAACGTGGAAGGCTAGGAGTGGCCCAAATCTCTCTCTGTATTTATTTATTTATTGTATAAGTTATTATATATATAATCCATATATAATATTGCTTTTCTAAATATATATCAGGTATATGATCCATATATGTGTGTGTGTATGTATGATTTTCATTAAACTAAAAGCAAAATTTTTAAATTCTGAAACTTAGCCTGTGAATTCATCTCTTAGGCCTGGGGGCCCTTGAACCTCAGGTAGGAAATGTAGCTATGAAGTTAGCTCAGACCCAGTTATGTAGGAAGTGTTACATAGTTGCTTTTTTTGTTATTTCGGTCAGAGATTTATCAGGCTGAATAATTCACACTAAGGTGTGCATGGGGTTTAACTTTTCTTTCGGTTATTTATTACATAATGAATACATGTCCATCATAGAAAAATTAGAAAATATGTTTCTTCACACAAAAGAAAATTTAAACCTTCACTTTCTTCCATCAGACAAGGTAATCACTTACTAAATTATATAATTATTTATGTTTAGAAAGAGGAACTAATTAACTTAAATGAATCCCTAATTGGCAAAGTGTTCTGTGGAAAAGAATGTGAAGCTGAGTAGCCTCTGATGTTCTTACCAAGTCAGGGCTAGACGAGCCTTTCCCTGCCAGAGCCCTTGGTCAGAGGAGACTCAGGAAATAGAGTTGTTGTCTGGGAAAGGAGCATGGATTATGCTAAAAATTTGCAAATTAGTTGCGTTCTAATGGAAACTCTCTCCTTTTCCAGACAGGCAAGTGGATTTCTAAGATATCCATTGTTCCTGATTGATTTTGGACAGATCAAATGTGCATGTAAACAGGAGTCCCTAACTTGCTGACTGCTAGCTGCTCTGAGCCTACGCATTGAAGGTGTTTAGGTATCAGGAGTGTAGAAGGAGAGAAGTAGGGGGCACAAGTATGGGGGAGTATATGGTTGGCCCCCAAAACTAAATAGCTAGAGCTCTGCTGGTGCCTAGTATCCCAGGAAGTACTTCATGCCAGCAGTGACCAAACCAAGGCCTGCTGGGCCCTTAGCCATAGTGGGACAAGGGAGAACGAGATCTTGGCGTGAACAGGGGAGGAGCCTGCTTTGTCCCCGCCCCCTCCACCACCCCCGCCCCCCCAAGCCCCAGTACAGGGCCAATTCAATCAGAACTCATGGAACTGAATTGAGTTTAAAAGTGGCAGTGGCGCCTGGGTGGCTCGGTCGGTTGAGCGTCCGACTTCGCCTCAGGTCATGATCTCACGGTTTGTGAGTTTGAGCCCCTCGTTGGGCTCTGTGCTGACAGCTCGGAGCCTGGAGTCTGCTTCGGATTCTGTGTCCCTCTCTCACTGTGCCCCTCCCTCACTCATGCTCTGTCTCTCTCTCAAGAATGAATAAAACTTCTTAAAAAAAAAAATGGCAGTGATGATAGCAACTGTGATGGTGTCATTACATGTGTTGACATTGACATTTCACACTGGGCTCCTACTAGGGAAGGGGGAAGAAGGGTTTTAAAAAGGGAAGAAAAGTCCAAACCAATAAAATGGACAGACCCCCTTAATCAGAAGTCAGTAAGAACAATTAAACTTCCCTCCTATACATGTATTGACTTAAAATGTTTGATACATCAGATAGGCATGGGGAAGGAACCTTTCTAGCTAACAGCTACAGCGCAGAGCAAATAGAATCCAGGTAGGATTTTCCTGTTTGGGATACGGATCACTGGGTAGTCAGTAGACAGTCTTCCGCCAGAAGCTGGGCTGCCTTGGACATTGTATTGTAGCCCAGAGGGTTCCCAGAGACTGCTGTGGCTTCTCTCGGCTCCGCATAAAGAGAAAGGTTAGCTGCTTTTTCAGAGGCATGGCCTAGATTCATTGCTCTTTGCCGTACCTGGGCATTTCCTAGGGTTGGTAGTTTTAGTAGACCCTCTTGATGAGATCTCCACAGTGTACCCAAAGCGACCAGACCTTTTGGAAAAGATATCATCAGTTTGAAGCCTCTCCTACTCTTATGTGATACTGCTTTGTGGTTTGGAGAGAAAAAACAAAAACAAAAACGAAATGAGCCTTTTTTACACTCACTCAGTTTAGTGCCTCTAGTAGCCATTATCTCATTTATTCCTTATAAGAAACTCATTTTTATAATATATGAGCTGAGGATCAGAGACAGGTAGTTATTTGCCCAAGGTCATACAGTTTGGTAAGGGGCAGAGCTAAATAGGATAAGGGGAAAAGAAAAACCGATGCCTGTATCCTTTGTAACCAGGCCTGACAATATGGGTATAAATTTCCTATTTATTTATTGTTTGCTCGAGTCATAGAGGACCAACTGTGTGTTGTTTCTTTTCATTCTGTTGTATTAGCAAACATTTTCATTGTCCAGATTGTCCTCGTGTATGGAAATGTAACATATGCAGCCTGTTTAATTTTGTATTTGTGAATCTGACTTGATTTCCTTTTTGGCAACAGCTACTGTCTAGAGAACAGAAAAGATTTTTCTTTGTGTCTGTTTAAAGTGACAGAAATATTGGAGCAAGTAATAAAGATGGAAAGCATTAATTACATACTTCTAAGAATTTAAAGGTCAGACAAGCTAAATATGTATGTTTTGCTCACTGGAATGTCTTGAAATTGTGCCAGGATACGCTTTGTTCCTACAATAAAAGCACACATTTTAGATAGCCATCAACTTACTTTGGTATCCAAAAATTAGACCAGTTTGTTGCTTTAGTTTCTATATATCTTAAAAGTTTAGGGCTCACATTTCTGACATTAATGTGATTTGTTTCATGATCCACCCCCTTTGGCCATGTTTAGTCACTATGTCTCATTTTGATTTCCTCTGTTCTCCCCTCAGCTTATGTTGGAGTCTGTCAGCTGCTGCTATGTACATGTCAGGCTAGTGACTTGTAATGTTTATTAATACAATGTCAGTCTTGCTGTTGAAAAAACTGTGATGCTTCTCAGAAGGTTGCAATAGAACGAAGCGTTTGATTTCCAGATCCTGTCTGCACTGCATGGTGAATACATTCTCAGATGTTATGCAGTTCACTGACCTGACAGTTATGGAACCCCGCCTGGGACCCCATTTCAGCAGGACATATTTGAACAGAAACAGTTTGCAAAACTTTACACACTTAAACTCCTGCCAAGGCAAACTGTTAGCCACTTGAGTTTGTTATAAATACCCAGTGGCAGTGGTTGGAAGTAGCCCACGGTGTGTTTTATATTCTGAACTGAATGTGAATGTCTTTGCGGTTATATAGAGTAGTAAATAATTGAGTTTGATTAGGGAGAGGGACCTCATTATCCCCCACCTGTGCCCAGCTGGAAGGGGAGGGTCGAAATGAAGCCATTAGCTGTCTCTCTTACTGGCATCTCAAAGAGCTCAAATACATCTGTGTCTTATTTTCTTTTCTGGCACAATCAGTCGAGCAAGCTAAGCAGGCATGACCGGATTTGGCAAGTCCCAAGGACTCTGGCAAAGATACACAAGGAGAAGGCGGAGGGCAGTCATTTTGGCTTCTCACTGCCCATTAGTCTAGCGAGTTATGTTTTTGGAAAATGTCTGTTTTGAAAAAGAGTACTTTGTCCAATGTCAAACATCACATACTCACACAATATGCTTTGATCTTAAAAAAATTTTTTTTGTCAGTGCAAGGGGAAACAAAATGTGGCATTCACACTAGTGTAAACTCTCTTTATGGATAAAGTAATACCCGAAGGGCTTGCTTTAAAGCAGGCATGCTGCAGTTATTACAAGGCTTTCTCTTGCTCATATATTTTCATTTTCTACTTTGAAGTGCTAGAGGATGAACATGCATGGAGTTGGGACCCGTGCAGGCTGGGAGCTGGAGGAGTGTGTCTTCATCACTATTACGGCCTGGTCAGGACTGGAGAATCGAGTGCTCCTCTTGGCAGCCTTTTCCCACTTCCACAAACCGAGACTGTGGCTCAAGAAACCATGACGTTCTTCAAGGGCTTTTAAAAAGGGATCTCGTAGTTCATATGGTTAGTCTAACAGTTGGGACATTTTATAACCAAACTGAATGTCACAGTGGAAGTTGAACCTTTGCCCCAGACTGGTCAGTAGTTCCAATCGGGAGGGTATGCTATCTGGAAGTCACTTCTTCCCCTGAGTCCTCAAGGCTCCCTTCTGGGCTACAGAGGGGTTTAAAACTCAGACTTTGGTGTCTGGCTGCCCTGGGTTCAATTCCTGGGTCTTCTACGTAGCTGTGTAGCTCCAGGCAAGTGTCCTAACCTTGCCCAACCTCAATTTCCTCCATTTTAAAATGGGACTGATAATAGCACCTACTTTTTCTGGAAGGATTAAGTGAACAAAGTAAGTGCTCAATAAATGTTCACAGCTGTCATCGTCTCATCATTTATTACTTCCTTTCTAAGAAAAGCCTGTAATTATTATATTAACTGTTGTTTATTAAACATTTATTGTAGACAGGTATTAATGTTAACTACTTTAGAAGTATTAAGCCCTCACAGCAATCTTACACTCCTAAGAATTAGCCCTATTTTGTAGATGAGGAAACTGGAAGCTAGAGAGAGTATATCATTTATCCCGGGAAGGCAGAGCTGGACACCAGAGCAGGCTGTACTCTAGACTTGCTGTGTTCTGCCGCCTCTCGGTCACCACCCTCGTTCTTAGCAGGATATAGAGGGAAATGACCACTGTGTTTTGAGACATCTCCATCAAGAAGCTTTTCTGATCCCCTTACCTTTCCCCAGCTTGGTTAAGTGCCTGTGTGTTTTGGTAGCACTCTGATCTGGCCTACATCTTTGTGCTTATCACGAAGAACTATAATTCTTTGTTTGTTTCTTTGTCTTTCTCTCCCCTGGACTGTGCTATTTGTGTTAGGGACCATATTGGTGATTTCCGAATCCAAAATTAGGATCTTTAATAGATGAGTGACTTCAGGTAAATTCCCAAATTCTGTCTCCAGCCTCAGATTCCATAAAATGGATACAATAATAGCACCTATTTTAGGATTGAATGAGTTAATACAGATTTTTAAAGCTTAACATAGCACCTGGCACATAGTCAACGTCTAGTAGATAGTAGTTGCTGCTATTACTATTGTAATTGTTGAATAATATCTTGTACTTGCAGCTCAGAAAGCTCTTAATAAGTCTCATTGAATTTCTCTGCACCACCACCATGATTTTTGACTTCCATCGTCCCTCTCCAAAGCCAGCGAGTTAAGCTGAGGTGCAGTATACCTGCTTCTCTGGTTTACTATCCCAAAAATGAGAGCCTTGAAAACTGAGCCCAGGGTGCTCTTCTGTGAGCTTCAAGAGGGGGTTTGATGCCCAGGCCAGAGGTAGTTTGCTTACAGTGCCCCGACTGTTGCCAACATGCCCAGCAAATTGCACGTTTTAATGGCCCTGTGTTACCAGTTACAAGCAATGGTTAGTACCCGCTCCCCCAATAAGCAATCTCTGCTGATAGGGTAGGAGAGAGGGGGTAAATGGGGCCTCTTGTCTTGGAGCGGTGATCTGGAATTAGGAGAACACAAGAGAACTGACATTTCTAAGTTCCTTTGCCGTTTGCCAAACTTAGTGCCAGGTGCTTGGCGTGTACTGTCTATTTTATCCTCCCTGACAATTCTGTAGGGAAGTGGCCTCCTCATTTCATGGATGCAGCTGAGGTTCCCACATGTTGAGGCAACATCTTGGTGAACTGTAGAACCAGGATTTGAACCAAAGGGTATTTAACTCCCAGCCCCTGTGTTTTCCTCTCCAGTAAGTTGCCTTCCAACGTGGATTCTGGTTCCAGCTCTGTCCCTGTAAATAGAATCTAAGCTTTTCAGATAAGGACCCTGTGCCCCTCCTTCCGCTCTGTGCCCGTCACCTCTGGTTTAATACTCACGAGAGAAATGCTCGTCCTGTTAGGTTAATGCTGGTATACAAACTTCCCTCTGGTAACTGAGTGGCTTTGCACTGGGACAGAGCTGAATTCCTCAAGTGAGTAATCTCTTTTTGAAATGCCCATACGTTTTTCAGTGGTTACGAGACTTGACAGGACGTAACTTTGAATTGACTGAAGCACTCCTGGCAGCATTTAGTCAGCTCCCCAAAGTGGCGCCTCGTCCTAGACCCAGCCCCGACAGCCCAGGGGGCTTGGAGGGCGGCTGCTTCTGCTCGGTGCCCCCAGAGTGCCCTGCTGGGATGGAAAACAAGCTGTCTACCCACGAGGGGAGCAGGAGGAAGAGCAGTTTCTGAGCCTAGACTCTGGGTCCGTAGCCCATCTGTCTATCCATCCGCCTGTCTGTCCAAAGGCTAGTCACCCCCAGCACGGGTCACACCTCAGGGATTGGAATGCAGGGCCACACGGAAGGGAGGCTGGACTAGCACCCTACCTGCCTGCTGCCAGCCTGTCCCTCGAAATCACTGTCTTCTCAACCGCAGACCCAACGCCCAACATTAAATAAAAGCGGCGCTAAAAGATGTATTTCAATAGACTTTTTAGGAAGCCCATAAAAATTCCTGGATATAAAGAAATGAGGCATAAAACCCAGAATGTTTGGAAGTGAAGCTGAAAATTGTGGAAGCAAGTCTCCATATCCATTTATTAAATGGGAGCATAACTTAACAGTTGCACTTAGATGTCTTCTGAGAACCACTTATATTCTGTCCTCTTGTATTCTAGAAGCAGTTTGCCCCCTTAAGTGCTGTAGACTTGAAGCAAGAGCCAAAGCTGGTGTTCGCCTGGAGGGAGAGAAGCGAGTGGTGTGGGAGGCTGGCCTGAGGAAGCTTTCATTAGGTCTGGTTGAGTGTGCCGTGTATGGGTCACGACCTCTTTCTCCTTTTAATGTGCACGATTGTACCGAAATGGAGCCCCAGAGTAAGACACCGCGCACTCGTGAAGGCACATTCTGAGCGCCGTGCGTGCCCCTTCCCTTCACTGTTGTTTTCATTTTCCTCTCGTGAACCTTGCTACCCTGGCTTCAGCACGGAGGCTGTAAAGGAAGATGGAGAGCCGAGTTACCTCAGAATGATCACTATCGTTAACATTCACGGGTGGTTCACTTATCATTCCTGACTGCACAGACATGGCAGCCGCTCGGAAGCGTCCGCAGGTGTAGTGCGGTGATACATATTACATTGTGCCACAATGGATTTATGTATTCTGTAACAAAAGAAAAGTGTAATGAAAAAATACAGAAGGTAATCCTTTATTCCTCCACCACACAATTTATCAGTAATGCCTGTGGATGATAAGTGCCAGGGATTTCCTCTGCTTGCTTTAACCTTGTCACCCAGGTACGTTTTGGTAAAATGACAGAAAAATACAGACTAGGGATTTTCCTCTGTTCAAAAATCTTTCCAAAGGACACTTTTAATTTATGGAAGTTAGTCCAAACGCAAGGCTTTCTTTTGAGCTCCTGGTCTGCCTTTGCTACAAAAGATAAACGTATTGGTTTGAAATAATGCTGTCAGCCAGCAGCAGATTAGAAGAGAATGTAAGCAATTTATAAGCGGGCTCCAATCTAAAATAGTTCAGGTGGACCCCAGGTAGATGGAGGTTCATGAGATGTAGCCCAGTACTAGGTTGCACATACCCGAGAACTTGTGTTCCCTTTTAGGCCCCACTCACCCATCGCCCAACATATTGTCACAGATGGAGCGCATACTGACTTCCGAGGAGAGAGCAGGGGAAGACAAGTCTGAACGCAGATGATTGGCGTTTGTTCCAAACACGCACTGGCCTAGAGCCAGAGCAAATACCCCCAAGTTTATAAATGCACCAGGCACTTTACATTTCAGTGCTCTTGCCAAAGTATCACTTACTGCATCGCTCCCTAAATATAGTTTTAAAAAAAAAGAGCTATTTCTTATTTTGCTTTGATCAGTAAAATAAACTTTTAAAGATTGTTCTGGGATGGGGTCCAGCTTCTGAGGTAAAGAATGGCTGGAGCTCAGGCATGATTCAGTAACAGAGTGTTCAGTAAAATTAGCTTGACAGTTCTCAGGCCTGCTGTTCAATAGCAAGAAACTTGACCAAGTTAAAATGGATGATCGTGCTGGCTAGACCAGCGTCGGCTTTTGCTTTTTAACAAATGGAATGTCAAGGATTAAACAGCAAGCCTTATGGAGAGGAGGGGTGTGGAGATGTCTTTGTATTAGGGAAGCAAATTGGGTCCTTGGTTTTGAGATCAGCCCCCAGCCCCTGTGGATAGCCGGCCACCTGGTTGGGTCGAAGCTAGGTTTAAGGGCCCCTTCCCAGCCTGTCCTACCATTGGGAAGCCTTTCCGTGGCTTAGCTTGGGGCTTGGCTTTTCTTTCAGATGTCTTGTCAATATGAAGTTCTGCCATGTTTTTTGGCCGTGTGTTCTCCTTTGAGATTCTTATGAGGAAATGGGAATGCCACCAAACTCCTTGTGGTAATTCCCATGTTCCATAGTTGGAAACTTGGGTCGCATTTGTTAGATGAGCGTCTTGGAATTGGCCTGTTTTGTCCTGGTGCCCGAGCATAGTGAGTAGTATTTGTGATACTTGTTACTGCAATTAACAGTCTTAGTGAAGTTGTACCTCACCCAGGGATGGGCTTCTTTTTTTAGGGTACTTACTCCCTACCAGTTTTTTCCTGTCTAGGTGAACCACTCCCTCCAAGTTTAACTGGCTAGAAGTTTACAAGTAGTGTTCGTATTTTTTGTGTAATTATTTATGCTTCATTTCATATTTTGTTTGACCTTATAGGATTGAGTAGATTAAAACATTCCTACTGAAGTATACATAAACTGTATGGTTTTTTTTTTTTTTCCTGAATGTTTATTTTTGAGAGAGAGAGACAGAGAGAGGGCAGGGGGAGGGGCAGAGAGAGGGGGAACAGAGGATCTGAAGCAGGCCTGCGCTGACAGCCCCAATGTGGGGCTCTAACTCACGGAACTGTGATATAATGACCTGAGCTGAAATCCGATGCTTAACCGACTTTGCCACCCAGGTGCCCCCAAACTGTGTGTTTAAAATTTATTTATTTATGTACTTACTTACTAGCCAGTTAGGAAGAGCCTTTTTTTCTCCTTTTTCTAAATTGCTTTGGGCTATCATATTTTCCCCTCCACCCTCCAACCCTCCTCACCCCATGAAGTTTTTTCCTCTAGGGCTCCGTGAGCTTTGATGTGATGGTGGGATCTGCCTGCAGTGACACCTGCTGACACAAGCCAAGTTTATTCTCAGTCCTTGTACAGGATTTGGCTTGGGAGCCAACGTGAGCCAGCCCACGGCACTAGTGACCCACGCAGGCCAATTAGATTCAGTTTGAGATGAATTAGGAAAACCTTCCCTAACTCTGACCTTTCTTTCACTTGGAACTGTTCATACTAAACTGCTTCTCTCTCTCTCTCTCTCTCTCTCTCTCTCTCTCTCTCTCTCTCTCTCATTGGAAGTAAGTTCGTTTAGTCTATTTTTGAATAATTGGCACTCTGAGGTATACTTAGTGTAAAACCTTGCTAAACATAGTGAAGACTGCAGTAACATTCATTCCTCTGGTTGAACGTTGGTGATGATTTTGTATTTGTCTTTTCCTACAGAAATGCTGCTCATGGATTCTCCCTTATTCAGGTGGACAACACAAAGGTCACCATGAAAGAAATCTTGCTTAAGGCAGTGAAACGAAGAAAAGGATCCCAGAAAGTTTCAGGTGAGACCCAGGAAATAGACTGTTGGAAGTGCTTGGTGTGTGTGTGTGTGTGTGTGTGCGTGCGTGTGTGCATGATACGTGGCTAGATTGTTTTAGAGATCGTTGCTTGAAGGTTTGGTTAGCAGGTCTACAGCTTTTTTTAAGCTGCCTCTGGGCCCAAGGAAGGGGTTGGGTCAGTGGCATATGTGAGAAGAATGTGTTCATATTGACCATGGAAGTTCCATCATTAATAATTTGTGATAGATGAAGACAAAGCTATTTGAGCTATTAGTTGGTGCAAAGCTGTCTTGAAAACCAAATCCTAAATTTGAAGTGCTGCTTTCCATTTCATGTTTTCACTTAATTGTCCATGGGGGAAACTTTCAGTTGCTCGTGTTTGGGGTATGGAATAAAAGAATAACAATTTTCATTTTTGCCAAATGAGGGCACCTGTAAAAAGATTTTCTTAAAGATAAATCACTCGATAGGCACAAATACCTGTTAATCTTTAATTCCTCATTACCCAGCTTTGTACAGAAAATCAGCTTATGGTATTAGCTACAGTATTTAAAGGATATGAAGGAAAAAATATTATCAGTATTGAGGAATAATTATTTTGAGAAATAGCTCAAAGATTTGTCATACCACAGACAACGTTAATATAAATCAACCTATATATGACATGTCAGATATCATAGCTTTATAAATAAATGAGACTTCTTAAACACCTTTGGTTTCATCTTTTGGAGAAGAAAAAAGCATTACTCAGGTTGAAGAAAATAGTTTTGTGTTCTTTTTAAGGGGAGGCATATAATCTGTTCCAGATTTAATTAGCTATCTTCAGATGAAAGCTGAAGTTTTAATAAAAGTTAGAAGAGATAACACAGTGAAGGACACGGATGAGCTGTCTCAAGGCCATATTCCAGGGGAACGATAAGAGCTGTAAAAAATGGCAGAGGAGAGCAATTGAATGGAGCAATGAAAATCTGATTCTCATAAAAAAGAGAGAGAGAGAGAGATGCTGGTAGGGGCGGTTGTAGATGAGACCTGCTAGCGTCTGCAAGCAATTTGGATGCTTGCCAGGAGTCATTGTTCACCCTCGGCTGTGGCGGCTCTGTCCAGATGTGCCAACCGCACGTTTCGGCTTTTGCCAGCTGACTGCGCCGTTTGATAACCAGCTCTCTGGATGCCCATCACTGGCCGCAGAGATAGAATTAAATGATGATGATCTTCCCACAAGTTGGGAGAGGAAACAATGCATATAAATCTTGATTTCATCTCAGCATGAGAAGTCTTTATCCATCATCACTCATAATGAACAAGTCGTTAGCTGGGATGAATGGTGTTCTGGTTTTTCCAAACACCTCTTTTGTTCATTTTTTGGGTGACTTTTATCCATTGCATGGGGGTCAAACCTCTTTACATTTAAGGGATGATTGAAGAGGCATAGCCTCTCCTTCCCAGGGGCAAGTAGGTATTCTGGGGTTCTAGGTACCAATCTAATAGCATTTCAACAGCTTCAGATATTTAAAGATATTCAATAGGCATTCATCTTCCTTTAGGATCCTGTTTTTTCCTCTTGTTTTGTCCCTAAATTGTTTTATATAATAGTGCATTTTGTGACACATTCATTATATTCAAAGATAAGCATTATTTCAGGTTGTCCAAGGGGAGGTGAAACCAGCTTTTTAAACCTTCTTAATAGAAATTCTGCTGTTGCAGATTTTTTTAGACCATGAAACCTCTGTGAACTTAGATGCAGCTGAACCAGTGTCTTTCCCTCTGTCTCCAGCTATCTCTCTCCAATTGTATACCTATTTATCTGTGTCCATCTCCAGCAACCACGTTTATCACACACACATTTATTTATGTTCACCTACGTGTCCACATCCCTGCCATTCCATCTGAGACTTGCCGTATCCAAAACACAGTGATCTGCATTATTTATTCCTTTTCAGACTAGAGAAGTCATTTGAAATTGATGTATTTACATAAATTACTGTCCATTTTCTTAATCCAAAAAGCTCTATAAGATGAGAAGCTCTTTCTATTGCTTTATGAAGTCTGGTCTCATGAAATAGAAGGATCTTCAGTTTGGCAAAGATGCTTATTTAAGGTTAGCTTGGTAAAGGTGGTATATTTTGTGGTTTTGAACTTTTGTATTCTGGCGTGGACTTGTTTTGGAAGGTAATTAACGAAAAGAGGAAAATCCTCTTGTCATAGACAGAAACACAGTATGTTTCCCTAAAAATAAATAAATAAATAAAAGTATGTTAGTGTTCACAGTTGGCTGTGAAATACTTAACACCCGTTATGACACATGAACTTATCATGAACTCAAGAACTTGGTGGCAAGAGATGCCAGGCTAGAGACGTTCATCCTGCACTTCCTGAGTGTCTACCGCAGTGACCTGCACAGTCTTTGCAAGAAGGGGCCTGCCTCGCCCCACGTCCAGGACAGAAATGGAGTGCCCAGCCCTCTCTTCGAGAGCTTTTGCAGAACAGCACTTGTCTCTTGGCTGCTCTCATTTAACTGAAGCGAGAGGCAAGAAACGCCACTTGAGATGAAACAACATGTGCCATGCGAGGCGAGGGTCCTCACTGCTTGTTCATTAGAGGTTAGTTGCACTAGAACAAGATTTCAGAAATCCTTTTGCAGGCTGACAGTGAACTTCTGGTGCTTATCCACAAACCTCTAACTTCTCCCCTCTTTTTTTCCAGACTGCCCGTACAACTCCCCATTTCATGATAATAATAAATTGAGAACTTGAACTATTTTATTATTAAACCCAGATGTGGGCTTAATGACTGTTCTAATGTTTAAATACTCTGTTGCTCTTCCTTCTGGCACTCCCTCCCCAATTTTCGTTTATAAAAAATCAGAAGGTGGCAGGTATGTGAGCAAAAGAATTCTTCTTTGTTCAGGCAGATAGCTTTGTCATTGGAAACCCTTAGGGTTTTAAAGTATTTTTGCTTTGTATGGATAGAATATCATTACAGGCACTTGTAACTGATCTAGAATTTTGACTTGCATTATTTGTAATTATTTCATCGTCATAACTATTTATGAACACTGCAGGGTTTTTCTATTAATATTCATGTGCTGAACTATAGTAATCTTTTTGCAGTGTGTTCCAGTCAGTTCTCTGCTAAGGCCCTTTTTTTTTTTTTTTTTAAACCCATCTTTAAATGTCTCTTTTAAAGTTTCTCTGCAGCTTTTCATTTTATTACTGACCCACTTGACATTTGAAAGCTACCTGCACTGGCAGAAGGTCCCCACTGTTTAGGAAAATTATAAATGGAGAATTGGGTTTTAGAAGAATTAGCTGAAACCTCTTTACTAATTTTTACAGTTGGGTGGGTGTGTTTTTGACATAATGAAGAGTAGCCTGCCAGGTCCCTTGATTTAGCTAGTAAAATACACTAACCCGTTTTTTTTAGTGACTAAAGCCCTTAATTCATCAAGTTCTCCTTTAGTCAGGTTCACCCTCACAGTTCGTGACCTTCTGAGATTCTTAGTATTTTGTTGTTGTTTAAAAATTCTATTACCACCAACCTTCACTAGCCTTCTGAAACGTAGTGTTGGGTGTGGCAGGGACACTTCAGAAATGGAGACAGATAGAATTTCAATTTTACATTGACACAGAAATATAGTTAACTCTTGATCTATAAAAGAAGGCTTCCTTTGAAGTGGGATTTTCCAGGCAGAATAGTTTTCTGCGTGGCTCTGTTTCAGTATTTGTTGTCATTTTGAAATGGAGGTATTTTTCTTTATCATCTATTGAAAAATTGAACCAGAAGCATGTTAACTTTTTCTTACCCCTATTCATTCTTGCCTTTTGAAATGAAAGACCAATTTTTATTAGTCTGAAAATCCTTTTGCAAAGTTCTTACGGTATTATTAATAAAACTTGTGACATTCATTTTTGTTTTTCCCTCATAAAATGTTACCCAGATTTTGAAAGATAAACGTTAGCTTTGTCAAGTGAACTCTCTCTTACCATCTCTGTTTAGAGTCACAGACCACCTTGTTGCTTGCTAATGTACTGTGTTTTCACAAGACACCCAGAATGTCATTAGTGATATGGTCTAGTCTAGGACGCCTCCACATCATTCCTAAATTACTGCTAAGCGCAGAGGGGGAGAGAACAGCTACCACGGGGTGCAGGGTTCTGATCAGAAAGACGGCTAATGATGACATCACTGGATTCTCGAGTTTTATATTAAAGGTTCATGTAAAATTTTTGTAAACTTTGATCCAGAACGTATTTGTAGCTGTGTTGTACATTTCACTCCTCATGTGTTCTCAGGTATCAGGCCTGTGCTAGGTGCAGGGAGGTAGTGGGAGACAGATTCACAAGGCCCTTGCTGAGGAGGAACTTACATCCTTACATCCTAGATGGAGGATAAATAAGGGGCTGAGAGAGAATAAGATGCAGTGTATAGGATGGTCAGGGAACTCCGCCCTGAGAAATTGACATTTAAATTGTGGCCTTCGCATTTAAGCTGTGAAGAGTTGGGGAGGGCCAGTGTCATTCAAAGCAGTGGCTATTAAAGGCTTACTGTATTTTAATATAAAAAGAACATTTCAGATTACTTCGTAGTTAATTTACTTACCTCTCTTCCTCCTACCCACTGTTGAAAAAAGAAATGTAGTAAAATTGACCCTTGAATTGTGCCTTGTGTTAAGTCCCCACATCTTACCCACTAGCAGCTTGGATTTACCTCTAGAATATATCCTGAACGTATTCAGTCCTTTCCATCTCCACTGGATAAGTTCAGATCACCGTGACTTCGCCTGGACTGTTGAGAAACAGTTTTTCTGGTTTTCCTGCCTCTGCTCTTGGCCACCTCCAGTCTGTTGTCTACACAGCAGCCAGAGAGATCTTCTAAAGTATAAATCTGATCATATCTGCTCCACATCCTTCGGTGACTCTCAGTTGCATTCAGAATAAAATCCAAACTTCTAACTACTATGAAATACTCCAAGGCCCAAAGAGGGGAAGGTACATACAGAGAATATGAGCACAAAGAAAGAAAAGAACTGGAAAGACATGCAGAATTGACAGTTGCAATATGAAAGAGGAATGTAGACAGACCAGGCGGAGAATCTGAGAAGCCAGGGTGGGCGTTTGGAGCCTGTAACCTAAAGTTGTCTGTCAGGAGAGGAGTTGGTCTTTCCCCAAGATGTGGTTCCAGTGGGGTAAGAGCTGATTTATTGAGTGCCTTTGTGTACTTACACGTATTATCTCATTTAATCTGCAGACAGCACTAGAAGGTAGATTTTATTGCGGCTGTCTTACAGATGAGACGTTACGAGTGTGTGTGTGTGTGTGTGTGTGTGTGTGTGTGTGTGTTGGGGTGCATGTTAGAATTAAGGAACTGTGAGGACAGTGTGTGTAATCACATACTTACCTCTCAGAGCCTCCCCTTCCTCTAAAAGAAGTTAAAGTTACCCAAATTTCCACAGTAAGTAAATGGCAGAATCTAAATTGGAGCCCAGGCTTTTTTGACCTCAAAGCCCATACTCTTTTTATTGTACCATGTTGCTTATTAGAACCCTAATGGGAGAACAAATTTAAAATTCTGTAAACAGAAATGTTCATTGATTCTAAAATCTAAATGCACTAGGGAAGTGCAGCATTTAGAGGAACCCTGTGGTGAATCTGGATATAAAGCCAGGAATTCTTTTTGTAATTGCACAGTTTGTCTGTATTGGTGTCAGTTTTAATGTTTTATGTCTAGCTTTCTTAAAGCAACATACACCTGTCCTGAGCTGCCCTATGGAAAAGAGAAGCCCATATGTTTTAGAAGAGGGATTTCTAGCACTCTACTAACCTGAAATGTTCTCCAAAGACTAAAATAAAAAATCTTCTAGCTGTAGAGTTGAAAAGAATCTTACTTCATGTGTAATTGTAAAGGTGGAAAATCCAGTAACCTTTCTTCTGTGAAAGTAGTTTGCGAGCCAGAGATACAGACATGTGGTTTCCTTATGCTGTAGCTCTGCCCTTTCTTTAAAAAAAGAAGTAAAGGTAAATAGGACTGTTTAAATGTTCTTGGTCAAAAAGACAGTAGTTTCTGTGGAAAACTGCACCTTCTCAAGAAATAATAAATAATCATGCTGATGCCACTCAGGCATGGGGGCCGGATAAGAAATAAAGACCTGATACTTGGTATCCAGTGCCCCAGTGGGAATATGATAGCGCCAATTAGGGCTGCTAAGGTGTTCAAATGTGTAACTCAGAAATGCCCCGGGCAAGAAGCTCCAAGTTAAATATTCTTCCTTCCCTCTTCTCTCTGCCTGTTTATCTTGCTGTTTCTTCCCACCTGAGCCTCCCCTTGTCTGGAGTGCTCTGAGGCTCCTGATGGATCTTCTTGAGAATAGAGCAGAGCATGTTAAAGATGGCATTGCAGTCAACTATTTTATCTAGGAAGCCTGGAAATTTAGAGAATTTATGTCCGGCAAAAATCTTTGGGAACCACTTGAGAGACCCAATTATTTTAGAAGGGTGTTATGAGCTCTTGCAACCGCCACATGAGAAAAACCCGAAATACATCATTCGCCAAAACTACATTTGACCAGCGTTTACTCTTCCTGCTAGTCGCTAATCTTTCAGAAGTTCCTTTTCCATCACAAAATCTATTCATTCACTCCATCTGGGGCAGTCACAACGTGGATTAGATTAAAGCAAAAGCTGAATGAAAGAGAAAAGACATATACCTCTGACAGGCTGTGTGGTGCTGCAGGAGACACACATTTTGGAGTCAGAGGAACGACCTTTCTCTGGGCCACTAGGGACTAATTCTAGAGCATCACTAATTTAATAATAGCTTTTGAGGGAAAAAAAGAAAGAAATACTACATTAGGTGTACATATTGATTATGCCGTAGCCTGATTTTAGAAATGTTCAAAAGTGGGGGGGAAATACATCTTAGAATTAAGAACTGTGGTAGCTGAATGCATAACCCTGTGCTTATTTACTCTCTGAGCTGTGCTTTGATGTGGGAGAGGTTGAGGGAAGAGGCACGCAGGGCACCGTGGGAAGGGGCAAGTGTTCTCAAGCTCTGTGTGGCTCTGACATACCCTGTTGACTTAAACAGTCACGTCCATGGCTGCCTGCTCTGGGCCAGCACTGTGCTAGAATCAGGTGGAAACCCAGTGAGAAAGCAGACTCAGAAAAGGGGGCAATAAAATATGGTAAATTCTCAAGCAGAAGTACATAAGCTACTAAAGCAGCATAGATAAGGGAGTACTTAAAACTACTTGGTGAGGCAGGGGGCTGAGAAAAGATGCTCTGGAGTAAATGATTTGACTTTTTTTTTGGAGATTAATTAGAATTTTGCTAAATGGGTAAGAGGAAGGACATTCCAGGCAGAGATGTTTTGAGATAGAGTAACAAACCATAGATATCCCAAATTACTGGAGCAAGAACAGGGCAGAGGATAAGCTGCAGAAGCCAGGCAGGGGCCAGATCTGATCGGGCAAGGCCTGATGTACTGGAAACCCGAAGGGCCGCGTTCATTTATTGTGACCTTATTTATTATGCTTATTATGCAGCAGACATTATGGAGGCACTTAGGAAATTGTTGAAGCCAAGAAGGGGTCCTTACCTTCAAGGAGCTTACTGTGTAGTTAGGGAGACAGACAGGCAGTTTTAATACCATGCAGGTAGTAATTGGAAATAAGTATAGGGGCCTGGGTACACACATCGCAGGATGGGTGCCCTCGTCCAGTCTCAGAGAGTCAGGGAGAACTGTCCTGAGCAGATCCTCCAGGTGAGACCTGAAGATGGCGGAAAAGATAGTGGCCAGATAAAGAGGGCTGGGAAAGAGCATTCAGGCTGAAGGAATGAAGTGAGAGAGTTTGATGCCTTCGGGAAATCACAATGTAACTCAGTATAATAAAGCAGTAGAGTAGGAGTTAGGAGGGTGGGGCGTGGTGAGGTTGAACTGGTCATTTGGGCGTAGGTCATGTTTGTAAACCCTGCTGAATTTGAACTTTTTTCTGTGGCAGAGGGGAACCATTGAAAGGACAGTGATAGAGTCAGAATTTCTTTTAGAAAGCACACCGTCTGCCTGATAAAAATCGATGAGAGGACGTAAAACAGGAGGCAGAGACACTGGTGAGAAGCTTTTGAGGACTCTGTCCAACAGCTGATGAGCTCTGACTTAAGGCATGGAGAGAAGCGAATGGAGCTCAGTTCAGGAAGTGGAGGGAGGGACACCTTAGTAAAGTCTGATCTCTTTCATTTGAGCTGAGTGCACGCTTTGGGGAGAATTGAAATACCCTGGAGCCGCTTCTAGTTCTGGTGTTCATATGAAAACTAGGTGTTGGTAAAAGATAGGCTTTAAAGATTTCTTTTTAATAAAATTAAATGCTTGTTGGAAGAAAATCAAACATTTAGGAAGTGTGTGAAGTAAAAAGTCTGTGAGGGTTTCCTCTGACTATTTGATATGAACCTTGTTTTTTTGTTTTTTTTTTTTTTTGTTTTTAGTCAATTCACATGCAGATACACATATGGGCTCTAAGTTTCATGTGGGCAGGACCCTGTTTTCCGGTTTTTGGGTTTTTTAAATCACTATATACCTAACATCTAACAGAGTGTCAAATAGAAGAAACTCAACAAATGTTTGTTAAATGAACTCATGAAGAATGTATCCACATAACAGTTTTAAAAAATGATACCATATAATGTTACATGATTTTGCACTTGTTTTTCACTGTCACGTCATAAGCACTCTATTAGAGTGACCCCTGCAGTTTTAGCTTTCTAGCTAAATTTATGTAACTTAGATTTCTGTTGTTGGACATTTAGATCATTTCCAAATTTTTAGTTTAACATGTAAACGTACAGTGAACAATTTTGTATGAATATTCGTTGCGTGTTTGTGGTAGATGTTAAACATGGGATTACTTGTCAGAGGTTCACTTACTTCAAATGTTGAGAAAAACAAATTGCCTTTTAAAAAATGTATACCCATTCTCTGACACTCTAAGAATCTAGGAGACCACCTCTTTCCCCACCCCCTTACTAACACTGATGTTATTAATCTTTCATTTTTGCCAAACTGATGGCTAGCAGTTAATATCTCATTTGAATTTGTATTTCTGGGTTTTTAGTGTAAAGTTAAGCATTTTAAAAATGTTTTTATTAGCCATTTATCTTTCTAAAAGATAGTTTTTAAGGCAGTTGTTTTAGTGAGAAGAAAGATTGAGAAGTCTAATTTCACAAAACTATTTTTAAGAAGTATCCTTTAGTTTAAAGTACACTTCAGCCCACCACCCCCTTTCCTGCTCCAGCAGGTGTACGCACACACACACACACACACACACACACACACACACACACACACACACACCAGTATGTAGAGAAAAGGCATACATCCAGTCCAGACCATTTTACTTTGTTTGCCTTCTGACCCTTCATTCACCAGCAAAGCTTTTGTTCATGTGTTTGGAGAAAGTTAGCTGGTAATTCACTAGATTCCAGTTCACCTCATTTAGGACCTTATGTTGCCTGCTTTGTCACAGAACTATTTGAAAAAACAGATTTTCTGTTAAATAGTTTACTTAAGTCTGGTACGTGTATATAGTACTTAAAGATACATCGTAATCTGGAAATCAGAAATGTAGACAAAAAAGTTGTCACCCCTTAACAGGTTTATTTTGGGGAGGCACATCTAAGGACACGTCTGGCAGCATTATGAACAGCCCTGGCACCAAGGGCAACTGTAGGGGGTTAATGGGGACCCTGCATCATTCCTTGCCATGTGCCTGGTGAGTTAACTCCTAGAAGTTTCTGGGAATGGCAGCAAGTGGGGAAAAGGCTGCAACCAACAATCAGTGTCACAAAGTGGGGATGACTAATTTGCTGAGGAGACCGTTGAGACAGATGTTTAATTAGCTGAAGTCAGAGTGGATAAATTGGGAGAGGACTGCCTATGCAGAGAGACGCCTCGTTCCCTCATCTCTCATTACCTGGTTGGGTTTTGGTTTTGTCCTTACTGTCTCTTTTTGAAGACGACAGCCTCAGACTCAGGGGAACTGGGAGGGGAGTAGGAGAGAAAGTACCCTTGGTACATCGACTGAACACTTACTGTATTTTTGTATTTAACCCTTACAAAGACCTTGTGAAATGGGCATTATCTATTTTTTGTGGTTGAGAAAACAGGCTGTGTATTGTGTATATGTGTGTGCATTCTTGTGTGGGTTGCTCATGACTGACACAGGTGAGATTTGGACCTGTACCCCTTGATTTTTAAGCCCAGTGTTTTTCTCTGTACTACAACTTCCCCGCTTAAAATGTAATGCAGATGAAAGAACTTTCTGGAATAAAAGTAAGCTGTATATTGACAGGAGCCGGTGTCGGACAGGTGTATGTATGCATTTGTTGGAACTGTCACGTGGCACTCATAAAATCTGTGCATATCATTGTATGAAAATTTTACCTAAAAGTACAAAGAGAATCTCAGACAAATATTGGACACCAGTTAAGGTTCTGCTCACTGAATGTACTGATGTCTGCTCTTTGAAATGCATTAAAAAAAAAAAAAAAAGATGCATTGGTGGTAGATATGTGATAAAGCAAATGTAGTAAAATGCCAGTGGTAGGATCTAGGATCAATTTTTCTGTAGTTTAAAAATACAAACTAAATTGTATAAAAAATACAATTTTTCTGTAGTTTAGAAACTCGGAAAGAGCTCATAAAAATTAAAAGTATATAATTTAGATTCTGCTTATATTAATTAAATTTCTGAAGTTACAGATAGATGTCTTTGTGGCATAGAAAGCACTAATCTTTACTTCCTATAGGATATTTTATCTTTCATTACCTCATATATGAAATGACATCTTTGAGATCACAGTTTCTTCCGTGGGCCTGTGGTTTTCAGCAGCATATAGAATTGTGGATATGATTGTTGTTACCACTTACTGAATATTAAAAATAGGCCAGGCAGTCTGCCAAACACTTTTAAATGATCTCATTTAATTCTTAAAACAACTATTTGAATTGGTTGTTATTTTTGTTTTATAAAAGAGAAAACTAGGGGCACCTGGGTGGCTCATTCGGTTAAATGTCTAACTCTTGATCTTGGCTCAGGTCATGATCTCACAGTTTGTGAGATTGAGCCCCACGTCAAGCTCTGTGCTGACAGTGCGGAGCCTGCTTAGGATTCTCTCTCTCCCTCTCTCTCTTTACCCCTCCCCTGCTCGTGTTCTCTCTGTCTCTCTTTCTCTCTCTCAAAATAAATAAACTTTTAAAAAGAGAGAGAGAGAGAGGGAACTAAAGCTCAGAGAATCTGTAAGACTTGTCCAGGGTCACACAGCTAGTAAGTTGGAGAACTGGGATTCAAACCCAAAGATACGATGTCAAAGTTTGTATTCCTTTTTTTAAATTTTTTAGTTATTTTTTTAATGTTTGTTTATCTTTGAGAGAGAAAGAGCATGAGTGGGGAAGGGGCAGAAAGAGAAGGGGACAGAGGATCTGAAGCAGGCTCTGCACTGACAGTGGTAAGCTCAGTGTGGGGCTCAAACTCACAAACTGCGAGATCATGACCTGAGCCGAAGTTGCACACTCAACCGACTGAGCCACCCAGGCACACCTCCCTTTTTTTTTCTTTTTAATGTTTATTTATTTTTTGAGAGAGAATGCACAAGCAGGGGACGGGCAGAGTGAGAAGGACAGAGGATCCGAAGCAGACTGCGCTGACAGCTTTGGTGCTGACATCCCCAAGCCCAATGCGGAGCTCAAACTCACGAACATCAAGATCAAGACCTGAGCCAAAGTCAGATGCTCAACTGATTGAGCCACCCAGGTGCCTCCAAAGTTTGTATTCCTAACTGCTAGGCTGTACTTCCTCCCACTGGCTAAGGTCCCAGGGTTCACACGTCAGTGGAGGCAGGTTCACTTTTCTCCCTAGAGAGACCAAGTGCACCTTCTTCATGTGGACGTGGCAGCATGATTCAGTGGAAAGAGTACAGGCTTTGGACCCAAAGCAGCCCGAGTCTCCACCCTGGCTGTGCCCTTCGGTCCAGTCTAACCTTGTGCAAGGTTAGACAAGTCATCAAACCTTTGTCACCTCGGTTATCTTTTCTGTCAACGGGGTAATAATACCTACCTGGCAGGGCTGCTGTTTTGACTAGTTGCATAGAAAACAGTTGATAGCAAGTGTTCACTGGATGTCAACTGCCTTTGTCCCTATTGCTACTGCCACACCAGGCACATCATAAAATCTGGCTTTTTAGGTTTTGATTTACTTCCTTTTCTACCCATATGACTTGGCCTTTGCCTGCGGCTTTTGTTTGCAATGAATGAAGTCTACAGAAAGCTTATACCAGTGATAGAACCAGACTGTGAATTGTGTTTGGATATGGGTCTGCTGGAAACACCCTGTATTTTGAACAAGTAGAAAGCTAGATCCAGAGAGCAAGTTGTAATGATTTTTGACTAACAAGAAAACCCAGATCAGGCATGTAGGGGGTCCTAATGGTCACAAGGCTCATTTGTCAAGTAGCTTACATCAGCAAATTTAATTTGCTACAACAAAGAGTCTAGAGAGAAAGGGAACAAATTACAGTTACCTGTAACAAACATATTTACAGGTGATTATAAAAAGCCTTTGTATGTACAGCCGAAGAGTTCACAGAGCCTGTTGCTTCTTCCAAGAAAACATTTAAAAGAGGAAATATAATGAAACACCAGAATGATTTTTGAGGAATGACTCTAGAAGTTACATAGAGGTCTGGAGTTCTGTGTCTGCCCCTTACAGCCTCAGTCAAGAGTCTTTGTCTCCCCCAGAGGAAACAGAAGATCCCTTTCTTTAGGGAGTTGAGCCACTTGCAGTGAAAAGTCATCGCTTTATATGGGCTACGTCCCCACAGAAGACCGCTTTCAGACCAGCCCAGAGACCTGACACCCCCAGCTTCTATCTCACTGCTTTTAGAGGCCTGACACGAGAGCTGGTCTTCCCCCATAAGCAGTTTAAAAGGCAGTTTTACCAATTGCAATGACACCTTTCCACAATGAGTTTTTCCTTTTTGAGTATGTTACAAATACCGGTACTTTCTATAAGACCTTTACGTGCATTAAGAAAAAAAGAAGAAGAAAAATTGCTCGCCAATCAGGGCATTTCTTTTTCTGCCTTACAATGACAGTACCCAGAGACAAAGAGGACTTAAAATCAAGAAACGGCATTGGAGTGGCACTATGAGGCAGGTCTGGGGAGAGGACGTATCAGCACCTACTTCTCATTACCCTGCTACTGATCACAGTGGGACCGTCAGCAAAGTGGATAGATTGTACTGTGCCATCAAACCAATTTTTCAAATGGAAAGTCACTGAGATGTGATTAAAGCCCAGGTGCTGCAGAAGATACAAGCCGGTCTATTGGAGCTCCTCAGTCTTCCCCAAAGCTGTCACAGGATCAGAGAAATATCAAATCATAACGAATGCCTGCTTTCCTTTTTTGTTTTATTTTATTTATTTTTTTGTACACTACATTTAGTAGAACAATGTGAATTAAGATACAATTAAGACAAACTATGACTTAAGTCTAAAGAATCCTGAGGGTCATGAAGATCTCTCAAACACAGTGTGTCCAAATCCAGACTCAGCACCCAGTAAATATTTATGGAGTCTGCTCCATTTTAGGCAGCGAACAAGGATGGCCTGTTCTCAGCTCTCCTTTTAGTAGGGTAGATGGTCAATAAAAACAGACCAACCAAGATACATTTGATAGACTCGTTTCTGGCTTTTGCCTGTCCGTTTTTTGACAAAAAGGACTTCTTTGGGTCTCCAGT
This sequence comes from Neofelis nebulosa, assembly GCF_028018385.1. Taxonomy (NCBI): domain Eukaryota; kingdom Metazoa; phylum Chordata; class Mammalia; order Carnivora; family Felidae; genus Neofelis; species Neofelis nebulosa. The sequence continues at coordinate 10,378,359 of NC_080793.1, forward strand.
TTTGTGAGTGCCCCTCCTGAAAGGAGTCCCCCCCTTGCCCTCACGATCAGGCATTACCTCAGTCTTTCCACTTTAGCAAGTTTCCATGCATCTGCTAGTTGACTACCAACACCACTCCCTGATTTAGGGAGATGTGGACAGGACAGCAGTGGCCGGGTCAATTCATGAGCAGTCAGTGACTTGCTGTGTCCAGATCAACAGTGTAAAGAAAGAGGTACAGGCTGTATCTCAGCTTTGGAAACTGCTAGAGAGAACACTGTCCCTCAGCCACTTAGCTCTGCATCAGAGGACCCATGGGCCTGCCACAGTGAGTTCCTAATACATTGATCTTGCCAGATGTTGGTGAGTACCTTACCAAGTAAAGGGACGAGGACCCTCCATTTTCCTTTGGGATGGGGCGATTGAGCTTTCATTTGAGTGAAATGAGAGTGCTTTGTGGAGAACAGGTTCCTTTGTGTTTGCCACCACTGTAGCTGGCCTGGAGTTGGTGACCAGCATGTTTTGTGGAACGAGCTAAGGAGAAGCAGTGAAAGCCGATCTGCAGCCCACAGCTGCTTCACTCCCTGCCAGCCCAGGCCCAGGGCCACCCACTTTCTAGTCAAGAATAGATTCATGGCACTTTGATTATTGGAGATCAAACTTCCTCCAAGAATTAAATCATCGAATGAAAATGTAAATGTCTTAGAAATGAGACGCAATGCACATCAGTTGAAATTAGTGTTGCCTCCCAGGTTCCCTTAATGACATGAATCTGTAATGAGTCCTTGGGGAGCCAGTGGAATATCGCAAAAACAGACATTTTAAGCATTGATAATCAAGTAAGGGTGCCCAACAGGAAGAAGCTATTGCATACACTGTACTACAGAAAAAGAAAATTAAAGCAAATTCACTTTCCAAAGCAGGGTGTGGATGCGTGAAAGATAGAGCACGCGCCGATTCCTCATCTTCCATAGCAGAAGTTAATACATACTGTCTGATACTTATAATCATTTTTAAAACAGCTGAGCAAGAATGCTAATAAAAAATAGGAAGATGAATACAAGGAGAAATAGCAACAACTTTTTAAGGTAATCTCCTGTAAGAAGGGATTCAGGGATGTGCAGGGAGTCAACTTTTTCATTATAGGACTGTGGTATGATTTGCTTTTAAAACTGTGTGTACCGGTGATCCTTGACCAACATGGGTTTGAAGTGCATGGATCCACTTGTGTGGATTTTTTTACTGTACCGTACTGTAAATGTATTTTCCTTATTATTAGCATCTTCTTTAGCTTGCTATATTGTATAAGAATACAGTATGTGACACATACACTATACAAAATATGTGTTAATCGACTGTTTATGTTATTGGTAAGGCTTCCAGTGAACAGTAGGCTATTAGTAAAGTTTTTGGAGAGTCAAAAAGTTATATGTAGATTTTCGGCTGTGTGGGGATTAGCGCCCCTAACCCTGGCGTTGGTCAAAGGTCAACTCTACGTGTTCCTTTGATAAAAGTAATTTTTTTTTTTAACTTATAAAAAGAAGACTGCTTATTTTCAAAATCTAGAGCTGAGAAAGATTTCTTTCTTTCCCTTGCTTACATGGACTTTCTTCATTTGGTAACTTCCTTTCTCTTAAAAGCCACAATCCATTTTATTGTGTTGGATGTCAGTTTTCTGTGAGAACACTGTTATTAAATAGTTGCTTCCCATTACAAACATCTCCAAACCTTTCAAAACCAAAATGTTATATGAGTATAACCATTATATTGTGATTTTGCCAACATCTTGTCTCTGTGACCTGTATTTTCCGTAGGTTAAAGCACAGGCTATTAGCTGAGTACTCCTGTCCCATTCTAAGAATGACTAATATCTCAAATATAAATGAAAACAGCTGCTTTTCCATAACATTAGAGTTCCAAACAGCTGTCACATGTACATTTTGACATTCTTTTTTTTTTTTCTTTTTTCCAAATTGGGACAAAAGTTCGTTTACTGAACCTACTAATCTGGTTAAGTATATCATCTAACTTCTGTGGAAAGGTGGAGAGGAGGTCACAGAAAAACCTCTCGAGCTAGAATGTAGCCATCTCCAAAGACTCAAGTTTATTTAACATAAAAACCCTCTGATGAGACCCCTCTGTGCCGAGGACATAAGGTCCGTAAGGGCCTGGCGGTGGCTGCCACACCACTGCTGCCCTTGCCAGAGAACCTGCACCTCGGTGGACACCCATTGTTCTCTCCCTGGCTGGAGAGATGTGGAGCGCCACCCCCTTGTCTCCGGCCAGCCTGAATCTGTGCTGTCTCATCTTCTGCAGCCCTTGGAGGGTTTATTTCAGGGGCTGCTGTTGTGGATCAGAAGACCGTACTCCCTCTGTTGGCTTAAAGCTGGCCCTGCCACTACCAGCTAGGTGACCTTGGTCCGGTCATTCGCCCTCTCTGAGTTGCTTGCTTTGTTTTGCTCTTCAGTAAAATAAAAGCACAACTAGATCACGGACTACTGGTTGGTAGTTGTAACTGTGGGAGAGCTTAATCCCTGAGCTCAAGAACCATCTCCCCGGCTCTGCTCTTGTTCCTGTTATACTCTTTCTAGCTCTTTGATGAGTTTCTTTACCTGTTTGAACTTCATTTTCCTCATCTATAAATGAGAATAATATTATCTTCTTTATGGCATTGTTGTGAGAACTAAATAGAAATCCAGGTGAAACACCAAACACTTAGCTATTACTATTTTATTATTCACTAAATGGTAGTCCTGCCCCCTCCCTTCAATTTCATTGTTATGAGACCCAGTCATACTCACCGTTTTGTGATCTAACACTTTGTTTTTTATGAGTGTGACTGCTTTGAGTCATGATTCAACAGAGACCCTAGCCGCGAAGGGACCCAGCTCAGATTTAGTCCACATTACGTACGGCCCAGAATGTGTGCATCTGTCTGCCCAGCTGCTCATTTGAGCTTTTCCAGGGGTCTGAGGCCCCTTGTCAGAGCAGCAAAGCATCAGTGAGAACATAGGTATGCACATGTAAGAGTGACCTGGCATTCCTCTGGAGCACTCTGCATCTGGGGCTGGATATGCAGAAGGGTTAAAAGCTGGAGAAACTTTTGTCATAAATTTCCTCTTCAGCAGGACTTCCCAGGGAACATCTGACATTAGGAGAGAGGAAATGCTGATTGGCCTCGGAGTCAGCTGAAGGAGACAGGAGCTGCAGTGGAAGCTGCTGGATTTACTGTTATTAGCAAGGCAAATGGAAAGCCAGCAGGGCAGCCCCGCTCCCAGATAATAGATGTAACAAGAAGGAAAGCTCCCAGGAAGGAAGATGGCTGGCAGCCACGACTCCTCTACCTCCTCTGCTGCCATTTCTTTCCATTGCTTTTACCGTTTTGTTTTGTTTTGTTTTGTTTTGTTACCTTCTCCTTTAGCACAAGGAGAAGCATACTTTAGCATCTTAGGTTATAAGTCACAGCTGGTTTAAAGTAAAACAGGATCTATAATTCAGCTTCTTACTGGCTTGATAGATTCATAGTTGAACATGGTGAAATGTGTAAAATTGTGTTGATATAGTATTAAGAAGTTGCCATTTATTGAGCACTTACCATGTGCCAGACTAAGTGCTTTACATGTGTTATTATCTCATTTAACCCATATAACAACTTCATGCTTTAGAAATGATCATCATCCCCAAGTTAGAGATAAAGAAACAATGCTTAGAGCACTTAGGTAATTTCCCAAGGTCTTAAAGCTTAGTGGAGCTGGGATTTGAACCGTGCCATTAAGGTCCTACCAGTCCAGTGGAAAGTAAGCAAGAGCCCAGATGGCTATTATGGGGCCAGACAGGGTACTGGCAATAAGAAAAGTGCTTACTGAGTCCTGAAATGCAGTGCTAACTGGGACAGTGGTGGTTAGAAGGAAGATGGGCAGGCAGAGGGGAGCCGAGTTAGCAGGCGGAGATGACATCTGAAGGGCCTGATCCCCCAAAGCAGGGAGCAGGGCAGATGGGCAGTTGATCCCTGAGGACCACAAGGAATGAGCGGGAACAGCAGGTCGGCAGGTCGTGGCAGCAAGGACCAGGGAAACAGATGATGCTCGGCATCACAAAGAGCCGTGTCCTGTGCAGGGTCAGGTCACAAAGGCAACAGGTGAGCAAAACTCCTATTGTCAAGATTACCTCTGGAAAAAAAAATCCCTTTAAAAATGCCTGTGAGAGGCCAGCACACTGTAGGTTTTCTCATTAACTCCAATGCAGCGAGCTTTTGTTTTTCTAGCATGAGAACCAATGAAAACTAAAAATACATATCTTTAAATGCTAAAATCAAACTTGGCACAGAAAGATGCTCACACTATAAGAGGAGCTACGCAACAGACACCAGCATCCACCCAATTAATTCAGTAAGTCATTCATCAGACGTTTACCAAGCTCTGTAGTTGCAACGATGACTAAGGCTCCCACCTCCCATTCACCTTCTTGTGTTTTATTGAATCACCAGGAAGACATGGTAAGTGGGATTCTCCAAACTATTTAAATTGTTCTCTTGGTCATTCCTCACTCTCTGTTTTTCCTCGTTTTTTACCAAACAAGTACAGGTGAATTCAGATAAATTAAATGTGTGGCTTGTATACAAAGAGATCCAGGCAGTAGGCGACATCAAGAACAGGCCCAGTTTCCTGAGAGGCACACTGAGGACCTAGCAGGGTACTAGACCCAGGGCAGGGTTCTGGGCAGGACTGGGCTGGGGGCAAGGGCAGTTACCTGAATGAGACGTTAAGGTCAAGATCAGATTTCAAGAAAGGAAATCTTGTTTGGGTTGGCCTAAAAGTGCAGAAATCCTCTTGCCTTAGAGCCGAGCCTGCAGCGAGAGGAATGTTAGGTGATGCAATTTTCCCTATTGTGGGAAAAGAAAGCAGGCCATTGTGGGAGTCTTGTCAGGCCCTGATGTTGTTATAGGAGTCAGTCAGAGAAAAGCATATGCAAAGAGTTGTGGAGGCCAGATAAGACTTAGGGAATGACCATAAAAGGGATGTGGTTTGACAGACTGCCAGCAGGCGGTGTGGATGAAGGGAGCCATGATACTATGCACTGAACAGGAAGGAGACCAGTTCTGCTGGCTCATAGAGGACATAGATGGGCAAGAAATTAGGATGAATAGAAGGTCTGGAGAGTAGGGTAAGGAAGTTGTGAAAGGATTTTAAGCATAAAAGTGATAGCCTTAAGAGTTGGACTCCAGAGATCCCCCTCTGACAGTTGGAGGAAGAATGGATAGCTAGAGGCCAGGAGATGAGTTGAGAAACCATTACTGAGGGCTGGACGATAAGCAGTGCGGAGGAGATGTGTTAAGTGGGTAGAGTCTGTGGAACTTGGGAGTTGACTTCACGTCAACAAGGAGGAAGGCTGTGTAAGAAGTATTCCAGACTTGCGAGTGCCTCCTCATTCACGACTCTGAATCCTTAGAGGCCAGAATCAACCTTCATGATCTCAACATCTGTAGTGCATAGCCCGGGACTTGGCACACGGTAGGTTCAGTAAATGTTTGATGAACAACTGAGATAATCCATTGGAGACTTGTGGTGTCATCATTGGAAACTCAGTTACAAGGAAAAAGAGCTGGTTTGAGTAGAGAAGTTTCATGAGTTTGTAGTTGATTATCCTGTACAATTAGAATCAAATAGGTGCTTGGAGTTCTCTTCATTCCTGCAAAGACAGGCCTAAGTCACTTATTGTCAGCAGTACTTCCTTGGAGAGTTGGTGGATGTCCCTAAGAGGCCCTGCAGCCTTTTGTCCCGCCCAGGGTTAGAACCCCTTCCACCAGGGTCACTGGCCCCCAGCTGTTTATAAAATGTTGTCATTCCTGGTACCTGGAATCTGTTCAGTACCCTGTCTAGTATATACAATTATTATCTCCATTTTCAGGGGAGGAGACTGAGGTTCAGAGAGGACATGGTTTACCCAAGCCAGTCTCTGCCATAAGCAGATTTGAATAGAAGTCTTCAGATTCCACTGGATCGTAACAAAGTCTGATGATTGAAAACAGTTGGCCCTAAGCCCTCTCTCCATTGACTTAGGCTGGAGTCACCACTTTTATATAGCTCAGAAAAGGCTACAGACAAAGTCTCCTTCTGGTTGTTTCTGTTGTTTTTGTCCTTAGGTGTTTGTGACTAAATTCACTAATTTTGCTGGCTGTCAAGGCTGTGTTAAGGAAAATGGGTTTGAACTGCTGTGGTTTTTGAGTACTGGACTGGATGTCAGAAACCTTTGCCATCACGGGAAATTCTGTCACTCTGGATTTACTATCTGCTCCCCACAGCTGAATTCCTCAGCAGTGTGATTTAGCACCCTGGCTCCCCATCAACCAGTTTTGGCATTTATTTGAATGCATTACCCCACTGGTTTCCATAAACTATTTTACAATTGTTTAAAATAAATGACTGTTTATTTCCACAAAAACCATCTGTATTTCTTTACAGAGTAGCAGATAACTGTACGTAAAATTTGGTAATGTCACAGTGACTCAAGTTAAGAGAAACAGATTAGATTGAAAAATTGGATGCTAAGGGACAGTGTTAAAGGTTTCCATCCTCTCTAACAAGTGATATCTGGATTTAAAGGAAGGGAAAAAAATGTTTCTCTTTTAAAAGTAGTATCAGGCCTCCTTTCTCCAAAGGGAAGTGCATTCATGCCAGCTGGATAGGAACAGGATAGGGACTGTGAGCATTCCTCTGCCCCTTCAGCACTCTCTCTGCCTGGGGTGGTGTGGAAGAGGCTCCTGTCCAGTGGCTTCCAGCCTTCTCCAAGTTTTGGCTTGTCCATGCCTTACCTCTTCTTGTTCTGACGTTGAGTGGATTCCCAGGCCTGTGTGTTGTAGTTCAGAGATCACTGGCAGGAAGCTCAGTGGGACAGGTTGCTGTGGGGAGAGAAGAGAGGCCTGCTGAGGGAACTGAGCTGATGGGGAGGCAGGATTGGCCCCTGACAGTGGTGGTCTTCCATTCTCCAGCCAGTGCCCAAAACAGCACCGATCCACGCCAGCCCCGTCCATCCCCAGGAAACCCAACGAACCCCAACCCAGACATGGAGCTGTCTTGTGATTATCGAAGCAGTGGGGACACATGGAGTCAGTTGGAGGTGGACCTCCCAGTCTGCTTTGGAGGAGGAGGTAGGTAGTCAAGGTGGTAGCCAAGCAAGCTGTGTTCCCACTTAGTCACCGAAATATACACTGAAATCCACCTTTTGCTGTGACTGTCCCAGGAATGCAGAGATACTGAAATGTGCACTCCAACCTCAGTTTGCATACAGTTAGCACAGGAGCCAGGTCCAGCCAGAGATCTGTTTAGCTGAGTCGCACAGAGCAGTCCAGAGGCAGTGGCACTTAGGCAGTTTGGACTTGTTGAGTAGGAGGGAGCGAGCACCAGAGACATGAAGAAGCAGGAAGATGACTTCAGACAGAGGGACTATGATGAGCAGAGCACAGGGGTTGAAACTGCATGGTTTGGGGGATATTTCTGGATTATTGTGTAATTAGGTGGGAGTTGAGAGGAGATCACATCTGCCATCAGTGTGGCAGACCTTTAGAGGTTCCAGCCTCTGCTGAAGAATCATACCCCACTCCCCGCCCAGTGAAGTCTGGAAAGCAGAAGCAGAAACCCAGACTTGTGATCTATGGAGTCCTTGGAACAACTCTAAGAGGGAGATACTGTTATTATTCCTCTTTTACAGGTGGGAAAGCAAGGCATAGACAGTTTAAGTAACTTGCCCAGGGTCACATAGCTAGTAAGTGGTGGGACTGGGAATTCGAACCCAAGCAGTCTGGCTGATAATGAGGTCAGCGGGTGCTGCAGGGCACTCCCTAGAACACACGCACACTCAAACTACTGAGTTTAGGGCAGGGATCAAGTCCACACCTTCCTGTCCTCCCAAGGTGCAGGGATAGACCCCTATCACACCATCTCTTGTCTCAAAGCCTGAGTGGAGGCATCAGGACAATCCCAGAAGGAGGCTGAATAGGCCAGACGGAGACAGTAGGGAGTCGCCTGTTCCTTTCCACAGCCCATCTAGAATCCAGGAGGCAGACAGGGCAGGCATAGTTGTCTAGACTGTGGTGATAAGAGAAGCACATGGGCAGTCTGACACTTGGTCTGCAGTCATGGCCTCTCTTTGTGAACAGCCTGGCCTCAGGTATTCCAGTGATTTTCACCTTTCCTGCCCAGCTCCTTTGGGCAGCTCTAGATAGCTCTGTGGTCCCCCCTGTGGCCTGACTCTGGACCATGGGAACCCGTGAAAACGCTCTGTGCCATTTTAGTTCCTGGCCCCCCAGCTGCTTACATGTCTCTCCAGTAGCCCCTGAGCCCCCATAATCTGTGAGGAGCCAGAGATGATGAGAGGAGGCTCCAGAGGCCAGAGTCCATAGCGATTCTAGCTGGAATCACCTCTAAAATTATTTAACCTCATTTTTTTAATTGGATTTTTAATGACAGAAGTGATACCAATGCATGTCAAAAATCCAAACAAGATAGAAATCCATAAAGTAAAAAAGCAAAAGCCTTTGTCTTTGCTACCACCCCATCCTACACACAAAGGTGATTCTGGTTAACTGAGTAACTGTGAGAACAATCTGGCTGATATCTTTGCAGATTGTGTGTGGGTGTGTATTTTCAACAACAACGCTTCACACACACATATAAATGCACTTACATAATAGCTAGAGTTTTATTTTATTAATATGGTGCATACTCTGTACATTCTCTATCTTTTTTAATTTAATAATGTATCATGGAAATCTTCCCGTGTCTTATTAACTTAGTTTATTTTTTTCCTCAGGTACATAACATCCCAGTGTACAGATATACTGTAATTTATTTAATCATTTCCTGCTGGAGAATATTTAGGCTGTGTGCAATTTTTGATTTTGCAACAGTGCTGCAGTGAACATCTTTGGACATATATCATTGTGTACTTGGAGTAATGCTCCTCAGGATAGATTCCTTTGTTGGGTCAAGAGTCAAGGTTGTTCAATTTTAAACGCCACCTTGTTGAAGTCATTCTATTGAACAAAGATTATTGAGCACCACCAGAGAGCCTGTTGCTGTGCTGGAGCTCTTGGGAATAGAGTTGGTTTTATTAAAAAGCCCCTTCACCCTCATCTTCAAAGATTTGCAGGAGTGGTGGGGGGGGGGGGGGGTAAACAATGACAAATAGGCAGAAATGCTTCTAATCCAGCATGCTCCATACACCCGGAGAAGCAAGGCCCCAAGGAAGTTGCAATGAAAGAGCCCTCGATTCTGACAGGGATTCGGGCAGGGCTGCAGAGAGGAGGGGGGATGCCAAAAGGTGTGCCTCCCTACCCCTCCCGGGAGCCCATCTGTGAGGCTGGGTGTTCAAGAAGAAATTTGTTCTAAAGAATTATGATGCTCCTGCATTTTCTCCTACACAAAGAAGGAAATCTCGGCTGTACGCCCTTTCCTTTCCTCCTCTTGGCACTTTCTGATTGATGATTGGAAATGATGGCAATACATAAACTATTTTTCTTTTTATTTTATGACCTGGTAATAGCAGTAACATATTTCCAGTAAATGTTTTCTATCGCAATAAAAAAGTTGTAACAAGACTAGAAATGGGTATAGTTAAACCCTAAAGAAATCATACTTTCAGAACTGTGGATTGAGGCAGTAACTCTGTAAATCATTTAACTTAGAGAAAGGTCCCCTCCACCCCAAAAAACTCAGGGCAAGCAGCTGGTGTTCACTCTGAGTGCTCGTTGGATAGATGCCTGCTATGCGGGCTGGGGGAGCCTCCAGTTTTGACCCCCATAAGACCCAACTACTCTCTGTCTTCCCACCTAGTTTCCCACCCAACAGCTCTACTCCTTTCTGAACCAGTAAATCATCTCAACCTTACAATTCTTTTTTTCAACCCCCAAATCAAGAAGATTCTAGTACGCTCTTTCTGGAATACAGTGTGGTAGTGTGGTTAAGAGCACGGGCTCTGGAATCACACACATGGATTCTTGTCCTGGACACACTGTGGGCACATGACTTAACCACTCCACATTTTTTTTCTCCTCTGTAAAAGGAGGATGATAATGGGGCCTCCCTCACAGAGTTTTATGATTCAGAGTGCTAATGCATGTAAAGTGCTTTGTTAAGGGCCAGGAGTCCTCAGTGTCACTTACTGTTGTATTTTAAAAAAAGGGCAAATTGATGATTTTATTAAAGTTGCAAAGCAGTACAACCACCACCATTTATTGAGTGCTTATTACGTCGTAGGCACTGTGTTTACTCCAGTTACTCAGTTACCCCACAAAGGTTTAGATCAGCTAATGTGCCCAGCGTCACATGGCTTGCAAAAAAGCCAATATTTTAATCAAGGTCTTTCTGACTCCAAAACCATTGTCCAACCGCCACATGTCCACCTGCTAGGATTAGATACTCAACAGGAGCAGAGATGGTAAAACTGGTTAAAACTCCTCAAAAGTAGTTCTGTCTTACACAGCCATGGCCTCCTTTGGCTAACAAAGATTCTGGAGCAGATAGTGTTGAGAAACTATGCTCTAAGAACTCCACGGTCAGGCAGAAGAAGAAAAAAAAGGCATTTCCTTTCCTAACTGCAGGCAGAGCAGCCCGCTTCTCAGCTGGTCCTTGTTTAGGGCCTGTGACTCTTCAGAGAATGAAGGTCTGCTTTTTCTGGTTGTCCGGTGTCCTTAACATGCTCTAAAAATTAGGCCTTTCCAGCCTTTGTCTTTAATTTCTGATTCTAGCTGACACCTTCATTAATGGTCCAGTACAAGCTTTCTGTCAACTTGAAGACTACTGTGTAAAAGTGGTTTTGCTGTCCTATCAATAATGGTCATAATTTCCCCAATACTCTCATCAGCAGTGAATTGAGTCTTGCAGCAAAGAAATGGAAACCCCAGTGCAGTGGTTTTAAAGTGATTTGTCTTGTAGACGGCGTCTTATTTCAGTAAAATCAGGTCAGTGCGGCACTGCTGGGTCAGATGTAAGTCTGATACAAATTACTTGGAGGAAATTGATCATTTGAACGTTAGGTTATTTTTAACTACCGTAGCTTTTTAATATCTCTTTATTTCCTTTATTTACATCTGTTTTAATAAACTTTAACCATCATCATCAGGCATATTAAATGTCTTCTCAGTTTCAGCCAAGCCTGTGAGAATAGGAAAGAGTACCCTCTACCCACCCCGCAGGAGTGACCTTCCCTACAGAGTTTAGGGGTTTGCCACAGTTATGGCCTTGTTTAAACACTTAAGCCCACTCCTCCTTCATCCGCCGGCTGGCCTCCTTACTGGGGTTTGTTTATTGCACAGACTGGCCCCTTGACCAGTCTGTTCTTCATTGCTATTGAAAGTTAATGGGGGCAAAATTGCATTCCCAAACATTTGAACCTGAAGTGGCCAGGGCCGAACTTAGTTGATCTCTGGTGATCGGTTCAATTTAGTTACGATTTTTTGCCATTAGGCTGGGGCTGAATGATGGTGATTTGGTTGAGGCCAAATGTCTGAAGAAAATTGGCTCTCTGATAAGAGTGCTGTTATCAGAGGGGGCTCCCTTCTCATTTACATTTAGATGAGTATTGATTATTTATTTACTCAGAGAAGTGAGATTCGTTTCCAATCTTATCTTTCTCGTCTCTGCTTGTCAGCAGAAAGAGAGATAGAGCTCCTGACATCAGGCCAAGATAACAGCACTTTGTAGTAAAGATAAAAGTTGGAATGGGCCTTTTTCTAGTCTTGACTGAAAGGATAAGTTTTAAAAATTAGAACTGATGGGTCATGCTTTCAAAACCTTTCCTGAAGGTTTTGCAGTTTAACTAGGCAGGAGAATTGGTTTATTGGAACAGCCTTGGTCTTTCTTCTTTTGTAATAGGAATTGTATTTAATTTGATTATATTCGGCTGTTTCACTGAGAGCAAATTGTGTATTGGCTCAGAAGAGGCTAAAGTGTGACCTTATTGTCATGTCAGCTTGTTCCTTTTTTATTATTTAAATTCCAAATTATCCAATCTGAGCCTCAGAGGGGGTATAAGCTACAGTGGCTATCACTTGAATATAATTCAGTGCTTACATTAAGATCAAGCAGAAAATGATTATAGTCTCCCCTAGAGGAAGAGTTGTAAGTGATGGCACTGACACTAAATGCAGATATTTTAGAATAGCTGATGTTGGGTCTGGGCTCTGATACTGACAGCGTCAGCTTGTCAGGGGTGGCTTTGGCTCAGTGAGGAACTCGGGATTCAGCCAGCCCCTGCCGTAGAGCAGGCAAGGCTTGGCACAGTTTGCCTCGAATGGACCTCCCTGCCACCAGTCTCCTCCAGCCCATTACCCACAGTGTCACCGGAAGAATCTTACCACAGTGTAAAGCTGATTATGTCACTTCCCTGCTCTGGTAGCATTTGTTGCTTATAACAGAGAATCCAAATCTTGACCGACAGTCTGGGCCAAGCCTGCCGACCCACTTCCCCTCGCACCCCAACACGAGCCTAGGCCTTGTCCACACTGAATTTCCTTCAGTCCGTGTGGGCTCTTCAGTCCCTCCTTGCTTTTGGACATGGTATTCCCTCTGTAGAAATGCACTGTTTCCCCCGGGTCATCTGGCTCTGAGTCCTCCTTCAAGACTCTGCTCAGATGTTTCCATCTTGGGGAAGTGGAAGCTCCGTGCTTCCCTCTTCTCTGTTTCCACAGCACCTTACCGGTCCCTGCCTGAAGGGGAGCACTGATTGGGCTCTTTGGATAATAGCTGCTCCTGGGTCTCGCCACCTCCCCCAGCCTGCCTGAAGGCAGGAATCACTAATTATTCATGTCTGTGGCTGGGACATTGTCGATGCTCAGAATATGTTTGTTCTGTGGGCGTGCGGAAGGCATCGGAACTTCGCCTCTCCTTTGATATCTGTGCTGCCATGCTCAGCTCTGTGACCTTTACTCATCATTTTTAGACAATTTTCGTAGAACCTAAGCCTAGGGAACCTTAGGAATCCTGGCTGCCAAACAAGTCTCTCGTCTTGTAGCTTAAAAGCAAACCTGTTTAAACAGATACGTACCCTCTCCCACCCTACACCCCTGCCTGGGACACACATGAGAAAGGATAGGACGTGTGCTTTGGCGCAGCGTTCCCCACCACCATGTATCGTCCCTTAATAGGGCTGTTAGCCTGTTGGGACTCTTGGCCTAGGGGGTATACTTGCACCTCCCCACAGCCATCTCTGTTCCAGCCTGTGCTAGCAGGAGCAGCCGCCAGCACTGAGCACTGTGCTAAGGAGTCAAGGATCGTCTCTTCTAATCCTCACAGCAGCCTTCTGAGGAAGTTCTGTTATCCTCATTTTACAGATGAGAAAATACACAGAGATCAAGTAACTTCCCCAGAATGCATATCTGGTTGTGTTACTCCCTGAGAGGGTGCAAGCACCTGGAGTTTCCTGCTCAGAATCCAGCGTTTCCTCTTACTGGCTCATACTTCATCTTTTTCTGGCTACAAGGAGCTCTTTCAGATTAAAGCAGCTCTTGAAGCTGGTGAATGAGAAATAATTGACATGAAGGCACATCCGCGGAAGTATTCCACCTTCGACTTCCTCATTTGTCTCCAGACAGGTTTCTTCAGACCCTCAAACTTGTTCTGATGCTCAGCAGTAATAACGATAGGCTCATTCATTTATTTATGACTTCAATCCAAAGAGCATTTGGAACATATACACCCTTACAATAGGATAAAGATACACGTATTGAACAACTACATGAAAGGAAAAGGAAAAGAAAGATCCAGAGGGTTCATTGTCCTGGAAATGCGTGCCCAGTCAGCACAGTTGGGTCACGTGTTTAATGCTGAGCTTCCTAACGGGCAAAGGAGAAAGGGACGCTATCAGTTAGCTACAGGATTTATGTTAAACTGTCTAAAGATACAAAAGAGCAAGCCAGTTGCCCCAAGAAAGTACAGCTTTTACCGAGAGGTCTGAAGGAAGTTTCTCCCCTTATTTCTTTAGAAATAAGATGCAGAATGGTTGAGGCTATGGTCTCTCTCTTGGGGCTTCTGCACTTGCCTCCCGTTGAATTTCAACTCTCAGCTGGCTCTCAGCTGTTGAGGAATTGTGTGCTAAAACCTTTTATGTTTCAGCCAAGGATTGAAGGGATAGAGGAAGCTGGACTGACCATGTATGTATCCACCGTCCAACAGATACTACAGATTTTCTTTGAAACTTATGTGCTGAGATGTTTGCCTCAGGTTTACAAAATCCCATAAAAATCTCGCCTGGGTATTATAACTTGGAACCCTCCCAAAGTGCCCAGAGCAGTATTTTGTTCCTAGACTGTCCAGTGACATGGTGTTACTGCAATAAATACATCATTGGAATGCCCAAGCAGGCTTCCTTGTCGCTGCGTAGTAACTGCTTTGCGGAATCTTCCTTTAGTATCCACATCGACTGTGAAGTAGAAGGCATGTGGCTTCATGCGCAGCTGTGACATTTTAAAGCCTCTTTCCAAAGGTGGATGTTGCCTTGAGAGCTATGTCCTGTGCCTTGTGAAAGAGACTTTTATATTTTATAAAATCATTTCCTTAGCAAAAATTTATTAATAGAAACTGACCTCACAGCTTGTCTTTTTAAAATGGTTTTGGCTGCTGTTTTTTCTTCTCTCCCATGTCAGCTGCCTGAAAATTAAGCATTTGATAGAAACTGTAAGTTGATAGATCTAGTAGGTCTGGGTTGTCATAATCTTGATTATCATTACCAGACTTTTATTAAAAACTTGTTATGAGGGAGGCGATGTGGTTCGTACATGTTGCAGAGTGCAGCCCTGGCTATGAATCCTAATCCCACCGCTTCCTCTGGGACCTTGAGCCAGCTATTTAGCCTTTGTAAGCCCCAGTTTCTTCCCCTATAAAATGGAATTCGTATTCTTTACATCCTAGGGTGACAAATCAGGCGATCTCTATAAAAGGTCTGGAAGACTACCTGGCACATAGTAGGCCCTGTTAATGTTATGATCTCTTAGTTTTGTTACAGTCCTGTGTTGAGGATGTGGATGACAATTGACACTAGGTAGCACTATTCATGTATCCAACACTGCTCTGCTTTACAACTATTAACTCATTAAATCCTCAGATAGGCCCATGAGGTATTATTATCTTCCCCGTCTTACAGATGAATAAACTGAGCGAGGATGAATTGCCCCAGAGCCATACAGCTAAGCTGCTCAGCCAGGACTAGACCAAGGCAGTCTGGCCCCAAGCCCATACCCTTAGCCACCAGCTTAAGTTGCTTCTCATACACACCCTGCCTCTCATTACACATACGGCTTGAAGTTATCAGTCTGGCCTTTTCAGGGGAAAGTGTATATGACAGGCTTTCCATGTGAGGGGTCTTCTCCACTGTTCAGGCAAGAATTAGGAGAGAAGTTGATATTTGTAAGAGGCAATTTTCCATTTGGGTTTTGATCTCAAGTCTCATCTAGAGCTTAACCACCCTGCTTTCCCTAAAGTCAAGACCTATCAGTCTTTTGCTAAGTTCATAAATAGGTTTCTAAGTTGGTCTTTAGCTTTTATGGAAGAGTGGAGGGAGTACCCAGGGCAGAAGATGACGCTCAGAATTTCAGTTACTGACAAAACTGGGCACACATAGGCATATTCTTAAGGAAAGATGGAAGGAGAGAGTCTTCCTGGATGGATGGAAAAATAAGGTGATCCTGTCTTCATAAGGACCCAGGATACAGCCATTGGACAGGATATTTAGTATGTATGGATTTCATTAAAATAAATTATTTCAGATCATTTTCAGTTTGAATTTATAGAAAACCACAAGTTAAGTGATTCAGAACCCAAACAAAACAACAAATCTACAAAAATCTATAGTATGGTATAAACTATGGCCTCTTTATAATTGGCCAGTAATTTATAGTTCACTAGAGAAAGAAAGGTTCAGAACACACAGGCTTCAGAGCTTAAGACCCTTGGGTTTTATTTCCCCTGTCCTACTTCCTACCTTTGTGATCTTGGGCAAGTTACTTCACCCTGCCAACCTTCAGGGTCCCAGCCTTCAGGGTCCCAATCTGTCAAATGGGGATAATAGTATCTGCCTCTTAGAGTTGCTGTGAGCATACACTAAGGTAACATGTGGAGAGTGCTTGGCATATAATAGCCGTTCAGTAAGTGAGAGTCATCATCATATTAGGCTTCAGGGAGAAAGTCCTAAAGCTACTTTCACGAAAGAAACTGTCTTAATAGAAATATCTGCAAGACCTAAGAAACAAGAGAGTACATGTTGAATGATGGCAGTTATGACTTTGAGAGTGGCGCAGGGGCTCATGTTTGGGGACAAGGAACCTTTCCTAGTACCCCCTGCCCTCCCCTCCCCCCGCACTTTCCCTCATCATGTTTCCCAGACAGCTGCAGAGACTGGAAGGAAGAGTGCAAAGGAGACCAGCCTGAAATAACCCTGATGCACCCAGGCCTTGGCTCCCAGCGATCGGGAAAGGGGTGGCTCGTTTACAGTCCAGCTGTCAGGCACACGGCTCCAGAAGCCCAACCCCCTGTACCCTGGGCTCAGAGTCAGACTACGCAAGCCTAGGTTACAGGGTTACTTAAGATGAAAATAGCGATTTACATAAACAGACGAATGTCTGGTTTTGATTAAATTATCGCATGTGAAATGCCCATTAGAGATGCCACAACGTGTGGTGATTATGGTATCCTCAGAAAAATGGTGTAGTAAGAGATCAGAAGACTTATAAGTATATATGACCTATTTTAAATGATAAAAGTAGCCTTTATTATAGGAAATGTAAAAAATACAGAAAAACACTAAGGAAAAATAAAAACACTCATTATCCCACTATCCAGTACAAACACTATTCACGTTTTTTAATGTTTATTTATTTTTGAGAGAGAGAGACAGAGTCAGAGCATGAGCTGGGGGAGAGGCAGAGAGAGAGAGAGGGATACATCGAATCTGAAGTAGGCTCCAGGCATGAATCTTGAGATCATGACCTGAGCCAAATTCAGAAGCTTAACTGACTGAGCCACCCAGGCGCCCCAGCACTATTCACATTTTGGAAATAACTTTGCAGTCTCTTTTCCCCTCTGTGACTTTACCTATATTTTTTCACAATTGCAATCATCCTGCATATATTGTGTTATAGTTTGCCATTTTCATAAAATAGCATATTATAAACATGTTTTATAAAATTAAGTATTTTTGCAGCATCACTTTTAATATCTCTGTGGCATTTCACAATATTTTGTTTAATCAGTCCCCTGTTGTTATATCTAGAGTGTTCCCAAATTTCGGCTGTCATTAAAAAAATGAATTATTATAGCTAAACTGTGTACCTGATTTCACTGTAAATCCATAGAGGTGGATGTCAGTGTCTTGCCCATTGTGTTGCTGGGAGGTACTGGGGGTGGGGCCGCCCAAGATTGTTTGACAGGCCAGCGTCTTAGAAAGTAGCCGTCTAGGTTCAGCAGTGACTCCCTTCCTAGTGGGCTGAAAGGCCCACAGCTATGAAAGGTAGGTGTTAGGGAGGGGAAAGGAGAGGGTGGATGGGAATCTTCTCGCCAACTAAGTTTTCTGAAAGTTCAGCTGGGCATGATTTTTCTGTGATTACGTCCACCAGTGACATCAGGAATCAACAGCAAACATGCCTGGTAATTGACAGATATCAGTGGCAAGTGACAGGTATTGAATACTAGGAATTACCTGTGTTTCCATACCTTTATTTGCTAAATCTTTTTGAAATGAAAATATAACTGGTGTATAATGTTGACCTGAATGTAGCATATTAGAGTTTATAGGAATCATGTAGGCTTCTGAGCATGTATTTGCATAAACAGTTGTATAAGTATTTTGAGCATTGTTTACTTAGTAAAAATTTAAGAGCTATCTGGAGTGTAAAAAAGACTGAACGTGTGTAATAACTCTGAGAATTGCTGATGAAATGCCAATTAGAGGAAAGAGGGACTGTCCCATGAAACTGCAGTGCTCTCAGTGAACATAGAACATAGGCGAGGAGAATGACACGGAGGAGGTGAGCGAAATGCCTTCAATTGCTGAGGGAGAAGTACTGGGTGTGAATAACAGCAAGCTGACAACAGCTGAAGAACATATCTAAAAATATGTGTTCTGCCCGGGAGCCCCGGAAGGCCTCTGATGCTTTCCTCAGATCCCTTACAGCCCTCCTCTGTCTGACCAAACATGCCTTTCAGAGTCAAAATAAGAAGACAGTTTCTTACACCTCTAATCTTTTCAATAGCCATTAACAACAGGAGTAGTCTTTTGAATCTGATCATTGGACCCGTTAGGTGTTATCTGAGAAGAACAAGATTGTCATTTGGCTTGACAAAGAAATACATGAATAAATGTATAAAATGCCCAGTGTTTTATTAAGATCTGCCAGAACCCCCTGTGTGACACAGGATGGCTAGTATTCCTGGTTTTCAGTATTATTGAACCTGTGTCTTTGTGTTTTCATGAATGTTTCAACAAAAACATGAATCAGCAGCCACTGTCTATCACTGTAACCCTGAAAGCAGAGAATTTTTTTTAACCTCACCTGCTTTTTAAAATTTTCTTGAATTTTGGGGCTGTCATCATATTAGAATTCTACACATACTTTATCCCTGCTTATAATTGATTATGCATTATTATATAGTGATTATTAATAAGTACTTCTGTAGGAGTGCTTCCTATGAGGCAGGTGCATTACTAAGTATTTTTCCTGAATCATCTGTAATCGTCACAGTAATCTTTAAGGTATAAGCATTTCCCCCATCACATATTAGGGAACAGAGGCTCCGAGGGGGTAGGTTACCTGCCTCCTACCTGAGAAACCAGGTAACCCTGTTGTGATTCCAGGTCAGTCTGACTCAGAAGCCATCTGCCTTCCTGGGGGAGCTGAGCAGAAACGGAGCTGATAATAGAACAAACACGTGTGTGGAACCTTGTGGGGGAAAAAAAAAAAAAACAAAACCCAAACTCTTCCTTCTTGGATAGCTAGAGCCCTCAGGCAGACCAGCATTTTCCTAATGCTTAAATCAGCTTTTTGCCAGTATTTGGGTGTTTTGTTTTGTTTTTTTCAATATTAAATTCACTGTTTCAGACTTCCTCCCCTCCTCCTGCCCCTTTGATCTTCCAGGCCCTCAGTACCGCCTGGAGAAGCAGAGTGAGCCCAATGTCGCCGTGGACCTGGAAAGCACTTTGGAGAGCCAGAGCGCATGGGAGTTCTGCCTGGTCCGCGAGAACAGTACGTTGGCCTCCTCGCTCCATGCCCGCTTTGTCCGTTGCAAACATGCCTAGGAGTCCTGTGTTTGGGAACACTCAGTGGTCTGGCTTCCCTTGGCAGCTTTGAGATGACTTTTTTTCCCAAGGCAGAGCTCAGCCTCCGTGCCAAAAGTGTGTCCCAAAATGAAATGATTGATTTTATGCATTTTGGTAAGAAGTCTGCATCCTGTTTAGCACTCTGTGATTAATATTTTTCTGTTGAACTGTATCTTCCTAAGTTAGGAGCAGCCCTGGAAGCAGCTTAGAAATAAATATGAGGCCTTTTCTGAGGAAAGACTATTTTGTACATAAAACAACTGGCCCCTGTCAGTATCACTGTTCAGAGTTCTAGTTTTAGAAAATTCTGTTTGCATATTTCTTAGTAGGAGGCAATGTAGTGTTTCCCAGAGCTATGCTGTAAACCCTTTTAAAACTTCGGTTAATTTCTTTCATTTTTTTTCTTTAGTTTCCAAGTTGTGAATCTTTGCCATTCCCTCCTCTATACTCCCGCTGACTTACGGGGCAGGTGACATGAAAACTGAGATTATGGCAGCCAATTCTCTGCAGTTATTCCTGCTTTGGGGCATTTACAGAGGCTGTTTCTTCTGTGAGGAACACACTTTCCCCCACTCCAGTTAACTGTTTCTCACCCTTTGTCTCTGTTCAAATGTCACATCTTCAAAAAGGCCACCTGTGATCTCCCTGTCCCCTGTCACCTAAACCTAACCCGTTCCTCATTTGGGTGCCCTGTTAGGTTCTGTCTCAGAGCATACTACTTTTTCTTCATTATATATATATTTCTGTTTATAATTATATATTTTTCTCAATGATTGTTTGATTATCTCCCCCACTAGATTGTCAAGTCTCTGAGCACATCTTTGGCTCATACCAGGTTGTCCCTCATTATTTCAGCAAATACTTGTTCATCATTCATTCACTCTAGGCCGATACTGTGGAACTTAGTAAATAAAGAATGAATGAATCAATGAATGAATGAATGTCAGTTTTTAGTCATGCCACTGGCCCTCTAAGCAAGACCAGCCTACTACTCATTGACCAGGGGCCCTGGCAGCCTCTGCTGGAGAGGCATGCACAAATTTCACCAGAATAGTGAAACACGATCTTGCCCTTAGCAACAAATTCTCAAAGGCAGAAGGTTGGTATCCCCACAGACTGCCGCCGGTTGTAAGTATCTTATATAAATATGCAAAGAAATAAAAATTAATTGGATTCCCAAATGCTCCAAAAATTCAAATAAGTAGTAAAAAAAAAAAAAAAAATGTTTATCCCTGTCAACAATCTAAGATAGAAACATTTTAAAGCAACAATGTAAGTCTTTTCACCAATTAAATAAGCTAGGTGTTTCCGAAAGAGTCCTTATTGCTAGGGAGAAATAGGCATATTCAAATACGTAAGTTAAGGTAAGTTAATGTAACTGAAAGTATCAAGAGACCTAAAGATGTTTTCCCCGGCGTGTCTTTTTTTTTCTCCTTTTTAATTTTTTTTTTTAACATTTATGTATTTTTGAGAGACAGGACACAAGCAGGGGAGGGGCAGAGAGAGAGGGAAACACAGAATCCAAAGCAGGCTCCAGGCTCTGAGCCGTCAGCACACAGAGCCTGATGCAGGGTCCGAACCCACAAACCATAAGATCATGACCTGAGCCAAAGTCGGATGCCCAACCAACTGAGCCACCCAGGTACCCCCTCCCTGGCATTTCTGCTTTTGGGAATCTATCTTAAGGAGAAAAAATCTAAAATGCAAAAAATATTTATGTGTAATGATAGTTGTTAGATATTTATGATGTCTAACACTAGAAGAGTAGTCAAATAAGGTATATCTATATTGGAAAATTCTGCAGGCATCACCTTTTGGTAAAGGCAGACTAAGTAGCTTGGACAAATTCCCCCACTGAAGGTAACTTAAAAAGCTGGTTTTTTTAAAAAGCTGACTAAAATACATAAATCCTCACCCTAAAGTCATCAGAAAGCATGAGAAATAAAATAATTAATGCTCTATATCTGGAAGAAGATTGAACCTAAAGAAGGGAGATCAATACCTAGGAACAATTTTGTCCTGACATCATCTGAATTTGAGGACTACAATATTTAAAGGAAATTTTACCACCTTCAAATTCGTATATTACAAAAGAAGAAATTCCAAGAAGTAATAAGCTAAGCATTCAGCTCAAGAAGTTAGAAAAGAAACCAAATAAAGAAACATAAAGAAAATAAAAAGAAAGAAGCAATAAAGAGCATAAATTAATGAAGTAGAATATTTAGGGACATCAAAATCAAAGTTCTCAGAAAACACTAATAAATTACTAAACCTCTGATAAAATGGATCAAACACAAGAAATAACAGAAACAAATAGTAATAAAAATGAAAAGGAGGTTTATTATCTGCCTAATAACTACAGATCCTGCAGTTATTAACAGATAATATGAAATTAGTTTGAAAACCTCCATACCAAAAATTGTGAAAATGTATATGAAATGACAAATCCCTAAAAAGAAAAAGGAAAAAAAAAAAGACAGCTTACCAAAATTGACAGAAGAAGAAATAGGAAACTGGAATATTCCCGTAACTATTTTGAGAATTGAGTTCACGATTAAAAATCTGTCCACAAAGAAAACTCACACCTGGGTGATTTTGCTAGCTAGTTCTGCCAGATACTTCAGGAAGAAATAACTCCCATCTTACATCAACTGTTCCCAAGAAAAGAAAAAGAAGTGACACTCTCTGATTCATTTTAAGAAACTGTCTCAGTCTTGTTACCAAACCCTAATAAGACCATACAACACAGAAAATTTAAATAGATGCAAATATCCAAAACAATATTAAACTGAATTCAGTATTATATTAAGGGAATAATATAGCATTCCCACGGTGGGTTTATTCAAAGAATTCAAGGTTAGTTTAACATTAGAAGAACCCAGTCAGGATAATTTGCCACAATAGCAGATTAAAAGAACAATCATCGGGGCACCTGGGTGGTTCAGTTGGTTGAGCATCTGACTTTTTAGCTCAGGTCATGATCTCATGGTTCATGGCATTGAGCCCCACATCAGGCTCTGTGCTGACAGCTCAGAGCCTGGAGCCTGCTTCGGGTTCTGTGTCTCCTTCTCTTTGCCCCTCCCCCACTCATGCTCGCTCTCTCTCTCTCTCTCTCTCAAAAATAAATAAACATTTAAAAAATTTTTCAAAAAGGAACAGTCATTTCAGAATATGTGGAATATTCAACCATTGTAAGTTGTGTTTACCAAGAGTTTTCATAACAGGAGAAATAACTTTGATGTAATATTAAGGAGGAAGAAAGTCAAGGATACAAAACAAGCTATATGGACTAATATCAACTATGTTAAAAAGAATAGAAGGAAAGTGTCAAAATATTAATAGTGGTCTCTGGTTGGCAAGATTTTGTGTAATTCATTTTTGTTCCTCTTTATACTTCATTTATACTTTCTGGAGTTTCCATAATGAGCATCCATGACTTTCTAAGAAGAAAATGCAAACAAATAATAAGGTCAAGTTGATATAGATAAAGATTATGTAATGAGAGCAGCTCTTAGTTTAATAATAGTCCTTGTGACATTTGAAATCTCAAACCATGTACAGTGCCACACCATGGCTCACCAAAGGGGGAATTAGAATAGCACACCCCTTTGTAACTTACTTAACTAATTTTTTTTAACCTTATGTAAGTGGGTAATCCTTCCCCCCTGTCATTTTCTTTCATCTTTAAAGAATCTAGTCTAAAACAAACTGGGGAAACTGATTCACAGGAGTTCTGTAGTGGATTCTGTTTCAGAATATTGACTCCTTGTTAAATGATTAAGAGGAAATATCATTTGTTAGCATCTTGGTAAATTTTTTGGATATGTAGTACTTATTCACGTAAAAAAGAATTCCTCAGGTAACAAAGTGTCTCTAGTGAAAACTTCGCCTCTCTCCTCTCCCCTAGTTCTCCTTCCAGAGACCACAGTCGTTTCCAGTTTCTTTGGTGTCTTTCCAGGCATTGTCTGTATACACGCAAGCATGTTCTGATTACGGATGTGACTGTACCCCCTACGTACATATATATGCTGACATGTAGGCAATGTACACGTACGTTTGTTCTTCCTCTTTTTAGAAACAAATGATAGCAAACTTACCATTAATGTTCTCATCTTTCTCTTTTCATTTTAACAATACATTGTAGAGCTTTTTCATGTTAATCCACGTGCTGTTCCACATACAAATTCACCTCTTTCTGTTTTTTCTCTTTTTTTTAAATCTTTTTTTCACCTCTTTTTTTAACTGCACCACAGTATTTCAAAGTGTACATAATTTCAAATCTGTTTTGTTTTGCTTTGCTTTGCTTTGTTTTGAAGATGAGGCCTATCGCTCATCCTAGGAAAGAGACACTGAGGATTGTTAGATAAAGCTTTGAAATCTGGGCTCTTATTCTCACTCCACTTCTAAGCATGAGCACAGTCTTAAATAACTTGTGTGATATCTGTGAGCCTCAGCATCTTAAAGGATTTGCAAGAAATTCCAATTGTCTCGCTCTGAGTCAAAATCACTGTGTTCACAAAAGAAGCCCTCACCAGCATTTACAAAAGGCACAAGGCAGTCAGTGGTTTGAAAAAGTGGAATATTATAACTACTCTTCATAAAATGGAAGTAAATAAAAACAATTTACTCCTTTTCTAGAGAAGGGTTGTTTTTTTTAAAGCTTTTTTAATTTAATTTATTTTTATTTTAAGTAGCTCCAGTGTGGAGCCCAATGCAGAACTTGAACTCAAAACCCTGAGATCAAGACCTGAGATGAGATCAAGAGTCAGACACTCAACTGACTGAGCCACCCAAGTGCCCCAATCTTTGCTTTATTTTAAATAGAAATTCCAATGAGGAAAGACATATTGTTCTTCCAGTATTAAGAATAGCTTAATAGCTGTGTATTAAAAATTTGGGTTGAGACGTAAATATTTCAAAAATGGATTTTTTGCTTCTGTTGGTATGTTTGATCAGGACAAGCTTGCTGTCCATAAAGCCATTTTTTTTTTTTTACATTTATTTGTTTATTTTGAGAGACCATGCGTGAGTGGGGGACAGGCAGAGAGAGGGGGAGAAAGAGAGTATCAAGCAGGCTCCACGTTGTCAGTGTTGAGCCCAATGCAGGGCTCAATCCCATAAACCATGAGCTCATGACCTGAGCCGAAATCAAGAATCAGATGCTTAACTGATTAAGCCACCCAGGCACCCCCATAAAGCCATTATAGAAGTGAGCTAAATTGTGAACATCTATTATGCATTGTTTAAGGGACTATGCTGTTGAGCCAGACTAAGTAAAGGCAGTTTACGTTCTGGCCCTGCCACTTACTGGCTGTGTGACCTTGAACAATTTACCTAACCTTTATTGAGTAGTTTATCTGCCCTCATAAGGTTGATAGAATTCAGTGAGTTTCAATAATGATAACGTTCTTAGAATGGTGCCTGGCACATAATAAATACTCAATAAATGTTAACTGTAATTAATAAATAATGAAAGCAGCATTCTGTGGCTGACAGAGCAGATGGGCCACAGATGTGGAGATCTGGAATCATAGACCTGTCGGGGCCCACAAGGAGGTGTGTGATGGGAGAAGGAAGTGATACAGAATGGAGTGAGGAAGGGGAGTGGAGGGCAGGCATGTCTGTAATCTGTGTCATAAGATGAGAGAACTTGGAAGCAGGGTACTTTCCAGCATATATGCTTTGGGGTTCCAGAAGAGATGCGTACCTTATAAGTAAAGCACACGACCGTAAAGGTAGATATAAGCCTTTCAGTTTTTCTTCCAAGTGGGATGGGCATACCTTTGTATCAACCACATCAAAGGATGTTTTTTTAATGATTTATTTAGGCCTTATTGTAAGGCATTGTGCTAGACATTTTGCAAATGCTCTCTTTTTCTCTCTCTTTTTAAAGTTTATTTATCTTCAAAGAGAAAAAGTGTGCAAGCATGCATGTGCAAGCGGGGAAGGACAGAATCCCAAGCAGGCTCTGTGCAGTCAGCACGGAGCCCAGCTCGGGACTTGATCACACAAACCATGAGATGGTGACCTGAGCTGAAATCAAGAGTTGGATGTTTAACCAACTGAGCCATCCAGGTGCCCCTACAAATGCTGTTGTAGTTTTCATAACCACCCTATAAGATACTGTTCTAATTGTGGAGAGAAGTTGTGACTTACCCAAAGTTAGCTAGCCAACAAATGTCAGAACCAGAATCCTCGGTCAGCTGTCTGATTCCAAAGCCCACCCTGAGATTGTTGATAAAATAACCTAAATTTTCAATCCTAAGAATTGTGATGACCATTGTCTTACACACTCTGAGAGAGAAGCTTGCTAATGAAGCTAATATGACAAAGAGTGTCTGCCTGGGGACTGAGAGCTAACATTTGTGCTTGGATCTTGGCTTAAATAAGAAAATGACAAGCCAAAGTCCTTGAGCTTTCCAGTTTGGATTCTTGTCTGATAATCTACTACATCCTTCAGCCAACTGTCTGCCAGAAGCTGGAATCAGACCAGAAGGAGACATGAGTATATTTTGGAGAGGATGTAACATTAGAAGACTTCCATTCTTGTCCAAGCATCTATATAAATCCTGGCACCAAACTTGAGCCTCAGTTTCTTTTTGTGCCACGTGTTGCCGGTGACCTTTTCACTTACCCACTGATCACACATAGGTAGCCCATCCAGGTCCTTAGAAGAAAGACACAGTGTGAACCAACTTATTCTTTGCACAACTTTTAAGAGAGAAACTTGGGAATTCTCCACCGTCAGAGCTGAACTAGGCTTGAAATTAAACTGGCTTAACGGAGTACCAACAAAACGTCAGACACTGTCTTTACTGTTTGATCACTCAGTAGTCTGTCCTTCTAGTAGTTCAGCATAGTGTTTTGAAAGCACTATGCCTCTGCAGCCTCTGACATTAGACAAATCATGTTCCCTCTCTGAGCCTCAGTTTCCTATATAAATGGAGGTCGTTGAATCTGTTTTATAAGGGTTTTTTGAGGATTAAATGAGATACAAGTGCTGCCATAATAACAGCCTTTTAGGCCACTGTGCTCATCATCCTTAATTTATAGAAGAAACTGAAGCTTTACGGGATGATTTGCTCATGATCACATGAAAAATGATGGGGGGTGGGGATGGGAGGCTGGAAAACTGTTTTCTGTCCAGTAAGTCTAGAACAACAGTTGAATCTGATTATTTTATTTCCTAAGTAGAAGTTGCCATCCAGAGGTTTCAGTTGTTCTCTAAATGCCAGCTCATCCTCCTTTTATCTTTAAAGGAGACCTTCTATTATTTCAATGCCTTACTGAAATCCTTAATTTCCTTAGGTTAAGGCTATACTGAGGAAGGCCTCAACTCAAGGTGGACAGTCACCTAGATAAGTGGACTGTGGCAGGACAGTGTCTCTGGGTCTTAGTCTGTGGGAAGCCTCTTTCAGCTTTGTTAGTTTGCCCTTGAAGACCGAAAGAGGAGGCAGCTCTGCCTAAAAAGCCTCCCAGACCACTCCCTGGACTCCGGAAGAGTCTCTCCCTACCCCAGTCTAATCACTGATTCCACTGGATGGATTACACTGGACTGTGACCACCACCACCCCTCGCCCAGGGCAGGGACCATCGGGTGCTGCGGCCAGGTATAGTTTATTCCCCTGGATGCAGTGAGCATCCTGAGTCCCTGGCATCACCAGGCCTCTCAGTAGGGCTCCAGGGGACAAGACAAGTACATGATCGCTTTTAAAGACCATTGGGGATTTAGGTAAGTATCTAAGCCTGTGTTTCTTCATGCTGGTACTTGGGCTGCCCCCCGCCCCACTCCCTGCCGCTGCCCAATACTACTAAATAAGAAAAGAAGGCAGGAAGCAGCCATAGGCAGTGAATGTTTGTTAATCATGATGTGTTTCCAGCTCCTCTTCATGGTGCTTATTCATAGTGGGCTGATCCCTCCTCCTGTGTGTGCTCTGTGCCAGCCCTGGAGACTCCCCGGTGGTTCCATTTGGCTTCTGGAGGCTTTGCTTTCTTCAGCTACAAATTACTAATCTCTCCAATTTCTGTCATGTGACTTAAATGCCAAGGCTGTAAGCCTCTTTTATTATACCACAACAGCAGTCTTTAAACGCAAAAGGAAATGTGATTGTGCAAATAAACTCTATTTA
Organism: Neofelis nebulosa; assembly: GCF_028018385.1. Lineage (NCBI taxonomy): Eukaryota > Metazoa > Chordata > Mammalia > Carnivora > Felidae > Neofelis > Neofelis nebulosa. The sequence goes on from NC_080793.1 coordinate 10,405,769, forward strand.
CAAATAGAAATGACCTGTGGTGTTCATGGTACGGATTTTAGGTTCAGTTGCTGCTGAAAGCCAGTTATGTGTCTGGCTTTGGTTGGGGGAAAAGCATTCACCATAAGGAGTTTTTGTACGGGTGAAGGTTTTTGCACATATATATTGGATAATAACTCCCTGCTTGCTGCACGCTACCAGAATTTAAATGAAACAAAAACGTTATCCCCAGTGTAAGAATACCTGTGTGTCTGCACCTCTTGCTTTCTAGTTAATGTGGGCTGGTTGGTAATGTGTTGTAGTGGGAAACGCAAGATGTTTACAGGTACTGTGTGACCTTGGGCAAGTCCTTCTCTGCCAACTTCGTTTTCCCATCTGTAAAATGTGATGGTAATCCCTATCCTTTGGCGATATTGGGAGGATTAAGCAAATTTGTGTCTACTAAAAGCACATAGTGATGTGTAATGCACAGGGCAAGCGTTGACCATTCCAGTGTTTGTCTGCCGTGTGCCTGAGACATAGGGCGAGCACCTGTGCCCAGACACCACAGCTAGTCCATTGCTTGTGTGTGATGGCCTCTTCCTTCCCTGTTATTCCTGGTTTCCCACTAGCTCTTAGACTTCCCACAGGCCCTTTTGGCAATGGCCAGCACCAAGGGTAGATGGTACCTAGGGCAAAAGACAGTGCCAACCTATACTAGAAGCAGACTTGTGCCCTGTCCACACCTACTTCTTCAGTAATGAATCTCTGAATTGTACTATGTGGGCTGAGAAATTCCACATGAATTGCATTTTTCGCTCTCCCCCTTTCTTGAAAGTTCCCCCCTTTTCATTTTATCATTAGGTAGTAATTAGTATTCAAGGGAAATTGGTCTTAATATATTGAAATTGGTTAAGTGCATTTAGACCTGTACCACAGCCAATGTCTTATTGGAAAATGTAATTGGGGACTCTGTGTATGTAATTAATTGAATTACAATTAAGAACTTTCATTAAACGATACACTGGTACATTAGAGCAGTAAGGAAACATGTTTGACGAGCCACAAACCCTGTATGGGCTCTAAGTGAGGGCACAGGGATTTGCATCCCTTTGGTAAGCTCCTGGCCCCAGAGACCACCCTGCAGCCCCTGACTAATGGTTTGGTAATGCATCAGGTGACATTTCTGTAGTGATTCCCAGATGGGAGGTGGGGTTCTTCCAGTATGTGTGACCTCAGTTTCTGACTCTGGAGTCAGAGAGAGAGAAATAGAGTGAGAGGGCCTCAGTGTTGATCAGATATTACAGTTGTTAGGTATTTGGTCATGTCAGTTGTCAAAAAATGCCCAGGCTTCTTTTCCTGTGTTTTCAACAGTAACAAAGACACATTGGAGGAAGAGGAAACGATAGGAATTCTGTCATCAACCTAACATCCAAGCAAACCTGTAATGAACCAATGGTCGGGACCCTTGGATAGTCATGCTTTAACCTGTAAAAGGTGGTTAGTTTCATTCTGAGCACACATTCTTTTATTCCTCCCCAGAACCTTGATGGCATCCTCCTCCAGGCCAGCCACTATGCTGAGGCGGTGGAAAGGAGTTGCACATCATGGAGCCCACAGTTGTGATAGGTGCAACAAAAAGTATAAAAGAGTAGCTAGCAGGTGACTAGGGCCGTGAGAAAAGGAGAAAGCTTCCCTGTGGAAGAATAAAAGGAGTTTGTTAGTGAGTAAGGGAGGAATGTTTCAGTGCAAGGGACAGCTCATCTGAAGGCCTTGAGAAGGAGCTTGACCTGTTCGGGAATAAATGAATGGAGGGGGCAGGAAATGAGCAAGGGTGAGAGTGCTGGGAGTTAAGACGAAGGGCTGCACAGGATCTAGAAAGCAGAACCCAAAGGTCCTACTCTTTTTAGAAGTTCTGCAAACCGGAAACTGTTTCTTTCTGATCACCTCATAAAACAAGATTACCCTGATTTATTTGAAGGTCTGAAATCTCCCTGTGGAAAGGCTCTGACTCCAAGAGTTTAATCAATTAGGCCCTGACAGCAAGGATCCCTACCCTGATTGTTGCATGGAACATTCAGTGAAGGGCATATCCTACTATGTGATCCTGACGGCTTTGGAGAGATTACTACAGAGGGGCATGCCTGCACACATGTGTGTGTTATAGTATATCACCTATTGATTCTTTTTTAGAGACCAGCAAAAATGACTAGTAGCCAAAGGGAAGTGTTTAATAGAAGAGAAGTTTGGGGCTTATGAGGCTTTAGGGACTTAAAAGGCCTTTGGAAAAAAAAAAAAAAATGTGATGGATGTAGAAAGCAAGGGAGAGTTTTTCTCCTTGACTCACTTATGCAGCCAGCTTGGAGTCTTACAGAAAGAGTGAAGAGAATTAGGTTTTATCCCTGATTCTTTGTTCTGGCAAGGCCAGGCATAATTGTGTTCTCCTTAGATACTGTTATGGCCCAAGGATTTGTACATGCACAGCCCATCTAAGGAACATTTTTACCCAAAGGGTTATGTGGTGGGTAACGGCACATTTTTAGAATTAGACAGACGTGGGTTCGGTTCCTAGCTCCAGCTTATACGAGTTGCATGGCTATACCAGCCGGATGACATTCTAAGCTTCATTTTTCTCACCTGTGAAAAGTGGATAATAAACTACAACTTTGGGGAAAATTAAATGAGGGTATTGGGAAAATTAAATGAGATAACATAAAGTGCTGAACATGTGGGGCACCTGGGTTGGGTGGCTCATTCGGTTAAGCTCCTGACTTTGGCTCAGGTCATGATTTCATGGTACGTGAGTTCAAGCCCCGCGTTGGTCTCTGTGCTGACAGTGCAGAGCCTGCTTGGGATCCTCCCCTTCCTCTGCCCCCCTCTCCCACATACTCTTTCTCTCTCACGAAATAAATTTCGCCTTTAAAAAAAATAAATTGCTGAGCATAATGTCTGGCATATAGTAAACACTCAGTAAATGTTAACCTCTGTTGTGGTTGTTGTTGAGGCAGCATCCCAGTTTGGTGGGTTGCCTGCATGGAAGACTAGGAATGGTGTGTTAGGTTCTATTAACTGAGATAAATATGGGGGGTGGTATACAAACTCAGGTATACCGTTACGGTTAACCTGTGGTTCAGCAAACTTCACTTATGCCCCCAACGGCACTTATTGAACATCGACTTTGTGCTCTGTAGGATAGAATGTTCCTGCCCTCAAAGGAACTCATTGTGTAGAAACAGAATATAGATGTTTATCACATAAGAGGTTTACAAGAGCCTTCAGAATGACAGGGTTCCGGGAGAGAGATCAGGAAAGATTCTAGACTAGACCTGGAAGTGTACATATTTTATTTTATTTTTTAGAGAGAGTGTGAGTGGGGGAGAGGGGAAGAGGAAGAGAGAGAGAGAGAGAAAGAACCCCAAGCAGGCTCTGTACACGCTCAGTACAGGACCGACACAGGACTTGATCCCACAACCCTGGGACTATGACCTGAGCCAAAATCAAGAGTCAAATACTCAACTAAGCCACCCAGGCACACTGAAGTGTATACATTTTAAAGAGTGGGAAGGATATTCTGCCAAATGGTATAACCTGAGCAAAGTCCATTTTAGCCAAAGTGCAGTGATTGTTCTATGTGGGGAATAGCAATAAGGCATCAAGATAGAGTAGGGCAGGGGTACCTGGATGGCGCAGTTGGTAGAGCGTGATCTCAGGGTCATGAGTTCAAGCCCTGTGTTGGGGGAGGGAGGGAGGAGAGTAGGGCAGAAGATGGTTTATCTCCTCTTGATTTAGTCAGTTATTTGTGCAGCAGTATTTTACTGTGTGCCAGGTCCTGCCATGGATACTGTCTCTGCCTTTGAAGAACTTATCCCCCTCCAATCCTGACTGTTTTATTTTCCACCACTCCCCTTCATACACTCTTTGCTCCAGCCAAATGCAAACATTTGCTGATCCCTATATAAGTGCTCACACTTGGTGGACTTCATGTTTTCCCCATACTATTCCCTCTGTGGACTGCCTGTCCCCTCCCATCGTCTGGGTCTCCTGCCATCCTCCTGTGTTCCTGAAGCACTAGTATAGTCCCACAGCTGTGGTTGGTGCTGGCCTATTTGTGAACTGATACGATCAGTCAACAGCATCAACTTGCTACAGAGAGTTTAAAGGAGAGGATGTAACAAAGGCCATCATCGTCTTCTGGTTGAGTTCTAGAGTTTGCATTGATCTTTTTGGAGAAGAAAGATGGAAGTTGTTTTAACTCATAAACTGGATTCAAGCTTTTTGACTTGGCCTAAGACTCGAACCATAAAATGAAGTGTAAACTCCTGTGTAGTTTGTATCTATAAACATAAGACATCTGCCGGTAGCATACAGTGAGTTCATCTGAGCTTTGATTTGTTGATCAGTGCCCATTTGTCAGAAAGGAAGTCCCGTATGTACCTCTAAGTTTCAGTGAAATCATGTGTATGAAAACATATTTTAAATGTAAAACAGCATTAGTTATAATTCACCTTGATCTGATCACCTGACAACAAGCCTGTTACTCTTGTAATGTGTGTCCACGCTTTCTATTTGTGTTTGTTGTCAGATATGTAACACATACACAGCTGTAATCGCGCTTTCACGTCTCATCGTGATTGTCCAAAGGATATCCAGGGACTGAAAACATGGCATAAAAACCAATAAAGGCAGTGGCATGGCTCTCAAGCTTCTTGGTCTTAGACCCCTTTACACTCTTAAAAATTATTGAGGAGGTTGGCTGGGTGGCTCAGTTGGTTAAGCGTCCTACTTTGGCTCAGGTCACGATCTCGCAGTCCGTGAGTTCAAGCCCATGTTGGGCTCTGTGCTGACAGTTCAGAGCCTGGAGCCTGCTTGGGGTTCTGTGTTTCCTGTCTCTCTCTGCCCCTCCCCACTCACACTGTGTCTCTCTCTCAAAAATAAACATTAAAAAAAAAAAAATTAAAAAAAATTATTGAGAACCCCAAAGAGCTTTTATTTATTGAGCTATATCTATTTATTAGGAATCAAAACTGAGAAATTTTTTAATATTTACAAATTTATTAAAAAGTAATAAATCCATTACCTGTTAAGTTTTTATGAAAATAGCTATATTTTCTTTTGTTCTTTTTTATTTGTTTTGTTTTCCATTTTCTTTCTCTGAAGAGCATTTATTTTTGTTCCATCAGGAAGATGAATTGTTGGCTAATCACCTGAATACTATAGCGGGCACCGTTTTATATTTTTGCAAATTTCTAGAATATCTGGCTTTAGAGAAAACATCTTGATCTCCATGTCTGTTGCATTCAGTCTGCTATAATATATTGTTCCAGTTGTAGTAGGTGAAGAAAATTTGGCCTAACATAGATATGTGGTTGGAAAAGGGAGGAGTATTTCAGTAGCCTTTTCAGACAATAGTGGGTATTAATTTTCATTAATATGCCACAACTCAAGTGATTGATTCTTTTTTTTTAAATTATTTTTTTTTTTTTCAACGTTTTTTATTTTTATTTTTGGGACAGAGAGAGACAGAGCATGAACGGGGGAGGGGCAGAGAGAGAGGGAGACACAGAATCGGAAACAGGCTCCAGGCTCCGAGCCATCAGCCCAGAGCCTGACGCGGGGCTCGAACTCACGGACCGTGAGATCGTGACCTGGCTGAAGTCGGACGCTTAACCGACTGCGCCACCCAGGCGCCCCTCAAGTGATTGATTCTTAAAGGGTAGTCGCAATGTGGAATCAGAACCATATCTATAAACTTGTGTACTAATTATTATTACTTTGTGCTCTTATAAGATAACATGCATGAAAGGGGCAAATAATCTCTTACTATTAATATTATGAAAATAGTATTGAGATTATGGCGGCCTGGACTGGTTCTTGGGGGTCACTCCCTCCAGTGGGTCCTGGACTCCTCTCTGAGAACCACTGGTTTGGGGTTTGCAGCTACCACCTACCCAGCGTCTCTGCTTGCTGCTGCTTGTAGGAATGCGGTGAGGTGGGAGGAGAAGGAGAAGCACAGCAGGAAGAACATGGATCGGGTTTAATAGAGCCGTCCCAGCTCTGCCTCTTCCCAAAAATGGTGTCTCGGGCAAGGTTTTGACCCACTCTTGACCTTTGATGTCAGAGTTAGGATTTGAACCTGCGTCTCTGAACTCTACGTTCTGGGTTCTTTCCAGTGTTTTTAAGCCTCAAGGCCACTTCCCAGCACTTGACTCTCTCAGCACCTTCTCTTTCTTTGCTGCAGGCCCTAGACTTTGCCTGCCTCCACCTTCCTCTCTTCTCTGCTTCCCTCTGACCCCTCTTGCCCTGGCCTGGTTTTGCCAGTAAGATAGATACCCATTCCTATTTCCTCCTTCCTGATTCCTTCCCCCACATAGCTAGGCTCCTTCCCCTTGTAGACTTTGCCCTTCAAACCTTTACCAATTGCAAATGGGCTCTCTGCCATTCTTCCAGACCCTGGTGTCAGTCCATCTGAGCTCCGGTGCTCAAGTCACTTTTAGGTCCCACCCCAAAATTTGATCTATCACAATACATCTTTGAGTTATTGCAGCTCGGGCATTTTGACACGATACATTATGGTAATCCATAGCACATAGAGACATTAACACTCCCGACTTTGACAAAATACATTGTGAAGTCTTTGAAGGCACCATTACAATTTATCTTGTCATTCAGGAGGAGACCCAGTTCAGCATTAATGTAGATGAACACAGTGTGGCTTTTGTTTCATTTAATTGCTTATGACCTTTTTAATTGCTAATTTAACAAAATACCAAAGGGTTATGTTTCAATTAAATTAACAGTTTGGGAGTGGTTTTTTTAATATATGTTTATTTTTAAGACATTCTGGCTCTCTCTGCTTTTTACTTGGAGTAGATAAAAATGTCTTCTCTTGAACAGAAGTGGGTTTTTAAATGTGAAGTTGATATATAGTAATAATTCTAATATGCAAATGATACAGTGCCGGTGTATGGTTGGATTCACTCCTTTCTAGAAGGATACAAACAGTAAAGGTATACATACAAAGTCTTTGAACTTTTCTGGTCCCAAAACATGCTTTTGGTATAATGCTCTGCTTTGGATGTTTGTCTTTAGATGTAAAATGTCTCTCGTACGCACCATTTATTGAGTGCTTCTCTCTGCCTTGTAATACTTTCTTTGTGTTCTGTAGCAAGTTTGTAAGCTCCTGAAGATCAGGAACCCTGCCTTATCCTTACCAGTGTGCCTCCATAGGCGAGCATACTGCTGGCATGGGGACAGTAGTTGCAGGTTATATGGCTGACTGATCCGTACACACAGACGTGCCCCCTCCGAGCAGCGACACTCCTGAGCCTCTGTCAAAAAATGGCTGTATAACTCCGAAGACCGGAAGTTGTTCGTGTTCGGCAGATGACCTGCTTGGGGGTGAGCAGCGTGTCCTGGAGGCGAGTGCAGGGCTGTTGTCCTTTCCTACTCCCCCAGGAGCTGTTGCCCTTCTAATCATAAAAGCAAACACACCCCTTATCATCTGGGGCAAGGCTCAGAACTTACCCAAGTAACAGGGGGGCCTAAATCCTCAAATGGGATATGAATTTACACTGTTAGAGAGTAGAAGGTCAATGCAAGAAGCATTAGTGTGTTGAGCCAGCTCCAGCTATATAAGTCTTGAACAAAATTAATATAAGGAAATTGACAAGCCTTGCTGGTTATTCCATAGCTTTAAGACCTCTACTAAAATCCTATCATCTCATCTGCCTATTATTAACATTTCAGCAAAATATAAAGTTTTCATTAATCTCCCACAGCAAATTTAGGAGTGAAAACTGGCACTTGTTTGAGCTTTTAGGACTACATTAGCTGGTGTATTAAACAAAATATGTCATTCTTCAGTAGCTTCTGTAAGAAGCTAAATCAATTTCCAGCCATATTTATGCACCACTTTATCTAAAAGCATCTGAATTATCATTTACAGCTAAGATGCTTTATTAGCAGCTGGCATTGAAATTGCTCAGTAAAAAATTATATGTCACGTTATAGTAATTTTTAAATTGGTTTTAATCCAACATCATAAAATGTGAAACTCTTAAGTGTGGTTTTTTTTTTTTTTTTTTTTAGTAATTGGCATTTTAGCATAATGAGCTGTTACCTCTTTCCAAATCAAATACCTGCAATATTTAGAAAATACTAATTAGTAAAGAAAGCAGAAGTTCTTGAGCTAAGCTGTATCTAATAATGGCATTTTCTCAGATAAGATGACTTTAACTGGTTTTTAAAACATGAAAGGATTTTAACATTTTACCAAAAATTCTCCACAGCTCTCATATATAAAAGGGTCTAAAAATAGAAATAAACACATCTTCTCGGTTCTGTTTCAGGAAAGTGTATATTGGGGAAAGTGATTGATTATTTGAAACTCTATAAGTTCTAGCCACTCTCTTGGTTTAAAATATGGACATTACCCAGAAGACAGTCATGCTCACAATGATGCCATTTCTGTCCAAAATTACACATGTCCTAAAGAAAGGTAGTGAACTTACCTAATGATCCTCATAGATGTTGAGTGCAACTCTTCTGGTCCTCGTGATGTGATGTTGGCTAAGTCGCTCAGCCCCTCTGATTCTCCTGTGGCCGTGGCAGCTGGCATTTATCAGTACATTTTTATTGAGCACTTGCTTTATCCTGGGCATGGTAGCACTAGCAGGGTTTAGGCTATAATGGTGAGTAAAGCAGTCACTCTGCCTGCTCTATTAGGGTTTGCAGTCCAGTGGCAGAGACAGACAATGACTAGCTGTGACAGCATTCTGCAGAAAAATGCTGGGTGCAGTGGCAAAGGGAGCTGAGCTACACTTGGGGGCCAGGGGTCAGGGAAGTTTCCCTGGAATGTCACTTTGAGCTAGGCTCTTCAGGAAAAATAGGTAGGACACCTGGAGGAATAGGTCAGGAGAGAATGAAGTGGGGAGAAGGGGACCTGGGCAGAGAGGACAGTATAATATATGCAGATGCTCAAAGATGGGACTGTATCACAGGCATGCAGTGAATGGTCCATTAAGGGAGAGGCTGCATCCTCCCTGAGCAGGGAGCATTATTGTGGGTGCTAGAGTGGTCCAAACTGGGAAAGTGTTTGGAAATCAAATGCACCGTTCCTAATAAAGGAGTTCAATGTGAAGGCATCAGAAACCAACTTTGACTTAAAAGCTTACCCTGTAGGCAATAACTGTGGGAAGGAAAAGCCTGTTAATTGTCAGGCTGCCAGTTATGTAACAGAATTTTCCCGTTTTATACCCAAATCTAGAGTTTTCCGTTCCTCCAACTCTGTCCCAAGGAGTTCTCTTTGGGTTTCCCTGTGAAGCCATCTCTGAGTATTCAACACAAGGCTTGGGCACCCTGTTCTGGTTGGCCTCTGCCATACAGGTGCTTCCCTCCCACTGGTGAACGGTACCAGTAGCTGCACCTGCAGAAGACGACGTTTTAAGCTGGGGAACGGGAAATAATTCGGCTTTGCTTAGTGTGGACTCAGGCACATGACTTTACCTCTCAAGGCCTCAGATTCCTCATCTGTATAATAGAGAAAATGAGTACCCACCAGGTTGGCATGAGGCTTAAGTGCATGTGTAAAGAGCCTAGCGCCATGCCTGATGTCTAGTGAGCACTCAAACGCACTGGTTCTTTATGTATTTTTTATTTATTTACTTAGCACAATTTAGTGAGGGCACACCAGTTGCCTGCACTGCTTGTAAATGATACAGAGATGAATGAGAAGCTTTACCGACCATCAAAAAGCTTCCAAATTAGGCCAGAGTGACCAGTCAACAATGCCAGTGCAAGATTGAATGTGGTCCTCTCTGACGGTAGAATAAAAACAATCGTGACTGCTGTTTACTAAGTGTATTATGGTTAGATTCTTTAAATACATTTTGACATTCTGTGCATGGTAAAAACGGGCTCAGAGAGTTTAAAGTCACTTGACCTTAGATCATATAGCAAGTTAGAGGCACAGGAATTAAGCCCAGGGCTGTCTGGCCCCAGAGTCCAGTATAACCCAGATTCACAAATTCCAACTGCTGTGGAATTCAAGAGGAGATAGACTTTGAGCCGCCTTGAGTGGAGTTTTGACAAGTCCAGGGTAAGCTTGGAAGGCTACCACATGAACAAAGCGCCGGCAGTAGAAAAATCTAGACTTGTGTGCAGTCTGAGGAGTTTGGGAAGAGCTGAGAGAAGGTATGGCTGAGAAATAACAAGTAAAATTGAAAAATTACATGTTAGGCAGATTATGGACAGCCTTGATTGCTTGGCTGAAAACAGCGCCTCGTTCAGAAGGCCATGGGAAGCCAGGCAAGATTTTTGAGCACTGGCCTTCTTACTTGTCCCCAGTACACCTCTCAGGGTACTGGGCATGCACGAAGCTCTCACTAAACATTTGACGAGTGAATAAATGATCTAGGCTTTAGAAAGCTTTATGAATCAGACAGTCCTATGGTGGCTGGACTGCAGGGAGAGCTCGGTGGCTGGAAGGCCCATGAGGACACTGTTACACCCATCTGAGAGTGAGCAGGCTCGTCCCCACACCAGTGGAGACTGGGATGCAAGACGGGAAACTGATGAACACACAGTTTGAGAATCTTGGAAAGCACAAGATTTCTCCAAGAGCACGGATTACTTTTATGATCGGAAAAGTTATTCAGAAAAGAAGCAAGAAGGATGACCACCCATGCTTTTGTGGTTGTAACTTAACTCTCATGGAGATGGAGAGCTTCTGGCGAGCAGCAGTTTTTCTATCCTTGTGAATCCCTGCTGCCCAGCCAAGGGCCTGCCATAGAATAGGCAGTGTTTGTGGTATTAATTGTTGAATGATGAATATGTTACCATTCTCTGTTTACTGGAATGGCATTATTGAGTCATCGCTCAGCCTTTTCTTCTCTAAATTAAATAGCCCATATTATTTTAATTTATCCCAGAGCATTTTAAGCAGACACCATTTTCCAAGCCTCATGTATCTTTATGTGTTAAACTGCTTTTTCTTCCCCAGGTTCAAGGGCAGACGGGGTTTTTGAGGAGGATTCACAAATTGACATAGCTACAGTACAGGATATGCTGAGCAGTCACCATTACAAGTCATTCAAAGTCAGCATGATCCACAGACTGCGATTCACCACCGATGTCCAGTTAGGTAAGTAAGTACATGAACCGATGATGGGCTGAACCCTTCGTATCAGTGGTCAGTGTAGAAACAGGGAGAGAAACAACATCTGACTTTTATGTGACCTGAATGACTGACGGTAATTTGTTTTCAGAGAAAATGTTTAAACAGTGAAATATAAAGTACCTCCTTTTTCCCACCTGAGTGCTCTGTCTTGTCTTCTTTTTTTATGAAGCAGAAGATTAGAAATAGAACTAACCTGAGACTCTTTTCAAACTGATTGACTTCTGTGAAGTTCCATAAATCTTTTCGTTCTGTAATTTTCTACATGCTATCCTTAGAACCGCTTTGTAGCATTGCCACTTGCCTTTTTTAACTCAGGTGAATTCATTGCTTATTCATTCATGACTTTATTCAGGAAGCTTTTTAATGATCTCAGAAGTTATATTTGGATCCTCACCGAATAATCCAGACCTTTCAATTAATATTTGGGATTAATCTGTGCTCGCTTCGGCAGCACATATACTCAAATATTTGGGATTAATCTGTTCCAATTAAGGCTACATTTCTGTTTTGACTTACATGTAACAAGAGTAGAAGTCTCGTAGTAGTCAACATAATATCATCATCATCACGGCTGTCATTTGTAGGTGTCTGCTGTGTGTTAAACACTGTGCTAAGTGCTTTACATACTCTGCAAAACTACCTAGAAGATGGATATTTGTATCTTCCCCATCTAACAAAGAAGGTAAATGAGGTGCAGAGAGGTGACGTCTGTGGCCAAGCTCACACAGCAGGTAGTGTGAGGAGCAGAACCCTGGTTTGGCCAACTGAAGTGCACCTGCTCCCTCCGAAAGGACACTGGGGGGAGCAGGGAGCAGGTGTGGGTGCCAGGCTTAGTCAGGGAGCGGACCTGGCTCTGCCACCTGCCTCTGCCACGCCACCCCTTCCCGGACCTCGTTTGCTTGTGTGTGAAGGGAGGAGGTTTGCGCTCCAACGTCGAGGCCCACCGATTCTGGGTTTCTCACAAATGCTCCGTATGTGTCTCATAGTAAAGTCTTTTGTGATGCTGGTGTTAGTCTGGCTAATTTGTAATAAGCCTCAAAAATCTCTTCAAATACTCCTTCCCAGCCTCACTGACTGGAGCTTGAAACACGCTGACAGCACAGCTTAGTAGGTAAGAGGGGACCCTCGGATGTACAAAGCTCTGAATCGTGGCTCTGTCGGTAACCAGCTGTGTCAGGCAAGTGCCTTCATCTTTCAGAGCCTCAATTCCATTCTAACTGGGAATGTCAGTAGCACCAACTTCTTAGGATTGCCTTGGGGAGCAAGTTAGGCCATGTGAAGCACTTAGCACAGGGCCCGACGGGTGGTGGACCCCCTGTAAAGGAGAACTCGTGGTGAAGAGGCAGGGCTTTGGACAGACTCTGGAGCTAGAGGCCTGGGTTCAAACCCTGGCTCGTTCGTCCGCTGTATCACCACAGGCAAATGACTCAGAGCCTCTGTTTCCTCATTTGTAAAGTGAGGATAATAATCCCTGTCTCACAGATATCCTTACAGGGATGAAATGACACCACACATGCACACTACTCAGAAAGGCACCTGGCACATAGCAAGTCCTCAGTAAATACCAGCTGCTAAGATGATGATGATTCGAACAGACTAACTAGATGGATTAGCACCCAGTAACTTTGAACCAAAACACAGAACCCACCTTTTTTTCCTCTTTCTGGACCTGTTTCTGCCTCCTTAAAAAAGAAGGAAAGAAGGAGGGAAGGAAGGAAGGAAAGAGAAAGAAAGAAAGAAAGAAAGAAAGAAAGAAAGAAAGAAAGAAAGAAAGAAAGAAAGAAAGAAAGAAAGAAAGAAAGAGAGAGAGAGAGAGAAAAGAGGGAGGAAGCTAAATATCTAAATTGTAAAAAAAAAATTGCTTATTTAATGTCGATTCTTAAACATAAAATTCTTTGGTGTTTTTCTTCCTGGAGCTGCTTTTCCTGGTACTTATAGAAATAAAAATAATGAGGCTACTCAAAAAGAAGCCAGATTCAAGAAAAGGGGGGGGGGGGTAGAAGTACGTACTATATTATTCCACTACGTACCATTCAAAAATACACAAAAATAATGTTGGTGCTATAGTGGTGAGCATAGCTGCCTTCGAAAAATACAGTCATCTGCTGTGAAGGAGTAATGAAGGTGGTCATCCTACTGGGAGAGGAGGCTGTAGTGACTGCAGGGGAGACTTGGGATGCTGGTAAGGTTCTGCTTCTTGATCTGGGTACCGATTACATGGGTATGTAGACTTTGTGAAAAAAATCAAGTTACACGGGGCTCCTGGGTGGCTCAGTCAGTTGAGCTTCCAACTTTGGCTCAGGTCATGATCTCGTGGTTCATGAGTTCGAGCCCCACTGCAGCTCGGAGCCTGGAGCCTGCTTTGGATTCTGTGTCTCCCTTTCTCTCTGCCCCTCCCTAGCTCGGCTCACTCTCTCGCTTGCGCGTGCTCTCTCTCTCTCTCTCTCTCTCTCTCTCTCTCTCTCTCTTTCTCTTTCAAAAATAAATAAAAACATCAAAAAAAAATTTTTTTAAGAAAAAATCAAGTTAAAGATACTCTTACAACTCATGCATTTTCTGTTGATATATTTTCAATTAAAAGTTTACTAAAATAAGAATGCTTCTCAGACATCTAGTTTGGGTTTGCCTACAGTACCTTCCCAGTAACAAAGGAGTGGCTCTGGTTTTAAGGAGCCCAGTAAGTAGCCAGACTGCAGCCAAGACAGAGGTCCAGGCTACAAGGCAGGGATTTTCCCAGGGAGCACAATCAGTAAATCCACCCATCCCCAAGGTAAAAAAGCAGTGCTTTGGAAAGATTACCAAGATCGTGAGCTTCTTTCCCTGTTTTTTTTTCCAAAGGCAAAAAAGCCAAACTTTAATTCATTAGATTCTGACATGTATATTCATTTAAAGGAAGAAGCCCACAAAAGGATCTGTGGGAAGAGCCCAACTCTGTAGTCAGGATTGGGTTTAAATCCCAGCATTACCACTTACCCCCAGTGTCTCCTTGGACAAGTCCCTTTTCAGGCTTAGTTTTTGTCATCTGTAAAATGGGAACTCTAATGTTTACCTTTCAAGGTAGAATAAAATAAAGTGTTTGGCCCAGAGCAGCTGTATTCTGAAAGGAGGCTCATCTTAGTTGTTGTTACTGTTGTCACTGTTACTTATTTTGCCCATGGCTTTCTGTCCAAGCCTACCATCTTGAAATTAGCCTGATCACTTAGATTAGGTAGTGGCTCTGTTGGCAGAGTTTCACTTGTAGCCACAGTGGAGGACACTTGTCAGGTAGAAGTGGATGATGACAGTGGTGAGGATATCTCTCCCTGGAGCAGTGGTTCTCAGAAGTGTGACTAGAGGCCAGGTCCCAGTCACCTCTGGAAGTTTCCAGTGGTACACATGGCACCCTCTGGTGGTGAGTCATGGCTCCAAGGAGCTTCTGAACAGTCAACTGTCAGAATATCTGTTTCAGTTACGAATCTACACTCAGTCTTACAAACAGAGCATTATGAACAGAAACTTCATATATTAGTCCTAAGGAATTTTGTGACAATTACATAAACTCTGCCTGTGAGTACTATACCATGTGATTAATAAATAAGCTCATTTCCTGTTGCCATGTAGATGAGTTCTATAACTTCAGATCCCCTTTCCCTCGCGAAGCAGGTGACACCCTTTCATTTTAACAGTAATGACAATAAAAACCAGCAGAATAATCCAGGAATTCCTTCTTTCCAAAACTGACTCTACTGTAAAGGACAGGGCCGCAAACAACGCACTTTTATGAGCATTTGAGTGAGCAGCTGGATTCTGAGATCAGTAAATAATTTATTTTATTTCAACTGACTAGCCAGGTGCTTCAGATCTTTCCTGACACTGATGGATGGTCTCCTCTGCTCATCCATCCTGTGTCAGTCAGAGCAGAGATTTCACTTGCCCCCTGTGGCAAGTTCTTCTAAGTGGTAAGTGTCTGTGTGCAGCATTTCCCCAGTAGCCCTGCTGATTCCACAGAAAACTCCCCGTCCACTCTGAGTCAGTAGTACGCAGGAGCACGCAGCAGCGATCAGAATTCCCCAGCTCCGCGGCATCATCACAGCTGCTTGTCTCCCCATCGGGTAGTCGTGGCCCGTGCTCCCGTTTTTGCCATCTGCCATCTGCTTCTGAGAAAGGCGAGGAGGGACGCAAATTTGGATCTGCAAGACCCTAACTTAAACTGATTTTCCACCAGACTTTTCTGTGATTGAAAAACTTTATTGGAGTCCCGTAGTGAAACCTGCAACAAAGACCTGATCTTTGTAAATAATATTAAGAAGAATTACAATTTTCTTCAGTTTATTTATTTCTTTTGAGAAAAAAAGCACAAGTGGGGGAAGGGCAGAGAGAGAGAGAGAGAGGAGAAAGAATCCCAAGCAGGCTCTGCACTGTCAGCACAGAGCCTGATGCGGGGCTCGAACCCACAAACCGTGAGATCATGACCTGAGCTGAAGTCAGATGCTTAACAATTGAGCCACCCAGGTGCCCCAGAATTACACTTTTTAAAGGCAGTTATTTATCAAGTGCTTGCTATGTGCCAGGCACTTCGCTGATCACTCTTATATTCATTGTCTCCTATAATTATATCACTATTACTGGATAGTACTGATATTATCTCCATTTTTTATATCAGGAAACTAGGGTATAGGGGACAATTACTCATCAAGTAATGAAGCTGAGATCAGAATCCAGACTGTCTAAAGCTTCGTCCTGCACCTAACTACTATATTATGCCTTGAATGCAAATTGTCATCACACTAATACTCTTTAGCTCTAGGACAATTTTCAGTGTACTGTGAACTTTCCCCCCATCACCTTATTTAATCCACACAGAACAGTGATGATGTTATTCCCATTTCATAACAAAAAACCAAGGCTTGGAGGAGTAAATGAAGTAATGTGATGCATATAGAGAATTTAGTGTTGACTGGCACATAGCTATTACTTAATAAGCACTAACTTTCCTTCCCTCCCCCCTCCGCCCCCCAGCCATCAGGATAGACAGGGGGGTATCCAGTCCCAGTAACAGAACTGGGACTGAAGCCCAGTCCCATACGGCAAACCCAATCCATCAAGCCATGGATGTCTCAAATAATCTCTCTGAAAGGTTTCATGGTTTCCTTCACGAAGGAAGTGATTACTTCTAGTTGGCCAGTTCCAGAGATTCTGCACATCCTCACTCTTCCCCCTGCCCTAGCATCTGAGGGTCAGGGTCAGCATAGCATGCACGCCGCTGTTCCATCCTCTGTTCACATTGTCAGTCAGTCACTGCCCTTCTTCCCTCTGGGCCCAGAATCGTTTCTAACACAACCCTATAAGCGAGCCCTCGCAGTCAGTTCAAGTTGGTTCTTTTTTTTTTTTTTTTTTTTTTTAATGTTTATTTATTTATTTTGAGAGAGAGGGCGGGAGGGGGAGAGGGAGAGAATCCCAAGCAGGCTCTGCACTGTCAGTACAGAACCCGACAGGGGCTCAGGCCCACAAACCATGAGATCATGACCTGAGCTGAAACCAAGAGTCGGACACTTAACTGACCAAGCCACCCAGGCGCCCCCGAAGTTGGTTCTTAAGTTGAAATCTATTCACCATCCCTGCTGTGCCAGCCTGGAAGGTTTACCACACAAAACGGTCATGCCTAACCATTCGTGTATTCCTTGAAAACGTCCTTGGAATATTTCATCTTGTCTGCTTCCTCTCTGTGTTGGGCCTAAAAGTACAGATGCCCTTAAGTGTAGCCCTTGCTTGAGCTTATACCATGTTGAGGTCATTTCCATTAATGTGATCTACCCATATGTCTGATGCTGGGTGCCTGACCATAGGATCAGGCACTAGGACGTGTGCGGCCAAAAATGCCAAGGCTGAGAGCTTGAAATGGGTTTGGAGAAAATCAAACTCAAAGGGTCAAGTATGGATGCCAACCAGGATCTAGGACACCCATAGCGTTCTGTCAGTAAGTATTTGTTGGCCGCCTGGTAGAAGCCGGATTGTGATGCACCAGCCAAGAGGCTGCCAGAAATCCACGTAAGAAATGGAGCAGAGAAGGCCAAGATACCACCGTTGGGTACCTCTTAATTACGTAGTACCTCAGAGCAGCGATTGTGACCCTGACTGTATATCAGAGTCGCCGAGTCCCTGATCTCATCCCGGGCCTGCTAGTCAGAATCTCCCCGTAATTATGGGATTTGGGAAATGCAGCATCTCGGCATCCAGAGGACTTTCTTGCCCCTTATCTCTTGGTCCAAGGCTTGTTTTTACTGGGAAGGTTGGCTTGGAGTCCCTGATATAGGGTCTGAGGCTGAGAAGTGCCTTGACAGTTGTGCCACTGTGCTAACTTGATCCCTTCCCTTTATCATTTGTCAGTATAGACCTATCCCCATGGCACCAGAGGTATAGGTCACTGAATCTGTAATATACCGTGAATTCCATCTGCGTCATAATTGCATATATAACCTAACATCATTCTGTGTAAGATGTACAGATTCTGTATAGGATTTACAGATAAAGACTGTTTCATAAAATCTCTCTGAAAGGTTTCGTGGTCGCCTCCACTATCTCTTCATAAAACAATCCATATGTATAATCGTAACACTTGTGATCATGGTAGTTATTTATCAAAAGTATCAAGTACAATAGCACATATCATAGAGAAGGCAGAGAGGTTTCATCTCATAAACTGACTCCAATCAAGTTTGTAATGGCTGCCCAGAGCATTATGCTGAGGCAGCATCTGGAGCTGCGTCTGAGGGCAACATAAAGAAACTCTGTGATTGATTAAAAATGCCTGCCCTGAGCCTGAGCATGATGAGAGGCAGCATATTTGCCATCTATTGTCTAACCTGGTTTATCTGTCCTGTTGCACTTACCATTTAACCCCCTGGTCAATACCTACAAGCCAGCACTCAAGGAGGACTTCATTACATTGCTATTTTTTAATATACAGCATGCAAACTTAAGAAGCACATTAATAACACAAGACTGAGTGAAAGCAAGCAGCTGTGGCCTGCACTTTTTTTTTTTTTTTTTTTTTTTTTTTTTACTCCTTGGGCTCACTCTGGTGCTGTGTGGCTCTATGAATAAAATATTTGCCCCTGTTATTTTCCACTTGGGGCACCTGTGGAGTATAGTTCGAGTAATTACATAATCTGGAAATGTAGGTTCTTAGCAAGTGAATTGATTTTCCCTCCTATTTCTGTTTCATTTTCTTACTGAGTACTAAGGAGATCTCCTCCTCCATTCAGACACATGAAAATGATCATGAGAGACATTCATCACACTTAGCTCCAAAATCCCTGGGTCCATTGAGTAATTTGAGGATGGCAATTCTAGTATCACATGATTATTCTGTCCCTGTTGTGACAACATTTTCTGAACCAAAATTTGGAATAGAGTTTAACAAGTACTAATGAGCTTATGAAATAGCAGGACAAATACTATCAAGACTGCCTCCAGAAAAAAAATTTTTTACCAGTTTAGTGCTTACTGCAGTACTTGGGTTGAGGGAAGATCCCCTGATAGGAAGTGTCAGAAGCTCTAGGGGTTTTTTCTCACTGTGTACCTTCCTCTAATTCCTTGCTCCCAGATCTGCCCTTTTGAGAATACCTGTTGAGTATTCCAGGGCTACTAATGGCAATGTATGAGGTTCCTCAGATGGTTGAGAAAGCCTTGAGAACTTGGAAAAGTAGAGAGCCATTGGCATAATGAAATTAATGGGAATAGGATAATGGAGTGTCCATCCAGCTTCTGTATTCCTTTTACCCTGCCCTCAACCTCGGCACTTGAGCTCCAACATGATACCAGGGCCTGAACATGAGAAAGATCTGGTCTTTCCACCCTCTGTAGGTGATAATCACAAATGCTCTTAGGAAATGACATACTGCTTCCTAACTGATGCTGAAAGCTCACCTGAAGCATCTACTTGCCAGGAGAATGTTTAGTTTGGGAATCTAACGCCCTCAGTACAAAATCTTTGTAAACGCCTTCTTACAGAGAGAGCTTAGTCCTCATCCAGGGACAGGTGTTACTGGGTGGAACAGTCTCGGGTCTCATCCAGTCAGCTCCACCCTTGTGCCCATGCGGTGCTGTGTACAGCTGTGTATTCATGGACTCATTCCTGTTCAGGCCACTGCTTAGTTTTCATTCCAAGGATAAAGGCCTAGTCAAGTATACTCACACTTGTTACCGAGTCCCTAACTGACCACACATTGGAATTGGTAGCTCTTAGCTATGGTTCCCAAAAGGTTTCAGATGATTAGCCCTTGAATGGAACCAGTGATTCTGGGGCCCAGTACCCCCACTTGATCTCAAGAATGTAAGGCTCCACTGGGTATCATTATAGTTGTGGCTAAAATATTGTATTGTTACCTATTTTGGGTCCCTTAGGGAGACAGTGCTTTTTATACTGTATTGCATTTGCTCATGATGTGAATATACCCACTATATAAACTTGATGCATTGAGACAGGAGAGGTGGTCTGTTTAAACCCTGGCCTGATAGTCTGGGGATGTGAATTACGGGTACAGCGCTGTCATTAATGGGTGACATCAGACAAGTCATATCCCCACCCTGAGCCTCAATTTCTTCATATGGAGAATGAAAGCCCCAGACTGGGTGATCTCTGAGGTCTCATTAAGCCCAAATAGCCTTTGTGTCTGATCCTGTGTGTAAATTCAGGCAAGTTTCAAAGACTTCCCTGAATGCTCTGTGGATGCTATCGATTGGCTGTGTGGATTCAGCACAATCCACTCCAGCAAAGAGTTGTTCATTGGCACTCCCAGGGGCTTTTCCAGGCTTTCACAGGCTCTAGGTAACCCGAAGACAAGAGGATTGTAGAATTGTATAAAAAACTACTCCAGGATTTAACAACAGTGGAGCTTTTCTAGTCTTAGATTCAAAGTTGTAGGAAATTGATGAATGAACCACAGCTCGTAATGTCTGAACAAATAAATAACAACTGAGGAAATACACTGAGGTATGGGATATTAAATATCCTAATTTTTGCCAAACTGGTGTTTTAGCTTCTTAGAAGGGCATTTTAAGTGTGCCTTAGGGGAGATTGTGCCTCTTGGGAGTCAAGCATGCGCCTCTGAGACAGTAGGAAGCGGCAAGCTGGTTGGCAAACAACCCAGAGTTGGTCAGATAGACCTGGTTTTCAACCCAGCTTTGCCATTTACTGACTTGATACACCCTGCCTAAGTACATCATTTCACCTTTCTGCAGTTCATCTCAGTAATAATCTTACTAAAACCTGAGCCCTTATTATTTTTTAAAAATTTGTTTTAATGTTTATTTACTTTTGAGACGGGAGTGGGGGGGGACGGGGTGAGGGCACAGAGAGAGAGAAGGAGACGCAGAATCTGAACCAGGCCCCAGGCTCTGAGCTGTCAGCACAGAGCCCAACACAGGGCTCTAACTCACGGACCACGAGATCATGACCTAAGCCAAAGTCGGACACTTAACCGACTGAGCCACCCAGGCACCCCGAGGCTTATTATGTGCCAGGCATTCTGCTGAGTGTTTTACATGCTTAGGCCACCCCATCTTCATGGCATCCTGGGAGCTGGTACTGTTTGTTACCCCCTTTCACAGAGGAGGAAGCTCAGGCTTACCCAGGGAGAAGCACCTTAACCCAGGACAACAATGGGGATGTGCTGGCAAAATCAAGATCTAGAGACCTAGGAGGTGGCTGGGAGGTGCCGGGGGTTCCCCTAGCAAGAGTGGTCCCACTGCTCCAGCTGTGACAACCGTTTTCCTGGTGTCGAATATGGACTCTAGGTTGCAGAGAAGTATGGCCAATGACACTTGGTAATGGGAGGTTATTGCAAGGATGCGTGAGGGCGAGAATGTTGGTCTCCCCAGGCAGACAGTCATTCTGGATCCTGGTTCTTCCAAGGCTGTGATGTAGAGCAGGTCCCAGAGATAATGCCCCCAGACTAGGGCCAAGCAGATCCCTTGTTCACATCCCTCCCGGCTCTCCTTGTGCTCCCTGTCCAGACTTTCAGCACAGGGTCTGTGTCACATCCCATAGCCCAGTGCCTAACTCCTGTTAATGATAGTCATGAGAAATAGTGGTGTAGGTCACAGCGATATATGAAGCCCTATTTCCAAGCACTTTACAAGTCTTATTTAATCCTCACAAAAGCCCAGAAGGTAGATTCTGTTATCATCACCATTTTACAGCACCTTGCCCAAAGTCACATAGTTAGGAATTAAGGAAACTGATATTCAAACTCAGGACTCTCTGACTCTGAAGTCTCTATGCTTAATCTCTCTGAACTACTGCCTTTAAATATAAAATGGGCTCTACTGCCTTCCAGATAGAAGTGGGTAAGCTCTCAGTAGGTTGGTCAACACAAAAGGACCCAGCACAGAGCTGCCCAAAGTAGATATTCAGTCTGTTAGCAGAAGATGATATACATGCTAATTTCCTTTTATGGACATCTTTTGGGTAGTTAAAACAGACAAGGATCTCCTTGTGATAACTCTAAAGCCTTGGACAAATAGTTTCCCCCAGAGAGTTGTATATACATTAGAGTTGCATTTTTGTTTATTTTGAGCTGTCTTGTTAGGGAAGGATTTATATGCTGGCATTGACTTAGGACAGCAATCAGGCATTGTTTTCCACCTTTGACAGTTGGCGTGATAGTTTGCTTCCAGTGAGGTTTGACTCACTATCTGGAAGCTGTCAGAAGTGGGAGCATGAAAAGGTCATGACGGATGGCTATGGATAAGTGGGTAGGGGGAGAGCTGGTTAAAGGAGACAGTTGGCCTCACTTATTTCTGAGGGAAGGGGCTGACCCTGTCCGCTTTGGGCCAGCCCTCATGCTCTCTTCCTCACCTACCACAGCTGGTCAGGTGAAGCCCTGCCAGGCAGCGTTTTGTGAGAGTGGCCCCAGGGTGGCCATAATGTAGCCACGGGAGCCCTTCCCAGCAGCCCAGCCACGTGGGTGCTTGAGAACTGCTAGATGGAAGTAGGTCTTTATGTAGGATTTGCCTTCATGACTATCAGTTACCAGATTCAGCATACTGCCTTCCCCACACCATAAAAGTTGGGAAAGGGTACTGAATTCTGAGTAGAAACCAAGAAAATGTCAGCTCCTAAAATGATGTTTGTTTTTATTTCGGGTGAATTTTTTGTTTTGTAAAAACACAGAAAAGGAAAGGACCTAATCCTACCAGCCAGAATTGACACTGTTCCCGTTGGGAACATATCCTTTTGATCTCTTTTCTATAAATATTTTTCCTGCTCTTTTCACTTAGCTTCAGAAGAATTTTTCCAAGTCCAAGCTTATCTCATACAGAATTTTTCGTGGTTGTGTTGTAGTCCATCGTAGTTGAATTAACTGTTCCTTTGTTGGCCATTTAAGTTGGAGAAATGGAAACTTCACAAAACCCAACTTCCCTTGTTTTCATAGACATGCGTTTATAATGTGAAATACTTACACATACTGTGTAAGTGACACTTTAAGGAATGCCTCTGCCTTTCCTTCGGTGACTTTACACAAAAACTTTAGCCAAGGAAATTAAAACCACGCTCATTGGTCATAAAGAAGAATATTGCTAGGATTTCATGCTCCAGTTTGTCATGTCTGAACAAAAATAGGTGTGCATTTATTGGCACATTTGAATGTTTATTTTTTCCTTTGTAAAAATTTAAAAAGGACACTGTGGGAGCTCAGTCAGTTAAGAGTCCGACTCTTGATTTCAGCTCAGGTCATGATCTCATAGTTCATGGGTTCAAGCCCCACATTGGACCCTGTCCTGATGGCGTGGAGCCTGCTTGGGTTTCTCTCCCTCTCTCTCTCTCTCTCTCCTTCTCTTCCTGTCCATCCCCGCTTTAAAAACAAAAAACAAAAACAAAAAAACATTGAAAGAGGATACTAAAGACTAGCTGAGCAGAATTTCTCATTACATCTGGAACTCAACTGAATGCGTCCACGCAGAGCAGTGGGAAGTGCCATACTTAGGAACAAGATCGCTCTGGGCATGAAATGGCTTTTCCACTTAAAAGCTTCCCAACCTTGGACACGTACCTTCACCTCTCCTAGTGCATGTTATAGAAAATACCAAGCATGGTTTTTTGCAGAATAGCATAGTGGCTGAGAGGACAGATTTGGGGACCAAATTTTCTGACTTTCTCCAAATTCTAGCTTTGCCCCATTTTAGCTGTGTGATCTTGGGCAAGTTACTTAACCGCCCTGGGTTTCCATTTTCTCATCTATAAAATAGGAATAAATACAGTAACCAATTTGATCCGGGCATTGTGAGATTTGAATTCGTGCACACAGGATTTCTAACCATGCTAACATATATTTGGTGCCAGGTAATGTTCACCCCTCTTTGCCCCTGGCGTGGACTGTGGTGCCAGCCTCCTAACTGGTCTCCTCTCCACCAGGCTGCCTCCTCCTTCCAGCCAAGAAGGAGACCTTGGACCCCCAAGGCAGGGACAGAAGAGGTCTGTGTTTGCTTCCAGGCTAGATTCTGCAGACTGTCCTCAGCAGTGGGTTCTGGGTCTGCCCAGGAGAATGGGCTCCAAGGCTACACCGCCCCAGGGCCTGCCAAACTGGAAGCAGAGGGTTGTCACTTGTCCAGCAAGCACAGATCAGCTCCTGTGGGCTGTGTGCACTGTGTTATGAAGCTGAGACTCACACACATCTCAAGTACAGTGAGATTATTTAATGTACAAAAGGATTTTTCCCATCAGGAAAGATCCCCCTACAGATTCCTTTAAATAGTGACTCCTCCAGGCAGGCGAGTGTTTTACAGATCATTAACTACTTGACTGAAAGCCTGCAGGGCAGAGAAACTTCAGACTAAAGTGTTGGGAGCCCCTGCCAATTACAGATCAATCCAAAATGAATATAAAGTATCTCTGGAACTAGAAGTCAGTGGGAAAATGTGATTTGATTCGGAAAAAATCTGATTTACAGGCAACTTTTTTGGAACACACCAGTTGTTTAAATGGTGTTCCACCTGCCTGCCCATCTTGAACCTAATGCATTCAGTCTCCCACATCTTCATCCCCAAACGCCAGAATTGGGGTTCCCCTCTGCGAACAGTGACTGCACAATAACCCCCAGAAAGGGCGTCATTGGGAAAGTGTTTTTGTGGCCATGCAGAGAGTAGGCAATTGATGCAGAGATACAGCCCGAAATGGATGAACTATACAGTAACAATTTGCAGATAAAAATAATAGAAGTTAAAGTGTACTTTACATGATAAAAGAAAGATGAAAGAGGACGAGAGTCTGTTACATCTGAGATGGTTACAAAAGTCCTGCTTTGTGAAGTAGGCTCTGTTGAAAAGATTGATGCCATGGGGAGTGACCTTGGCTTGGAGCAGGAGCTGGTGATGTATGTATGAGCATCCCTCTGCTAAATGGACCCAGATTTGTAGCACTAATATACATGGGAGCCCAGAACCAAACTCAGTACGGCAATAAATCAACAGCCACTTTGGGTGTCATTTCTGGTTTATATTCCACTATTGTTCTATCACTTTAATTCATGTCACTATCATCTTTTCATCTGGAACAGTTTTATATAATTTTCCAGTGGAGTTACCTGACAAATCCTATCAAATTAACAAGGTACATTAACAATATTGACTGACTACGGCTTCAGGAGTCGCAGGGCCGTAGAACAAAATTTTAAAGCTGTGTCTCTCTGGTGATGATTCCCCCCCCCCTTTCTGGGAAAGGAATGTGGGGCAGGGTTTATTCCACATATGAGATATGCACATTTATTTTGCTCTGCTCAGTTTTGACTGTTATAAATGTCAAAATAAGAAGAAGGAGGAGGAGGGACAAAAACAAAAACAAAAAAAACCAACGCACTTGCTACCAGCAGCCATGGCGTAAGTACTTTTCTTCTCTCAGGGAACTATAGAAATGTCCAGATCTTTAACAATTAATGGCCAAATTGGAGGGAGGAGTGTAACTGGGTAGTCGTAATCTATTTTAAGTGAAATGTAATGAAACTGGTCTCCTGATACATTCTCACCCTCCTGAAATCATCTAGACCTGAACGGCCGGAGTCCATTGGACTTATGACATTATGCCTGATTGAAATATGGAATTCCTGAAATATGTCTAATGAAAAATTCCAGCGTTCAATTAATAAAAATATACCAGTTGTTCATCTTTTCCAAAGACCACACAGTAATGACCAGGGTTAAGCAACTGTGCCGCATCGTCTCCCGTGAAGACCGCAGACGAGACCGGTGTTGTCTGTATGGTCTCCTGCCTTTGTCTGACCACTCTTTGGGGTTTCTTTAGTCAGAAAATAAAATAGAAATGGAGTGTGTGGCAGACCTCATCACTAGAATGGTTTTTTTAATATATATATATATATATATATATATATATATATATATATATTTTGTTCGTTTGCTTAATTTTAAATTTGCTCACAGACTATGGTCATTGTGTTTTGGGGGGTTTTTTTGTTTGTTTGTTTTTAATTGAGCTGTTTCTTTTATCTGCTTTTCCTTTTGGCCTACTAAGTTTTCTCAACGTCGTACTGAAAAATTTCTGAGGTGATCCATGGAACAAAACGAGTTAATTCTGATTGTCTTTTTGTTACAGTATGTACATTTGATGGCTTTAATTATCTCTTATATCTTTGCTTGATTTTGCTTTTTTTCCACTTTGCCCCTGACCTTTAAACCATGGCCTGAAATATTAGTTACTTTCAAGATTCTATCTGGGGCCCACTCTGGAAGGCATATTGAAGGTTTTTGTCTCACTTCATGAACAGATTCCTCAATTTTCAGCAAAAGAGGAAAAAGAGAGCATCTAGTCTAGATCGTGTGTGTCGGGCCGAGCATACGCTGCTCAGTGACCCTGGGAGAGCGATTGCTGTGCGTCGCCACAGTTATCCCAGGACACCTTTCATCCCAGGCATCACCTTTGTTCTCCCAACACCTTTGCTCCCGGTGACTGTACAGTATGTTATGTCTTTCACAGCTCTGAAAATGAAGCCCACAGTGCCAGTATTTAACCTGCTGCATTCCTGTTATAAAGTCTTTGTTGCATAAATCTCACACCCAGTGCTGTTTCTCCCTACGCTGGAGAAGCAGTGACCTCCGCAGACTGAAGCAAAGCTCCAAGACTTGAACTTGGAAGGTTTTATCTAAAGGACCTTTGATCCTCCTGTGACTTCTCTCAATCAATATAGCTTGGATAATTATTTAGTGTCAGAGAAGGGCAAAGATAGATTTTTCCTATTTTTAGTGTATTAAAAAAAAAAAGAAGACCACTGATCAAAATGTTTTTCTTAACGAACTTTATGTTATGGTTTATTTCATTACCATACAGAGGTATAATGTAGGGTTAACTATGCAGGTGAACCCTGCGTTGTATCTGTGATGCATCTAGGATGGCATGTTTTTTTAACCTTTCTATATGCTTCTTGGTGGTTTCTCCCCTCAACTCACCCACGCTGGGAAACCAGGCTGTGCATCTTCTGTATGCCCTTTGGAATCTCCTTATGGCTGTCTTAAGCCAGTGGCATTCCCCAAAGCCCTAAGGAAGAGCTCTTGTTCATCTAATTTAAAATACACAAAACAGGTCAAATGATTACACTGAAATCACTTACACCTTCCACTTTTTGTGGCTTCTTTTTTGTCCTTCCCCCACCCCCTCCTCCCCACCCCACCCCCCCCCCCCACCCCCGGCCTTACAGGTATCTCTGGAGACAAAGTAGAGATAGACCCTGTTACGAATCAGAAAGCCAGCACTAAGTTTTGGATTAAGCAGAAACCCATCTCAATCGATTCTGACCTGCTCTGTGCCTGTGACCTTGCTGAAGAAAAAAGCCCCAGTGAGTAGTCCCTTTTATTTATGTCTCCTTTCTCTCTTCCCCCTCTTCCCCTCTGTGTGCTGGGTGCCAGGAGAATATATTGCCACCGTGTCCTTTTTTCCTTGGGTCTGTTTAATTCATTACCAGAAATTTCTTTTAATCAGACAGGATTGTATTATGGTGCCCAGAGCCTGACATGGGCCCCCATCCTGTTCCGTCTTGATGGCAGCAGAGAACCTCACAGCCCTGGCTCCTGACCTCCAGAGCCCCGCCCTGGGGACTAGGGGCCTGGGGGCAGGTTCCTGCTGAGAATTGGACTCCCCAGAGACCTCATTTCACTTTGTGCTCCCTTCCTCTTCCCATTTGGGGGACTTGGGCAGTCGGACCTGGACCTGCCTTCCTTCCAGATCGAGGGAGGCTGGGAGATTTCCTGTGGCAGCCTAAGACTAGATTTAGATATCCATCAAGCCGGAAGTGTCAACAGCCTCCAGATTATTGGCAGCTGCATGACCTACCAGCTCGTAATTAAACTCCTGCCTGGTCCTGCAGAAGAGATCACTGCTGGGCTGGCACTCCTCTGCTTAAATTATCAAAGTAGATACAGTCTGGTTGTATATTTTGGCATATTATATTTTTGCAGTTAAGTAATTGAGTGTAGCATTTAGATTAATCATTTTTAAGACTTCAGTCCCATCGAGAGGCAGAAAGGACACAGATCACACTGAAGTTCCTCCATGGGAGAAAAAAGTTTAAAGTAGACAAGAATTTGTTAGCTGCCTGGGAAAGGCTACAAGACAGTTATTGTCAGAGCCTGGTACGTATTGGTATCGCCTGTAGAGCCTGTTTAAAATGCAGTTATCCAAGGGCCCATCCCCGGCGGGTTCTGATTCAGTAACTTTGGAGAATGACATGATTTTTGTTAATACCTTTACTCCAGTGCCTGCCGAATTGGGGAACAAGTGTTATAAGGAATGACGTACTCAAAAGGAACAATAAGAAATGTAAAGGCCAGCAAGTGTTTATCATATGGTTCAAGTTTTTGAGATAATACTGACTAAACCGGGACCTAAAAAGCAAAAAAAAACCCGAGGGAGGCGTACAGACAGGGCACCTGCCACACTGCCTCCTTTATGGGTGGGGTTTTTTTGGTCAGATCCAGCTATGCTGGGCTACGCAATCTCCTCCTTTCAACCTGTGAGGCTCCAGCTGGGCAAGAAGGGAGAACCTAGTGGTACCGAGGGGAAGGAGGCAGGCCGGGCCCACCCACCCGCCCCTCCCCCCAGCTTGCTGCCATTCCTGTCATCCCAGTGAGGAGATCCTGCAAGATGGCTGCCAGAAGGGGCTGGTGAGAAAATTGCTTGCTGCTCTGGGGCCCTTGCCTCTGCCTTTAGATAAACATCTTCCTAATCCCTCTCACTGCAGCTTATCAGCCAATAAAGATGTCATTGTTCTAGCATCTTTCTTCCCAAGAACTCAGGATGCTTTGAAAAGTAACATTTTATAAATTCTCCGTGTCTCTGAAAAATGAAAGGCAATCACATGTTGCATAGAGGGATAAGCTGGAGTAGAAAGGTTAGGGAAAGAACTAGAAACGGGATTCAGATTTCCCTTAACACTCATACCAAGACACTCACTTGCCAAGGAGTGTGCTTCAGGCACCGAAAGGTGAAGGGTGTAGCACAGCCAGTGTGAGAGGGAAGGAAGAAAGGATGCACAGACAGCACCTCCCGGTTGCCTCTGGCCATCAGTCAGTCAGGAAGTGATTAGCACACGTC
Source organism: Neofelis nebulosa (assembly GCF_028018385.1). Lineage (NCBI taxonomy): Eukaryota > Metazoa > Chordata > Mammalia > Carnivora > Felidae > Neofelis > Neofelis nebulosa. The sequence continues at coordinate 10,434,481 of NC_080793.1, forward strand.
TGTGACAGTGACCACAAGTTCCAAGCCTGGGGGATGCAGAGCAGACGTGGGGCCCACCTTTGCAATATTGACAATCCAGCAAGAGAGTCTTTTGTCGTGTTTGCAGACCTACTGGATGGTTCTGTGTAAAAACCGTACATGTGGGTCGTAAAGAGGTTTCCTTCTCTCTCACTCTGGCTCCCGAGGTCTAAAAATTGTGACACTTGCCTGAACAAAGGAGCGCACTGGCCCAGTCAAACACTTCCTATGTCCCTGTGCCCTGTCAGTGCTTTCCAAACCATGTTCCTCAGAGGTCTGGGGATGGGGAGGGGGCAGGTTTGGGCATAAGGACTCCCTTCAACCAGTAGAGCTCTACTATTTTCTCTTTGGGGATTCTGCATTTAAAAAGTCTGTCGGGGGTGGCTCAGTCGGTTAAGCGTCTGACTCTTGATCTCAGCTCAGGTCTTGATCTCAGGGTTGTGAATTCAAGCTCCGTGTTGGGCTCTGCACTAGGTGTGAAGCCTACTTTTTAAAAAAAAAAAAAAAAAAAAAAAAGTCAACCAATAAAAAGGATTTTGCTACTTAAAAAAAATTTTTTTGAAAGTTACAGGCTCACCAAGTAAAATCCAGATTCCTCAGCATAGCCCTTAAAGACATTGACCACTTGAGGTTCATAACCCATAATTTCCCATCCTGAACTTGAGCTGCAGTCAACTGTGAACTGCTCGCACACGAACACACCTCGAATTCTGTGCTTCTGCTGTTCCCATCACCTGGAATACGCCTCCACCCTGATTCTCCCTCTAACTGACAGGCACCTCTGCTTCCTCAGGCCTGGCTCATTCATCTTTCTAGGGTCAGGCTCTCTCCACGACTTTGTCTCCAGGAGCTTGCACACGCCTGTGGTACAGTAGCTCTCACGCTGTGCCATATGTATCGACTTCAAGTCTGTCCCTCTCTCCCACCCCCATCTCCTAGCTGAACTAATTGACCCAGGAACTGCTTTCTGTGTCCTCAGTCTGCAGCACAGTGCCCACAGAGTTGTCCTCCATGAATGTTTGCTATCTTCGAATTGAACTTAATGTGGCCAGAATTTAGAAACCAAAAGTTACTCAGCATAATTTATGTTGTAAAGTACCCAAACAAAGGTGTACTAACTGAATCAGCTTGATGCTGTGTTATTTTTTTTTTTTATGATTTCCAGTATCTTCATCAAATTAATTCAGTGACTTAATCTAAAAAGTTCATCTTCAAGACCATCATCAGACTACAGAATTAATCTATGGGGCTGTTTCTTCCTCTTCTTTTTTTAAAGGATTAATGGTAACCCTTTTTATCTTTTGTGTCTGTTGAACCTTAGAAAAAAAGTTATTTTAACAGCACTCAAGAAATGAAAGTCACTATATTTCCCAAGTTTAGCCTGTGATTTTTATCAGCATAGTGATATATGTTTGTAGCTGAGTTTACATCAAAAATTATTCTGGGGGCCTTCTTGAATGAATTATGGCAAAGAGAGAGAGTCTAGAAGTAGATAAGGTTTTTGATTTCTGCAATATATTTCCTTTTTCATGTTTTTATCTCTCGTAACACAAGCGTCCTGCCGAAGACTGGAACGTGTGACCAACTGGAATAATGTAGTTGTGAAAACAGCAGACGTGTTATTAAACAGCCTCTTTACAAAAAGGCAGTAAGTGTTGGAAGGATAATGAAGTTGTCCTGGTCTGTCTTGAGACATGTTTGTCAGAATTCTGAGCAGAAAAGAAATGGTTTTTAAAACCTTCGAATATGGCCAGTTTGCAGTGTTTATGTCAAACCATTAATTTGGTCGTCATAAGGAACGCAGCTCAAGTTTAATTGACACCATATCCAAAAAGTATGTGAATAGAGGACTTGGCAAAGGGACCGAGCAATGGAGCGCCTGCAGTGAGACCCGTAATTACACATACCGTGGGTCAGAAAGACCCGGACTCTGCAGCCGTGCTCCATGAATAGCAGTTCTGTGGCTCTCTTTCCTTCTCCTAACTTCTCCGTCTTAGGCTGTGTTCTCAGAGGGAAGATTTATTGCTCTGTCCCTGTGAGTGTTTAAGGATCTGGAACTTAATGACTAAATAGATACAGGCCTTAGAAGAAATTTGTACGTATAAATATAGACTCTCACCAGTTAGTTGAGAAAATCTGTGTATCAAAAGCCCAGAGAAATTGAGAATAAATTCTGCCTTTCCAGGTTGGGAAGGGGGAAGAAAGGCTGCACGCTATCATTATTATTGCAATCAGTGACTTCTTAGTCTGGTTTTGCCACTCCTTAGGATACCTTTTGCTGTTTTGAAGGATGTCGCAAACCTCTAAAAGATGAATTAATTTTAATTCATCGTAAGTGAACAGATATGTATATGGCACATAGGAGGGGAGAATGTCTCCGTATCAGAAACTACCATGGCTAAATTATCTCAGAGAAATAATTCTCCATCCTTCTACGGGTCCAAACCTAGGCTTTAGATGCAGTGGGCTCTCTTTTTAAGTGCCAGCCTCAAACTCCAACACTGAAACAAAAGCAAGGCACCTTTTTTTTTTAAACTAGCGCCCTTCAGAGACTCTCAGGCTGGATTTAAATGAAGTACCAGCCTCCACCGTGCCAGGTCTGCGTTTATCATGAGAAGGTTGTGCAGGTTTCCAGGCTTCAAAGGAAGCAGCCTATCATTAAGAAATCAGATTTAAACCTTAATAAAGTAGCTGTCGTCTTTATAGCTGAAAAGAGCGCTGTATCTCAATTAAGTATAGATAATAGAAAATCTTAAGGAAGCAACATAATAGAGGTAACCTGATTATGTTCTCTTGCAATAGTATAATTTAAAGGAAATCTGATTCTGTTGATGCTGGTGGGGGATTGCTTGTTTGGTTTTTTTTATTGTTGTTTTTTGTTTTTGTTTTGTTTTGTTTGTCCAAAACAGTGTGTGGATACAGGATAGGAACTCTTTGGCATCATGAGTTAACCACAACTGCGAGAGACTGTCGAGCCCTCGTGAATAGAACCTGCTGGATGTTTGAGATGAGACTCAGTTAAGGTTATGAGTTAAATTAGCTGGGCTTATTGGTGACCTCCCGCTTAAATGAATCTTTCTTTTCATAAGTACTTGACAAGATCTGTAAAGTAGTGTATTTAATTTACTAATTAAATTAAAGCTACTGAATAATGATTTGTCCACATTGATTTAGCTTAAATAGAAAAGATCAGCATTGTTGTGATCTTCAGCCACCTTAATGACCAGGCCAGTTAGACACAAAGGCCTCTCGTGTTTTATAGGTCCGAAGTACGTAGGTAAGCCCAGGCTGTAATTGAATTGCCTGCACCGCACCCTGCAGTTGCAGATTCCCTTTGCCTTCTCGTTCCATTGTTACACTGGGGCTTAAGAGAATGTTAACGCGGTAATAGGCACAGGGCCTTCCCCATTATACGTCTTGCTATCGAGCGGTTCTGCATGACTAGTTAAAGAAGATGGCAAGAAGATTAATGAAAGCAAGGCTAATACAGAAGGGGGTACTTTTGCAAGACTTCTACCGAGGAGATATTAGAGCTGAACCAGAGCTTGGCTTTTTTCTTTATCCTGTGACCTTTGAACCTGCCTTACTGTTGAGAGCTGCCAGGGAAGTCGACATTTTGATTGATGTTGGTACACGAGTCAGTCTTTCCCATTGAATTCCACATCTGCACGAAAATAGCTTTTCCAGCAGAATTCATACTGGCCAGAAGTGATAGCCAAATTGATGGCTGAAATGCTTTTATGTAGTTTTCATTTAAACCTAAAGGTATTTGATGGTTTAATTCAGTATCCAGTTTTCATAGATTATAAGCATTCGCTTATATGTCCTTAATGGGTTCATCAACTCATAGTGAAACACCAGTATTGAGACTGTTCAGAGGTTTGCAGACAGAGCTCCAAGCAGGCTTTATGGAGGAGTAAAAGCAGTCATCAAACAAACCTTCACCATCCTTAAAAAAGAAAAATCAGTCTGAGGGCCCAGGTTTTGTACATAAAGTAAAGCATCTCACTGTTTCTGGAAAGCTACAGATGGGGAAGTCTGAAATCTCTCGGTACCCCACCTCAGCCCCAGCTCAGAGGCTCTCCTGATCCACCCAAATGCTGCGTTCCCTGACCTTGCCCTTGGGACACTAGCATTCCTTCGGAAAGGGATTGTTCTGGTCTGCTTGTAAGACGGCCCCGCACAGATACAAACATCTTCATGTGTCCCCACTAATTCTGTGACCTTGCTTGTGGAGCTGCAGGCCTTTAGTGTGTGTGTGTGTGTGTGTGTGTGTGTGTGTGTGTGTGTGTATCTTTGAATGCGCTTGTGTGTGCATCCCCCACCCCCTGTCCCAACAAAGGAGAGAGAACAGGGAGAGTGACAGAAGGGTTCGGGTTTTGTTGCTAAAATCCACTTGGGTACACCCCAATCCATATGTTGAATCCTCTGATCCGCTGATTTCTTTTCTTCCTATTTGACAGGGGTAGTCATGCTAGCAGAGAACAAGCATGCACATGCACACATGCACACATGCGTGTGCACACGCACGCACACGCTGATGTGACAGGCATTCCAGTTCCTATGGCAGGAGATACCCAAGGATTTTGTCATTCTTTAGTTGCTCACGAGAATGAAAGAGAAGTGAGGAGGACGTTAGCCACCCCTGGATGAAAGAGCTGCAGCCCCTGAATGAGTGGGTGGATGGCCTTGACCGCACCGCGTGCTGTAGGCCCCAGTAAGTAAGGCACTGGCCTTTATACTCACACGGACCTGTAGCCCAGGAAGACCACAGGCTGTCCTGAGGCTCTGTTGATTCCCAGGAGGCCCGGGCATTCCAGGCATCAGGTGGATGGGCCATGTAGTGTTTTTACTCTCTGACGAGGGCTTATTTCATAAGTTCCAGATCAAATACGGTAAGTACTGCTAGATTACAGAACACAATGGACTCTAACATAGTAAATGCCCCAGTTATTGAATTGCCTTTTCATAAGAGTACTCTGGAGCACAATCAGGAGCAGGCAGTGCCTCATCCTTTTAACAGATATGTTTCCTAGCCCTATTAAAAGGGGTCTTCATCTATCCTGTCAAAGGGAGTCTGCTGGGGTTTTTTAGTTTAATTACACTATCCAATTAAAACTCCTTGCTGCATTTGGATGCGCCTCTCCTTGGGCCTGAGTGGATATGACATTTACAAGGCTCGCCTTTCAAGCAGACAATAGTGTGATTGATGAGGTGCACGTTCAGTGGAGGAGGCGAGTGCCTGTGGAAGTGCTGCTTAGTGCATTTTGATTTATTTATCATCTCCTTCCAAAACAAGGAAGCTGCTGGGGAGATGGGTTTAGGCAACCAGGGGGACCACCTCCATTTTCCAAGTGTGTGGGAGGGAAGGACCCGAGGTGTGCCAGAGAATAAAGGTGGGGGAAAACTCTTAAGTGGGGGGCCAGCGTGCGTCATCTGCTGCCAGGCTGTATTCTTAGGTTCTCTGACCCAGTTTGGTTTCCAGTAACCTCAAGCTGTGATCTGCTTTTAAATAGGCCATCACTGTACTTCAGGGAACGGTTCTCTGGGGCTGGATAACATTGGCCAGGCCCCTGAGAACTCAGCCAGTGGGAACCAACCCAGCGTGTGTGCCATTGACCTGGTCATTAACTGACACCTGATGTTTGCACTTAAGGGTGCCTGTGTATGCTCCCATCTGCATCCTTTAGAGATCCAGCAGCTGCTGTCCAGGGGCTAACGTCAGTGCTCAATGACTGTCTAACTCCGTCTGGCACCTTAAGCGTTTAAAAGTTGCTTCTAGAATTTGGAATCAGTCAAGAGCAAGTGTGGCCATTCAACAAAGAGATATGGAAGCATAACGGAGAACTTCTCAAGGTTGTAGTGAAAAGGCAAACCCAACGTCTTGTTCTTAACCTACTATTGCAGTTTGCCCTCAGCATATGATAGATGGGACCAGTGTGCTTGTCTCTGTAGTTCCTGGAAAAGAGGTGCTTTGGTACAGTGTGTGGTCTCCGGAAGGTCAACGCTCTATGAATTTAGGAGGCAGGAGATTCTGCTCTGAGCCCCAGACAGGTGATAAGAACAACACGTCTCCCATATTCATTATCGTGTACCACAGTTGCTCATAGGAGCTATTGGGGGCGTGTTTGCTAACTACATAATGTGTAAGATTGTGTTTCTGAGGAAAATTGGCTGGTGCTGAGATATCCAGTGGGTTTTCATTATCTTCTTTGTAAACTTACTTCGTTTTTTCCCTAGGACTTATTGATGAACAAAGAATATGTTTGTGTCAATTGGAATATTGATATTTGTTAGAGTAGAAAACAGTTTGGGGTATCAACTTTTTTCCCTCCCGGGAAAAGCCTTCCTTTTGCTATTAAGTTTTTGCTTAGTTGTTGACTTGGGTGTTATGGACCCATAAGAACAAAACAGGTATAATAGGAAATTTGCATACATTTACATTTTCCACTTTCCTATATTTTGATTACCATTTCTTCAGATTTTTTCTTTCTTGATTTTTAACATCAGAAGAGCTCCTAATTGAGAAGAGGGTAAGGGTAGAGACTGTTCCCTACTGAAAAACTATGTGAAAGATTTCTCAGCTGGATAAATGATAGGAAAAATCTGTTTCCCTTGCCTCCTGCCAAGCTCCAAATTGTGTTTCATAATAAATAAATGGGGTGCTTAGATTTTAAGTTATTCTCATAGACATGGAAAAAGTAAGCCATTCTTTCATTAAAATCAAAGTATGTATGGCATACAAGATTCCCACAGGCAACTTCCAGGATAGGGTGACTGCTACCAGATTAGCCTTTCTATCATAAATGACCGGAAAACTGTACAAACTATAAGAAACAGTTTTCAGACACTGGAAAACAGGCAGTACAGGACTATGAGCCCTGGGAGAAGGGAAACAAATGAGGTGAGACTTACTATCACTTCAGCTTTCTTCAGCGTTTCCCAAGGAGAGTATAACAGGCTCACCAAGCTTGGAGACAGAAATCGGAGTTGGAGGAGGCTGAAATTTACAATAAATTAAATGTGGAGAGGAGGAAGCTACATTGGGAAAAAGATCCAGAAAGACACCTTGGAATCTTTTGTTGTATACGAAGCTGTGCATGCCTGTGGTGGGCCCTCACAAGCCTGGTAAAGCACGACCACTGGGCGTTATCATCTGGAGTTCTGACCAACGAGAGGGGAGCTTCCAGGACTTGTAGCTTACAGGACTTGTAGCAGTGACTCCAGAAAGACCATGGCTTAGGAGTAAGGCTAAACTACCCCTAGATTAAAGACTGCTCTAATCCTTGCCTAATAAAGCTTTTTTTTTTTTTTTAGTTTTTATTTTAATTTTATTAAGTTAACACAGTGTTATATTAGTTTCACGTGTACAACATTTAGTGATTGCCCAATAAAGCTTTAAAGGGAGTCCTAAAAGGATGAAAATGATCCACAAGGAAATTAACTAGCTGCTAGAATAAAATCCGGTATTCTCTAAAGGATGATGACAGAATGCAAAAAACCCACAATGTAATGTTTATAGTGTCCAGCATTCAATAAAAAATTACTAGATATGCAAAGAAGCAGGAAAATGTGTCCTATAACCAGGAGAAAAGTCAATCAATAGAAACAGCAAGAAGTGGCAAGGATCACAGAACTAGCAAGTGAGCACTTTAAAATAGAGTACTTTAAAACAGCTATTAGAAATGTGTTTAAAGATTTAAAGAAAAACAAGAACTCAAAAAGAAATGTAAACTACTTAAAAAGAACCTAATGAAAATTCTAGAGCTGAGAAATACAATACCTGAATCAACACTGATGCAATTAGATTAGGAAATTTGCTTAAAAGGTCCGTGTGTTAGTTGTCTATTGCCGTATAACAAATTGCCCGAAAACTTGGTGGCTTAAAACAACAAGAACATGTATTGCCTCGCAGGGTTGTGGTCAGGAATCCGGCACAGCTTAGTTGAGTCCTATTGCTAAGAGTCTCTCACAAGGTTGTAGTCAAGGTGTCAGCCAGGGCCACAATCCTCTTAAGATTCAGTTGGGGCAGGATCTGCATCCAAGCTCACTGAGTAGTTGCTGGCAGAGTTCATTTCTTTGTGAACACCTTCAGTTCCTTGCCACATGGTACTCTCTGTAGAGGAGCTCACAAGATGGCAGCTGGCTTCATCAAAATAACTAAGAATACAAGAGTACTACTAGGAAGGAAGAAGTCACAATCATTTACAATCTAATCTTAGAAGTGGCTTAGCAATACACTTTTGCTTAAAAAAAAAAAAAAAAAGAAATATACTTTTGTTGTATCTTACTCATCAGAAGTAAGTCACACGGTCTAGCCCGACCACAAGACAAGGAGATGACACGATATGAAATGCAGGAGACAGGATCATTGGGGGCCATTTCAGAATCTGCCTCCCACAATCAGTAAACTTTAAGACAGGACAATAAAACTATTCAGCCTGGAACACGAAGACAAAAAAATTGATGAGAAGAACAAACTATGGGATAATATCAAGTGTTCCAACATACAGGTAATTTAGGTCTCGGGAATGAAAGGCAAAAGTATTCCAGATTTGATTTAAAATATCATCCACCAATCTTGGAAGACCAGTGAAGACCACACAGGATAAATACAGAGAAAACCGCATCAAGGCATCATAATCCAATTGCTGAAAACCAGTGATAAAGAGAAAAATTTTAAGAGCAGCCAGAGAAACCAAGAATGATTGCTGACTTCTCATCAGAACTAATGCAATTCAGAAGACAATGGAGTGACATCTTTTAAAGTGCTAAAAGAAAACCTGTCAATCTAGAATTCTATCTATATTCAGTGAAAGGATCCTTCAGAAATAAAGGTGAAATAAAGACATTTTCAGACACTCAAAAGATGAAGGAATGTGTTGCTGTTAAGCCTTTCCTGCAAGAAAGGTTAAGGCTGGAGTGGGGGAAAATGCCAGATAAAAACTCAGATCTACACAAGTTGCCCTCAGAATGTCATTATTAGCAACTGCACGGAATGAGCCAAGAAAAAGGAAATAAACAAGAGAGACCTGTTTGAGCAGGGATTGGCAAACTATGGCCCAAAGGTAAATCCAGCCTACCACTTGTGAGCTAAGCATGGTTTTTATAGGTGAACATTTGCAATTGATTTGATGATAGGGAATACTGACTTTGAATTTCCATTTAAGGAAAGTTATTCACCACCCTCAAAAAGTTCTATCCTTCTCTTTGGTAGACTGTATTACACCCCCCAAAAATTTGATTTGATCATTATATTTGATCATTATATTTCACATTTTGACAATAAAAAACAAATTTGGAAATTTTTTTCCTCATTAAGTATCTACAGAATATCCTTAATGTTGCCTCTTGGCCTGAAAAACCTAAAATATTTACTATTTCCTTTTCAGGTAAAGTTTGCTGGTCTTAGAGAATGGAAGTAAAAAAACAGAGGGAAACTATGTAAGGCAGTGTCCCCATGTACTTTATATGCACTATTTGTATAACAGCTCTATGAGGTTTTATATACATTTATTATATAATTCGAGCTGATTTTATCCTAGCATCAACACTGTGAAGCTGATATTATTCCCATTTTATAATACTGAGGAAACGGGGGCTCAGAGAATTTATTTAACTTCTCCAAAGTTATATACAGTTGACCCTTGAACAACATGGGGCATTAGGGGCACTGACCCCCACGTAGTCAAAAATCTATGTATAGCTTTTAACTCCCCCGTAACTTAACTACTAATAGCTTACAGTTGACCAGAAGCGTTACCGATAACATAAACAGTCCATCAACACATTTTGTTTGTTGTATGTATTATATACTGTATTCTCGCAATAAAGTAAGCTAGAGAAAAGAAAATGTTAAGAAAATCACAAGGATTGCTTGTGAAAATAGCATTTATAATACTATACTGTATTTGTTGATACCATAAGTGCATAGAGTCACTGAAAAAACTCTAGCCATAAGTGAACCTACACAGTTCAAACCCACGCTGTTGAGTGGTCAACTGTACAAATGGTAATAGAGGTTTATATTCTTCTCTCTGCCACTGACACAAAGCCAAGGCACCTAAACTTCTGGGCTGCTTTCGTGGAAGGGTATATCCGTAGCCCCAACTCAGACCCTATATAAAGTCTTATTTTTTAGCACATTTCAACCATGCTTGATTTTATGGGTTTTATTCCTAAAGAATATTAAATGCAGAAAATTGGAAGAGGAGGAGAAAGAATGACAACTCAATGAAGACCGTGGGAAGTGAAAACTTACAAGAGTTGACCAAAAATGAAACAAAAGAAAAACTATTAAAAAGCAGTCCAAAAACTCAGTAAGCAGAGTAGTATGGCAGCATGCTATTTTGTGCCAGACTTAGAGCCTTTTGAATCCTGAAAAAATCATAATATTCCATACCTATAAAGATGAACATAACACAGGAATTTATTTTCCTTATACTCTAATACAGAAGGAAATTTTGTAATTTTAATGCTAAAAATTAGAAAAGGTTTTTTTTTTGTACAAAGGTCACCCTAGCTGTCTGCTCTAAGGATCCTGGATAGAAGGTATTTCATGTGTTTGTTATAATTTAGCTCCCAAGAGTACTTGGAAACTCAGACTTGTTGCAAACTGTGGAAGAAAGCCCAGATACAAAACTTGTTTCTTGCCTATCTACCTTTCTAAAAGCTAAAGGGTAAAACTCAGCCAGTACTTGATTACTGAAATGCCATATATGTTGTTAGAACAACTTGCACATGAAGAATCCAAAGACTCCATAAACCATTGTTGTGAATTCATTTCCTAACGTACACAAAGGCATTTCTGTTGCATGTGGGAGTAGAATACTTGTTTCAAGGAAAACATTCATACGGTTGTTTGAGTTGCAAGCTGAACTAGCCATTGATCTCACGGAACACCATCTTTACATGAAAGAAAGACTGACAAACCATGCTTATTCAAATTTGAGTATTTAGCAGACATTTTCCTGAAAATGAAGGAGAGAGGCCCTTCACTTCAAAGAAAGTAAGTGATAATATTTTATTGCAATGATGAAATTCGAGATTTCAGGTGACAGTTTCTGACAAAATTCAGAATTTTGGGAAACTTCTATCTGTCACTGGGCTTCGTTTCTCAGAGCTTAAAGACTTTTCTGATGGGATCAGTGGTGAATGTGAAAGACTGGAATTTTCTTGTGATACTTTTTGTATAATGAAACATGTCAACATTTGGACTACCTGCATAACTCCATGAACCAGTATTTTCCAGAAAGTGCCAGACCAAAAACCAAAGTGTCAGACAGACCAGTGGATTTTAATGTAAGAGAATACAGGCTTATTAATGTGGTTTTAAATTCCACATTGCGGCCACTCTAAGAAACTACCATTTATCAAATTTGGTATAGTATCAAAGAAGAATGTTTGCAAAGAAGAATATTAAAATATTGCAAAAAAGAATATTTTTATATTTTCCAAAAACATATCTGTGTGAGGCTGGCTTTTTTTCACATGCTTCAACCAAAACTGTATATCACAGCAGACAAAATGCAGCAGCAGATAGGATAATCCCACTGTTTTCTGTTAATATTAAAGAGACTTCAAAACTATAAACTAATGCCACTCATTAGAATTTTTTTGTTTGAGGAAACACCAGGGTTTTTGCATTTTAAAAAAATACATTGTTTATATTAACTTGTAATGGGTTTGTTATTTTTAATGAATTAAATATTTTTTAAATTTCTTGGTTTGAATTTCAAATGCGATAAATATCGATGTAATTCACACAAACAAAGCTTTTTGGGTTCCTCGATAATGTTTATGACGTAAAGGGATTCTGAGACCAAAGTTTGAGAACTGCCGATCTAGGGTCTTGAAAATCATCTTAAGTTTGGACTTCACTGTAAGGACAACAGGAAATGGAGCTGCGCAGTGTTTTAGGGCCATTATGTGTGTTACAAAAGGATGACTCCTGTGGCTGGGTGTTTGAATCTGAAGAAGACATGATCGAAAGTACAAAAACCAGAGGGGAAGCAACTGATGGTCAGGACCTGGGTGAAGACTGATGACCACAGGATGGAAGAGGGTGGAAGGTGACTATGTGAGAGAGCTATTTAGGAGACCGGATGCCTGGAACAGTTTTTGGTTTAAAGGGAAATGTTGACATTGATTCAGGACATGCTGCACTGTAGGCCATGGGAAGGTGACAGCTCTCCTCGCCAGCTGACTCTGAAACTCTGGAGAAAAGTCTAGGTCATATTTCTGCTTCAAGATCATCAACATGAGTAGTAATTAAAACCTAAGGAGTAAACCTGGAAGAGGAGAAATGCCGAATCAGAAGGAACGAGGGTCAAGCATGGGACTGGGAAGACTACCATTTAAAGGACAGATGAAGGACAAGATCACAAAATAAGAATGAAGAAGATTGGCTGGAGAAGGCTACTGAAGAATCTGCTGACCGTGGTTCCGTGGAAGCCCAGGGAAGAGAGGAGTTCAGGGAGAAGTATCAAATACAGCTGAGAAGCCAAGCAAGCTAAAAGCTGAGAAGTATCTACTGGACCTCTCAACATAAAGGTCACAGTGACCTTAGCAAGAGTGTTTTCAATAAATTAGAGGAAGGAGGGGAATCACATTGCCATGGGAGTTTTTATAATCAGAGAGCTTTAATTATGTTTATAGGAAGGAGCCAAAGAGAGAGAAGGTTTGAAAGATGCAGGCAGAAGTGTAAGTAGGTCAGACAAGGTCCCTGCTCTAGAGGTCAAAGAGGTCATTATAGTCCCTGGTCCTCTGCCACTGTAGGAGTGCTGGGGAAGAGGCACCAGCCTTTGCCAGTTGAATTACATTGACCTGAAGTTCCCACAAGCAGCTCAGAACTGCTGCTTACAGTGGAGCCTGGATCCAGAAGGGGTTTGCACCCAGAAACCAAAGAATCCCAGCCCATCCTTTCCCCCAGGACCTATAGAAAGGTACAGCTTTACCTAAAAGAACGGTGTGTTCCCATTTGTTTCTCCCCAAGAAATCCAGTAAGAGCTTCCTACTTCCTTCCAGGCCAGATGAACCAGAAAGGAGCAGACCCTGGAAACCCAGTTTTAAAAAGTATCCATGCTGCAGCAGCTGATATAATTTATAAATGTTTGTCTTCCTTCTCTGGGTCCACAGGTGGGGAGAATAAATGTTGGCTAGGATGCACTGATTTGCAAGGAGGCCTTTTAGAATTATAAAGACAGCAAGGGGTTGGGACCCCACCCCGTAGATTTTTGAATGCCATTTCTGCCACTTACATATTGGATAATCTTGGGCAATACAAATTACAAATGCCTTAAAACTCAGTTTCCTCAAAAACAATCCAATTCAAAAGTGAGCTAAGGACTCGAATAGACATTTCTCCAAAGAAGGTATACAGATGGCCAATAAGCACATGAAAAGATGTTTAACATCACTAGTCACTACCCATTGGGATGGCCGATATTAAAGAAAAAAAGAAAAGAACAAATGTGAGGATGTGGAGAAATTAGAACCTTTGTGCAATCCTGGGGGGAATGTAAAATGGTGCAGCACAAAACAGTTTGGCTCAGAAAGTTGAACACAGACTTACCATATGATCCACCAGTCCCACTTCTATGTATAGACCCAGAAGAATTGAAAGCAGAGGCTCAAATAGATACACATCAGTGTTCATCGCAGTACTATTCACAGTAGCTGAAGGGTAGAAACAATGCGAATGTCCCATCTCCAGGTAAATGGAGAAAAATGTGGTGTGTACATAAACTGGAATATTACTCAGCCTTGAAAAGAATGAAACTCTGATACATGGTACACAACATGGATGAACCTTGAAAAGTGCTAAATAAGCCAAACCAAAAGGACAAACACTATGATTCCCCTGCTCTGTGTCACCTAGAATAAGCAATCTCTTAAGATGCGGAAAGTGGAATAGAGAATAGAGGTTACCAGGAGATGGTGAGAAGGGAGAAAGGATGTTACTATTTAGTAAGTACAGTGTGTCTGTTGGGGATGATGAAAAATTTCTGGAAATGGATAGTGGTGGTTGCAGAACATTGCAAATGTACTTAATACAATTTAATTTTACACTTAAAAGTGGTTGAATGGTAAATTTTGCCACAATTTAAAAAAGAAACTGTCTCCTTCTGAGTAAAATTAGAATTATCTATCCTCTTAAAAAAAAAAATCCATGCCTGATGTAAAGGAATGGAGAAAGAATCCAAATCCTCAATGTTTTGTTTATAATACTGGCAATTTTATAAGTATCTTAAATGCCCATGAGAGAGAGCATGAACCCTGATACACATCTACCTGTGGCAATAAAATGCAGCTATTGAAAAACATGGTTGTAGAGACAATGTAGCAGCAGGGAAAGGGCTATGGTAAAATGTTAACTAAAAAATAAAAAAAAAAATTTTTAAAAAGGTCCCAAATTGTGGGATCCTGTCAGATTACACCTATGTGAAAACAGACATGTGGGAATGATAAAAAAAAAAAAAAAAAAAAGACCATAGAAATCACGCTGGGTATTGGTATTAGTGGGGGGCAGAGTGTGGAGGTTTTTCCTCTCTTCTAAATTTTTAGTAGTTTTTTTTATATGTAATTTATTGTCAAATTGGTTTCCATGCAGCACCCAGTGCTCATCCCAACAGGTGCCCTCAATGCCAATCACCCTAAATTTTTAATAGTTTTAAAATACATTGTATATGTTTTTAATTGAAAAGGAGAAGAAGGAATGTTTGTTTTTGGCTTTCCTGACCATTGGTGACACCTGGGGTGTTTTACACAAAGGTGGACTGCAGGCTCGGATTGAAAAGGCAGCTCTGCCCAGTTATTGCCAACCACAGTCCATGCCAGCAGGTTATGTTAGAAGGGGGCTCCTTTCAAATAGTAATCTCCATCCCATTTGCAGAGGAAATCTGGGAGCGCTTCTAGCAAACTATAGAAGCTCCTGTCCCTCTGCCCTTACACCGACCTTCGTGTGACATCAGCTTTTTGGGAATGATTTCTGGTCATTACCCTCTGAACGACCAGAGGAACCTGTTTTTCTGGCACCGCGTCTTGTTTAAGTTAAAATTCATAACACAGAAGGGAAATTAGAGCACAAAATCTCCAGCGTTTCCACTTCTGACATTTGTGCTGCTAATTAGTTTCTGTTTGGCGTTCCATTCCATCTTCTCTGTTTTACTTGGGGAAAAATGTATAATGTAAATACATTTTTACATATCCAGATTTCCCTTTCAGTGTTCAGAAGCATATGTATAGTTTCAGTGTCTGCCCTGAGCATGTGACCATAGCTTAGGTGCCCATTTTATGCCCCATTATATTTCATTTTCTTTCTACAACACTAAAAGCAAATCTCAGAGGCGGCCCAGTTAAAAACACAGTCTTCAAAATAATGAGGATTTTCTCTTCAGATATCGGTTCCATCACATTTGTAAGAACAGTCGCCACTGCCCACGGAGCCCCACTATATCCGGGCGCCACACGAGATGCCTCGGAGCAGACCTGGGCACCTGGAGGGATGGTGCCTTGCCCCGGTCCTGCCGCTGGAACTCCCTTGCCCATCTGAATCCAGAGCTCACACTTTCCCCTCTGTGTCCCAGGCTTTTTGTCATGCCTTAGTTTCCAAACAGAGTTTAGCAATCCAAGCAAAATAATTCAGACTGATTGAAGTATTAGATTTTGCATTTTCTTTTCAATCATGCTGATAGATAATTTTTTCTCAGCTGACATTTTTACAAAGACTGTTTGCCCCTCTGGCTTACCACCCCCCCCACCCCCCACCCCCCCATGAAAGCGGATGCTCTTTGAGTGTTCAAGGATGTAGATGACCTACCCAGCTCAGATTCCCACCAACATCCCAGCACAGATGTCCCGGTAGGCTGCAGCTCAGGAGGTCATCCGCCCCCTTCCTCCCTTACCTAAGGTGAGCCTGGAGGTGCCTGAGGCTGATAAAGATTTGATAACAGACTTTTCTTATTCTGTTTTTAATTGAACACCTGTTCAATTGGTATTGAAATGCCAGTGATTCCTTCTTCCCTTCTGCCTCTGGTGGAAATTTACCATGTAGTATGTATAACTCATGTCTATTGATGGATTTGTTTCCAGCAAGAGGTCAACGAACTTGTTATACCTTAATATATAGGTTTTGGACTCCATGAAATTACACAAGTGTGAATCCTGCTTATTAACTGTTACTCTGTCATAAAACAATCCCCAGATCCCGCCAGTGTTATCTTCTCTACAGTTCTCAAGTGAGTCCCTTTCTCGGCATCCTTTTTGCCCCCTGTGCAGCTCAAAACCGCATACACTCCTACCTGGGTGACTGGCTGCTGGTCTCCCTGCCTCCTGGCCCTGGGAGCCAGGGTGAACACCCAAAAGCACAGTTTGACCATTTACTTCACTGCCCAGCTTTGCAGCCCACTAGGGGCTCCCTGAGCTGGCCAATCCAGCATTTCCAGCACTTTGTGTCTGCCGTGTGTCATCTCCTGCCTGCCCCACTGCTTGTGAGCTTGCTCGGGTCTCCCGGAGGTGTACTGCCTCTGGCCCCCGTACCTCTGTCCTGACCCTGGTGCTTCTTTCTCCACCCCTGCCTTTACCCAGCCGACTCCCCATCTTCCTTTAAGACTGCTCCAGTATCAGCTCCTCCAAGAAACTCTGATGACCCTTCCCTGCCTGGGCCACCCACCTCCATCTGGGGTCTCCACAGCAGCAACCTGCACCCAGCACCCTCTTGGCGCTCATTATTCTCGGCTCTCTGTTCATTCCTCTGGCTCTTGCACAAGTCTGTGCTGCTGGCAGGTCCTGAACTGAGTAAAACCGGCTACCAAACAAAACAGTCCTCACAGCAAAAACTCTCACTTGGATTGAGCTGACCCCATAGCCCATGGCTCCGGTGTAAGTGAAACCATGGCTGCTGATTTTAACCTGAGCTTATACACTAGAGCTGTCCCTCAGGATTTCTCCCACAGAGTAAGAAGGGGCTGTGCTGTCACTGTCTCCCCACACCTCATCCCGGTTATTAACATCTGTGGCTCTGTAATAAGCATAAAAGGGCTGATTCGTTGAAATTCAAATACAAGTACTCTAGATAACATTCTCAGTGTTCTCTTCTCTCTGTGATGTGAATGCTTTCCCTGGAAAGGACAAATAAATCAGAGGCTTCAGAGAGGCGGTGAGTGGCGGACTCTTCATCATTCCTGTCGGCTTCACTTTTCCTTGGAGCTCTGGAATGAGCACCGGGAACAAGCAGGGAACACACGCAGCCCCCCAGTACAGCAAAATACAGATGTTAGTGTGCTTGTGTTCACCTGGCCCAAATACGCAGCCTTTCAGGAGACTTGGGATGTTTTCCTTTTGTTTTTCATGTGACCGTTGTACAGATGAGCTGCAGACCTCCCCTCTATCGGCCCGCAGTCGATACGCTCCACAGGCAGTGTGATCCCAAGAGGACAGTGTCCGGGTTTCTAGAGGCTCCCGCAGGCCGGTGCAGACTGCATATCACATATTGCCATGTATAGATTTGGCTCTCCCTAAACAGTGCAGAAAAGGTTTTTATAGCGTTTCAGTTTTGGGGCAAAACATGGTCTAGCATCTTGAGGTTTGGTTTTGTTTTGCCAGTGGTGAGTGGGAGCAGGTGGTGTAGACCGTCCATGAGATCCCTTATCAAAGTGGTCAGTGAACCCTGAAGCTTCAGGTCTACAGGCCTCCCCAAGACCTTCTGGTCCTTTTTAGCCCCAGGCCCTGGTGTCTGTGTCTGTCATGGCCAGGTGTCAGCGGTAAGGCCTCCTGGAGGGCGTGTCTCTGTTTGTCCTTCACAGCCCTGTGACCTTCACGGATGTCCCTACTTGGTCACAGCATGGCCAACGGTTAACTGCATTGTTCTTCCACGCAGTGATATCACCATCAAGACTACTCTTCCAAAGCGGGTCCTGTGAAGATAAAGAAACACACACCATACATACAGATACATCTTTTTATGTGAGATTCACTTTCTTATCAGAAACAAGTCATTTACATATTAACGGAATGATTAGCTTCTGGCTAGGAATTCTAACATTTTAGTACCATGATTTAGAATCAGGCTAAATTTGTCAAGTGACCGAAAGTGAGGTTTTTCAGAAATTATTAGCTAATTTTTTCAATACAGAATTTATAGTCACAATTAGTATATCATAATGATGTTTCCAGGATAAAATACCAGCAGCTCAACTTTCCTGGCCACAAATGTACAACATATATCAGTTTATTTTTGGAGATCTGAAGAATTAGCTACTGTAAATAAAGTCCCCAAGAAGATTTCTCCGGGAAAGAAGTGAACTTACAGTAATATGGGTGATATATTATTAATTAATAACTATGACCAGGGCTGTTTCAATTAAAAGCAAAACGGATGAGAAGGCCTATTAGAAAGGATATGCTTAATCTCACCAGCACTGAGGTCTACAGAGCAGACCAGGGAAGGTTGTTTCTGAGGCTGTCTGCAGGAGGAGGTCACCGGCCGCTCCTGAGTCTGGGAACTTTGCTGAGCACTGACTGCATGTCTCTCGGAAGCAATGCTCATTGGGTTGCCAGTAATGGAAACCGACTTCAAAATAGCTTAAGGAGCAAGAGGACTTTCTTAGAGTGCCACAGGGTCTCCCACAACTCAAGGACAGCACGTGCTGATGGGCCAGGGAGGGCTTCACTTGGGACTGAAACAGGCTGGCATCTCTATTGAGAGGAGGGAATGTGGCACATCTGGCCCGAAGGACAGGCACATGACCCCTGTCTGCAGGTGTCATGGACGATATAGGCCGCATGTATTATAGGAGGCCTGCATGAGAAGGGTATCTAGGAGTATAGCTAAGAAGATTCGCCCCAGGAGGGAGCAGGTAAGCCGTGTGACCCAGGGTCAGCAGGTCTTTTCCGGACTGGTCAGTGAGAGACGATGCCCCAGGCCTTGGCTGGTGGGCGTGTGCAGTGCCACGGGGCTGGCCTGTGCACAGGAGGGCAGCATGAGGGGAGGCTGGACAGGAAGCAGTCCCAGAAATGACAAGGTTATCCTGAAGGTGGTAGGAAAGGAGCGTGCAGGAACTTGATTTTGGGGAAGAGTCGTGTGTTCAGAGGGCCTGGCCCCCCAAGGTCAGACAGCTGGGTGAAGTGCCGTCCTTCTAGGATAGAAGTGACCAGAGGTCCAGGAGCAGCTTCCACTCAGGGTCGCAAGACCAGGACTGCCCTTCCCTGCTGTGGCCAGAGCCACAGAAAAGCCTTGCGATGGCATTGCCGGCAGCCTCTGTCCTTCCTGTTGCTCGTTTGGCTTTAAGCGCAGTTTTATTTTCACGGTGATCGTTTGGGGTTAACTGGCCGTCTACCTTAGAACTGCCACCTGTTCCATGTACTCACCGTATAGACATAGTTCTGCACAGCCTTCCTAATGTGGCATGCCCTGAACACGCTCCAGAGTGGAAGGAGACCTAACTAGCCATTTGATTTTTTTTTTTTTTTTAACTGTCCATTTTCTCCCCGGCCTGTGATGAGAAAAATGAACTGCTCCTGGGAGCATTCGGCCTCACCGCCTCCCCTTGCTCTTGCTTGAACTGGAATGACAAGGGGAGAATATGTGAGGGCCTCCCCAAAGAGAAGTCGCCAGAACCCCCTCATTGCCTTTTCTCTCTCTCTCTCCAGGTCATGCAATATTTAAACTCACGTATCTAAGCAATCATGACTATAAACACCTCTACTTTGAATCTGACGCTGCTACCGTCAACGAAATCGTACTCAAGGTGAGTGTTCCTCCTCGGCCCGTGTGCGGGGTGGGCTTCTGCACGGCCAGTTCTCAGGCCAGCGGCAGCCCCCTCCTCCCCGCACTGGACAGGGCTCCACACCCGCTTCAGCCAAAGCGGAGCCCCTGGGGTTTCCTCCTCCAGTAATCCTGCCTCTTCGCGTATTTATCCTTTTTATGCACCATTTTTCTCCTCCCATCCATTGTCGGGAGCTCCTTGAGGCTCCAGGAACGGGCTCCAAGGAGATTGTTGTTCTTGTGTGGAGACACTTAATGTATTCAAGGTAATTTTAGCAACCTGTCATAAACATGTTCAACTTGACGGTACAATCCTATGTTACTGGACCTCAGCCGTGCCCACTGAGCACTTTCTGTGTGCCAGGCTAGCATTCAGGATGCTGCGGTGACGGACCCGGCCCTGCCCCCAGAAAGCTCTTCCTCTGTCAGAGCAGACACACGTTAAACATTAGATTACACAGATTGTTAAACAGTCACAAAGGTACCACGTGGATGTGGAAAGGGTAAACTGATGGGGGTAGAGGGGACGGGTGGAGAGCTGAACCCTGACGGCTAGATGAAAGGCACAGATTTTACCAGGTGGGGAGAGAGAAAACGCATCTCCGGGAGCAGGCTGTGAAGGGCGGAGAAGCAGGGCAAGCGTGTGAGGCTGGGGGGTGGCGCCCAGGCCCATATGGCTGGAGCAGAGCGGGGCAGAAAGGTCAGGTCACGCAGAACCTTGCAAAATGGAGACGGGCTGAGAAGAGCTCCCCTGGGGTCTTGGGAGGGCTGGGGTAGGGCCCGAGACAGTGCATCTCTAAGAGGTTCCCAGGTCCTGCCCAGGCTGTTGGTCTGTGCACCACACTCTGAGTCGCCCTGGACTAGTGGTTTTCAGACTTCTCGAAACCAAAAGTGCTTTCTTCAAGCCAAATCTTCCACAGACGGAACAGATAGCAACAACAGAGCTGCTTAGTTCGGGTGGAGCAGGGCTTACAGCCAGAGGGTGATCTGGTAACTCTGTGTGACTCTGGCTGGTCACATCACCTCTCAGGGCCTCAGTTTCTCTGCCTGTAAAATGGAGATAATGGTAGGTACCCTGCCCCACCGCAGCAAAGGGCTCCTGGAACAGGGGTCAAATGAGGTCGTGTAAACCTACCTAAGTTAGTGTTCATTCTCCTCTTGAGAGTGAAAGCCGTCGAGTAATAATAATAAAAGTAGCTAAGCTGTACTTGAGGGCTTGCAGAATACAGGACCTGAGCTAAGCACTATCTACCTTCTTTCACAGAATCTCCATGGTTCTGCAAGACGGTACTGTAAAAATCTTTCTCACTTCATCCCATTTCCTAGATGAAAACTGAGACTCAGAAACAGATCTTAGCCAGGGCCATGAATGGCAGAACTGGACCTGACCGCAGGTTTGGCAGCTTCCAGAACTTGGGCTCCTAACCCCCCGGATGTGTGCACCCTTGAGGAGTTGAAGGAGAGGTTTCCATGAAATGGCATTGTTTTGCAGAGCCATTTCGAGGCCACGTCCTCATGGCTGCCAAAGATTTCCAAAAGTAGTAGATGGACATGGAAGGATAAAGCTGGTGGGGGGGACAGTCGGGACCAGGGCCCACCTTGGACCAGGTGGTGGGGACACGGGGCGTGCTGCGGTGCCTGAAACCAGCAAGCTAATAGTTAACTTGCCAGATTGTCACCAGACAGCACAGGGAACTTGTGCAGTGTTCAGGGACCAGGTAAAGAAATATTCCATTACCCCATCAGGGGCTGGCCTTTTTTTATAGCCAGCATTAAAATATTCAAGACTTGAGAAGGATTCTAGTAAAATTATAATCCTGTGTTTGACATCAAAATAATTTTCACAACAGCAGATTGATGACAGAAACACGGGTTTATGACTTCAGTCCGAGGCTCTGCGAGAGCAAGTGCAGAGAAATCATTTTCCAGGACCAAATGCTCCCTCGAAGCAGATGCTTTTCTGCAAAATCCCTGAGGCCTGTCGCCTCTCCTGAAATGTCTGTTTTCATATGAAAATGTTTGCAGAAATATTGCATCACGCCCGAGACTCCAGGAGAGTCACAGCGAGCCCAGACCTGATTTACTTAGAGAGCTAATGGTCATGATCCTGATGGAAGATTAAATTTCATGTTTTCTTTCTCTGATTTTTATAGCAATTTAAATACTTAGCCTTCTCTGCCATCCCCACAGTGACTGCGGGCTTTGCACCGGCACCGAGCGACTGAGGCCCCGGCCCCGTGTCCCAGAATTTGCCAGAAATGTTTCCATCGGAGGCTCTTCCAGGTGTCAGGCCTAGACTCAAGTGCTGCATGTGGTGGTTCTAGAATTCAGAAGTTTTACATAAAATGAGAGCTTTTGATGGAAACTGAAGGGAGGAGATAAGGGCCAGAGGCCAATGTGAAGGAAGATGTTATGAACAGGCAGTCTCTGTCCAGTGATTTTATCCCGTCATGTTTTTCTCTCGTGTGGAAACATTGATGTCTCTCATTTCTTGAACGCCAACGGCATACAAGACATTGTATGTAATCATTTAATCTTCACGACTGCCCTGCAGAGTGTAGACATTATCATCCCCATTTTGGAGATGAGGAAATAGAGGCCCAAAGCCAGAGAATGTGCTACGGTTGGAGCCTCTGCTTGAACGCCAGCCCGAAGGAGTCCCAGGCCTGTCCCTTCAACCCCGAGCTGTAACTGAGCTAAGCCATGTGTGGTCCCTAATTCTGCAGGCTTCGAGATGAATCTCAGAGGAATCATTGGTCTCTTCAAATTGGGTTCTTCTCGTGATCGAGTGATGGAGGCTGTGGCTTTATTGACCATGAAAACTCCCTATATTTTTATGCCGTAAGCTGTAAAATGCATTGAAAGTGAAACACTCTATAGTGCATAAAATTGTGCCAGTTTTAAGCCACAGCATATTAACCAACTAATGGCAGACCAAAGGGCGTTTTTATCTTTTGATTATTACATTAATCTTCCATTAAAATTATCTATGTGATTATCACAAAGCACTGAAGATAATAAATTTAGGAGATAGTTGGCTAGTTAAGGATCATTTTTAAATGCTTTTGTCAAGTTATGTGTGCCAAAAATACACTGAAAACACTAGGTTGGCTGAGTGTGCAAACAGTATAATCCAAAGATTGCTCTTATTAAGAATGATAAAACCTCTTATTTCCATGCATTGTAGTGTCCCACATCGTCAGCCCGGCCCCGCGGTCCTCATGATTTATTGCTCTCAGCTGGTAGCTCAGCAAGGCAGTGGGCCAAGCATGTCAGGCCTTCTGTACTCACACACCAGTCCTTAACGCCTGCTGCTGCTGGCGGCTGTCAGAGCAGGAAGTTTGGAGGGGGACACCGTGTCTGTGAGGCATCCGTCCCGCACCGCTTCCCCACGACACCCCCGACTCCTTTCTCACAGTCAGCGCGGCCCTCGCCCACTTAGGGTGTGGGGCGCGGGGCCCTCAGAGGGGAATCAACGGAAGTGGTGGCTGGTCGATGGAGTCAAAATACTTGGGTTTCCTAGCATAACTTTTAGATACTTGAGAGTGAAGAGAAAGGTGTTTGTTCAAAAAAAAGCCCCAGCCAGAGGGCGGCAGGGGCAGTGGGAGGAATGGTATCTGGGCGGGGTGGGGGGGCACGCCTCTCTGGAGGCCAGGGGCCTGGGAGACTAGAAGCATGTTAATCAAGGGCAATCCCGGCACAGACACTTGCTGGCTTTGTGGCCTTGAGTAAACGCACCTCCATTCTGTGCCTTGATTTTCTCATCTGCACGAGGGGATGATGACGGCATCGATGTCGCAGGCTTTTGTGAAGGTTCCATGAGTTGGTCCTTGCAGAGCACCCCAGCAGCGCCACCACCACGCTGCCCAGCCTGGAGTTCACGGTCCACACTGTGGCACAGGCCTGATCCCGGCACCACTGCCCTCCCTGGCTCCTCCCGGCCCACCTGGACTGGCCACTAAGTTGTTCGGTTCCACAGATCCCTCGCTGTCTTCCGCTGCTGCGCTGGGACGCGTGCCGGTTCTCCCCTGCCCCTTGTACACCCCAGACCCCTATTTCTCTCTCAGAACCCAACTGGCTCGTTCCCTCTGCAAGACGTCCCTGCCCCACGTCTCCCTGATCATTACCCCATTCTTTCGTGCTCCTTCTGTCTCGGGTGTCACACTTGTCATGCTCTTGGGTACTCACCAGGCTGTGAGTGCCTCGGAGCAGGGACCATGTCTTACTTTTCCCTCAGTCTCTTGAACCAAGCATGGGGCCAGGCTCAGACACAGAGGTGCTTGGGTGCCGGAGGTGCTGCGGACGTTGACCGTGTGCAGCCACCACCCGGGCGCGTCCCAGCTGTGTGCTCCCCACAGAGGACCCTCCCAGCTCTGACCCTCGCCTCTGGGTGATCCTGGTCAGCGAGGTGCCCTTCCCTGAGGCTCACTCCTTTTTATCAGATGAGCCCAGGTGGGCAGGGTGCTCGTGGGCAGTAGAGGAAATCCCGTAAGTAGAAGCTCTGTACCTTCGGGGGCGGGGGGGGGGGGGGGGGGGAGGCGGGGGGAGGCTGCGTTCAGAGCCTCGGTTCAGTTGGTTTCTCATCCCTGCAATGTACTCGTCTTTCAGACGAGGAAAGCAGGGCTCAAGGAAGTCCTGTGCAGGCCCAGGACTGCACAGCAGGCGGACAGAACCAGGAAGCCTGGCGCATGGCCTTCCGGAAGGCAGCATGTGCTGAGGAGGGAGCACAGGCTCTGCAATCAGAAAAGCTCCACCCCTGGTGGCTGAAAGGCCCGCAGCAGCCACTTGTCCCCTCCAGGCCTCCATCTTCCCGCGTAAAGCGGGCTCCGTCCCAGCCTGCCAGGTTGCTGTGGTGACTCGGCTCCGGGCACGAGAGAGCACCTGGGCTCCCAGCCTGGGTCAGGGCCCTTCCCTTCTTCGCCCTGGGCGAACGGAGAGGCTGCCGAGTGACTGGACTGTGTCCTCTTGCTTTCTAGGTGAACTACATCCTGGAATCACGAGCAAGCACTGCCCGGGCTGACTATTTTGCTCAAAAACAAAGAAAACTGAACAGACGTACAAGCTTCAGCTTCCAGAAGGAGAAGAAATCAGGGCAGCAATGACACCGGCCTCCAACCCCAATCTGTCGCCGTAGCTCAGAGCCTGCCTGCCGGGGCTAGGTGGCCCTAGAGCCCACCCCGTGTCCCGCAGTCCTCAGGGGCAGGCCAGCCCCTGGCTCACGGCCACAAGGCTGGGGGGCTCTTGGGGAACGGAGCTGGGGACATCTCCACGGGACCGAAGCCTGAGTGGCAGTGGCTTTGATGAGCAGTGCCAGGGGCCAGAACACAGACACCCCGCCCAGCCGTCTTCACTGCCCGACGGCCCTGCTGAGGATGTACATAGCCATGCCCAGACATTTCCTTGCAACTTGATCAAATTTCTTAAACGAAGAACAAAAATGTACATTTCTTTTTTTTTTTTTTTTTTCCTTTTAATAAACAAGTGTACTCTTTACCACGGTTGGTATGACGGGCCATTCTTTGGGGCAGAGGATTGATCATGTCATTCTCTTTAAAATCTGTTCCCATATTGAACAAGCAGATTGGAAAAGCTATGGCTCGATTTCTCAGAAGAAATGTTTAGGGCTTAGTCAATAGTTTTAACTACGCCATTTGTTTAAATGAGTGCATTGCTTTGAGGATAGTATCTTAACTAAAGTTAGGAAGGGGAGCCAGCGATGTGTGTCCCAGGCTGTGCCCCTTCAGGCGTCACCTCTCGCCCGCTCATCCCAGAACCTCTTGGTTTTAGAGACGCGGCACTGCGTGCAGTTTATGCCCGGGGCGCCGGGAGAATGGGGTGACGGCTGGTCTTCGGGTCACGCTGAGCTCCCGGCACAAGCGGGCCTTTCCATTTCTTAAATAGCAAGTGTCCGTTTCAGCTAGCAATTAGACCTGCATGTGGACTTCTCCTGGAATTGGGAGAGTCTCTGCTCTACTGACTCAGAAGGGCCCCCGCTCCCCTTCCTCCTGTCCACACAGTGCCTGCCTCCTTGTCTGAGCAGGCGGGACGCTGCTTTGTCTCACTCTGCCAGGGCGCGGTGAGCAGAGATGGCAGGGCAGAGGGACGCCTGCTCCCCCGGGTCCGACTGCGCGGGTGGGGGGCGGGCAAGGATCGAGCATCGCTGACACCACACCTCTGGCCACACCAGATGCCTCTGCGGTCCTCACCAGCCACTCCAGGGTCCCTCCCAGGGTGACGTCCTTTCACACGGTCCCCGGCCAGGGTCGAGGACCGGATGTTTCACTGAGGACCCGCGTTTCAAACAGTTTTTTAAATTGTTGTACAGGAAGAGATGTGACGAAAACAGCATCTCGAAGTCGAGTGTGTTTCTTTGCACTGGGGGCATTTTAATGAATTCCTCTTTCATTCTGATCTTTGTTCAGCCAACAGAAGCATCCTTTTCTAACGTCTTCCATTCCTACCCACCCCAGAAACAAAAGAAATATTATTTGTAGCTTGCTATCTGTATTTGGATTTTTAGCAATTTTATATTTAGATACCTTTGAAAAATGTAAATGACTAATTTGGTCATTAAATCTTGTGACATATTCAATATTAAAGCGATATTAAAATAAAAGTCATATAAATACCATCTTTTGCGTATTGCTTTGAATTCTCGAAGTCTCGAGCACATTATCCTGACTTGCGCGTCACTCTGGGGAGGGGCATTCGCGGCAGCTGATGTGCCGAAGGTCTCTGAAATGCACTGCGGGCCTCCTCACATACTAAGCAAGACAGGATGACCCTCTTCACTCGGGGGTGACATCGAGATCTTGACCTCCCTCCAGTACGAGACCCACCCCGTTCTCGTATCGGGAAGTATGGCCCGCGCGCAGTTTACGTAAAGCTCATCCATCCAGCTGAGGCAAGAATTGAAGGGGGAACACCGTAAAACCACCCAGGCCGACCAGATATCAGAACCATTTAAATTCAGTTTTTCCTCGGCCCCTCTCTCACACCCCACACCTGGATTTTAAGAGGACCAGGAGCTCCTCGGGGATACACCTGACAAAGCAGGAGCTCAGCAGAGCCGAGGTAAGGTCCCCCCGGGCCCCACTTGCTCTCCCAGCAGCACCCCTGACCTGGCTCCGGGGCGGCCCCGCCCCCACCCCACATGACAGTGCGGGCAGCCCCGCTCCCTGGAGCCCTGGCCTCAGCTGCCCGCTGGGAACCGCACCCCACCCCGGCCTGTTGGCCTACAGCACACCAGGCGGGCTGTGTGCTGGGCCCCGACCCATACGCCTGGGCCCCTGTAACTCCCACAGCCGACTTGTGGCAGGTCCTGGCATTACCTCCGTTCCAGAGGTGAGGACTTGGGGCGTGGAAGGGTCTCACCTCTCATTGGGACACACCACGACCGACACCCGCAGCCACAGCTGGTGGCTTTGCGGCCTTGAGGTGGGCACTGCCTCCACGGGGCCTCGGTTTCCTCATCCGTAAATAGAGATGCTGGAGTAGGTGACCTCTGCGGAGCTTTCTAGAGAGTGTCTTACATGTCTCGGAATCAGGGAGCCCAGCCTTCTTTCCGGCGGTTTCTGTTTGCCAAAACTTGCAGGAGCCTTTCTGCTTCTGAACAAGAATTCCGAGAAAGACTCGCGGCCGTTTAGTCCATCCTCCTCTCTTGGGGCGGCAAGTGCGTGTGCCCTCCCAGTCTTTGAGCCCCTGCTTGCACACCTCCGCCAGTGGAGCACGCGCCCCCGTGCGGCTCAGTGCTTTTCCTGGTTGGCCCATTTGGTCACCCTAGGCTGACCTTCCCTAGTGGCCTGCCAGAACCACCCAGCGCACCTCAGCCTCTGCACGTCAGATCCCTTTTCCACCCTGAGCGGCAGCTGCCTCCCAGCACCCCCTACCGCGGCCCCAGGACCGGTGTCCACACTGACCCCCACCCTGAGTCTTCTCTTCATGGTGAAGAAGCTTACCCCCACCCCTGTTGTGCCCCTGAAAACCCGCCAGCTGCTTCCGTTCCCCGGGTCAGGTTGCCAAACATCAGCGGTGGGAGGGGAGCGGGGTTCTGACGTAGCGGTCAAGGTGCTCACGGTCTGGTGAAGCCAGGAGATGGACAAGTGATCCCCAGGCTACCCCGGAGTGGCTGCCATGGAAACTCTGGGGAGACCAGCGTGGGCCTGGAGGCCTGAGGTATGTGGTGCGGCGGCCAGTTCCAGGTGTCACGGGTGTCCTGGGGCTCCCTGAGGGGTAGGTTACACAGCGTGCAGGAGTGTGTCAGGAAGCTGGAACCGTTCCCACCAACCGGGCTGGGAAGGGCCCGGCGTGATGGCCCCCGGCCCCCTAATCCTCCTTCTGCAGATGCGGTAGCAGGCAGAGTAGCAGAGTCCCTCCCCTGGGAAGTGGCTAGGTCGGCCTCCAGCCTCCCCACCGGCCTCCGTCTTGGCCCCCGATGGCCGATGAGGCCTGAACGCCCCACATCCTGCAGGCACCACCAAGGCCCCACGCGGAGGGCCCTGCTGTTCACAGAGCAGCCCAGGAGGGGGAAAGAGTTAAGCCTGTCATGTTCTGTTCCCACCAAACACCTCTGCTTAAATGCAAAGTCCCAACAGGGTGGTGTTTGCTATAAAAGCCCTAAGAGTGATTTGTGAAGTCTCGAAGCCCTGTAATCTCGTCAGCGTAATGGGATTATATTTCAAATCACCACAGCCTGTTCATTACCCATTTAAACTCCTCTGACAGAGGAAAACTTACATGAAACGTGCACGGCAGCCCTTGCCGACTTCCCCACTCTCCTTCCCGATTAGACAAACAGATGCTGAGGTCTGGAATGAAAAAATAATGTGCCCATTTATTCATTTTTCTGACAAGTCACAATAGATTTTTAACTGCCAATGAGTGACCTCCCGGAGGTGCGGCGGCTGGGGAGGCGCCCGCCAGGCAGCGAGTGGTCATTTCTGCCCGTGCCGGCCCCTGTCCTGGCCGGGATTCCTCCTGGGACCAGAGCTGGCTGCCAGTCTGAGCCGCTCTCCCCTCCCCGTCCTGGCCGACTGCAGGTGCCCTCAGCCAGGGTGGGGAGGGCTGTCTGCTGGGCCTTTCCGCTGTCACCAACCCCAGGGGTCCAGGGGCCTCCTCCAGGATACAGCCATGGCCTAAAGTCAAAGCCCCAGGTAGGAAGCCCTGGCCTGCCCTTGTCCAGCCAGGTGATTGAGGAGCCTCAGTTTCCCCATCTGTAAAATGGAGAAAGTAGAACTCCTCTCAGGGGTGCCTGGGTGGCTCCGTCAGATAAGTGTCTGACTCTGGATTTTGGCTCAGGTCGTGACCTCACGGTTCGTGAGATCGAGCCCCGAGTCGGGGTCTGTGCTGACAGTGCAGAGCCTGCTTGAGATTCTCTCCCTCTCTCTCTCTGCCCCTCACCCACACACATGCGTGCTCTCTTTCTCTCTCTCTCAAAATAAATAAACTTAAAAAAAAAATGTTTTTTTTAAATAAACTGCTTAGAGAGAGCTCATCTCAGTGATAAGGGGTTAGTGACCCAGCCTGGGCTGGTATGCACTCAGCTCCCACTCTGGGCTGCCTAGGACAACCGTCCCCAGTCAGCGCCCCCCAGGCTGTGACAAGGACTGAATGGGCCACCAAGTGCAGGGCCCTCCCTTGACCATGACCTCTAGTGTAATAGGCCTTTGGGGACCCTTGCTGGGTCACAGCGTCCCAGAGCAGGTGGGCAGAGGAGGCCCTCTGGCTCTCTGCCCTGTGACGATACCTGGAGCAGGGGTGGACTGGAGAGAGGCAGCTGTGTCAGGGACCCAGCTCTGCCTGTCCCTGGGGCTCCCCCCTCCTAATTCAGAAGCAGGACACTGCTCCTGAGCTGCGCCACCGGCTGGAGGGAGCCCTATGGCAGTTGCATGAGGCATAAATAAGATAATGTCGCAGGCCTGGTGCACAGTGGGGGATGGGCAGCCATGAGAGAAGGGTGCCCAGGTCACATACTCACTGGGAACACCCTGGCCAAGGTCTTCCCGGCCAGCAGGACTTCAGGCCTCAGGGCGTGAGCCCAGGCCCCTAGGGAAGGTCTCTGAGCCCCCCTCCCCACCCCCCTCTCAGTGCCCACCCGCCCCCTTCCACCCCACGCCCACCCCCCCTGCCTGCCTCTGCAGAGAAACTCCAGACAGAGCTCCCATCTGTATGCATTCCCTCCATGAATACGTAAGAAATACTGTGAGGCTAATTCTTTTTAAAATGATAAAATTCGTCTGTGTTATAGCATTCCAGCCCCCAGCTTCCTGAAAGCTAAAAATATTTTAATGTCATATTCCCATGTAAATTTTAGTTTAGAATTTAATACCCTTTTAACATACATTAAATTTTTAGCATTCTTCAAGCCCTTGACTCTTTTAAGGGTTTAGCTGATGTACATTGGAGAAAAAGGATGGCGGAGGCTGTAAATTAGGAGAGAAGGAAAGTTCTAGATCAAGGTGGCCCCCAAACCTCTGCACCCACCTCATCTTGGGGGTTACTCCTCTGGACCGGGGAGCATCTGAGCCAAACCCTGGGATCCTGGGGAGGTGTCAGAAGTCTCGTTTCCTTACTGGAAAGTCACAGCTGCTTTGTGGCTATGGGGAGAATTCACTAGAGCAGCCCCGGTCTGGGGAGCCAGGATGGCCCGGGGCCAAGGGCATGGGCGCTGCGGTCAGGATGGGGTCAAGCGCTAGTTCTGCCACTTGCCAGCAGGTGACTTTGGTGTGCTTTCTGTGCCTGTTTCCTGGCCCCCAAACAGGGCCAAGGTCAGCTTGTGCACAGGTGATGTTTGAGAGGATACACATGAAAGGGGTCTGTCATCGGCTCCACAGAGTAGGTGACCTCCAGGGTGAACTGGCTGGCCTTGCTGAGGGGTCCACGAGGATGACATGTGTGCAAACTCGAGTAGATCGTTTTGGTTGATCTGTACCTGGCTCCAGCCCCTAGAGTGAGTCCTCAGTCACCCCACAATGCAGGGCCCCCCAAAGCTGTCTTTGTGAAGCCTCATGATTGGCCCACCGGCTGCGGCCTCCTAGGACTCCCCCTCCCAGGGGGTAGGCCTTGAAGAGCCAGGGGAAGGCTCTGATAATGGCGGGGAGGGGGGGTTCACAGTTGCCTTTAGGGGCAAATAGGGTGGGGGCTTCATGTCCCCCGGGGCATCCAAGGTCAGGGCCTGGGGCCTGCATGAACACTCTCCCCACAGCTGGCACTCTGGCACTCTGGGGTCGGGGGCTGCACTGACCGGGGCCCACACCCTCCTGCCGGAGTCACCGTGCCAGGGTCTCGGAGTGAATCCTTCCATCTGCCTGACGGCCCATCTGTGAGACGCAGGCAGAAATAATAAGACGTCCCTCATGGGCTGCTGAGGGGATCCGGTGAGGTCACGCCCAGGGAGGCCCCGGGGCCGTAGGAGCCACCATGATCGAGGCAATGTGGAGGAAAGGCCTCTCTGTCCAAGCAATCACTAACCAGAATTACAAATTTAGCACGGAGACCTGAAATTCGGTGAGAGGGCAGCTCTGCTTTCTAATGGCTTTCAGGGGAAGATAGAATGCCTTGACTGACAGAGACAAGCCACAGTTTAGACTCCAACCAGGGTCTGCGACTAAAGCAGCTGCCGTGTTAACTTAGATTTACAAAGACTGTCTCCATCCTGGCAAGAGGAAGGCATGGGGAGAGGGAGCTGCTGCCATTGTGGGAGGCTGGGGGACCCGGGAGCCAGGTAGGGACCCCCGTCTAACCCACCGCAGAAGAAACCCAAGGAATCCTTCCAAGGCAGCTACTATAAGGTGAGAGCAGTTTCCTGATGAGGAGTGAGTTCCTCAACTCTGGAAGAATGTAAGCATTCAGCATTCATTCAACAAGCATCCACCAGTGCCTACCTTGGAGTCTGCCCAAACAGGCCCTGAATGTGTGGAAATGATCTGATGTAGAGCCTGCCCTTGGGAGCTCCTGGTCCATGAGGCCATGACCCTGTCTCTAAGTGCTCAGGTGGCCAGATGTCTGTAACAGAAGCTGCTGGGCCTGGGGAGTAGAAGCAGACACAGCCCTCTTCTGTTCGCGGCCAGGGGCTCCTGGTAAAGGCTCCGGGTGGCTCAGAATGATCTAGTTGGAGGACGACAAGTGGTGAGTGCCGGGGGAGGACAGGTTCCAAGGCAGAGCACTGCAAGAGGAACTCTCCAAGGAGGAGAAAGGCCAGTGCCTTTCAAGTCCAGCCCGTCCGTGGGGAGAGCTGTTAGCAAGAGGTGACTCCTCGGCCTCCCTCTGAGCTCAGGCAGCCTTGCTGTGGGACCCACGGCCGCGGTGCCACAGGGGCCTAGAGCTCACAGATGGTTGTCTTCATGCTTAGCCAAGAAATCCTCCACTTCTATGGAGAGGGGGCCTCCCAGCGGCTACTCCCGGATGGGATTTCTCCCATGCTGGAAAAGGAGACTTTTGGGCTCAGGGGAGGGACTTATCTCCCTGGGGAGCAGGGACCAGATGTCCTTCCTAGGCTGCCACAGAGCCCCTCCCAGCTGATACTCGCACCTCCCAACACGGGAGACCAGCCTTTGGTCAACGTAAGTGTCACCAGTGCCCTGTGTCACCTCGATGCCCCTCAGCTCTACTGTCCCGTTTCTGGGCTTCATTTTCTGTTCCTGAGAAGGACATCCTTGGGGCACCTGGCTGGCTCAGTTGGTAGAGCATACAACCCTTGATCTCAGGGTTATGAGTTCAAGCCCCACCCTGGGTGTAGACATTACTTAAATAAGTGAATAAATAAACTTTAAAAAAAAGAAGAAGAAGAAGAAGAAGAAGAAGAAGAAGAAGAAGAAGAAGAAAGAAGAAAGAAGGCATCCTCCACATGGCAAGAATGACCTAGACAAGATTTCCAAGCCTCAGAAGGATCTCTCTCCCAAATACCATATACACATCCCAGGCCAGGTCTCTGATTGGCCCCACAGGGATCACATGTCCATCCCTGGGCCAATCCCTGGGGCTAGGGGCTGAGCTACCATGATGGGCAGCAGGTCCATGACTTTGGGGCTCGGGGGAAGGGGCCCCATTTACCAGAGCAGGGGAGGGGTCAGGTAAAATCAGGGCACCTCTTTAGCAGTTATTATGTGCCAACCACTCTGCTAAATACCTTTTTTTTTTTTAATTTTCTCAAACTCAGCGGGAAGTGGGGGTCCACAGCATCCTTCCGCAATAACAAGGCCTAAAGGGTGAAGGAGTTTGCCCAGCAAGGAAAGGGGCGTTCGTGGGACCTGGACCTGCCTCTGACTCCAGTCCCGAATGTCCCCACCTGTAGGGCTCCCTCCTCCATACGGGCACAGTGGAGGTGGAATCCTCGCTTCGACCACAGCGCCCCCGGGGAATAGTGGTGTGTGTGTGTGTGTGTGTGTGTGTGAGCTTCATCCACCAGCAGCCCGCTAACCCTCCCTCCCCTCCCAGGCAGGGGCGCCCACCCTCACACACCTGTGCTCCGGGCACAGCCGAAGCTGACGGCCGTCTGCTCTCCGAGGAGGCCGAACACGTCTCCAAGCAGCCCCTTCCCCACAGCCGAACAGCTGGCCACCATCTTGGCACACATTTCCCTGTCACATCTGATTTGCAAAGTCATGTCTGGAACAGACCCACAGGAGCGTCCAGTTGGGGGCTTTTTCAGGTCAAAGAGTACTTTCCAGAGAGTCTCTGGTTCTTCGGAGGAGAAAAAGAATGTGAAGACCAGGAAAAGAACCCTGTCTCTGTTGCGGGGCCAACACTCCCACCAGTGGAATCTTCCTCTGGGCCACTCTGGGCTACGGCCTTAAAGATCACCTTGAGGCTCTGTCATTATCCCATTCGACAGATGAGGAAGTCGAGGCTCACAGGAGTCCTGTCGCTTTCCCAAGGTCACACGGCTGCTGAGGGCGGAACTGGGATTTGAACAGGGCCATTCCAGCTGCCCAAGCCCCTGCTCCTCACGTCATATCCACAGCCTTCCAGCAGATGCCTGAACTGGGCTGTCCGGCTGGCCTGACTCCAACACCTCCTCCTCCTCTAGGAAGCCTGCCTGAGCTGGCAAGGCCCGCCCCTGCTGCTCTGCTCCTTCCGCTGCTGACTGGAGTTTCTGGTTTCCAGGGCATCCAGGGAGGGCCCCGCCAGAGCTGGGTGGCTTTGACCCCCCGAAAGCATCCTCTTAGCCAAGGCTTTTTGACTGCAAGGAACAGAAGCCCACGAGAACGCAGGCAACGGGAGCCCCATAAAAACCCACAGGCCTCAGCACAGCCAGGCACCGTGGGAACCAAGCGGGGTCCTCGAGGACCGGGCCACACTCCCCTTCTCAGAGGCCTGGGCTGTGGGTCACCTCTCCCTCTCTCTGGCTCCTTTTGGGCATCCTGGTGGTGAAGATACCCATAAGCACCAGCCCCCAAGACCGCATGCTCCCCATCTGCACAGCCACCACCCTGTCACTCCTTCACCTCTGAGCACCAACTCCCAGGGGGAGACTGTGGGGGTGTCAGAGGGCCCCGGTGGGACCAGCAGCTGGGCCAAGGAGTAGGTCGTGTAGGCAGGTATCTGTCCACAGGAACTCAGGAATGTGCAGGTGGGTGACAATCTTCTACACCCTCCTCCTGCCCAGGTGCACTGTCTTAGGGTGAAGCCCCGGGGAAGTGACTTACACTAACCGTCTGCAACCTGGGGGTGGGGACTACAGGGGTCAGTGCCTGGCATGTAGTATGTGCCCAACAAAGGTTTGTGAATGAATGGAACGAAGCCAGAAGGCGTCCCGGCTCCAGAAAGGGTTCCATGGACATAGATGGGAAATGCTGTGTTGTACCTGTTCAGCAGGCTCTTCTCCTGCAGGACTTCTCAGAGCCTTTAACTAACCACTGTTTACTGTGCTCTGGGAAGGGGCTGACGTAGGCAGCATTTCCCAAGCACCCTTTTGCCAAAGCATGTGTACATGTTTCTAGAACTGGGGTAAGTCAGAACTCAGGCTGGTAATGCTCTTTCAGGCAATCCAAGGGAAACCGTGTCAGGGACCAGCTGAGAGCATGGCCTCCAGAGTCAGGCAAACCAGCTGTGTCGCCTACTAACTGTGTGACCTTGGGCAAATCACTTTGCCTCTCTGAGCCTCAGTTATCCCATAGGCTTCCATGGGGATCATCACTCCATCTTTGTCCAGACTCCCATCTTCACCATTCTGTACCACACACCAGTGGCCTCCTCCCTGGCTTCTTTGGCTCCCATCTGCCTCTCAGCCTTGGATATGATTTCTGAGCCCAGGGGACTCAAGTCCTCTTGGTCCCCGTTCACTGTATTCCCAGCACCTAGCAGAGCAGGCCCTCCACACAATAACATTTGTGGAATGAATGAATCAACGAATGAATCAATGAATCAATGAACAATATTCCTATGTGAACACTCTGGGTTTAGTTTGGGGCGGGCATGGCCACCCCCCTCTCTGATCCTCCGCCTACCCTTCTTTTGCACCTCAGTCTGGCTTGAACCTAAAGGAAGTCTATGGCCCACTCAGCAAACATTTATTCAATTGGAATAAGTATACCCTTTTGGGAGCTGGTTGACCAGAAAGATGACTGGGAGAAATCCCATACACAGATATTCATGAATAAACCACGGCCTCCACCTCTAGAGGGCAGTAGAGGCTCCAGGCCTGGGCTCCACACTCTGGGTGCATAAGCCTCTCGACTCCACAGCACACACAGCAGGGGGAGGGGCGTGGGGCAGAACTATAGCACTGTGCCCATTAGACAGATGAAGAGAGTGAGGTTCAGAGTGCTCAGTGACTCGCCCAAGATCAATCACACAGCTAGGAGGAAGCAGGGCAGCAATTTCGACCCAGGTTTCATCTGACTCCCGACCCAGCAGTCTTAACCCTCCATTGTTCTTGACCGAAAGGCATGGACACAAGGAAGAACACAGTTCTGGAGTCTGGATTGAAATCCTACCTCTCTGCTTTATCCCCTATTTGTGTGGCACTAAGCCAATCATTTCCCCTCTCGGAGCCTCAGTTTCCTTATCTGTAACATAGGGCTAATAATCCCTCTTCTCACAGGGTCGTGAGGATTAAATGAGCTAGTAGATGGGAGAGAGATTTCTGAGGTAGCACCAATTTTGTGGCCAGAGGACAGGGAAACCTAGGAAATGCCTGCCTCCCAAAGGAAGCCCTCAGCTGAGCCTGAGGCAGCAGGGACCACAGGGTGGCTGGCATATAACAGCTCTCAATAAACTGATGCAGAATGAATTATCATCTTCTGCTGGTGCTGCAGATTGTCCCAGAACACAGAGACACAGAGGCACAGAGTCTGAACCGGGGTTCCCCTTGGACAGACAATGGGAAAACAGGGGATACAGCAGAGCAGTGAGTTTGAGGCCAGGCACAGTCTAGACCCACACTGCAGCCTCAGGACCCTGAATGTGGTGCGCATGAGCCAAGAGGACCGCCACATAGGCCAAGGCACCGCCTCTTCAGTCAGAATGGCCACCACGTTTGTCAAGATGGCCGCCACACGGCTGCCACATCTGCCCCCCAAAAGCTGAGCCCCGCTGAGACTGGACTTGAAACGGAACACATTAATTGTTAAACTGTGACCAGACTCCAAATGGAGTGAGTCAAAACCCAGGGCAGCCTACACACTCCAAGGAATAAGAAGAAACCCGTTAGCCCTTCCCTGTGCCCCTGAGAATGCTGGGTAGTTACTTTTTCCCCTTTGTCTTTTTGTTTTCTTTTAGCAGAACCACCAGGAAGCGGCCGCAAAAATCAGTTAAAGCTTCCAAAGTGCTTCTTCCCCCAGAAATCTTTTATAAAAGGTGAAAGATTTACAAGACCTGAAGAGCAAACCAAGCAGGATAATTGTTTTTGGAATGACCCCAATATTTTCACCCCGGCGACCCCGGCTGGGCATCTTGCCCCATATTTATGATTCCTGGTCCTCTGCACGCCACCAGGCGACCTTTCTGAGCCCCCTCTGTGAGCCCCCAGTCCCTTATCGGGCCTGTAACTCACCCTGACATTATCTCTCGGGAGGGTTTTATGCACTTTAATTTAACTCCCCCCATCATTATTTCCCGGACTTCAAGGTTTTCTCTTTCGAGCTGCCCTTCCCGGGACAAGCATAATCTGTTTGCCATCAAGCCCAATAAATATGTTTGTGCGGGAGACGGAACCATTTGGGGAGGGTGGCCCAGGCCTGGGAAGCAGCCTCCGGCTCTCACCGGGGCCTGGGCAGCAGGACTGGCCCGTGTGTCCTTGAGCCACTGTCCTGCTGGGAGCCTCTCTGCCTCAGGTCTCAGGCCGGTGGCCAGATCCAGATCGAGCAAACGAAAATGCAGGCCAGCCGGTTACATTTGAATTTCAGGTGAACGATGACTTTTTTTACTTTTAGTGGAAGTGTATCCCACTCAATTTATGCTAAAAAAAAAAAAAAAAAAAAAAAAAAAGTGTTTGTTGTTCATCTGTGATTCTAATTGGACTGAGTATCTTATGTTTCATCTGATCTCGGCTCCCGGGGGCCACCCTGCTCCCTCCCCTGAGTGTAGGTTAATACACTGGAGAGTGGATTCCTTGATGAGGGCTCCCATAACACTGTACCACCGGCTTAAACAAAAGAAATTTATGTTTAATTTTGAGAGACAGAGCACAACCGGGGAACGGGCAGAGAGAGGGAGACACAGAATCTGAAGCAGGCTCCAGGCACTGAGCTGTCAGCACAGAGCCTGACGTGAGGCTTGAACTCACAAACTGTGAGATCATGACCTGAGCCGAACGAAGCAGGCTCCAGGCTCCAAGCTGTCAGCACAGAGCCTGACACGGGGCTCAGATTCACAAACCATGAGATCGTGACCTCAGCCAAAGTCAGATGCTTAACCGACTGAGCCCCCCAGGCACCGAGCTTTCTTGCAGTTCTGAAAGCCGGAAGTGTAAGATCAAGGTATCGGCAGGGTTGGTTTCTCCCGAAGTCTCTCTCCTTGGCTTGCAGATGGCTGACTTCTCCCTGGATCCCTCTGTGTCCTAATTTCTTCTTTTCATAAGGACACCAGTCATACTGGATCAGAACTCACCCTCATGACTTCATTTCAACCTCATTAATTCCCCGAAGACCCTATCTCCAAATACTGTCTCATTCTGAGGTACAGGGGTTAGGACTTCAACATACAAATGTGGGAGGGGACACGTTGAAGCTCCCAACAAGAGGTCCCAGAGAGTGAAGGGGGCAGGGCAGTTCTGTGCCGAATAAATAGTCTTGCCTGGAGCACAGCTGTTTACTCCTGACCCACCCAGCCCCCCACTCTCAAAGTCCGGGAATACCATGGTGAGAAACTTCTGTCCTTGTGGCCTGACACGGGCCTCACCCTGCTGGCGTGGGGTGGGGGGAATGGTCCTCCCCTGGCGCCTGGCTATCCCCACGAGCCCCCGAGGTGCACGGAGCTGATCCCCGTGGAGCTGGTCCTTTAGGGCAGCACCTTGACGGCCCGGCCTTGGAAGACACTCTCGTCCAGCTCCACGGCGGCCTAGGCTGAGCTCTCGGAGGCAAACTCCATGTAGGCATAGGCCTCGGGGTGTCCGGGGAACTTGTCACACAGCCTGGTGACCCAGTGGGCGTCCCCACAGGAAATGAAGTAGGCCTCCAGCTCCTGGGCCCTGCCCCCTTGTCCACGTTGTCCACGTAGACTGGTCTTCGGTCCTACTCCACCTTCTCCGTGGGGGTCCCAGGGCTCATCCCTGGCCCTCGAGGTCCCTGTGCCCTCCTCCTCCCCAGCCTGGCCCTGCGCCCTGGGCTGCTTCAGCCCCTGGGCCCGCTCCATGGCCCACAGCTTCAGTTCGATGGCCTCCAGCTCCCGGTACCCGGCCAGGCCCTCCCCTTGCAAGAGATGGATCTAAACACCTCCCACGGCAAGTCAGAGCCGAAGGCGTACTGACCAGCCACCCCGTGAAGACAAGAACCCTGCGCGTCTGGCCACCGCTGGCTCCCCAGCACCCGCACCTGGCTCAGAGCAGGGCCGCAGGGAATGTGATCGGGGCCCCGTCAGATGTCCTCCGCACTGTCACCTGACCTCGCCATTGTGCGTGGAGATGCTGAGCGGTCCCCGAGGGCCCCGCGGGGCAGGTATGATCGGTCAAGGAGTGCAGGAGTTCCTGGGCAGGAACGAGGCCCAGAGAGGCACAGGGGCAAATGAAGGCAATTGGAAAGTATCCAAACTATCCAATCCTGAACCGGTTCAAACGTGCCTATGTGGCCTTGCCCGTTCGTTTCCACACTAGAGGCTCTTCCGGCTCTGCCCAAAACACAGCCCATAGATACTTACTGAACGAATGGCGTCAACACAGATTTCCCTAACCATGATTAATGCCAGCGATGAAATCACCACACTATACCCCTGACAAAAGGTGTCCGCGAGAACCTCCCAGAACACTCCCCCCTCAACCCTCCAAAAGAACCGGGCTCTGAGAGCACAAACTGTGCCTTGAAGTTCAAGAACAGTCAAAACTCCTCCATGCTGCCAGTTCCCACAGTGGGCCTACCGTCCAGAGCGCGGTCACACATGTACACACTTACGCTCTGTGCACCTTGCACTGTGAAAGTTGTACCTCGGTTCAAAAGTTAGGGGAAATAGGGGCACCTGGGTGGCTCAGTCGGTTAAGCGTCCGACTTCAGCTCAGGTCACGATCTCACGGTCCGTGAGTTCGAGCCCCGCATCGGGCTCTGGGCTGATGGCTCAGAGCCTGGAGCCTGCTTCCGATTCTGTGTCTCCCTCTCTCTCTGCCCCTCCCCCATTCATGCTCTGTCTCTCTCTGTCTCAAAAATAAACGTTAAAAAAAAAATTAAAAAGGGGCGCCTGGGTGGCGCAGTCGGTTAAGCGTCCGACTTCAGCCAGGTCACGATCTCGCGGTCCGTGAGTTCGAGCCCCGCGTCAGGCTCTGGGCTGATGGCTCGGAGCCTGGAG
Source organism: Neofelis nebulosa (assembly GCF_028018385.1). Taxonomy (NCBI): domain Eukaryota; kingdom Metazoa; phylum Chordata; class Mammalia; order Carnivora; family Felidae; genus Neofelis; species Neofelis nebulosa. The sequence goes on from NC_080793.1 coordinate 10,474,196, forward strand.
CCTGTTTCCGATTCTGTGTCTCCCTCTCTCTCTGCCCCTCCCCCGTTCATGCTCTGTCTCTCTCTGTCCCAAAAATAAAATAAAAAATGTTGAAAAAAAAAAATTAAAAAAAAAAAAGTTAGGGGAAATAAACATAATGTTAAATGCATCTGAGTCATACAAACTGCATGGAAACACAGAAATGAAATCATGCGAAATCTGGAGAAATTTGTGTTAGGCTGTGTTTCTTTTTTTTTTTTTCTTAATAACCTTTTTTAATGTTTATTTTTGAGAGAGCGCAAGTGGAGGAGGGGCCGAGAGAGAGAGAGACACTGAACCCAAAGGGGGTTCTGCGCTGAAAAGCAGCGAGCCCGAAGCGGGGCTCGAACTCACGAACCGTGAGATCATGACCTGAGCTGAAGTCAGACAACCAACTGAACCACTCAGGTGGCCCCCCTGATTTTCCTGGTTTTGGTAACGTCTCACAGCTCTGCAAGATACTACCTTTGTGGGAAGCTGGGGGAAGGGTATCCTGGACTCTCATGACTATTTTTGCAACTTTCGTTAAGTTTACATAATTAACGATAAAATAAAAAGTTAAAAAAAAATTTTTAATGTTTATTTTTGAGAGAGAGAGACAGAGTTATGAGCAGGGGAGGGGCAGAGAGGGAGACACACAATCTAAAGCAGACTCCAGGCTCTGAAGTGTCAGCACAGAGCCCAACACAGGACTTGGACCCACGAACTGTGAGATCATGACCTGAGCCAAAGTCGGGCACTTAACCGAGCCACCCAGGTGTCCCTAAAAAGTATTTTAGAAAATTTAAAAACACAAGCGCTTGAGGGGCTCAGTCGTTAAGCATCTGCTTCGGTTCAGGTCATGCTTTCCCAGTTCATGAGTTCAAGTCCCACATCGGGTGAGCTCGAGCCCTGCTTCGTGTGAGCCCCGCTTCTCTCTTCCCCTCAATCTCTCTCTCTCTCTCTCTCTCTCTGTCCCTCACTCACTTGCGCCCTCTCTCTCAAAAAAAAAAAAAAAAAATGGAAAATTTAAAAATGAGAAATGTATTGAAATCAGACCCAAATTTTTATTTACATAACATTTATGAAGCCCTAGGGAGAATTTAAAAGAGTCTAGTGAGCCCGGGTTGAGCTATGAAAGATATGATAGATATGACTTATAAACACAAAGAATTTTGTGTGGGAAAGTTTATTAATACATAACAAAGCTTGGCTGATACTAGCATAAAGAGGCACACTAAAAAGAATGATAGTAAAAAATTCATAAACATTGGATGAAGTAGAACTCTAGTATCTTAATGCTGTCTGATTTTCTCTCCTGACCCCAAGGTTATTGGATTTTTTTGTGATCATTATCCAATCATGTGCCCCTTTGATGTGAAGATTTGCTTTTACTCGTCTTTGGAAGACTCTATCAACTCCTAATACTTCTAAATATTATTAATATCTTGGCTTCTGTCCTTAATAGCCCATATGAAATAAAAAAAAAACAAACAGAGAAAAAGAATACGCCTGAGTCAGAGAAAATGGCACACGAGGAGGAAAGTGTAATCAGATAATACAGTAAAACAAAGGCTTTACTCCAGGAAAGGCCCTAACTACAGACGGCTGGAACCTGTCTGTCTCGTCACTTCTTATTCCCGGAGTCTGGCACAGAGAAGGCCCACGATAAATATTTGCTGAGTGAGTGAGTGAGTGACGCCTCGGTTGGACTTTGCCCCCAGCCTCACTGGCGGATGAGCCTCCTTGGGTCGGTACCCAGAACACAAAATGCTGCCATTGGAGGCCCAGAGGTCCATAGAGGCCTGGGTCTGTGCACTGGAGCCGGAGGCGGCCACTGCCCGTCCCTTCCCTGGTGCCCTGGGACCCGAGAATCCACCCTTCGGGGTCCTTGGCACTGTGGCGTGCAGAAAGGGGAAGACACTCGGGAGATGGGGGGAGCATGTGCTCCACTCAGGAGGCCTGGCCCAGCGGTCTGGGGAGGCCTCGGATCTGTAGAGACATGGTGCTTCTGGGAGGGTCTCCTGATACGATAAAAGATTATCAGCTAAATAAAACAAGAAGTGACTGGGGCCACTATGCCCTGTTGGATTGAAATCGTGTGAGCAAAGTGGTTTTCTCTGAGAGATTTATTTCCTGCGCTGGCTTCAGGCAGCCAGCCCAGCCGGAAAGAACAGGGCTGGTCTCCCTCTATGTGGGGGGTGGGGGGGGGGGGGGTGGCGCGGGTTTTTATTTAATCTTCCAATGAGCTGGAACAGTGAAGATGGCGTGAATGGACATTAATTCTGAAACAAATTATTAAAGCGCGATCTGGGATTCCGGGAAAGCCATCTACCCCCTGCCTTTCTGCCACTTCCCCTCACCAAGGCCATAAAATCCCTCCTCTCCACTCAAAACCCAACATCAAGCCAACTGGGTCTCCCGTTCAGGCTGAGGAGAGAGTAGCCTGGAATTGACCTCAGCCCAGGGCCAATGGAGCAGCAGGACTGTCCATGCCTCCAGACCTAGGCCACCTGCCTGCCTGGGCCTTGGCCCCTGACAAAGATCCCCACATTTCTTGCTCCCTCTTACTTGTATTTGCGTTCAAGGGGGCCACGAGCAAGATGGCCACCACCTCTCTCGCTCATGTGGGCTCAACCTCCGTCTCCTCCATCATAGGTACGTCAGCTCTTCTTGGGCCTTCCGGTCCCCTTCCTCATACCTAGCCCAGCCCAGGCCAGTGTGGATCCTGGATCCTGCCCTCTTCAGCTGACATCCCACACCTCACTGCCGGGCCCTGCCCAGGCCTCCCAATGCTGAGCCCAGAGGGTTCAGCATCTGAGGGTAGAGAGAGCCAGAGTTCAAGTAAGGAGCCAGAAAGCATGATATGGGGGTTTCTGGGGCCTCTGGCTGGGCCCTGGAGACACAGAGAAAAGTCAGACCCAGCACCCCTGGTGGCCAGTCTAGGAAAGGAGAGACAGCCATTGGTGAGCTAGTTCCGTGAAGAGGGCACAGCAGGCATAGGGCGGTACACAGACTGATGAATCAAGTCGGCTGGGTGCCGGGGTGAGCCTGGAGGGGCTTCCAAGATAAGATCCCTGACGTGGACACTGAGTAAACCAACGGGACCAGGACATTCTGAGGGGGGAAAACAACATTTGCAAAGGTCTGGAAGTAGAATATTTACCGTTGTGTGCAAGATCTATAATAATAGTAGTAATAACAATAATAATAATACCAACAACACTTAAAATTTATTGAGAATTTACTATGTGCTGAGCTATTTCATGCATGTTCCCTAATTTTAGCCTTTCCAACAAGCCTATAAGGAGGTAGGAATTATCATTATTTCCATTCACAGACGGGGAGACTGAGGCTCAGAGAAGCCCCGTTGCCCAACATCAAGCCAGTATGTGGGAGAGCCAGAATTTGAACCCAGGTCTGCCTGACTCCAGAGACAGTGCTCGTTGCCCCCACCATTCACTACCCCACCCCACCCCCCAACGAGATCCAGGCTTCTCCTGCTGGCCCAGCTGTGGAGGACCAGCAGGCTTTGCATCCAGGTCCATTCCCCTGAGTAAGACACTAGGGAGCCCAGGGCCCCTTCTGATGGAGCCGAGCAGCTCACCATGCCCATGGCCATGGGCCCACTTGCCCAGGACTCACATTCTTCAATGATCAGGAAACATCTGGAGGCCATATGGCTTGACATCCAATGTATGGCAACTCAAGGCTCCTGAGTCCCAGAGCCTGGCATGGATCAGAGCCAAAGGCTCGCCAGGGCTCCCATCAGGCCTGGCTGGGAGTCCCTGACCTGCTCCTTCTCCTGGCCATGGCACCTCCATCCACTAGGCTGCACGAGCCAGAAACCTGGGAGGGCCCTCCTGTCTCCTGCCTATCACTCCCCACCCCATCCCTCAGCAAGTGCCGGTACCCCCATCACAAAGCACATCCCCAAACCAACCGCTCCTTCCTGCCCACCTCGCCACCTCCCTTGGCCCAGCACCCCCATCCCTCCCCCTCCACGACTCCCACCCATCCTCCCCTCCACAGACTAAGGAAGATCCTTTAGAAACCCAGATCCAGTCGGGCCCCTCCACCTTCCCACCTCATTTTGTTTTAAAACGCCTCAACGGGCGTCAGTTAGGCACCCGACTTCAGCTCAGGTCACGATCTCGCTGTTCATGGGCTCCAGCCCTGCGTGGGGCTCTGTGCTGACAGCTCAGAGCCTGGAGCCTGCTTCGGATTCTGTGTCTCCCTCTCTCTCTGCCCCTCCCCTGCTTTCTCTCTCTCTCTCTCTCTCTCTCTCAAAAATAAATACTAAAAAAAATAAAATAAGAAAATAAAACCCTCCAGTGGCTGCTCCCCACAGGCTGTGGACCGCGCCCAGGGTCTTTGCCACGTCTGGGTTCGACGTGCTTGTCTTCCACAGGCCTCACCTACCTCAGCCCTCACTACTCACCCCCTCTCAGAGCCCTGGCTCCATGGCTTGCCTTCCTGTCCTCAAAAAATGCCGTCCCTCCTGCTTCAGGACCTGCACCTGGCTGGCTGGCCTCTCCATCCAAACTTGCCTTTTGGGCCCCTCATTCTGTCACCTTTGAGGTCCCAGCTCCCACCACCCCCAGTGGAGACCAAGCCCTGCTATGAGTTCGTTTCCTCCTTGAAATCAAATAATGTATAATTAGTGTCCAGCCCTTGATAGACCTGGAACCCAGGGAGGCAGGGGTCTCGATGCTCAGCATGGACTCTGGCAAACAGTAAGTGCTCAATAAATGACTACTGTTTCGTAAAGAAAAGCAGCAGCCCCCAGCCCTTCAGCATCCCTCAAACCCTCCCCAGTGCCCAGCCCTGCTGGGGGAGGAGGGCTGGGGGAAGAGCCAGATGGACCTGCCCCTAAGGAGTCCAGATCTCATGGAGGGTGGGGTGAAGCAGGCGGGAAAGAGGGGAAGGCTTGGGAAGGGGGCGGGGTCATGCCCCTCCCTCCACGTGCCTCCGTAACTTCCCAGAAGCAGGAACACCTGACAGTTGTCCGTGTCGGGATCACAGACAGGGGTCGGACGCAAAACCAGTGCGTGGTAAAAAGAAGTCGTCATCCTCTGAGTTCTCTGATGGCGGGGAAAGAGTACATTTTTCATCAGCCTAGACAACAAAAACAAAGCAAAACCAAGCATTTGGAAAGAACTTAGTTGGCCATGGCCTTGAAGTGTGTCACCTTTCCAGCTAGTGATGCGCTCAGCACCCTGCCCGAGCCAGTGTGCTCAGCTCGTTTTGCCTTGCTCAGGACACAACGTGGAGTCTTTCTAGTTTGCCAGAATGATTTGCCGTGTCTCTTTATTCTCCAGGTCCCTCTGGGGGCTCTCCACTGGCCATAGGGCCAGGTGTCCCCCCGTCCCTGGATTTGGGTCTGAGTTCCTGGGAAGAGTAGCTGGGGACACAAGCAGAGGGTGACAATGGCCCCACCCCAAAGACTCATCCTGCCACCCTGGTGGGAACAAAGCCTTGAGGAATGAGAGAAGGGGGCGAGGGTCTGGGTGGGTGGCCAGCAAGAGCTCTTAGGGGACTGGGCTAAGAGCCTGGATGGGGCTTCCTCAGACCGGCATTGACGATGACGACGAATCACAGGTCCCCGGGTCTGGCCCCGGGTGGAACACTGGCTGCCCTAGAGGCCTAGTGCAGCCTGCGCTCACGCAATCACCTATAGGTTCAGGACCTTAGCGCACAGATGGTGGGGTTCGCCAGTGTCACGCAGATAGGACAGAGGACAGGCCCACGTGCAGGGTCAGGAGGCCCTTGAGAACACAGTTCACCTAGCACATGTGGACGCGGTACAGCAAGACGGAGGCGGAAGGCCCGGCAGGGCCCCAAGGGTGGTTCGGGAATTCAGGATGTGGTCCAGCGCGGCTCATAGTTGCATTTGGATTTGAGGTCACCGGGCTGTCCTGTGGCGAGTAGGTAAGAGAGAGACTGGAGGGCAAGAAGGGGCAGCGGTGGCCAGAGAGAGAGAAGGGGTGAGGAGGGACAGTGGGCCAGAGACCTCAGGGACAGGAGCACCATTGTCGCAGACATCTCTGCTTGGTGAGCAGAGCTGGTGGGGCTCCAGGTGTCCGGGCTCAGAGGCTCGCGCACCTGTCAGAGCATCTCTACCACCTGTCACAGCGTCTCCACCCTCTGGCTCCAGCCAGCAGCTAGTCTGCCTCCTCTCTCTCTCCTGCTGGCTCTTCCTGGTTCCTTGTCCCCAGCTGGAGGAGGGGGTTCTGAGCCCACCAGCAAAACTGCAGCCTCCTACCTTTCATCTGGGCAAGGCAAGAATGGGGGTCCCCCGGCCCCCGCCACTGCACTCCCTCACTCCTGCAGTCCCCACTGTGGCCACACAGCCCCAGCCCTCTTCAGTCAGGGAGGCTTCGCCCCCTGGCCGCCCCTCTTCTGAACCCTCTCACTCAGGAGGCCCAGGACAGCCATTCCTGCCCCCTCCAGCAGGCCCACCACTGCCATGACCGAGCCCTGGCAGCTGCCCTGAGAGAGGAACTATGTGTCTATTTTACACACAAGGAAACTAAGGCTCGGGAGGGGGCAGTGACCTGTCCAGGGTCACTCAGGGAGGAACTGAAGAGATGGGGTCCCTGAGATCTGTCTGTCTCTCAATCTCAGCTCTTTCCCCCTACCCAAAGCAGCTCCCGTAAAGAAGGGCACGCCACACACAGCGTCAATGAACCTGCCGCACAGGAAGTACTTTATTATTTCTGATCTGCTCAGGGCTCTCCCAATCGCAGAACAGTGAAAATGCAAACCAGCTAAGGTCGATAAGGGATTTATGGCTCAAAAGCCAAAGAAAGAACGCGGTAGTGAAGGTTCCAAAGCCGTTCCAGCAGAAAAGCTTCTGGCCAAGGGGGTCACATGCCCATCTCTGAACCAACCACAGCACCAGGATGGGGCACTCTGATTGGCCAGGCCTGGATCATGCCTCCTTTGCTGTCCTCAGTAGTGGGCACAGGGCTTGCTACCAAGAGGGAAGGGAAGAAAATACAGCTCAGAGAGATTAAGCAACTCTCCCAGATCACACAGCATGCCCTGAATCCGTGTGTGTGTGTGTGTGTGTGTGTGTGTCTATGTCTAGGTGGGGTGAGGGTGGTGACACAGTAGTTTAGGAGAGAGATTCTCCCGGCTTCTATGGGAGAAAGTTCAAATTTCCTTTTTTCTGGCACTGAGGTCCTCCAACCTCTGGCTCTTGCTAGGCCGTCTCTCTCCCCACCTCCCCTTCTGATCACCACCGCCCCCCAACACGTGCAGCCCCCAAAGATGTGTCCTACCTGCTCTGCTGGACTAGGCATGTCTGACAGGGGTGGGGCCTTACTCCTCTCTAAACCCCCTCTCCCAACCCTACTTCCCCGACTCCAGGCTTGGAGCTCAGGGCAGCTACTTATGAAATGTGTGGATTCTGGAATGAGCTGGAAAGGATACAACGGTCCTCAGGTCAAAAACCTCCACACAGTCAGCTCACCACCTCCAAGGCCATACAAATCTGCTGCTGCTGCTGATTTGGGGCAAGTCAGTCCCACCCCCACCCCTCAAGCTGCCCCCCCCCCCAGCTCACCTGCCTTCGGGGCTTCGCCTCCAGGCCTTCTCTGGGAGATCAAAAGTTTTCTTTGGGCCCAGCGTATACTCAAGAGGATGCCCTACAAAGACACACACTTTGATGCATGCACACACACACACTCACACACCATAGCACCCCAGCTGTTTCCTTCAAAAAGGGATGGTGACCATCTCCCACTCAAGTCTTCCCTTTGGGGAAGCAGCCCAGGAACCCGGAGATGGGGATTTAAGGGCGAGGAAGAGACACCCCACCTCTCTGCCCCTGCGGGGACCTCTGCTAAGAACAAAGAAAGAATTCCCCGGGCTGGACACACGTGCCCAGCACCCACCCCAGGCACCCAAACCCGTGCACAGCACACGCAGGCCTCCCCATGGACTCTCAAGGCCGGAACACGTCCCTGTTCCCACTCATGACTACCCTCACCACACGGGTGGACTCCACTCGCTGTCGCACAGCCACCAGGACCCTCCCCACGCCCCCCCACCAGAGCACAGCCGCTGCAGAGAGCCCGTCCATCCACCCCGCAGGCCCAGGAAAGCCCGAGGGTGTAGGGCCCGCGTCTCCGGAACCTCCGTCGCCCAGGCCTGGGTGGCAGCTGCGGGGACAGTGTATGAGGTGGGGGATCCGGCCGCTCGAAGGTCCGCCTGTCCCCTGCCTGCGCGTCCGTCTGGGCCTTGGCCTTGGCCTCCGCCGGCGGGGGTGCGACCCCTAGCGCCCCAAACACATACGGGGGTCTCCGCGGACCGACGGGCCGATGGCGGCGGGGACGGCCACGCGGGACCGAGAACGGCCGAGACGCGCGGCCGCGGGAGCCGCCGGGGAGGCCCAACTGCAGCCTCGTGGCGCCACCTATGGTCCGCACTGCGGCGGCTTCCCGGCCCCCGGCGCCCGCGGCTCGGTCCTGCAGCCCGTCTCCGAGTCTCAGGGTGGCCCCGCCGCCCCTCCCGGATTCAGCCCCGGGGTTGGGGTTGGCGCGGGCGCTGCCACCGCGTCACGTGCAGAGAGGCCCCGGAGCCCGCAGCTGCGACCTCACCTGCCCCTCTGCTCTGCTGCCCCCTCTTTCCCGGTTACAGAAGGGGACACGGAGGCTCGGCCACAACCAGGAAGTGGAGAGACCAGGCCGGGACCTTGACTCTGGGGCTTGTGGAATCGGGGCAGCTGAAGCTGGCCTGCCACCCCCCTGGCCACTGACCATGCTCACCTGTACCCACCGGCCTCATCCGAGAAGATCCATCTGCCTCCAGTCCTCCTCTGAGCCCCCAGCCTCCCCCTGAGCCCCCCACCCACAGCCTGCCCCTCGTCCTCGGGAACTGCTCCCACCTAACACTGTCCTGGAGTCTTAGAAAAGTCACACCAGGAAACAAGAAGCTTGGAAACCCAGCCTCACTACTCACCTTGGGCCCAGAAAACCGAGAACTGTGTAGTCTCCTTTGCCCTGGCCTGGCCTCTGTGAGTCAGATTGTCTGTCTAGACTGAGATCCTCAGGCCCCTCTGTCTGCCACCACCTACTGTGGCCTGCAGGGACAGGGTGATGACAGTGGTGAGAACCTTTGGAGCATATGCTCTGGGCCAGGCCCTGAAATCCTCATTCCGAATCAACCCGTGTGGGAGTATTATTACTATTCTGTACTAAACTGAGAATCAGGAGGCTCGCCAGAGCTCACATGTAGCAGGTGAGGGGCAGAGTTGAGATTGGCCTGGTGACGTGACCCACCCTGGCACGACCCGCTCACTCATATATACATCACAAGAGTCACAATAATACTGGTCACATGTGTGAGATTCCAGCCCAAGCCTGGCCCTCAATGTCCCCAGCATGGCAGATGCCTCCAGGCTGACCCTCCAGGTTTACATACGGGCAGAATGAGTCCACAGAGATCCTTGGCCTGGCTCAGGATCACACAGAGCTGCTGTGGCCTAGACTGCTCAAAACCCAGGCAAGACAAGAGTCTAGGGCCCAGCTGGGCCTCCAGGGTCACAACCCCCACTGTGTAGGGTCAACAGCTCAGCTGCAGCTCTTTGTCTGGGAAGGGAGGGGACAGACATTGACACAAGCAATAACAAACTCAGAGGTCAGAGTTGACGTGAAGTCTTGGCTGGGGCTTGGAGAAGCCCAGGGAAGAGACTAGATGTGGGAGGGGCCCATCAGGGAAGGAGTCCCAAGCAAGTGACACCCAGTGGGTTTTAAAGGATGAGTAGGAGTTTGCCAGTGGAAAAAATGCAGGCAGGGATATTTCAGGGGACCCGGGGATTTCAAGGCCTGAGGGAGCATGGCCAGTTCCATCTATACCTTGGTAGTTAAGAGTATGGACTAGATAGGCCTGGATTGGGGTCCCAGTCCTGTTGTGTGACCCATGGCAGGTGACTTAACCTTTTGAGTTTGCATTTCCTCATCTGTAAAATGAAAGCCATGATGATCTCTTCAGTCACGGGGCAATTGCAGAGTTAGCACAGGGTGGGACGCACAGAGGGGAATACACAGGTACCCAGTAGAAAAGACTAAAGGCTATTGGTGGGGACCAGATAGGAACAATGAATGATGTGGCTGAGGAGGTCATCAGAGATCAGATAGCGAGGGACCTTGAAAGTCAAGCTAAGGAGTTTGGCTTCCTGCTGAAGGCAGTGGGAGGGCGTGGAAGGGCTTTGAGTCAAGGGGTTACAAATGGGATTTATGTTTTAGAGGGTGCCCACGGAGCAAAGGCGAGGGTGTCCCCGAAGAAGGATGGAGAAAAGGGCCCTGAGCTCTAACCCCAGCCGTGTCCTTGCCCCTCTGCCCCCCTCGGCCCCGATGCTTCTCATCCTCAGCTCTGTGAGGTAGAGACACCGCCCTACCCGATTCTGAGGCTGAGCGGGGCTGGGGTGGGGCCAGCCTGCAGCTACAGCCCCAGACACCTCAGGCCCAAGCACCTGCATCCCAGAGAAAGACCCAGGGTTCCTGGTGACCAGGCCTCTGCCTTCCTCAGAGCTGCCCTGCCCCCCACCACACAGAGACACTCCGAAGTCCCCATTACAGAGAAAGGACAGGCGGTGCCGCCATAATTTCTATTTCCTTCTAAATAGATGCTCCCAGACCTGCTCCCACAAAACCAATTAAAGCACCTGCCTGGGATGGGGCTTTGTCAGCAAATTATTTCCAGGCTCTGAGGCCCAGGAATAAATCTCGGAAGGAAGAAGTGGATCAGACGAGGAGGGGAGCTGGAGATGGGGGGCCGGAGCAGCCAGGCAGGACAGAGGGTCACTCTGCATCCAGGCAGCTGCAGACGGGGTCTTTTGCGCAACCCTCAGACCCCGAGCCCAGACCTCTACAGCTGTGCCAGAGAATCGGTCACCAAGGTGTCCAGACATTCTGGCTTCATGTGGAGAACTCTCCCTGGGAAGCTGCTTGGAAATGACTTCCGGGGCGGTGGTTGGGAGTGGTGGCCTGAATATCTCCACGTTATCCTCAACACCAACCATCCCGCACCCCTGGGGGGCTTCTCTACCACGTAGCGGGAAGCAGGTGCAGACAGCCTCAGTGGGAGTCGAGAGGCTTTGGCTCCCAACTCACTGTTGGGACCTTGTCCAAGTACTTCCCTGCTTTGGCCCTCAGTGTTTTTATCTGTAAAATGGAGGTGGATGGGAGTTTGGCCAGCCCTCCCAGCTCCAACATTACTGGCACCTGTGAAACTCCATCAGCCTTCCAGTTCAGGCCCAGGCTGGCCTTCTAGAATGCCATGGACTCTCTCCTTGGGCAGGCAAAGGCCAGAGGGTGGGTGGAGTCCCATCCAGTGCAACCATTATTGCACCCAGGAGCCCAGAGCCTGGCAGAGGGAAGGGAGGAGCTGAGGGAGCCCTGGATGGGGAAATGGGCAGTGATTCCTACATAGAGAGCAGAGGCTGTCCGGGGAGGAATCATTGGAACTATGCTTTGAAAGTCGAATGGAGTTCACTGGGTCGAGATGTCATTCTCCCAAAATAGAAATGGTTCCAGTTCACATTGGCATCTCTGTGAGAATTCGTAAAAGACACCCTTTCTTCCTCTTTACTCCCATCTTTCAGGAAATTGTCCTAACTTTAGAAAATCTGCCATGTCTTCGACATGAACAGTGAATGCCCCTGGGATTGTGCAGTGTACAACTTCCACAACTGCACTGTAGCTCTAGGAGAATCAAGCCAGGAGGGGCAAGGAGCTGCCCACCCCAGCAACCTTGAGAGGAACAGAGGGAGGAGCACAGAGTCCTCCTGCCAGCAGAGGAGTGCAAGGGGACGGTCCTCAGGGGTGATATGAGATGGACATGCTCCATCCCCCAAAACACTATAGACTCAGAAGAATCTATCTGTGGATACAGAAGAATCAGTAGAGTGACCGACACCACCATGAATCCTCACTGAACCCCACAGCAGGACACAGTGGAAGAAACTGAGGCAGCTGGAGACCACGTCACAGAAGGACTCCACGTCCATGCTTGGAGAGGCAGATACCACTTCCTCCCTCTCCATTTGCACACAGGCGACTGCGGCCCCCTGGTGAAGGGACAGGAGTGGAAAACCTGAGCAGGCTATTGGGTGTAAATCCATGCCAGGCTGCGTGTGGGCACTCTGGCCAGTGTGCAGTCACTAAGCATCAATGACTTCCCACGGCCCCTTCGTGCCAAGTCTGTGGGGAGCCAGGGACACGGAGGAGTTCACCTTCTAGACACAACTTCTGTCGTGACAGGGGCGAGACGGAGGCTCAGAGGTTAAGTGCACATGCCCGAGGGTTCTTGGCTGGCACACTGAACAGGGGGCTTCCAGAATCAGCTCCCACACTGAGCAGAGAGAAGCTGGGCTTGCCTGAGGAAGTTTCCCGGGCCTTCAGGATCTCCGCAGAGCCTTGCTCTTGCACAGCTGGGCAGGGCTGGAAGGGCCTGGAAGTCAGGATTTGTTTTGGTTTTAGTTTTTAATAAAGGTGATTCTAAAAAGCAGCCTAGTACAATACAGTGATACAAGCTCACACAGCTTGTGACAAGCTGTGTGGCTTTGGGGCACATTACTCAGCTTCTCTGAGCATGAGCTTCCTCATCTGCAAAGTAGGAATCCTAACACCTCCCGCAGAGGGGCATTTTGAGGACAAAATGAGATAACGTATGTGTATCAGTTAATGTCCAGCCAGGAACACAGTATTTAAACAGGGAATGTGATCCAAGGAATTAACCACACAGGAGACAGAAGAGCTGAGAAGCCAAATTGGATAGGGCAGTGACCCAGAGACGATTGTAGCGGGAAACCACTTTCCCTCTGGGCACAAAGGGAGGACATGGGGTTTCCAGGGGCCATCTGGTGGAAGCTGGAACCAGGGAGGACTCATCCAGGTGACAGGCGGCACAGCACAAAGTACCCAGCGCAGTCAGTGAATGGCTGTAATTCCTATTCTTTTCCTTTCTACTATTAAAATGCAGGCTCAATATATTAAAACTGCATTGGTTGTAGCAGAGACCCACCCAAGCCAGGTTAAACATGAAAAAAAGCGAATTTAATAAAATGCTACAGGGGAGTCTCTAAAACCAAAGGCAGGACCGTGGCCTTGACCCAGGACCAGGAAAGGTCTGGTCTCCCCAGCGCTCTCCCGCTGCTTCTCTCCTTGTGTCTGCTTCAGGCTTGTGGTGGCACTCAAGGCCCTGAGCCCCCATGGCAGCAGGAAGGCCCCTGATAGCTCCCAGATTTCCCGCGGAGTCTGGGATTCCTTAGTCACCTTTCCAAATTCCTGGAGAAGGCCTTCTGATTGGCCTGGCTTGGGTACCAGTGCCCATCCTCGTCCAATCAGCTATAGCCAAGGGGGTGGAGTCACAGGCTGCCAGTCACTTTGCCCACCGTAGGTGGGGAGTATGGCCCACGGATTTGTGAGCCCGCACTGCAAAATCTGTTGAGACAAACAGAAAGTGTTAAAATGCACCTTATTGTTGGAATTATAAAGAAATTTTTGACTTTTCTTTTCAGATTTTTCTATTTGGTTGGTCCTACCGTTATTTTTAACATAAACGATCTTGCAGCCAACAGCCTTCCCCCCCACCATGTCTCCTAGGGATGAATTCCCAGAAGTGACAGTCAACTACACAGCACCAGCCCACCAGCCTGGCTGAAAGGGTCCCTTTACTGCCCCTCCCCGCCCCCCCGCTCCCCCCCCCCCCCCACGCCGGCCATCAGTGGGTAATAGCTGCTGGTATTTTCTCACGAATGATTTTTCCTTGCAAGGGGAGCCCGAATTGAGGGTTTCAGAAGCAAAAAAAGGCAAGTTAGGTATGACGGCTCACTTACCCTCCCTGTGGCTTTCTTTTGTTTTTTTGGTTTGTACATATTTATTCGATTAATTATTATTTGATTATCTGATTAGTTATTATTCCAGACCCCAGTAATCCATTAATCAAAATTATACAGACAAAGTCTGGGCTTAATTAAATGGAACTTTGACCTCTGTTGGGGGAAAAGGAGTTTACTTAACAAGAAAAGAAGGCGAAATAATTTGTGGAAGCCAGAGGGATGATGGTTTTTTCCCCCAATTTTTATTGTAATTATTATAACTTATATATTTATAATATAATATATTATAATTATTCCATTATAAAAATTTCAAAACACAGGAAAGTTGAAAGAATTGGCCAATGAACACTTGTATACCCTCTATCTGGATTCAACAATGATTCATACTTTGTCCAGTTATCACTCTCTGTATATATATATATTTTTTCTTTCCTGAGCCATTTAGAAGAAAGTGGCAGACATCATGACCCTTCATCCCCAAACTTCTTTTCCTCTACTAAGATAAAAACATTCTTCTGTATAACAACAATGCCATTATTATGCCCACAAAAATTAAAAAATATTCCATCATTCCGTTAAGCATTTCAGAGGGATCAGTTCAAAATTCAGGGAGACTAATTGCCTTTGATAAGCAGGGGTTTTTTTCAGTAGTCTCCACTCCCAGAATAGAGCCCAATGCAGGACTTGAACTAATGACTCAGATCAAGACCTGAGCTGAGATCAAGATTCGATGCTTAACCGACTGAACCACCCCAGCGCCCCAAGGAATAAATAATATGTGTAAAAGTACCCAGCCTAGTTTCTAAATACGATAGGAACTTAGTAAACTTAATAGACGAACTTCCATCACCACCACCTTTGAAAACACGGTAATTCTGACCAGCTTGCCTCTCAATGTGAAGCCACGTCAGAGCAGCGTGCACAGGCCTCCAGTGCTCCTGATGGGGCTCCCCCAACTCTCCCCAGCAGCCACAAGAGCAGACACTGAAGGCAAGAGGAAAATTGCTGGAAACAAAAGACAGAGTCACAGGGCGCTGAACTTGGCCTCAGCAGCCTCCCAGTAATGGCACCAGAGAGGGGATCCGTGCCAGCCCATGCTGGATGTGGCAGCCAGAGCCGGGCTCCTGGCCGGGGTCCCTCCACTTACCAGGGCAAGAGCGGGTTTTTTTTTTTAATTGTTTTCAAAACAGATTTCATGTGGTCCCAAAATGAGACCATGATTGTAAATTAAAGTGTAATTAGCCTTTACGCTTTTATATTCATTAACTCTTCTCTGTTAATGATGCTAGGCTAGAGCAGAAACCCTGCATTATGAAACCACATCCAGGAAATAAAATAGTGATTTAGATAATGGCCACAATGTATTGCTACTTACACATAATTAAACAAATGCTCCATTTAAACTTGGAAACATGACTGAATGTTGATTAACCCTCGCCCGGCGATTCTGTTCGGAACTGGGGAAGGAGAGGCGCCGTGAGCTGGTCCGGAACAAAGTGTCTGGGCCAGCCACGTCTGCCTGCCGCATCCGCCAGCCTCGTCCACCAGTCGCACCTGCGCAGGGAGGGTGCAGGTCTCATGCCAGGAAGCATGGCCACCAGTGGCCGTGACCATGGGCCGTGATCCTGGGACCTCTTCAGAAACCATCACCCTATGTGAAATAAGCCAGATGCAAAAGGGCAGATAGTGTGTGATTCCTCTTAGATGAGGTCCCCAGAGCAGTCAAGTTCGTAGCGACGGAAAGTAGACGGGCGGCTGCCAGGGGCTGGGGGAGGAGGGAATGGGGAGTTCGTGTTTAAGGGGTACAGAGCCTCAGCTTGGGGAGATGAAGAAGTTCTGTGGATGGATGATGGTGAGGGTTGTACAACAGTGTGAATGTGCTTCGTGCCATTATGTTATGTGTATGAAGCTCAATTTTCTTAGTTTATGTAAAGCTTAAAAAAGGGGAGCTTGGGTGGCTAAGTCAGTTGAATGACTGACTCTCGATTTCAGCTCAGGTCATGATACCAGGGTCATGGGATCGAGCCCCATATCGGGCTCCACGCTAAGTGTGGAACCTGCTCAGGATTCTCCCTTTCCCTCTGCCCCTCTCCCCAACTTGTGCTCTCTTTCTCTAAAATAATAAATAAATAATAAATAATAAATAAAATATTTTTTAAAATGATACGTAAAGTGTAAAGAAGAAGGGGGAGGGGGAAGGATTCATCCCATCCCACTTAGCTGCTGGACGGGTGCTGACGACAGAAGCTGTCCTCCTCAAGTCAACCCATTCTATCCATTGTGTCTTATGAGAACTGCCTCTGGTTTTATGGACAATTTTTGTATTTTTAAAAAATATTTTTTAATGTTTATTTATTTTTGAGAGAGAGACAGAGCACAAGTAGGGGAGGGGCAGAGAAAGAGGGAGACAGAATCTGAAGCAGGCTCTAGGCTCTGAGCTGTCACAGGCTCAAACTCACAATTTTTGTATTTTTAGAAATTATAATGAAGAATTGTTTAAAATGTAAATTATTTAAAATTAAAATAATAAAACAAAAAAAAGTCACTTATTCAGATACATTGACTAAAACGTAAAGTTTCTGGTTCTCAAACCCACCTAGAGAAAGTACTCAATAATTTTCCATTTGCCACTTTCCTGCGTGTATCTTTTCCAGATAATGTGTGCCTTTGCTGGTTCCCCCAGAACAGACCCTGAGACGAGAACCAGAAGGCAGGTGGATGGTCTAGGAGGTGACCCAGGAAAAGCGAGAAGAGGAAAGTGGGGAAATCAGGTGAGGAAAGGGAAGGGACTGTCCTGGTCACTTATTGCTATGCAACAAACGGCTCCAAAATCTAGTAGCTTAAAACAGCAACGATGATTTGCTACTTCTCAAGATTTCTGTGGGTCAGGAAAGCAGACTGCAGGGACGAATTCTCTCTCCTCCATAGTGAAGCCTCCACTGGAAAACTCAAAGGCTGGGGCTGGAATCCTCGGAAGGTCTCTTGCTTACACGTGGGGTAGCTGATGCTGGCTGCCCACTGGGGGACCTAGCTGAGGCTGTCACCTGAAACCCCCACAGGTACCCTCTCCAGGTGGCCTGGGTTCCTGAAACATGTGGCCAGGTTCCAAGAGCAATCACCTCCCCCCCACCCCAGCCAACACACATACAGAAAAAGTCAGGTGGAAACCATGGGTCCTGTCACCACCGGCCTCAGACGTCATGCAGCATCACTTCTGCAACCAGTCAGGAAGTTTCTGCCCGGGTTCAGATTGGGTGGAATGTCAATAACCCATTGTATGTGGGGAGATACAATTAGCCACAGTTACCAGGCAAGTTACCCTAGTGCGCGCTTGGAACTCAATTCCACTGGGAGCCACTGGGAGGTAGCTGCCACACTAAAATTTATTGAGCATTCACAATAGGCCAGGGCTGTGATAAAGACACAGACCTTATGCCATTTCCTGTGCAGTGGCTACTGTTATTGCCCCCATTCTAAAGGCTTAGAATGTACTGGGGCAGAGACATCCCATCCATCCACCAAAACCCAACTTTTCCTCTTCCCTGACTCACGGCTAGACATTTTCCAGCCTCCTTGCAGCTCCGTTTGACACATGACTGAGTTCTCTGGCAGCCGAATGGGAGCCCAAGTCAGAGGTGCCCCTTCTAGGCCTGGGTCACGTGCTCCTCTATGCTCCTTCCCTTCAGGCCAACAAGAAAACACAACACAACACACCCGCTGAAGATGTCAGACTCTTCCTTCAGCCCGGGTCCCAGAAGCACCTAAGGGAAGAGAGCCCCCTCTCCTTCACTGATCACGCCTCTGTAGCCGGGGTCTGTTACTGTAGCAACAAACATGTTGGGTTTGTTTGTTACCGTAGCTCAGTCTGCGCTAACCCAAGTGCGCCATATTGGATTACATCATCTGCAATTGCCACGTTACCACTTCGTAAATCAAAAATGGTCAAATGTTAGCAAGTTCAGATGACTCAACCCAATACACGAAACTTATTCTTTTCCCCTGTGGGTAGTCCCCCACTTGCTGAAGTACCTTAATTTATTTAACCACTCCCCTTTTGATTAAACATCTGTATCGTTTCCATTTTTTTGACCTCACAAATAACACTGCAGTAGACATTCTTCATTATTTATCATGATGAATTTGTATGGATGTGTCTGCCAGATAGAGTCCACACAGTGGCACTGCTGAATCGGCGCTGCTCATTTAAAACTTTGATATGTAGGGGCGCCTGGGTGGCTCGGTCGCTCAGGCATCTGACCCTTGATCTCAGTTCAGGTCTTGATCTCAGGGTGGTAAGTTCAAGCCCTGTGTTGGGCTCCACGCTCGGTGTGGAGCCTACTTTTTAAAAAATGTGATACGTACTGCTCAGATCACTCTCAAACGTTTTCTAGCAATTATGTGTGTATGTGTATTTGTGCCTGTGTGTTTAAGCAAATGCTGCTACGGGACTTAACTATGTGCCAGTCACTGTTGTATGTTCTTTGCAAATATTAATTTGCTTGATCTTCAAACAACCCTGTGAGGTGGGTTCTATTATTATCCCCATTTTACAGATGGGATGACTGAGGCCAAGAGAGGAAACCTGCCCCAAATCATGCCACTAATACGTGGTGAAGGTGGAGTTGGGATTTGAGCCCGGGCACGCTGTTCCAGAAGCATCTTTATGACCACTGTGAGGGTGAGGCTTGCCCTGAGAGGCCCCCTCGACTCCAATGTGGCCTCTGGGTTGGGTCCTGGGAGGCTTGCTCTGTCCCCTTTCAGGAAAATTAAACAAATAATGATAACAGCAGGGTCACTGCCATTGTGAGCACTGGGCAGTAAGAGCTGCACATGCTCAGTAAAAAACAATTTAAAAATGAGTAACTCACAGGAATCTTCCCCTGACTTCCTTTCTTCTTACCCAGGTGCATGGCTTCATGTGTTTATTGGTCCCTGGAATCAGACCAAGCTGAGCATGCCATCTGGCCCAGAGGCAGTCATGTGCCCTTCTCTGAGCCTTTGTTCTTTTGTCGGAAAAGTGGGGATAATGACTGGACTTAGCCCAGAGTTTGCGAGGACGACACGAGGGCGACATAAGTAAAAGCAGCACAATTTCCATCATTTACTTAAGAGCCCCTCGCTTAAACATGAGCAACAGTAGCACCAGGCCGAGAACCCACAGGGGTGGCAGCTTCCAGCGGCCGCAGACATCCCTGGCTTCTCAGGCTGCCCTGGGGGAGAATCTTTCTCTGACCCCAAGTCCCCCTTCGCATCCCCAGCCCCTCCCACAATCATGTCAGGCCTAATATAGTATACACATGAGGGGCGCCCGGGTGGCTCAGTCGGTTAAGCGTCCGACTTCGGCTCGGGTCACGATCTCACAGCCTGTGAGTTCGAGCCCCACGTCGGGCTCTGGGCTGACAGCTCAGACCTGGCACCTGCTTCAGATTCTGTGTCTCCCTCTCTCTCTCTCTGTCCCTCCCCCACTCACGCTCTGTCTCTCTCACTCTCTCAAGAATAAATCAACATTAAAAATTGTTCTAAAAATAATATACACATGATGAGTCCCTGTCCTGTAACACTCACAGTGGCTCTGCTTCCCGACCGCCACCTTGCCGGATAGCTATTGGCATTGGCAATGCTTCCGGAACAGAGAACCTTCAGGATGGGAATCTGGCATTTGTTCTCTGTTCTGGGTAGATCTGGAGGTGTTAAATACCTGCTATTGGGGTGCCTGGGGGTGCCGGGGACACTGCTGGTCCATGGCATGCAACAGTGAAGTAGTCACTTAAATTATCACCTTTAGACCCCTGCAGTCAAGGCCTCTGGCAGGCTCTGGGTGACCAAGCAGCAGCTGGCATGGCATGAGTCAGTGGAAATAAATAGGGACTGTGGGCTGCTTGGTTGCTTCTAAGTGCACTGGAAACTTGGGAAAACAAAGATGAGCTCAGGGCTTTCCTGATCAAAGTCTGACTGACGAGCCAGAGGTCCTCTCTATACCTGGAGAATCTCTGGTGGCCTGTCCTGAGGTGGTGTCCTTGCCGGGGAAAAATGACCTTCCTCAAGACCACCTCCCCCCACCCCCACCCCACTACTCGTTGCTTCTAGATTTATAACCAGACTCAAGACCTGGAAGTTTCAGGTCAGGTATAAGGTGTGACCCATGAGGAGGCGTGGGACACACCAAAGCATTACAAGATGTTGCCAGCTCATATCAACAGGGAAACGTGTATGGCAATGGACCCCAAGTGTGGCACATCCTAACAGAAGGAATGTAATGTTGCATCCGGGCGAATTTATTGACGTGGGTGGGTGCGCTAAGCACCCAATCCGATCCTGGATTCCTTGTGTTAGCTCAAGCAACTAGAAGTGGCTCTAAAGGTTTGCTCAGTTGGTTCTTGAAACCTGGACCCCAAGTGTAGCCTACCCTGAGTGTAGCTGAGATTCTAGAATTTCTTTTTTTTTTTTAATTTTTTTTTTAACGTTTATTTATTTTTGAGACAGAGACAGAGCATGAACGGGGGAGGGTCAGAGAGAGGGAGACACAGAATCTGAAACAGGCTCTGGGCTCTGAGCGGTCAGCACAGAGCCCGACGCGGGGCTCGAACTCACGGACCGCGAGATCATGACCTGAGCCGAAGTCGGCGGCTTAACCGACTGAGCCACCCAGGCGCCCCTAGAATTTCTTTAGTGTAGAAGAAAGTATTCAATAATTCAAGAGAGTGCCCAAATGCAGAAGTGGGCTTATTATTTAATACCTGTTCAACCATCCCCTAAGTTTTGGGGGGTGGGCAGGGGAATGGGATTAATTGATCAATCAATCACAGTGCTCCCAAGACTGAAATAAGTGGGCAGCCTAATAAAATCTTGATTTGTATAGGCAGAAAACTGCAGGTCTGGTAAATAGAAATCTAACTGAAGCAACAAAGTAGAAAATGGCGGCCCCTCCAGACTGGGCCGTTCATGGACGCAGAGCCCCTTGAGTGAAAGAGGAGTCCGGATCCGCTTGAGGAAGGACCCTGCCACACAGCCACGTTGTATGCTGTAAAATTTCCTCCTGATTTTCCTCCAAAGGGCCCTGAGGCCACTTACCAGAGTGTGCATTGGAGAGAAGGAACTACAAGATATTTTAGGGATTATTGGAGGCTGGTTCGGAGCCAACATTAGTTCCAGAAGACCCAACATGCCGCCACGGTCCACTCAGAGTCAGGGCTTCTGGAGGTATTCTGGCTATCTACTGCTGTGTAACAAACCATAACCATCTTCTTATCTTGTAAATCAGGAGTGCGGATGGGGCTCAGTGGGATTCTCTCATTCCTTGTGCGGTCAACTGAGATCACTGGCAAGGGGCTGCTCTGGGGGGTCTGAGGTCCTTTCGCTCACATATCTGGTTCCCTGGCAAGGTTGGCTGGTAGGCAGGCCTCAGCTGAGACCGGTGACGGTCTGGAAGGAGTCTGACTTCCCTGAGCAAGTGTGCCAAAAAACAAGGTAGAAAGTGCCTCACCTTGTGTGACCTGGCCTCAGATGTCCCACAGCGTCACTTCCTTTACAGTCTATTGCTTGAAGCAGACACAAGCCCACCCGCATTCAAGGGAAGAGGACACAGACCCCACCTCTTGATGGGGGAAACGTCAAAGCATGCATGGCCATGTGTTAAGAATACTGCAGGAAATCACCTCAGGTAATTAGGATAAGCTGGCTGAGCGCCAGGTCATGTGGACGCAGTAGGTCCCTGAACACAGCTCAGGGTTGTTTTCCCAGTTTTGGAAAGCACAGTTGGAGTTGACATCTTGAACAACCGGTGGTTCCCCTACCTGTGCAGTGAGGGCTCTTACGGGAGGCAAGGCCAAAAGAAAGCCCCCCACCAAAAGGGTAAGCCAGAAGCAAACCGCATTCCCAGAGGGATGGCAGGGAGAGTGTGTACCCCCCCAAGGACATGCAGGATGTGGGGGTGGTGATTCCCATGACGTCCCCATTCAACTCACCGAGATCGGGTCTGTACAGAAGACTGATGGAGCTTGCAGAAAGGCAGGAGACATCGTAAACTCATTCAGGTGGGGATCCCAATTGCAGCTGCTGTTCCAGATGTGGTTTCTTTGGCTGGAGCTGACCAGTGCATCTGGTACCCCTTCCCTGATCAAAGCAGTTAACTTTCAGTTGGTAGGGTGGGCAATAGACCCTCCCCATCCTACTTCAGGGCTGTGTCAACTATCCAGCCGTCTCTCACAGGCTAGACCACGGGGGCCTTGAGACTCCTCCTCTTCCACAGGCCATCACACTAGCGTTCTGAGCCCCCCCGATGACCACTCCCCAGGGACATCAGACAGCTACCTGGCAGCAGGTGGATTACAGTGAGCCACTCCCATCATAGAAGGAGCAGTACTCTGTCCTCCTTGGTATAGACACTTATCCCGAGCGTGCATTTCCCTGCCAAAACCACTACACCTACAGAATGCCTCAGCCACCATTGTGGTGTACCGACAAGCTTGGCTTCTGACCAAGGAACTCGTTTTGCACCAAAGTAAAGGGCCTGTGGAATCCCTATCGTGCTAAAGCAGGTGGCTTTATGGAATGGTGGAACGGCTTTTTGAAGATACACTGCAGGGCTGGGGCAGTGTCCCCCAGGATGGGCACGTGATCTGAATGAGTAGGCAACATGGGTTGCTATTGCGCCCATGGCCAGAATGCATGGGTCTGGGGGGTCGAAGGATAGAAAAGGCCTAGCCTGTCTCCTTATCATCCCTAGTGACCCACTAGCAAAATTTTGTTTCCCATTCTGCAATTCTGAGTTCCCAAGGGAGGAAAATTCCTACCAGGGACACAACAATAGTTCCACTAAAGCTGGAAGCTGAGCCTGCCATCTGGCCACACTGGGTTCTTTATACAGTGAAATAGGGTTGCTAAATATACAATGGGGGTTTGGACGGGTATGGTTGGAATGGAAAACGGGCAGGAGCATTAGTGACATAGACCCTTCAGGAATGAAGGTCTGGGTCACCCCAGCAGGCAAGGAACCACACCGGCTGCTGCTTGACGTGGACAAAGAGCATGTGAAACAGTAGCGGAAGAGGAATTCATTCCAGCTCCTGCCATGTGGCCTGTTGTAGAAGCAAGGACTGTAGTCACTTGTATTTTTTTTTTAATTTTTTGATGTTTATTTATTTTTGAGAGAGACAGAGACAGAGACAGAGCACGAGTGGAAGAGGGACAGAGAGACAGAGGGAGACACAGAATCCGAAGCAGGCTCCAGGCTCTGAGCTGTCGGCACAGAGCCCGATGCGGGGCTCAAACTCACGGACCGTGAGATCATGACCTGAGCCGAAGTCAGATGTTTGACTGAGCCACACAGGTGCCCCTGTAGTCACTTGTATTTCTTCCTTGTCTCCATAGAGATGTATTTATATAGAATCAATTCTTTTTCTTTCTCTCCCTCTCCCATCACCTCATTAGAGAATGTGAAGTGCACTGAGGCAGGTATCGTGCTCCAGTCTAGGATATCGGAAGGCGAGTGTGACACAGTTGGAAGGGAGATAACCATCACCCTGACATCAAGGGGACTGTGTGTGCCTTGTGTAACCCACAGCTGCAGACCCCCCGAGGGGAGCCCCACATCAGCAACTGCCCCGCATAGACTTCTCCCTGAGTGCCCCCTTTACAGCCAACAGCTGGGTGGCTGGCCAGGCTTTGGACTGGCCGGCCAGTAAGACTTCCCCAGGTCCCCCAATTTCTCCTTCAGGGGCATCACTTTCCCAAGCCCTTCCACACCATGTCAGGCCTAACTGTATATAGACCGTTATCCCATAACACTCTCGGTGGCCCAGGACGGACCCTGCTGGGCACCAGAGACACCTGTGTCAGGGCTGGGAGGTGAGAGAGCATGGAGACAAATTCTGTCCGGTCCTCGAGTGGAGAAGGACAGTAGGAAGCAGCTCTGGGGGAGGGTATCTTGGTCCCTCTGCCAGATAGAGTTTTGTGCTCGAGGAAGCTTGTGGGACATGGCCCCATACCACCAAAGTCCCCTCCCTGCCTGCCCTTCTGCAGGGCCTTGGGCCAGGCCCTGCCTTTCCTGTGTCTGTTTCCCCACCTGTACGCAAAGAGAAAGAGTCATCCATGAAAGCATTTCCAGCTTCCAAACTTGCTGAGTCTCCTCTGGGAAGTATCTGGTTTGGGAGAACAGAGTATTCCTGCCCCACTAGACCTGACTCACATCTTGGAGAGCATAGCCCCAGCCCTGGGCCAGCCCTGCAGCGGGACCCAGACCCTGGGCCATGTCTGAGGTCTACAAGGGGCAGAAAGCGGAGTCTGGTGACCCACATCATCTCTGCTTGATGGATGTTCTCTAGCTGGAGGGCAGCAGGGTCCAGGCTATGCAGAAAGGGGACACTTCCCCTCCAAAA
Organism: Neofelis nebulosa; assembly: GCF_028018385.1. Taxonomy (NCBI): domain Eukaryota; kingdom Metazoa; phylum Chordata; class Mammalia; order Carnivora; family Felidae; genus Neofelis; species Neofelis nebulosa. The sequence goes on from NC_080793.1 coordinate 10,498,418, forward strand.
CCGAGAGCACGTGGCCCAGTGATACTGGAAATAGCTCTGGTGGGGTGGCTTGGCGGGGACGCTCGCCCCCCAGCACGGATGAGGAAAGCCAGGTTCAGGGAGGGAAGTAACTCCAAGGCACCACAGGAAGTGAAGGGTGAAGGAGCCGGAGTCAACCTGGCCCCCAAGCCCTGTCCAGTGAAGACAGTGTGGTTTAGTGGCTGTAGGAGTGTTCTAGGGCCACCGCAGCAAAATCCCATAGCCTGGGTGGAGGAATGGCTGACACTTACTGTCCCATAGTCATGGAGGCCAGAAGACTGAAATCCAGGTGTGAGCCAGGTTGATTCCTTCTGGGGGAGGACCTTTTCCCAGTTTCTGGTGGTCGTAATTTTTGTGTCCCTTGGCTATCCCTTCTGTGCTGTAACTTCACATGGTGCTCTCCCTGTGTGCTCTCTGGGCCCACATTCCCCCTTTATAGGAGGACACTAGTCTCCACCAGTCATACCGGATTAGGGCCCAATGACGAATGATTTCCTTACTTGAAGACAGGGTCTTTACAGAGGTAATCAAGTGTTGTAACCATTGCACTGACTCTGGGGGAGGGCAGTGAGGCGTGCTGAGAACTGGGGTTTGTGTGATAGATGGTATGAGCCACACCCCTCCATGGATGAGCCTGGGTCGGGGGGCCTCCAGCATCCAGAGCACCCAAGTGTTTCTCATCCCAGGACTCTCCTGTCAACCCGTAGATCATCCAAGATTCTGCACATCAGGCTTCCTCTGGGAAGAGTAGTCAGGGCTGCAAGGCCTCCAACCGGAGTCCCCATTCTCTAAGCCGCCCCTGATGCTCAGTCCATCCCAGCCCCACCTCCTCCAGCCCCTCCATCAAAACCTGCACTTCCTCCTACAACATAAAAGTAAAGATTTTAAGGGGTGCCTGGTGGCTCGGTCGGTTAGGCGTCTGGCTCTCGGTTTTGGCTCAGGTCATGATCTCACAGTTCATGGGATCGAGTCCCACGTCGGGCTCTGTGCTGACAGCCCAGGACCTGCTCAGGATTCTCTCTCTCTCTCTCTCTGTCTCTCTCTGCCCCTCCCCCCTTTGCACTCATGTGTGATCTCTCTCTCAAAATAAATAAAACTTTAAAAAAAGATTTTAACTTGATTACCACGGTAAAGACCCTGTCTCCAAATCAGGTCACGTTCTGAGGTACTGGGGGTCAGGATTTCAACATGGGAATGGGGAGGGGGATATCAGAGATAAATTCAACTCCTAACAGTGGCCGAAAGCCCGGATTTGCTACCTGAGTCCTGGGCTGCCCTAAATCTTCCCTGGATGACTTCATTGTTAAATTCACAACAGGCTGGTCTGAGTTCATTCAGAAGGCAGACTGGCAGGCTGCCCCTTTGGAGCATGTCTGGGTAGAGCATGGTGGCCGACAGCAGATGCCATCCTGGACGGTCTGATAAACCAGTTAAGCAGCTTCTGGGCAGAGCAGCCTCCTCCCCACCCAGCTCTGTCCTTGCCAGGGGCCTGGTACGGTGGGCACCTCACATATTCTTTCATGTGGGCCTCACAACCACCTGCAAGGTAAGGATACACTACTCCCATTTTACAGAGGAGGAAACTGAGGCTCAGAGGAGAGAATTCACCTGCCCGGTGTCACAGCTGATGAGTGACAGAGCCAGATTCAAAGCCTGACAATCCACCTCCTGAGCCTGGCCTCCCACCCCTCACACTCAGCCTCAGAAATGGATACAGGGCCCAGTCTACCTCCTGTGGGGCTGAGGGCATGGACTGGTGAGCAAGGGGGAAGGGAAGAGGAGACCCAGGTCCAGTGACCAAAGCCCGGGACACCAGCCCCAGGCAGGACTCAGCTGCCACCTGGACCTGAGGAGGAGTTAGACCAGGACCAGAACTGCCTCCCCAGCTTTGGTGGGCTGGCTTCCCCTCCAGAGCTCAGCTCTGCCATTGTACAGTAGAGACAGTAATTCCCAATGATTCAGGATGCTGCAGGGCTCCAACAAGATCCACTAGGACAGCTAAGTGTCCATCAGGGCGGGGCCGGCACCTGTGTTATCCCCTTTTGGGCCCAGCCTGGCACTTAGTACAAGCACAACAGTAGACTTGCAGCTTCTATAAAGGTGGATAATTAACAAAATCACAGCTTTTCTAAGCTAAGGTTATGGGACCACTAACTAAACTCCAAGGAGAGACAGGACCCATGGTACAGACTTCAGACGCCATGCAAGCTGTTAAGAATTCAGGTAAAATGTGGGTAACTTGCTAAAGGTGTAGTGTGAGATAGTGTGAGGTACAGAATCCTGGGAGCTGCAGACACAGGGGAGTTCCTACCCACTCACAAGCTCGCCTCCAAGTACCTCACCCGGTGCTCGTAAGAAAGATTGAGGGCAGGGCAAGAGGCCTCCTAGATCACTGATCACTGTGGGAAAGGTATGAAGCCTTTTCCACCCTCTCCACTATGGAACAAGAGCCTCAAGTAGCTGAGAGCCGGTCAGAGAAAGCCCTCAGACCCATTGCAGTTATGGGAATCAAACAGAAACACCCTCCTACTCTGGGGGAGGAATAGAAATACATCCTGGGAGGGGTGCGTGGTGGGCTCAGTCTGTGGACAGTGCAACTCTTAATCTCCAGGTCATGAGTTCTAGCCCCAAGATGGGTGTAGAGTTTACTTAAAATAATAAATAAATAAATAAATAAATAAATAAATAAATAAAAGAAATAAATCTTGGGCTCTGGGCATTAGAAAGTGAAATGGCAACCTGGAGAAGATACACATCTAATAAGGGATTAATATCAAGAATGTGTGTGTGTGTATATATATGTATATATGTATATATATATATATATATATATATGTATATATATCAACTCAATAACAGAAAACCAAACACCCGAGTCAAAAATGGGCAAAAGACTTGAATAGACAATTCTCTCAAGAAGATATACACATGACCGATAAGCACGTGAAAAGATGTTCAATATCATTAATCATTAGGGAAATACAAATCAAAATTACTATGAGATACCACCTCACACGCATTAGAACAGCTATTATTTGAAATAAACAAATAAACAATCAAAACAGAAAAAAACAAGCGTTGTTCAAGGAGGTGTTCAAGAAATCAGAACACTTGTGCCTCCCTGGTGAAAATGGAAAATGGTGCAGCCACTATGGAGATGGTATGGTGGTTCCTCAAAAAATTAAACATGGAATTGCCATAGGATCCAACAACTCCACTTTGGGGTATACTCAAAAGAACTTAAAGTAGGGACTTGAAGAGATATTTGCTCACCCATACTCATAGCAGCATTATTCACAGCAGCTAAAATGTGGAAACAAGCTAAGTGTCCACCGATGGATGAATAGGTAAGCAAGGTGGGGTGTATACATACAAGGAGGTAGGGATGGGTCAAGGGCCAGCAGGCTTTCATTAGGAGCTTTTGGTACCATTTGGATTTTTTAAACTTGGTATTTGTTTGCTTTTAGGGGAAAAACTGCTTTTAGGGGAAAAATGTGTTTGCTTTTAGAGTAATTAAGATACAAATAAAGGAGTGCCTGGGTGGCTCAGTTGGTTAAGTGTCCAACTCTTGATCTAGGCTCAGGTCATGATCTCACAGATCATAAGACACCCCCACATTGGGCTGTGTGCTGACAGCACATAGCCTGCTTGGGATTTTCTCTCTCCTTCCCTCTCTCTGCCCCTCCCTTCTCGCTCTGTCTCAAAAATAACTAAATGTTAAAAAATGTTTTAAAAGTTAAAAAAAAATACATATAAAGAAGATGATGGGGTCGAACTGGTCTCAGGAAGTGTTCCCAGTTCTGCCAATCTGTGGTTCTACAACTGCCTTGGAAACTGGGACCTCAAGGACCGTCTATAATAGAGTCCAGCCTTGGACACATCATTACAGTGAGGCCCGAACTTCAACATCTGAAAACCCATTCACAAATCCTGCCAATTGTACTAGTATTTGCCTAATGATATGGCTAATATTAATATTTCAGAAGGTGTTATGGTTTGAATTGTGTCCCCCCCCCAAAAGATATGTTAAAGTCCCAACCCCCAATACCTGAGGATGTGGCCTCATTTCGGGAGAGTCCTTGCAGATGCAATTGAGTTAATGTGAGGTCATTAGCGCGGGTCCTAATTCAACAGGACTGGTATCCTCATAAGAAAAGGAGGGAGATGCATGGCCAGGAGACGGCCGTGTGACGACAGAGGCAGGGACTGGAGGGGTGCGGCCACAAGCCAAGGACCCCAAGGGCTGCCACTGCCGCCAGAGGCTAGGAGGCAGGAAGGGTTCTACCCAGAGTCTCAGAGGGAGCACGGCCCTGCTGACACCCTGATCTCAGACCTTGGCCTCCAGAAACGTGAGAACATTAGTTTCTTTTGTTTTAAGCCCCCCAGTTTGTGGTGTTTTCTTACAGGAGCCCTCGGAAACACAGAAGGCAACGGGAAAATCAGCACTAGTCTGCCATTAAATCTAAGACATCTACAATGTCTGGGCCCCACCAGCCCTGGCAGCTACACTGCCCATCCCGTCTGTGGAAGCAGGTCTGCCGCCTGGGCCAGGCCTCGGGATGCCTGAAGAACTGGGCCCACTGACGCACCGTTTCTCCAGCCACACACCCGCTGCCACTGGTGGCCACCGTCCTGCTGGCCGCTTCCAAATCCCTGCAGAATCTTTGGAAATGCTCTTTCTGCCACAAGGGAGGGCTCCTGCCCAGGTTAGGAGTTTCAGGGGAGATTCCTGGTGATGTACAGCTGGGGCGGGGGGGTGGGGGGGTGGTGTTACCAGGACGGTCACAGGGGACTTCCCTCCCCAGCAGATGGAGGGAGCTGACCTGGCACAGATGAGCACACTCAGGGAGGCCGGACATGCCCTGGTGGGAGCAGTCCTCACAGACAGTCCTGCACAGGCTCTGCCCTGAAGAGGCCTCTTCTCCCGCTGTCTCTATCCCTCCCTTCCCTGCCCCACAACGTCTTCTGGCTCGGTGCCTCTGACTCTTTGTCAAATGAGTTCATCAATCTGGAACGTAGGTTCATGGAGAGTTCCAGAGATAGGAAGAGAGTCCAGGCTAGTGGGAAAACAGCATGAGGTCAAGAGGCTAGGCTCTCTTGAACCTGGAGTTCAGACATGTGCCTCATGGTCACATGTGTGAATGCTGTGAGGATATGTGCCCGTGCATTGATATACATGCCTGTGTGTGCACATGGACACATGTGCACGTGTGTGTGTGTGTGTGTGTGTGTGTGTGGTTCAGACAGGAGCAGGGGAGCTCCATAAGCCAACTAGGCCCACTTAAGATGGCTTTCCATCCCCAAACTTTTTGCCCAGGAAATGTAATTAATTTAAACACTATTCCACCTCCTTTCCCCCCACCCCCAACCCATCACTATTGATCACAACAACCCCAGTCTCGGGTCCTCTGTTTGGAAAGTCTTTTTCAGCCTGGTGCTCACCAGCTCGTGACCAACTTCCAGGTAGAGTAAAGGATTAAATGGAAGGCACAATAAGAAGTGAAACAATTAGAATTTCTGCCTCATTATCATGGTAATCTTATCAGTCGGATAATGAGGTATTAATGGAGATTTAATGTGCATCTCATAACAGAATCCCTTGGAGAAAACACACAGGGAAATTGCTGTAAATCCACTTAATGATGGAGAAGTCCCAAAACACCATATTCCAAAGGATGAAAAATGCAGGATGCAAATGAGAAAGAATCAAGGTCAATAACACCACGGGGACGGGCCTAATGGCAGATTTGGAGATATATGTAATAAAAATTGCATGTTGCTTTTAAACCTCACCCTCTGTTGTTTTCAAATGTGCATTCCTAGTAATGAAACACAGAAGTGCAGCCAGAATGATTTGTATGTTTTAGAAACCATAGGGGGGATGGAAACATGTCTCACAACCCATCAGGCCCCCTGAGGGGAGCCATGGGAAATGGGGTGTTTTACCGAGAGGTCTCCAAGTGAAGGGGGGCAGAAGGAGAGCCCTTTGGCTGGCAGAGGGGGAAGCAGCCTTTCTGAGTTCAAGGTCATTTGGGAAACAAGCATGCATTTACTTCCGCTCCTTCATTCAACCCTGTCAGTTGCCTGCCACGTGGCTGACCACAGACAACTCAGAAAGATGAAGGACACACACCGATACAAGCCAAACATAAGAGCTCTAATTCATAGAGCACCTACTATGTGCCACGTATGGCATCACTGAAATGCCATACATGGATGATCTCATTTAATTCCAACAGCAACACTGGGACAGAGAAACTATTAATATCCCCATTTCTCAGATGAGAAACTGAGGCTCAGAGAAATTAACAGTCTCATGTTGCATCGTGGCCTGAACTTCACCACTACTGTATTAGGTTGAACCATATGAAGCTGCCCATATTTGACCGGGACCCACAAAAAGAGTAATTTCAGATGGATCAGGCTAGTATTTTACTTTGTGGCTAGGGTCCCTTTCTAAGATATGGAAGCCTCTGAAAAAGGCAGAGAGAGGGACAGAAACCGTGCAGCTGAGTCTGCTCCAAGGGGCTGCCAGCTCTGAGGCTTCACAGGGGACCAGGGACGAGAACCCAGTGCTTCTGCTACAGCCCCTGGATTCCTATTTCCCACATCAGCTCTGGGGGCTCAGCCAGTGGGTGCTGAGTAAATGGAAAGGAAGCCCCAAAACACCCATCCGGTAAATTAAAAGCACTTTGTGAATCGGAAAATGCTAAGCAAATGTTGGCTGTTCAGTTCTTATAATTTATTGATGATAATAAACAACCCGTGGGCCTCCCAGACATTTACAAGGACTGAAGATCAAGTTAGCTCTATTTTCCACTTTAATTTTAGGGCACATAGATAAGGAGGGGTTTTGGGGACTCTGAGCACAGGGTGACTAACTGTCCGGGTTTGCCTGGAACTGTCTAGGTTTTAGTCCCGAAAATCCCACACCCCAGGAAACACCTCAGCCCTGGGTAAATTGAGACAGCTGGTCACCCCGCCCCAGAGGGACACCTGGACTCCCAGGGTCATGGGTAGGAGACATCAGGCCAGTTCCATCCAGCACTGGGCAGGCAGCCCACCGTACAGAGGTGGAATGGGAAGGCAGACAAGGAATCTTCACACGCAGCCACTGTCTGAGTTCTGGAACGGCCACTGAACATCCATCACCTCCTTATTCCTTGGGAATCCAGAGAGCCAGAGGAAAAGGGACCCACTATACAGATGAGGAAACTGAGACGTGGGCTGGTGAAGGGACCTGCCCAAAGTCACAAGTAGCCAGCGAGTGTCTGAAGGGCTGAAGAAGGGTGACAAGACCCTGCTTGAGGGTAGAAATGGCCCCCAGAGAAGAGGTCAGTCTCAACCAGGGAAAAGGCGGGGATCAGGCAACATTTCTGGAGTCTTGCAGCTGTGTTCCGTTTAATCACAGACTGCAAATTGAATGAAGTTAAGACAGTGTTGCCTCTTTGAATTTCCCCCAGGCCCTTTTTAATGAATAAATAGGCATGATTTGTAATTAGCTTATCCATTGTGCGAATCTTCTAGAGCACCTGAAGTGAGTTAAACATGCCCCCTGCAATCTCGTCGACAATATTAATTCGCTCAGCAAACCTTTCTTCCTGATCCACTGTGCATGCGACCGAATGATCACATATTGCTCTGCAGTGGACATATTGAGAAAAATTGGGATTTTTCGGCCTGGAAAGATGAAGACACAGTGTCCTCATCAGTTCTGCCTCCCAGTGTGGGATTTGGAAGCGACAAGTTGGGTTTGTTTTCATCAGCAAACGCTAGATAACCCGCAAAACAATCTCCCACCTTCCCCCTCACCCACCCAGCCTTTAAAATCCCCACAGCCACCGGCTCCAGAGGCTTCTGGTCATTAAGGCCACCTCACAGAGGGGCCCGAGGCGGGGGCCAGCGGCCCTCACCAATCTGGGCTGCCTTTCTTTTGTGCGAGCTGTCATCTGCCCCGGACCCGCCCGCAGCCGCTGTTTGAGTCCGCTGACTCCTGCCAAGCTAACGGGCGTCCTGTATCATTTATCCTGTAATTGGGGCCGCTTGTCACGAGTTTCGCCTGGTTTCTGTGCTAACCACGTGGCCGCGGCGGCTGAAATTCCGAATCCTAACATTTCCCTGCTCAGAGCTGGTGGGAGGGCCCCTCGGCACAGGTAGCTGTCTTGATTGCCTCCACATTTTCCAGCAAAGGGGTTTCCATTCATCTTCATCATGGGCTCAATCTGTGCGCAGAGAGGAGGCGCTGCCCTGGTGGGTCCTCTCCACCCAGTCACCTGGAGGCTCTCTCTCATCTGTTCCTCTGCATTCACAGCCGCATTTATATTCCGCCTGCCCTGCTGTTTCCTCAGGGGTCTGCGAGGGGTCCCCAGCAACCAGGCCCCCTCCCCCCACCGGTCCCTGCACGGGAGTCCAGGTGCCAGCCTGTCACAACAAAGGCGAAGGTCACCCCTTCTTCTGAACAAGGCGAATCAGGAGGTGGAGACGCTCCATCTGTCCTTGGCGTGGCCTTGACACTGGCAAAGTGGACCTGGTTGTGTGTGGGGAAGGGGGAAGTAGGCTGTCCCTGCTCCAAAGAACCCTATTCAGCCTGATCTGCTGGTGCCCGCTGGGTGGCAGGCTTCATGTTGGGCACCGGGGAGGCGACTAGTGTCTAGCCCTGTCCTCAAAAGGATCGTCTGCGCAGGAGTGCACCCAGGATCAGGATAATGACCCATCATGGGTACCATCCTCTATAGTTTGCGAAGCTCCTTCTGCTCCCACCTCATGGGAGCTGCCCCCGACCCCATCCTGTCGGGCTGATATTTTGCAGAGGGCCAGACAGGACCCCCAAGTAGCTAAAAAACAAGGACTTGGAAATCCTCTAGACCTGGATCAGATCCGAGCCTTGCCATTTATTTTCTACGTGGCTTTGGATAAACCACCTCACCTCTCTGAACCTCAGCTTCCTCATCTGTCAAATGGGGCTCATAATACTACCCAGTTCACAGGTGAGTGCTCTGTGACGTATCGTGTATAAAGCACTCAACGCTGTGCCAGGCACACGAAGATGGTCCCAGAACCCGAGGCATTATTGTGACTCACAGTATGTGCACCCTCGGTAGCACCTCCCTGAAGGACAGGGTGCGAGGGTCCTCACAGTTTGAGAACTGGACTGTGTCCAGCAAGATCATCTCGCTTTGGAACCTGTCAGAGCTGGGCTCAAGTCCTGACTGGGTTACTCATTGGCTATGTGACTGAGGGCTGCTGCCTCATCTGTGAAATGGGAATAATAACCTTGCTACAGAAATACTTTCTAGATCGGGTATAATGGTTACTGTTTGCTAGAACATAGGGTGGGCAAAGAGGACTGTGGTGTGCCTAGTGGGGGGGGGGGGGGCATGAAGGAGTCCCGGGGTCCATCTAGAGCTGGCCAGTTTGGTGAAAGACCCGATGAAGGGGGCTGGTCCCTTCTGTGTCCAGGAGCCTCTCGCTCTCCTGGGCACACTGACCCCTCCTCCAAAGGGGCCCGGTGGGGTGGGGTGGGAGGGGGTGGCGGGGAACCTTCACCAGGAAGCCCTTTCAGCCAATTGTCTGTACCTGTCCTTGGCCACAAGATGTCACCCAAGGAACAGCAAAGCAGAGACCTGGGAGGAAACCGGCTAGCCCAAAGCCAGCCCAGGAAATGGCAAATCCCAGCCCTTCTCACAGGACTGCCCCCCCTGGGAAGCCTCAGGGGTAGAGCCCGCGAATTGGATGTGCTGCAGTGAGTTCAGGTCCCAGACTTCCAGCAGGACGTGACCCTGTTGCCCCAGTGAACACTAGTTTGTATAGACCCCCCCTCCCCGAATTAATAAGTAGATATGATAATTCCCACATCACAGAGCAGGAGTAAATAGTGCCCGGGGAACAAGGGTGGGGAGGAAGGAGGCGACGACACCCACACTTTGGTGTGACTGGGCTACATTTGGGGCAGGCGCTCAGCAGGGTACCTGACAGCGTCCATCCCTGCCCCGTGCTTGGTAAGGTGTGGGGAGCACACACTGAGAGCACATCCTCTGCACCCCCAGGCTCCCTCTTCTGATGACTCCACCTTCCTGGTTGTTCAGCTCCACGTGGCCCAGCAGGACCCGTACCAATTCTTTGTGTGGCAACCACCTGGTGCCTGGATCTAGAACGGGGAAGATGGGGAGCAAGGGTATGACTCCGGCCCTGGAGTCCCCGGGGCAGCCCCAAGTGAACCACCCCAATGGTGGGCAGCCCACAGTCTGGAGTCCGGGGACCCCCTGCCCAGCCAGGGCACGCAGCAGTTGTCGTCGAGGCCCAGCCAGTGCCCTGGTGTCTCCAGACCCGAGGACCTGCAGCTGCAGGTGAAGAACCCAGGTATTCTGGGCCCCCATCCTGACCCACAGGGCCCGCAGACCTTGACCCTGGCCCAGGGGCCCAGTGTGCAGCCTAAGTTCTTCGCAGACTTGTCACAGACTTGGCATAGCTGTGCTGGCACTTTGGTGGGTGCAAGGCTCCTCATCACTTCCTCCACTAGATGGGGCTGCAGAGGAGTGTCCCCCCACCTACGTGCCTACCAGGTGGAGGCCACGGGCTTGGGGCAGGGTGCCTTCCCAGAGGATGTGAAGGTGGGGAAAGAAGGAGGAACCCCCTTTGCTGAGGAGCTACTGTCTGTCCTCTCCATCCCCATCTGCAGACATTTGGGGACACCTGCAATTTGGGATGGGACAGTCCCCTAGGAGAGCACAGACTCCAGGGAGATCATTGCTTTGTAGAGAAGTGTACAGGGGATGTGGCCTCACTGTGGACGCAGGGAAGGATGGGGGCGTCTGTGAAGACTTCCTCCGGAAGGGACATTTGAAGTTGGAGGAGTGTTTAGGGAGAGGTATTGAAGCCAGAAGGACCCAGCAAAGGCAAAGGCTTATAGGCAGCAAAGCATGACCCTCAGGGTAGAGGTGAGAGCTTTGAGGCCCCAGGTGGAGCTGGAGAAGGAGAAGGGACAGGGAGAGGCATATAGCTGAAAAGTAGGTTGGAACCAAAGTAGAAGAGAGAATCTTAGGCAGAAGGGGAATCTGATTAGACCTAATTGTAAGAGCACCTAGGAGAAAGGGCCTGGAGGGAGTCGGAAGGTGGTTGCGGGAACGGAGGTGGGGGAAAACGGCTGTGGTAGTGGATGTACATTCAGGAGAAGTTGCTCGGGAGACATCAGGAGGTTTGGGTGACCCAGAGATGGGGGCAGTGAAGCAAAGCGCCAGAGGCAGGATGGGGCAGGATGGGGCAGGATGCTTATGGACTGAAGTATCCAAATCCAGAAGGGTAAAAAGGAAAGCTTCAGAAATTGTTCCACTCTAGTTAGTATTCATGACCACAGCACAAAGGACGTAGGTTCACTACAGAGCCTTTCAGTTAAAAATGGGTTCCTTTCGAGTGGTTTCTGTGCTCACGGGTTGTTCATGTGTGCCTGGAATGTCTAGGGGCATAGCCACTGCTGCCCATCTAGGGTGACCTCCACGGTGTCAGTGCGCTTTAGCTACATCCCTCAAACGATAGGGCAGGAGAAATATTTCAAGATGATATATATAATCCTAATATACATATGAAAAAATCAGATACTGGAAGGGTCATTGAGATAATAGAGCCCAACCGGAAACAGCCCTTCGAAGTTGTCACTTGCCTTAGGTCTGGTTCGTGGCGAAGCTTAGAACCGTCTTCCGGTGCTACAGCCACACACAACTCAAAACCATGGCTTTTCAGGTGGCAGGAACCTTCCAGGGAGGGAAGACACTTCAGGCTGGTGGGTGTGGTACAGTTTTGCAGTGGAGGAAGTGCTAGGGGGAGGCCCTTACCACCTTCCCTTTCTGTCATCTGTCACTTTTTTATGCTCTTCCCTCCTTCCCCTTCCTCTCCTGGAGCGGGCTCACTCCCCACTCGGCCCCAGGGCCTCATTAGTCATTAGCAACAGCCACAAGAGAAGGGACACAGGGTTGTTGGTGATCAAGAAATGAGTGGGCAGGAAGGAGGTCAATAAATCCAGGAGTTGGATTCCATGGATTGAGGGGCTTGGAAAGAAAGGAAAGTCAAGTCAGAAGCCAGGGGCTGCGAGAACTAATGGGACGCCAATTGTAAGCGGAAACAAAACACAACAGAAATCAGACATTTGACATTTTGAAAGCGAAATAGTGAGGATTATGAGGAAGAAGATTAGACAAATATTTTTTTCATACAGAAATCTGAACACTGCAATCCTCTGGAGATGTTCAGGCATTTGAGATTTGGGAAAAAGTTCTTACATAACCACCCTGGTTATGAGTAAAGAAAACACTTGTATTTAAGCAAATAAAAAGAGCTATCCTTCAGGATAAACTGGACTGGCCATCTGGTGAAAGTTGTTTGTTTTAATATTTATTTGTTTTTGAGAGAGCACAAGCAGGGGAGGTGCAGAGGGAGAGGGGGACAGAAGATCAAGCCCTCTGTGGGGCTTGAACCCACAAACCATGAGATCATGACCCGAGCTGAAGTCAGACACTCAACTGACTGAGCCACCCAGGCACCCCTGTGTAAGGGTCTGCCTTCCTCACACCTGTCATCCTTATAGGATGTGGGGCCAAGCCTTTAAAAATTGAACAACTTCTGCAGTGGATCCTGAATTTTAACAAGCATCAGACTCAGATGGGGAGCTTGCTAGGAATGTAGATTCCTGGACTTTCCCCCAGAAATCTGATTCAATGGCTGCGGGGTGAGATCACAAGTTTATGGATGTCACCAGTTAGGCAGTGCACGTGGTCCACTGGTTCATACTTGGTGAAAGGCTGGCTGTCATGGCACTTCTCAAACTTCCCTGAGGATGTCACCTGGAGGACTTACTTTTGTTTTTATATAAAAGAAAACTTTGAATGCTTGCCCTTAAAAATTATAAAGACTAGGGGCACCGGGGTGACTCAGTTGGGTGTCTGACTTTGGCTCAGGTCATGATCTCACGGTTTGTGAGTTTGAGCCTCATCTCAGGTTCTGTGCTGATGGCTCAGAGCCTGGAGCCTGCTTCAGATTCTGTGCATGTCTCTCTCTCTGCCTCTCCCCCAGTCACGCTCTGTCTCTGTGTCAAAAATAAACATTAAAAAAAAATTGTCTTAATAATAAGGACTATACATGATTTGGAAATAAGACTACCAAACAATGGCCAAATAAGAACTGTCCATTCCATGCCTTCGTTTGGTCACTTGGTCACTCAAATAAAATGTTATCAGCTACTGCTGTTGTTCCTTGTCACCTTCCATTATTTTTGTCCGTGAATTCACCATAGTCTATTTCCCTTTCCATATAAATTCGAGACCCTTCTTCGTATACCAATAGGCCACATCTCTGAAACTTGCCTGGAATGATGACATACTGTGCCACATTGTCATTTGACTGACATCACCCACTTGGTATGCTTCACTTTTCTCTTATTGCCACATCTCATTTGCTGCTGGAGAAAATACTGTGGGTGTTTTTCTTCCACCTGTGTCATGACAGGGTCCTGACCCACTTGCCCTAGTAAATGCACACAATTCAGAGATCTTTCAAGAATGAAACTGCTCGCAATTTCAGACTCTGCTCTTAAAAACTGATCAAGTACCTGTAATACAGTTCTTTGAAATATGGCTTCTATTTTCTTCTTTTCTACAATTTAATCGTTAGCCTTTTCCTGACTCTCTAGGACCACTTGAGCATGTAAAGATTCCTGGTTCCATCCTCAATAAAGTCAGATTTACAAACAAGAGTACCAGGTGATTCTCAACAGGGAAGTTTGGAAAAGCATGGTTTACAGAACTCCCTGGGGCACAATTTTAGGTCCCAACCCCAGAGATTATAATTCCTTTGACCAGAGTGAGTCGGAACAGAGCCCTTGACTCAATTCATCAGGAATGATTAAGAAACATCAGCGGCTATGTATATTAATCAACAGCCCTGGTTAAAAAACTTTTGTCAAGCCTACAAATTAAGAGCAGTAAGGAAAGCTGAAGTGAAAATGTCCTATATTTTTAAAAATCACATTAAAAGGGGCACCTGGCTGGTTCAGTCAGTGGAGCGGGCTAATCCTGATCTCGAGGTCGTGAGTTCAGGCCCCACGTTAGGCACAGAGCTTACTTTAAAAAATCACATCAGATACTCTTTTCACAGGAACATAAAATTTAATGGTTTTGGCCAGCAACATGCTGAATTCCTAGTTAACAGAATTAGGTTTACTGTGGTTTTCATGTTCAGCATCCACAACAGGTTCAATGACTTGGAACTGAGCACTATTCCCAAATGCGGAAGATGTTTTCAGGATTCTCGCAACCAGAGATTTTCCAGCCTCTTTGGTCAATTTTCTAAAAAGTCTATGTACTGCATTTTGGTACCACCAAGAAGATGGAAAAGGATTCTCCTGGAATGAATGACCGAAGCAAAAGCTCTCCGATGAAAACTGAAATCTCTAGTTTACAGCCAAGAGGAGCTTCTGAGAAAGGATTTCCCTTTTCAGGATCATGACACGTTTTACAGGCAGTGCTGCATGGAGGCCTAGCTAAACAGTGCCACTGGCTCAGCCTCCTTTGGGAAAAGCTACAGAGCCACTTCTTTGGAGAGAAGGGTTGAGTGGGTACAAATGTAACAGGAGTCCAAGCACACAGGTAATGCCAAGTTGGCAAGTAGAGTCGAATTCTATGTCCAGTTTTAGGCCAGTGATAGCATGAACTTTAATACTGAACAGACTGAATGAACACTGAGCCCTAATCAAATTTTTTAATGTTTCCTTCTAAATAAGGAGCAATCAATACAGGGAAAGCACCTTTCCACCAGCAAGGGAAGCCTGCAGAGTGAGCTTGTGACAAGGGCTCCTTGTCTAATAGCACCTCCCCTGGGCTGAAAAGGTTAATAAAGGCTTCAGGGAATACTGTGATTAGGACTTTTGCTCTCAGAACTAAGGCTGATGAATCGCTACCAAATACAAGGGCCAGATACAAACTGTGTTAAAACAGTAAACGTTCACAATCTCGTTAGTAACCGCTAGCTCATTCTAATTCCTTCCTGGACGACACTTAACAAATACCCTTAGATGTTCAGATGAAAAAAAGGCAAGTGTGAATTCTTGGAGAACATTAGTAATATTTGGAGTGAAAGAAACTTTCAGAAATGCTTCTGCGTACAAAATAGATGATGGAAACATAAAACGCAGTGAATTCAACTGCTCTCCCTTTTTAATCAGTTTTACAGAATGAGACTGTACATTAGTGATCACATTAGAAGACAGGGTGAGTCTCCTGTACATATACAAGATTGTGCAAGCTCATTAACTGAGGCTTAGGTAAGGTTTTATCAGTTTCGAGAGGAGAGGCAGTACAAAGCTTTTTAGTACAGGAGAAGCACAAGAATACGGTAAACAAGACAGTATCAACTCAGCAGGGGTGAATTTTTAAGGCGTGTGGCCCCTGCCTACACTGTCTGCCATTAACCAAGTGGAGAGGACCTCCCCACTCTCGAACTTAACCATTGCTGAGCGCAGGCCTGTGGGACACATGAGCTCCACCGTGACTCCATAGCTCAACCACACCAACCGTGACAATGCGCAAACTATGTTTCCCTTTCTCTAAGTGTTCTCCAGGGTAATAAAGCCGTTCCTGGTCATCTTACTTCTTGGGTAACCTACATTCTAAGGTATATTAAGTATTAACCTGGGAAATTCTCAAGCATTTTGGCATTCAAAATATCTAAAATACCTCGTCACTGTTAATCTACTTACTAAAAATTCTTTGAGCTTCAAGATGGTTTCTGATTTCCCCCCACCCCCCGAATTATGGCAGTCAAATACAGAATAAATTCACTAGATTTAAAAGAACTAGAAAGAGGGCAAATATAGACTTTTCCTTAAAGAAATAAAGCAGGAACGGAGAAGCAGGAGGAAAACGTTTAGGAAGCTAACCCCGCTACATTTCTATCCCTCCCATGCAACCCACTAATGATTTTGAGCAAGTGTGGTCCTCCTTTTCCCTTTCCACACCCAATCACATCAGAGAACGGGGTCTTTAAAGCCTCACCCATTTAAAACATGAAGTTGACCTTTACTTGGCTCAAACCGGAATCCGCAAGGCAGGTTACACAAAGATGGTGCTGGATGGGCACGAGCGCTCAGCTGCTGGGTCTGACGAGAGCGAAGCCTCACTACCATTTGGGCCAGGTTCCTGTTCTCTGGCTTAGCACCTCAGCAACGTGTATATTGAAAGTCTGGATTAAACAAAGGCTTCCAGGACGCAACAGGAAAAGGGAAAACCATGCATCACATCTATTTTCAATCCCTCACGAAGCCTAATTCTCTTACTACAGCAATTTAATATCTGTAGAAAAAAAGGCTTTCACAAGCAGGTTTTAAAAAGAAAAAGCAGAAGCCAGCAATTCCTGGGGCTGAGACGTAAACTGAAGCAGAGAAAGAAAACAAAAACGTTTACCAGGTTTAAACAAAAATAGTAATTTTATGAAGACAATCCTCAGTCTGTGTTTCTCCTGCTTAACTTTCAGGAAGCAGAATATTAACACAAAACATAAACTGATTTTTCACTAGAGAAGTTAACTGTAGAATATTTCAGTGAACTGAGCCACTCTCTCTCCATTTAACAACATCATTGCAAATTCCACATAATACTCAGCGGCTACTGTTTCCTATGGGTGATTTTATACTTTTGCACTAATCCCTCATATAAAATAAGTGCTGGGAGGAAATGTAATAAGAACCAAAGAACAACTATCCCTCCTTCCCAAAGGAGCAAAGTCAAATTACTCCCTGTCTCCCACCCTACCGCTGCCACGCAGATAGTCACCAACTCCTAAATTCAGAAATCAACACTATAAGAAAATCATGCCATGAAATCAAGCCAGCAAAATGGCTGATGCTGATTGGTTCTTGCTCCTAAAAGGGTTTGCAGAGGGAGATGTAGCTACTCCTTAAAGAGCCGGGCTGTGCTTCTCCGCCAGCCAGCTCCCGAGTTAAGCCCCAGGCCCGGGCCTCTGTCTCAGAGGTGTAATCGGGTGCCAGATCCCTGGGGTTCCACCCTCACCCCTGGCCCCAGCACTGCATGGCTCTTACCTCCTGCCTCCAGCACAGCCCTACACCCACAACTCACCACCTTCTCCTCCACAGAAAAGAGCCCTGTGCAATGTCCACAGCTTCGTATTTATTTCTATAGTGATAACACAGAATGGATTTAGCAACCATTTGGAGAGGAAAAAAAATCCGTTAAAGCCCATAAAAATGAATTTCAACTATTCCAAGTCTTCTATTGACTTAACATTTATTGAATCAAATACTGAAATAAATGGACTCGCCCTAGGTCTTAGAAATCGTGTCAGACTGCTTGTCTTGTAAAGTATTTAATGACAGGATCTGACTTCTAATACGTAGGCAGGTTTGACAGTCACAGCCCATGAAGCACAGGACTCTACACAGATTTCTTGACCTAACATTCAAAAGGACATTTTGTAGTACTAGTTTAATTTTGATCTCTCCCTAAAAGGCAGAAACCACATCCCACACTCCTATGTAACTTATCTCGGTATTCTAAAATAAATGAATGAGAAGAGATGGGAGCATAAAGAAAATCCAGCTTCTTTAGGCACAATTAAACACAGAGGTCTCGGAGAGAAGAAGATGGCCTCCGGATTCATCTGCTCACCGCTGTTTGTCACAGTTCCCTTAAAAATGCCTAGAAATGCTGCTAGCAACAAGGGACTCAAAGTATGGGACTGAGTTTGTTATAAAAGAAGCTAACCAAGTTTAGGAAACATACAGAGTGAGAGCAGTCAGGGATGACTTACACCCCAGACTTGTGCTTGAAGCTCTGGTGTGCCTCCCTAGCCAATTTCTCACACACCAACACCCATTCCTGATTAATTATCAATATACAATCAAACCAAAATACTGAAACCCAGACTTTTGTTCAGAAGAGGGAAATAAAGGCACAGAAACCTGCCAAAATAGATTTTTTTCCATAAGAATAATATGGTTGATTAAAATAGTTTATCACTAGTAAAACTTGTATCACTAGAGCAGACAATACAAATTAGTTTTTTAAAAAATGACATTCACTGAATTCCTGGTCTGTCATTCAATGTGAATAATCATCAAAAATATATTACAATGAAAGGTTTAAAAGGAGTTCTGTTTGGGGTTTCTACACTGTATTTAGTATGTACCACAGTAGCATGTTAGGTATCTACTGTTCCTCTGTATGTAACGCATGGCGATTAAACAGTCTACCTCGCTCCTCCTGCAGGCTCAAAGACGTCTGTGGTGAGGAATGTCTAAGTGATTGTTATACCCCTCATCAAAGGCAGGCTTGTGCATCAAACTCCACACCTAGAAAGTTCAAGAAACTGTTTTACACTTTAATAAATATTTCTGTGTATTTGTTTGTTGCTTTTAAGCTCAGCTTAAACTTTGTCAAGGAAACCATTTCACAAGAGGGTACGTCACAACCTACTATCAGCAATATTCCTTGTTTATTAGAATCTGAAGATGTCCATATTACATCAAATATAAATATATATTATATTTACATTTCCTTCTTAGCTTTTCGATCTAGGTGAGTGTATTTATATAATGCCACTAATGTCACCACTATTATAATCCTCAGTGCAACTGCTATTTTCCTTCCATTAGATGCATAGAAGATTACGCAGCATCTAAAAAGAGGTGTACTGTTCTTTTCTTTTTCTTGTTTTTTTAAATAAAAGGAAAGAATGGGTATTCGTGAATGGAGATCTAGGAATTTTCTAGATTTTGTTCTGTTTTTTAATATTTCAAAATACCTGAAAAATGTGGTCCCTTTTTGCAGTACTAGTCTCTACTTGGGACAAGAAAATAACCAAATATGCAACAGAAAAGAAAAGAGCCCAAAGAAAAGAGAACCTGCTTGTTAGCTCATTAATCTGTTTAGTAAAGATCTGTTTTAAAATGTCTGAACGCTGTACAATATTATACAAAAACAATCTTCAGCCTTCAAAGCAGCTGGTACATTTTCTAAGAGAGCTGTTTGCCCGCCTAACAGTCTACTGCCTCGGTGGGCCTTGGTCTTGGTCACTTCCGGTCATCAATCGTTTTAATGAATTCCACCGCTGCCGTGAACTGCATCCACCAGTAGGACTCCTCTCCAGACAGACAGCTGGCATAAAAGCTACTGATATACTGGACGGTAGACAGCAAACAGGGTGGATTTGCCTAGAGAAGTGAAAACGAAGAGAGTCAATTACTCAGATGTACAACTCCGCGAAAACCCTCTAAGCTCACATCTTCCAATGTCTTCCTATGAAAGAGACACCAGTCCTTTTGAAAATAATTCCCAGGGGCGCCTGGGTGGCGCAGTCGGTTAAGTGTCCGACTTCAGCCAGGTCACGATCTCGCGGTCCGTGAGTTCGAGCCCCGTGTCAGGCTCTGGGCTGATGGCTCGGAGCCTGGAGCCTGTTTCCGATTCTGTGTCTCCCTCTCTCTCTGCCCCTCCCCCGTTCATGCTCTCTCTCTGTCCCAAAAATAAATTAAAAAAAAAAGAAAAAAAAAAGTTGGAAAAAAAGAAAATAATCCCCAAAGTCTTCTTCGGGAGCAATTTATAAACCTTAGCCACTATGAGTAACAACGGTATACTGGAAAGGCAACTCAGGTTCTAATGCCAGCTGAACTATCTAGACCTTTCTATCCTTGTAAGTCAATGAAGCTTGCTGGTCCTTATGGAGGCTGAACTAATCCTAGTGGACTTTACTCAACACATCCCAGGATTCCAGAACGTTAGATAAGGAAATAAAGGCTGTACACCAATTGAGAAAGAAAAAAAACTAAAAAGATAATATGGTGAGCTGCCTGCTTTTTCACTTTCTTCACATAGACAGAAAGGACACAGGCGTTGTAAGTGGTTGGGAGGACACACTAAGGCCTGTGCCCCAGAACGAGCTCGCACTGGCTCTGCAAAGAACGAGACACATCACACCTGGAAGATACAAGGACAACGGCCGACAGCAGGAGTCGGGAAGGCTGACCGCACACTGATCCTATAGGCTGCCGACTGAGCTAAGAATTCAGATTGCAGAAGTACCGCAATATCAAGAATTAGTAAAACATATGTCAGATATACTTTAGACGTCAACAGGTGGTCTGAGCTAACTGGAACACATAAGTGACACAGTCACTTGGCAGCTGTGTGCGCTCAAACTGCATGGTTCCCCTGAAAATGCTCACAATAAACCATTTAAACGATGACATTTCAATTTTAAAGTAAAAAAAAAAAAAAAAAACACAAGAGACACCAGTACATTTTAAGATAATATGGCACGGGGGCGCCTGGGTGGCCCAGTAGGTTAAGCATCTGACTTCTGATTTCGGCTCAGGTCATGATCTCACAGTTCATGGGATCAAGCCCCACGTCAGGCTCTGTGCTGACAGCCCAGAACCTGCTTGGGATTCTCTCTCTCCCTCCCTCTATCCCTTCCCTGCTTGCTCTCTCTCCCTCTCTCAAAATAAATAAACAAACCTTTAAAAAGATAACATGGCACAATTACAAAATAAGAGGCCAAAAGGAGACAGGTGTTTGGTAGATTTGACGGTTCAGGTGACAAGGACTATGAGGAATTCAGTGTGGAAGAAGATGGTAAGAGCACAATAAAAAGAATTTTCCCTCATTCACTCACTCAATAATTACATACCGAGCCCCAACCAAGAACCTCAGGCATGTAAAAGTTGAAAATGTTCATCTAGGAATCCGGTCCTCCTATCCTTTCTTTCGAAAATCTTAACTTTTGGACAGAACAAGACTTCACATTAGACTCTTTCTGGGTAACACAGAGCTTGAGACTGGGAAGAGCACGTGAAGCCCCGCACCAACCTGCTCGGAACCGCCAAATAAACTCTCTTCATTAATAGTAGTGAGGGGCCCACCTTTATCAACACAAATACCAAAACAGGGACAAAGTCATCTGCTCCGGGGACGGAGTCCTCATTGGCCAGACTCAGGAGGTTCATGATCGTGGAGCACATTCGCAGGATGCACTGCACTTTGTCCCGGGGCGTCTTGTAAGCACTTATTGTCCTGATTTCTGACTGTGCGGATGGCCATGGTGCCTCCCGAAGATAAACCTAAGCGAGATCACAAACAGGCCCGAATCTTGAATTCAACAGCAACTACAGGAAGCAACCAGGACAACGTCCATGTCAGGAAGCAGAAGGGTAAGCTTGGTGCCTTTTCCTTTCTTCTGTAAAACCAGACTGTGGTTCCCTCCCTTCCACTAAGACTGAAGTTTAGTAAATTTTTAAATAATTTGCTTTGCATTTTCAAATGAATCAATCCTCCATTAATGGAGGAAAGGACATATGATAACACCAACCTAGACCTCATAAAATGCCAAACAATTATCTTTCTTAAATAGCTAGAATGGAACTTCTCTACAAGGAGCAGCTGATTCTAAAAGTACAAACAAGCTACTTCTGAAGGAAAATATCGTAAAAATATGTTACCTTTGTTGCAGTAGTTCTAGAAAGAACAGATTAAAAAAAACCAAGGTAATTTATAAACTTATACTGACACTTCATTAGTGGGGACACTAATAAAACAACCAGAAAAGTCAAATACCTGAAATTTTCCATTATTTTGTAGATGTTGTATGACACTAACAGGTAACTTTGATGTCACATTCAGATTCAATTTGTTCCCCTGGAATAGCTGTCACATTCTGTGGAGTGCCACCAGATCCCTTACTCGAATGGGACATTTCTGCAGAAACCTGGCTACAAAAACATCCCTGGAGATCAAGGCTGCTGCAGGCGGAACAGGTGGAGGCAGAAGCCCCGCCCGCACGCTGAGTGGCATCTGGGCAGGGGCCCCTCGGTGCAGCCCTCCTCCTCCTCTCCCCAAGGCCCCTTCCATGCCAGGATATGTTAATCCTAGGACCTCTGAGAACTTTAAAGTTCGAAATACCTTGAATGCAAATTGTGTTTTATAATTTATTATGTTCTGAACGCGCATGTGGCGTTATCAAGCGACTACTAATACTACATAAAACTGTATTACCTCTGGTATCTGTAGAGCTCTGTGATTCGCAGTCACTACTTTAGACAATCTCTGAATATGTTCATGAAGGACCCTGAAAACCCCAAAAACACATACGTAAATACATATTTCAGAAAAAAAGGCACATAAAAAATGTTCTTTTTCAAAACATTTAAAACGTTAAGACTTCTTTCGAGAGACAGATTACGATTACAGTTGAGACGCTTAGCTGTAAGTATTCCCTCCTGTCAAAAGTGTCTCACACTTAGGATCTCCTTAGAAATGCTGAGTGGGCTAAGGGGAGGCAAGGAGAGTAGGGACATCCTTCCTTCCCAGCCCAGTTCAGCATTCCAAAGGAGAAAGGGGAGGAGCCCTAGCCCAGAAGCCACCCGGACACACTCATTAGTAAAAAGCACAGAGGAAGTAGAGGGATTAAAAGCCAGAAACCAAAGACCACAGAAGCTCAGACAGAGAAGGGACTCTGAGAACACTCAACCTCTCTCCTATTTCATAGATGAAAATAATCAGGCTTAGACAGGTGAAAGGCTTGCCTGAGGTCACACAAGGGTTAGCAGCAGGGGCTAAACCCAGCCTTCCTGGCTTCTACTGTTTTTTCCGGAGCACTGGTTAACTGTGCACTCTATAAAACCTGAAGACATGCCACGGAGGAGAGGGTACCTAATACTGCTCTTTGCAGGAAATACAGTTTGAATGCCCCTACTCCCATTTATCCCATTCTGGAAGCTAAAAACTGGTCTCCGGAAAGAAAATATGTCCCATTTGGTGAATGAGGCACAGAAGCTGGGGTGTGCCTCTTAATGTTTATTTATTTTTGAGAGAGAGAGAGAGAGAGACAGAGCGTGAGCGGGGGAGGGGCAGAGAGAGAGGGAGACACAGAATCCAAAGCGCAGTCCAGGTTCCAAGCTGTCAGAACAGAGCCCGACGTGGGCCTCGAACCCACGAACCGTGAGATGACCCGAGCTGAAGTCGGATGCTCAACTGACTGAGCCCCCCAGGCGCCCCATGGGGTGTGCCTCTTAGACTATGAAGAGCGGGAGAGGCAGGCTAGAACAACCCTAACCCATTCACAGAAGAGTGAGTGCTCTCAAACATACATGTAAGACCTTAGCATTTCTGTGAAAGAAAGCTTCTATTAACCACTCATGACTCATCCTGAGGTCCTATCACATGGACCCCTTGAGAGTCACTGGCACAGTAAGCTGGTGTTACTGCTGGGGACAGAGTAGCCACCTCAACATGCCTGGGGCAGAAACAGGGTTGTGAAGCAGTGTTCAAGAAAGTGCAAGAGAGGGAAAATGAAAATGAGAAATCACCCATAGTCTCATTACCCCAAATATAACCACTGTTACCACTCCAGGTTTCTTTTTTTTTTTTTTTTTTCCCCAGGATAAATTTTTTTTAGGATTACTTTTTAAAACCAGCTTTATCGAGACATGACTCATACATCATAGATTTCCAGATATTTTTTGATATTCAAACATACAGCTTTTCATTCTTAATAAATAAATAATGAGCATACAGAAGCCAAGCCCTGTGCTTGATGCTGGGACAGAGTGGTAACTAACAGCGATATGTTCCTGCTCTCACGGAGACGACAATCCAGTGGAGGAGAGAAGCGTTCACCAGATGACCACACACAGCAGGGATCACTAAGGGGGTGATTCTGCACCTCCCCTCCTCCCAAGGGACATCTGGCAATGTCTGGAGACATTCTGGTTCTTACAACTGGTGGGGAACTACCAGCATCTCCCGTGTACAGACCAGAGATGCTGCCAAACATCCTGCAAGGCACACAGCAGCCTCCCACACCAAGGAGTTACCTGGCCCCACGTGCCAGTAGTGCCAGGCCGAGGAACTGTGACTCTACCAGATGTGAAACCCCAACAGTGGCAAGTGCTAAAGAAAGGTACGCAGGTCCGAGAGAGCCCTGCCAGGGACTGACCCTGGTCAGAAAGGTCAGAAGAGTAGTGCTGCAGTCAAGATGTGAAGGATAAGGAAGAGCAGGAAGAGGAAAGAAGGGGAGAACAGCTAAGGCAGAATAGCAGCAGGGCCTTCCAGGAAGGCCATACCGATTGATATGCCCTCCGGCCCAATTCCCCACTCCCTGAAAACAGAGTGCTATCCTTCTTTCTCCCTTGTCACTCAGATGGGGGAAAACGATAGCACGCACCGCCTTTACTGGCATCACTAAGTCTCATGCACAGCTTGTGTAAAACACGGGACTGGCTGATGTACCCCTACGTGGTCAACACAGGTGCGGTAAACATGGGAGTGCTCACTGGTCACGAAGTATGTCCCCATCCTGGTTAGGGTAGAAAGCAAGCTTGAAAATCCGATTCATCACACTTCGTTCAATGGCCAGCTGAGCATCCTGAAGCTGCTCCTCACTCGCGTTCTGCCATATGACGTCCTGGGCCATCGCACCGTAAAGGAACTGCAGAAAATCCTCTACCTGAGCAGTTTTATCATCAGCTGCTGTGAGTTTCTGAAAGTCTCCAATGCAAAATAATAATTTTTTATACTATCTGAATAATCTTAAAAAGGAAATTACAGAAATCATTTTAATCACTAGCTCTGCAGATATTATGTTCTTAAAGCCAAAAGTGTATATGGATATGGCTTATTTTAGGAGAATGTGGTCAGATCATTAAAATCAGAAGATAGGTAAGAGATATGCAAAAGTTTAAAAGCAAGGGGTTTGTCATAAAAATGACATACTTTGAAAAAAAAAGGTTTTTTTGACTTTAAGAAAAAAAATAAAAATTTAAAAACGATATAAAAATGACATACTTTCACTAATGTATAGACTTACTGAATCTCTACACTGTACACCTAAAACTAATAGAACACCATATATATATTAATTATAGTGGAATTTAAAAAATTAAAAAGTTAAAAGCTTTTTAAAAATGATATGCTTTATTTTTAAATGTGAGAAAAACATACACAGGATCCAAAACTCTAACCAATTTTCCCAATTTTGTATAAACTACAGATATTCGATCCAGGATAAAAATGGAATGTATTGGTTGGACATTAAGGTTTAATTAAGAATCCATAAAACACGTGGGAATTTAAGGGACTACTTGTAGACATGCAGATACTCAAATTAGCAAAACAAAAATTTCCAAATCTCCCCACGAATCCATGGCTGAAGAGATGCTTCAACTAAAGGTCTTTAGTTACCTTGAATGAATTCCCTGATCTTCTTTTCTTTGCTCTCAAGCAGCAACCTTACACAGACGGTGGTAAAGTATCGATTGGCCACCTCTTTGTCCCGCAAGACCCTTTGCAGTAGCCTTTCCAGGTGAGCCTGCGTGGTCTGCAGTCCTTGCCGACAGCGAGTGAGATAAGCAATATAGGGGGCCCTTTTCCTAAAAGGAAATATGCTTTGCAGGACATCACATACGTACAGTGCACACTTTTTTGGAGACTAAGCGTCTTAATTTTTTCTCTCATAGACTTTGGTTTTACCAATTAGCCACGTCAGGCTACAGACAACTGTCTTGAGGACTAATAATGCTGCCTGCTTAAGAAACAGAACCATTGTGCGTAGTTGTGAAGAATAACGTCTACTGGGCTGAACACTTAGCTACCCAACTCACTAAATGTTGCTAAGTCCCTTGGCATCGTTGGTCTATTTTATCTTGGCCCACAGTCTCCATGTTGGTAGGGTAGGACCTCATACTTCACAGGAAATTGATAGCTATAGAAGACTAAAATAATTACAAAATATAGGTTAATACACCACTAGACCATTAAACGTATCATCAATTATTTGCTTATAGTCTAATTGTAACAATCACTAAAGTGCCCATTCCCTAAGCCCAGGGGCCTCTTCATTTCCCAAGGATCTCTATTACATTCTTCTCCTGAACTGTTAGCAAAGGGCTAGCAGCAGACAGAGGGCAGCAATTTTTAGGCCTACTCCTTCCCTACTCCAGGAAATAGTTTTTCCTATCACCCCAAAAAAAAGGAGAAGGATATCCTAGCTATTCTGGCCTCACCTCTGCTAGCACGGCTTCTGTGCAAAGCTGAAGGAAACTGAATTTCTCTGTTAGTCAGAACTGCTCATTTACAACTACACTTCCAGATAAATATCCAAACGTGTTCGTCATCCGGGTAAACACAGCCAAGCACATTGCAGCAAGCCCAGATTCACTTGTGAAATAAAAAAAGACACGTGGAGCTGAAAATAGGCTGACAAGTGAAGCAAGCTGGGCAATTACCTGTAGTCCTCGGCAATAGAGGCCAGCAGTTTCCTACAAGTTCTGTTATCAAAGCGGCACACACAGCGCATAGTTTCTTGAAGTTGAGCCATTAAGTTCTTATCTTGTAAGTTAATTGCTTCAGCTATTTGAACTTTTAGGAAGCAAACAATTTCATTGTCTAAACAAACAAACAAAAGAATTCTGTTATTGTTGAGAATTTCCATTGTATACCATCCCTCAGCCTTTGGGATATCCCATTCTGCTCTACCATGGATCAGCAGAACTAAACCATATGGAATTGTTACACAGCTTAAATACAGTGGAATACAGGCGGTTTCATATGATCAACCTATAAATACAGGAAAAACTTACCTTCTGGGTCTGTGTGGTCTGGTAGACCATTCCTTGTTGAATGGGTTAGCACTGGGAAAGCAACGGAATCCGCAGAGCAAAGAGCAAGTCTCAGTTTCTTTTTTGCATCTCTGAAGAATGAACCAAAAGTACATTAATTTCTTTATCCAGAGATGGTCATATTTTATGAACACTCACTATACAAACTAATATGCTACCTCAGGACTCAGATGTTTCGAGCAGAAATAAATAAAAAATTAATTTTTAATTTACTGACAGCTCACTTAAAGGAACAGGCTTTACTTGTTACCCGAGGAGCAAGGCTATATAAAAATGCTCTGGGCAAGGACTATTCTGTAAAGTCACCAGAATCAAACAAATCCTTTTGGACCCTGTAACATAAACCAAATCCCACAATGGCCACTGGGAGGAGAATGAGAAAGCGCCATGATGCCAGGGTCAGGAGGGACCACAGAAGTCACCAGAACCATCTCACCATCCAAATTAAGGACACTGTCCACCAGGTCTCCTGAGAAAGGTTGATCTTGACACAAGACAAGCTCACCACTCGACAAGAAGCCCTTTCTATCACTCTACTGCTTGAAACTGCGGCTCACCCTACCACCCACTTGGTCTCCCCCAGCATTTCCCACGTGGGCAGAGAGCTTGGGGTCTGCAAAGGCACTGCCACTTGTTTCATTTAAAGGACGTATGTGGTCCCTGTGAGCACACGAGGTGGATGTTTCTTCACTCCTGAATTACAGTGTTTGATGTATGGAATCCAAAGTGAAGCAAGGTTTTCTCAGGAAACTGCATTTCATTCATTCTCTCTGCTTTATACATTTTTTTTTTTTTTTTTGGTTTGGTTTTTTTCTCTTAAGAGAGAGAGCACAAACGAAGGAGAAGGCCAGAGGGATAATCTTGAGCAGGCTCCACAGTCAGCACAGAGCCTGATGTGGGGTTCGATCCCACAACCATGGGATCAGGACCTGAGCCGAAATCAAGATTCAGATGCTCAACTGAACGAGCCACCCAGATGACTCCCCTGCTTTATACATTTACTAGATGGCTCAATGAATCCTGACTTGCAGTGACAGCAGTGCTGATGGAAAGTCCAAACCCACAAATTCGCAACCCTCTCAAAGAAATACCTGTACGAAAAAGCGGAGTCCTGAGGGTGGGCCGCTTGGCTCGCGGAGTCCGGGAGATCATCAGCCGACATGTTCTGCAGTGTTTCCTCACGAGGAGAGTCCTGTGCACTCTCACCATCACCCATGACCTCTACACAAACCCACCCCCAGAGAGGATAAGCAGGTTAACCTGGGGGTCTAGCACTAGTACGTGTTCAGAGCAACTCAACAATAAATTTGCACTGTGCTTTTCAGCCGGAGTGCTTGGAGAAAGAAGGAAAAGCATTCATTTAAACAAGCTGATAGCAATGACAATAAATCAAGGGAGCAGTTGTTGAGAAGCGAATGATTTTTACTTCCTGTACCAATCTTAACTCAAAACAACAAACGTCTGTGACTAAACAGATAACGCTCTAATCAGATTCACTGAACCACAGAACCAAGAGGAGCCTCAAAAATCATTCTACATAAAACCCTCTTTTATAGACATGGGGTCTTGCCCAATCAGAAAGCGGCTTGCTGTAAAGCCCTGGGTTAGCTGGCTGCTGAGGTGAACCACGCGCCCTAGTAAGGAGGCTGGGAGACCTGAGCGCCCTTCCCACTGCCCAAGAATGAGCTGGGACGAACTCACAAATGCAGCCAGGACCAATCTGTGGTTCCCGCAGCGGTTTTTATGTTTCTAATTAACCAATTTAGAGAATATGTTCATGTACAAAATCAAAAGGAATAAAAATTCATTAGTATAATAAAGATCCTGTCCTTACATAGAGCAAATATGTTTACTAGGAGATAATTTCAAATGCTTCAGGAAAAAATACATGGAGAGAAGGTGGCAAAATGTTAACACCTGATAAAGGTAGAGGGAATATGGACCTCCACTGTACTATTCTTTCAAATCTTTTGTTATTTATTTTTTCAAAATAGTAAGTATGGGAAGTTCTCCTCTACTCCGGCTTCCCACTGTGCTCCCTATGAATTTCCCTTGAGTCAGCTCACATTACAGGTTTGTCAGATTCTTCCAGAGACACTGTGCACATACAAGCATAAACACATGTGTATACAATTTATGCTTTTATATACTTTTCCTCTCCTCTTCATCATGGGGATTATACCATATTTTTCTGAACACTATTCAAAGTAGCTATTAAAAAGCTACTTTTTATTCAGATCACTTTTTTCTTTTTTTTTCAACGTGTTTTATTTATTTTTGGGACAGAGAGAGACAGAGCATGAACGGGGGAGGGGCAGAGAGAGAGGGAGACACAGAATCGGAAACAGGCTCCAGGCTCCGAGCCATCAGCCCAGAGCCCGACGCGGGGCTCGAACTCACGGACCGTGAGATCGTGACCTGGCTGAAGTCGGACGCTTAACAGACTGCGCCACCCAGGCGCCCCTCAGATCACTTTTTTCACTGTGATACCAAAGTTAGTACAGTTGACCCTTGAACAACACAGGTTTGAAATGCATGGGTCCACATATATATGGATTTGTTTTCCTTATTTTTTTTTTAATTTTATTTTTAAGCAATGTCTACACCCAAAGCAGGGGCTCAAACTCACAACCCCAAGATCAAGAGTCATAGGCTCTTCCGACTGAGCCAGTCAGGCACCCCTACATGGATTTTTTTCAATAAATACATACGGTACTGTGACTGTATTTCCTTAACAATGATTTCCTTAACAACACTGTCTTTCCTCTAGCTTACTTTACGGTAAGAATACAGTGTATTAAACGTGTAACATACAGATATGTGTTAACTATTTGTTACTGTTAAGGTTTCCAGTCAACAGCAGGCTATTAGCAGTTAAGTTTTGGGGGAGTCAAAAGTCGCATATAAATTTTTAACTATGCAGGAGGTTGGTGCCCCTACCCCCTTTCCCACCTGCCACCCCCACACTGTTTAGGGTTAAGTATATTCAAATCTTTATCATGATTATCACCTGTACTTTCATAGTTTGCCATTGCTCCTTCACTGGGGCTGGTTCGTTTAATGGCATTCCTGTATTTGTCCAGAATATCCTCAGCGACCTGAGCTTGTGCACTGAGTCTAGGGCTGGGATCATCTGCAGGGGAAAGGAGAGTGAGAGAATTAGCTTCCCTTGGTTTGCACCAACTCTGGTGTTAGTATGATACCAGTAGCATAATCCCAAAGACGGATTAGGAGGTGAGACTTAAAAAGAGCACATATCTCAGTGTTAAGAGGCACCATGCAGCTGCCTGCTCGTCCCATTTCTAGGTCTGAGAGCCTTGCCAAAGCACGCAATTGGGAGGATTAGCTCCACTTTCTCATCATCGCCAAAATTCTGCATGATGGTGTTAAGAAATTCAGTGCAGACTAAATGGATGATGGGTTTCTAAAGTGCTTATAACTCAAGTCACTGTTATTAGCAATGCATGCTAACAGAACTTCCAACAATGCATTGTTATAGGCAGATTCATTTATTCAGACATCTCCATGCTGAAGGGTAAAAAAAAGTATCAAATTTAGAATTAATCCCTTTTAAATAAAAAAAAAATGCCTTCTTCCATTCTTGCTGTATGACTTTCTCTCTCTACACATTTCAAACCTTTAGATATTAATATTCCGTCTCACTAAATCTGACCACGACAGTGAAGCTGCTGGAAGAGCGCACTTTTGTGAATCTAGCCACTGCTGGAGAGTGCTGGAAATGTACCCGGGGTACAGGGAGAAAAAGCTTATCACAATCACAGATGTAGCACCGTTTACTTTCAGGACCGTTATCCTGTCAGCAAAATCAGCACACTGAAATGTGTTCCTGGAGCCTAAGATGGCAGAGTCATTAATTAACAGTCATCAAAGCAAAGAGCTGCTACAGATCTATGGGACAAAATAAAGTTCTATAGTGAAATGCAAATTCCTGAGATAGATCCAGACCAAGCAGGTAACCACAAATGTCCATATTCTGGTAGAATCCCATTTTTCAAGAAGTCTAACAACACATAAAAAATCACTAGATTATGTATGTGTGTGCGTAATAGCAGCTAATAATAATAGCAGCTAACATTTCTTGAGCACTTACCACATGCCAGAAACTGTGCTAAGCACCTTTTACGAACAATCTCAATCATCACAACAACCCTACAGGGAGGTACTTTTATCACCTTCACTCTCTAGAGGAGGAAATCAGGTATAGAAAGGTTAAGCAGTATATGCTCATGGGCTCTTCCGTTTCCATGGAAAATAAAATTTAGTATCCATGTCTCTGTATAATTGCAGTAAATTACAGAAAAAGAGGATTTCCAAAGTAATTGAATCTTTCTGCTGTAATGGTATTTGAATTCATGAGAAAAGAGTTCTAATAAAATCTGATCTTCAAAACGTAAACTGATAAAACATCTATCATTACAAAATCTTTCTTTGGAAGGGGAGTACCTTTTTGCTATTGGTTTTGAGTGCTGTTGAGGGCTCTGAAAAAGGGAATAAAATTTGGCTAATCGTATAGCCATAATGTCACTTATAACCTCTAATTCTATGCCGTTCTTAAGAATTTTTTTCCAGGAAGGGGTACCTGGGTGGCTCAGTAGGTTAAGCATCTGACTTGACCTCAGCTCAGGTCATCATCTCACAGTTGGTGGGATCGAGCCCCACACCGGGCTTGGTGCAGACAGTACAGAGCCTGCTTGGGATTCTCTCTCTTCCTCTCTCTCTCAAATAAACATTAGCAATTAAAAAAAAAAGAATTTTATCCCAGGAAAATAATGGAAATAAACAAAAAATGCTGTATATACGAAGCTGTGAGCATTATTTTCACAGTAAAAAACTGGATACCATTTAAGTATCCAAAAGTAAGAGAACATTCAGGAGGCCATAAAATGATATGACAGATAATCTGTGAGTCACTACAAATTATTAAAAACCAACCATGTCTAGTAGAAACTGGAGAGGGTTTATGAAATCACATTTGGTGAAAGAAGGATGCAAAGTTACACACATAATCTGATTCCGTCATGAAAAAGCCACATACAAATATGGAAAGACTGGGAAACAACACGGGGGGAAAAAAAAAAAAAGAACAGTTAGGGTGACTGGATTATGGACAGACTGTTAAGAAATATCCTTTCATAACATTTAAAAATTGTTTTAACGATAATTTTCAACAGGTAACTAATTAGAACTGGGTAGAAATATTTCTACATTAGTAGGGAATCTAAGTTGCTTGAATCAAATACAAAGAAAATGAAGTATCTTATGGAAAAAAAACTTACCCTACGTAGCTTCTAGATTAGGCACCAAGAACCAAGAAATATGTTTGCCCAAAGACACAAGTAAAAAATAACTTATAACTTCTCCAATGACTGATTCGACATTTTAAAAACAGATTTCATTATAAGAATTTCCCTCCATAAATGCTGGTGGTGTTCTAATACTAGGAACATGGACAGGAAACAAATGTTTCCAATTCTTCTCAATCAGACTGTAATTCCTGAAGAAGACGGGACACGTGATTTGACTTAATAACTACAACACTCAGCACAGTGCCTGGCACGAGTCAGATGTTCAGAAAGTATTTGCGGACTGAATAAGAGAGGCTTGCTGGCTCTCGCACAGAACCATGG
The DNA here is from genome assembly GCF_028018385.1 of Neofelis nebulosa. Taxonomy (NCBI): domain Eukaryota; kingdom Metazoa; phylum Chordata; class Mammalia; order Carnivora; family Felidae; genus Neofelis; species Neofelis nebulosa. The sequence continues at coordinate 10,530,749 of NC_080793.1, forward strand.
CCTGGAAGCCCAGCGCCTGCTCTCCAAAGCCCTTCATTCCCACAAAGTCACCTCACCAGACGGTATGCTAGACCATGGAAATACATCCAATTAGAAGGAGCCAGATATTAGAATAACATGCATTAAAATGGGATTCTACCTGTACTATACTGAGCTCTCTGAGGAGGATGTTCTTTGGAAACCTATGCCATTTTTTAATAAAAATCTTCATTTTAACTTAGTGGGATAACATAATTGAAAATCAAGGTAAGAAAAAAAGGAGGTGAGAAATTAATTTCCCTCTAGATGCTCGACAGTCCTTGGAAACAGTACAAAGCTATCAGACTCAAGCTTGGGTCATTAACACTACTCCTCAAACTCATTCCTTTTAGGGTGCTCATTCATAATATGCCAAACAGAAAGCTGCAAAAATACAAACGCTGAATAAAGTAAAACCCAACCCCTAGGTGTCTTTTCCTTGGGCCAGACAGCAATGTTAAAAGGATTCAAGCTGTAAAAAACTGGCAAAGTTCATAAATTTATGATACTGTTTGAACATTTTATCGCACAAAAAGGAAATGATTAGGTCAAGCAGAATTTCCCTATGATCCTGAATAATCAAGAACTATAGATGGAAATAAATTTAGAATTCTCTGATCAACATTAGCGCAAACTATACAATCAACGTTCCAAAGATGTGGCATGCATCGCACTAGGACCATCACCACACTCTCCTAAAGGCACTGCGTGTCATCATCCCACTGACATGTCGAGTTGTAGGGAATGCCTAGAGGCCCAGGATCAGGAGCCTCCTCATACACAGAAGTTATGACAATGAGGATGATGATGATGATGGTGGTGGCAGTCTGCAGGAAGAGCACACTGAGATTCACCGTGGCCACCAACTGGATACCACAGAGCTATGAAGAACATACTCCCCACTGTACACACACAAACACATTCTTCTAGAAAGGCAACGCTTATGGCACCCAAGAAAAAGTGTTATGAAATATGTGCTCTGGGAATGAAGGAGCCAGGAAGTCCATGGTCTACAAACCTGTGAGTGTTGAGAATCTGTCAGGCCCCAGATCATCTTTGTCTTTTTCTTGTTTTTCTTTCTTTCTAAATGGTATAGGAGCTGGAAATTAAATAAAGTCAGTAGTGTGACATATAACATACTGCACTACTCGGAAGACAGCAGTCATTTTGGAGTATTAACTGGTGTGCCAACATTTCTAAGTGAAAGGAAGGTGAAAAGTTTAAAAGCTAAGAAATCCCGAGTGTCAACTGATCATCGTTCTTAAGATAGCATTGAAGGTTCTTACAGAAGCTTGCAGAATCTGCTTTGGGGTCATCTGCCACAGGAAGAATGATTTAATTCAGATCTATTGGGACTAAATCAAAACCACTGGCTCTTAACCTCTGCTCAAAAACAACACACTCAAAGCTCTCAGTCTCATTCTCTCCTCATCAAGTGGGCTTGAGTGCGGCGTGAAAGCAGTGTTCCTCAGCTCCTGAGTGCCACAGTGCCGAGAAGAGGCCTTCAGAAGAAGTCCCTAGCTTTAATCCTGGACGATCTCTCCTTGCAGGAAGAGACGCTTTTGTCAACTCAATTCTCAATATCTACTGGTACAATGCCAGGCTATTCACAAGGAAAAAAAAAAAAAGAGAAAGCAAATAAAACGATTTTATACAACTGCCTTCCAAAATACTCACTAATATTCAGGATATAAACATTCTCAACGAACATAACCATAAAAAGCTTAAGTTATTCCAGGAATGTAAAGGATAAATTTTCAATGTTTTATTACCAATAGCATCCCTTTTTCCTGCAATAATTATTAGCAATACATATGTCAAAAGTCCTATCTTTAACTTCAACAATATATGATATTTAAACAACCGTCACCTGCCTGACTTCCATGTATGAAACCACTACCACTTCATGCAATGAACAAGAACTATCATTTCTAAAGGTCTGTCTTAGCATTCACCTGAGTGAAACCATTTTCTATACCCTCAAAACAGCTAGAAACTTAGGCCCAGCAAGCCTCACAGAGAAGTTGACATACTGGCTCTCTGGAAGAGATTTGGGGGCTTTGCTTCTTGTTGCTAATACAATTCTAATATTTTATAAAATTACCTTTAGGCATGGCAGAAACAAAACGTTTTCTCCACCAAGGTCTGTTCCTGTCTGATTTCTCATCATCGCTATCTTTGCGTTCTTCAGTCTGTAGAAAAAGTTTGATGCTTTATTTGGAGTTGGACAGCAGGATAAATTACTATGAAAAGGATTTCAGTTTGTCTGTGAAATACAAAAACCACTCTTGTTTGTCTTAAAAGCAAACTGTTCTTATTGCTTCTGAAATATGGAAGTACACCTTTTAAGCACCAGACTATGATCTGCTTGAGGGCAGGCACTATCTCATTACTGTTAATAAACTGAAACCTTAATACAGAGCCTAGCATACAGCAGGCACTCAATAAATACTTAGGGAAGGTGTAAGCGTAATGCAAATAAAGTCTAGAGGGGTAGCAGAGACGACAGCAGCAGTAGTACTAATAAAACTGAGTATGCGCTGCGTGACAAATATTGAGTGTAAGGATATATATAGTCCCACTTAAACCTCACAGTCACCTTAGGAGATAAATACTACTATTAAACTTTTTATAGATGAGAAATAAGGGGCTAAAAAAGGTTATCTCCCCATCTTCCCCAAAGTTACATAGTCTGCCTGTGGCATGGCTGGGACTCAAACCCAGATCCAACCAACTTCAGAGTTCTTGTTTTGATCACCAATTATAATGAGTTATTAAGATCACATGTCAAAGAGCAGAAACTGTAATTCCTTTACTGGCCTATCATGTGGCCTCAGACAAATCATTTACTTTCTCAACTCAGAAGGAAACTGTAAGGTTTAAATGAAATTAAATAAAAAATTGCTTGCAGAAAAGTTGAAAGTGTCACAAAAATGCATAACATACTACTACAAAAGCAAAACAGTACAGGTTTCCCATGGACCACAGTTGTGGACAAACTAGATGGACAGATCACCCTTAATCATGACTACTGTCTGTCCTTCCTCTTAGATTTATATATGCCATGTTAATTTCAGATAACAAGACAGCCAGGCAGAACACTAAAGCTGACCACAATCAGCACAATTCTTCGACATGGCCTGTGTCCCATACCTCTCCTCTTGAGGAGTCCTTACTCGGGGATGAAGATGATGAATGAGGTGCAGCCACCAAAGAAGTAGCACCAATGGCTGCAGCTGGAGGGAGTTCTCGTTCTTCGTTCCCTGGACGTCGGTTCCAGCTGGGGTCGCTCATAGGTCGCCGGACAGATGAGACTATATCAGAGCTCCTGCTGCGAACTAATCTTTCAGGGTATGAATGCCTTTGCTTGAATGCTTCCATCTCAGCTGGAGTTAAAACATGGGAACCAAAATTTGGCAACCTGGCCTCGTTTCCTCCCACAGCTCCTTCCAGGATTGGGGGATCTGGTGGTGGATGCGATGGCCTGGCATAGTGAACCTTTGGCCTTACCACAGCAGAAGCCCCTGGAACAAGAGGAAAAAAAGTTTGCAACTCAGACAGAACTAGGCATTTTAATGCCAAAAAAGGCATTAACAAAGGATTTTGGCTCTGTTCTCCTGCCCAGGGTAAGAGTCAAAAAGCTCATTTGACTAGTTTACCTTCATGTGAAGACAGTGGATCAAACATGGCAAGTAGAGACTCTGACTGAGAAGGAGGAGAGGTCAGCTGGTGGGCGCCTAAAACAAACAGGCAAACTGTAAGAAATCAGAACTCATCACTCAGTAAGAGTTCCTACACGGTGAAAAAGGTTCTAGCATTCTTCCAAGGTTTTCCTTTTCTGATCAATAAAACTTGAGGGGCATATCAGGAAAAAAAAAGAATGTGGGGTGCCTGGGTGGTTTGGTCAGTTAAGCATCCAACTCTGGATTTCAGATGGTCATGATCTCATGGTTCGGGAGTTCGAGCCCACTTCGGGCTCTGCCCTGACAGGGAGGAGCCTGCTTGGGATTCTCTCTCTGCCCCTCCCTTGTTTGCTTGGTCCTCTTTACTCTCTCTCAAAATAAATAAATAAATAAACATAAGAAAGAAAGAAAGAAAGAAAGAAAGAAAGAAAGAAAGAAAGAAAGAAAGAAAGAAAGAAAGAAAGAAAGAAAGAGAGAGAGAGAGAGAGAGAGAGAGAGAGAGAGAAAGAAAGGAAGGAAGGAAGGAAGGAAGGAAGGAAGGAAGGAAGGAAGGAAGGAAGGAAAGGAAGGAAAAGAAAGAGAAAGAAAGAAAGAGAAAGAAAGAAAGAAAGAAAGAAAGAAAGAAAGAAAGAAAGAAAGAAAGAGAAAGAAAGAAAAGAAGGAAGGAAAAGAAAGAAAGAAGGAAAGAAAAGAAAAGAAAAGAAAAGAAAAGAAAAGAAAAGAAAAGAAAAGAAAAAAGAAAGAAAGAAAGAAAGAAAGAAAGAAAGAAAGAAAGAAAGAAAGAAAGAAAGAAAAGGAAGGAAGGGAGGGAGGGATGGATGGATGGAGGGAGAAAACAAGGCACCTGGGTGGCTCAGTTGGTTAAGTATCTGGCTTTTGATTTCAGCTCAGGGCATGGACTTGCAGTTTGTGAGATTGAGCCTCACGTTGGGCTCTAAGCTGATAGTGCCGAGCCTGCTTGCGATTCTCTCTCTCTCCCTCTCTGTGACTCTCCCCTGCTCGTGCACACTTTCAAATGGAATAAACATTTAGGGGGCACCTAGGTGGCTCAGTTGGTTAAGCATCCAACTTCAGCTCAGGTCATGATCTCACAGTTTGTGAGTTCAGGCCCCAAATCGGGCTTTGTGCTGACGGCTCAGAGCCTGGAGCCTGCTTCGGACTCTGTGTCTCCTTCTCTCTCTGCCCCTCCCCCGCTTGTGCTGTCTCTGTCTCTCAAAAACAAATAAACGTTAAAAAAAATTTTTTTTAATAATAAACAAACAAACAAACACAAAAGGAACCTAATATATTCTGATTACTTCAAATTCATGGTATGTTTTTATCTACCTACATGGATTTTAATGACATTTAAGTGGTCTAGCATCCACATGTTGATTACTTTTAATGGCCAAACTGTATTATATTTAATGTAAAGAGTAGAGCCAAAAAATGTAAATCACATCAAAATCTTCAGAATGTCACAACTTCCCTGAGTCTCATCTTCCTTCTACCTATAAAAGTAAGGGCAATATTACCTAGAAGGAGTATAAATAGAAAGTTGTAAAATTTGAAATTCTGATATTGTTCTCAGCAAATGACAATTTATAAAAGAACTCATAACAAAAATGAATAATAATACTACATTACACCACAAAACAAACTCGAAGTATTTTCAGCTACAGAGTAAAAATGACTCCTCTAAGCATATGTCTACACAGCCAAAATCAGAAATATTGAAACAGCTAATTAAGTATGTAGAGGCTAAAATTTTTAAATATATAAAAGAAACTATTACTCTAAACTTTTTGAGTCTGAGCTCTTTCATGATAATGAATGCTAGTACTTGGATTTTAAGCCTTTTGATTCTTCTTTTGTTCTAGGTCTTATATTCACCTTCCTTTATTAAAATTATAAAAATAGTGTATTGTTATGAAAGGCAGCTTAGAATATCAGTTCTAACATTTTGGTCTTAGGACTCTCTCACATTCTTTTGTTGTTGTTGTTAGGACACTTTGACATTCTTAAAAACTATTGCCCCTCAGAGCCTGTTTATGTTGGTTGTGCCTATTGATAGTTACCAGATCATAAATTACAACTGAAAACAAACATAAATATTTATATATTAATTCATTTAAACATATCCATTAAATGGTAACACAAATAACTCTTTTTTAATGAAAAAGTATTTCCCAAAGTAAAAAACAAGTAGAGTGACACTGTTTGACATTTTTACGAATTCCTTTAACATGTGGCTTAACAGAACACCTCTGGATTCTCATATGCTTCTACTTTCAATCTGTTGCGGTATGTATTCTGGTTGAAGTATATAAAGCTGGCCTCACGCAGACATGTAGTTGGAAATGGGAAGATATTTTAATATAACAGCCTTTTCAGATAACTGGGGACATTCTTCTGTGCTACCACACCAAATCTTGACAAGGAGTATTTTAAAGGTAAGCTACAATTTGGAATGTGACACCAAATCAATGAACTTTTTGTACTCTGTTACATTAAAATTAGTTGGTCTGTCTTTCTTGCACTTTAAGTGATTTTTGTAACATCATGTATTCATCACCTGGAAAATATTGGTGTAATTAGATACACAGATCTTCCACAGGTTGACACATTTCAATACATAATATTAAAAAACCACAATCTTAATAATACCACCAATCTCCCCAGAAAAGTCTTTACGTATCAGAAAGCTGTCAAGGTCATGGAGGTGGATACAAGTTTTCCGAAATTCTGATTTTTATATGAAAGCGTGAATTTTATCATTGGCAATAAAGTCTATTGTCAGTTGTTTTCCTTGAAGTGATAGGCTCACTCTGTTAATTTTCAAGAAATACCTGCCAAATACCCAAATCTGAATAACTACAGTTTTTGTCAGTCATTCTTTCAAGCAAAAATGGTGTTTTGTGAAGAACAAACAAGAAAAGAAACAGCTAGTTAAGCTCACAGCTCCAATAACCATACAAGTGCTTTTCCTTGAGACACTTCACCACATTTCAGAATGCAGGAGAAATGCGTTAGGGGTATTTCATATTTCCTCAGAATTTTAGACAGATGTGTACTCAGGGTTGAGATGTAATTAAATAATTTTTACTGCTTCATGAAAGACACTCTAAGTAAAGCTTTCTAACTAACGGAGTATACAGTGACCACTAAGACTTTGCTATCACTGCTCTGCTTCATGCTAAGGCTCCAGCAAATTTACCCACCTTGGCCTGTGCACCATCAGTGTCAATGTCGACACAGAGAAAAGACAACAACCTTTTACTATTATGAAAACAGTTCTGACATCATACCCTGCAGCCCCCAAAAGGGCCTTAAGGGCCCTTAGTGGTCCATGAAGACTATACTCTGAAAATTGCTCATTTAGAACAGTACTTCTCAAATCAGGCTACTTTGTGCCCCAAGGGATCATTTGGCACTATCTGGAGACATTTTTGGTTGTCACAACCAGAGCGGAAGAAGAGGGGTGCTGTGCTCCTGGTAGAGGCCAGAGATGCCACTAAACATCCTATAATGCACAGAACGGGCTTGCGTAACAAAAGAGTTACCTGGCCCCAAATGCCAATAGTGTGGAGGATCAGAAACCTTGGTTCAGAAAAAACAAAGAATTTTTTTATAAAAAAGAAAAAGAATCTAAAAACCCAGTACTCAGTACAAAAAACTACTGCTAGCATTTTGGTAGTTCTTTCCTGAACTTTCTCTATGATCGGTTTTGTAATGTTTCATTATCTTATATGTGGAAGTTCTCTAGGATAAATTTTCCAAAATTTTCCATGTTATTTCACATGCTTTAGAGGATTTAAAATCCAGTTGCATAAATTCTGAGTGGTTGCATCAAAATGCATGTAGGAATTCTAGTTTCCAATTCTCAGGTTGTTTCTTGTTTTCTGCCGAATCAATGTTATGGAGAACACCGGTATAAATGTTATGGACAACACCAGTATAAATGCTATTAGAAGCACAAGACTTTCTGCATACATGGAACTGTTTCCTTATGATTCATTCCTAAAGTGGACTAACTGAACCACACTGAGTTTTGAATTTTCAAGGCCTTCTATCCTGCTGCCAAATCATGCCCCAAAGTGCTAGAACAACTGGTACTATCACCAACAGACACAGAAGACTGCCAATGTCACCCATGAATGGGATCATTTTTAGGTCACTCTCATTTCTACTTCTTACCATGAGTTACTTCATCCATGTCTGGACTAGTGACAGAATCTTTACCCCCAAAATCAGAGCTGCACTCAGATCTCAGGTCTTCAATCTTATTGGGAATATCCTCGGAGGTTGCACTTATGCCTTTAAAATAAATAAAGTAAAAAATAAATAGCAAGAAGAACAAAATAACCACACAAAAAGTATATGAAGTTTGGAGAAATGTAAATATTCTCAAATTTTTTGTGTCCCAGTTTTATACATGTGAGACATTGGGTATCATATCCTTTTTATTGTACTACTGCCTAAATATGTTTACCTTGATTTGTACAACATAATCACAAGTATCATGTGGTATCTAAATACAGTAGCAGAGGCCACCAAGAACAGATAGAATTAGAGAGAGAACACGCACAGACCGTTGGCCAATTACTTCAACAGACTCCATAGAGCCACGTATTAAGTTCTCAGAGATTTAAGGTCCCTCAGAAACAATTCTGTTTCCAGAAAATTCCTCAACTCGTAAATAAAACATCTCTCTCTGTTAGCAATTTTATAAATGGGGAGGTGGGAACACACCTTGCAATCCTTATTCCTTAAAACAAGACAGACATACCCGACACAACACTGAGGCCTGGTGTGCTGGGGCGGGAACTGACCTCCCTGACATCCGTATCATCAGATGTGCTGCCCAGTCCAGAACAGCTCTCCAGTTCTTGTAGACGTTCCTCCTGCTTTAGATCCGGGGCCTCTAAATAGAAGACATGAGGCGCTACATTAGTGATTCTGTTAGTATGCCACAGTTTCAGCTTGTGACCCAGATGAGGAAAGCTACCAGAGCATGAATGAAATCATTGTAAACAGATTTCTAAGTCTGGGCCAGTTAGCACAGCTGATCAGATCGAGTGTTAAAGAAGTTGAGGTTGTGATTTTCATCCCAATATGAGCCAGTCTATCGTGCAAAAGTGAAAACTCCGCCCGCAGATCACTAATCTCATAAAGTATGCTGTTGGTTAACAAGTAAACTCAACAAGAAAATACAGAATAGCTTAGCATTAAACCAACTATTTTCTAAAAAATAACTCCTATGGATGCTCAATAGATGGTAAGCTAATCCTACTGTCTCCTTATCTAAAGGTTAGCATGTCTGAATGCATTAATATTATAAAACACATATCAGAATCACTTAACTATTCTTGAGCCGAGCAGATCACAAAGAATGTAATTCAGACATACAGTTACTTAAATCTGCATTTTGGTAGTTGACATTTCATTGAAAGCAAAGATTTATCTTCATAATCAGCAAAGCAGAAATGCAATACGTAAGAAAAGAGAAAGTACAAAACACTTTATATGCATTTATGATAATCCTGCACAAAATAATTCTCAGGACTCCAGAGTCTCAATTTCAGTACATTTCAAAAATATACTAGATACCTTTTAAAGAGTCAAGTTCTCCCCAGGATAAATCTAGGCATGCTTACCAGACACCCAACCGCTCAGGGTCCAAGTTGTACTGCTATTCCTATTTCGTGATGAGTTAGTGGGAGATACCAAACTCAATGTCCCACACAGAACTCCGGTGAGTTGCTAACAAATGCTTACAAGTAACCACACACAGAGTCAAAAAGCACCTGCCATCTTTGCCTATGTCCTGCAACACTGCATTTTTTCTTGATGGACAGAAAATGCCTTAACCTAACTGTCCATTTGAAATTCTTAGCAATGTGATTGCCTCACACTTAACAAAATGTACATGATACAGAAATTAAGATACCTTACATTTAAAACTTCTGTGCAAATCAGAAAGCAAACAATGACGGCATACTAACCTGAGTCACTTGGCAATACCTCTACACTCCAAGCTTCGCTTGTTGTCTCTGATATGGTAGAACCAGTGCAGGGGTCAAGAAGCACTGACCCTGAACCTGGCAGGCACAGTAAACTGCCTAACATGTTCTCTGCTGCTGCACCTGTATAACCAGTGGGGAGCAAAGGGTTAACAAAGATCCTGATGGAAAGAGCAGTGATCATGGAGAAGGACCAAACGCTAAACCAACACATAATCTCTACTCTACCCACAAGAAGGAAGCCAAGGTAAGTGTGATTTCAATCAATAACACCACTAAAATCACAAATTTCCCACTTTGGTCACAAAGGCACATGCTCCTTTTCCTCAGTTTCCTCCTGTTCACCTTGGACTCTTCATAGAGAAAACACACATTAGATCATTTCAGCTAGCTTTCATCTTGGTTTTTTAGCAAATTTTTACATGTGTCCCTAAGTATCTAAAATGTACAGTCCTAACAGGGATTAAAACCTCTCAAACAGAGACACTTAACCACAGAAAGGTGCACTGGCCAGATACGTTTTCTTCTGGCACATCAGCCACATATTCAGAGCAATAAAATATATTTGCAGGAAAATACACATCTTCTGGAACGCTCACTCCACTGCAAATATAGCTCATTGCTCAAAGAGAGCTTATTGCCAGAAAAAATACTACTTTGGCACCAGAAGCAAAGTAATGCAGAACCAATTAACAAGTCTATTTACACCACTGAAAAATACCAATAGAAAGGACTGAACATTATAATACACCTGTGTTAAAAATACTCAAGTTCAGAATGCTCCACTACTTCTGATTACGCCTAATAAAAGAACAACGCTACTTCAGTGCCTGAAAAAACTTTTGGCAAAGGGTTACTGGTAAAAGTTACATTTTTAAAGATACATCGTGAAATAATTACAAATAAAATAATGTCTGGAACTTGCCTAAACAGGACTGGGTTGGGTTGGGGAGAGGATAAAAGGGTAGTGGGTGAGAGAAGAGATGAAACAAAACCAGCCACCTGTGTCTGTGTAATAGTTGAAAACGAGTGATGTGCACAGAGTTCCTTATTCTCTCTTGTATCTGCCTGAGAGGTTCCATGATTTAAAGAGAAAACGAAGATGGTGCTTATGAGACTGTATGAAACCTTTCAGAGCTCACAAAACGGTATCCTAAAAAGGGTGAATTTTAAAGTATGGACATTGTACCTCAATAAAGTTGGTACTAAAAAAAAGAAAAAAGTAGTTACTCTTTGGAACTGAATTAATCCTTCCGGGAATTTTTTTTTTTTTTTTTTTTTTTTTTTTTTTTTTTTAAGTAAGCTCTATGACTTGAACTCATGAACTTGTATCACGAGTCACATGTTTTACTGAATGAGCCAGTCAGGTGCCACATTAAATTCAATTTTTGGAGAATCTCAATATTATATTATTCCGAAAGTTTTAGGGCTATAATCTGTTAAGAATTTCCATCTACACGTAATGTGCTTAGTTTCAAAAGAATATCCTAAGAATATGTACTATGTCCTGAAAACAAGAAGCTAATTCAGAAGATTAGTTTCTTTTTTGGTGGGGGAGGGGGAGTTAAGTGCAGGCAGGGAAAACACTACCTACATTTAGGCAAAGAAAAAAAATACACGAGTGCCTGGTTACATACACTTTTCTCAGTTCCCCAGTTAGTGCGAACACACACACCATGTCTGCCAGAGGCTGAAGTTCCCACCCATGAAGGGCAGGTGGATATGAATAACTAAATACCAATCTTCCAGAGAAATTTAACAGCAGTTACCTGCAATTTCTTGTAAGCGATCTTCGTCAATGTTAGGGTCGAAATCACTTCCTAAGACATCTGTACTCCACGTCTCACTCACTGTTTCTGATATATCTCTATCATCTGTCAGTCCCATCATGTCACGTATTTCAAACTTTCTTAGCTTATCATCAAGATTATCTTGTGTTGTAGCTATCAAAAACAAAATTAAGCACTTTAAAAATGGTAGCACAGCTATAATTTTTTAAATCAACTTTAAAGATCCATATTTTATCATTAACACAGAGCATGCAGTACCAAAACACTGCATCATTACCCTATAAATGTACTCTTTCACCTTCTGAACTTTCAGCAAGATGTACCCCTACTTCTGGTAGATTAACTGGGGTAATTTCTGCAGTGTGACTTTGATAAAAAAAAAAAAAAAACCAAAAAACGGGAAACATTCCCCTCTTTGTCTTTGCAAAGGCCTTGTTACTTGCTTTGGCCAAAAGAGTAAGGAGGAAGTGTGCCAGTTTCAAGGCTAGGCCTTAAAAGTCCTTATAAACTTCTGCTCTCTTTTCACCCTTGCTTCTCCCATGAGAATAAGCTTAAGTTAATCTGCTGGAGGATGAGGGACCACACAAAACACAGCAAAGGTCATCCTAGAGCAGCTCCTCACGGGCCAACTGTCCCCCAGCTAAGATTAGCAGAGCTCCCTACTGGTGACTATAGATACATGAGTTTGCCCAGTCCAAATCAGAACCTCCCAGCTGACCCACAGACTTGAGAGCACAAATAAATGTTTATTGTTGTAAAGTCACTAAGTTTTGAGGTGGTTTGGTATGTAGCATTACTCTGGCAATAATCAACTGATAAACCCATACTAAAAAAAAAAAAAACTTTTGTTTGACTTGAATACATCCACCTGATACTAGTTTTCTCTCTTCCCTTGACTAATGACAAGCAGTCTATAATTTGCCTCAATTTACTTCTTAACCTAGTGTTCACAAAATGTAGACCACCAACCACTTACAAGATCAATCACCTAGAGGGCTTGTTAAAAAAGTGGTATTCTTGGAGGCGCCTGGGGTTCAGTCGATTAAGCGTCGACTCTTGCTTTCGGCTCAGGTCATGATCTCCTGGTTTGTGGGTTTGAGCCCCACATTGGGATCTACACTGGCAGTGCGAAGCCTGCTTGGGATTCTCTCTCTCCCTCTCTCTCTCTCTGCCCCTCTCCTGGTTCATGCTCTCTCTCAAAATAAATAAACTTAAAAAAAAAAAAAAAAAGGTGATATTCTTTCAACTTCTGTCTTAAGCTACTATTTTAGGTTTCTCTCTTTTTTTCTTTAATTTTTTTTTTTTAATGTTTATTTATTTTTGAGACAGAGAGAGACACAGCATGAGCAGGGAAGGGGCAGAGAGACAGGGACACACAGAATGTGAAGCAGGCTCCAGGCTCTGAGCTATCAGCACAGAGCCTGACTCGGGGCTCAAACCCACAAACTGTGAGATCATGACCTGAGCCGAAGTCAAACGCTTAACCGACTGAGCCACCCAGGTGCCCCTAGGTTTCTCTCTTATTTGCAGAAAATTTAAACCTAATTGATACAAGGACAAACTAATTCAGTAAAATTTAACATTACATTTATTCAAGCCACACATATCCCAACTAGCAACGCTCTTTTCCTTTCTAAAAATGGACTGCACCAGGATTTCTGGAAATGAGATATGGGAAATGGCCTTTTTTTTTTTTTTTTTATTTCCCAGGTAATTTTTATGCTCACTCAGGTCTCAGAATCATTGCCTCAGACCCAGTTGATCTGCATCTGCCATCAACACTCCTTTGAAGGCCATCAGTGATCTTTGTTTTAAGTTTATTTATTTCTTATTAGAGAGAGAGAGAGAGAGAGAGAATGAACCCGGCAGGGACAGAGACAAAGGGGGAGAGAGAGAATCCCAAACAGGCTCCACAATGCCAGTGCAGAGCCCCAGGTGGGGCTCGATCCCACGAACTGTGAGATCATGACCTGAGCCTAAATCAAGAATCGGATGCTTAACTGACTGAGCCACCCAGGCTCCCCATGATCTTTAAATGGACAAATCCAAACAACTTTTTGAAACTAATCTTCCTAGAGCACAAAAGGGATCCATCTACTTCTCAGTCCTTACCCCGCATTATTCCCCTACTTGCCAGTTCCTGAGTAAGTATTATGGTTTCCCACCTCTACGACTTACTTATACTACTCTATTCCTTCACCTAGAATGCCCTGTCTTTCGTTTCTGCCAACACAATGCCAGCCAGACTTTAAGGCTAGCATTTTTTCCCACTAAGCTTTTCCCTACACTTTAAGCCACATGTATCTCTAACTCAGAACTGCTAAAGCACTTTTATGATACTGTTAATTATTTGTGTACCATCCTCTCCCTATCGTAAGTTCCTTAAGCCCTAAGTATTTATCTTCGTATCCTTTAAAATGTCAGTACTACAGAACTAAAATGCCAAATATTATAGAATTCAAGCAATTCATTGTAATTATTCTATGTAATTTAAGCCTAAAAAATTCATTTACCAACCAAACATTTTTAGGAACTCAAAGAACCATGTATAAATGCAGGTTTAACGGTCATTCTATAATCAGCTTAAATTTATTCTTTTACTGAACACAGCTAGCCTACATGGAAACACAGTTTATCTCGCAACCAGGTAAATTCTCTGCTACTTGAGCAACTGTGTTCAACTTAACCTTACCTTGCTCATGCTCCAATAGCTGTAGAGCTTCGACTCCATTGCTCCCAGAAGGTCCTGCTCCAAGTTCTGATACAGACTCTCCTTCTAGGTCTAGAGAAGATACCGAATTGGAGCGATTTGAAGGACCTAGAGAAATGTTTCAACTGTGAGTTTTTTAATACTCGTGAGCCACCATGCAACTTTTCATGCCTTGATAACAGACAACAGATTAAGATGCTTTCATTTGTTTGTTTTTATTAAGGTGTTTTTAATACTGCATTTGTACCTTAAAAATATAAATGCCCTTTAAGCCAGCAATTGTGCTTCTAAGAATTTATCCTAAGAAAACAATTCAAAAATTCATGTAAGGTTGCTTGTTGAAGGGCTTTTTATAATTCTTGAAAAGTGGAAGCAACCTATATGTTTAACCACAGAAGAACGTTTAAGTAAATTATGCCAATTTGAAGTTAAAGAAAAAAAATTAAAAACCTAGGCTATTTAAGAATGTTAAATTACAAAGAGAAATATCACTGCTATACTGTAATATGGTTACAAAAAAACATAAACCTAATTTGGCTATAAATAAACCAAATTGCTGTTACTAATAGAATGGTAAAATTACAGATGATTCCATTTATGCTCTGCATTTTCTAGAATGACTATATACTACCTATTCTGAAAAGTTAGAGAAAAAGAAGTTATTATTTTATGTTTGAAATGATAGTAAACTTGGGCTTTTTTCATTAAAAAAGTTTGTCCTTGTCCATGAAATGATGAATTCTCAATCTTAGCTTTCAACTTTCTATTTTATTCCTACTTCCATTCTATCTTCCTGCTTTATCAAGGTATGAGTGTGTGAATAAAGAAATACAGAACATTAAAAGTATACACAACATCCTGAAATACTAGTGAGTCCATTTATTTCCCACTTAGACATGCATTATCCTCTAAAGGAGCTCTATAAGCATTGGTATATATCAATACTACAGAAACTTGGTATTATTCAAGCCTCAATAAAGACATATCTTCTCCATTGTATACGATCAAAGGTCTCTTGCAATCTTTTTCTTTTTTAAATTTTTTTCTTAAAATCTTAATTTATTCTAGAAACAATCTTTATAGCCAACTGTTCAAGATCATTAGAAGAAAACTTCATTACTCTCCCCAGGGAGAGAAACAGATGGTATAATTATAATTTATAAGGCTCCTTTAAAGATCGCAAAACAAAGTATTACTTGAATCACACAACTCTTTGAATGAAGTAACCCTTCACCTTCAGATATTCCTTCCAGATTATCACTGCAGAGGGAAAAGCGCAAGGTTTTATCAGGTTTACCGTGGAGTTTGTTTTCATCGACAGGGACATCTCCTTGTCCTCCATCCGAAAGTTGCATGTTTAGGACCTGAAAAATAAAATGCCTTTGGTTTATCACAACTGAAAGACAGATTACTGATATGAAAACAGACCGCAACAAATGCATATTACGAGATTCTGATCAAGCTTTTAAGTACCCCTAGAATAAAAGTTTATCAGTTAAAAAAAACCTGAACCTATGCCTTTCCATCACCCAGTGTCAGAGATTGAACAATCAGGTATCAGTGACTGGTGGGTAGGATCATAAAAATCAAAAGGCTTCGGAATCAGCAGTGGGGTCTGTCTGGTTCTGCCATATACCAACTATGTAATCTTGGGTAAATTTATTTACCCTAAACCTCAGTTTCTTGATTTCTAAAACAGCAATAGTAACAGTATGCATGCCATGGAGTTGTTGAGGGTTAAATAAAAAAATGCACAGAAATCATTTTGCACGGTAAAATGACATTAAATTTGCAGTACATTTTTTCAAAAGTTAATAAACTAATTCAACAGAAAGAAAACATAGGAACAGACTATCCTGTAGGCATCAGAATTCAATCAGTCTAGTTTGAACCTTGCCTTGATCACCATATACACAGCCACAAAATTCCATACCAGAAGCTACAGTGTTTTCAGAGCCATCTCTAGCTTAGAGCTGATGGCCTTTTAAAAATGTTTTCTATTTGTTAGATGACTCCCAAATAACATAATTACTTTTCAATCCCCACAAGCCTCGTAACTCAGCTTTATATGTGTATCTTCAACCGAATGAAGAATTGAGGGCTTTGCTGGAAGTCAGCATGTTTTAAGCACACCCGGAACTCAAAATCACAGCCACCGTGCTCCTAGGCTACTGGTAAAACATGAAGGAAGAATAGTATCCTCCCATGAAAAGGAAAAACAAACAACCGCTCTAGGTGCTTTTGGCCCTGCATTTAAATGAGTAAATTAAAGGGTTTTTAACGACTCTATACGTTTACTCAGGTGATGCTTTTAAAGTCATTTAAAAATAGAATTTTTTTCCTACTTGCTGGAAATAAAACGTGGACATAAAACTTTCACATTTTGTATTTTTAAGATAACTTGGATCTTTAAACTCCTAGTGAGCAATGTGTAAAGAATCTTCAGGAAAAATCTATCCAAAGGTCTAGAGAGCGATTTGATTAACGGCAAACAAAAGGCTCCTCCTACCACAGTGGAGAGACTGCCCTGCAAGGGGATACAGGCTGCTGTCCGCGAGGATGCCAGAACTGTGAGCTGGGGGAAGGCTAACAGGGAAGGCAGAGTGCCACAGAGTTCCCTGGCTGAAATTCAGTGGTTGTTTTTCCTCATTCAGCATTCCCCTGGTTCTGGTAAGGCTTTTATTACATTCTGGAGTTCCTAAAAAGTTGATTCTGACAGTTTTTGCCAGCTCGTGTGTGTGTGTGTGTGTGTGTGTGTGTGTGTGGACAGAGTTCTGGAGTTTGACAGAATTCTTTCGTATGGGTCATGCCACAGTTCCAAACACCGCCTTACCAACCACCATCGTCACTTTATCAACCACTATAACTGGTCCCTTTGTCCCAAGCCAGGAATTTTTCTTGACTAATAAGCAGTCACTGTTGAATATAAAATGATGCTTCTTTTATATTTCTTCTTTCCTTTTGCCTCTGTCCCAAGCTCTTCTGTTTACAAATATCTTAAAAGTGATGCCCATACCCCAACTCCATTTCTTCAAAATATTTTACTTTCTTAGTTTTCTTTTCAGTTATCTCTTCCATTTCTTCCTAACCAACCAAAGAACAGAAAATATTTCTAAAGAATGTCTGGCTCTTTAAAGCAGCAATACCACTAGTTTATCATTAAAAAGAAAAGAAAAAAAATTTCCTACAGGTCAATGTCCATACCACAATTTCCCAGCTTCCTATCTCTTCTATACTATTAGGAAAATTCCTCCTGGTGTGGACCTAATCACCAATGACAGTGCTATTGATATGTTAATGTGAAAGGCCCCTGAACCGTTCATAGGGAATTTGGCATTTAATGCATTCATTAAACACATGCTGACTTATACATAAGAGACCATTAATTAGAAAAAAGAAGTAAGTTTCTTAACACTGATGGCTATAAGTTAAATGTAACAATACATTCATACCTCATTTTCCGACATCATCCCTGGAGTGAGCTGGGGACCTGTCCCTAAGGAAATGACCAACACCTCTTCAGGCTGCACTTCCTGGATGGTTTCTTGAGATGACCCTTCATGGTCCATATGTAAGTCCATTAGCACATTGGTGCGGCTTCTACTCCGAGTTGCTAATAAAAAGATTTTCAAATACAATAATTCAGAGAACAAGACAAAACAAAGAAAATGGTACACTAAACACAAAAATATATTTTCTATTAATGTAGGACTTTTGCATATGCACAAAAAAAGGGTGGTGAGAATATGAATTAAAACAAAACCCTCCACCTTCCCAGTTCTCTGCTGATAACTAACACAGATCCTCCTTCAAAACTGATAGAAACAGGGGCGCCTGGGTGGCTCAGTCGGTTAAGTGTCCGACTTCCGCTCAGGTCATGATCTCACCGTCTGTGAGTTCGAGTCCCGCGTCAGGCTCTGTGCTGACAGTTCAGAGCCTGGAGCCTGCTTCGGATTCTGTGTCTCCCTCTCTCTCTGACCCTCCCCTGTTCATGCTCTGTCTCTGTCTCAAAAAATAAATAAACATTAAAAAAAATTTAAAAAAAAAGATTTAAAACAAAACTGATAGAAACATTAATCTGTGTGCACCTACCAGGAAGTGACACACAGATGAGCGCACCTGCAGAACAGCAAACACATCTCTCAACTGAAGACTTGGGGTGACAAAAAAAGCATTACCTTATTTCTTATCAGTGTACCTTCAACTCTTTCTCCTGGAAAATGACTGAACTGCCACAGGTCTCCCATACTAATAACTGAACTTACAATCATTTGAAAATTTCATATAGAGGGGCGCCTGAGTGGCTCAGTCAGTTAAGCGTCTGACTTCGGCTCAGGTCATGATCTCATGATGCATGAGTTCTAGGCCCACACTGGGCTCTATGCTGACAGCTGGGAGCCTGGAGCCTGGTTCAGATTCTGTGTGTGTGTCTCTCTCTGCCCCTCCCCCGTGCTCACTCTCACTCTCGCTCTCTCTCTCTCTCTCAAAAATGAATAAACATCAAAAAGAAAATTTCATATAGAAATCTGCTAGCCATATAACGTATACTAATTAGACAATCGTTGACAAAATCAGAATCAGTTTTTGAAAACACATTGATTTTCTTGAAAAGTATTAACTTCTTTTCAAAGATGCAGAAAAAAAGATTTCCCTATGTTTGAATAGAAGTTTCTCCTCTGCTTTATGGAAACATTCTAAATTAGTAAAAAATCTAATTATTTTGGGATTTTTCTTCCTCCTACCTATAAGTACACAAGTAATACTTTTTTCTAAAATAATCTGTCAGGGCGCCTGGGTGGCTGAGTTGGTTGGGCATCTGACTCGTTTTTGGCTCAGGTGATGATCTCTCAGGTTCGTGGGTTCAAGCCGTAGGTAGGGTTCCGCACTGGCAGGGCAGAGCCTGCTTGGGATTCTGTCTGTCTGTCTGTCTCTCTCTCTGCCCCTCCCCTGCTTGCACACACTCTCTCTCTCTCTCTCTCAAAATAAATAAACTTAAAAAAAAAATACAACAAATAATCCATCCCACACATCTTACAAGAACTTTTAGACACCGAAAGACTTAGTTTGACAATTTCTCTACAAGTTTAAGTCTCCTGTGATAAATTCAATTTTCTTTCAGAGGGCAATAAAATTTGGTACAACTAGAATACTAAACAGAAATTCTATTTCAGTGCAAAATAATCAAAAGTACAGACATAAAGCAAAAACGCTCTGTAGCAACAAGTCTTTCAACCTCACTTTGAATGAAAGTTGACCTACTTGAAGACAGAATTATAAAGAATCCTCTCTACACAATGCTGTAGATGTGTTCATTAATCACTCTTACTTTCAAAATTCAGAGCACACATCAATTTCCCAAAGTGTAACCCAGGTTCACTCCCACCTTTATTTGCTGACCCTCACTCACTGTTTTCTAACGAACTGTGAAATTAAATTCAACTTCATGAACAACTTATGAATCTTAAGCAACAAACTTTATAATTTATAAAAATGCAAGTAATAAAAATCCATATAGCAATTTACATAAAGCAAAAGCAACATCCACACAGAGCACAGTTTCATAAACTATCTCTTAAATGAAAGTTATATAAGAAGAGGAAGAACAGCCTATTACGCACAAAATGGGGTTACTAGAGTAATATGAGCAGTTAGATTAGTGGCTGAGGAATCCCAGAGAGTGATGGCTGCTAACTGTTGTCCTGGGTTGCAAAAGCATTAAACAGAAAGAAAATCAACCCTCTGAATAATGGGCACATTTTTAAAAAATATGAAATAAATTCAGTGACCAGGTCATACGACTATACAAAGTATATGGGGCAAACATCTGAATATTTACTTTCCGTTCTACCCATATTTAATGACACTTCTAGATGACAAGAAATGAAAGAACTCATGTGCAGGAGTGAATAATGGAGGAAAAAAATCTCTGATTTACCAAAAATCATTCATTTCTTGTTAAAAAAGTGCAAATAGGCTAAAATATTAAAAATCCCCAAGTGTCAAAAAAAAAAATCACCCAGTGTCAAAATTCATCTTTTTTCTATTTTTAATTCTGAAAACTGACATTTCAGGATGATAAAAGCCAAAGACTTGAAGAATATGATACCATATTCTTGTTGATATTATTCTATTAAATGTAAGATGGATTAATTTTAAGAAACTGACAATTCTTGGGGCGCCTGGGTGGCTCAGTCGGTTAAGCGTCCAACTTCAGCTCAGGTAGTGATCACAGTTCATGAGTTCAAGTCCCACACTGAGCTCTGTGCTGACAGCTCAGAGCCTGGAGCCTGCCTCAGATTCTGTGTCTCCCTCTCTCTGCCCCTACCCTGCTTGCAATCTGTCTCTCTCTCTCTCAAAAATAAACATTTAAAAAAATTAAAAAGAAATCAACAGTTCGTAACAAATCAGCTCATGGAAGTTTAAAAATGAAATCCCATTCTGTAAAATGTATAAAATAAAGTACCTATTCATGTTCACTAACTTGCTGAGCTCCTCCTCATTTTCATTAAAAAAATGGCATTAAAATACTGCTCTCTTGGCCTAAACACTCTTTTCCTCCCTGTCTTGGCTATTTTGTCTCACTCCCATTCATCCTTCAAGAGAAAGTATTAGCTTCACCTGTTCTAGGATCATCTCCTGACATTATCACCACTTGGACAACATGGGTGCCCCATAAACCTCCATGCATGCTTATCTCCATCAGACACTTAGTATAATGAAGGGAAATGGTCTCCTCTTATTCTCCCCAATAGACTATCAGCAACTAGAGAGTAGCAGCCTATCCTAATGCTCTCTGCATTCCCAGTGTCCAACACAGTGCCCCCACCCCTACCCCGCAGGATAGTGATTATACCTACTCTTTTTGTGGGGACTTTTTGCATGATTAAATGAAACTACATCTATAAAGTGCTCATCCAGAGTCTGGTACATGGTAATGCTGAATCAATTTGTGTGAGTGTGTGTACAGATAGATAATAGAAGTTTACTAGGTGAATAGAACTTAAATAAACCCAATTGTTTTAAATAAGCTTGACTAAATAAAAAGAAACTTTATTTTATAAAATAAAGGTATCTTAGCTCACTTGATAAAACATTATTAACAATATTGGGGGGGCGCCTGGGTGGCTCAGTTGGTTGAACGTTCAACTTCAGCTCAGGTCATGATCTCGCAGTCTGTGAGTTCGAGCCCCGCATTGGGCTCTGTGCTGACAGCTCAGAGCCTGGAGCCTGTTTCAGATTCTGTGTCTCCCTCTCTCTCTGACCCTCCCCCGTTCATGCTCTCTCTCTGTCTCAAAAATAAATAAATGTTAAAAAAAAAAAAAACACCAAAAAAAACAATATTGGGGAAATAGTAACTGTGTATTTCCCACTTTACTGACAGAAACTACTAAGTTATTATTTTATTATTTAGAACTTTGAACAAAGGACAGGGCTACATAATCCAAATACTGACTACTTATAACAAATGGCACATCCAGATTTCCAAGAAAAGTTACTAAAATATAATCAAAGTATACTGTTGGTGCATGATCTCAATTAATTATGAAAAGTAGGTCTAGATAAAGCTAGAACTTACTCATAAACCATAACTAATTGGTGCAATTTTTAAAAATTGCATTAGTATCAGTAAACATAAAGAGAAAGGCTTTCCCAAATTATTCAAAACCATATTGCAAAACACTGAACAGAAACAAAAGCCAAAAATATATATATACACTAAATTTAAGGAGAGCCTGAATATGAGAAATTCTCTTTACCTATAGGCAATCGATTCTTCTTATTTGCTGGAGTGGTTGCTGGAGACAGCTGAGGAGTATTATAGGGAGTCATTTCTAAACTGCTACTTTTTCCTGGCTTTGCCTGGGGCAGGTTTGCCAATAAATTGTCAAGAGCCATCCTATCTTCTCTTAGTTGATCTCCAGACATTACACTCTTCATAAAATTCACCTGGCAAAAGTAAAAGGACATTAGCTAGTGAGATCAATTTTTCAAATACAATATATATCTCTCACACAATGTACTCATCTGTGACTCTGCCCATGCTTAGATAAATGACTTTTGAGAAAATCCTATTAAAGAATAAAGCCATTACCAGAGTAATAAGCTGACTGTAGGTTATATAAACCACAGTTCTGCTCAATCCTTCCAGAAGATTAACGGAGGACATTGGAGGGGTCTCCACTGCGCGGCCCCCAATCACAACATCAAGGAAAGCAGCAACACAGCTCTGTTAAACAGGGAAAAATCAAAGTGAAATATTTCCCCTTTAAAAGAAGGGAACAAAATGTCTAATCAAGGGGGACAAGCATGCAAAAAGTTATTCTTGAAAATTGTATTAAACCCAACATTGAAACAAATTAAACTCTTCATGAATTAATATAGCATTGTCTACACAAAATTCTGGTAAGTGAAACAAACATGACACAGAACAGTGCACACTACACCACCATTTGTGAAAAGGGAGGGATGGGGTGACTAGGAAAACATATGTAAGAGTTTGCTTGTTTACATATAGACCTCTTGAAGAAAACATAAAAGACTGAGAACATCAAGAACCTTTTGGGGAGGAAGGGTGCCTGGTGGCTCGGCTCAGCTGGTTAGGCATCTAAGTCTTGATTCTGGCTCAGGTCATGATCTCACAAGTTCATGAGACTGAGCCCTGCATCCAGCTCTGCACTGGCGGCATGGAGCCTGCTTGGGATCCTCTCTCTCCTCTCCCTCTGCCCCTACTGCACACATGCACGTGCTTTCTCCCTCTCTCTCAAAATAAATAAATAAACATTAAAAAAGAAAAAAAGAAGAAGAACCTTTTGGGGAGGAAATAAAGGCTAGAAATCAGAGGTGGAAGGAGAATTAGACTATATAACCTCTGAATTTTAAACAAAGTAGAATGTATAGCCTACTTGACTATGATTAATTAAAATCTAACTTAATTAAAGTGAACAATGCCATAAAACATACTTATGAAATACACTTAAAACTATACAATTATCTCTTGTTTGCTTTAGTAACTTATTAAAAAAAGTTTTAGTTTTTATTTTTGAGAGAGAACGTGAGCAGGGGAAGGGCAGAGAGAGAAGGGGACAGAGGATCCAAAGTGGGCCCTCCACTGATAGCAGAGAATCCAACATGGGGCTCTAACTCACGAACTGTGAGATTATGACCTGAGTCAAAGTCAGATGCTTAACCAATTGAGCCACCCAGGCTCCCAACTTTAGTGACTTTTTAAAAAATTAAACTACTTATTTACTTAAACATTTTCAATTTTTTTAAAGTAATCTCTACACCCAACATGGGGCTTGAACTCACAACCCTGAGACTGAGTTACATGCTCTACCCACTAAGCCAGCCAGATGCCTTAAATTAAACTTTTTAAAATAATAGCTCTTTGGCTCTCTTATGGCATCTCCTCAACACTTCATTAATTGAGAATAAGTAATCTCTAGTGACATCATCATTTTTAAACTTTTTGTATTTTAGAGAGAGAAAGAGAGAGTGTGTGTGCACATACACAAGAGCAGGAGAGAGGGGCAGAGGGAGTGAAGGAGAGAATCTCAAGTAGGCTCCATGCTCAGCGTGAGCTACCCAGGTGCCCCGTGACATCTTCCTTTAAATATTGCTCATCCAGGGTGCCTGGGTGGCTCAGTCAGTTGAGTGTCCAGCTCTTGATTTCAGCTCAGGTCATGATCCCAGGGTCATGGAATTGAGCCCTGCATCGGGCTCCTCCCTGAGCGTGGAGCCTGCTTGAGATTCCATTCCCTCCCTTCCCCACCCTCCTTCCCACCTCTCTCTCCCGCTCACACGTGCACACGCTCTCTCTCTCTAAAATGAAAAAAATGAATGCTGCCGATCCAATATTGTATCCTTCTATGGCTATACCAAGGGTAATTGAAATGAATATTTAATTTATACACCACCGAAAGACAATAAAGACAGTAGTTAAGTTCACTAATACTCTGGCAAAATTGTCTATAAATAGTATTTCACACGAGACAGTATTCATTCTTACTTTGTCAAATTTTCCAAGGCTGCTCTTTGTCCGGGGGTCTCCCTCTTCAGAGCCAGTCATTGCCAATTGCTGCAAAAGGCGGCCAACCTGCAACCCAAAGCAGTGGCAGGGAGACACAAGCTATAGATACTTACAGATTCTTCTCTATGAAAGCACTTCCATTCTAGTCTAAACATCTGTTTCATAGTAATATTCACACAATCTGACCAAGCATGCAAAAGAGGGTCCCAAATAAAACGTGTATCTTCTCTACATCAGCTTTTACTATATTTAGATTAAGAGTTATGGACAATAAACAGAAAATTTTGCTTTATACATTATACTGACAATATGAAATAAAAATGCAACACCTCTGTTTCTGATATTATACTTTTCATACATTTAGAAATCTTAAAATTCATTTGCAAAAATTCAAACTACTTCAAGTTAATATGAAGTACTTTTCCCTTATATAGTTCATAAAATACTCAAGGTAGAATTTTTTTTTCTAGATTTAAAAATCCTACAGAACATAGCTGCTTGGAAGGTAAATATTAATTCACAGAGCAAGTTTCTTACTGGTAAGAGAGAACTGTTAATCTACTCTCTTTAAAGACACTTTGGAGAAAACTAATATAGCATTATCTTAATATCTGGGACAATTCCCCTTTTTGCTCATTTTGAAAATAAGTGACTCAATCTTTATTGGAACGACAAAAATAAAAACTACAACTACACTATCTTAGAATAAATTTAGTGTTTCACAGGTAATAAAATTTTTTTAATTTTATTTTGGGGATTCTTTATAGTTAATTGCTAAACATACCAATATAATAGAACTAACCATGAAAAAGAAGCTTATCGTTTAAAAATAAAATCATCCAAAGATATAATCTATTCCAAATAAACTCAATCTCTTCTTCACAGTATTTCTGTGGGATAGGATATGATTAAAAGATTCTCTTAAGAAATAACATGATTTCAGTAGTTCAGATGATTGGCGGGGGGGGGGGGTAAGGAATGCTAATACACACACAGAACTCCTCTTTCTAAAACTCTTAGGTCCTGAAGAGTTTCAGATTTCAAAATTTGTAATTTTTGAAAGGCTGATCAATGCATAGATGTAACACAGCCAGTATTAACGGTGGCATTCTGTAATCAAATGTATTAACATTTCTGCAGCAAAACAGGAATATTCATTAGCAGCAAATGGAATAACGATGATAAACAGCCTCATGTGAGTTCAAGTTAAGTTTTGCTACTAAACAATGTATAGAAAATGATGTATAGGGGCGCCTGGGTGGCTCAGTCGGTTAAGCATCCGACTTCGGCTCAGGTCACGATCTCGCGGTCTGTGAGTTCAAGCCCCACGTCGGGCTCTGACTGCTCAGAGCCTGGAGCCTGTTTCAGATTCTGTCTCCCTCTCTCTCTGACCCTCCCCCGTTCATGCTCTGTCTCTCTCTGTCTCAAAAATAAATAAACATTAAAAAAAAAAAAAAAAAAAAAAGAAAATGATGTATAAAGATTTTCAATCATGCTAGGTTTTAAAATCATGGGAAAGGGACGGTGGCCCTGTTCTAGACAATCTAACCAACTATACATTCAAATCTGAGGACTCTATTTAAAAACTAACACAAAATATTTTAGGACTAAAATATCTGACAATATTTTTAAATCCCAATATAATAACTGTTTCCATTTCTTTTTTTTTTTTTTTTTTTTTTAATTTTTTTTTTCAACGTTTTTTTATTTATTTTTGGGACAGAGAGAGACAGAGCATGAACGGGGGAGGGGCAGAGAGAGAGGGAGACACAGAATCGGAAACAGGCTCCAGGCTCCGAGCCATCAGCCCAGAGCCTGACGCGGGGCTCGAACTCACGGACCGCGAGATCGTGACCCGGCTGAAGTCGGACGCTTAACCAACTGCGCCACCCAGGCGCCCCAACTGTTTCCATTTCTTAAGAAGAAAACATTTAAGGCAGTTTGAGGCAAAGGAATGGTAAGAATATATAAATATTATCATCGTATTTTCTATTCCCATCTACCTAATCAAATGATTTTCAACTGAACGCCACACTAATAATAATAGCAAAAGCATACCTGCATCAGATTAAATCTTGCCACCTCATTAATAGGAGCATCAGAAATTATTCCATACTGTTCTGGATTGACAACTGCAGGACAGATGAAGCAGGCCAAAAGGAGATCAGTACACATTGCCCTGACTTCCCCAACTTCCAGTCTATCTACACAGGACAGGGTTTTGTACATCTGTGACACAATCCACCTCAAACTATGTGGAAAGCAGTATGTGTTCTGCTTGAGATAACCAATGAATTTGTTCACCAAAGCCACCAGTTTGGCTTCATTGGAATCCACCATCTCTTGAACCTTTTGCCTGAATCTATCTGAGCCTTTCTCTCCGAAGAGTTTTTCCTGTTGAGATGGGGAGAACCTCTCGATTAGCTTGTTTGGATCTGTTTCCAGGTGATCTTCGTCTTCAACAAGTAGTTGCATGATTGGCTCATGTAAAGTAGCTGTGAGAAAAAGTTTGGCAGAAAACAGTCCTTCAGAAAAAAGTTTAAATAAGATGCTGAAGGCACAAGTTCCTCTCCTCAAAAGTCTCCTGGGGTTGTCACTTTCTTTAAGTTCAAATTCAATCAAGTATCTCAAAACCTGAAGGAGGTAGCTTTCATCTTCTTGCATAATGCAGTTGCCATAGAGGGAGGTAAAAACTGTGTAAATAACACTTTGTGTGTTCTCCTGATTAAGTTTCTCCCCAGCAACCAAAGAGGAGGCAATAAGACGAGGATTTTCCCTTAACCGACTCAAGAATTCTCCATAAGCAGTCTCCTGAAATCCTAATTGCTTATATCCATCAACAAACTGTGTATCTTCCAAAATCTTGGCATGCTGGCAACATTCAGCAGGGGAAGCTTCAGCACTAAAAAATGAGCAGACAAGCAAAACAACAAAATCAACAACAATAATATAACACATATACTTCATTGAAACTCCACTGAAACTCCACTAAAACTCCACTGAAACGTAGACTGATTATAGTCCCAGCAATGAGATCACTCCAAAGTGCTCAAATCTTTCAGCCCACCAGCATCTCAATGTGTAAAGAAAGGCAAAACCAAAAGTACAAAGGAGGACAAATTCCTCATATTAAATCAGGTCCAATGAAAAGTATCAAAAAATAACCATTATTCTGATTTCTTTTTTTAATTATATTTCTATTTTTTACATTTATTTATTTTTGAGAGACAGAGTGAAACAGTGCAAGCAGGGGAGGGGCAGAGAGAGAAGGAGACACAGAATCCGAAGTAGGCTGCAGGCTCTGAGCTGTCAGCACAGAGCCCAACGTGGGGCTCGAACCCACAAACCGTGAGATCAACACGTGAGCCGAAGTCGGATGCTCAAACAACTGAGCCACCCAGGCGCCCCACCATTATTCTGATTTCTCCCATCAAAGATTGGTCCTATTTTTTTTCAATGTCACATAAATGGAATCATACAGTATGTACTTTTCTGTGTCTCGCTTTTCTCAACGTCATACCTCAGCACCACTCTTCTTACAGTTAAAAACTGCTTCTTAGAACAATAGAACAATAAGGTATTAACACAGTGAAAAACATTTCTAAACGAAGAAGTAGACAAATAGTATCAAAACATGGAAATGTATACAGTTGGCCCTTGAACAATGCAGGCATCAGGGGCACTGACCCTGGGTGCAGTAGAAAATCCACGCCTAACTTCTGACTCCTCAAACACTTAACTACTAATAGTCTACTGTTGACCAGAAGAAAGCCTTACAGATAACATAAAGTCGATTAACACATATTTTGTATAAGTATTATATACTGTATTCTTACAATAAAGTAAGCTAGAGAAAAGAAAATGTCATAAGAAAATCATAAGACAAAAATACATTTACAGTACTTTACTCTAAAAAATCCACATATAAGTGGACCCGCCAAGGTCAAACCTATTTGTTGTTCAAGAGCCAACTATATGTTAAATAATATTAGGAAAAAAGGGCATGTCTGGCTGGCTCAGTCAGTGCGCAACTCTTCATCTCAGGGTTATGAGTTCAAGCCCCACGTTGGGTGTAGAGATTACTTAAAAACTGGGTCACTCGCCTGGATGGCTCAGTCGGTTAAGTGTCCCTTGATTTCAGCTCAGGTCATAATTTCACAGGTTCTTGAGATCAAGCCCCTTGGGCTCTGAGCTGCTTGGGATTCTCTCTCTCTCCCTTTTTGCCTCTCCCCTGCCTGCACGCACAAGCACACACGCGCTCTCTCTCTCTCTCTCTCTCAAAATAAATAAATAAACTTAAAAAATTTTTTTTTCATCTCTAAAATAACAACAGTAATATTAGGAAAGCAGAGAGGTGCCTAGCTTCCTCACTTGGTAGAGCATGAAACTCTTGATCTCAGGTCATGAGTTCAAGCCCCATGATGGGTATGGAGCCTACTTAAAAAAATGAAAAAAAGTGGAACACAAGATAATTTACTCTCAGCAACAATAAAATGTTACATATATAAAGAGACAAAATTAATTGATGTGGTATAAAATATTAACACTAAAGGTATAATTCTCTGTAACAGTGCTTAATAGACAAAAACTCACCTTAATGTTGACTCAAACTGTCTGAAACCATGCACTTTGTAGGAAATAGATTTACAGTTACCAGTGAGCACAGAACTACAGTGGTTCATAAAACTTTTTCTTTACCTGGTTATGATAAGCCGGTCCAAATTAATTCTCTGTTGCTTAGCAATCCATGCTGTCCGATACAACTTTTCAGCCGTCTTAAGTACATCTGCATTTAGCCTCTGAATGAGCTGTTTCTCAGAGTTTACATACAAGCGTTCCTGCTTGAGGTGATGGGCCAGAGTATGAATATCCAGCTTCACCATCTTCAAATGCAGGGCAGGTACAAAGGCTAATCACTAAGAGGAAAAAGACAAATTTAAAAATTTGATGTCACTTAAATTGTTTTCCAAAATCAAAAGGGGTAGGAGAATACATTAAGAATTAGGCTACATTTAGGGGCATTTAGTCAGTTGAATGTCCGACTCTTGATTCCAGCTCCGGTCATGATCTCACAGTTCATGAGACTGAGGCCCAAGTAGGGCTCAGCACTGACAGCACAGAGCCTGCTTGGGGCTCGCTCTCTCTCCCTCTCTCTCTCTGCCCTCCCCCTGCTCATGCTCTCTCTCACTCTCTCTCTCGAATAATAAGTAAACTTAAAAAAAAAAAGAATTAACATTACGATTGTACACTTGAAAATTACAATGACAGTATAGCTTCAATGTCCTTACCATAACTACAACAACAAAACGGTAATTATATGAGGTAAAGGAGGTGTTAATTAACCTTATTAACCTTTGCAATACATTTGTGTATCAAATCATCACATTATGTACCTTAAACTTACACAATGTTATATGTCAATTATATCTCAATAAAGCTAGGAAAAAAGTTGTCCCAGCCAATCAGATTCATGAGTGACCTTAATGGATCTGGAATTGATAAAACAATACATTTGCAGTGAATTCACATTTTAACGGAGATGACAACCCAGACCTCAAAGCTCTCAATATGTTTACAGATCCAATAAAAACTGTTCACATATGGGGCGCCCGGGTGGCTCAGTCGGTTGAGCAACTGACTTCAGCTCATGTCATGATCTCGCAGTCTGTGAGTTCAGGCCCCGCGTCAGGCTCTGTGCTGACAGCTCAGGGCCTGGAGCCTGCTTCGGATTCTGTGTCTCCCTCTCTCTCTGCCCCTCCCCCGCTCATGCTTGCTCACTCTCTCTGTCAAAAATAAATAAACATTAAAAAATTAAAAAAAAAAACTGCTCATATATTGAATTTTTTTTTTTGGTGCTAAGACCAAAAAAACAGAATTAAACATTATGGTAGCAGCTAGAAATGTTTTTTTAAAGCTGCCTGACATAAACAGGTTTAGCAATTAATAATTTTCATTTCAGGAATTTTTTTAACTTTCTTATTTTAATGAACTACTGAAAACTAGGAAAATTTCAGATATTACCATCTAACCTGAATCTTATTGCTTCCAAAGACCACTCTCTTATACTTTATCAATTCCCCAGCAAACCACACGAAGCTGTTATTCTAAATCTCCTGTATCATGAAGGCCCTCATATTGCTCTCTTCTCAAAAGATGTAAGTATGTCCACTAAGATGATTCATTGTTAATAACAAAAGTATCTGGGTACATTCAAAAAATAACTGGTGGGGCGCCTGGGTGGCGCAGTCGGTTAAGCGTCCGACTTCAGCCAGGTCACGATCTCGCGGTCTGTGAGTTCGAGACCCGCGTCAGGCTCTGGGCTGATGGCTCGGAGCCTGGAGCCTGTTTCCGATTCTGTGTCTCCCTCTCTCTCTGCCCCTCCCCCGTTCATGCTCTATCTCTCTCTGTCCCAAAAATAAATAAAAAACGTTGAAAAAAAAAAATAACTGGTGACATACAGACATATACTTATAAAATCATATTAACTCAGTTTACAATTTGTAGACTTCCATGTGGGAACTCTAACATCCTCTAGGAGGCTCTAGGTTCATAGACTAAGAACAGAATCACTGAATAAATGATTGCAATTGTAAGAAGTATTACAGTTAATGAAAACAGTACTGAAATGGGCTCTTAAAGACCTGAATACTTCATTAATTAGTGCTATTACTTGGGCACATAAAGCATATTCTCTGAACCTCAGATTTTTTTCACCCATAAAAAGTGGACACAATATCTACATTTATCATCCTGGTACAAGCAACATATTAGGTACCAGAAATACAAAAGGAATAAAATCTAATGTGCACCCTCAAGAACTTCCTAACCTAGCAGAATGAAGCAGACCAAAAATGTAATGGGTGTTATGCTATTAGACTGTACAATGTGGAGGGGAGACAAAAAGAGAAGAAACGATTGAGGAGTTAGATACCTGCACCTAGTCTTGAAAGGCAAGTTGAGGGGCTGGGGAGGGGAGAGACGAGTATTTGCCAGACATAAAGAGGATGGTGGGTGGGGTGGAGTTCCAGATAGAACCAAGCAAAGGCACAGAGGCGTATAACGAAGAGTACATTTAGAGAGTTACTCATGGCTTCCTACAGTCTGGGGGACTGTGTCTGTGTGTTCAGTGAGATGGGGAGAGGTGGAGAATGGGTAAAATGAGAGATAAGGCTGCAGAGACAAAAGGTACACAAAAGCCAGAGTCAAGAAACTTAGACTTTGCACTGTAGGTGTTGGGAAAAGTTTTAAATAGGAGTTTAAGCTCCTATTATGATAATATTTATATTTGAGAACATAAACTCCAGCAGTAAGGAAAAAAATGAGGACACGGGGATAGGACTAGATGAAGAGAGACAACGAAGTTGTTGGTAGGCAGGAAATGTAGTAGCAATAGAAAGAACAGGACAAGTTTGAGACATGTTACGAGGTAGAAATACAAGATTTGTTCATCACAATTGGGGAAAATAAGGTAAAAGTTTCCAACTCTAGGAACAAGAGTAGGTATGGTATTATTCACCACAGTTGAGTATCATATGGAGAAACAGGTTATAAACTGAAAATGGTGCCTGGTGTGCTTCTAGGAACTTTAAACATTCCCTCTTCATAATATCCCTCTGAAACAAGGGCTCTGCAGCCCAGGAAACTGAGGCTCGGGGATGCTGAGTAATTTGCTCAGGGCCACACAAGTGGTAGATAGATGATAGAGCCAGTATGCCATTATTATTACCCTGATCCCTACAAGAATGATGCAAAAATCCTGTGGTTACTCAGGAGAATATCTTATTTTTAAGAGATGCATGCTCAAGTATATAAAAGTATAGTGTTAAGGATGTCTGCAACTTCCTTGTATATGGTTCAGCAAAAAAATAAGAGATTAAAAAAATTTTTTTCTTTATTTTTGACAGAGAGAGAGAGAGCCAGAGCACGAGTAGGGGAGGCTCAGAGAGAAAGGGAGACAACAGAATCTGAAACAGGCTCCAGGTGCCAAGCTGTTAGCACAGAGCCCGACGTGGGGCTCAAACCCACAGACTACAAGACCATGACCTGAGCTAAAGTCAGACGCTTAACCAACAGAGCTACCCAGGTGCCCCAGGAGATTTTTTAAATGCAGCAAAATGTAAACAATTGTTGAATCTAGGTGAAGGGTAGTTGATCACTATACTATCCTTCAACAATTTCAGTTACGTTAGAAATTTTTCATAATAAAAAATAGGAAAAAATATTTTAGAAATTCTCAAACTGTGCCCTTCTTGCTGCTTTAATACAATTTAATTCAACAAATATATTATTGAGCTTTTCTGGAGCTTAGCCAGGTCCCCTAATCTCAAGGAGCTCACAGTCTAATTATAACCGAAATACTGTTCAAGATAGAGAGGACACATAAAATGTTTCCAGTGACATAGCAAAATATGAGCCAATTTATGCAATTTAGAAATTAAAACCTTCAAATATAGCTTCACTTAAAAAAAATTTAACACATGCAAGTAATGCTCCACCTAATCTAAACAAGAATTCACCTTCTAAATCCCTCAATAGCTCCAAATCAAAGATATTTTAGGTAAGTCTAGACAAACTTGCTAAGCATTTTTTTTCCTTTCATCAAGTTCAAGAATTGTATGTTTCAGTACTTTTTCTTTCTATAATTAGCTGGTCTGAGTGGTGGCAAAAAAACAGGTTAATAGGTTACCATACAAGATGATACTTTTTAAAACATTGTTATATAAAAAAAAATAAAAATTATAAATAAAATAAAATATTATTGTATAAATCCATAATCTTCTCATTACCATATAAACATAAGAAAATGTCAGTAAATGGCAATCAAACCAATGAAATCTTGCCATTTGCAACTACATTGATGGAACTAGAGGGTATTACGCTAAGCGAAATTAGTCAGAGAAAGACAAATATCATAGGACTTCACTCATGTGAGGACTTTAAGACATAGAACAGATAAACACAAGGGAAGCAAAAATAATATAAAAACAGGGAGGGGGACAAAACATAAGAGACTCTTAAATATGGAGAACAGAGGGTTACTGGAGGGGTTGTGGGAGGGGGGATGAGCTACATGGGTAAGGGGCATTAAGGAATCTACCCCTAAAATCATTGTTGCACTATAAGCTAACTAACTTGGATGTAAATTTTAAAAATTGAGTTAAAAAAAAAAAAAAAAGAAAATGTCAGTAAACCACTGGGTAAAATGTTAAGAGGTTAAAAATATTAACTCTGACCTATATTTATGTCCAGTTTACCTAAATTGAATTCATATGCTGAATACTATTTTATACAACATGTACCACACGTTGGAGTATAATGATATTACATCTCTATCTCTCCTCTTAGGCTGTAAACACTGAGGGAGAGAATTCAACTTTGTGTCCTAACATACCTCATGGCAGGTAGGAGGAGCTCAATCATGTTAAGTGAACTCAAATCAGGTACAGCACCAAGATTATTATTAGCTCACACATTCTGAAAAAAAAAATACTCCCCCCACCCCCCAACACACACAAATAATAATACCTAACAGGTCACTGCTTAAAAACAATAGTTGCCGGGGTGCGTGGGTGGCTCAGTCGGTTAAGCATCCGACTTCATCTCAGGTCATGATCTCACAGTTCATGGGTTCGAGCCCTAATCGGGCTCTGTGCTGACAGCTAGGAGCCTGGAGCCTGCTTCGGATTCTGTGTCCCCTTTCTCTCTCTTTCTCTCTGCCCCTCCCCTGTTGCGCTGTCTCTCTCTCTCTCTCTCTCTCTCTCTCTCTCTCTCTCTCTCTCTCTCAAAAGTAAATAAACATTACCGACTTCAGCCAGGTCACGATCTCACGGTCCGTGAGTTCGAGCCCCGCGTCAGGCTCTGGGCTGATGGCTCAGAGCCTGGAGCCTGTTTCAGATTCTGTGTCTCCCTCTCTCTCTGTCCCTCCCCCGTTCATGTTCTGTCTCTCTCTGTCCCAAAAATAAATAAACGTTGAAAAAAAAAAAAAAAAAGTAAATAAACATTAAAAAAAGCAAAAAAAAACCACCCACAGTTGCCAAAAGAGGGTTGGAGAATGTAAAAAGTAAAGTCTATAAAGTTGTTCTGCTCTTCTAAGGCACCCTATAACACAAGAGGAGTTAACAGCTACCAGGAAATAGCTTAAATAAAATATAGGGAGAAACAACTAAAAGTGGGAAATTTTACCAAACTGAAGACAACAGGAAAGTACAAACATCTGCAAATAAGTTAGTATCCTGAAAAGTAACAACATTGTCAATATCAAACAAACAATAATACTCTATCAAGCTAACATTTATTTAGAACTTTATTATTCCAGGCACTGCTATTTTTTCCTCATTGAATCCTTAAAACCCTATGATGACTGTGCTCTCATTAACTTCATTTAACAGTTGAGAAAAGTGTTGATGTATCTAGCAAGTAGCTACATCAAAATTCACACTGACTCAGTTCTGATTCAAAAACAGCCCTTGCCCTCAACAGACTAACCTAAACATTTTGTCACTCACATCTACCTTAATTTTCAGTTCTGTTAATAATTGACTCCTTAAAGTTCCTTTTATCTATTGGTTTTTACTTCAACTGGCTTCTAGTGATATCTACTTCATCTGAGTTTACACTCATTTAAAATACAGGTGGATAATGGCCCAAAAACAGACACTTAAATCAACAGAACAGAACAGAGAACCCAGGAATGGACCCACAAACTTATGGCCAATTAATCTTTGACAAAGCAGGAAAGAATATCCAATGGAATAAAGACAGTCTCTTCAGCAAGTGGTGCTAGGAAAACTGGACAGCAACATGCAAAAAAATGAACCTGGACCACTTTCTTACACCATACACAAAAATAAACTCAAAGGGGATGAAAGACCTAAATGTAAGACAGGAAGCCATCAAAATCCTCTAGGAGAAAGCAGGCAAAAACCTCTTTGACCTTGGCCGCAGCAACTTCTTACTCAACACGCCTTGTCCACAGACAAGGGAAACAAAAGCAAAAATGACCTATCAGGAACTCATCAAAATAAAAAGCTTCTGCACAGCAAAAGAAACAATCAGCACAACTAAAAGGCAACCAACAGAATGGGAGAAGATATTTGCAATTGACACATCAGATAAAGGGTTAGTATCCAAAATCTATAAAGAACTTATCAAACTCAACACCCCAAAAGCAAATAATCCAGTAAAGAAATGGGCAAAAGACATGAATAGATACTTCTCCAAAGAAGACATCCAGACGGCCAACCAACATATGAAAAAATGCTCAATTATCACTCATTATCGTGCTCTCATCTACTCGTGCTCTCTCTTTTAAAAAAAAAAAAAAAAAAAAAAAGTGAGGGTGCCTGGGAGGCTCAGTGGGTTAAGCATCTGACTTCGGCTCAAGTCATGACCTCACGGTTCATGGGTTTGAGCCCTGCATCGGGCTCTGTGTTGACAGCTGAGAGCCTGGAGCCTGCTTCAGGTTCTTTGTGTCTCCCTCTCTCTCTTTCTGCCCTTCCCCTGCTCATGCTCTGTGTCTCTCTCTCTGTCTCTCAAAACTAAACATTAACAGGGGTGCCTGGGTGGCTCAGTCAGTTAGGCGTCCGACTTCGGCTCAGGTCATGATCTTGCAGTTTGTGAGTTTGGGCCCCGCGTCGGGCTCTGGGCTGACAGCTCAGAGCCTGGAGCCTGCTTCCAATTCTGTGTCTCCCTCTCTCTCTGTCCCTCCCCTGCTCAAGCTCTGTCTCTCTCTGTCTCTCAATAACAAATAAACGTTTAAAAAAATTAAAAAAATTTTTTAAATAAACATTAACAAAAAAATTAAAGGGCGGGCACCTGGGTGGCTCAGTCGGTAAAGCGTCCGGCTTACACTCAAGTCATGATCTCATGGTTCAGGAGTTTGAGCCCTGCTTCAGGCTCTGTGCCAATAGCTCAGAGCCCGGAGCCTGCTTCAGATTCCGTGTCTCCCTCTCTCTCTCTGCCCCTCCCCCACTCATGCACTGTCTCTCTCTCTCAAAAATAAAAAGCATTAAAGAAAAATAAAAAAAAGAATCTTAGAATTGGTAAGGCTGTTAAAAGCCATCTTCTCCAACTTAATTCAATTCAACAAATATTTTCTGAATGTCTTCATTGTACCAGGCACTAATAGTACAAGACAGAACACACACAGCCTCTGTCCTCATAAAGTTTAGTCAACTTGGACGCCAGGAACAACTAAACTACAAGTAACTACAAGTATATATATATATATGTGTGTACACACACACACACATGCTCTACCTTTTATTTTGAATGGACTGCCTTTCTCATGATCAAAGCCAACCCTCACTTTTATGCTAATTTCCTCCCTTCACATCTATCTACTCAAGAATATTACTGCAGTAATCCCAACTACCCCATCCCCCCATCCATATTTCGCTCTCTACTGGATATTCTCACCAATATATAAACATGCTATTATTTTTCATCTTTTTTTAATATGAAATTTATTGTCAAATTGGTTTCCATACAACACCCATTGCTCATCGCAACAGGTGCCCTCCTCAATGCCCATCACCCACTTTCCCCTCCCTTCCACCCCCCATCAACCCTCAGTGTATTCTCAGTTTTTAGGAGTCTCTTATGGTTTGGCTTCCGCCCTCCCTAACCTTTTTTTTTTCTTTCCCTCCCCCATGGTCTTCTGTTAAGTTTCTCAGGATCCACATAAGAGTGAAAACATATGGTACCTGTCTTTCTCTGTATGACTTATTTCACTTAGCATCACACTCTCCAGTTCCATCCACGTTGCTACAAAAGGCCATATTTCATTCTTTCTCATTGCCACGTAGTATTCCATTGTGTATATAAACCACAATTTCTTTATCCATTCATCAGTTGATGGACATTTAGGCTCTTTCCATAATTTGGCTATTGTTGAAAGTGCTGCTATAAACATTGGGGTGTAAGTGCCCCTATGCATCAGCACTCCTGTATCCCTTGGGTAAATTCGTAGCAGTGCTATTGCCGGGTCATAGGGTAGATCTATTTTTAATTTTTTGAGGAACCTCCACACTGTTTTCTCGAGAGGTTGCACCAGTTTGCATTCCCACCAACAGTGCAAGAGAGTTCCCGTTTCTCCACATCCTCCCCAGCGCCTACAGTCTCCTGATTTGTTCATTTTAGCCACTCTGACTGGCGTGAGGTGGTATCTCAGTGTGGTTTTGATTTGTGTTTCCCTGAAGAGGAGTGACATTGAGCATCCTTTCATGTGCCTGTTGGCCATCTGGATATCTTCTTTAGAGAAGTGTCTATTCATGTCTTCTGCCCATTTCTTCACTGGGTTATTTGTTTTTCGGGTGTGGAGTTTGGTGAGTTCTTTATAGAGTTTGGATACTAGCCGTTTGTCTGATATGTCATTTGCAAATATCTTTTCCCATTCCATCGGTTGCCTTTAGTTTTGTTGTTTCCTTTGCAGTGCAAAGGAAGCTTTTTATCTTCATGAGGTCCCAATAGTTCATTTTTGCTTTTAATTCCCTTACCTTTGGAGATGTGTCAAGTAAGAAATTGCTGCGGCTGAGGTCACAAAGGTTTTTTCCTGCTTTCTCCTCTAGGGTTTTGATGGATTCCTGTCTCACATTCAGGTCCTTTATCCATTTTGAGTTTATTTTTGTGAATGGTGTAAGAAAGTGGTCTAGTTTCATTCTTCTGCATGTTGCTGTCCAGTTCTCCCAGCACCATTTGTTAAAGAGACTGTCTTTTTTCCATTGGATATTCTTTCCTGCTTTGTCAAAG
Organism: Neofelis nebulosa; assembly: GCF_028018385.1. Taxonomy (NCBI): domain Eukaryota; kingdom Metazoa; phylum Chordata; class Mammalia; order Carnivora; family Felidae; genus Neofelis; species Neofelis nebulosa. The sequence continues at coordinate 10,568,731 of NC_080793.1, forward strand.
ATTAGTTGGCCATACTCTTGTGGGTCTAATTCTGGAGTCTCTATTCTATTCCATTGGTCTATGTGTCTGTTTTTGGGCCAATACCATGCTGTCTTGATGATGACAGCTTTGTAGTAGAGGCTAAAGTCTGGGATTGTGATGCCTCCCGCTTTGGTCTTCTTCTTCAATATTACTTTGGCTATTCAGGGGTCTTTTGTGGTTCCATATAAGTTTTAGGACTGCTTGTTCTAGCTCCGAGAAGAATGCTGGTGCAATTTTGATTGGGATTGCATTGAATGTGTAGATTGCTTTGGGTAGTATTGACATTTTAACAATATTTATTCTTCCAATCCATGAGCACGGAATGTTTTTCCATTTCTTTGTATCTTCAATTTCCTTCATAATCTTTCTATAGTTTTCAGCATACAGATCTTTTACATCGTTGGTTAGGTTTATTCCTAGGTATTTTATGATTCTTGGTGCAAATGTGAATGGGATCAGTTTCTTTTTCTGTTGCTTCGTTATTAGTGTATAAGAACACAACTGATTTCTGTACATTAATTTTGCATCCTGTGACTTTGTTGAATTCATGTATCAGTTCTAGCAGACTTTTGGTGGAGTCTATAGGGTTTTCCATGTATCGTATCATGTCACCTGCAAAAAGTAAAAGCTTGACTTCATCTTTGCCAATTTTGATGCCTTTGATTTCCTTTTGTTGTCTGATTGCTGATGCAAGAACATCCAACACTATGTTAAACAACCTCTCAGGACACCTGGGTGGTTCAGTTGGTTAAGTGTCTGACTCTTGATCTTGGTTCTGGTCATGATCTCACGGTTTGTGAGTTCGAGCCCCAGGTCAGGCTCTGTGCTGACAATGCTGAGCCTGGTTGGGATTGTCTCCCTCTCTCTCTCTCTAAAAGTAAATAAATAGGGGCGCCTGAGTGGCTCAGTTGGTTAAGCATCTGACTTCAGCTCTGGTCATGATCTCGTGGTTCATGAGTCTCGGCCCCACGTCAGGCTCTGTGCTGACAGATTGGAGCCTGGAGCTTGCTTCAGATTCTGTGTCTCCCTCGCTCCCTGCCCCTCCTCCACTTGTGCTCTGTCTCTCTCTCTCTCAAAAATAAAATAAACATTAAAAATAAAAATTAAAAAACTTCAAAAATATTACAGAGATAATGACAACTACATATAAAGTGGGATCCTAGAACAGGAAAAGGACATCAGGTGAAAACTAAGGAAATCTAAATAACATATGAACTTTAATAATAATGTGTCAATATATTGGTTCAGTGGGGCCCCTGGCTGGCTCAGGTGGTTAAGCATCCAACTTCAGCTCAGGTCACGATCTCATGGTTCAGTTTGTGAATTCGAGTCCCGCATCAAGCTTTCTGCTGTCAGTGTGGAGCCTGCTTCAGATCCTCTGTCCTCCTCGCTCTCTGCCCCTCCCCCACTTGCTCTCAGAAATAAAAACGTTTAAAAAAAAAAAAAAAAAAAAAAAAAAAATATATATATATATATATATATATATATATACACATTCACTAAGTGTAACAAATATATCATGCTAAGGGTAAGATGTAAATGATAGGGGCAACTTGGTGCTAGGTACATGGGAACTCCTTATACTATTCTCTCAAATTTTCCGTAAAACTTAAACTTTTCTAAAAATATATAAATTTTTAAAGTTTTTAAAAGTTCATTTATTTATTTTTGAGACAAAGAGAGAGCATACACAGGAGGGGCAGAGAGAATCCCAAGCAGGCTCCACGCTGTCAGCAGAGCCTGATGCAGGGCTTGAACCCACAGACCATGAATGAGATCATGACCTGAGCCGAAACAAGAGTCAGATGCTCAACCGACCGAGCCACCCAGGTGCCCCTATTAATTTCCATATAACAGCAAACTTTTTAAAACTGCATTATAAACAGTAATGGTTGAGGGGCACCTGGGTAGCTTAGTTGGTTAAGCATTCGACTCCAGCTTAGGTCATGATCTCTGTGCTAACAGCTCAGAGCCTGAAACGTGCTTCAGGATTCTGTGTCTCCCTCTCTCTCTGCCACCCCCAACACTTGCACTCGTGTTCTCTCTCAAAAATAAATAAACATTAAAAAATTTTATATAAATAGTAATGGTTGAGCTTGAAAAGAATTTTAATTAACTGGTCATAGTAAAATATATCAGTGTTCAGTAAATACAAATAATAACTACCATATATTTCAGGTTTGTCATGTACTAGGCACCAACCAGGTGTTTTAAATGAATATTCTCATTTAATCTGTATAACATCCCTGAAAGGCAGGTATTCTTATCCATGTTTTACAGGTGAGGAAACTGAGGAAATTAATTTGCCCAAGGTCAAATTAGTAACTGGCAAAGATGAAACTAGAATCCAAGTACATGTGACTCACTGAGCTCTTACCACTACACCATCTGTGAGTGCTGTAATTCATAAGTCAAGGCCACTTCTAATCGCCCCAGTCTTTCAACAACTATTCATTGGTGAGTCAGTATCTGGACAAGTCCCTTTTTCTTTGAAAGTTTCAAACTGTCAGGGTGTCTGGGTGGCTCAGTCAGTTAAGCGTCTGACTTTGGCTAAAGTCATAATCTTGCAGTTCATGGGTTCGAGCCCCTCGTCAGGCTCTCTGCCGTCAGCAGTTCGGATCCTATGACTTCCTCTCTCTCTCTGCCCTTTCCCTTTCATGCTCTCTCTCTCTCTCAAAAATAAGTAAACAGTAAAAAATGTGTGTGTTTATTATTAAAATAATAAGCATTATTTTTTTTTAATTGGGGTGCTTGGGTGGCTCAGTCGGTTAAGCGTCCAACTTTTGATTTCAGCCAGGTCATGATCTCATGGTTCATGGGATCGGGCTCCATGTCAGGGTGTGGTGTGTGCTGACAGTGCACAGCCTGCTTGGGATTCTCTCTCTCCCTCTCTTTCTGCCCCTCCCGGCTGACACACACACTCTCTCTCAAAACAATAAATAAATCAACATTAAAAAAAAAAAAAAAAAGATTCACTCTCTCTCACTGATACCGTATTAACCCAATACGGCAAAAAGGACATGACTGCCAATTTTTAATGACCTACCACAATGTTAGCTTCCATGGTTTATCAATCAAATAATTTAAATTTGAGGATTTGTTAAAAAAAATTTTTTTAATGTTTATTCTTTATTTTTGAGAGAGAGTGAGCGGGGTAGGAGCAAAGAGAGGGAGACAGAGAGTCCAAAGCAGACTCTGCACTGTCAGCACAAAGCTCAACATGGGGCCCAAACCCACAAACCACAAGACCATGACCCCAGCAGAAGTCAGAAGCTCAACTGACTGAGCCACCCAGGCACCCCGAGGATTTATTTTAATTACCCACCACTTTTCAGGGATCTAACCAATCCATACAAGAGATGGACATCTTTTGCAAATATTTTTCATAAATAACCATTTTGAATTACAAGGATTTGTCTACATGTGTTTCCTTTTATAAAACTTAACCTCCTTCAGTGTGGAACAGTTTATTACTCATTTTATGTTTTGTTAAATTACATGATCTAAAAATCGTCAGGTATTAAAAATAATGAGTTCATCTCTTTCTAAAAAAAGGACAAGCACAGTAAACTTTAACACACTTCCTCCACTCACTCATTCAACAAATGTTTGTTAAAGATCTACAATGTGCTAGGCACTAATGAACAAGACAGGCAAAGTCTGCTCTTGAGGGGCCCTCATTCTCACAGGGATATGTGATCATAACAAATCTGAATAGATTCCACAGACCAGATTTCTACATACCCTCTGGAATTCTTGACCCATGCTTGTCACTGGCCAGTTAAATCTCACTTAAGCATCAGAGCCCAGCTCAAACCAAGGAGTCTTTCCTGGCCATTCTCATACTTTCTCCTTTGGGCTCATCTCTATCATAGCTTTCCATATTTTATACTGTTTGCAACAAAGTGTTGTTTTCTCAACAAAACTCCAAGTTACCTGAAGGAGTGACATAGTCATCTTGGTATCCCCATTTTCTTAGCAGACAGGCTGGCACTTAGCAGGTACTCGTTTAACATCTGAATTTATAAAAAATTATTACACAAATGACTGAATGATGTATTTCTTCACAATTAAAAAATAGCTATTGGGGTGCCTGGGTGGTTCAATTGGTTAAGTGTCCGAAATTGGCTCAGGTCATGACTGCACATTTCGTGAGTTCGAGCCCTACACCGGGCTCCACGCTGGCAGTGCAAAGCCTGCTTGGGATTCTTGCTCTCTCTTCTCTCTCTGCCCCTCACCTGCTCGTACTTTCTCTCTCAAAATTAATAAATAAACTTTCAAAGAAATAAAAATAAAAAATAACCGTCAATGAGGAAAAAAAATGGAAGCAAATCATACTTTAATTATCTTTAGTTGGTATATTTGAAAAAACAGTGAAACACTGTAGGGGAAAAAAAAGGACTTAGTACCAACTATTCCTGGCACAAGTACAAGGAACTGAAAGGCACACTACTTTGAAGATGCAAGTCATATAAAGCCAGACAGTATTCACATCTCAAATTAACACCAAACCAGACTTCTTGCTATGACACCAAAATTCTACAGCCTGCCAAAAATAAATACAATCCAAACAGATGTCGATTTTTTTTTTGCCCCCAATACACTACTAATTTTCGAGAATTAAAGAAGACAGACTAACCACAAAAATAATGAATTCATGCATACCAAATGGCTCGTGGGTTAAGCTCAGATTTTATTACACAACCCAACTGAGAGAATATCAAAATCCCTGGACAGCAAATATGCATTACTTAGTAAATACTAATGTATCCTCACTTATTCCAGTTCAAAAACCTTGACTTTTTATTTATTTAATGTATTTACTTATTTTGAGAGAGCAAGTGCACACACGTGCACACAGTGGGGGCGGGGCAGGGAGATAGAGAGTCCCAAGCAGGTGCTTGGGGTGCCTGGGTGGCTCAGTCCATTAAGTGTCTGACTCTTGATTTCAGCTCAGCTCATGAACTCACAGTTTGTGGGATTGAGCCCTGAGTCTGGCTCCAGGCTGACAGTGCAGAGCCTGCTTGGGAATCTCTCCCTCTCTCTCTGCCCCTCCCCCACTCACATTTGTACGTGTGCTCTCTCTCTCTCTCTCTCAAAATAAATAAATAAACAAAAAAAAAAGAGTTGGGGGGCACCTGGGTGGCTCACTCAGTTAAGCATCAGACTTCAGCTCAGGTCATAATCTCAAGGCTTGTGACTTTGGGCCCCTCATCTGGCTCTGTGCTAACAGCTCACAGCCTAGAGCCTGCTTCGGATTCTGTGTCTCCCTCTCACTCTGCCACTCCCCCGATGACGCTCTGTCTCTCTCTCGCAAAAATAAACATGAAAATAAAAAAATAAAAAAAAGAGTTGGACATTTAACCAACTGAGCTACCCAGACACCCCTAAAAAAAGTATTACTTGAAATCATTACTAATATAACTGACAATATTAAACAAGATTAATTTTGAAAAACATTGTTATGGTACATCTCTGTCACTGAGTACTACATAATTATTGAGAAGCAATACATAATTATTGAGAGAGGTACACAGGAAGTTGTCCATGGTGTACCATTACAGGAAAAAAGCACACTGAAGAATGATATCCAAGGTAAGACCCAAGAGACAGCTAAACCACAAACCCTTGAGCAAGGCTCCCTGTGCTCCAATATCAGCTTGGCCACTCACTAGTTGTGCAACCTTTGATAATTCTCCTCGCCTTGCTTTCTTCATCTGCGAAAGGATATAAAATAGAATCTACTTCATAAGGTATGTTCATGGGCTGTAAAAGTTTAACAAGTTAATATATGTAAAGCACTACAAGTATTGACAATTTCTGGGGGAAAAAAAGAAAAACTGAAAACATATAGCATGTGCATATATATGTGGGGAAGAAAAGCTTCCATTTTTTTGTATTTTTAGGTTTTTTTTAAACAAAGAACGTTACTTTCATAATTAAAAAAAAAAAGAAAACATAATAAAAACTTGGGACATGGGGCGCCTGGGTGGCTCAGTCAGTTGAAATTCCAACTTTGGCTCAGGTCATGATCTCATGGTCTGTGAGTTTGAGCCCCACGTTGGGCTCTGTGCTGACAGCTCAGAGCTTGGAGCCTGCTTCAGATTCTGTGTCTCCCTCTGTCTCTGACCCTCCCCCATTCATGCTCTGTCTCTCTCTCTCTCTCAAAAATAAATAACTAAAAAAAAAAAATTTTTTTTTTTTTTAAATAAAAACTTGGGACTAAGATTCCTTTGCTAAATGATCTGTTAGTGCAATTACTTAAACACTCAGGACCAGACAAATTCCGTGAATAATAATATATTACACACGGGCAATTTTTATTTATTTATTTTTAACATTTATTATTTTTGAGAGGGAGAGAGAGAGAGAGAGACAAAGCATGAGTGGGGAAGGGGCAGAGAGAGGAAGACACAGAATCCGAAGCAGGGTCCAGGCTCTGAGCTGTCAGCATACAGACTGACACAGGGGTCGAACCCACAAACCATGGGATCATGACCTGGACTGAAATCAGATGCTTTTTTTTTTCTTAATGTTTTATTTATTTTTGAGAGAGAGAGAGAGTGTGTGTGTGTGTGAGGAGGGGAGGGGCAGAGAGAGAGAGAGAGAGAGAGAGAGAGACACACACAGACAGACGCAGAATCAGAAGCAGGCTCCAGGCTCCGAGCTGTCAGCACAGAGCCCAAAGCGGGGCTCAAACCCATAAGCTGTGAGATCATGACCTGAGTCAAAGTCGGACGTCTCAACTGACTGAGCCACCCAGGCGCCCCATAAGTGTGAAAAATTTCAAGTGCAACAAAAAGGACAGTACTTATGGACACAGTTCAACAATAACAAGCTATACACTAATAAGCAGAACTGCAATGGCACCAATCTAGAAATGGGTATCAGGAACTTTCACAATTAGATAAATCTCCATTAATTTTATTAGTCTGAAATTAAATACCACCAAATCTAATTTCTTCCAATTCAACAATCTCTAATGACAACTCACTAGACATACATAAAGCTGGAGCTCAAGATAAACTACATAATTTAAATTAAAAAAAACCTAAAGTCCTTAAGAGCCCTTTGAGAATTTTGGAGAGAATGATTTCACCACCTCACATGCTTTGAGGAAGCTTTGGTCCCTGCATAAACTTAGCGTCCTCCATAAGTACAGTGGGTGTACAAAACAACCAAACAGAAAGAGAACTGTGAGCTTCAGCTGCATTTTTTGCTGAGCTGTAATACTGGTAAAGCCTGTTTCAAGATCCAAGAGTCCACCCTCAAAATTAGGGAAGGTATAATAAACAGCAGGCTGTCAGTCCATTTCATCAAATTTACCAGAATGGTATCTCATAAAATTATGAATATTTTTTAAAGTTTATTTTTATTTTGAGAGATGGAGAGCAAGCAGGGGAGGGGCAGAGAGAGAGAGGGAGACAGATACAATCTCAAGCAGACTCTGCACCGTCAGCATGGAGCCCTATGCAGGGCTCGAACCCACAAACTGATATCATGACCTGAGCCGAGATCAAGAGTTGGTCGGACACTTAACCAACTGAGCCACCCAGACACCCCATAAATTTATAAATATTATCAAACTTCAAGCAGCATTATTTATTACCATTGACTATGTTTTACCTAAAAGGAACCTCCTGGACCACAAAAAATAAATAAATAAAAATAATAAATAAATCTAGTTGCCTAAAATAGCTTTTCAAAAAGAAATCAATCATTAAGATCCCTCCACAGAATTATGGAATTCATAATTTTAACTAGTTTACCTAATGTCTACAAAGAGAGAAAGAACTCAATAAATGCCAATTACTATTATCATTAATGATGGAACAGAAATTTACTCATAAGGACACTTAATAGGTCACTTTCTCAGAATCCAAGCTGGCCCATCACAACCTTGAATAGTTATTTATCAAAAAACACTTGGTTTTAGAGGACTCAAAAATTCCTTGGGTTCTAAAGGAGGTGATAAAGATGAAACAAATTCTGCAAAAATAATTCACCTATGCTTTCTTAAGCTCTTCTAGTACAAAAATCTGTATTTGTAAACATTTTGCAATTCTGCCTTAGGTTTTTTAGACCAAATGTATTTTTTATCAGGTAGTCATGATTTATAAGTAATGAAAGTAAAATCAAGAGATGGGTCAGTTTTGCATTAGAAAGTGAAAGAAGACAGTTCAGAGTGGGTTAAAAATAGGTGAGGTTAGCCTAAGTCCTTAAAACTTTAAAAATGAATGTATTTGGGTAAAATTCAGATTGCTTGGGAAGATAATTTGACTCCGATCCTATAAAAAGAGAAACAGGCTAATATCCCTTGACTAACATTTTTTTCCTTAAAATTTTCCAATTTTAATCAAAGATTCACAGAAAATAAACTGAAAACATAAATTAGTAAGTAAAAAAAAAGGAAGAAGAGCTGAACATGTTTGATGACATGCTTCCCACTAATCTCTAGGGTGGGTGTACCAGCATTACATGGGAGCAAGACCAAGCAAGCATCTTTTCAGACACAAAGATTAATGAGCAGATATCTCGCTGCTTTTACAGTTACATTATGCTTAAAGCCTTATATTTTAAAAATGGCATATGAAAAGGTATATACAAAGATAATTTTGGCTTGATTTATATCTGTCTATATACACATACACACATGCACGCATATATACACATATATAAAATTACACTGTTAGCATTTGTTTAAACATTTGTTTAACCTTTTATTTATATATAGTGAATATGAGAACTTGTAGTATCAACAGATATTCACCACTTCTGACTACTACATTGCAGAGTTCAAAACTGGATTTCAGGGGCACTTGGCTGACTCAGGTGGAAGAGCATACAACTTTTAATCTCTTGGTCCAGTTCGAGCCCCATGTTGGGTGTAGAGATTGAACAAAAAAACTTAAAAAACAAAACAAGAGGTGCCTGGGTGGCTTAGTCGGTTAAGTGTCCAGCTCTTGATTTTGACTCAGGTCATGATCTTACAGTTGGTTTGTGGGTTCAAGCCCCGAGTTTGGCTCAGTGCTGACAGTGCAGAGCCTGCTTGGGATTCTCTCTCTCCTCCTCTCTCTCTGGCCTTCCCCAACCTGTGTGTGCTCACAGTCTCTCTCTCAAATAAACTTTAAATAAATAAATAAACAAATAAATAAATAAAGCTTTAAAACAAAACAAAACTGGGTTTCAGCTTAGGAGCAGTGAAAAACTGCCCTACTGGAAATGCTTTTAAAACTAAAAAAAAATGGGGGGGAGCATCCTGACTTCGGCTCAGGTCAGGATCTCACAGTTCATGAGTTCAAACCCTGCATCACAGCTGTCAGCTTGGAGCTCACTTCACATCCTCTCTCCCCCATCTCTCTGTCCTTCCCCACTGGCACTCTCTCTCAAACGTTTAAAAAAAAAAAAAAGAAAACTTTTTAAAAAATCGTAATACATATTGAAACATACTCCCCCAAATTGGAAAATATAGGTTAAGTATAAAGAAATTTTAACAAACTATAATTTAAAAACAAGAAATCAAACAGCTCAGTCCCTAAAGCCTCTTCTAAAATGTATACATGATACAGAAATTATTGGGCTTAGTTCCTTTAAAAATGAAAATACCTTGATTAGGATTACTTACAGAGTTAAATCCACAAATAATTTTTTTTTTTTTTTTTTTTAAGAGAAAGGAAAAGAGCACAAGCATGGGAGAGGGGCAGATAGAGAAAGAATCTCAAGAAGGCTCCATGCTGAGCATGGAGCCCAACTCGGGGCCTGATCCAACCATCCTGGGATCATGACCTAAGATGAAATCAAGAGCCAGACGCTCAACCAACTGAGCCACCCAGGTGCCCCAAAGTCACAATAATTCTATGAAAATAAAAGTTTGAGCAGTTCAAATGTAAAAAGTACATAACTAAAATCCTTCATGCCTATGAAAAAATTAATTCCAGAGAAGGAATTCCATGTGGTGAGAAAACAGAAAACTGCAAGGGAAAAAAAATTAACCATTTGAGAAATTCTTTTTCAAGTACTGGTCTTTCCATAGCAAATAAAAGGGATTCCATTTAGATAAGACTTTTACCAAAAAAACAAACAAAAAAATTACATTTTACCTTAGAGAATCCTAGAGTAACAAGTAACCAACTTTGCCTAATACAACTCTAAAAAAAAAAAAAAAAAAAGTTTATTTATTAATTTTGAGAGAGATTGAGTGCATGCATGGGGGAGGGGCTCAATCTCACAACCATGAGACCACAACCTGAGCTGAAATCAAGAATTGGATGCTTAAATGATTGGGCCATCCAGGCGCCCGCAAATTTTTTTTAAATAATGTGAAATGTCTTAGTATTGGAAATATAACCACTTTCCCTCTTCAATTTTCTATAAAAATTAGGGGTAATTTTTCCAAATAAATTAACTTGCTGCAATTTTCAGAATGCCATTATCAGGCATCACCTCTAAGGTGGGAAGTGCTCTGTGCCATCCCTGGAAAGCAGCTCACAAACTCACAGTGGAGCCAACTGAGTCAACTGAGAAGTGACAGCAATGTGACAGTGTCCAAGAATGCACGAGAAGAGTAAGGCTTGTTTTAAAGTCAGGGATATGGTGCCAAATAGGGAAAGTGAAAGATTGAGAGCTGAAGCATCAAAAGATTAACTAGCAACTACTGAATGAAAGCCACGTTCCTGATGCTTTTCATATGGTATTGTTATTAGTCAATCCTATCACCTCCACTTTACAGATGAGGAATCAGGTTTAGAAAAGTCAAATAACTTACTGACAAATCATTCAGCTATTATGCAGCAGAGAATTCAAAACTAGATTTGTTTGATTTCACAGCCCACACTCTTTTCACTTCCCTGTGCTGCCTCTCTGGCTCTTTATTGACTTCAAGCTCTCAGTGAGAAGTTTCACCACAGTGAGCACTAGGAAGGAAGTGATATACCTGTAGGCAAATGATCACATACTATCATCTGGGTAGCCCCATTTTCCAGTATTTCTTCATCCCAAGCTATCTTTACAATCTTCCCTCCCATTTTTCCATTTCACAGGCCTAACACACTAGCCAGAAAAAAAGAAAAAAGCGGGGGGGGGGGGGGGGGGAGGAGACTTGGATATTCTAATTTACAAATTCCTCTTCTTTGTTCAAGTTGTTCCCTACACCTCGGGCCTTTCTCCGATAGCCCTAGTGCCAATTACATCTATGATAGTTGGTCCAGTTCAAATGTCATGTCTTTCACACAGCATTCCCTAATCTTCCACTCTCCCATTCAGTAGTATCTCCAGTCTAAATCTTCTTGACTCTTTGTTTTTTTTTGTTTTTTTTTTTTGTTTTTAAATGTTTATTTATTTTTGAGAGAGACAGAGACAGAATGTGAGTGGGTTGGGGCAGAGAGAGAGGGAGACACAGAAGCAGAAGCAGGCTCCAGGCTCTGGGCTGTCAGCACAGAGCCCGACACGGGGCTCGAACTCACGAGCTGTGAGATCATGACCTGAGCTGAAGTCGGACGCTCAACCGACTGAGCCACCCAGGCGCCCCTCTTCTTGACTCTTTGTACTGGAACCTGTATTAACAACTCATGAGTTTGAGAAAGTTTTAAAATAATCACCCCCCTGATTACTTATTAATTACAAAGGAAAAGAGTGCCTTTACAATATAAGTCTATTAGATATTACTTTATTCAAATGATCAAATTTACATCAATGATGAAATATTGAAATATTTGCATCACCTCTGATGTGATACACTGAGACATAAAATCAACTACACAGCATTCCAACCAAAAATGTTTAACATAATGTGATCATAAATATTCTGACAAATCCAAATTGAGGGACATCCTACAATACAACTGGTCTAGATACTTACTGTTATGAAAGACCCGTCCCCTCCCCCACCAAAAAAAAAAAAGAAGGCTAGAAAACCAGTCCAGATTCAAGCAGGCAACTAAATGCAATGTAAGCTCCTTAAGTGAATCTTGGGGCAAACACAAAATCAAACATCTAAAGACAGTATTGGGACAACTGGGGAATTTTGAATATGTACTATACATTAAAAAATAATATCCACGTTAAATTTCTTGAGGGTGATTACTAATTGCAGATATGCAGAAGAAAGTGTCTGTTCTAGGGAAATACATGCTAAAAGTACTTAGGGGTAAAGTGTTGTGAAAGTAACTCACAAATACTTCAGCAAAAAATTGTGTCTACTAGTGCATAAAGCAAGCAGAGCAAAACTAACAACTATAGAATCTAGGTAAGGAGTACAAAGGTGTTGTTATGACACTACTGTGGCAACCCTTCTGTAGGCTTAGGATTTTTCAAAGAGTTGGAAAACAATATTTAAAAGTTATGGACTTAGGGGTGCTTGGAAGGCTCAGTGAGAACATGCAACTCCTGATCTCAGGGTCATGAGTTCAAGCCTCACAGTGGGTGTAGAGATTACTTAAAAAAAAAAAAAAAAATTACGGATTCAAAACAACAAAATCAACAGAAAATAGGGAAAGGTGCAAAGATGATTTAGTACTTGTATTCTGCCTCCCCGAATTAACTGTTAACATCGCCATAGTTGTTTTCAGTCTTTCAAAAAAAATTACAGGATCATCCCCTTTGCCCCACCCATTCTTATTGCCTGCCAGAAGCTGGGAAATTATAGGTAGGGTATGCCCATTTTCAACTTTACTAAATACTGCAAACACTGTCTCTCAAGGCAGCTGTACCAATTTAAACTCCACCAGCAATTTCTAAATTACCATGTTCAGCGACCTCTTCACTAATATTTGATACTGTCAGACATTAAAATTTTTTATCAGTTTGATGTGAACAATTCGGTGTCATTTATAACAATCTAGGATCGCAAAGTAAAAGAGCGTTAGGAAAATAAGAACTTCATCAACAGGGGTGTCTGGGTGGCTCAGTCAATTAAGCATCCCAGTCTTGATTTTGGCTTAGGTCATCTCATGGTTTGTGAGATCGAGCCCCATGTTGGGCTCTTCACTGACAGCACAAAGCCTGCTTGAAATTCTCTCTCTGCCCCTCTCCTGCTCGTACTCTCCCTCTCAAAATAAATAAATAAACTTAAAAAAAAAAAAAAAAAGACCTTCATCCACAGACCCTTCCTTTCATCACATCACTGCAGAAAGTTAAAAATAATCAAACATGGCAACATGTATTAAGAACGATTAGTCTCCACATGAACCAAATGCCCACAAAAACTCCCACATAATGTTTGGGAAATAATTTGTCTTTTTAAAAATGTAAGAAGTGGGGTGCATGGGTGACTCAGGCAGTTAAGCATCTGACTTCGGCCCAGGTCACGATCTCACAGTTTGTGAGTTCGAGTCCAGCATCGGACTCTGTGCTGTCAGCTTGGAGCCTGGAGCCTGCTTCAGATTCTGTGTGTCTCTCTCTGCCCCTTCCTTGCTCATTATCTGTCTCTCTCTCTCTCTCTCTCTCTCTGTCAAAAATAAATAAACTTAAAAAAATTGTTTTTTTTTAAGTGTAAGAAGAAAAGGTTCAAATTCAACCAACCTAGCATACATAATACTCCTTGGAAGATTTAAAAAATAAATAGGTTTTATTCCCAGAAATAACCTAGCTATTATAAATTAACTGATTTATTTACTTATTCAGCAACTATTTACTGAATACCTGTTACAGGCCAGCCACCATTCCAGCACCATGGCGAAGACAAAGTCCCTATTCTCACAGAGATAACATTCTAATGGGGAGACAAAAATACCTACAAATAACATAAGATCAGATAAATACATTCTATAAAAAAATGAAGGGACGGGGCGAAGAATGACAAAGGAGGCAGCCTAAGGACACAAAAAAACACCAGGCAAGACCCCTGCAAGACAAGATCCCTCCAAGGCAGTGATTTTGTAATATGGTGTGTTTAACTCAACATGAAGTATTTTAGCACCAACATCGTTTCATAAAATACTCTCCTTTACTCCCCTTTATTTTTTCCAAAAAAAACCCAAAACAGTTTGCTGCACTGGCTTTTCCATTATTGCTATTATCTTAGAGGAAAAAAAAAATTCACACAAGATATTGACAGGTGCGTCACAAACAGGTTCAAGTTTCAAGTCACACATATTCTAGAAGAAACTTTTTTTTTAAGTTTATTTATTTATTTTGAGAGAAACAGAGAGACAGTGCAGGCGGGGAGGGGCAGAGAGAGAGGGACAAAGAATCTCAAGAGGACTCCCCAATGACAGCACAGAGCCCCATGTGGGGCTCGAATCCACCAACCATGAAATCATGACCTGAGCTGAAGTCAGACTCTTAAACAACTGAGCCACCCAGGCGCCCCTCAAGTCACACATATTCTAAAGAAATGTTACACAGGGTGCCTGGGTGGCTCAGTCGGTTAAGCATCCGACTTCAGCTCAGATCATGATCTCGCAGTTCTTAAGTCTGAGCCCTGCTTTGGACTCTGTGCTGACAGCTCAAAGCCTGGAGCTTGCTTCGAATTCTGTCTCTGTCTCTCTGCCCCTCCCCCACCCCTCTCTCTCAAAAATAAATAAATGTTAAAAAAAATTTTTTTAGAAATGTTACAACTGATTTGTCAGTAAGGAGTTTGATGCCAAAATGGAGCTGAACTGCAGAATTTAAAATAGAATTTCAAGGGGCACCTGGGTGCTCAGTGGGTTGGGTGTCTGACTTCAGCTGAGGTCATGATCCCACACTTTGTGAGTTCAACCCCGAGTCGGGCTCTGTGCTGACAGCTCAGAGGCTGGAACCTGCTTTGGATTCTGTTTCTCTCTCTCTGTCCCTCCCCCATTTGCACTCTGTCTCTCTCTCTCTCTCCCTCTCTCAAAAATAAACATCAAAAATTTTCAAAACAAAAAAACTGTTTTAAATAAAATAGAATTTCAAGAAAATGACTTACCAATCCTCCAACTCTATCACCTGCCCATTTACTTCCTATCATACATGAAAAGAATAATAGCAATAGGAAAATGTATTGGAAGACAGATCTTGTAGTTTTTACTTAAGGATAAAAGATTTGGAGTATACCCCTCTTTCAAAAGCCACACTACCTACCTACACGATTTAAAGAAAACCAGCACGCATTAAAATTTCCTTCCACGGGCTTACACAAGAGCTTAGAAGGCTTCAACCACTTAGAACTAGGAGGTGCCTTACTAGAAAAAAATCGAAGGGCCAAAGTGTTCACTTCCCTTTTTTCCTAAGTTTATTTTGCTGATTCCCCAGTACCCTGAATGAAATATCTGCAGTCTATTTTTCAAAATTATACCCTGACCCAGTCAAATCTTTTCTTTTACTTCCCTATTTACAAAATTCCCTTTCATCTAAACTATAATACTATCTGCCTTGTCTTTTTTTTTCAAACAATTTTTTTTAATGCTTATTTATTTTTGAGAGAGAGAGAGAGAGAGAGAGAGAGAGAGAGAGAGAGAGAGAGAGTGTGTGTGAGCAGGGGTGGGGCAGAGAGAGAGGGAGACACAGAATCTGAAGCAGGCTCCAGGCTCTGAGCTGTCAGCACAGGGCCCGACACGGGGCTAAAATCCACGAGATCAAGACCGGAGCCAAAGTCGGTCACTTAACTGACTGAACCACCCTGGCATCCCTGCCTTGTCTTCTATCTTAGAAAAAAAAAAGGGGTGGGGTGGGTGCCTGGGTAGCTCAGTCAGTTAAGCGTCCGACTTTGGCTCAGGTCATGATCTCATGGTTCATGGGTTTGAGCCCCACATCGGACTCTGTGCTGACAGCTCAGAGCCTAGACCCTGCTTCGGATTCTGGGTCTTCCTCTCTCTCTGCCCCTCCCCTGCTCATACTCTGTCTGTCTCTCAAAAATAAATAAATGTAAAAAAGAAAAAAATGTTTAAAAAAATAAAAGTAAAAAAATAAAAAAATAATAATTCAAATATCCTTCCAGGCAGACTTATAGATCCCCAAACACTTACTTCTACTTCAGGAATTATTAGTCTTTATGTACCATGTATCTGTCTGCTGAAGGCTATGGACTCTCTCTCAGATTGCTTTTATTTTTATTTTATTTTAGTTAATTTATTCTTAAGGAATCTCTAGACCCAACATGGGGTTTGAACTCATGACCCCAAGATCAAGAGTCGCATGCTCTACTGACTGAGCCAGCCAGGTGCCCCTCAGATTGCTTTTAAATGCATAATTAAATATTCAAAATTACAAAAGAAACCAATTATACTGAACTATTAGCAAACCAATTTAAAAATCGTAATTCGGTAATGTATGTGCAGCTTTAACATCACATTAAATAACAAGATCTAAGTGTGTCTAATAATGCCATAAATTCGAAGAAATAAGCATAAATGATATTTTAAGATATCTGCAAAAACTGCAAACATGATACAAAAATAGTGGTAATTTTTATTGGTGACAAAGTCACAGGCACTGCTAATTCTACTATGGTTTAATGCCTACATTTATAATTGAAAGAACTAATAAATTAGTTATCAGATAATAACAATAGATGTGATTTTATCCCCATTCTACTTCAAAGATCCCCTATACTCTACCCACCAAATGGTGAAATCCCAGGTTAGAAATCCTTTCTAGTGCAAAGCGTGCGCAAACTGACTTCTGTCACAAATTTTAATATAAAAATAATGATTCTTCCTTTGACCTCTCATCTGAACGTTATCACCATGCCTGTTTTTCCGCAGACTTATACACAGAACCCAATTTCTATGGTTTGCCTAGCCAGCACTCATTTACATTTTGACAGTCAATAAAAGGTGAAGTTAAAGGAAAGGAGATGGAGGCAACCAACAGTCCCTCACTTCCAAGACATCCAACAGCAAGTGAAAAGATGCCGAGAGAGAGAGAGAGAGAGAGAGAGAGAGAGAGTGTGTGTGCGCGCGTGTGTGTGTTTCAGAGGTGGGCTACCCCCAGATCCGTGAGTCCAGCTTGTCAAGAGTCCCGGAAGCATGACATCTTCACCAGCGGCACCCAGAAGACATTCCACCTCTTTCTCGCCCCCTATACTCAGTTCTCTACCTTCCAGGTCGCTCGCCTGTGGCTCCCACCCGAAGCCGCCCCGCGGTTCTCCGGTCCCTTCCCATCCCATCCCCCACGCGTCCCTCCCTCCCATCTGCCCCAGGGCGCCCTGGCCCCTGCGCGCCGCCGAATCTCTCCCCTGGGTCTAACCGTGTGTCTCCCGACCCCCACGTCTCCCGACGCGGGAGGGAAAGGCCCGGGGCCTAGGGGTCAGCTGAACTGGGCGGTCCGGCCATTAGGCGCAGGCTGAGGCCCTAGGCCAGAGCAGCCCGGCCGCCAGGCAGCGAGCCGCGCACTCCGCGATGGTTAACCGGCGACACGCACTCACCAAGAGGATCACACGGAGGAGGGCACCCAGGCCTCCGCCGAACCGCCACTCGGTCTCGGAACCGTCGCCCTCGCCGCGAACTGCCACCGCCGCTGCCGCCGCCTCCGCCGCCACTACTCGCTAGTTGGCTTCCCTGCGTCCTGCGGCGGCGCTGCCGCCACGCCATCGCGCGTGCGCGGCGCCGCGGGGGCCCCTGGGACTGGTGGTTCTTGCTCACGACCCGCCGAGTCCTTCCGCTTTAGCCAGCCCGGTCCGCCCCTGGCGTGAGTGGTCGTGGGCACCTGCGGTACCGAGAAGCGCCTTCCCGAAAGTCGTTCCTCAGGAGACGCGGGCACTTGCTGGCGCATACGGTGCTGCTAAATGTGAAAAACCCTCAGGAAGAGATACGTGTAAAGTAAGACAATTTAGAGCTTTTACATTTTCGTTAACAAGTGTCACTTGCCCAGGACACAGACACACACACACCACCTCTCCCTTTCTGTTAAAAGTGTCGCAAATTGCCTTCAGTGGTATCTGGATTTCCGGTTTTAAACCTGATTTCCCAGTCCTCATTTTATCGTTTTACTTTGTAAATTTGATCATGCAGTTTGAGTTGACTGACTTATCATTTTACAAAAACAATTCAGATACATTCAAATGTGAAGTTAACCTAGCCGCAGTCATAGAAACTTTAGAATCAGAAGACACCCTAAAGGTCATTAGTCCAACTCCCGCCCAGGCAGGAATTCGCTCTTGTGCATGGCAGCCAGATGGTCTTCCAACTTCTATTTCAACAATTCGAATTTCAGGGACCTCAAAATCTTAGGACAGCCTGCTCCACTGTTGGACAGCTCTAAAAGTTAGAAAGTTCTGCCTTGTGTGAACTGAAACCGGCTTCCCTTTTACTTCCTTCCGCTGCTAGTAGTTATGATGCCTGGAACAATTTAGAATGTTTTCCACTTGACAGCCTTTCAAAAAATTGAAAACGATGATTATATCCTCCAACACTGAGAGTCTCCAGTCAAAAAAAAAAGTAATAATAGTTTTCCAACCATTTCAAATATGAATCAGCTCTGAGACTGCTTTCCACTTAGTCATTCTCTTTGATGTATTACCCTTAAAAATCGTCAAAATTTGCTTTGTATTTATTGCCTCATTTTATTACCACGATAGCATTCTATAGTTAGCTACTCAGCTATTATCACTGTCATATTGCCATTCAACTGATTCAAGAATTCAGTTCAACCAAAGACGATATATCAACTTTGTTTTAAAGCATTGCCCAAAGCCTCAGGGGAATGAGGAAAAAAAAAAAAAAAGCCACTAGATACAATTTACAATCTAGGGTAGTTCTATGAGAATCCCTGAGAAAAGCTTCATCAAGTTGAGGGGCCATGACTGTAAGAAGATGACACTGGGGAGTTTACTGGATGGCTGGATTTCAAGAAGGGAGATGGCATGTGAGGATTGCTAAGGAAGAACCCATCCTAAGCAAAATGAATGTGTAAATGAACACATTCACTGTTTGCTTTCCCTTAACACTGAGTACTCTAGATGGGCTGGAGCACACACACCCACGCCATGGAGGAGGGGAAGAAAAGGACCCCAAAAGTTGCAAAAAGTTCTTGAGGGTCGTGAAAAGAGCACTGGGATTGTCAATTGTTTTGAGCCCTACTCTGTCATCTATAAATGAATAACTTGAATAGGTGTGGTTTTCAACTTTTTTCCCACCTAGCACACTCAAGGAACACAACCCCCACAGAACAGTGGATCACTACAACAGTAATTCTGGTGGAATATGTAGAAGGTAATGTTCTTAACACCTTTTACACATGGAGGAGTGAACGCAAGAGGTGAAAAGATGCTCTGGGTGCCTGAGTGGCTTAGTCAGTTAAGCATCAGACTTTGGCTCAGGTCATGATCTCACGAACCGTGAGATTCATGGAGCCCTGCACTGGGCTCTGCACTGACAGAGCCATCTCTGTCAGAGTGTCCATCTCTGCCCCTCCCCTGTTCTCTCTCTGTCTCTCTGTCTCTCTCTCACACACACACACACACTCTCTCTCTCTCAATAAATTTAAAAAAAAATTTTTTTTTTTTTAAAAAGAGGTGCAAAGATGCTCAAAATCAATACATAGTACTCCCTGAGGGCAGAGAACCCGTTTGTTCCCCACTGTCCCTCTGGAACCTGGCATACTGCCTAGGATGTAATACATATTTGTTCTGTTTCTGTTTTCTTTTCAATGAATGGGATGAATAAACAGTGAGCCCTGGCTAAAGCTCGTTGTTTTCCACTACACCATTCAGCCTTCCCTGATAGGATTATGTTCTACATACAGTTCTATGTTTTGTAATTTGTTCTTTTCATTTAAAAATAAATCCTGAGGGGCGCCTGGGTGACTCAGTCGGCTGAGCATATGACTTCGACTCGGGTAATAATCTTGCGGTTCATGGGTTCAAGCCCTGTGGAGGGTTCTGTACTCACAGCTCAAAGCCTGGAGCCTACTTCAGATTCTGTGTCTGTGTCTCTCTCTCTCTCTTCGCCTCTCCCCTGCTCATGTTCTCTCTCTCTCAAAAATAAACATACATACAAACATACATACATACATACAATAAAAGTATGGGGCGCCTGGGTGGCGCAGTCGGTTAAGCGTCCGACTTCGGCCAGGTCACGATCTCGCGGTCCGTGAGTTCGAGCCCCGCGTTGGGCTCTGGGCTGACGGCTCGGAGCCTGGAGCCTGTTTCCGATTCTGTGTCTCCCTCTCTCTCTCTGCCCCTCCCCCCATTCATGCTCTGTCTCTCTCTGTCCCAAAAATAAATAAAAAACGTTGAAAAAAAAAATTTAAAAAAAAAAAAAAAAAGTAAATCCTGGTATGCCTGGGTGGCTCAGTCAATTGAATGTTGACTCTTGATTTCAGCTCAGGTCATGATCCCAGGGTCCTGGGATCGAGCCCTGGTTGGGCTCTGCGCTAAGCGTGGAGCCTGCCTAATATATTCTCTCCCACCCCCCTCTCTTCCTCTCCCCCCACTGTCCCTCTTCCCTGCTCTCTAATTAAAATTTAAAAAATTAAAAAAAATGGGCGCCTG
This sequence comes from Neofelis nebulosa, assembly GCF_028018385.1. Lineage (NCBI taxonomy): Eukaryota > Metazoa > Chordata > Mammalia > Carnivora > Felidae > Neofelis > Neofelis nebulosa. The sequence continues at coordinate 10,589,144 of NC_080793.1, forward strand.
GGTGGCGCAGTCGGTTAAGCGTCCGACTTCAGCCAGGTCACGATCTCACGGTCCGTGAGTTCGAGCCCCGCGTCAGGCTCTGGGCTGATGGCTCGGAGCCTGAAGCCTGTTTCCGATTCTGTGTCTCCCTCTCTCTCTGCCCCTCCCCTGTTCATGCTCTGTCTCTCTCTGTCCCAAAAAATAAATTAAAAACGTTGAAAAAAAAAATTAAAAGAAAAATTAAAAAAAATAAATCCCGAGCTTTATTCCATATCAATACATAAAAAGCCACCTCATTGTTTTGAACCTTTGCACAATATTTCCATAGAATCACTTACCATAGCTGATTAGCATCCCCTATTGATGGACATTTAGATTGACTGTATATTCTGAATAACGAAAAATTCACATGAATTAACTACATATTTTTTAACATAGTTAAAAAAAATTTTAAGGGAAAAAATTTCTAAAGCTCTGGAAATCTGTAAGCAAACAAAAATCCAGAAAGACATGCATGGAAGCTGTTCTATACACAGGTGGCGGAAAGTATTCCTTTATAAAATGCTTTTTGCTCTTTGGAACATCCCAGTTGAAAGTAAAGGACAAGACTTTAGTCACAGTCTTACTTCGTGTTTTGGGCCCTTGGTTGTCCTACAGTGGCCCCCACGGGCAGGCTCAGAAATAGTAGCAGTACTCAGAGGTGGATTTGCTATGAAGCATGATTTAGGGCCACTCACTTGCCTGGGGATCCTTCTAAGGCCCAAGCAATTCACAGTCAATATGGTTTTGTGACATCTGCCAAAGAAATTTTAATTATTGGCTAAATTGAGGACAACAGATAAAAGCCTAGAACTTAATAAGGAGGAAAATGACTCCTATTGAACCATCATAAATCATGTAACTCACACTTCAGCAAAGTGAAATTAGTATCAGGATGTCCACACTGATGGGAGCCATCATGTTAATGCAACATAAAATTTTGGTGTGTTATCTGTATTTCATTTAACCTATGACTAATTATAATGTATGAAATATCTTTAACATAATTATATCTTACACATCTTTTACTGACAACCTTTTTGTTCTCTTAAATTACTTTTATTTATTTACATTTTAAGGTTTTTGGAGGATTTATTAATGTTTTTAAAAGAAACCGTTGACAAAGATTCACCAGAAATAATGTGAACAAGAAGGAAAATACAGTTAATACTACTGAAACAGTAAAATAATTCAAGCCTACACGGTTTATCTGACAAAACAGTACTTCTTAAATCCTGTCATTGAAACAAAAATGGACTGCTTTTCTAAACAGCGGTATAATTAACAATATTCAATACTATTTTTCCTGAATATATAAAAATTAGAATACCAATTAAAAATGAATATATCTCCTCTTTAAATATTTCCTATAGATACAATTTCAATATTTTCATTCAACAGTGGTGTGGTTTAAGAGATTTTTCACTCACAAGTCAAATAACAATGCACCCAAAGGGAATCAATAATCTATATAGACTCCCAGTGCGAATAAAGACTTTAGGAAACAGCAAATGATATTTCTAACAAAAATACCAAACAGATAAAATTCTTAGAAGATATATGCAATAAGGTCTACTAAGCAGCTGGCCACAGATGTAGAACATTTGATCATTTTACTAGTGATTTCAAGGGGACTCTAGGCGTCTCCAAACTCAACTGGAACACTCATCTTAGGCTTTGTATTTTGCTTTTCCAGTTTCACTAATGACACAAACATGATTCAAATCCCTGAAATATTCATTATAGTCAAGGGCATAACCTACAACAAACTTGTCTGGAATTTCAAATCCAACAAAGTCTGGTCTGTATCCAACACTTCGAGGAGTCCTTTTCACCAGCAAGCTTGCAACCCTGACCATCTTTGGATTATACTGCTTGACCAAGGAAAGCAAGGTTTGCATTGTTTTGCCAGTGTCAATTATATCTTCAACAATCAAGACATTCTTTCCAGTTAAAGTTGAGAGATCATCTCCACCAATTACTTTTATATCCCCTGTTGACTGGTCATTACAGTAGCTTTTCAGTCTAATGAAATCTACAGTCATAGGAATGGATTTGTCACTGTTTCTGTTCAGTGCTTTAATGTAATCCAGCAGGTCAGCAAAGAATTTATAGCCCCCCTTGAGCACACAGAGGGCTACGATGTGATGGTTTCCCATCTCCTTCATCACATCTCGTGCAAGCCGTTCCGTCCTGTCCATAATTAATCCATGAGGAATAAACACCTTTTCCAAATCCTGAGCATAATGATTAGGTATACAAAATAAATCTAGATCATAACCCGATTCATCATCACTAATCACAATGCTGGGGCTCCGCGTTGCCATAATGGAGCTGGCTGGTGCGTGGACTGAGGGCAGTTCTCTTCTGTATTACTTTTAGTTTTTAAGTTCTTAAAGTTTTTCAAGCTTGGTAAGTTCCTGATAGATAAACAGGGATTTTTTTTAATAACAAGAAAATGTAGATTAAAAAAGTAACATACTTATGATTTACTCTTTGAAAAACATAGATATCAACAAGTTTAATTTTTTTAATGTTTATTTTTGAGAGAGAGAGCGAAAGAGCATTACCAGGGGAAGGGCAGAGAGAGAGGGAGACACAGAATCTGAAGCAGGCTCCAGGCTCTGAGCTGTCAACACAGAGCCCGTTGCAGGGCTCGAACTCACAAACCAGGAGATCATGACTTGAGCCAAAATCAGATTGGATTTGGCCACCCAGGCGCCCCAACAATTTTAATAGCTACATAATATTTCATCATACTGAAGTATCAATCTATGATTTTGAAATAAAAATTGTTTATTCCTGATAAATTTTAAATGCTAAACTCATGCAATTTTTAAAAAAATTCTAGAATACAGAAATTGAGATGTAAGACTTTGTAAAGCTTATTTAAAAATAATGGTATAGTAGGGGTGCCTAGGTGGCTCAGTCGGTTAAGCATCCAACTCTGGATTTCAGCTCAAGTCATGATCTCAGGGTTTGTGCGATCAAGCCCCAAGTTGGGCTCCACACTGACAGCTGAGCCTACTTGGGATTCTCCCTCTCGCTCACTCCCTGCCCCTCCCCTGCTTGCATGTATGCTCTCTCTAAATAAATAAACTTAAAAAAATAAAGATATAGTATTATCATATTGTTGAATAACCTACTTTTCTTACTTAATGTATAATAGGTTTGTTATGCCAACTTGACAAGCAAATTCTAAAATTTTTATGGAAATACAAGTGCCAAGAATAGCGAAAGACACTTCTGAAGAAGAACAATGTGGAAGGACCTGTTCTACTGGATATCAAACTATAGTAATTAAGACAGAAGCTAATATGATAAATGGTAAAATTCTAAAGACTGTAACAATAAAGAAGAGTTAACTTTTTTATGGAAGAGGGAATTAGGATCAGCTGAGGTGAAAAAGTGAGGACTTCCGGGTGCTGACAACATTCTTTTTCTTGACTTGAATACCTAGGGATTCACTTTATGATTATTCATTAAACTGTACAATTGCATTTATGAACTTTTCTGTATTCACATAGTAATTTATTTAAAAAAAAGGTTTAAAATATGTAAAACATCCAGCACATAGTAGATACTCAATTAAAGGTAGCTACTATTGACATTTAAAAAAAGAGAGAGGCAGTGGATTTGTGACAATCTCCAAGAAACACAGCTAACTGCATGGAAGCAGAAGCACATGTGTAGCATGCTCCATCACTAGTTTTAAAACAGGGATATACATCCTGTATATGAATATGAATAAAATCGCACTAGAAGACTACACAAGAAAGTGGTGACAGTGGTTACCTTCACCAGTGTAGAGGGACAAGGCTGGGGATGGGGTGGTAGGCAGACTTATTTTCATTGTATATTACAGGTTGTACCCTTCTAATTTTATACTATGTACTTACATTTCTGATTTTATTTTTATTTAAGTATTTATTTAAGTACTCTCTACACCCGATGTGGGGCTCGAACTCACAAGCGCGAGATCGAGAGTCTCATGTTCCTCTGATGGAGCTAGCCAGGCACCCCTATATTTCCTAATTTTTAAATGTAGAAATTTAGAATACATATCGAATATTACCACTCAGATTCTACAGAGGTAGCTCTTTATACTTAGTAGCTTATTTTACTTCAAAAGACAATTTAAAACAGAAGAATTAAAGGATTTTCTGTATAAAACCAAAAGGCTTTACAACTAATCAAATACCTTTATCGTAACAACAGCCTTGTTGTTGAGGCAAAATTATATACATTTTACAGATTAGTACATTTTACAGATTAGTAAACAGAGCCTCAGAGAGATTAAATGACTTGCCCTAAATCATAGCTAGTTAAGTGACAGAACTGGAACTCTAGTTTTTATGCTTTCAAACTCCATGGGCTTTTCTATCATACTATCTGACACTGCATGCCCTCCTAAATGCCTTCCACTAAAACAAACAAAAAAGTGAAGAGTAGAAGATGCACTGCTTGTAACTTTTCATTTTGTGTGGGGAAGGTTCCCTATTAATTATAAAATTCTTAAAAAAAAAAAAGTCAATACAAAGAGGGAGACTTAATTGCATAGCACACTGCACTTTCAAAAGCACAAAAAAATGCTACATGATTTATACCTAGTATTGTTCCTGGCTCAGGTGTTAGGGAGATACTTTTGTTTTACTCCTGAGTTGTTTAATGAAGGTTGAGAAATTATTCCCACTCCCTTTATAAAAAAGGCATCTGGGTGGCCAATGTAAGAAAGTAATTAGATATAGCACTTTTAAAAGCATTTCCAAAAATCTGTCAAATTCAACATAAACCACCAAACATTATTTCCCATTGAAAGAAACGTTGAAAACTGACACTCAGGAGGTGGTTTTCTTGAAGGGCTTCTAAAATTTCTTCTCACAGGGGTACCTGGCTGGCTCAGTCAGAAGAGCATGTGACTCTTGATCTCAGAGTCATGAGTTCAGGCCCCACATTTGGTAAAGACTACTTAAATAAATAAGCTAAAAAAATATTTAAAAAAAACATAAACCCATCTCACAGTATATTCATATGATTAATAGCCTCCCTATTATTCTACAACTTTCCAAACACTTTCACATACAGTATCTCATTTAATCCTAACAAGCCAATAAGACAGGACAGAAATCCCTGACATTCAATAGATGAAGAAACTGAGACTCTGGTAGGTTAGTTTTTTCCAAGGTTATGTGCTTTAACTCTTAGCTGAATATTCTCACCAACAACGGATGTGGAAAATTCTCAATTACCAGGGTCTAAACAGTCAATTTGTCAGTTATATAAGCCTTTTCCTCTTCCTTCCTGTTCTGTGCCTTTAATTCCCTTTCAGATAGGAAGATTTAGGAACTAAATGACAATGACATCCAATCCTAATCAATCCTAGCTCTGCTTAGATTTCTGAGATCAGATGGGAAATAGAAATCTATTTTCTTATCCATAGGAGCACAAGTGAAGCGAGCTGGTTTAAACTACTGGATAAAAACCTACATTTGTCTATCACTCATTACCAAAATATTTGCAAACTGTGTAACTCCCCTATATCCTAAGCAAGATACAAATCTTGGGGTGCCTGGGTGGCTCGGTCAGTTAAGCACCCAACTCTTGATTTCAGCCCAGGTCGTGATCTCACAGTTTGTAGGATCGAGCCCCAAGTGGGACTCTGTGCTGACAGCATGGAGCCTGTTTGAGATTCTCTCTCTGCCTCTCTGTCCTGCCCCTGCTCATGCACACATTCACTCTCTCTCTCTCTCTCAAAGTAAATAAACCAAGAGTAAGAAAAAGATACAAATCTTATAAACCCAAAGCTCAGGATGACAATCTAGACTACAGAAATTAAAAAGCAAATTGCCAAAGCTCAAATCCCGGATCCCTATCTTCTCAGCTGTGTGAACTCCTGGGCAAGTTTCTTTACCTCTTGGGTCTTCAGATTCCTTAGCTCTAAAATAAGGATAAAAAAAAAAAATGCTTTCGTAAAAAGTAAAAGAGATAATGCACATAAAGCGTTTAACACAGTGTCTGGTACTTAAATATATATAATTTGGCATTGATACTATTATTGGCATTAACATTCAGGAAACTAGATTTACCTATGTGCTTTTCTATTCAATCCATAAATGATCAGTTTGGATATACTACACTACAACCACCAATATACTCGTTCCCTTTGGAAGTTAGTTAGCTATCACTTCTCTAAATCTTAGAAAAGACAGAGTTGCAGAAGATTACTCCATCAATCAAGGACAATGCTGAAATTAGGAGCTTTGTTTTAAATGGATGTTATACATACAAAGTTTGCTTGAAATGGTATGAAGCTGTAATGTGGCTGAATAGTGACTTCTATCCTGATAATGAACTGATGCAACCTACAGAGGGTCAGTGTCACAGCAGTATTACAAGCCCTGTTGTAAGATGGGTGATGCAATTTCTATAGTCAATTCTGAGTCACCAGCATAACCTTTCAGAAGCACTGAAGGAGAAAGGAAAATTCTTGAGTACTGACTCCTAGGCATCTTAGGAAACTGTATGTAAGAGGTCTCAATGCTATGTGAACATGGTATTGTGTATACCCATGAATCTCAAAAATACATCTAGTGGGAAAAATACTGGAGCCATCAGTTCCTGACTGTGACAATCTCCCATGCGTTTTCTGTAAGCACCTCAAAATATCTTGTATCAGGCCTTCGGGTCTGTCGATAGCAGGTCCTCCAAAAAGATTTGTTGAATGAATTAAGTACTTAAATTGTTAGGAGCATTGGCTACAGCGCCAAGCTGACTTGGATATCAATTCTAACTCCATCACTCACCAGCTATACAACTTTAAGCTAATAATTTAATATTTCAGTCTCAATTTTCTCATTTGGAAAATGGGAAATGCCAAGTATTAAACTGAAAGACACAGGAAACAGAACCATGCTTGGCACATAGTGAGCCTAAAGTAAACAGTAGCCTCTATTATCTTTTGCTACAGGATGGCTATACGAGAGTAAAGCAATATCAAGACATCTCTATCAGATGGATTTAAGCACAATCTGACCTCCTCTAGGAAGAGTGAAGTTAGAAAGGCATCAAGAATAAAGGCTCAGGAAGGCCTTGCAAACGATAACCCAAGCCACAAAGGAGAAAGATGGGTAGAGGAGGGGAAAGCAAGAGGTGCCAAGCTAGAAAAATGATACATCGCAGGGTGTGAGCGATGGCATTAGTAAGCTCTTCAGGACAGGGTTGCCACACTGGGGTGGGGACTCAGGACGAGGAGGCGGTTACTTTGGCCAGGCCTGTGACTTACCGTGGGGCAGGGCAATGTGGAGAAAACCTGGTATAGACAAAACTAGCTGGCTAGGGAGAGCAGGGCCGACAGAACTGGCTAAGAGCCACGATCCGCAGCTGGGCGGTGCTCCGGCCAGGCCTCCGCTCGAGGGCTGCGGGCCGGAGAGCAACAAAAGGCCCTGAGGCTCGGACACTCCAGAACCGTAGTAGCTATAAAGGACAGAAAAGTTTTTTTCTGAGGTAATCACAGCATCTACCCTGAGACCTGCCTGCCTGGGACGGGATGGAGGCTGGAAGAAGGAACAGACGCTTCCCGCTTCGAAATGAGGGACGAAGGATGGACAAGAGGGCAGCGGAAAAGGAGAAGCAAGGACTCAAACCCCACCGCCTCGGGGGAATCACGCACTCCAGACTGGACAGGCCCCCGGGGCCCAGCCTGAAGGCGGGACTTCTGCAATTACCGGCGGAAACGGCCTCCGGGTGAGAGGTCGCATGAGGGACAGGCAGCTGCTGAACCAATGGGGCCTATGCTTGGGGAGGATGTTGCCTTCCGTTGGTGACTGTTGGGCGCGACCAGCAGCCAATGAGCCAGCCGGGGGAGCGTAGCGGTGACGTTAGCTGCGGAGGAGGCCGCTTCGAATCGGCTGCGGCCAGCTTGGTGGCCTGGACCAATCAGCGGCCTCCAACGAGCAGGGCCTTAGCCAATCGGTGGCCTCCACGACGGGGCTGGGGGAGGGTATATAAGCGGCGTCGGCGACGGCGCGGTCGACGCTGGCCGAGACATCACAGATTCAACGGCTTGGGAGGTTTCGTGAATCCGAGAGGTAAGCGCCGCGGCCTGCCTTTCCGGACCTGCCCTTCGCGTTTTCAGCTGCTCCTGCTCACCCCGGGCCCTGTACCCTCAGATCAGTAACCTCGGTGCGCCCCCGTGCAGCGGCCTGTCGTTGGATTGCCTCTGAGGTCCTGCCTGCCTGCTGACCGACTGACTGGCCTACGGCGCCGGCAAGATGAAGCTGTCCCTGGTGGCTGCGGTGCTGCTGTTGCTCGGAGCGGCGCGGGCCGAGGAGGAGGACAAGAAGGAAGACGTGGGCACGGTGGTCGGCATCGACCTGGGGACCACCTACTCCTGGTAAGTGGGGTTTGTGGAAAGGGGGGAATGGGGCGTGGTCTCCTGGGCTGCTGTGAGGATCGCAGTGCTGATTCTTTCCGTTCTTGGTGATTTTTCCGCCAGCGTCGGGGTGTTCAAGAACGGCCGCGTGGAGATCATCGCCAACGATCAGGGCAATCGCATCACGCCGTCTTATGTGGCCTTCACTCCTGAAGGGGAGCGTCTGATCGGCGATGCAGCCAAGAACCAGCTCACCTCCAACCCTGAGAACACGGTCTTCGACGCCAAGAGGCTCATCGGCCGCACATGGAACGACCCATCTGTGCAGCAGGACATCAAGTTCTTGCCTTTCAAGGTCCGACGGGGTTTTTGTCACCCGAATAGAAAGTGGGTGGTGGTGGGAGTATTTAGGATTAATCTACTGAAAAATTGTTGAGATAACAAAAAGGGTGCGAACGTGGTGTATATGTAATAATTTTTATTGAGTAATCTTAGTATGTTACAAAATTTGGTAAAGTAAGCTTGGCGTACGAAGAAATGTCACACGTAACTATTCGTCTACACCGTTTAGTATTGATACCCTGATTGAAACTGAATATGCTTGCCTTTGTAAGGCACTCCTCATGCTCCTTAAGTGTTGCTGGTCACTATTTAGCCCCAGGCAACCAAAGTAAACCAAATAATGGGGGAGGAAGTGGGCCTCAGACCATCCTCTTTATTTAGAGTTTTGAATGTTCTGTCTGAAAATAATAATTCATTCTTTAAAATAGGTGGTTGAAAAGAAAACTAAACCATATATTCAAGTTGATATTGGAGGTGGGCAGACAAAGACATTTGCTCCTGAAGAAATTTCTGCCATGGTTCTCACTAAAATGAAGGAAACTGCCGAGGCTTATTTGGGAAAGAAGGTAAATATTTCTAGAACAGTGTTAAGTAATTTTGTTTTTACTATCGATTGATTGTGTTGCATAGATGCCTTCACTGGTTTAATAATTAGAATCTGAATGATATCTGTGTATTTCAGTTTTAGTTGTTTGTATGTCTTACTGTAGGCCAAACAAAATTCTAGGCACTTTTCACGTGTTATCACTTAATGCTTGCAAATCCGTGGTATAAGATTATGTATGTTGTATCTAACAAACTGTGTCAGAAACTAAAGTGAAGGTTTGAGTGCAACATACGAGTTAAACGATGTGATAAAATACACTTAATTATCTTTTGTTATTCTCTTAGGTTACCCATGCAGTTGTTACTGTACCAGCCTATTTCAATGATGCCCAACGCCAGGCAACCAAAGATGCTGGAACTATTGCTGGATTGAATGTTATGAGAATCATCAATGAGCCGTAAGTGTTAAACTCAGAAGTATGGTGTATTTGCCAAATAGGGATAATGTAAACTTAACTAAACTTTTTTTTTTTTTTTTTTCTTCTTTTTCATTCTCTTAATAGTACAGCAGCTGCTATTGCTTATGGCTTGGATAAAAGGGAAGGGGAAAAGAACATCCTGGTGTTTGACCTCGGTGGTGGAACTTTTGATGTGTCGCTCCTCACCATTGATAATGGTGTCTTCGAAGTTGTGGCTACTAATGGAGACACTCATCTGGGTGGAGAAGACTTCGACCAACGTGTCATGGAACACTTCATCAAGCTCTACAAAAAGAAGACAGGCAAAGATGTCAGGAAAGACAACAGAGCTGTGCAGAAACTCCGACGTGAGGTAGAAAAGGCCAAACGGGCCCTGTCTTCTCAACATCAAGCAAGAATTGAAATTGAGTCTTTCTATGAAGGAGAAGACTTCTCTGAAACTCTGACCCGGGCCAAATTTGAAGAGCTAAACATGGTATGTTCCTTGTTTTTTGCTTTGCTAACGAGATTTAGTTAGACTCTGTTGGGGACACTGCATTTAGCTATTTAGACAGTATCTAGGTATAATAGGCATCATCACAGTAATTGTTTCCTATTCTAGGACCTGTTCCGTTCTACCATGAAGCCTGTCCAGAAGGTGCTGGAGGATTCTGACTTAAAGAAGTCTGATATTGATGAAATTGTTCTTGTTGGTGGCTCTACTCGAATCCCGAAGATTCAACAACTGGTTAAAGAATTTTTCAATGGCAAGGAGCCATCCCGTGGCATAAACCCAGATGAGGCCGTAGCATATGGTGCTGCTGTCCAGGCTGGGGTACTCTCTGGTGATCAAGATACAGGTAAGTCAGTGTCACAGCATCTTCCACAGTATTTCAATAGCTTGATAGAAAGAGTACAATTAGCTATTGCTTTTAGAAAGCAAGAGAGTATGTATAACAAGGTCATACAGCTGGTAAAGGGTAAAGTGAGGACAAGACCTGGCTCAGTTTCAAGATCCTTAGCAATTACATTTAATTTACTGCTTCTGAAATGATTTTGCATACAACCTCTCATTAAATGGCAAGATGGAGAAGATAAAGTTACATAGTTCATGGGGAGACTGCTTGGTAGTGCTCCTGTGACTCAAATTAGAACTTAACCTTGGTTAATTTACCTTTGCAGGTGATCTGGTACTGCTTGATGTATGTCCCCTTACACTTGGTATTGAAACTGTGGGAGGTGTCATGACCAAACTGATTCCAAGGAACACTGTGGTGCCCACCAAGAAGTCTCAGATCTTTTCTACGGCTTCCGATAATCAACCCACTGTTACAATCAAGGTCTACGAAGGTAATGCTCTATCTTTGTTAATGACATGGTATGTTTGTGGAAAGTGACCTCTTAATATATTGTATTGAAAACAGAAGGGAAAGAAAGAATGCTGGTTTCAGACAGGGGTCCCTAATTTAACTGGTGCTGAGTTTGGTAGAGTCAGTCCTAAAATAATAGTTATCATCTAGCTATCTAGCATTCTTTGCCATTAGAAGTAACTTCTGAACTGGCTCCTAGAATACTGTAAGAATAGAGTTCATAATGCTGTAGATGAAATTCAATTAAAAGTTAGTAGTAATGTAACAGTTGGGCCCACTTGAAATTCCTTGTAGAGCAATACTGACTGACCCCCTTCTAGCTTGATAAACACGCCCTTGCCACTGTAGGCTCTAACAGTGTAAGGATCCAGATAATACTAATGTTGTTAGTTGTTCCTAACAAGTTTTTTGTGTGTGTGTGTATACCTTCTAGGTGAACGACCCCTGACCAAAGACAATCACCTTCTGGGAACTTTTGATCTGACTGGAATTCCTCCTGCTCCCCGTGGGGTCCCACAGATTGAAGTCACCTTTGAAATCGATGTGAATGGCATTCTTAGAGTGACAGCTGAAGACAAAGGTACAGGCAACAAAAATAAGATCACCATTACCAATGACCAAAATCGCCTGACACCTGAAGAAATTGAAAGGATGGTTAATGATGCTGAGAAGTTTGCCGAGGAAGACAAAAAGCTCAAGGAGCGCATTGATACTAGAAATGAATTGGAAAGCTATGCCTACTCTTTAAAGAATCAAATTGGAGATAAAGAAAAGCTGGGAGGTAAACTCTCCTCTGAAGACAAGGAAACCATGGAAAAAGCCGTAGAGGAAAAGATTGAATGGCTAGAAAGTCACCAAGATGCTGACATTGAAGATTTCAAAGCTAAAAAGAAGGAACTAGAAGAAATTGTTCAGCCAATTATCAGCAAACTCTATGGAAGTGCAGGCCCTCCCCCAACTGGTGATGAGGAACCAGCAGATAAAGATGAGTTGTAGACATTGCTCTGCTAGTGCTGTAATATTGTAAATACTGGACTCAGGAACTTTCGTTAGGAGAAAATTGAGAGAACTTAAGTCTCGAATGTAATTGGAATCTTCACCTTGGAGTGGAGTTGAAAATGCTATAGCCCAAGTGGCTGTTTACTGCTTTTCATTAGCAGTTGCTCACATGTCTTGGGGGGGGGGGGGGAAGGAAGAATTGGCTATCTTAAAAAGTGGGTAAAAAAGCTGAGTTAGGGCGTGTGTTCATCTTGGAAATGTTCTATTTAACAATTGGGTCATGCGCATCTGGTGTAGGAACTTTTTCTACCATAAGTGACACCAATAAATGTTTGTTATTTACACTGGTCTAATTTTTGTGATAAGCTTCTAGTTAAGTCAGTTGCTTCAAGGTCACATTCTTACTTGGTGGGGTTTTGAAGTAAAGAAACCTTTTCATTTAGTTGTTTCAGGGATCTTGCCCTAACGTTAATTTAAGAAAGGGGTGGGAAAGGTAAGAAACATTCTTACCTAGGCAAGAGTCATTTCACATGCCCAAGAGCAGAATTTTCTTGAACATAGTCAAAATTTCCAATTTCCCCTTACCTTTAAAACTTTCTGGGGGCTTTTTATTACTAATAATGCTTTGTAGCTGCTAGAATTCGTTGAGACTTGCTGAGTGATGGATCACTGATATTAACTTTATACACTGAGATTCAGTTCATAATTTTAGGATATAAAGTATTTTATTATTTTTTATAAAAGTATATTTTAAACTTCCACTATGTCAGAATCTTGATCTCTGAAATTTCTTACTAGTTGTCTGGAGTGGGGTCTAGGATGGTGAGAAATTACTTTAAGCCCTGTTACAACTGTGGATTAAAGGTAGTCATTTGTATCAAGGGAGGTTCAAGATTACTTGGATTGGCTTCCTGAGGGAAAAGGATGATCTAGATAAATGATTTTACATGATCAAAAAGGGCAGGCTCTCTGGTGCTGATATGAAACTCAATACTGCCCAAGGATAGTAGATATTTTATGGGGTGGGCAATGGGCTAAAAGGTTAATTTTCTAACGTGTCAGAACTGGAACCTGATGGCATGACTGTTTTTAGTCGGAGGCCCACACTTCTGCAGTGCCCCAGAAGCATTTGGACAAGCATGGAGTATAATACCAAGGGTGTTCAGGCCAAGTTCAATACAACGGTTAAAAGTGACCTGCAGTGCTGTATGTTGTGGGGTTAGCAGGTGGTTAGGAAAGACAAGGGCCAGTCTTTCATCCCTGTCCCCAGTGGCTCTCACATGCCAACAGGCTGCACCTCTTTCTGGAGAGCAGCTACTAGATGAATACTAGAAAGATAGGCTTCAACCTGTAAATGTCCACACTATGGTTTCTACAGCTTAATTCTCCAACATTTTTGTGATCAGTATCTTGACCAATCACACTTACCACCTAGGTTGTATTGCTGGTAAAACCCTTTATATAATAGAGGTTTTTGCACTGGGCTATCCATTTCTTCACCTCCCAAATTAGGTAAGAGTTAGAGGGATATATAGATAGTGCAGAAAATATTTTGGAGGTATAAAATAGCTAAGGTTTCATTTAACTTCCCTGAAAAGTTGTCATTTAATAAAAATGTGGGATTAGTCAACTACAGTCACAATACAGTCACTATAGATTTCCCCTTCTGTATTCATCCCGCCGAACACAAAACAAAGCAGTGTGTCAGTCTGACTTTCCTCATGTGAGTCACCACCTTGGGTCACTCCTTTGCTGGCGGAATCCCCTTTCTCAGCATCACAGTTCAGAGTGAGAGAATTGGAATCTTCTTCCTCAGAAGTACACATCACTGGCCATGGAATGACACACATGGAATGATCCAATCGTCCAGGGGGGAGAGAAGTATCAAATTTAAGCAAGGTCCAATGCTGCTTTTCTGTGTTAGAAAAAACAATATACACAAAGGCTCTGCGTCAAAAAATTTCCAGAAATGCTCAGTGATTTGCTGTTATCACTAAGTACTAGCAGAAATAAGAAATAAAAGGAAAAAAAAAAAATCTATTGGCAGTGTTACTGCTTTCATGATGTCATTCCCTATAAGTTTGGTTTTCATTCCTTTGGGTTATTATTTTTGACAGAGCGGGGGAGAGTGTGTGCATGTGTGCAGGGGAGGGGCAGAGGGAGAGGGAGAATTATTTTTAAGTTTTGGGTTTTTTTTTAAATTTATTTACTTTGAGAGAGACTGCAAGCAGGGGAAGAGCAGAGGGAGAGAGGAAGAATCTCAAGCAGGCTCTGTGCTGTCTGTACAGAGCCTGACATGGGGCTCAAACTCGTGAAACTTTGAGATCATGACCAGAGCCAAAATCAAGAGTCAGACACTTAACCCACTGAGCCACCCAGGCACCCCTGATTCCTTTAGATTTAGATGCGGAGGGACCAAAATGAAAAACTAAAGCGCTGTGATACTTTTCAAAGAATGGTCGCATTAGTTTAAAGATCCACAGTGAACACCTGCTCACCTATGTGATACCGATGCATTGTGTCCAGTGCTCCTGTGGGAGTCATCCCTCCAAAGATGTACAGGTGTTTCCCCACAGCCACAGCTGAGTGGGCAGCACAGGCTGCGGGAGATGCCCCAGTGGGACTTAGCTGCTGCCATTTCATCTCATCTGCCAAGAGAAAGAAAGTGGGTACAACATGGCCTAGAATATGGATTCAACCTTACTTGTCAGACTTTTGTAGTTGGCAGACCAATCACTGAAGCTCATTCACCAAGCACTCTGAGAAGTATTACAAGGTTTATTACTTGGGGGAGCTTGAGATTCTGTTTGGGTGGTCCGGGGAGGGAGGAGAGGCTCTGGAATCCGTAGTTTTAACAAGCACCTCAGGTAATTCTGAGGTAAGTGGTCTTTGGAGCCCACTGAGTGATACTGTCTTTGGTGACTCACCATTTACTATTTTGGAGCCCACAGGAGGGGAGTTCCATGTCTGCGTGTGTGCATTTTAAATGTTAGCAGTTCCTTAGCAACTCTGTGAGTGCTGGCTAGGCACTAAATATTTTGCTCGCTTAATTCTCCTAACAGCCCAAGAAACTGCTATTACTTCTGTCTACCCTCGTTCTTACATTTGAGGAAATGGAATTAAAGAGGGCGAGGCTTGTCCGAGATCCCACAGCTAGCAAGAAGCACAGCCATGATACTCAGGTCTGACTCTAGAACCTGTGTTCTCTCCACCGTAATGTGCTGCCTCCAACACCTACTCCCAACCTATTTGTGCAAGGATATTTGTGTCTTTTCAAACAAGCATTGAAATGAGGCAAGATAGTATTGGATTTTAGGTTTAGGGAATTACTAGAGTAGGAAAGGAAGAGAAATAACCAGGAAGTAGCTCCTCAGCACAAGGAAATAGGACTTTTTTTTTTAAGTTTATTTTGGAAAAGAGCGCGCAGGGGTGCACGAGTGCATGTGAGTAGGGGAGGCGCAGAGACAGAGGGAAATAGAGAAACCCAAGCAAGCATAGTGATTTGCTGTCCGCTGCGGGTTCGATCCCACAGGTTCAATTCCACGATCAGTGAGATCAAGACTTGAAATCCAGAGTTGGACCGCTTAACTGACTGAGCCACCCAGGCACCCCAGGACTTTCTTTTTTCTAAATAAGCATTACAACCCCAGCTGACCGCTGCAGGGAACACTTCCGTGAAGATGTTTTCCATTTGTCACTTCAAGGCAGGGGCCCAGCATCTCAGGGTTGGAAGGGAGAATCACTCAGCCCAGCCAAAACTCTAGCCAATATAAGAATCCCAGCCAGTGTCACTTGGCCTCAGATGTCACCAAGCCAGAGAACTCATTGTTGGGCAAGGCAGCCCAATACACTGAGCGGCAGTTCTCATGCCTTCTGCCCACAGCTCCAATTCTTATAGTCTAGGGCAATGCAGAACATGTTCATTTGCTTGTCTGTCCACCCAAGATACACACTCATCACCTGCAATCTGCCAGATACTGTGTTAAATGCTGGAAACATACCGGGGAAACAGAAAAAGCCTCTGCCCTAAGGGAGCTCATCATCTAAACGAATAACCCAGAATGAGTCCAGGATCTCTAAGACATGTCAGCCCTTCAGACACTGAAAGACGATTCTCACATTCTCCCCAGCTTTCCTCTTCCAGGGGTTTTTAACCATTTAGCATGGCAATTCTGGTCCCCAACGCCCAGACATACTCCGAGGACACACATATCCCTCACGGGCATAGGGTTAATGGCTAATGGCAGTCAGGGAATCCAGTCAGGGAACCCAAAGCATAATGAGTTTTAATGAAAGAGCAGGGTTGTTGGAAGCATAAGAGATAACTAATGGCTGGTACAGAGCAAGTACTCAGAAAATTATTGCTTTCATTGGTATTATTATTTATTATTATTTAGGCCACATTTGCCAGAAATCTAGCCAAGATTCCACTGGCTGGCCAAATTACCCACACTTAAGAGCAAGGCTATATTCTATCAAAGTATATTTTATTTCATTTTAAGCAGATAACTGCCCATGCCCTCTACCCTACTTACTTATATCAATGCAGTGGAGATCATCATAGAATTTGTCCCCTGCCAAGCCTCCATGGATGAAGAGCTTTGTCTCTGCTGCCACCATCACATGACCATGCCGGGGGGATGGAGGTTTTCCAAGGGTCTCTGGCTGTGACCAGGTCAGAGTGTCTAGAAAAGTAGTCATTGGCATCAGATGAAAAAGCTATGAAGCAAGAACATGAGAAATACACCCAAGCTTCACTCCCCAGCAAGCAGAGACGCTGAAAGCAAAAAGTGACCTGGGGACATTCACTCCAACTTGTCAACTCAATCCAGACCTCCTTCCTTCTACAACCTGTAGAGCCTCTGCTTGGACACTTTCAGGGCTGGAGAATTCACTACCTACCACGCCTGCCCATTCTACTGGGCTTTAGGAAACCATTCCTCGCTTTGAATTTAAAAAGACCTCCTTTAAGCTTCAGCCTGGAACTGCAGCAAAATTAAAAAGAATAGTCTGCTTCTTCTGTGACAGGCCTCAGAGTCTTTTTTTTTTTTTTTTCTCCCAAGACAATACCCTTAATTGACTTGCTGGAAGCATGGGAAAATAAGGCTACTTTTGAAGTTAGCAGGGCCTGCTGGAGCCGCAGTATAGGATAACAGACCAGCGAAGTTGGAGTGAAAACTGGGTCATTTCACTGAATAACTTCGTGGCCTTGCACCGGTTAATTCTCTAAGCTCTAGCCTCTACAGTTGTAAAATGGGGATAGAGATAATACCTCCTTCTCAGGGTTGAAGTATGCATCAAATGAGATAAGCACAGACAAAGTATTCAATACGTGAGAGTTTGTGTGAGAATTACTGTTTGTGGTACGCCTGAAGGTTGTGCACGGAGCCCCACCGTTCAAAGGAATACAATCTGAAATAATCTGAAAAAGGTTTATGCATAAACACGTTCATCATGACATTGTTTGTAATAAAGAATGGAAAATAGCTTAAGTGCACAGACAAGTGAATAGTTGTTATTGCTACAGTCATGATAGAATACTGTGCATTTATTTAAAATGTTGAAGAGTGGAGGGGTCCCTGGGTGGCTCAGCCGGTTGAGCTTCGGGCTCTTGATTTCCTCTCAGGTCATGTTCTCACAGGTTTGCGTGTTTGAGCCCCATGTCAGGCTCTGTGCTGGTAGTGCAGAGCCTGCTTGGGATTCTCTCTCTCTCCCCTCCCCCACTCACCATCTTTCTCCCTCTATCTCTCTCTCAAATAAATAAATAAACTTAAAAAAAAAAAAAAGCAAAAAAAAAAAAAAAATGTCGAAGATTGGGGCGCCTGGCTGGCTCCGTTGGTAGAGCATGTGACTCTTAATCTCAGGGTCATGAGTTCAAGCCCCACGTTGGGTGTGGAGCCTACTTAAAATAAACAAACAAACAAACAAACAAATAAATAAATAAAATTGTTGAAGACTTCATGATCACAGGAGAACTGTGCTTAAGTGAAAAATACAAGACACAAATATTACATATGAAATTATTTCTGCTTTTTCTAACTTTTATTTTTTTTTAATTTTTTTTTTTTTAATGTTTATTTATTTTTGAGACAGAGAGAGACAGAGCACGAACGGGGGAGGGGCAGAGAGAGAGGGAGACACAGAATCTGAAACAGGCTCTAGGCTCTGAGCCGTCAGCCCAGAGCCCGACGCGGGGCTTGAACTCACCGACCGCGAGATCGTGACCTGAGCTGAAGTCGGACGCTCAACCGACTGAGCCACCCAGGCACCCCTAACTTTTATTTTTAAAAATATTTGTTAATGTTTACTTATTTTTGAGAGCGAGACAGACAGAGCACGAGCAGGGGAGGGGCAGAGAGAGAGGGAGCCCCCAGAATCTGAAGCAGGCTCCAGGCTCCGAGCTGCCAGCACAGAGCCCCATGCGGGGCTCGAACCCACAAACTGTGAGATCATGACACGAACCAAAGTCAGGCTCTCAACCGACTGAACCACCCAGGCGCCCCTCTTTCTGCTATTTTGTAAAAAAAATTTTAATTAAGTAAGCTCTGCCCCCAATGTGAGGCTTGAACTCATGATCCTGAGATTAAGAGTCACTATGTTCTCACGGTTTGTGAGTTTAAGCCGCACATAAGGCTCTGTACTCACAAGTGTGGAACCTGCTTGAGATTCTCTCTTTCCCTCCCTTTTTGCCCCTGCCCTACTCTCGCTCTCTCAAAATAAATAAACTTACGAAACTTTTTTTGAAATAAAAAGTGCTTTAAAAGAATTGCAAACACCATTCTTTCTGGAAAGAGAAAAGTCATACTGTACTCTGTCTCTGGTCTTCCAATTTCACTTTATAAGTTTGAAAGTTTGCTTACTGTATCTTCTCAACAAAAGGCTACATCTCTCTTAAAAAACACACACGAGGGGCGCCTGGGTGGCTCAGTCGGTTGAGCGTCCGACTTCGGCTCAGGTCACGATCTTGCGGTCCGTGAGTTCGAGCCCCGCGTCGGGCTCTGGGCTGATGGCTCAGAGCCTGGAGCCTGCTTCCGATTCTGTGTCTCCCTCTCTCTCTGCCCCTCCCCCGTTCATACTCTGTCTCTCTCTGTCTCAAAAATAAATAAATGTTAAAAAAAAAATTAAAAAAAAACCCACACACACGAAAACTACTTTTGTCACAAGTTACTTATAAATCGCTATTCATAAATGCCTACTAGTAAGCCAAAGAAATGCAAATAAATGTTCCTTATACAAAAATTTGACCAGAGGGCTCAAAATTCTAAATGTTTATATCATTTCACCCAGTAATTTCACTTCTCAGCATCTATTCCACATAAATGTTTGTAACACATACAAAAATTAATTTATGTTCACTGTGGCGCTGTCAGCAAAAAGTCAATCAGAAAGAAAATGACTGAATAAATAAGGAATACCCACAGGATATGCTCTACAAGGAAACCGGTTGTGACTTAGAAGACAGCCATGACTTATGATTAAATGAAGGGATGATAACACAGTTCATGTCCCTTAGGTGCCCCCTATATGCCAGGCACTGTGCTATGCACTGTATGACATTATCTTATCTAATCTTCCCAGTTCTTTTTAGTAGGGGCACTATTACCATTTCTATTTTACAGATCAACAAACCTAGACCTAGAGAGATTAACTAGTCACAAGTAATACAGGGGTGCCTGGGTGGCTCAGTCGATTAAACATCTGGCTCTTGATCTCAGCCCAGGTCTTGATCTCAGGGTTGTGAGTTCAAGTCCCGTGTTGGGCCCCATGTCGGGCTCAGCACTGGGCGTGAAGCCTACTTAAAAAAAAAAGCAATACAGAAAGTATGTGTCAGATCTGGTCCTGAGTCCAGGTTATGTGGCTACAAAGGGCATGTTTTCAACTACTAAGATTTAGCCTCACCCCTGCAAAAGTAAGCTATAGAACTGTATTTATTATCTGATTCCATGTATGTGTTTTAAAGTTTTTATGTAACTCCAAAATTCATAGAAATTTCATAAATGCATAAGAATGTCCGGAAGGAGACATTAGGAACTGCTAACAATGTTTACCTCTGTTTATGTAGTGGGAAGGAAAAGCTAAAGGGGAAACTCGTACTATTTTCTTTATAAATGACACTTTATGTTAAAGTGATCATTTATACCTTTTTAAATGCAAATTTTGCTGTGGGAAGAAGATATTAGCTAAGGGATACACCGAAGACATCTAGAAGAGAGACACTCAGACAAAGTGTCATTTTCTAACCTCTTCTTCCTACACCAGGTAAGCTGTAGGCCAGGGTGGCTCTGACCTGGTAAGTGGCAACCCTGGGGTGCCCTCCAGTCCATACTTGCGTCAAACACATGCAGCTTCACATCCTGCACAGGCTGGGCGCCTCTCTCTCCGCCCCCAAAGACATACAGCTGGTTTCCAATGGCTGCAGACGATGTGTGGAATGTTCTTGGGCATGGCGGGGGGCTGGTCACCTCCGGCATGGTCCAAATCCTGGTTTCTGGTTTAGAGAGAGAAGGCAGTCACCTAAAATATCCAGGCTGATGGGCCTCTCATCTTGACTCTGAGGCCAGGCAGGGTTACCTTTCATACCCCTATCCCCAAGGGGGACAGCAAAGGCCTAGGCAGGGTTCTTGTGCCACCAAAGTCAAGGACGGGTAGCGGGTGATACTTAGAATTTTCCCAGATAGAGGCAAATCCCCAAGATTGAAAAAGTCACACATGCAATTAAGAATGAGGTCGATTTGATTTTGGAGGCCTTCCTTCAAACGTCCTCTCTGAACGCACTTCTGCTTTGCTGACTACCCTGCCCTGTGCCCATTCAGAGGAGACCAACATCTGCTAAAATGCATACCCACTAGAGGTGAGAACTAAATGTGCCAAATTACCCCAGACTATGTGGCATTAAAAGAAAGTAGACAAAGTTATCACAGTTTCAGTAGTAATAATAATAGTTCCTTATAAATAGTAAGTGCTAAGTAAATAGTAGTTCTCCATTTTACAGATAAGAGAATTGAAGCGGAGACAGATGAAGTCATTTGTTTAAAATGACATGGCTAGGGGCACCTGGCTGGCTCAGTCAGTGGAGCGTGTGACTTTTGATTTTGGGGTTGTGAGTTTGAGCCCAACGTTGGGTGTAGAGATTTACTTAAAAAAAAAAAAAATAAAATCTTGGGGCGCCTGGGTGGCTCAGTTGGTTAAGGGTCCGACTTTGGCTCAGGTAGTGATCTCACGGTTTGTGGGTTTGAGCCCTGCGTCGGGCTCTGTGCTGACAGCTCGGAGCCTGCTTCAGATTCTGTGTCCCACTCTCTCTCTGCCCCTCCCTTGCTCATGCTCTGTCTCTCTCTCTCACAAATAAAATAAACAAGGGGGACAAAACAGAAGAGACTCATAAACATGGAGAACAAACTGAGGGTTGCTGGAGGGGTTGTGGGAGGGGGGGATGGGTTAAATGGGTAAGGGGCATTAAGGAATCTACTCCTGAAATCATTGTTTCACTATATGCTAAATAATTTGGATGTAAGTTTAAAAAAATAAAAAAATTAAATTTAAAAAAATGATAAAATAAAATAAACATTGAAAAATTTTTTAAAAAAACAAATAAAAAATAAAATCTTAAAAAAAAAATAAAGGGACATAGCTAATAAATGGCTGACTTGGGATTCAAATTCCATCTTGATAACACCAAGATCTAGGTGTTTTCCACTTGTCTGACTTGAGAATAAAATTTCACTACCTTGGGAGGTGCACAGAAGCTTATTTCTTTTTAGAGTGAAGCATGAGTTTTATAGAAACAGATGCATTACATGGAGTATCTTCCTTGTGCAGAATCATTGCCCTTAACCTTCTGTCTTGTCATTATCCACTCAACTCTAGCAGGTGGCTGGAAAGTATCCTCATTTTGCAGATGAGGGAACTGAAGCTCGGAACATGCAAGTTCTTTCCCCCAGGTCACAGTGCTTGTGAGTAGCAGAGCAGAGGTTTGAACTCAGTTCTGTCAAGACTCCCACACTCGTGCACTGCAACACACTAGGGATTATTTCTTGTCTAGAAATTCTGTGCCTTTTGTAAAGGTCTTCATTCAGTACACAGAGTACCACAGGAAGCATCTGGAATATGTATTGGACTCAAACATGAACCTTGAGATGAAACAAGTCTCAGCCTATATCTAAAGCAAAATGTCATTATCTCTATAGCTACAGACCTTGGAGAGCTTTTGGATCTTGGGGGTGGGGGGTTAGTCGATGCTCAACCTCCAGGACCAGAAGATCCTGGGACTGTGTTGCTGCCAAGTCAAACGCTGGCACAAATAATCACAAAGGACTCCTAAGCCATTTGGCGGACTAGCCTTAGTAACAAAACAGCTAATGATTCACTCACATTTTTCCTATATCTTGGGCATGGTGTCAAATTATACTATCTAGGAGAGAAAACGGATCTGGTAGAAAATCAATTCCTCTGACAGACGCTTTCCAAATTCTCTGTATTTTATTCAAATGGATGCCATCATTGAAAGTCAGAAGCCCAGGGATCCAGAACTGATTTCCATCTGCCAAGCCACAGTTACGTCAACCGCCACCACCACAATTATTGAGCATTAACTATGTGCCAGATACTGAGTTTATTTGAATTCTTGCCAAACTTGACCAGGTAGAAACTATTACTATCCCCAAATGACAGAAGACCAACTGTCTGCAAACAAGCATCTTAGTGATAGAGCACTGGGCAAGAGTTGACTGGCATGTGAAAATGTCCAGGTTGCTAATCGTTAACAAAGTGCATAGTTAAAGAATTAGATATAAGCTTTTTGGGCTATCCAATTAGCAGTGTTTAAAAATGATAAATTCAGGGGCGCCTGGGTGGCTCAGTCAGTTAATCATCTGACTCTTGGTTTCAGGTCAGGTCATGATCTCATGGTTGTGAGATAGAGCCCCACGTCGGGCTCCATGCTGGATATGGAGCCTGCTTGGGATTCTCTCTCCTCCCTCCCCTTCCTCTCCCCTGTTCACTGTCTCTCTCTCTCTCTCTCTCAAAAAAAAAAAAAAAAAAAAAAAAGATAAATTCAAGGGTGGCTGGCTGGCTCAGTCAGTGGGGCATGCAACTCTTGATCTCGGGGTTGTGAGTTCAAGCCCCACCTTGGGCATAGAGATTACTTAAAAATAAAATATTTTTTAAAAAAAGATAAATTCAAAGTCAGCCAGGAGTGAAAATGCACTATTAAACACAGCTGGAGAGAGAAGAAGTTGGAAAATTCTGGAGAGCAATTGGGTAGCATGTATCAAAAGTCTTAAAGTTCACAGTGTTTTGTTTTGTTTTATTTTAGCAGAACAAAGGAGATAGAAGTTTACTGAATATACCACAATGGAATGGCAGGCAGAACAGCAGAGGAAAGGCTGTCAGGCTCAATGTTTTATATAGTCTTTTTATTCCTAGGCATGAATTCTAAGCAAATAATTGTCAGTGACTTCTGAGCAAAGATGTTCACTGCTTTGTTATTCATAATGGTGTAAATCTGACAACCAAATGATGGTATTGTCACAAAATGGAGTATCATGCAGCCATTAAAGGTGATGTTACAGCAATGTCAGCAGGAAGTAATTTCTGCAGTAATTATGAATTTTAAAAGGAAAAAGGTACAACAGTGTGCTGGTGAAATAGTATGAACTCAGGCTTACAAAAATGCAGAGAAATAAAAGAAAGGAAGTACTGAGATGTTCTCAGTAGCCTTAATGTCACAGGATTGTGGTTGCCTTTTGTCCACTTATTTACACTTTCCAAAAATTTTTTTTAATTTGTTTTCAACGTTTATTTAAAAAATTTTTTTTAATGTTTATTTATTTTTGACAGAGAGAGAGAGAGAGATGGAGCATGAGCGGGGGAGGGGCAGAGAGAGAGAGGGAGACACAGAGTCCGAAACAGGCTCCAGGCTCTGAGCTGTCAGCACAGAGCCCGACGCGGGGCTCGAATTCATGGACCGCGAGATCATGACCTGAGCTGAAGTCAGACGCTCAACTGACTGAGCCACCCAGCTGCCCCCACTTTTCAAATATTTTAAAATGAATTTTATTTATTTATTTATTTACTTACTTATATTTATTTATATATGTATTTATTTTTTGAGAGAGAGAGAGAGCCTGTGCTAGAGAGGGAGAGGGGTAGAGGGGGGGAGAGAGAGAAAATCTTAAGCAGGCTCCACACTCAGCACAGAACCTGATGTGCAGGCTCAATCCCACGACCGTGAGATCATGACCTGAGCCAAAATCAAGAGTCGGATACTCAACCGACTAAGCCACCCAGGCGCCCTTTATTATATTTATAAAGAGAAAACAACAACAACAAAATTTTAATTATAATTTGTAACAAAAGACAAGTCCACCTCCCATGGGTGGTTCAGCAACAATCTCTTAGAAGAGATGTTCTCAAACTGCTTTGTCAGTGAGAAAACTGCCAGTGAGACTGGGTAGGAACTTTGCACTGTTTGGCTAAAAGAAACATAATAGGAGGATCTAGGTCAGGGTTTCTTAACTTTGGCACTATTGGCATTTGAGACTAGATGATTCGCTATTCTGGGGGGCTGTCCTGGCCATTACAGGGGGGACAGCAGCATCTCTGTCCTCTGCCCACTAGATGCGAGAAGCAACTGCCCATGTTCCATGTTTGATCACCAAAAATGTGTCCAGACATGGCCAATTGTCCCCTGAGGGACACAATCGCCCCCAGTTAAGACCCCCTGATCTAGCTGACAGGTTCTAGGCTAGCTTAGTCACTGACTCTCTTAGGACTTTAGGAAAGTCACTTCCCCTGGACCTGGGTCGCCCACTTGGCATAACTGTTCTCTGAAGTTTCTTCCAGTTTTGGCTTTTAACAAATTGATAATTGCAACTGTTACGAGATGAGGGGGTGGGGGAAATGCAATTCTGTTTTTTTCAGATTTTGCCAGAAGTTAAAATTTCTGTTTTCTATGAGGCCAGCAAGTTAAACAGATTATTCAGTACAATCCAAATGAGTTTTGCTATAGGAATTGGAATTGGATTTCTTTCCTTAGGTAAATAAAAGAACCTTTGGCTACTTACCAGGATTTAGAACTTGAAGGCAATTTCGATTTCCTGACTGGTCAGCACCTCCAAACACCCAGATGGTATGAGGAGCACAAGAGGGAACAAAGCTGGCATGCTCGTACCGGGGCAAGAGGCCCTCCGAGGTGGCTAAATCCCACCGGTGTGTTCCTAGAAAACATTTCACTCAGTTCCTGCACTGGAACTGCCACTGTAGTTTATGTCAGTTGACAAACTTGGGGGAGAGTAGTGAGGAGAAAAAGTCGAAAGCATAACCACCACAACCATCAGATCACTGGCAGGGAATATGGTCAAATTCCAAAAAGTTCTATAATAGAATTTCGGGGGCTGTCTGCCTAGTCTATAAACCCTCCTCTATGGAAACTGTCCCCATTCTCCCAACCAGGGGGGTAGAGATCCCAGAAGATCTGTTTGTACTACATCTTGACTTTCTAGCTTCAGCTCATTGGGTCAAAGGTAGTTACTTGACCCCAAATGGGTCAATCAGATCTTCCCTCCTGAGAATCTGGAATTCGAACAGATTTCTGGATTTCTTCTTGCATGTATGGAGAAGCAGCTAAAACCAAAGTATGGAGAAGAGAAAGAAAGAAACATCTACATAAAGAAGATCTTGGGGTCGTGGGAGGGGGGATGGGCGAAATGGGTAAGGGGCACTAAGGAATCTACTCCTGAAATCATTGTTGCACTATATGCTAACTAATTTGGATGTAAATTTAAAAAAAATAAAAAACAAAACAAGTTAAAATTTAAAAAAAAGAAAAGAAATACCAAATAACTACAAAAATAAAAAAAAGATCTCCTCAGAGATGAGGGAGGAGGTAGATGATCTCTGACAGTTTTCCAATTCCTGCTTCTACTCTCTCCGGAGTCTAGGCTTTATCTCCTATGTTTAGATTCTTCCCTTTTTTTTGCTGGTTTAAGAGAGTTTCTGTTACCTGCAGCTAAATGATTTCTGGCTAAAACAAGCTCACAACTGCTCAGGGAAGTAAGACAGTAGCCCCATTTTATAGGCCACTGAAGCCCAAATGGTTTACACAGGTTAACCAGAGTCACAAAGCTAGTAATAATAGGTCACACCAAAAATATAAGCGGACTACTCAGTGAGTTTCTTGAGGGCTGGAAGAAATTTTAATTGCCTTTGAATTCCTAGTGCAGGGTGTAGAAATTCAAGTGCCTACATAGGAGGGAACGTGGCAAGTTGGGGGATGAGAACCCCATTTGATAGGCGGGGCAGCTCAGTGCCAAAAATCTGTTGCCATGTAGACATACAGGCCTACTGATGTCAGAGCTTCCAAAATCATCAAGAGAAGCCAAACCATCTCAATTTTTATATGTAGACCCTTGTACATTTGGTTGGTAAACAACTTAGATTAAATCAATAATAGCGACTTTGCATGGGCCTAACAAAACACATATGGGGGTCTGCCATCGTGTAAAGCACATGGTGGTCACCATCCGTTCGTTTTTCATTCATCATCCATCTATCCAAATACTTAGAAAGCACCTACTCTGTGCCAGGTGCTATGGTAGTGGCTGGGGGTACAGTGATGAGTAATATAACCATGTTCCTTGTTTCCAAAGAGCTTATACTCCTGTGGGGAAGACGGATAAGAAATAATCACACGTGGTAAGAGCTGTGAAGTGGAATAAGGATGGGGAAGTACAGGATACTATGGAAATATAGAGGGTGGTTGTGACATTGTGATTTATATTAAGAAATTGGGGCGCCTGGGTGGCTCAGTCGGTTGGGCGTCCGACTTCGGCTCAGGTCATGATCTCGCAGTCCGTGAGTTCGAGCCCCATGTCGGGCTCTGTGCTAACAGCTCAGAGCCTGGAGCCTGTTTCAGATTCTGTGTCTCCCTCTCTCTCTGACCTTCCCCCATTCATGCTTTGTCTCTCTCTGTCTCAAAAATGAATAAACGTTAAAAAAAAATTAAAAAAAAAAAAAGAAATATATATGTGATCTTGGGGCACCTGGGTAGCTCAGTCGGTTAAACATCTGACTCTTGATTCCGGCTCAGGTCATGATCTCACGGTTCGTGAGATCGAGCCCCGCATCTGTTGTCAGCACAGAGCCTGCTTGGGATTCTCCCTCTCCCCGTCTTTCTCTCAAAATAAATAAAAAATATAAAAAAGAAAGAAAGGAAAGAAAGAAAGAAAGAAAGAAAGAAAGAAAGAAAGAAAGAAAGAAAGAAAGAAAGAAAGAAAGAAAGGAAGGGAGGAAGGAAGAAATATATATGTGATCTCTGTCAGTTCCAGGCACAGAGCTCTTAAAACCCTTGGAATTTCCCAAGTGATAAGATTGAAAAGGGTGTCTTTTATAAAAAGCCCCTGTCAACCACACCTGGATTTATGTTTACGAGGTGACTTCTGGAAAGCCCTAAGGATGGGGGCTGGTTGCCAGGGGAACCAACCATATGATTAGAGGGTTGGAACTTTCACCTAGCCTCCCACATCCACCTCTGGGAAAGGCTGAATCAATCACCAATGGCCAGTAATTTAATCAATCATGCCTGCATAAAGAAGCCTCCAGAAAAAACCAGGTATTTGGTGAGCGTCCAGGTCAGTAACCATGAGGAGGTACTGGGAGGATTGTGCACCCTCAGAGTAAGGATGCTCTGTGCCCTTCTCCCCATACCTTGCCCTATGCATCTCTTCTATCTGGCTGTTCCTGAGTTATATCCTTTTATAATAAAGCAGTAATCTAATATGTAAGCTATTTTCCTAAGTTCTGTAAGCCACTCTAGCAAATTAATGGAACCGTAGGGATCATGGGACTCTCCAATTTATAGCTGGTAGGTCAGAAGCATAGGCAACAGCCTGGACTTGGGGTTAGCATCTGCAGTGGGACAGGGGCAGGACAGTTCTATGGGACCGAGCCCTTAACCTGTGAGAATGTAATGCTAAGTCCAACTGGATCTTGTCAGAACTGACTCGAGTTGTAGGACACCCAGCGGGTGTTGCAGAATTGTTTGGTATGGGGAAAGACTCCCAGACGTTTGGTGGCCAGAAATAAAGTATTGAGACTAGTGCTGGGAGGAGAGACAGGAGTAGAGAAGGAAAACAGGATTTCTCCTTTCCAGTGGTACTGCCTAAACTAGCCCAGAAGTATCAAGGAAAGCTTTCTGATGGAAGTGGCAGTTAATGTGGGATCTGAAAGAGGAATAGTAGCCAGGTGATAAGGAAAGGGAAGAGCCTTCCAAGCAGAGGGAACTATAGGTGCAAAGGCTTGGAGGCCAGAATTTAAGACATGTTCAAGGAACTGAAAGATACTCAGGGTAGCAAATATGGGTTTGGGAGAGCCAAGAAAGGAGCTGGGAAGGGCTTGAAATGTAGGAATGACATGGTCAGATTTGTGTTTTAGACAATACTGTCTAGGTATGGAAAATGCACGTACGGTGCATTTACGGGGTAAACTTGGAAGCAGGGAGACCAGAAAAGAGGCTGTTGTTATGTCCAGTTGAAGAGTAATAATGTTTAGGGGTACCTGGGTGGCTCAGTCGGTTAAGTGTCTGACTCTTGATTTTGGCTCAGGTCATGATCTCGCTGTTGGTGGGTTCGAGCCCCTCACTGGGCTCTGTGCTGACAGTGCAGAGCCTGCTTGGGATTTTCTCCCTCTCTCCCTCTCTCTCTGTCCCCACCCCCCCTCAAAACAAACAAACAAACAAACAAACAAACTTTAAGGGCGCCTGGGTGGCTCAGTCGGTTAAGCATCTGACTTCGGCTTAGGTCATGATCTCGCGGTTTGTGAGTTCGAGCCCTGCGTCGGGCTCGGTGCTGGCAGCTCAGAGCCTGGAGCCTGCTTCGGATTCTGTGTCTCCTCCTTTCTCTGCCCCTCCCATGCTCATGCTCTGTCTCTCTCTGTCTCTTAATAATAAATAAAAGTTAAAAAAAAAATAAACAAACAACTTCAGGGACACCTGGGTGGTTAAGTGTCTGACTCTTGGTTTCAGTTCAAGTCATGGTCTCATGGTCCTTGAGACTGAGCCCCGCAAAGGCCTCCGCACTGTCAATGTGGAGCTTGCTTGGGATTTTCTCTCCTCTCTCTCTGGGCCCTTCTCCCTGGCTTGCTCGCTCTCTTTCAAAATAAATAAATCAACATTAAAAAAACTCTTTAAAAAAACAGACAGGCTTTAAAACAAAAAGAGAGAGAAGTAAAAATGCTTGGACTGCAGTAGTAGTAGTGGAAATGGATAGATGTGGATGAAGATAGAGACGTTTAGGGCTTGGTGATTAATGAATTATGTGGATGGAAGAGGAGGTGGAGCCATCAATATCTCCCAGAAAAATATCTGATGAAGCAATGGTTGGATGTCCGGGGCTCTATAGAGACTCTTTCACCCCCCAAAATGAGGTATTGGTTGGTGGACGTCTGCTGAGACGTTAGGGGCCTCTCAGTGACGTTCATTTTCTTAGAGGAAAACCCTGCTCTCTGGTCTCAACCAGTGTTCTTACGAATGGTCTGGTCATGGCCGGTAGCACAAGCCCTGCTCTCTGGCCACAGGTCAGACATTGACAGCTGCTGGTCTTACCCAGATCCATGGTGTGCACATCTGAGAAGCTCCTGCTTGGATCTGCTCCCCCAACAATGAAGACCTTCCCTCTCTTGGCATCACCAACTGGGGGTAAATATGAACAGCTGTGGCCAACCCGAGCACAGGGGCTGTCTCCAGGGGGGGTCAAGGTGTACCTGCCAAAGGAAGGATGTATTCAGGAGACCTGAGCGGAGAATAAACGGGGCCGTGTGTTCTTTCTACTCCTCATGAAATACTCACCAGAATGAAGAGTCTTATACATACACCCACCTTAAGCTGTATCCACCAAAGCAGTATTTCCCTCATTGATAATTGTCCCTACATTTGCACATAACCTTTGACTTTTCAATTTTGTCCCCACTTGTAGCTCACATTAACCTAATGGGGTTGCAATGGACTAGTAATTGTCCCCATTTGGCAGACAGGGAAACTGACACCCAGAGAAGTTCAGTGGTGTGTCCCAGCACGAGATGGTACCTGTGAGCATGGTTTGTGAATTCCCAGCTCAGGTGCTTTTGAGATGTGTGACCTTTTAGAAGTCATTTAACCTTTCTGAACCTTAGTTTCCTCATTTGGACAGTGAGGTTGGCAATAGTTCTTTGCTGTGAAGGTAAGATGAAGTCTTGTAACAGTGCAGGGACGGACTCAGTAAATGGTGGCTGGAGCTTTATGGCCTCTCACGTAGGAACCTACAGCCCCAACGATCCTGCCGCTAACCCATGATGCTCTGTCAAGGAATATTCTCCAAAATGTATAGATTTTAAGAGCTTTTCCAGATTACTCAGAAAGCTTGACTCAGAAGCCAGAGCTAGGACTCTGAAAAAATCAAATACAGGATCCATTCATTCCATTCTCTAAAGTCACTCTGAATGCCAACCAAAAAACATAATTCAAACTTCCCGGTTGGAAAAGAAAATTCGGTAGCTATTTTTCAGGCACTGGCTCATTAGACCTCTCAGGCATCTGGTACTCCTGACTCTTTCCTCTTTCTTGTACCTTTCTCCTCACCTGGCTTCCCCACATCCCTTCCTTTTGGTTCTCTACCCATTGTTCTGGCTGCTCTTTTCTGTTTTCTTGCCCTGACTCCTTTCCTACCAGCTTTCTCCTAACCCTTAATACCCTTGGATTCTCTTCTCAGTCTGTGTTCACTTACCCTGTCAAGTTCATCTGCACTGATGGTCTCAACTTACCACCCATCTACATACTCATCAGCGATTTCCAGTGTCAATTTCTTTTCCAGATCCCTCTTCTGATAACCAGATTCACATACCCTATGATCACCTGATGATTACTAACAATGTACCGCGTAGGCTGTGAACTTCGTTACAATCCTGGTTTCCCTTAATCTGTACAAAACCCCTTTGAGGACGGTACTATTATCACCATCTGATTTTTACAACTGAGAACCCGAGACTTAGAAAGGTTAAATAACTTACCCAAGAGCACACAGCCACCCAGATACGTGGTGAATACGACAGAAAGTCCCTGCCTTCAGAGCCCTCACAGACTAGTTGGGAAGAGAAACATTAAACAGGTAATTTCACAAATACCCATTTTATTTTAATTGAGCTATAAAGGAGTACAGGATATATATATAGGGATATATACCATGAGAACATATCCTAAGGGGACCTCAGCCTGTAAGGAGAGGTGTGAGAGGGAGGGGGTCAGAGAAGGCTTCCTGAAGAAGCACCATTTGAACTGAGCTCTGAAGTATGAGAAGTTAGGTGGACAAAGAGAGGAATGAAAAGATGGAGGGAAAGAGTGACCCAGGTAGAGATCAGCACATACAGTACCTGAGTGGGCAGTGCAAGGCATGTTAACGAAGAGAAAGAGAACAAACGATGAGTAAGGGTACCTGAGGTTGGAAAAGACAGGCAGGGACAGGTGGGCCATTTTAAGGACTCTGGTTTTTATCTTAAGATCAAAGAGACACAAAAGGGTTTTAAACCAGGGAATGCCAGGAGCAGATTAACGTTGGCTAGAGAGCAGGAGGGGACATGGGGAAGCCAAACTGGAGACCCTCCTCTCCAAAGTCCTGCAGAAGCATTGTCTCCTCTCTACAGCCTTCTGTGAGCCCTCCTTCAGTACTGATCACACTCACCGCCACCACCTGCTTAGTCCGTAACCCCCACTACTAGGAGACTATTCACCTTTGTACCCTGAGCACCTACACAGCAGCTGCCCGTCAGGCCATTGTTAGTTGAATAAAGCGTTGGTTGAGCAAGCAACCAAGAAGCAGTAAGGCCAGTTTAATCCAAATCCAATTCCCTGAGAATCTTAAAAATGAGTCACAGCTTGAGGGAAGACACAGTGTTGGAGCTGTGGATGCCAGATGGTCAGTGCCTTATTCTTCCTAGTAAATGGATTTTAATAAAATCAACATCTGCTCTGTGATAATTATTGCCCCACTATCTTTCCTCTGAAGACCTTTTCAGACAGTTTGAGTCTAATTACCAGCAACTACAGACAGCTTCGTCTCTACCCTTTCACAGAGATGATCAAATATGTTAGTAAACTACTTATAAATGAAACAAAAACTCTTGTTTTTCTCTGTCTGAATCCTTCCTTACAGACCATGTTGCCTTCCTGGGCTTGTCTCCAGGCCCCAAGACTGGCAGCAGCTTCATGGTGTCCTATGCATAAGAAAAAAAGGCACTTTTTAGACACACAGGACAAATCAGGTCACTTCCTTCTTTAAAACCTTTCCTTTTGATGTGCCGATTTCTAGGGCTTGGTTCATCTGAATAAGCATTACCAACCTTTTGATATAAACTTAAATTTGGGAGGCAAATATAACACAACTTTATTGACACAATTACAGGGTTTTTCTTTATTATGTCTTATTTATTTTTGAGAAGGAGAGACAGAGGGTGAGCAGGGGAGGGGCAGAGAGAGAGGGAGACACAGAATCCGAAACAGGCTCCAGGCTCTGAGCTATCAGCAAAGAGCACGACGTGGGACTCCAACTCACAAACTGTGAGATTATG
This sequence comes from Neofelis nebulosa, assembly GCF_028018385.1. NCBI lineage: Eukaryota > Metazoa > Chordata > Mammalia > Carnivora > Felidae > Neofelis > Neofelis nebulosa. The sequence goes on from NC_080793.1 coordinate 10,621,837, forward strand.
ACCTGAGCCAAAGTCAGATGCCTAACTGACTAAGCTACCCAGAGGCCCCCAATTACAGAGGTTTTTTGGCTAAAGTTTTCTGTGTGTCTGTGATTTTCATGGAGAAGGGACATATGTCAAAATATTTTCAGGGGTGGGGCGCCTGGGTGGCGCAGTCGGTTAAGCGTCCGACTTCAGCCAGGTCACGATCTCGCGGTCCGTGAGTTCGAGCCCCGCGTCGGGCTCTGGGCTGATGGCTCGGAGCCTGGAGCCTGTTTCCAATTCTGTGTCTCCCTCTCTCTCTGCCGCTCCCCCGTTCATGCTCTGTCTCTCTCAGTCCCAAAAATAAATAAAAAAATTTTAAAAAAAAATATTTTCAGGGGTGGGGTGCCTGGGTGGCTCAGTGAGTTAAGTGCCTGACTCTTGATTTTGGCTGGGGTCATGATCTCACAATTGGGGGGATCAAGCCCCATGTCAGGCTTTGCACTGACAGGACAGAGCCTGCTTGGGATTCTCTCTCTCTCCCTCTATCTCTGCCCCTCCCTCCCACCCCCATGCTCTAGCACTCTCTCTCAAAATAAATAAACATTAAAAAAATATTTGCAAGGGTCATAAGATGTTTATACTCATCAAAAGATAAAATATTTTATATTTTATTTTTTTTTAAGCTTTATTAATTTATTTTAGAGGTGCCTGGGTGGCTCAGTCAGTTGAGTGTCTGACTTAGGCTCAGGTCATGATCTCACAGTTTGTGGGTTCGAAACTCAGATCATCAGGCTCTGTGCTGACAGCTCGGAGCCTGGAGCCTGCTTCACATTCTGTGTCTCTCTGCTCCCCCACTCACGCTCTGTCTCTCTCTCTCTCTCTCTCGCTCTCAAAAATAAAATAAAAACATTAAAAAAAATTTCTTTTAGTCATGTCTGCACCCAACACGGGGCTCGAACTCACAACCCTAAGATCAAGACTCACATGTTCTCCTGACTGAGCCAGCCAGGCACCCCAAAAGATAAAATACCTTAAAAGGTTGAGAAATACTGATCTCTGGGATAAATCCATGCCTCAGCATGGCATTCAAAGCCTTCTGGACTCAACCTTTTTCCCAGGGACTCACCTCCACTGCTATAGTGAGCTACTGTTGCTATATTTGTTGTTTCTAACATGTCAGGCCCTTTCATATCTCGCATCTGCGTGCTACTTCTGGTACCTGAAATGTCCCTTCCCTTCTGGTCAACTAGGAAACTCCCAACCTCCAAAGCCCAGTTCAAAAGTCCCTCCCTCAGTATAACCTTCCCAGATTTGTTGTTTTCCATTTACATCCTCAAGTTACTTCCTTCTCCCTCTGAAGGTTATCAATGAAGTCACCATCATTGCAGGGATCACTCTGAATGTGATTAGCCATTTAAAAGTCCCTAGATTAGATTCCAGAGTAAATTCCAACAGAGCTGGGCCTCTCAGATTCTTTCAAAGAACCTACCAATGGGCCCCGGCTTAGAGTAGAATTGAGGGATGAGTGAATGAAGAAAGAACATAGATGAAATTTCTGGGAGATGAACGAACAAATCCAACTTTTGGCCTAAGCCACTGACCGCGGTCCCCAAAGCCCAGTGGGTAAACTTCGTATGAGCGGAGACTTCATTGCAGCTACCTCTGCCAGTCCCATCCCCCAGTTCCATCCCCGCGTGGCAGCGACAGAGGACACAGTGTCGGGAGAGAACAGGCTGGTTTCTTTCCGTCAATGAGGCCGGGCCGGAACCCGAGCACGCCCTCCCCAGGGCTCTTCACCCGGCCCGGGCCCACTCCCCTAAAGGATGCGGCGGCTCCCGCCCAGGATCGCGTCAAACCCACGGCCCGGACACCCCCAGACCCGAACCGCATTACCTGCGGCAGCTTAGGATGGTCCCGGACTGTGGCTCCGCCCCTAACATGGGCGGGGGTTGTGCCTTCGCCCCTCCCCCAGGCCCGGAAGAGCGGGACTGCCAACCGCTCGCCGTCTCCCCGCGTCATTGGCCCGGTCCCCGGGGCGCGCCCTTTGGAAGGGGACCGGGAGGGCTCCTACCCGCCAGGAATGTCGGCCTGGCTGTGCGTGTCTCGGGAGCCAAACTGGCCGGCCGTCCCTAGGGCCTTTCCTCCCCGGCGGAGTAAATAAGCCAGGGCTCCTTGGAAACGACTTAACAAGCGAAGTGCAGGGGGTTGGGCATCGGCTTAGAGGACCCAAATTCCTTCCGCAGCTGGGCTCCCCTGAAGGAGCTAGGGTGTTTTCAGTTCCAGCGGATGTTATAAATGGTTTTTGAAATGGTTTCAAAGACCCTTTCCTAGGTGTGAAATGTCCCTGCTTGGTCTTAGGTCAGTTCAAGCTTTGGTGTCTTAAGCAGCTGACTCATTCCATAATTAGCATTTGTAACTATGGCAGGCACTATGCTGAACCAAACGTGGCCCCTGGCCTCCTGGAGTTTACACTCTAACTAGAGAGCGAGATTAAACAGAAAAATAATTAGGTACATTTGCAAAAAGTGCAAGGAATAAAATGTTCATCGACGAGAGCATTTGGGGGGAAGTTACTTTTCTCTGGGCCTCAGTGTCACCCATCCGTAAAACAGAGCTGGTAAGATTTCTGTCACAAGGTTATGGTGGGGAATAAATGAGCTAATGAATATAAAACGCTCAGTTCACAGTCGCTGGCATAGAGCTGGTCCTCTGCAAAGTATAACGCTATTCCTATAAATAAACTCTAGACACTAGTCCTGAGCTAGACTGCTCATCTGCATTACCTCTGATCTCCATGAGCATAGGTTCTCTGCAGCTTTCCTGAAAATGCAGAGCTGACTCACCTATGTATATGTTCCAGAGAATCCCACAATCACTTAGGAGGGCTGAGGCCAGTTGTTGTGTCATAGGAAACAGGAAAAAGCTAAGGAAGGAGATCTCAGGAGCTCCTGAAGTATAGTGCCTAGTGGGAACCAGACAGCCATGCTTGGGTTCAAATCCAGGCTCCAGCACTAACCATCTAACCCTGACATTTACCAAGTTCATGATTCTTCCTGAGCCCTACTTTCCTCATCTCTTGAATAGGATCATAATACCTTGAATACCAATTCTTGAAATTATAACAGGAATTTATTAACATTAAACTTTTTTTTAATGTTTATTTTTGAGAGAGAGGGAGGTAGAGCATAGCAGGGAGGTACAGAGAGAGGAGGACAGAGGATCTGAGGTGGGCTCTGCGCTGACAGCAGAGAGCCCAATGCGGGGCTTGAACTCATGAATCATGAGATCATGACCTGAGCCAAAGTCTACCACTTAACCGACTGAACAACTCAGGCTACCGTATAACAGGAATTTATTGACAAAATGGAATTCGAGGTCTGCAGCTCTCCTCACTGCTCAAATATCTTATTTCAAACACCTGGAGTCTTTATGAGTTCCCATTATTAATGGAAAAATCTCCATCGCTGTCTGCCACATTCAGTCATTCTGCTCTCCTTCAGGAAAGAAAACCAAGGCTAAGTTGGCTCTGCCATATGTCCATGTACATCTTGATGGAGATTTCTGCTCAGAGATGTGGAATGCTCTGATGGGCCCTGTGTCTTTTGGCTAGCTCCATTTCAAGATTCCAAACTGGAGTTGCACATAAATAAGAAAAATTGGAAGAGGTCTGTGGGCAAAACGGCAACCAACTTTCATTGCGAGACCTATGCTTTACACTAGAAGTCACATTTCAGAAATTGCTGGAAGGAAATTTTGAGATCTATTTTTAAATTGGAAATTGAGTGGCACCTGGGTGGCTTAGTCAGTTAAGTGACCAACTTTGGCTCAGGTTCCAGTCCTGCGTCAGGCTCTGTGCTGACAGCTCAGAGCCTAAAGCCTGCTTCGGATTCTGTGTCTCCCTCTCTCTCTGCCCCTTCCCCACTCGCACTCTGTCTCTGTCTCTGTCTCTCTCTCTCTCTCTGTGTCAAAATTAAATAAACATTAAACAAAACTTTAAAAAATGGAAATGGAGGCCCAGAGAACTTACAAAATAACTAGCCTACATAAATGGCAGAAACAGGAGCCTGGATTTACTGCTTTGCCAAGGAACACTAAGAACACATTCCAGGGGGCGCCTGGCTGGCTCAGTCAGTAGAGTATGCGACTCTTGACCTCAGGGTCCTGAGTTTGAACCACACATTGGGGGAGGAGTCTATTTAAAAAAAAAAGAAAAAAAGAACACATGGCAGTCAGCATGTTCTGTACAGTTTTCAAAGTAAATGACCGATGTGTCTATTACCTCTTCTAAGAGCTCACCAAACACTCTGAAGAATGCTTCCCTCATCTCTCTCTGCTGTGGATGTCAAGAGTGAGGTTCACTGAATGAGGTGGGGCTGCAGGAGGGAGTTTGCCAGATGGTTTGGTAACGTGGGAACCGCCACCTGCTTTCGCTGCAAGGGGATGCCATCTGCTTTCATTACCTACCTGTTCACTGACGTATGGGAGAGGGAAACAATGATGCTGATGACACCTTCCTTTCAAGCACATTATAGTTTGTAAAGAACAGTCATGTCCATCCCCCTACTTGCCTTCCTTCCCAGTTCTGAGAAAGTATTTTGAGTAGGACTAATTCCTGGTTACTGAGGTTCAGAGCCAAAAAAGTGAATTGCCATCTTTCTAAAGAGGACTGTGATAATAATTTTAAAACCTCAAAAATAATAGCATCTTTTCCTCATTTGGAATTTTTTCTCCAAGAAATTCTGAGCATGCCATCCTTGTGTTGTTTTTTTTTTTTTCCCTAAAATCTCAAATGTTACCTCTTCAGAAAGGCCTTTCCTGCTCACCTAATACTAAGAGCTAACACATTGCACTCACTCTGTACATGTTATCATTTTAAGCCCTTTCTATATATTAACTCTGTTAACCCTCAGTACAAGTCTATACAGTAAGTATTATGCTTATCATCTCCATACGATATGATGGCAGTTATTATCTCCATAGAGAAGCCAAGAAAACTGAGGCACCAAAAGGATAAATAACCTTGCCAAAATCATGGTACGAGTAATAGAGCCTAGACTTGAACTCGACCATCTGGTGCTGGAGTCTGCACACTTTACCTCTACTATATTGCCAACCTAGGGTGCCTGGGTGGACCAGCCGGTTAAGCATCTGACTTGATTTTGGCTCAGGTCATGATCTCACGGTTTGTGAGTTCAAGCCCTGCCGTCCCCTCCCCGCCTCATCCATCCCCATGTCGGCCCTACACTGACAGTGCGGAGCTTGCCTGGGGTTCTCTCTCTCCCCTTCTCTCTCTGTGCCTCCCCAAGTTTAAGTAAGTAAACTTAAAAGAAAAATATACCGCCAACCTAAAGTAGGCTTCTTTCACTCCATTTTTCTTACTTACAGTACCCCTCCTTTCCCTTTTTAGCACTAATCACACACTGCAATTAGGTATTTGCTTATTTATATTTATATCATTTGTCTCCTCTGTCTCCATGAGAGGAAGGATCATATCTGTCTCATTCACATTATAAGTGCTATATAACTATTTAGTGAATAAATGAAGAAATGTATACTTGTGGGCATCATTCATTCTGTAACACACTTAAAATTTTTTTTAAGGAGGGGCAGAGAAAGAGAGGAAGAAAGAAAGAATCCCAAGCAGACTCTGCATTGTCAGCGCAGAGCCAGATGCAGAGCTCAAACTCAAGAACTGTGAGGTCATGACCCAGCCGAAACCAAGAGTCAGATGCTTAACCAAATGAGCCACCTGGGCACTCTGCAACAAACTAAAAATTAATTTTAGGGGTGCCCAGGTGGCTCAGTCACTACTGAGCTGTCACTACAGCATGTGCCTCTTGATCTCGGAGTTGTGGGTGTGAGTCCCACATCGGGTGTAGAGATTACTTAAAAAGAAAATCTTAAAAAAAAATAATTTTACTTTGGAACAATTTCACAATTACAGAATAGTTGGAAAGAACTTCACTCGGAGATCTCATTAAAGTTTAGTCAAATGTCCCCCAAATACACTTTAGCACAAGAAGATCCAGTCCTGGGTCACTTGAACAACAAATATCGAGCACCTGCTAGTTTTGGATTTTATAAGTCTCCTAAGTGGTCTCCCAACTGCAACAACTACCTACTACAATCTCATACAGCAACCAGAGTGATACTTTTATTTTTTGTTAAAAAAAAATTTTTTTAACGTTTATTTATTATTGAGAGACAGAGAGAGACAGACAGAGCATGAGCATGGAAGGGGCAGAGAGAGGAGACACAGAATCTGAAGGAGGCTCCAGGCTCTGAGCTGTTAGCACAGAGCCTGACGCGGGGCTGGAACTCACAAACCCAGCGAGATTATCATCTGAGCCGAAGTCAGATGCTCAACCAACTGAGCCACCCAGGCACCCCAGAGAGTGATCCTTTTAAAATGAGTTATACATGTTACTCCTCTGCTCGAAACCCTGAAGTAACTCCCTATTAGATTAAAAGTAAAACCATTCTTTTCTCTCATCTCCTCTCCTCTTGCTCCAACCACATTAATCTTCCCATTTCCAAAATTCCATCTAGATATGCTTCCACCTTAAGTTCTCTGTGCCAACCTCTTCCCTATAATTGCCCTCAAGTGTCTGACTGGCTAACTCCCCTACCTCTGGTGGTTCTTAGAAATACATCACCCCATCTCCCTATACTGCTCCCCCACCCCGGCACTTAGCACTTTCTAAAATGCTGTAGTTATTTATTATGTTGTTTATGTTCTGTCTCCTCTTCTAGAATGTACTTACAGACAGAGGATAGAGATCTTTGTCTATTTTGCTTGCTCAATATCCTAAATGCCTACAACAGTACCTGGCATACAGTTGGTGTTCAACAAATAGCTGCTAAATGAACAATTGTTGGTTATACTAAGTGCCAGGTTCTGTTTTTTTGCACTGGGAGTAGAACAGAAGACTCCCTGCCATCATCAGACTCACACTGAAGCATACTTAAACCAGTCAGACCTATGTTCCAACCTCGGCTCCTATGCCTAGTTCCTGTGTGTTTGGGGGCAAGTTACTTAACCTCTCTGAACCTTGGTTTCCTATCAACTGTTATGAGAATTAAACGGAAAAACAGCATTTATATATCATTTAGCATCAGAAACGCTTAATCACTGTTTCCTTTTCTCCAAGGCTGCAAGATTGGTAGCCTGATGTCCCTGACAGGCTTAGACGAGGTTTTCACGAGGACTTGGATAAGTACAAACAGGTTATTATGGCGAGGCTTACCCAATTTTTAAGATGTTTTGGTGACAGAATGCTTAAAAGGGTCGAACTGAGAAACCAAGGAATGGCTAGAGTCACCTACTTTGCCTTTTTGCATCGGAAAAGTCTCTCTGGGCCGGTAGAAGTGAAAGTCTAAAGGAAGGGAAGGGGAGTAAAAGAGAAGTAGCGGGCCACTACTAAAAACTACAAATCCCAGAACCCCAGGCTGCAGACAACTACGGGTCCCAGTAGGTTTCACGGTGTGAACTAGGGTTCGCCTCTAGGAACCTGCAGCCTGGGTTCAGCTGAAGGGAGCGTACGCCGTGCGGAGGTAGCGGGGAGAATCGAGTCAAGCTTTACGCCGCTGCGCAGACGCCTCACACGGGCCGGACGTGACGTAGGAAGAGTTCCGGCTTCGGCCTCCGCCGCTGCCGCCGCCGCCGCTACTACTGCCGCCGCCGCTGCCGCCGTCGCCGTCGGGGCTTGTTATTTCTAAAATGGCGCCCCTAGACTTGGACAAGTATGTGGAGATAGCGCGGCTGTGCAAGTACCTCCCGGAGAACGACCTGAAGGTGAGTCCAGCCGGGGCGGGAGCGCTGCTTGCGGGCTCGCCCCTTCCGGCAGTGGGGCTCCCGCCGGCCCGCCCTTCCTCTCTCCGCGGGACCCCCGCCGGCATCCCGTCCGGTCCCGTTCCGGTGGAGGGCCTATTGCGGGGCGAAGCGACCGGGTCAGACCAGGCGTCACGCGGAGAGCGGGAGGGAGCCCAAGTCCCCCAAATGCTGTCCTAGTTTCCTTGGAGGGGATCCCGAGGGATGTCGCGGCCTCTGCCCCAGGGTTGCCCCTCTTGGCTTTCGGACTACCCCAGGGCTCGGAGCCCTGACAGCTTTGCTTGGAGGACTCCTCTCCCCTCTCCCCGACCCCGGTCTCCCGGAGGCCGACCGAGTCCCAGCGGACAGTGCCCTCGGGATGGGGTCATCCCTCAGAAGTGGTGACAGGAGCGTGGGGTGGCCGGCGTCTGACAGGAGATGCCACCGGCTCCCGGAACGCGACCCCAGTGTGTTCAGGTCTCGGCGGAGTGAGAAGACGGTGGGCCAGGGCGGTCAGGTAGCGATGTCAGAGAACGCCAGGTCTTCCCTCTTTCCATACCCCGCGTCCCAATTGCTTGGTAGGAGCGTTGCTTTCCTTCTGCTAATTCAGATATGAACCCGTTTTCCAGTAGGTTGTTGAGCTAATTTCAGTGTGTAAAGTAGTAGGCCTTCCATGCAAATACTTTTCTGTTCCTTAAGTTGTTTCCTCATAATCCCTTCTGAACTCAAGATTTCATTTTCTTGGTTTCCAAAAGGAGACGAGTCGTTCCTTGCTACTGCTTAGTCCGAGTAACAACAGTGCATGTATGTGTGGGTAAAGAATGGATGTAAGGGAAGAGGAATTCAGTTTGGGGTATACTGCTTTTCTGACAAGTGTTCCCATGCGTTTGTTAAAACCAGTGCTTAGATGTCTGACAGTGTTTAGCGGTGAGTCCTAGTCCCCGTTTTACGTGTTCAGTTAACTTTGATTTGCTGTGTAGTAAGTGGGTAAACTGTTGATGGTTTTGAGTCCTTTTTTTTTTTTTCTTTCATCTGTGGATTTAAAGCAATTTATCTTTGTAAATTCTTTCTCCTAAGGAAGATATTACTGTTTTTTTTCTTTTGCTCTGTTGATACAGGAAGTTGATATTTTAACATCAGTCAACAAGTATGCAAAATGTTTAAGGTCACATCAGCTCTGGTGGATGTAAGTTAAGTGTATTTGTTGATTATATGTGCTGTATGATGGGGGAGCCATTCGTGTGCATTTTCCCCTTTTTAATAGGATAATTTGATGAAAACGAGGACAAAGCCAGTACTAGAAATGTAGCTTTTATTTATGTTCATCTGAGTCTTTCAGACATGAGTTTTGTAGCTTCCTTCTGTTATATGCTTTTTTAAGGAAGTGAGGATACAACCAACATTGGGACCTAATTAGTGGAAAACTAACCAGATGTCTTGTGGTAGCGTTGTTAATTCCATAGATGAAGTTGATTTTTTCATACCAGTGATTTGATGTGGACTTTTTTGTTCTTTAGCGCATATAAAGCTGTTTTAAGCTTTGTGTTTATAATTAATAAAACGTTGCTTATTACAATATGTCTTGATATTAATTTGAGATTGGCTGTTGAAATTATTTGAAAGATGATCAGTTGGATTTTCTTTAGGTAAACTTTTAGTTTGATAAACATTGGATTTCCTTCCCATCTTAAGGAAATATAGATATCAAACCATTTCATTTCTCTTTGCAACACTATTGGACTGTGCTTAGTATGTATCTGTTTCTTAATAAAAACAATTTTTTTTTAAAACCTTCTGGGCAACTACTGGGAAGAGAGAATTCTGAATTTTTCTCTGTAAGTGGAGGCTTTTCTTCTTTGTCTTGGAAATGGTTTGATCAGATTAATGTACTTGTGCTGTTCCTGTCTGGAGTATTTTTAAAGAAATTTAATTTTGTTTCTATTTCTTGGCATGAATTAGAAACTAAAATTAGACAAGCCAAGAAAGTATTTCAGGAGTACCTTTTCTGAAGCTTTAGAGCCAAAATAAAAGATTGTGTCAGAGGAAAAAAACAAACCATTGGGGCTACTTAATGGTTTGTTCTGGTAGAAAAGACAGCAATTCACCTGTATTTTCAAATTGATTAGAAGTTGGAGGCACTAAATAAAATAATAAATGCATAGGATGTTTTAGATCTAATCACGATTTCTCTATATCTGAATTGGAAGTGGTCAGATCACTAGTACTGGATTGAATGTACAAAGTTGTTTTGTAAGAATAAAGATGAAATATATGAAAGTGAGTGGGCCAAAACATAACCTTTCTTAAAAAAGAGCTCATGTGGTTCTCATCTACAATAAAGATTTCAGAGAGGATCATAGGAGATACAGATTCCATATCTGGCCAAGTGGAAGAACGAATGATAAAGGCGGGTTTACTGAATACTGAAGAATTTTGGGGAGTAGGGATTCTATAGTTTGTAGATTGATCTTTTGAACGGTTCTTAAAGATGACATGCAAGTAAAGAAATTGCACAAGGAACTGTGCAATTCCATAATAACCACTTTTGTGAATTAATAGTTAATGTAATCTTTTTGGAACTCATTTTTGTGTTTAGTTTGAGCCTTCTCTGAGTTTTTCATATAAGGCTCCTGGGTCTGCAAAGTTGTATCTTTATTTGAAATGCTTCCATAAAGCTTCAAAAAATTCTGCCTGGATTTTTTCTGAGATTTTGCACCTCCTCATTTCAAACTCTGATTTTATAGATTCTCATCATAAACAGTATGCAACCCATTAGTTTAGTCACTCACCTTAGTGCTTGTGTTATTGATCATTCTGTTTACCTGAGTGGTTTTTCATTGTATCTTTTTCAAGTAAGGAAAATCAAACCCAATGCGGCAGATAGGAATATATTATGGCTTTGTATAGGGCTAGAAGAGTGTCTTCAAGACCCTCTCTGGTAATAGCTGCCATTTTGTTTATCTTTTTGGCCACAGAATCAGTCTTCTATGGCTTATGAAAATAGTCTACAACAGTGCTGTCTGGTAGAAATAAAATGGTCAGAAACATGAGCCTCGAAAGGTCAAATTTAAAAAAAATAGAAGGGAATAGTTGAAATTAATCTTTTTTTTTTTTAATGTTTATTTATTTTTGAGACAGAGAGCGACAGAGCATGAATGGGGGAGGGTCAGAGAGAGGGAGACACAGAACCTGAAACAGGCTCCAGGCTCTGAGCTGTCAGCACAGAGCCCGACGCGGGGCTCGAACTCACGGACCGCGAGATCATGACCTCAACTGAAGTCGACCTTCGAGCTGAAGTCGGCCGCTTAACCGACTGAGCCACCCAGGCACCCCTAATCTTTTTTTTTTAAGTTTATTTATTTATTTTGAGAGAGTGAGCAGGGGAGGGGCAGAGAGGGAGAGAAAGAATCCCAAGCAGGCTCTGCGCTGCCAGTGCAGAGCCCATCGCAGGGCTTGATTGACAAACTGTAAGATCATGACCTGAGCCAAAATCAAGAGTTGGATGCTCATCCGACTCCCCAGGTACCCCCCCCCTTTTTTTTTATCTTAGTAATATTTTATTTACTAGCCACCCAGGTACCCCCCCTTTTTTTAATCTTAGTAATATTTTATTTAACCCAATTTCAACATGTAATCAGTATAGAATTATTAATTTAATATTTTATCCTTTTTGGGGTACTGTCTATGAAATATGTATATTTTACGTTTATGACACATCGACATTTGGACTAATGGCATGCAGCTGTAGATGTCCTATGGAACAGTGCATGTCTCTAATGACTCCCTAGTCCCTTTTCTAGAATTTCAGAGCTAAGAGTAAATCAGAGTTCTTCTAGTTCTGTACCCTTCTTACTTTACTGAGGGGTACTGAGCTCCACAGAGTTTATGATCTGCATAAGGATGTACTCCTAATCAACGAACTAGGTTGGAAAGCCTCCCTATTCAGAGCTCTTTCTGATGCAGTTAATAGCTTTTTTAGGATGACAAATAGTATGCTTTTCTAGGTACATCTTCCACTTTACTTTCCTTTTTACTTCCCATTCTAAGCACATTGGACTGCTCTCTTCTGACAACATGCTCTGTACTTTCCTCCTCCTTTGCTTCTGCTCAGTCTGTTTCTATCACCTACTTTTTAAATACTTACATAACACAAATATTAAATCATTTAATACTCTATGAGTTATGTATAATATTTGCTCCATTTTGTAGACAGGTAATTGAAGCACAGACAGGTTAAGTAACTTTCCAAAGTTACAAAGCTGGGAAGTAGGTGGAGGAGCTAGGATTCAAACCTAGGCAGTCTGGGTCCAGGGTTCACATCTATAACTATCACTTATATTTCTTCTGTATAGTACCCCCCTTGCCCCTTTTGGGCTCTAGCTCAGATGCCACTTTCTCTATTTCTTAGATTTCTCACTTACTCGATTCTACAGTCAGAATTATTAGCAATGATTAGAATGTACATCGCTGCTTACAGTTTTCAGGGTACCTTCATGTTTATTCTATCATTTACACAGTTGTGTAAGGCAGAACAAATATCAGAGCCAAGACTTGATGAGGTTTAAGTGGGTTTTGCTATAGTGACTCAGCGGAGTATATACCTGAATTTAATTGCTCTTAAAAATTCCCGTTTTGGGGGGTGCCTGGGTGGCTTAGTCGGTTAAACATCTGACTTCAGCTCAGGTCATGATCTCGCAATTCGTGGGTTCAAGCCCTGTTTTGGTCTCTGTGCCTAGAGCCTGCTTCGGATTCTGTCTCCTTCTCTCTGTCTTCCCCTCCCCCGCTTGCACGCTGTATGTGTGTCTCTCTCAAGAATAAATTACCATAAAATTTTTTTAGAAATCCTGTTTGTTTGTTTTTTCCTGCACTGACCTTTGCCACATAGCACCTTATTGTTCCACTTTACCACTCTGTCTTCTGTGGTAGCAGATATGTCAGTCTCTACTACACTGCAAAGCTTCTATTTTTTCTTCTTCTTCTTCTTCTTCTTCTTCTTCTTCTTCTTCTTCTTCTTCTTCTTCTTCTTCTAATTTAGAGAAAGTGCAAGCAGGGGAGAGGGGCAGAGGGAGAGAGAATCTTAAGCAGACTCCACACTCAGCGTGGGGCCTGATGTGGATCTTGATCCCATGACCCTGGGATCGTGACCTGAGCCGAAATCAAGAGTTGAACACTCAACTGACTGAGCCATCCAGGTGCCCCTAGACTACAAGTTTCTTGAGGGCCAGGATCACGTATGTTTATTTTTGTATTCTCCATAGTCTTAGAGAACACTGCATTGTATGTGATAGACAGGTAGTTAAGGTTCGTTGAATTTAGTTGTATACTGGTTTTTGGGGGCGCCTGGGTGGCTCAGTTGGTTAAGCGTCCAACTCTTGATTTCGGCTCAGGTCATGATCTCGTAGTTTGTGAGTTCAAGCCCTGCATCAGGCTCTGTGCTGAGAGCACGGAGCCTGCTTAGGATTCTCTCTCTCCTTCTCTCTCTGCCCTTCCCCTGCTTGTGCACGTGTTCTTTCTTTCAAAATAAATAGACTTAAAAATAAAGTAAAGTATAGGGGCACCTGGGTGGCTCAGTCGGTTAAGCGTCTGACTTCAGCTCAGGTCATGATCTCGTGTTCGTGAGTTCAAGCCACGCATCAGGCTCTGTGCTGACAGCTCAGAGCCTGGAGCCTGCTTCAGATTCTGTCTCCATCTCTCCCTCTGCCTGCCCACCCCCCACATTCTCTCTCTCTCTCTCAAAAATAAACATTAAAAAAATTTTTTTAATGTAATTTTATACCGTTTTACAAACACACATTTCTTCAGATGTCTCCTTTTGTCAAGTACTGTTCCCTATGGGTCCTAGAGATAGAATCTGATACTTCTCTCTACCTTTGAGGGGCTCTCAATATAGTAAAAGAAATAGCTAAACAAATGATTATTGCATGGAGTGTTAGGTGATATAATAGAGGGCTGTTCAGGATATTGAGGAACATATTAAAAGCAGCATCTAACTGGAGCCAGAGATGATTTCACACAGAAGGAACAATGAGAGAATGAGCAGAGTTTGTTCAGGTAGACAAAACAGGAAGGAAAGAATGTTCAAGCAGAATAAATACCATATGCAGTGGTATAGCTTAATCTGAAAGAACATGACCAGTTCAGGGAACTTCTAGTGGTTTGGTTGGCTGGAGATGGTGCTTGGAAGGCAGGCAGAGGCCAAATCATGGAAGATTAGGCTGATAAACTTGGATTTTTGTCTTTTAGGTGGTATATGTATAAACACATTGAAATGCTTTTACATTTTAGGGGAAAACAAATCATACTGTGACTTTGGGATGTTGTTTAAAATATAGCTAACTAAAGAGAAAAGTAGATTCAAAGAAAACTGTTACAGGAATACACTGTATTATAGTGTATACAACATACACTGTTGTATGTGGTGGGAATATGACAAAAATCATGAAGATGTTACCTGAATAGAGTTTTGGAAACACTGCCATAGACAGAGGAGTACCTTTGAGAGATTTTTAAGGAGGACTGTGACAGTAGGTTTTAGAAATCGGGGCGCCTGGGTGGCTCAGTCGGTTAAGCGTCTGACTTCAGCTCAGGTCACGATCTCGTGGTCCATGAGTTCGAGCCCCGCGTCGGGCTCTGGGCTGATGGCTCAGAGCCTGGAGTCTGCTTCCGATTCTGTGTCTCCCTCTCTCTCTGCCCCTTCCCCGTTCATGCTCAGTCTCTCTCTGTCTCAAAAAAAAATAAAAACAGTAAAAAAAAAAAAAAAAATTAAAAAAGAAAAGAAATAGTTTGGCAGCATTTGTAGACCATGGTTTGGAATGGGACAAAAATGTCACAGAAGCGGTAGGCCGAATGACAGGAGATTTTGACGTAAGACAGTGACAAGTGATTGTGGTGTTTAAAAGGAGATGGGAGCGCCTGGTTGTCTCAGTCAGAAGAGCATGCGACTCTGACCTGTGGGTAGTAAATTCAAACCCATGTCCCATGTTGGGTTTAGAGATTACTAAAACAAAATAAACTTCAAAAAAAACAACTAAATAAAAGGAGATGAAGAAGGTATAGTAGGACCTGTTGACAGGTTAGGTCTAGGTTATGAGAAAGAGAGGAGTTCAACGTAACCGCAGTTTCTGGCATAGATTACTTAGTAAATACTGAAACTAGATTAAGGAATGTAAGGGAGTTTGGTTTGGGCCATACTGAGTTTCAGATGCTGCCAAGTCAAGACATCGAGGTAGAGATGGCCAGAAGACTGTTAGATACACAGGCTGGTTAGGTAACAAATATTTATTGATTGTCAAATGTGTTTTCAGACACTAATAGTTCTAATAGTTTTAACTCAAGAGAAAAGTCTAAACCAGTGGTTCTGAACTGGGGGTGATTTTGCCCCTGAGAAGATATGTGGCAGTGTCTGGAGAGGTTTTTGATAGTCACAGCTAGGAAGTTACTGTGGGTATCTAGGGGGTATAGAGGCTAGAGATGGTGCTAAATATCTTATAATGCACAGGACAGCAGCCCCTCACAACAAAGAATTATCCATAGTGCCATGGCTAAGAAACTTTGGTTTAGGTTGAAGATACAGATACTCCCTTCTGCATTGTAAAGGTGTGAATGTTCTTGTCATTTTGGATTCCAGCTCCTCATTCCCAGTGGTTTGTAGAAGTTCTATACAAAGGCTATATAAAAAATAATTTTAGATAGATTTTTGTTTCTTAAGCCAAGAGATTTTATAAATACCAGTATGTTAAAGGAAATAGTATGCTTTAGCTAACAAGAGCAGCTAAACATAGAATTACAAAATTTAAAGCCCAGTGTTTTAAATTTGAGGGGCAAGAGGGAACAGGAAGATAGGAGCAGAGAACAGAATGGAACCTGGACTATCTTGAGGGAAAGGTAGAGAAGGGAAATAGGTTCATCTAAGAAGGGGGCTATGAACCCCTACTTGTCCAAGGATTGGGAATTCATTGGGCACTGTGGGGAGAGATGGGTGTAGTTTGCCCTAAGATTGGGGAAGATTGAGAATCCTGCCTCAGTGACTGTTTTGGAGCAATAAGAGAAACCACACTGCATACAAACTGAGCAGTAGAACAAAGCTGTAAAGGGCTTTGGAAGAAAGGGTCGTGTGTCTTCCCCATGGCAAGGGTACACTCCTTGAGGCCACTGTGTGTGTAGTTGGCTGACTCATGTAGAGTTTGTACTGAGATTTCATAGACTTCTTACTTTGTATGTGCTTGGTTTGAACTTGTAAGCTACTGCTGAACTGGAGAGATGAGAGGAAATAGCTTTGGCTTAGAGATTCAGCTCTTTAAGTCCTCATTTGGAACCACAGAAGTGTCAGTGACAAGAGGCAGCTGTTATTTTACTCCAGGTAGTGTGCCTGGCCTTGGGTTGAAGATGTTGCCTAAGTAGATTACATGTGTTCCCTAGACACTCACCAGCTTTTAAGATTGGCAAGGTTTCACAGTAATGTTCTTGAGTTTATGGTCTACTGTCACTTTCAGATGAGCCCTGAGGGGTATGGGCCGGTCACTAGGGGTGGCTAGCAGTTAAGGGGGCATTATGGGGTAAGAGAGCCAGACATATGTGGGTGCAAATTCTGGCACATTCAACATGGGAATCATGGAGTCCCTCAGGAATCTGTGCTGTCATTAGTTTCAAAATGTTAATGATATCTTACCTTGTTCCCAAAAGAATATAGAATGGCTTATGAAGGTGCATTCAATATAGCAAGGTAAATTACATTTAGAATAAGTAAGAAAAATGAGACAAAGAATGTAAAGATAGGAAACCAAGATGGAGCCAGTGGTAAAAGTAAGAATTGTATACAAAATAAAAGCTGTGATGACTAGATTACTTCTTTGAGATTAAGTCCTAAGTTTTCTAGGAGTCTACTGAAAGATAGAAACTGATCAGTTAAAAAATTCACCAAAGATTTGTCTTTGTCTCAAAGGTGCAAACACAATCTTCTCAGGGAAATCACACCTATCCCTGATAGAGGGAGCAAAGAGACATTCCTCCATTGGGTCCTCCTTGAAGGTAACTGTTTAATAATAGCATCCTATGCACCTTGTTTATAGTCTACACAGTGACCAGCTCTGTTTCCTAGAATGTCCCTTACCACAGCTGTATGGCATGATGTTAGAGTATAAATTTGGGAGGTGCGCCTGGGTGGCTCAGTTGGTTAAGCATCCGACTCTTGATCTCAGCTTATGTCTCCATCTCAGGGTCATGAGTTCAGGCCCTGCATTTTGGGATCCACATCAGGTGTGGAGCCTACTAAAAAAATAATAATAAATAAAATATATATGTATATCTATATCTATCTATCTATCTATCTATCTATCTATAGAGAGAGTGTTGTAATTTGGGAAAAAGCAATTGGGAAAGGAGGGTAGTATAATGCAGGGTGAGGACAGGCCTCCCTGAAGGACAGATTGGCTTAATTCAGGATGGAGTTTGTAGTAGGTTTGTAGGTTTGTTTGGGTAACATTTTATTTATTTATTTTTTTTAATTTTTTTTTTTTTAACGTTTATTTATTTTTGAGACAGAGAGAGACAGAGCATAAACGGGGGAGGGTCAGAGAGAGAGGGAGACACAGAATCCAAAACAGGCTCCAGGCTCTGCGCGGTCAGCACAGAGCCCGACGCGGGGCTCAAACTCACGGACCGCGAGATCATGACCTGAGCCGAAGTCGGCCGCCCAACCGACTGAGCCACCCAGGCGCCCCTGGGTAACATTTTAGTAACTGATCCTCAAAGGGATGTACACAGTGGAGCCTCCAAATTTACAAGTAACTAACAGTTTCGTGAGAGTGGGCAAGTAGCCTGATCAACATGGTAGGAAATAGAGAACTTTTCCGGAGATGCATTATGGAGAGAAGAATGGGAGGTAGCTTCTTTGGCAGCTTGTGTCAGAGGATGTATTGGGGGAAACATTGAAACTCCTGGTATGGGTTCCGACCTTCACAGATGGAAGTTTGGCCTTTTCTTAAAAGGTGTAAAATCCAGAAGGGAGTGTGAATGAGGCAAATGCCTGAAAAGATGCAGGCCTCATGGGCAACACACAGAAAACTCTGCCCAGTCTTATACAGATCAGCAAAGTACTTCTATAAATACATTGGTGAAATTCTCTTTGAGAAGGTTTGGTGAGTGTACCTGAAAAAATAGTACAAATATTAATTAGACAAGGCATTATATCTAAATAAGGTGGGTGAGGTCCCAAGATAGGTACTTTAAAACATCACTGTAGGGGTGCCTGGTGGCTCAGTCAGTTAAGTGTCTGACTTCAGCTCAGGTCATGATCTCACAGTTTGTGAGTTCTAGCTCCATACTGGACTCTGTGCAGAGCCTGGAGCTTGCTTTGGATTCTGTGTGCCTCTCTTTCTGCCCCTCCCCTGCTCACGCTCTGTCTGTCTGTCTGTCTCTCTCAAAAATAAACATTAAAAAAAAATAAAAATCATTATATTCTCTTATTTAAAAAAATTGTATAATATCAGAAAAAACATTTCAGAAATGTTTGAGATTGGAAGAGCAGCCATCTCCATAAGGAGTGATTTTAAGTGGTTTTTATCAAGATGGTTATTATTATTATTATTGTTTACTTTTGAGAGAGAGAGAGTGCATGCATACACATTGGGAAGGAGCACAGAAAGAGGGAGAGGGAGAATCCCAAGCACGCTCCACATTGTCAGCACGGAGCCTGATGCGGGCTTGATCTCACAAACTGTGAGATCATGACCTGAGCCAAAATCAAGAGTCAGATGCTCATGTGACTGAGCCACTCAGGTACCCCTAATTATTATTATTATTGTTTTACAGTAACAGGTTATGTATATATACGTATATACAGACGTATATATACGTATATACAGACGTGTATATATATATATATATATAAATAATAGACTTATTGAGTAATTTATATCATAAAATTAAATTAAATTTATTTGTAAAAGTTTTTTAATTTTTTAAATATTTTATTTATTTTTAAGATTATTTCTTTATAAAGATGTTATTAAATTTTTTTTTAATGTTTATTTTAGAAGGAGAGACAGAGTGTGAGTGTGGGAGGGGCAGACAGAGCCGGAGGCACAGAATCTGAAGCAGGCTCCAGGCTCCAAGCTGTCAGCACAGAGCCTGCTCAGAGCCCGACATGGGGCTCGAACTCATGAGCCGTGAGATCATGACCTGAGCTGAAGTAGGATGGTTAACTGACTGAGCCACCTAGGTGTCCCTATAAAGGTATTTTTATGTAATATCTACATCCATCATGGGGTTTGAACCCACAACCCTGAGTCGCATGTTCTTGCTGACTGAGCTAGCCAGGTGCCCTTTTTTATTTATTTTTAAGTTTTTAATTTTAAAAATCTTTTTAAAATATATATTATTAATTTTTTATGTTTATTTATTTTGAGAGGGGTGGGGAGGGGCAGAGAGAGAGGGAGAGAGAATCCCAAGCAGGGTCCATGCTGTCAGTGCAGAGCTTGATGTGGGACTTGATCTCACGAACTGTGAGATCATGACCTGAGCTGACACCAAGAGTTAGGTGCTTAACCGACTGAACCACCCAGGCACCCCTCCTTCTGGGTCATGTGTTATATAATTCATTGTACACTTATGTAGTAGATCGAGGATATAACTGTGTATGTATGTGTATAAAACTCTGCAGAGCACTTTGCATGCACTGTCTCATTTAATACTTAGAATATCCCCAGGTAGGTGTCTCTGTTTTGTGGATGAAGAAACTGAGACACAGAAATCAAGTAACTTGCTCAGGGATACACAGCTAAGTAAGGGACAGTAAGCTAAGTAATCTGTAAGAGATAGAGCTGATTGTTTGGCCTCTGGTCTTTTTTTTATTTCAAAGGCTGTGCTCTTAACCTCTGAACTATGCCATGGCATTAATTGGTGTGCCCCTTTTCTAAGAGGATAAAATAATCTGGGATTAGTACTTGTTGATTAGGAATAAAGGAGTATTGCCTCTCAGCCCTACGCTGTTTCTCCAAAATTTGACCTTGCAGCGGCATTGAATATAGTTGATCACTCACTCCTCTTTTTCTTTCTTCTTCTTTTTTTTTTTTTGTCCCCACCCTTGATCACTCCTCTTTTGAGTCCATTTGTTTACTGGACTTCCAGGATACCACATTGTCATGGTTGCCTTTCTGTCTCACCAAGCTGTCTCTTTTGCTTTTTCCTTCTTTTTTGCCTAACTTTTAAATATTGGTATATCTGAAGGATCATTTATTGATCTTATCCTTTTCTCTGCTTGTAGCTACCACTTTAGTTATATCTTCTAGTCTCATGTATGTATGTATGTATGTATGTATGTATGTATGTACGTACGTATGTACGTATATCCTGACAATCTCTAAATCGGTCTCTCTGACCCATAGCCTTTTCCTTGAACTCAAAACTCATTTGATCACTTGTTTACAGCACATCTGAGGCACTTGGAAATCTGATAGGCACCTCAGACTTAATATGTCAAAATCAGATTCTTCTAGCCAAATAGTGGAAACAACCCAGATGTCTAGCGACTGGTGAATGGATAAGCAAAATGTGGTAAATACATACAATGGAATATTATTTATTTATAAAAAAGAACAAAATAATAACAAAGGTTACAATATGGATGGACCCGAAAAGCATTATATTAAGTGTAAGAAGCCAAAAGGCCACAAAAGGCACAAAAGTCCACATGGACAGGAGCACCTGGGTGGCTCAGTTGGTTGAGTGTCCAACTTCTGCTCAGGTCATGATCTCATGGTTTGTGAGTTTGAGCCCCTCATCAGGCTGTCTGCTGTCAGTGCAGAGCCCACTTCAGATCCTCTGTCCCTCTCTGCCCTCCCCAGCTTGTGCTCTTGCACTCTCTCTCAGAAATAAATAAACATTAAAAAAAAAAAAAAAAAAGGCCAGATGTCCAGAATGGACAAATCCATGGAAACAGAAAGAAGATTGATTAGTAATTGCCTAGTGCGGTGGTGCGGAGTTGTGGGGAGTGACTACCAATGGGTACATAGTTTTTTAGGGGTGATGAACATTTTTTTTTTAGTTTGTAGCTTGAGGCATTTAAAAATTTTTTTTTTTTTAACATTTATTTATTTTTGAGATAGAGAGAGACAGAGCATGAACGGGGGAGGGTCAGAGAGAGGGAGACACAGAATCTGAAACGGGCTCCAGGCTCTGAGCAGTCAGCACAGAGCCCGATGCGGGGCTCGAACTCACATACCGCGAGATCGTGACCTGAGCCGAAGTCGGACGCTTAACCAACTGAGCCACCCAGGCGCCCCAAGGCATTTTATTCTAAAAAGCTGGCACTTGTATACATAAACTAACAAGAACTTAAAATTCATCACGTTTACTTCATTTTTTAGTTCGACCTTCTAGTAAATCTTTAGCTTCATTGATTTTGGCTGCTATATAAGGAGATCCTTCCTTGTCTGGGTGATTTAAAAGCATAATTTGTTGATGAGCATCTCTTATTTTTCCTTTATTGGCAGTAGGGCTTACACCTAGTATTAATGCTGCTGCTTGTTTTGTTATTTTGGATTCAAACCCACCTCTGTAATAGCCATCACTGAAGGCAGAATTTGGTAGACTTTGTAAAACTTGTTTTACTTGAGGTTCCATATTGTGTTTCATGGCTTGCAAAACATAACGGCCTGCAAATCCTGCAGCAGCAACAGTCAGTCTGACTGCTGCCGCTGCACTGGCCATGGCTTTGGCTTGGTTCCCCCACCTCCGCCGAGAGCGTGGTCCTTCCCAGCCCAGAGTTTGCAACCAACCAGTTCTCACACAGTGATGAGGCCACCACCAGCAGGCACCGAAAATGTTCTAAAATTAATTACAATGATGGTTTCCCAACACTGAGTATACTAAAAAACAACTGAATTTTGGAGTTATTTTTTGGTATGTGAATTATATCTCAATGAAGTTGTTGAAGATCGAATTCTTCATTCCCCATCCCTCAAACTAAACTCAAACAAATCAAAACAGTCTGCTCATGAAAGAAATCATTGATAAATTAGACTTCATTAAAAACTTTTACTTTGGGGGCGCCTGGGTGGCTCAGTCGGTTGAGCGGCCGACTTGGGCTCAGGTCATGATCTCCCGGTCCGTGAGTTCAAGCCCCGCGTCGGGCTCTGTGCTGACAGCTCAGAGCCTGGAGCCTGTTTCAGATTCTGTGTCTCCCTCTCTCTCTGACCCTCCCCCGTTTATGCTCTGTCTCTCTCTGTCTCAAAAATAAATAAAACGTTAAAAAAAAAAAGTACTTTAAAAAAAAATAAAAACTTTTACTTTGTAAAAGACATTGTCAAGAGAATGGGAAGATAAGCCACAGACTGGGAGAAAAATATTTGCAAAACACTCATCTGAGGGGCGCCTGGGTGGCTCAGTTGGTTAAACGTCCGACTTCAGCTCAGGTCACGATCTCGCGGTCCGCGAGTTCGAGCCCCGCGTCGGGCTCTGGGCTGACGGCTCAGAGCCTGGAGCCTGCTTTGGGTTCTGTGTCTCCCTCTCTCTCTGCCCCTCCCCCATTCATGCTCTGTCTCTTTCTGTCTCAAAAATAAATAAACATTAAAAAAAAAAAAAAAAAAAAAAAAACACTCATCTGATACCAGACTTTCATCCAAAATATGCAAATCAGGGGTGTCTGGGTGGCTCAGTCAGTTGAGCATCCGACTTAGGTGCAGGTCATGGTCTCACAGTTTGTGGGTTTGAGCCCCATGTCGGGCTTTGTGCTGACAGTTTGGAGCCTGGAACCTGCTTCAGATTCTGTGTCTCCCTCTCTCTCTGCCCCTCCCCTGCTCACTCTGTCTCTCAAAAATGAATAAATTTTAAAAAAAAGTTTTTTAAAAAATATGCAAATCAAAGAACTCTTAAAATTCAATAATAAGAGAACTGCTCCATTAAAAAATGGGCCAAAGACAGGAGCAGACACCTCACCAAAGAAGATATACAAATGACAAATAAGCATATGAAAAGGTGCTCCTCATCATGCATCATTAGGGAAATACAAATTGAAACAACAGTGGAATACCACCACAAGACTATTGGAATGACCAGAATCCAGAACATTGACAACACCAAATGTTAGCAGAGTTGTGGAGCAGCAGGAACTCTCATTCATGCTTGATGGGAATGCAAAATAGTATAGCCACTTTGGAAGATTGTTTGGCAGTTTCTTACCAAACTCTTATCATACGATCTAGCAGTCATGTTCCTTGCTATTTGCCCAAATTAATTGAAAACTTATGTTCACCCAAAAACCTATATATGGATGTTTATGGAAGTGTTATTTATAACTGCTAAAATTTGGAAGCAACCAACATGTCTTTATTAGGTGAATGGATAAATAAGTAGGCACACCAAGATAATGGAATATCATTATTATTTTTGAAATTATTTTTAATTTGATTTATTTATTTTGAGAGAGATTGAGAGAGAAAGCAGAGGGGCGGAGAGATAGGGTGAGAGAGAAT
The DNA here is from genome assembly GCF_028018385.1 of Neofelis nebulosa. Taxonomy (NCBI): domain Eukaryota; kingdom Metazoa; phylum Chordata; class Mammalia; order Carnivora; family Felidae; genus Neofelis; species Neofelis nebulosa. Next base: position 10,645,081 of record NC_080793.1, read on the forward strand.
CGCAAGCAGGCTCCACACTGTCAGCACATAGCCCAATGCAGGGCTCAGACTCAAGAACTGTGAGATCATGACCTGAGCTGAAGTCAGGAGTCAGTTGCTTAACCTCGTGAGCCACCCAGGTGCCTCAACAATGGAATATTATTTAGCACTAAAAAGAAATGAGCTATCAGGCCATTAAAAGACATGAAGGAAGGGTGCCTGGATGGTTCAGTTAGGCGTCTGACTTTGGCTCAGGTCATGATCTCAGGTTTCATGAGTTTGAGCCCCTCATCAGGCTCTCTGCTCTGAGCACAGAGCCCGCTTCAGATGCTCTGTCACCCCCTCTCTCTACCCGTCCTCTGTGCGTGCATGCTCTCTCTCTTTCTCAAAAATAAATAAGCATTAAAAAAAATGAAGGAATCTTAAATGCATATCATTAAATGAAATAAGCAAATCTGGAGACTAAGTAAGGTATGATTCAAGCTGTATGACATTGTGGAAAAGGCAAAACTGGTGACAGTAAAAAAGATCAGTGGTTTCCAGGGTTTGGGGGAAGGGAAAGATGAATCGATGAAGCACAGAGGATTTTTAGGGCAGTGAAACTATTCTGTATGATACTGCTATTCTGTATACATGTCATTATACATTTGTCAAAACCCATAGAATGTATAACACCAAGAGTGAACCCTAATGTAAACTGTGGACTCTGTATAATAATGATGTATCAATGTAGGTTCATTAGTAACACGTACCACTCTGATATGGGATGTTGGTAGTGGAAGAAACTGTATGTGTTTGTGAGCAGAAGATATATGGGAATTCTCTATATCTTCTGTTCAATTTTACTATGAACCTAAAATTGCTCTAAAAATTAAATCTATTTAAAAGAAAAAAAAAAAAAAACTGGGGCACCTCAGTGGCCCAGTTACTTAAGAGTGTGACTCTGGATTTCAGCTCAGGTCATGATCTCAGGGTTTGTGAGATCGAACCCCTAATTGGACTGCATCCTGACAGCGTGGAGCCTGGTTGGGATTCTCTCTCTCCCAAAGAATCTACAATAAGAAAATCTTTACTTGGAGTCTTAACCATCTTGATAAGACTATTAACATCCTTGTAGTTACTTAAGCCAAAAACATTGAGTCATGCTTGATTCCTTTCTTTCAACACTCTCTATCTAGTTGTTCTCAAACCTAGTGGATACTACATTCAGAAAACATCTGGAATCCATTCACTTGTGATCATTTCCTATTTTCATGATGTTAGTCCAAGCCAGTATTAACTTTTACCTAGATTATTGTAGAAGCATCCTAACTGGTGTCCCTGTTTCTGCCTTTGCCTCTTCCCTACTCCCATGTTCCTCATAGACCATTTTTAACATAGCAGACATAAGATCATATCACTCTTCTGCTTAGGACCTCCTAGTGGCTTCCTATTAAAAGCCCAGGTCCTTACATTCACCCCAAAGGACCTAAGTGTTCTGTGGTGCACTTCTGTTTTTCTCCTCATTCAATCCACTAACTACACCAGCCTTGATGTTTCTGAAACACCGAGCATGCTTTTACCTCTGAGCATTTTTTACTTACTGTTCTCTCTGGCTTCAGTGCTGTTTCCCCCATAAACTTACCTTTCTTAGATTTTTGCTCAGAAGTTGCTTATCAGTAAGGCTTCTGTGCTCACCCCATTTAAAATATCAGTACCTGCTTCCCACCTCTGCCATTTTTATCCCTATTACAGGGCTTCATTTTTTTCCTTCCCTCTTATTACTATCTGAAAAAGTAATATGTATATATTTTTTACTTGTTTATTTTCTATACCTCTCTTTATTAGAGTATAAGCCCCTGAGATCAGGGCTTTTATTCTGTTTGGTCATTATTATTTATTTACTTTGTTTCTAGAATAATAACTGGTAATCATATTAGACTCTCATTAAATATTTGTTGTGTTGAACAGCTGAATATTCAAGATAGTACAGTGAAAAGAGGTAGGTAACCAGGATCCCAGATCTGTTGGAAAAATTAAGTAACATTGTGACCTGAATGCTTGTGGGTCTCAGTCTTATCTTCTGGGTCCAGTGAGAGATTTGACATAGGAGGGTTTTTTTTTTTTTTTTTAAATGTTTATGTATTTTTGAGCGGGGGGGGGGGGTGAAGTGCACATGCAAGTGGGGGATGGGCAGAAAATGCAAAGCTTAGAGCCCAACCTGGGGCTCGAACTTAAAAACCATGACATTATGACCTGAATGGAAGTCGGCCACTTAACCTGCTAAACCACCCAGGCGCCCCTAATGTTTATTTATTTTTAAGAGAGAGAGAGACAAAGAGCATGCGAGTGGGAGAGAGGGCCACAGAGTATTTGAAGCAGGCTCTGAGTTGAAAGCAGAGAGCCTGGTGCCAGGTCGAACTCACAAACAGTGATATCATGACCTGAGCCACCCAGGCCCCCCTGACATAGGTGGTCTTTAATGCTGTGATATAATAGAAAATGTATATTGGTCTCTGCCCCCAGTTCCTATCACAGAAACCCTTATAATGTCTTGGGTGATAGGAATGTCTTGTTCTAATGAGGTAACCCTGGGTGGGCTTCTACATGGCTCCTGGATATAGGCTGGTCACCGGGAAGGCCAAACCGTGATTAGAAGTTTAGCATTTTCAGTCCTGCCCCCCATTCTTTTCAGAGAGAGAAGGGCTGAAAATGGAGTTAATAATGGATCATGTCTACATGATGAAGTCTCCATAAAATCCCTGAAGTATGGGGGAACATTCCATCTGATGTTCATTCATTCTCTTTGTCATATTCTTTAATAAACTGATAAATGTAAGTAAATGTTTTCCTGAGTCTGTGAGCTGCTCTAGCAAATTAATTAAACCCAAGGAGGAGATCTTTGTAACCTCCATAACCTTTGATCTGTAGCCAGTTGGTCAGAAACATAGGTGATAACCTGAACTTGTGATTGATGTCTGTAGTATGTGTCTGTGGTGGGGAAGAGGTGGCACAGTCTTGTGGGACTGAGCCCTTGTGGGATCTGGATGGGTAGTGGCAGAATTGAGTTAAATTTTAGGACAGCCAGCTGGTGTCACAGAGAATTTCTTGTTGTGGGGGGAAAAAAACCTCTGCACATTTGGTGACCAGAATGTGAATGTTCTGTGTGACTAGTAAAGGAAACACACAGGAAAGAAGCACACACTAGGGAAGACTGAGTTTTTCCCTACATAGGAAAGAAAAAGCTGGATTTTTTTTCCTTTACAAATGTAAGCCAGGATTGTGTAACTGAAAGAACCTTGAGAGACCATCTTTTATTGTAAAAGGTAAGGCTCTGAGTTCAGAAACATTGTTTTACTCACTGGTGTCTATTCCTGTTATGAATAGTGGATGGATTATTGGCAGGAGTAAAGATCGGTGAAGCATCTGAAGATTGTGGGAAATTCAACCCAAGAGGGAGCTAGCTACACAGACACCCAAGGCCAGAAGGACTCTAGGCCAAACGAAAGATCTTACCTTTGAGGTGGTATTTGAAGATCATAAACTTACCCTAGGAATAATAACAAGCCATTTTATTTTGAAATTTTCTGAGCAGCTATATTTCCCCTCATTTTCTTTCAAGGGGCCTCCCCCGCCCCCCACCCCCCTCCCACCCCCCCGCCCTCTCATTGTGAGTTCTTTCCTATGTTTGGCTTTGTATACGGTAGCTATAGCTGTTAAAGTGTGTCTCTCATATGTTTAAGTAAGTTGTTGCGTTTAGATTTTTTAATGTTTAAAATAATTTCATTATGCCTGTATAGGTTTTTTTTTGTTTTTGTTTTTGTTTTTGTTTTTTTAAGAGTAAGCTGTACACCCAACCTGGGGCTTGAACTCATGACCCTGAGATCAAGGGTCTCATGCTCTACTGACTGAGCCAGTGAGGTGCCTCCCCTTTTAATTAATTAATTAATTAAGTAAGTAAGTAAAATTTTTTTTTTTTTAAATTTTTTTCAACATTTTTTATTTATTTTTGGGACAGAGAGAGACAGAGCATGAACGGGGGAGGGGCAGAGAGAGAGGGAGACACAGAATCGGAAACAGGCTCCAGGCTCCGAGCCATCAGCCCAGAGCCTGACGCGGGGCTCGAACTCACGGACCGCGAGATCGTGACCTGGCTGAAGTCGGACGCTTAACCGACTGCGCCACCCAGGCGCCCCAAGTAAAATTTTTAAAATACTTTTTTAGGGGCACCTGGGTGACTCAGTCGGTTAAGCGGCCGACTTCGGCTCAGGTCATGATCTCACGGTCCGTGAGTTCGAGCCCCACGTCGGGCTCTGTGCTGACAGCTCAGAGTCTGGAGCCTGCTTCAGATTCTGTGTCTCCCTCTCTCTGACCCTCCCCTGTTCATGCTCTGTCTCTCTCTGTCTCAAAAATAAATAAAACATTAAAAAAAATAATAAAATACTTTTTTAATGCTTGGGTAGTTTAATTTCTCCTTTCTTGGCAGACCTATCATAAAACCCAGTAGGGCCTCTGACTGTAGTATAAACTGGTCTTGGAAAGTAGGTTCTCCTCCAGTTCTCCATGGAGAGCAAGATGATATACTTCCTTCTCCATAGCACTGTTGGGAGAATCATTTTCCTTCTACAAAATCTTTTGATATGTTTTCAGAAGACAAATAGTTTTTCATTAAGTTTTTTTTTGTGTGTGTGTGTGTGTATTTTGAGAGAGAGAGAGCAAGTGGGGAGAGGGGCAGGAGAGAGAGAATCCCAAGCAGACTCTGTGCTGCCAGCACACAGCCTGATGCAGGGCTGGAACTCATGAAGCCTTAGATCATGACCTGAGCTGAAATCAAGAGTTGGGCCCTCACCCGACTGAGCCATCCAAGTGCCCCTACAGTTCTTTTTAAAAAGTAGGGTGAGTCCTCAATTTTAGGTTTACATTTTGTAATTAATGAAATTTTAATTTTTATTTCGAAATAACTGGATTTATTTGTAGTTGAAAGAAATAATATTGAGAGATCCTATGTACCCTTTACTCAGTTTTCCCTAGGAGTAAGGTCTTGTAGAACTGTGGTAGCAGTACCACAACCAGGATATTGACATTGACACAACCCATGATCTTGTTCAGATTTCACCAGTTTTTATTGTACTCATTTGTGTTGTGTGTGTGTGTGTGTGTGTGTGTGTGTGTGTGTGTATTCAGTTCTATGCAATCTTAATACATCTGTAGTTTTATGTATCCAACCCCATATTCAAGACACAGACATTTCCATTACCAAAAGGATTCCTCATTTTGTCTTTTTGTAATCATACCCACTCCCCTCCTGTTCCTCCTAACTTCTGGACCCCTGGCAATCACTAAGCTGGTCTCCATTTCTATAAATTTGTTACTTCAAGAGTGTTATATAAATGGAATCATACCTTATGTAACCTTTTGGGATAGGGTTTTTTTTTTTTTTTTCCTCAACATAAATCTCTTGAGATTCATCCATGTTGTTATGTGTCAGTAGTTTCTTTTATTATTGAATAGTATTCCATGGAATGAATATAGCAGTTAATTCAGTTATTCACTTGTTGAAGGACACTGATTTGTTTCCAGTTTTTGGCTGTTATGAATTAAGCTTCTGTGGACACTTGTGCACAGATTTTTATGTGGACATAAATTTTCATTGCTGAGTGCAGTTGCTAGGTCATATGGTAAGTGCATGGTTTGCAATTTACTTTAAAAATTAGTAGATAGAAATTAGTAGATAAAAAACTTTCCATGTTAAAATTATTTACTCTTACATTTATTTGTTTGGTGACAAACATCATTTTACAGTTTCTTTAAAGATGTTTTCTTAAACCTATTGTCTGTGTAGCCAGGGAGTTTGTATTTTGGAATAGCCATTGTATCGTTCACAGGCATTATGAGATGAAGGCAAAAAACAGACAGAAATCATATCATAGAATCATTAAAGGGTAGTTTCCTTTCCTATGAAACAATATAGATATTAGTTCTTGTCTTTTTTGCATTTGATCTTTAGTTTTAATATTGTAGTGAAAGGTTGCGTTCTATTTTCTCTTTCTACAGCGGCTATGTGACTATGTTTGTGACCTCCTCTTAGAAGAGTCAAATGTCCAGCCAGTATCAACACCAGTAACAGTGTGTGGAGACATACACGGACAGGTAAAATTTCATGAGCAGATTTTTAGCTTTTGTACTGTCCATAGTCCATGTGTGTTTCCATTTGTGCTGCGAAAAAGCCACCAGAAAAACAACAAAAACAGCTGGTCATTTGGTAGATTGCCTCAGTCTGTGTGACACTAATGATTCCTGGTTACTAATACAGTGAGTAAAAGCAGTGATAAAATTATTCATGGAATTTGTTGAAATTATACTTGCAAAGTGGATAGAATGTAGCATTATTGCTCTGTGGAATGGGGAAGAGAGAAAATAAATGTGGACAGTTCACAGTGATTGTGATTAACAGGAGATGCTTTGGTTTTAGGCACTAATTTTCTATTCTATTCATTTCTATTTATTCACTTTACTCATTCATGTCATATTTTAATGTATCATTCCCTTAGTGGGAATGAGATAGCAAAAGTTCAGAAAGATAAAATTGTTGGTGCGTGATTTCACAGCAAGTCACTGCTAGAATAGGAGGAGGAGGATTTGTCTCCTTTTCTCATCTGCTAGGTTTTTGTTTGTTTTTTAAGAGTTTCAAAGCAGTGGCAGGAGGAGTACACCTCATCTTTAGACTCTTACTGTCACCATATAGCCTAGCTGGAAACCCTCTGTGTTTTGTAGAGGTATTTGTATTTGTTTTTCTTTTTTTTTTTTTTTTGGTTTGGTTTTTGTTTTTTGGTTTTAAACTGGGAGTGAAAGCTGAACAAAACACTCACTCAGTCTGCTGTATACATACAATGGAATTGTGGCTGTAAGACATGATACAGTAACAGTTTTGTGGACTCAAATTTTCAATCCTATTTTTTTCATTTGAAAACTCAAATTTTGTCATTGGCAATAAATACTGTCAATTGTTTTCTTGAAGTGACTGGCTCACTTCCTTCACTGTTGCAAAGATGTTTGCCAAATACCCATAGTATGTCTTTCATTATCTCAAGTAAAAATAGTGTTCCATAAAAAAAGAGGCTACTTTAGCTTGTGACAGGCCTATGCTGTCACTTTTTTTTTTTTTTGAGAGGGGCCAGGGAGAGAGAGAGAACAAGAGCGCGAGTGAGCAAGTAGGGGAGGGGCAGAGAGAGGGAGAGAGAGAGAATCCCAAGCAAGCTCTGACAGTGCAGAGCCCAATGCAGGGCTTGAACCCACAAATTGTGAGATCATAACCTGAGATGAAATCAAGAGTTGGAGGTGACCGATTGAGCCACTTGGGTGACCTGAGGCTATCAGCTTCTGATACTTAAAGACTTTTTTGGAAAATCATACATACATACATACATACATACATACATACATACATACATACTTATTTACTTACTTTTCTGTTAGTGTGATATTAACAAATACGATTTTTGGTGATGTATAATGAAATATCATTTCTGTTTTCCAAATGACCAGTGTGTTAGCTACTGAGAGTGTTAGACCAGTCTATCTTTGTTACTAACAGAGTAGGAAAAGACCACTTGTCAAGTTTTGATGTATTAAAAGAATATGTACCGTTATTTCTTAAAGTTCTTAAAATACTCTTTTGTAAAATAAAAATATCCCAACAGGTTGAATGTAGAGTCAGGTTATGAAAATCTAGCCATATTCTATTTAGCCAGACATTAAATTTGTTTTGTTTTTGAAAACATTGTTTATTTTTCATTAGAAATCTGTGTATGTTACTATTTAATGAGTTGTTACTGATTTAAAAAATTAAATATTAAAAAGTGATTAGTTTTAATTTCTAATATGGTTAATAGCAGTTGATATAAGCAAAAAACTTTTTGGGGACCTCTGATTTTTAAGAATATGAATTATGAGGGGCGCCTGGGTGGCGCAGTCGGTTAAGCGTCCGACTTCAGCTCAGGTCACGATCTCACGGTCCGTGAGTTCGAGCCCCGCGTCAGGCTCTGGGCTGATGGCTCGGAGCCTGGAGCCTGTTTCCGATTCTGTGTCTCCTTCTCTCTCTGCCCCTCCCCCGTTCATGCTCTGTCTCTCTCTGTCCCCCCCCCCCAAAAAAAAGAGTATGAATTATGAATGTTCCTGAAGCTAAGAAGTTTGAAAACTACTGAGCTAGCCAGCTGTTTCCTTGCCTCAAACAATGGAATAAAATCCACTTCAGGATTGCTTGTGTTTTAAAATGAGAACATTTATAGAGTTTCTGTGATGTGGAAAACATAATACACGTTAGAGATTATTTGTGAAATGATGAGGTGAGCTTCCAGTAATGTAGGACAAGCTTAGTTGTCTTCACATGTTCTCAGTAAATGTTTATTATGTTCGTTAATTCTGACAAAACTTCCATTCTGGGGCAGGAACTGTTGGGTCCCTAAAGCAGAATATTTGATCATCTTTTAAATGTATATAGGGTAAATGGGAACTTAAAAAGTTTTTATTTAAGAACATATAGCTATAAGAACTATAAGAACTATAAACATGAATAGGAGTTAAAGGACACTTCCACCATACCTTTACAAAAGCAACTGTTTTATAAAACTTTTATTTTTTTAATTTTTTTTTTTTTTTCAACGTTTTTTTTTTATTTATTTTTGGGACAGAGAGAGACAGAGCATGAACGGGGGAGGGGCAGAGAGAGAGGGAGACACAGAATCGGAAACAGGCTCCAGGCTCCGAGCCATCAGCCTAGAGCCTGACGCGGGGCTCGAACTCACGGACCGCGAGATCGTGACCTGGCTGAAGTCGGACGCTTAACCGACTGCGCCACCCAGGCGCCCCTGTTTTATAAAACTTTTAAATGTTCCCTTTCTAACTCTCTGTGTGTACGTACTCAATTTTTACATAACAAAATTGTGTAGTTTATTATAGGTAAACTTTTGTGTTACATTCTTTTCCCTAATTGTTTTTTTTTATTTTGCTACATAGTTTCCATCATAACCATTAATATTTAAAAGAAAAAAATGTTAACATTTATTTTTAAAAGAGAGTGAGTTGAGGGGCAGAGAGAGAGAGGAAGACAGAAAATCTGAAGCAGGTTCCATGCTGTCAGTGCAAAGCCTCACATGGGGCTTGAACTCATGAACCATGAGAGCCAAAGTTGGATGTTCAACTGACAAGCCACCCAGGCATTATAATCATTATTCACGATTGGTCCAGGCCTTTGAGTTGGTAGATCATACTTTGTTTTTTTTTGTTTTTTTTTTTTTTTTTATTTAAAAAAAAAATTTTTTTTTTCAACGTTTTTTATTTATTTTTGGGACAGAGAGAGACAGAGCATGAACGGGGGAGGGGCAGAGTGAGAGGGAGACACAGAATCGGAAGCAGGCTCCAGGCTCCGAGCCATCAGCCCAGAGCCCGACGTGGGGCTCGAACTCACGGACCGCGAGATCGTGACCCGGCTGAAGTCGGACGCTTAACCGACTGCGCCACCCAGGCGCCCCGATCATACTTTGTTAAAATAGTGTCTTATGTTAGTCGTGAAGGTTGTTTCTTTTGTTGTTATAAATGATGTTGTAACACATTTTCTATATTTTCACACAGCATATATTTCCTTCCTTCCTTCCTTCCTTCCTTCCTTCCTTCCTTCCTTCCTTCCTTCCTTCCTTCCTTCTTTTTGCCCTTAGGATATAGTCAAAGAAGTGGAAATATTAGGCCAGAGTAACACGTGTGTGCACACGCACACACACACATGCTCATATTGTGTGTGTGTGTGTGTGTGTATATATATGTATATAAATACTATGTAAATGATATGTATATATATCATATATACATCTGTGGGTTGGGAATTGAGAAGTATACTTTCAAAGGGAAGGTCTTTACATAGTAGAAATGGACAGCAAATACTTTGGACAAAAGTTTACCACTTGACTGAGTTGAACATTTGTTTCATTTATTTGCTTGCTAATTTTAAGAAGATAGGAAAATTTTATTGTAAACTTGTTAAAGTTTTTCTTAACTCTAAGCAAGTAACAACGCTTCAGATTTATGAAACATTATAAAGAGTAGTGCTTTATTTCTTTTAGTAGTTAACATTTAAATTTCAGTTTTTTTCACTGTGACTAAGATTTCTGTACTGTTTTAAGTGTTAGAAATTTAAGTAATAATTTTTTAGTTTCAAGTGTAGAAGATAACTGTATAGGAAATAATTAGTTGTAGTTGGTATATTACAGTCAATTCCTTTAATTCAAAATCCTTTCTTAGAAAAACTGTGAAGTTTTCTTTAGAAATTAGGATTAAGATAATCTAGTTGACTGAAGTTACCAAATGGACAATTTATCAGTTTCCAATTTTCAGTCAAATAGAATATGATGAAATAAACAGTTCTGTTTTACTAATTATTGAGAAGACCCTCCATAGCTGTAGAGCCTGAGGGTACACACATCTCCAAAGTAGAGTGTAGGAAGGTAGGTTGATTTGCTCTTCAAGATACTATGAAGTATCATATAAATTTATTCTTTGAAAGAAATTCTTATCCACTTGTTTTCTTATCTTTTTTTTTAATTTTTTTTTTTTAACGTTTTATTAATTTTTGAGACAGAGACAGAGCATGAACGGGGGAGGGGCAGAGAGAGAGGGAGACACAGAATTGGAAGCAGGCTCCAGGCTCTGAGCCATCAGCCCAGAGCCCGACACGGGGCTCGAACTCACGGACCGCAAGATCGTGACCTGAGCTGAAGTCGGATGCTTAACCGACTGAGCCACCCAGGCGCCCCTGTTTTCTTATCTTTTGTCTCATTAAAATAGATACTGAGTATGTGGTGGGGTGGTTAGGTTAGCTTATTGACAAGTTAGATAAATGATCAGTTATTTCAAATACTCAAGTGATGGAATGCCTGGCTGTCTCAGTCTGTAGAGCATGCAAGTCTTAATCTCAGAGTCGTGAGTTCAAGCCCCATGCTGTGCATAGAAATTACTTAAAAAAAAAAATTCTCAAGTGATAGATGGGGAGATAAATGACAGAAATTTGAGGGGGAAGGCCTGTAATATTAATGATCTAGGAATGACTTTAATGGTAATTGTGAGATTTATTTTAGTGCTTTTTTTTAAGCTTGAGAGCTGTGTGCTTGGCAGTTTTGCTCACACTTAATTTCTTTTTGTAAGTGTAAATATTTGAGGTCTTAATTAAATGCTTCTTTACACATTTCGCTCTCAGTTTTATTATTTTACTCCTTCACAGGAATTTGTAATCAGCATATATTGCCTTTCTTTTATAGTTTTATGACCTTTGTGAGCTATTCAGAACTGGAGGTCAGGTTCCTGACACAAACTACATATTTATGGTACGTAAACCCCAATGATACCAAATATTTATTAAAATGGAAAGGATCTGACTTGCTACATGTAAATTATGTAATAATTTCATTGCCATGTGACGTTCACTATTTAAATATATGAAAAGGTGATTCTGTATTTTTTTACATTTTGCCATGTCATCTAGTTGAAAATAATTGCTTTAGTAAATTGCTGTGTGCATAGGACTGGGTTGTAGCCCTAAGTAGTGACTGGCACAAATATACCCCAGAACCATAGATTTAAGACACAAATCTTAATTTTACTGTTGTTTTATCACACTTTTTGAGCAATTTCATCGTTTATTAATCTGTGGATTGATGAATATAGGCATATACACATTTAGTATTAAGGTGGATATTTACTTAGTTTCCTTTTGGAATGTAATGTTACTGTTGAATTTTGTCTGAATCCTGTCATTTTCCTCCCTTCTAAAGGTTTGTGGGTCACTTTCCTATTCTTTTAGGTGTCTTCCAATTGTTCTAATATTGTCCCAAGTAAGACATTAATGAGAAGTGTAATTAGTATAGCTTTACATGCAGTTGTTAAATACAAAGCTGAACCCAGAACAGTAGTATAATTTTGGTATCTGCTTTTACAAAAATACTATTTCTTCAATTTGGTAGCTTTTCTGATGCAGTTAAAGTGATTTTTGAAATTCATCTAAAATTTTTTGATTCACACATGACCTTTTAGAAATATCTGCTAGTGTAGGCGATAGAGAATTGGAAAAATGGTGATTTTCCAGGGAAGATCCTTGAGAGAATTGCACAGCAGGTTCCTGCACTGCTCTTGAATCCTAAGACTAGCACAGACATTTAGTAGAAATAGTTATTTACTTCAATTTGAATTTTTTGTTAAAATCCAATATTCAAATAATTCAATGTTTGATTCTTCATTTTTGTTATTTTTGACTGGGTCTCTGAGTTTGTACACTTTGGTATAATTAAAAAAAATATTGTTGCTATTGTTTCTAACTGTAAACTTTTATTTCACAGGGTGATTTTGTAGACAGAGGCTACTATAGTTTGGAGACCTTCACTTACCTTCTTGCACTAAAGGCTAAATGGCCTGATCGTATTACACTTTTGCGAGGAAATCATGAGAGTAGACAGATAACACAGGTGTATGGATTTTATGGTAAGACTTTCTATTCTCTGATTCTTTTTTTTTTTTTTTTTTGAGATTAAGAGAGGCAGAGGGAGAGAGAAACGGAGTCCTAAGCAGACTCTGTATTCAGTGTGGAGCCTGATGTGGGGCTCGATCCCACAACCTTGGTATCATGACTTTGGCTCAACTGACTGAGCCACGTAGGCACCCCTACTTTCTCAACTTTTAAATCCTCTTCTTTCCCCAATCAAGAACCTTACCATGGAGAGAGAACTATTCTTTTTTTTTTTTTTTTTAAATGCTTGCTTATTTATTTTGAGAGAGTGAAAGAGCATGAGCATGCATGAGAGTGGGGTAGGGGTAGAGAGAGAGGGAGAGAGAGAATCCCAAGCGGACTCTGCACTGTCAGCACAGAGCCCATTGTGGGGCTCAGTCTCATAAACTGCGAGATCATGACCTGAGCCAAAATCAAGAGTTGGACACTCAACCAACCAGGTGCCCCTGGTGAGAGAGCTATTCTTAAATTTTTGGTGTGCATCTTTCTAGATGTGTGCCTCAAACTGTAGTGCTCAGTTTACCTTATTGGAATCATCTGGGGTGCTTGTTAAAAATGTGCATTGTTGGACCCCACTGAAAACCTTTTGGAGTGGGAATCCTAGAATCTGCTAAAGGTGAATGTTCTGCTCTTGAAAGTTTGAGAACCGGGGTGCCTGGGTGGCTCAGTCGGTTAAGCGTCCGACTTCAACTCAGGTCACCATCTCGCAATCCGTGAGTTCGAGCCCCGCGTCGGGCTCTGGGCTGATGGCTCAGAGCCTGGAGCCTGCTTCAGATTCTGTGTCTCCCTCTCTCTCTGACCCTCCCCCATTCATGCTCTGTCTCTCTCTGTCTCAAAAATAAATAAACGTTAAAAAAAAATTAAAAAAAAAAAAAGTTTGAGAACCTATTCTATGTATATGTGTGTGTGTGTGTGTGTTTGTAAACATATTTTTGTGTGTGTGCATACCTGCTTTTTTCACTTAATGCTGTGACCAGCCTTTTTTCACTTCATTGACATTATTTTTATAGTTGTATCATATTACACTATATGGATGTACTATAATTGATTAAACTAATACCTTTAACATTGAACCTTGGAGTTGTTTTTAAATTGCTGTTATACACATAGCTGAAAGAATATCCTTTTACATATGTAAAATTATGTATGTATGTATGTATCCATATGTCTGCCTGTGTGCTTGCTCCAGAGAATGCCAGGACCTCAGGGATCAGAAACAGAACTTAGCCACTAAAAGAAAAATATCTGCTTCTATAAAACTTTTATATGGTTGAAAGTTTTAAAAAATGAGGTTAGAGAGAGGCTGGCTGGCTCAGTCGGTAAAGCATGTAACTCTTGATTATTGGGTTGTGAGTTCGAGCCCTAGGTTGAATATAGAGATTACTTAAAAGTAAAACCTGTTAGGGGCGCCATGAATCAATTAATCTTTCAGGGGTGCTGACGCTGTCAGCATGAAGCCTGCTTGAGATTCTCTCTCTCCCTGTCTCTCTGTCCCCAACCCTCGTCTTGTGCATGTGCACACAAGCTCTTTCAAACTTAAATAAAATAAAATCTTTAAAAAAAAAAAAAAATGAGGTTAGGAAGCTCTTTGAAGACGATAGCAGAGCTATTGAGATTATTAACATGAAATTTCCTTAAGCACAGTTAAGGTGGATATTGAGAAATTTGAAAATATTTATGTCATGACCCTTTAGTTTTGGATTTTATATTTTGGATTCTTTTTTGTCATTATAAAGGTAAGCTAAAAAATAAAGATAAGTAAACTCTTAACTCTTTGATTTGTAAGCCATTGTGAATTATTAAATTGAGAAATTTTGATAATTTATTGTTTATATAACTTTGTTATTAGTAATTGAAAAGTTAGATGGCTGTTACTTGTTTTTACAAGTTACTTCTGGTTTTCATTCATAAAATACCAAGTACCATTTGAATTAAAATTTTTTGATTCTTTTGCAAGACAGTTAATAGTTTGGATAGTACATACTTTGGTGTTAGTAAAAGCCAACTGGCTCTAAGCTTGTTATTATACATATTACTACACCCCCAAATTTGACCAACTTTTTTTTTATAAGTTTACATTTTTTTTAGTGTTTATTTTTGAGAGAGAGAAAGAGAGAAAGAGGCAAAGTGTGACCAGGGGAGGGGCAGAGAGAGGGAGACACAGAATCCAATGCAGTCTCCAGGCTCTGAGCTGTCAGCACAGAGCCTGATGCAGGGCTTGAACCTGCGAGCTTTGAGATCATGATCTGAGCCCGTTGGATGCTTAACCAACTAAGCTACTTAGGTGCCCCAATCAACATCTTTTTTTAAATTTTATTTTTTATTTTTTAAAATTTACATTCAAATTAGTTAGCATATAGTGAAACAATGATTTCAGGAGTAGATTCTTTAATGCCCCTTACCCGTTTAGCCCATCCCCCCTCCCACAACCCCTCCAGCCACCCTCAGTTTGTTCTCCATATTTATGAGTCTCTTCTGTTTTGTCCCCCTCTCTGTTTTTATATTACTTTTGTTTCCCTTCCCTTATGTTCATCTGTTTTGTCTTTTAAAGTCCTCATATGAGTGAAGTCATATGATTTTTGTCTTTCTCTAATTTCACTTTGCATAATACCCTCCAGTTCCATCCACGTAGTTGCAAATGGCAAGATTTCATTCTTTTTGATTGCCGAGTAAATACTCCATTGTATATATATACCACATCTTCTTTATCCATTCATCCATCGATGGACATATGGGCTCTTTCCATACTTTGGCTATTGTGAATAGTGCTGCTATAAATATGGGGGTGCATGTGTCCCTTAGAAACAGCACACCTGTATCCCGTGGATAAACGCCTAGTAGTGCAATTGTTGGGTCATAGGGTAGTTCTATTTTTAGTTTTTTTGAGGAACCTCCATACTGTTTTCCAGAGTGGCTGCACCAGCTTGCATTCCCACCAACAATGCAAAAGAGATCCTCTTTCTCCACATCCTTGCCAACATCTGTTGTTCCCTGAGTTGTTAATGTTAGCCATTCTGACAGTAGTAAGGTGGTATCTCATTGTGGTTTTGATTTGTATTTCCCTGATGATGCGTGAGGTTGAGCATTTTTTCATGTGTCGGTTGGCTATCTGGATGTCTTCCTTGGAGAAGTGTCTATTCATCTCTTTCGCCCATTTCTTCACTGGATTATTTGCTTTTTGGGTGTTGAGTTTAATAAGTTCTTTATAGATTTTGGATACTAACCCTTTATCTGATATGCCATTTGCAAATATCTTCTCCCATTCTGTCGGTTGCCTTTTAGTTTTGCTGATTGTTTCCTTCTCTGTGCAGAAGCTTTTTATTTTGATGAAGTCCCAGTAGTTCATTTTTGCTCAACGTCTATTTTTTTAACGTTTATTTTTGAGAGAGAGAGAGAGTGCATGTGCGCATGCGCTGGCATGCTCATGAGTAGGGGAGGGGCAAAGATGGGGAACAAAGAATCCTGATGTGGGGCTTGAGCTCACGAACCTACAGCTCATGACTTGAGCTGAAGTGGGACACTAAACTCACTGAGCCATCCAGGTGCCCCTGACCAACATTTATCAATGCAAGGCAAAAAAGGAGGAAGAGAAGGAAGACTTTTTTTTTTTAAAGACAAGATTTTAATCAAGATGCCTTTACCGAAGAAAATGACAACAGCATAACATCTAGTATTGAATTCTCTTGTTCCCAAGCTGTGCCCATCTATGGTTTTAATGACAGGAAGCCCACGAGCTCCTCAGGTGGGAGATAATTTTAGTCAGCATGGAACTTAACATTGATTTTGAAGTAGTAAAAATGTCCATATATAGCTATTAATTATATTGGGCCTTCAGTTCACACTGATAAATGTATACTGAGCATTTATTATGAACCAAATTCTTTGTGTATGTATGAAGATGAAAAAGACAAGATTCCTGTCTGCAAGCTCAGCTCAGTGTTAGCGCTCTCATGGTGAGTTTCTTTTTTCTTTTTTTTTCTTTCTTTTTTTTTTTAAATATATGAAATTTATTGTCAAATTGGTTTCCATACAACACCCAGTGCTCATCCCAAAAGATGCCCTCTTCAATACCCATCACCCACCCCCCGTCAGCCCTCAGTTTGTTCTCAGTTTTTACGAGTCTCTTATGCTTTGGCTCTCTCTCTCATGGTGAGTTTACATAAGGATCCTGCTTCACACAGACATGTAATTTAGAGAATCATGAGGATGGACCATACCCTGTAGTCTTCTATATCATTGTAATAACGATATGTTACTTTTTTTTTTTTTTTTTCAAAATTAAGGAAGAAGTCAAAGAACAGAACTTCCATGGTATTAATTGAAAGAAGAGATGAATATCCTATTAACTGTTGTAGACAGCATAGAAAGTGTTCAGCTAGGAATATGTAAGGACCTGATTGGCAGTCTGTCTCCCAGTGATGACTGCAGGTGTACTTACTGAAGCTCAAGTATTTCATTGCATGATTTGCAGAAATCTCAGAGGAGACAATCTAGGCCTGAGAAATGTTGAGATAGGAATTACCCATGCTCCTGTAATTAAGGGTCCTCTAATTAGTTTACCCTAGGAGAATAAGGTCTTCACATTAAAGAAATTACTCAGCTTGATAGAATTGTCCAGTGTGAATAACATACTAGATAAAAGCATTTGTTTGGGGTTATGTGAATTTAATATTTAGCTCTCCCTGAATATAGCATGTTGATTTCAGCTGCTTTGTAGGGCTGCTTCTCGAATGAAAAGCAGGACCACATTCTTAGACTAGTTAAACACTCGTCTCCTTCATGGCTGTACATGGAAGACCTACCAGGGCTCAATAAGTGTCATAATTTGCCATCCTAGTTTAAGCTAAACTTCTCTATTATTGGAAGTATTCTTTATTTTTATCAGCAGATTCAGAACTTCATTAATGAGAACTCTTCTGTTTCTTTGATAGATGAGTGCCAAACCAAATATGGAAATGCTAATGCCTGGAGATACTGTACCAAAGTTTTCGACATGCTCACAGTAGCAGCTGTAAGTTTATGGAAATCTTTGTAAAAGCTTAAGTATTTTCCTGCCAGTAACACTTTGCATACTTTCATCCAATTGCCATCTCAATTATATTGTTATCATTAGCATTCATCGATGAATTTAGATATGACTGGGTTTATTATTACACTTTCAACTCTGTTATCCTTTTTGCTAGTTAATAGATGAGCAGATTTTGTGTGTTCATGGTGGTTTATCTCCTGATATCAAAACACTGGATCAAATTCGAACCATTGAACGGAATCAGGAAATTCCTCATAAAGGAGCATTTTGTGATCTGGTTTGGTCAGATCCTGAAGATGTGGATACTTGGGCAATCAGTCCCCGAGGAGCAGGTTGGCTTTTTGGCGCAAAGGTCACAAATGAGGTAAAGCCAGTTTTTTTGAGAAAATGGTTTGTTGGTTGCTAGTAGACTACGTAAAGAACTACGTGGCTATAGAGAACAATCGTCTGTTTCTCATCTAGCTTATCATGTATGTCTTCCTCAGTATCCACTTGGTAATATGTATAAAATAAATGTTTCTTTTCTTTCAAATATTGCAATTAAATATTAATATAGCAAGGGCAAGATAGACACACACACACAGGTAAACAATTTTTACTATATTTTTAATTGAGATGTAATTGACGTGTAACATTGTATTAGTTTTAGATGTACATCATGATGATTTGATATGTGTATTTATAGTGAAAAGCCAACTTTTGAGGTTAGGCTGTTTTCAGTTAAAAAAAATACACATTACATACACATGTAGGGATGAGCTTATATAAGGAAGTAATCCAGCATAATGGAATGAAAGAGCTGGGTTCAGCATAATTTAAGTAAGTTATTTATGTTCTCTGAGCTTCTGTTAAGTTACAAAAGAAGGACGATAAATCTCAGAATTCTTTTAAGGATCATACTAAACCCTCAGTATGATAGATATTAATAGCAATATACTTATTATTACACCATAAAAACTTTTTTCATATCTGCTAGTACTTATAGAATGTTTTTTTGTCCAGAAACTTCTAAATAATCACGTGACTGGATGATTTCCATAACTTAGGCCAAAGCAGCTGTATTTGTGTGTAACTTACTGGAATTTTGGGGGATAACTAGTAGAATGGGTTTTGTAATCATGAGAACTCTAGTAGTAACAGGATTTATACTTCATTAGATATTATTCTTTTATTGATGTAGCATGATTTTTTTTTAATGTGCTGGTTACTTAACAAAACCTTTCTAAATTGCAGTTTGTTCATATCAACAACTTAAAACTCATCTGCAGAGCACACCAACTAGTGCACGAAGGCTATAAATTTATGTTTGATGAGAAGCTGGTAACAGTATGGTCAGCTCCTAATTACTGCTATCGTTGTGGAAATATTGCTTCGATCATGGTCTTCAAAGATGTAAATACAAGAGAACCAAAGTTATTCCGGGCAGTTCCAGATTCAGAACGTGTTATTCCTCCCAGAACGACGACGCCGTATTTCCTTTGAGGCCTTCGCCCATCCTGCTGACCCATTTTTCTGCCCTCTTCTTACCCCAACTCTCGTGTATTACCCTCTTCAATATACTTTTTATCGAGCACTTTGCTGCTGAAATGCTGCCTCTTGCCTTTTTTTTTTTAATTTTAAATTATCTAAATTTATTGTTTGTTACGGTGTCTATAGCAATGTTTTTCTATCAATTTTCTCCCCCATCCCATCCCCACCTTGGACTCATTTGAAAAGACTTGAGAAATGTCTTAATACTCACACTGCTGCATGTAGCTCTTGCTTATTTACTGGTCTGGGGGAAACAGGATGTGTTTCCTCTTTTTAAAAAGCCAATTGACAGAACAGACTACACCGAAATGCTCCTCCTTTTGTATCATTCAGCCTTTTGTTTTAGTTTGGTAAGTTTTAAGAAATTTCAGCAGCAAAGTTGTTATTCAGTGGGCATGATGGACTGCAGATGCCTCGAGTTATGTATACCTGTCCCAGATGTAAACGTCATTGTCCTTTGTTGGATGATATTTTAAGTGGATATAAAATAAATTGGTCTAAAGGGCTGCCCTCCTTGTTGTGTTTTTAAATTTTAGTTAAAACTGCTACAGCATACGACTTTGTACAGTAAGATAATTGTATTGATCTTTTTTCAGATTCCTTGTATTTTTTAATAAAGTACTCTTAAATAAAACCCAGATAGGTTAAAGTGTTAGAAATTTTAAACAGCTTACATTGTTAAAGTTATTCTTTTTCCCCCCCTCCTAATCAGAGTTCTTGACCCTTTGGTTATTGAGTTTAAAACTTCAACTGAAATTCAATACTATTTATTTAAAAAAAAAAAAAATCACTAAACTGTGCCTAAAGAACATAACTGCCATATTAATGTTTTGGTTTATATTCTCTAGAGTAATAGAAAAACATTTAATACTTGTAATGCTGATGTGTTCATTTGATACCAGTTGAGTAGAATGTGATCGATCCAGTTTACAAACTATCATGAGTATCATTAAGTAAAATCTGTGTACTTTTTGATGGGAATCATTCTTCTCTTGTTGTAACACTTGACCTTAACTTTTAGAAAGTGTTCATTTTTTAACTGCAACTGGAAAGGTTGAAAAGTCAGGACTCTTGTATTTGTGAACTGTAATTGGAAGCAAAATTTAAAAAAGTGTAGGAAGAAACAAATTGTCCTTTTTTTGTAAAGGTCTGTGATACCATGTTTCGGCTTTGTGTAAGTAATTTGAATATTCAAAGGGTGTGATGATCAGTTCTTTATATGCAACTGTCCACTTAATAAGGACAAGTGTTCCAGTGTCTCTTATGACTCTGGTCATGAGTGATGTCGGAATTTACTATTTTGTGAAATAGTTGGTATCCCTTTACTACTATAATTAATTTTTGTCATTCCAGGAAATCTTTGTGAAGCCAGCCAGTTAATAAAGCACTTTAGTATCTGTTCAGGTAGTTTTGAAAACCAACTTTTCCCCTTCAGGATAAGAACTTCCAGGTTACCTAAAAATGCAATAAAAAATCTTTATAGTCTAAGCTTCTTGGCACATAATTTTTCATCAGGGTTTTTTTTTCTTTTTTATTAAATGAGCACAATAATGTTTTGTTTTTTGTTTTTTTTTTCCACAACCACCTAGCTCCTTGTTTAGTTTCTAATTGTATAGCTATATGAAAGAAGTGGCTAAGACATTTGCTGCACACACTTGAACTGTTGGGTCAGTAGCTTTGTGTTACTGCCCTGACCCCAGTGTAATTCAGGGGGAAAGGTATTTTTATCTTACAGGGATATGTAGCTATGTATTTTACTAATTGTGAAACACTGGAAATTAATGATACAGACAACTTGGTGTGGTCTTTGAACAGCTCTCTGCAGTATTTTTTTCTGTTACCATAAATTGTATTTAAGTGCTTGCTCCTCTGCTTTGAAGTTGTACCAATAAAATCGGTAACCTCAGCCCTCCCTTCCCATTTGACACTCCCTAGCTCAGATTGATGTAGTTGTTTTAGTCATCCCTGTAATGTGACCTTTATTTTTAAGTCATGGTGTAATGCATTTGTTTGTCACTAGTTGGGCATGTGCCAATAATAATCTGTCCATTCCTTAATTGCCATCTCTATTTTGTCTGATTTTTTTCTCTTCAGCTGAATAATGGCTTTTTTGCATGAAAAAAAAATAGTTTTTACTATTAGACATGTAAAGGGAAGAGAGAGTGAATGTATTGGACTTTGTAAGCCTAAAAGGAATATTTGGATCCCTCTACTAAATAAGGGCTATGTACGATATAGAGTAATCATGTAGTGGAAGATACTTGCAAGTCATAGATTTGTAGGCAGGAGGATCTGTTACTCCCTGTATCTAGGCTGAATGTAAAATCCTTTATGTTGTATTAATGGGGGTGATAACTATTTTTATTTGCTGATGATAATACTTGGTTTCTAATAAAGTGTCCTAGGCTCTAGTGAGAACTGTCTACTTTTAATTGCCAATGACTCCCTTTCCCCTCTTCCTGATATGCTCTTGGCTAGCTTTTTATAGGTTAATGCTTTTTTCTGAAACATGTCACCACTTTAAATGTGTTCATTTGGGTGTGAACGTAAAAAGCCTGGATCAAGAGCACATCTCATATGCAACATGCATCAGCTCCTACTCCGTCTGGATGACTAGAACTGTTGGAAGATTGTGACGTCTTAAACCCTGGGTTTTGCTTTTGAAATAAGGTTTGAAATACTGTTCATTGCATTAAAATTTGTGTGTTTTTGCTTTGTGAGCCCAGCACCAGGTTTTGGAAATGCCTGTATTGTGAAAGCAAATCTGAACTCTTTCTGAGCCTTTTTCGTTGTCAGAAATAGAATTGCTTTCCATCAGCCTCCAGAAAATTGTGTATCTGGAGTCGAAGAGATTTAACAGCACGAATCCAGATTTTTCATTGTAATTGTTTTTTAAATGCTAATGTTTGTAAAGCACCTTCAGTTCCTTGGATGAAAGGTGCTATATTCTCAGTGTAAATTAATAAAAAGATTATAGGAAGTTTGTCAGAAAATTTTATCTGATGCATAGTCTGTAGCATGTCCCGACCAAAAGTTAGCATTTTATATAACACAATTTAAACTAAAAAATGCTTATTCCTTCACTTGGTTGCTTGACTAGTAAACAGAAGCGAAACTTTTTCTTGTTTTGCATTTGACTTTGAGCTAAGTGTTCCAGTTCTTTAAAGGAAGTAGTCATTGTTATGTCCTGGACCCCATGCCCAGAACCATGCATCACGAGATGTCACAACTCTTTCAATTATGTGTTTACAGTGTGTATTCATGCTGATGAAGTATACAGTAGTAAAACACCCAGAAGCATTTGCAAAGTCCCCTAGCATGGTGTCCGACACAGTAGATGCTTGGGGGACTGTTTGTTCCTTATTCCCCTCTTCTTAATTTTCTATTTCCTTACCAATCAGTTGGTGATTGCCTTTTTTACCCTCAGGAGAGTAAGACTATTCTGACTTGGATCACTCAAATATTTTCTTTATTCAAAACTGCATGAAATTTGTGAAGATTTTTTTGTGTGTATCAACAAAAATACTACGTAAGTATGTTCCACTCAAACCCTGGACATCCACTATTCTCAGCACTCTGCTTTTGGGTATAAATGGGAATGAGATATAAAAGAATACATGGAGGCGTTATGGAATAGCATAAAGAATATAGGCTCTGGGGTCAGATCTATGTAAAAACTCAGCTCTGCCAGGCAGTAATAGCTAACTTAGCTAAATGATGTACATGCCCTATTTTGTGTTTACCTTTACTATGGTTCTATGACTATATTACCTCTTTCTGTGCCCTGCCCCCCTGCCCCTTCAGATGAGGAAACAGACTTAGGATAGGTAACTTGTCCAAGGTTGCATAGGAGAGCTGGAACTTCAACTCCTTTAGGATATGCAAGAGTACATCTTAAACCCTCTTAAGCCATCTGAAGCATTGTTGGTTTTTGTAGCTGTATGATCCTGAGTGAGTTGGGTTCTCTAGATCCTAAAATTCTGTGTCTAAAATAAGAATACCATACAGGGTTAACCTCCAGATTAAAAACAGCACACATAAAGCACCTGGTCCCTGGCCCAAAGCTGCTATTTATTGAGGGCTCACTCTAATATAGTATTTGCCCAAATTAAATGTAGTTGGGAAGTAAGAGTAATCTAAGGCAATAGATAGTTGCTAATATAGTGAGGCTTCTGGAAGTACAACAAATTTGGAGAAGGAAGTGTTTGACATAGGATAGAGTAATTGGGGAAGGCTTAAAAGAGGAAGTGTGAATTAAATGTGAACTGGAATGATGGGATATACATTTCTTATATAGTAAAAACACAGAAGCGGAGATTACTAGAACTTACATGTGACATGAAGATGGGACTTGAGGGTACCTCTTGGGAAGGCATAAGAAATGAAAAGCTACAGCTCTGTTGGCAGAACCATGTATCAGAGAGGAGTTGGCCAATTATGAAAGATCTTGAAAACCACATGGGATTTTAATCCCTATTTTTAAGAAATGTAATGCATGATACTTCAAAATTAGTCTTCTAGTGAGTTGGTGATCCTACCTGGAATCAGACCCCACCTGCCACAGTCTTATCTGAAAGATATTTCTGGTTTTTCCCCCTTCCCTTTCTGGTTTGGTTGACATTGAGACCGTCTGTAGTTTGTTGATTTGGGGATTACATAAAATATGAATTTGGGGAAACCAACAGATGTTCGACATGTTTTTCTTGTCAAAGCCATTTTAACCGACCCCCCTACAATTTACCATCATTGTTTTGTAGAAGGAATATTATTTTTAACATGAAATGTTTAAAAAAAAGGCCATCTCAGAATAAAAATGCCCTTTATGCCAAATAAATTTGGTTTTGTGAAAAACCAGTACCCTAATTTTTGCCATTTGTAAGGGTCTGTGAGAGATTTGTCCCCAAACTGGTGGTGTGATCTACTCTAGGCTGTCACATTGATGCATGAAACATGTTCTAATAAATAGGAAATAGCAAAAGAGAAAGTTTTATGCCTCCTCCCAGCTCCAAATAGATGCCAGGGATCTATCAACAACAACAACAACAACAAAAACCTGTTCACATGGAATGTAGAGAGGCTGTAGAATACATTTAATTAAAGGGAACAATTTTATAAAATGTTAACGAGTTATGTCTTATTTTCAAGGATGATCTTTTTTTTTTTTTAATTTTTTTTTCAACGTTTTTTATTTATTTTTGGGACAGAGAGAGACAGAGCATGAACGGGGGAGGGGCAGAGAGAGGGAGACACAGAATCGGAAACAGGCTCCAGGCTCCGAGCCATCAGCCCAGAGCCTGACGCAGGGCTCGAACTCACGGACCGCGAGATCGTGACCTGGCTGAAGTCGGCCGCTTAACCGACTGCGCCACCCAGGCGCCCCCAAGGATGATCTTAATGTAGAAGATGAACAGTAACATACTGTGCTTATGTGCTGGTAGTCTTGCATGCTTAGGTCTGTCAACAAATGCAGTGAAATTTATTTTTAAATTGATTAGCTGGCATTGAATTTACAATCATCTGCAGTGTCACACGACGGTTAGCACACACTCAAGGATCAATTCTATTTAGCCCTTCCAAAATGGAACATACTGCTTTTAGTTATGGCATCAATTCTGTTTGCAGTGATGATTTTTCTTTCATGGTAATTTTTAAAATCTCTTGCTTTCTTGGAAGCCAGCACCCAAGCTTGTGATTTTTTCTGCAGAGGACTGAGCATCTGAAACATGCTTTATTTTGGTAGACTCTTACAGTTTTCTTGCTGGATCCTCAATGAAGGGTATCTGTGAGCTGTGAGACCATTTCAGCATGATGTAGAGTCAGGGACCGCATTGAGGTGGTTCAAAATGAAGCTCGTTTTGGAGTTACCTCACCGTCGCACCTGCCAGAGGAGTTTGGGAAATTGCAGTGCTTGGCTGTTGGTCCTGGCGTGGTGCAGTGTTGGGGGGCGCCAGCAGGTGTGTGGAATGCAGGACGCAGAGCCAGGAGAACCTGCCGGCAGGTGTCTGGCGCCGGAGATGCAGTTTCTACTTTTCAGCGCACGGTGGCGCTTAAGTCTCCCCGGCGCTGCTAGCAGTCTCTAAGGCACCTCCGCCGCCACCTGCAGTCTCAACCAAACTCTAGGTGGCGGGATGTGACGGCCCGAGCGTCCAATCGAGCGCCAGGCTTTCGGCTACACTACAGTTCTAGCCAATGGGAGCCGAGGAGAGGCGCGGAGGAGGCGGGCCCCGCGGCATGCCAGGCAGAGGCGCGAGGCCCTCCTCCCGCCTCTCCGCCTACTCCAGCCTCCGCCGCCTCAGCTTCCCGAGCGAGCCCTGCGGCCGCCGGAGCAGCTCCCGCGGCGGAGCAGGAGCCGGATGGTCAGAGGAGCCCGGCAGCCCCAGCAGCCGAGGAGTCGCCTGGCCCCCAGGTGGGGCGGGGGCTGAGTCGAGGTCGGGGTTAGGGATGGGGTCGGGGCGCGGGAGCGGGCCCACGGGCAGCGGCTCGGGGCCGTGAAGCATTCGGGGCTCCGGGAGGGGAGGGGGGTTCAGGCTGAAGGGGGGGGGGGTCCACGGGGCGCCCAGGAGCGGGGGAGCGGGCTGCGCGGCGATCGCATCCTCGAGGCCGGACGAGAGGGGCGTGTGAGGGAAGGGTCGCCGCGGGGTGAGGCTGGGGGCGCCGGGCAGGGAGGGGCAGGGCGTGCGCGCCCCGTGGAAGGGCCGTGGAATGCGGGGGGCGCGGGGCCTGGAGGGGCGGGGCTCAGGGGGGCAGTGCACGCTCGGGAGGGGGTGGGCACGGGAGAGGGGAGGCCGGAGGGGCTTGCGGGGGTGACGAGGCAGACAATGAGTAGGTGGAGGTGGGTGGTTTTGGGGAGCGGGGCTGTGACGAATAGGAGCTGAGAATGGAGTGAGGGACTAGAAGGGAGAGCAGGGTTTGGGCAGAGCAGACATTAGGGGAACTGTGAGTCCCAGGATTGCTTGGTCTTGGTAAATAGGGGAAACAGAGCATAAGGCATTTGTAAGGTCAGGTATGAGCCTAGCGAGCCTATGGCCCTAGAGGGTGGTGGTACGTTCAGATCTTGACTGGCACAGTAGGACCAGGAGATGTGTTCTTGTATATTACTTTTAGTTACCATCTTATTTGTTTGGTCTGTAGACTGACTGGCACGGTGGAGAAACCACCTCGAAAACGGAAAAGCAGGTAAGGCAAAATGCCTTCCTATTTTGCTTCGTGTTTTTCCATTTGCTTGGCTTCACCTGTGCCATACTGCATAGTTACACACGGTCGGTAGATGAAGTTTTTTATTTAGCTCCTTTCCTTAACGAGTATAACTGCATCCAAGGTCTTTCTTTTTGAGGAGTTCAGAGTACTACCCTGTACCATTTGTGTGTATGTATGTAAGATTATATGGGAAAGAGACATGGGTAATTGAGAAATCTTAGTTTTTACTTTATTTTTTTAAGTTTATTTATTTTGAGAGAGAGAGAGAGAGAGAGAGAGAAGACAGCACACACGTGAACAGGTGAGGGGCAGAGAGAGAGGGAGAGAGAGGATCCCAAGCAGGCTCTGCACTGTCAGCACAGAGCCCCATATTGGGCTCAATCTCACAAACCCATGAGCTGAGCTGAAATCAGGAGTCCCTTGCTTAACTGACTGAGCCCCCCAGGCACTCCCTTAGTTTTTTTCTTTAGCTGTAATTTCAACCTCTCCACCACCTCTATTTAAAATGCTAATGTTGGGGCGCCTGGGTGGCTTAGTAGGTTAAGCAGCCGACTTCGGCTCAGGTCATGATCTCACGGTCTGTGAGTTCAAGCCCCGTGTCCGGCTCTGTGCTGACAGCTCAGAGCCTGAAGCCTGTTTCAGATTCTGTGTCTCCCTCTCTCTGACCCTCCCCTGTTCATGCTCTGTCTCTCCCTGTCTCAAAAATAAATAAAACGTTAAAAAAAAATTAAAAAAAAAATGCTAATGTTTGGGGCGCCTGGCTGACTCAGTCTGTAGAGTGTGCTACTCTTGATCTTGGAGTCCTGAGTTCGGGCCCCACCTTAAGCATAGAGCTTACTTATAAAAAATAAATAAAATATATTTAAAAAGTTATTGAGCATCTACTGTGTGCTGAGTATTATGCGCAAGTGCTTTATATGTATTATCTTCTGTAATCTTTTTTTTTAATGTTTATTTTTGAGAGGAAGAGCATGAGTGGGGGAGGGGCAGAAAGAGAGGGAGACAGAGACAGAGGATCTGAAGCAGGTTCTGCGCTGACAGCAGAGATCTCGATGTGGGACCCAAACTCATGAACTACAAGATCATGACCTGAGCCGAAGTCAGATGGTTAACCAACTGAGCCACCCAGGAGCCCCATATCTTCTGTAATCTTGAAACACCCCAAGGAAGTATGTATCATAAGTTATCACTGTTTTGCAGAAGAGGGAACTGAGGCACAGAGAGGCCAAGATCACTCACTCATCTAATAAATGATAGAAACCAGATCTGAATCCAGGCGATCTGGCTCCAGAGCTTAAGCTCTTACCCATTATACTATACTGCCTCTAATAAACATACAATTGAAAATAGATTTTCTTACTGCTTCTTTCTTTTATCATTGTACATGGTATGTAGAGTCTAATAAACAATCAAACCATAGGGAACTAGAAACAGGGGCCTTAAGGAGTCCACAAACAACTGAATTATTCCTTGACTAATGAAGAAGAGCATGCATCCATCCCACAAACTTTTTTGTGTGCATTCCACATGTCAGATACTATGTAGCAGTTCTGTGTGGTCATTAGAAGGGTTCTTTTTCACAGATACAGGCCTAGAGAGAAAATAAGCTACAGTAGTGAGGATGGGACCAGTAGGCCGCCTGTCATAGTTAATACTTGGTAAGTTACTGATGTTAGTACACAGAAAACCTCAACAGTAAGTAGGTATGAAGTAATGGTGGAAATGCTGTCAGTTAAAGTTCCTTTGTCACTCTAGGCCTGTGCTGTTCAATATGGTAGCTATGTGCGGCCATAAAACACTTGAAATGTGGCTCACATTACTGAGGAACTGAATTTTAAATTTTATTATTATCATTTTTAATGTTTATTTATGTTTGAGAGAGAGAGAAAGATTGGGGGAGGGGCAGAGAGAGAGGGAGACAGAATCCAAAGCAGACTCCAGGCTCCGAGCTGTCAGCACAGAGTCTGATGCAGGGCTCAAACTCACAGACTTTGAGATCATAAGCCTTGAGATCAAGTCAGACGCTTAACTGACTGAGCCACTCAGGTGCCCCTGCATTTTAAATTTTATTAATTATAATTAATTTAAATTCAGAAAGTGGTACTTGACTCACTGGAAGGTATGTTTGGAACAATTTGGGCATGGGGATCTACTTTTTCATCTGGAAGTTTTATGAAATCTGTATACAAGTCCCGTATTTCCAGTGAAAATTTAATGTCCGAAACAAGATGTGCTTGAAGTAAAAATGCACATCAGATTTCAGGTGAATATGAAAAAAATGAATGTGAAATTTCTTATTTACTAATTTTTGTAGTGATTAGATGATGAAATCATTTTAGGTCTAGTGGGTAAATAAAAGTATTACTAAAATTATTTTCACTTTTTTCTTTAACTTTTTCTAACATGGCTATTCAAAACTTAAAAGCTGTATATATGGCTTATATTAAATTTCTTTTGGACAGACTTTAGCTCTCATTACCCCACTTCCAGTCTCTTGGAGTGGCCTCCTGACTGCGTTCTCTACCTTAAATCTGTAATTCATTCATTACAAGTTGATCTTGTAATTCCCCTGTTTAAATCCTTCTGTGGTTCCCCATTGCTTATTGAACATAATTCAGACTTTTGAGCCCAATCATAAAAAGAGACTGCCTTTCTCTTCTCCCTGTCTTCCCAGCCACAGTTGAATACTGTGGCCATGGAAATTCTCAATAATGGATCTATTAAATATCTACTATTAAGTGACTTAACTTTCTGCTGAATCCTGCACTATGAATTAATTGCTGAATGTAACTCTGTGTTCTGTTTGCCATTCCCAGAACTTATATACTCTCTTTGCTTTGGGTTTTTGCACATGATTTCTCTTTCTCTCTGGATTACTTTCTCCTTGCTCCTTGGCAGGCTCCCTCTAAGACTTAGCTCATATGTCACATCCTGTGTGCAGACTTTCCCAACCTCTCCTTCACCTTATTTGCTCCCATAATAGCTTGTACATACACCTAAGGGTAATGGTTTGGGCTGCATTTGAATCCTAGCTCTGTCAAGTACAAGTTATGAGATCATGTATAAGTTAATAAACCTCCTTGAGCCCCAGTTTCCTCATCTGTATATGGAAATAATAAAAGTTCAAACCAGGGGCTCCTGGCTGGCTCAGTCGGTAGAGCATGCAACTCTTGATCTCTTGATCTCAGGGCTGTGAGTTCAAGCCCCACGTTGGGCATAGAAAAAAAAATTTTTTTAGGGGCGCCTGGGTGGCTCACTCGGTTAAATGTCTGACTTTGGCTCAGGTCATGATCTCATGGTTTGTGGGTTCAGGCCCGTGTTGGGCTCTATGCTGACAGCTCAGAGCCTGGAGTCTGCTTTGGATCCTGTGTCTCCCTTTCTGTCTGTCTCTCCCCTGCTTGTGTTCTTTCTCTGTCTCTCAAACATGAATAGACATTAAAAAAATAAATAAAATACTTAAAGAATAATTAAGAAAGAAATAGTCCAACCTTCAAGGGGTTGTAAAGTGCTTAGTACGGCGCCTGGCACATAGAAAATACACAGTAAATTTTATATGAAAAAGCAGCCATCAAATACCTTTATTTCCCACCCCTTTTCTTTTTTTTTTTATTTTAAAAAAAAAAATTTTTTTTTTCAACATTTTTTATTTATTTTTGGGACAGAGAGAGACAGAGCATGAACGGGGGAGGGGCAGAGAGAGAGGGAGACACAGAATCGGAAACAGGCTCCAGGCTCCGAGCCATCGGCCCAGAGCCTGACGCGGGGCTCGAACTCACGGACCGCGAGATCGTGACCTGGCTGAAGTCGGACGCTTAGCCGACTGCGCCACCCAGGCGCCCCCCCACCCCTTTTCTAAATATTTACAGGCTAAAGGATCAAAAATAAGGTATTAAGGTAAAGAAGAAATGAGAAAAGAATAATAAAATTAAACCAGTGGCAAAAAACTGTTTTAAACCAGTGGCAAAGTTGGTATATAGACTAGAAAATACTGCACAGTCACTAAAGGTGGGTTCCATATTTGGCTCTGAGTTTCCTCAAGCAAAGCAAAGAAGAAAATAAAGCTCAACTTCCAGATCCATGGTGTTTATAAAACCAAACACATGTTGTTTAAGAGAAACACAACTTTTTTTGAGGGTTAGTTTGAGAGAAATTTTTCTCAGGGGTCTTCATAGTGGGGACACTGGTTTTGTAAGGGGCAGAATCCCTGTGATAAACATAGTAGTGAGTTTTTAAAGATTGCTTCTTATAATGCTTTAAAAAATTTTTTTTAATGTTTTATTTATTTTTGAGACAGAGGGAGACAGAGCATGAGTGGGGGAGGGGCAGAGAGAGAGGGAGACACAGAATCTGAAGCAGGCTCCAGGCTCTGAGCTGTCAGCACAGAGCCCGACGCAGGGCTCGAGCCCATGAACCGTGAGATCATGACCTGAGCCGAAGTCGGACGCTTAACCAACTGAGCCACCCAGGCGGCCCAACTTCTTGTAATGCTTCTTAATCCAGGTTCATATGATGCCAGTGAACATTCTCCAAAGAGCCAAAGCAGTGTTTAAGTATACAGCTCACTGGTGGCTTGCTTGGCTTGGTTTAGAGATAAACAGGGATGAATAAGCTCCAGGGATTCTGTTTATTCCCAGCATCTAGACTTGTGTCTGGCACTTAGAAAACAGTTGGTTGAATTATTGAATGAATGTGTCCTTAAATACTTCTCTATGAATATTATTTTTTTAATTAAACATTTTTTTTACTTTTATTTTTTTAGTAATCCCTACACCCAACGTGGGGCTCGTACTCACGATCCTGAGATCAAGAATCCTGTGCTCTTCTGAGTCAGGCACCCCAAATCTATTTTCTTAATCATATTGAGACATTACTTGCCTTTATCATGATTCTCTCTCATTCATGGTGTAATTTTCTTAGGCTACAATTAGGAGTGATTTCATTTTTGCTCTGAAGGCTCATGGAATGTGTGCTTCTGTATTATTATATATAAAATTTTCATTTTGAAATATAAATATCGATAGATATACCCACAGAGTTTTTAAGAGTGTTAAGGGGCTTTGTGACCAAAAAGCTTGAGAGCTGTATAAGAGAACGTATCATACATAAGAAAGACTAATTTTTCCTTAACTCTTAATTCTTGGGATGCTCTTTTAACACTACGTCCCTCCTAGAGGCACCTTTCCTTCCTTTGGGTGTTTGACATTTAAGGGTCCAGAATTGTTACCACCAGGAGTCCCCAGTGTGGGCTGCCTGAATATTGTTTCTTGCAACTAAGTTTTGATCAACATCAGGCAACGATGAATTTTATCTTATATTCTCAGTGAAGAATCATGAGAGCATGTATTTTGCATGTCTGATTAAGGTCAGAGCCTGTGATCAAGTCAGGGTTTTGACCTGAATGGACAGCCAACATAAATCTATGAAGAGATCCTATGGGCAAGACAAGATTTTCCTCAGAAAACAGTCCTGAGATTGCTCTAAAAATAGCAAACAAAATGGCCAGTTAAGGCCCTAAAGATGGATTATAGGGAAAAGATGTAATGGTCATAGCCAGATTTTTTTTTTTTTTATAGCTGGTGTTATCAGTTGCATACTGTGGTCATAAAAATTCTCAGTATCAAATGAAATGACTTTGTAATGAACACTTCCAGATGAATTAATTGTTGAATTTGGTCTTAAGCGTCCCTTTGAGTTGGACTGCTGTGTAGAGTTGTTGACTATTATACCATATATCCTATTAATGTTTGGAAAACTGTTGCCGAAAGTATCATTTTTATTTTTGGATACTTGCTCTTAAGTCATAGTGACTGAGGTTTTTTTTTTTTTTTTTTCCCTTAAGTTTTTATTTAAATTTTAGTTAGTTAACATATAGCGTAATATTAGTTTCAGGCGTACAATTTAGTGATTCGACACTTCTGTACATCACCCAGTGCTCACCACCACAAGTTACCCTCCTTAATCCCCGTCATCTGTTTCACCCATCCCCCACCCACATCCCTCCACGTCATCTTTTTTTTTTTTCTCCTCCACGTCATCTTTTGAGAACATTCCTGGTGTACACCAAACTATAAGGATGTTTTTTAAAAAATTAAGGTAATATGAGATAAGCATTTCATATACTACTGTTACTAATTTCGTGTGTATTTCTTTCCTCACTAAAACTTTTATTTCTTTATCTTAGTTCATCTTTGTATCCCTAGCACTGAGTGGGTGCTCAATAAAACTATAGCGAAACAATAAATGAATTAGTAGCAAGAAGGAGTTCGTGTAGGATGAGGCTTTAGTGGTTCAAAATACTATGCCACTATTTAAGGACCCTGATAAACTGTACTAGACCAAGAGGAGTTTTAAGATTAGGAAACTTGATCTCTCTGGTTTTGGAAAATTGTGAAAACTTCAACCTGTTGCTTCGTAATGTTTGGATTATGAGTTAGAGCATCTTCCAGATCCTATTAGGAATAAGACCCATTTGTTTGGATATGATTCATGTTGATTAAAGCTTTACTGTGTGATTTGGGGGGCTTTTTTTTTTTAGTGATTAAAGCAAAGAGATGTAAACATTTTGATGGAATATGTAATTTGTCTGCATTACATTTGTATTCTAAAAACTTTATTTTATTTTTTAAAGTAATATTTATTTTTAGAGAGAAAACATGTGAGCAGGGGAGGGGCAAAGAGAGAAGGAGAGAGAGAATCCCAAGCAGAATCTGTGCTGTCAGCGCAGAGCCCCACATGGGGCTCGATCTCACAAACCCAACTGTGAGATCATGACCTGAACCGATATCAAGAGTTGGATGTTTAACCAATTGGGCCACCCAGGTGCCCCTTTAAAAACATTTAAATGCTTTCTAGTCCTGGGTACCAAGGATATAGACATGATTAAGGTTTGGTCCCTGCTGGGTAAATCTCATATAGTAGAGAAGGCAGACCCAAACAATGGGAAAGTGTAATGACTTTGTATGTATACAAAGGGTTTTAGTAATTCTGCATACTGGTAGTCAGGGCACTTTCCACAGACATTTCATCTAAGCCTTGGAGGTTTTCAGGAGGTTACTTTGGTGGTAGTGTGACTATTGAAATGACAGAGTAGACCCTGGATATAGATGGACTAATGCTGAGGACTTAAGTGAGCTGAACTCAGGACCTAAACCAGGTCAGTGTCAGGTATGGAAAGGAAGGTGCTTTTCAGAGTTCTGTGCTGTGGTGTCAATTTTTAGAGATTAAGCAGTGGTTCCCAACAAAGGCAACTTTGCCTCCCGGAGCCATTTGGCAATGCTGGAGACATTCTTGCTTGTTACAACTAAGGGCATCTGGTGGGTAGAGGCCAGAAGTGCTGCTGAACACCCTACAATATATAGAATAGCCTCCCACATTGAAGAATTATCCAGCCCAAATTGTCAGTCATGTTGAAGCTGAGAAATCCTGGATTAGGGTCTAATCTCAGCTCTTCCAAATACTAGCTTTGGGCTCTAGAACAAATTATGGATTTAATCTTTCTGAACCTGAACTTTTACAAAGTGCAGGTATTGACAGTACTTACTTTGTAGGGTTACTAGCCTCCTCTAATAGCATATAGACCATGTGAGTGCAGAGATTTTTGTCTATTTAAAAAATAGATTTAATGGTGTAATGAATGTAAAGTACTTGATAAGTTACCTGACATGTTAAAGATTCAATAAATGATACCTGTTAACTATCATTAGTTTAAATATTTTTATTTTGCCTTTCCTTCTAGCCTTTTTAAGAACATCTTTATTGAGGTATTATTTATGTTTTAAAAAAGTATGCCAATTTTAAGTATGCAGTTTGATGACTTTGGACAAGTGTATTCAGCTGTGTAATCACGATTTTGAGCATCACCATTGCTGCCCTCCCGAAACCACTGATCTTTTTTCTCTATTGTTATACCTTTATCTTTTCTGAAATTTCATATAAGTAAATCATTCATTAGATAGTCTTGTGTCCACTTGGTATAACACTGTTGAGATTCATTCATGTTCTTGTTTGTAACTGTAGGTAACTTCTTATTGCTGAGGAACATTCCGTTGTATGATTTTACCACAATTTACGCATTTGCCAGTTGGCAGACATCTGGCTCGTTTCTGGTTTCTAATATGAATACAACTGTTAATGAACATTTGAGTTAAGACTTTGGGCAGATATGTTTTCATTTCTCTTGAGTAAATGCCTATGAGTATACTTGCTGGGTCTTATGGTAAGTGAATGTTTAACTTCTTAAGAAGTTGCCATACTGTTTTCCAAAGTGACGGCACCATTTTGCATTCCTACCAGCAATGTTTGGGATTCCATATGCTCCATATTCTTGCCAATATTTGGTATTATCTTTCTTTTTCTTTTAAACATCTTTGTCGAGGTATAATGGCATACAGTAAGACTCACATATTTAAAGTGTACAGTTAAAAAGCATTAAAAAAATTTTTTTAATGTTTATTCCTTTTTGAAAGACAGAGAGAGACAGAGCACAAGCAGGGGTGGGGTGGAGAGAGAGGGGGACACAGAATCTGAAGCAGGCTCCAGGCTCTGAGCTGTCAGCACAGAGCCCAACGTGGGGCTTGAACTCACAGACCCGCAAAATCATGACCTGAGCCGAAGTCGGATGCTTAACCGACTGAGCCACCCAGGCTCCCCTAAAAAATGTTTTTTTAATTTAGCCTGAGAGAGAGAGTGTGTGTGTGTGCGCACAATTGGGAGGGGACAGAGAATCCGAAGCAGGCTCTACACTGAGGTCATGACCTGAGCCAAAGTCGGATGCTCAACCCACTGAGCGATCTAGGTACCCCTAAGTTTTGACACATGTGTATACCCTTGAAATCATGTGTATACATGTATATACCTTTAAAACCATCGCCATTGTTTGCTGTTCTAGGGGTGTATGGTGATATATATCATTATGTTTTTAATTTGCCTTTCCCTAATGACTAATCTTGTTGAGTATCTTTTCATGTATTAATTTGCGATTCATAAAACTTCTTCTGTGAGTTTTCTTTTCAAATCTTTTGCCCATTTTTTAAAAATCAGTTGTTTGTCTATGTATATAGTTAAAAGGGTTCCTTTATGTATTCTGGGAATAAAGTATTTATCAGATCTATGTTGTGCAGATGTTTTTCCCCAGTGTATGGCTTGCCTTTTCCTTTTCTTCACAGTATCTTGAGCTTTTAGCTTGAATAATAGGTTGGATGGGAACATTTTTAATTGAGACAACAGAGACAGGAGCAAGTTTGGAAGGGTAAGATTATGAGTTTATTTTGACCGTATACAGTGTAAAGTGCTTCAGTGAACACTGTCTCTCATCAGGCAGGTGAAAACATGGGTCTGGAGCTGAGAAGGGAGAGAGTAGGGCTTTAGGTATAGACTTGGAAGTCATCAGTAAATACTTAGTTATCCCGGTCATGGAATGGAATAACAGAGGGGGACCACTTCGAGTGAAATGTGAAGAGTAGAGTGTCCGAAAACCAGGCTGTGGAAGTAGACCAGACTGCTTTCTGTCTTTTGGATGTTCTATCTTTGCAGTATTGTCTGTCCTTTGCAGTCTTTCTGTATGTAGTCCTCAAACAAATAGTGTTTATCTCTGGGAGATAGATCTCTGTACTCTGGTGAGAAACTGAGATTCTGGAGGGAGTTATGTTGAAAACGAGATGAACACTTTCCAATTTACACTGAAACACAGGAATGTCCTCTACTTAGAGTGTTTCTGTGTGATAGTGTTTGCCTTAGCAACGTCCCTACAGAAATGCAGTGGTGTTGGTAAAGCTGTTTCTTCCAGCCTGTGTCAGTGAAAACCTAAGGACATAGCACCAAAATTCGGTTCTGTAAAAACAGATTCTGCAGGAGCCCAAGGTGGTACAGTCAAAGTGGTCAGCATTTTCATGGTAATACTGTACTCGAGTAAAACCTAGACAGGCTAAAGCGGTGATTATTTATTTATTTATTTATTATTAGTTTTTAAACATTTATTTATTTTTGAGAGACAGAGAGAGACAGAGCATGAGCAGGGGAGGGGGAGAGAGAGAGAGAGAGAGGGAGACACAGAATCCGAAACAGGCTCCAGGCTCTGAGCTGTTTGTTAGCACAGAGCCCGATGCGGGGCTCGAACTCACGAACTGCGAGACCATGACCTGAGCTGAAGTCAGATGCTCAACCGACTGAGCCACCCAGGTGCCCCAAGCAGTGATTTTTAAGTGTGTTAAAAAAAGGAGCCCAAAGGTTCATTGGGACTAATTCGAGGACTCCTCGGAAGGCAGGATGTCAGAAGTAGGCAGAAGAAAGTGAAACAGCCTAGCCTGTAAGGCTCCACTTCTACTTTATATGTGTATGTATATGTATTTTTAATATGGAAAATTTCAGATACAGACAATATCGGAACGCTACAGTGAGCTTAAATTGTTCACCCAGCTTCAATGATTATAAGCTAAATCCCGTTTCATCTGTATACCTTCCTACTCTACCTGAACCATAGTTTTCATCTGTAAATGTGTTAGTATGTGTTGTTGAAAGATCAAGGACTCTTTTAAAACACATTACCACAATACTATTGACAATAACTTAAAAATATTCCCTTAGTGTTATCAAATATCTTATCAGTGTTCAGATTTCTACATTTGGCTAATCATTTTTTAAAATATGTGTTTGTTCAAAGATTCAGATCAGGTTTGTAACTTGCAATCTTTTTGATTAGCTCTCACATTTATTTACTTAAATTTTATTTTATTTTTTTTTTTATTTGAGAGAGAGAGAGAAGGCGAGAGTGAGCAGGAGAGGGATAGAGAGTCTTCAGGCTGAGCATGGAGCCTGATGTGGGGCTTGATCCCATCACCCCGGGATCATGACTTGAGGTGAAATCAAGAGTCGGATGCTCACCCCACTGAGCCATCCAGGCACCCTTCACAGTTTTTTAAATCTGTAGTTTTCCCACTCTGTTTTCCCCCATGCTGTTTATTTGTTGAAGGAACCATGTTCATTATTAAGAGTTTCCCACAATCTGAATTAAAAAAAAATTTTTTTTTAACATTTATTTATTATTGAGAGACAGAGACAGACTGTGAGCAGGGGAGGGGCAGAGAGAGAGGGAGACACAGAATCTGAAGCAGGCTCCAGGCTCTGAGCTGTCAGCACAGAGCCCGATGCAGGGCTTGAACCCACGAGCCGCGAGATCATGACCTGAGCCGATGTTGGATGCTCAACCGACTGAGCCACCCAGGCTCCCCAAAGCTACTATATACTTTCTATAGGAGAGAATAGCCTAGAAAAAATTGTGGGTAATAGATTACTAATGGAGGGGCGCCTGGGTGGCTCAGTCGGTTGAGTGTCCGACTTCAGCTCAGGTCACGATCTCTCAGTCCGTGAATTCAAGCCCCGTGTTGGACTCTGTGCTGACAGCTCAGAACCTGGGGCCTGCTTCGGGTTCTGTGTCTCCCTCGCTCTCTGCCCCTCCCCCACTCATGCTCGCGCTCTCTCTCTCTCTCTCTCTCTCTCTCTCTGTCAAAAATAAATAAACATATAAAAAAATTTAAAAATATATATTACTAATGGAAAAATCTTAATGGAGCAACCTGTTCAGAACTTTCTTTATTTTTTTTAATGTTTATTTATTTTGAGAGAGAGAGAGAGACAGAGACAGAGTGTGAACCAGGGGAGGAGCAGAGAGAGAGGGAGACAAAGAATCTGAAGCAGGCACCAGGCTCTGAGCTATCAGTACAGAGCCCGACGTGGGGCTTGAACTCAGAACCATGAGATAATGACCTGAACCAAAGTCGGATGCTTAAGTGACTGAACCACCCAGGCGCCCCTTGTAACTTTTTTTAAAACTACCAAGGTGGATAAGTTAAAAAGATATCCATAAGTTAGTAAGTTAGTTGACCATGTAGTAGATACAGATTACATTTAACAAAATCAGGTAACCAAGAAATGTTACAATATTTTAATTCCTTCAAATGAAATTAAATCCAACCTTGGGACATGTGCTCCCCCCACCCCTAATCCACCAAACTGATGAGAAAAATTCAATCTCAGTGATTAAGAATGGGTATCCATCCCTCCTTAGGGTGGTACAGGAATCTGAGGAACCAGGCAAAGGGTGAAAGGTTCGTTTTCAGTCCATAATGGCTGTGACTGGTAAGCATGTTGTGTAAGAGGATATGTGGTTCCTTGAAGTTCGGTGGCTGTAACAGGGCCAACTTTAGGCACACGGATTTTTACTAGGTGTGGGGATTCTGGTGTAGAAGTGTCAGCTTTCCTGGGTACAGCACACACCCATCTCCCTCTGAGGACCTGTCATTTATCTAGAGCCCTGGCAGGAAGTGGGCTTGCAGGCCTCTTCTTTTTGTGGGTCCCAAAGAATTCCTTCCCCTTACCAAACAGTTCACTCCTTTTTTCTTCTCGTTTCTACCTTCGTGCCCTCAAAGGTATTGTAGTTCCCCCCCTCCCCTCAGCATCATCTCCTCAAGGAGCTCACATTTTCAGAAAACAAAAACGAACCTCCCTTGAGGCAAGGACCGTCTTCTTGGGGTCTGGGGAATACAGTGAAAACAAAACGTCCATTGATGTCTTAATAACTATCCAGCTCCTTTTTTTTACATTCACCAATTCTTTTAGTCTCTGTAGTGGTTTTAAAGACTGTCCACAGATTCTTTGATTCTCCTTTCTTTAAAAGATGGAGCTTAATTCTCCTCTCCTTGAGTGTGGGCTGGACTTTGTGCCGTGGAAGTGATGAGACCTCACTTCCCAAATCAGGTCGTCAGGAGACTTTGGTTTGTTTCTTTCCTTCTGTCTCTCATCACTCCCTCTGAAGGAGGCTGGCTGCCATGATGTGAGACGGCCCTGGACAGACAAGAGTCACTTGCCACGTTGTGGGGACAGGCAGTCAATGGTGAGGACCACATGGTAAGGAAGAGAGACTGCCAGCCACCAACCACATGAGTGAGCTTGGAAAGGGATCCTGAATTAGTTGAGCCTTGAGATGACTACCGCCCTGGCCAAAAGCTTGACTTACTATCCTGGCTTTACAAGGGCTGAGTTATATGAGCCTGTGATTTTTTTTGGCGGGGGAGGGAGGTAGTCTCTTTTCTTTCCACACTGGCTCTATTGTACCCAAGGGATGAATCTCTGGCTAAGTTTTCTCTCCTTCTGGATAGGTCTCTGATGGGCACTGTGTGCCTGTGTGTCTGTATATGTGTTTTGGAAGCAGCTGTCTTTTGATTAAAGGCATTGCAGGACAGTTTACTTTTAGGCAGTGATGTGTGCCTGTTGTAATAGCTGAATCTCTACCCATTTGCTTTTCTCTTCGGAGTCCCTGGTCTTTTGTCCCACAGATTGGGAGGTAGTCCCATGCTCATGTTCACTCTTATTAAGATAAGAGCCAGAAGGTCGTAGCCCAGTGAAATTCACTTTTCCTCTGCCTGGTATCTGTCACCAGGTTTTGAACTTTTTTCCTACCCCTTCTTGGCTGTCTGGGAAGAGTGGACAGATCACACTTAGGTAAGCTACTGATGGTTAATTTTATGTATCAACTTGACTCGGTCACGGGGTGCCTAGACATTTGGTCAAATATTATTTTGGCTGTGTGTCAGGATGTTTTTGGATGAGAGTAACGTTTGAATTTGTGGACTGAGTAAGGTAGCTTGCCCTCCCCGAGTTGGGTTGGCCTCATTCAATCAGTTGAAGACCTGAGAAGAACAAAAAGGCTGGATAAGGGGGAACTTATCCAGTCCTGCCAGACTGCTTGAGTTGGGATATTAGTCTTCTCTTGCCTTTGGACTCAAGCTGAAACCTTGCTCTTCTTGGGTCCCGAGCCTGCTGGCTCTCAGACTGGAACTTATACCATAAACTTTCCTGGTTCTCAGGCTTTCAGACTCCAACCAATACTACACTGTTGGCTCTCCTGGGTCTCAGCTTGTTGACTGCGGATCTCGGGACTTTTTGGCCTCCATAATTGCATAATCCAGTTATTATCCAGTCTCTCTATGTAGACACACAATTACACATCCTGTTGGTTCTGTTTCTCAGGATAACTCTAGTATATAAGCCTTGTCTTTTTAATTTTTTAAATTTTTATTATTTTTTTAAAGTAGGCTTCACACCCAGCATAGATCCCAATGAGGGGCTTGAACTCACCTGAGATCAAGACCTGAGCTGAGATCAAGAGTCAAACTCTTAACCAACTGAGCCACCCAGGCGCCCCAAGCCTTGTCTTTTTTTATGGCCTTCTTTTGTCTCATCCCTGGTTTGCCAGAGTGCTCCTAAACTTGTCATAGCTTCTGCACAATGAGCTGTGGGTTCTCTTCATGGATGCAGTCTGCTGTAAATGGCCATCTTCACCACAAGCTCAGCAAAAGAAATGCTTGTGTTTTTGTAAACTTGGCAGTTGTTTTGGAAACATTTCACACTAAGGCTAGGCATCATTCTTTTTTTTTTTTTTTTTCTTTTTTAGTATTTTTTTTTAATGTTTATTTTTGAAAGAGAGAGACCGAGTGTGAGTGGGGGAGAGACAGAAAGGGAGACACAGAATCTGAAGCAGGCTCCAGGTTCTGTGCTGTCAGCACAGAGCCCAACGCGGGGCTCAAACCCACGCACGAACTGTGAGATCATGACCTGAGCTGAAGTTGGACATTTAACCAACTGAGCCACCCAGGTGCCCCTGCACATCATTTCTTTATATTCTTATTTTGCAGTTGGGTTTCTTTTTCCAGGCTCTCTCCATATATTCTGTGGGCCTCAGAAGCATATGTACCTGTTTGGCAGTATTCTAGAAGTTCTTCCTGGATGAAGGAACCCATGATGAGAGTGTTCCCACATGGTTTCCCAAAAGTGTGCAAAGTGGCAATCAGAACTTTTAAAGTTTTATTTGTTTGTTTGTTTGTTTGTTTGTTTATTTATTTATAAAGTAATCTCTATGCCCAGTGTAGGGCTTGAACTCATGACCCTGAGAACAAGAGTCATATGCTCTTCTGACTGAGCCAGCCAGGTGCCCCAGAATGTTTAAATTATTGTGATAATTTCCAAACTCTAGCATTATCTATATGTTTTTAGAGAACAGCTGCTGAAAATAAAGATTTTAGATTTAGAACAGTTGCCATTAGCCTGTCTTTCCAACAATAGATAAGCAAGTCATTTATCTATTGTGGTGACTCCTGGCTGGTGATGAGAAATTGTCATCAATGAGTAAGAGGATTCTTACTTTTTTATAAAATAGGAATATGCATCTGTATTGTCTTAAACCAGTTTTAAGTTATTAAGATACAAGCTGAAAAGAAGGGGAATGCTCTTCATAATTTATAAGAGAATTATAGAATGGGTACTGGAAAAATTAGTTATTGAATCCAGCCATAGGCACAGTAGGAGAAATCCTACGTAACATAACAGAAAAGGAAGTCCTTTAAAATTCCTCAGTCTTGGTCTTTTCAGATATGGCTTACTTACATGTTTACTAGTAATTGATATGTATTTTGTATTTCCTAAGAATTTTATCTAAATTAAATATCTCATGTACCTGCTATTGCATATTTTATACGCCCTTGTACAAAATACCAATGGCATCTAGTAGAGGTTATAGTGAATTCAAAGTACTTCTATCATTATTGATTTTTCTTAATAATCAGATAATAAAACCACAGCAATTGTTATATAGGTGGCCACAGAATTTTTACTCTTAAAAAGAGGGTCTTATACTTGAAAACATTGGAAACTACTGGATTTAGGTATTTTTGGATCTATTTCTAGCTCTGATAGGTGGGAAAGGAACTGTAGCTTAAGGATGGAGTCTGTAAGGGCGTGTGTAAAGAGCATCACAGAACATGCTGGTGAAATCCCCAGGGCTTTGGCTGGTTTCTTAGTCACTCCTTTTTCTTTTTTTTCCCACGTGCCCTAGGGGTTTGATTCATCTTTTTCCCCCAACATTCATTTGGTAATCTCTTGTTCTCTCTGCCCATAAACCCTTCTTTGAAAGAGAATGCAGGTGCCTCAGCTTTTTCCCTTACTTTGTTAACTCTGAAACTATTTGATGCTTTTTCATTAAAAAAATTTTTTTTTAATGTTTATTTTTGAGAGAGAGACAGAGTGTGAGCAGTGGAGGGGCAGAGAGAGAGGGAGACACAGAATATGAAGCAGGCCCCAGGCTCTGAGCTGTCAGCACAGAGCTCAACGTGGGGCTCAAACCCATGAACCATGAGATCATGACTTGAGCTGAAGTTGGACGCTTAACCGACTGAGCCACCCAGGCGCCCCGATGGCTTTTTCATTTTCAGGGGTTTCTACTGCCAGTAACAATAGGCAATGAAATGAATGAATAAAAATTTATGCATTTGAGAATTTAGAGTTTTATTAAAAGCAAGATGTTTGCCAAACCTTCATTGAAGGGTAAATGAATAAAAGCTCAGTTTTCTAGTAGTTGCTAACTAGTACCTAACCATTTTTTTTTCTCTATTGTTTGGCCCTGAAGATAATTACTTGTAGGCCACTGAAGTCATTTCATCACAGAGGAGGAGAAGCTCCAGGTTAGTTTTCAGTCTCTTCACCCCTTACAGGAAAAGTCTACTTAATAGAACCCAAAAAATAGTATTAAAAAAAAAATCAATTTCGATATATACGGACACGTAGCCTTCCATTGATGTGATAGACTGTATTTTCCAACGATATCTGCAATAGCATCGTTCATTACACATGTTCTACTTACATTGTGACCTTGACGCTCCTCCCATCTAGTGTTGAGATCTGTGTCCCCATCTCTTAATCAGAGCAGGCCTTTGTAACTGCCACCAATAGAGCATGGCTCAGGCAAACCTCTGTGACTTATAGGTTGGGTCATAGAGATGCTGTGTGCTGCTGCCTTCCTCTCTTGGGGTATTCACTTTTGGAACCGAGTTCCCAGGCTGTGCTATGAGGGCTCAAGTGGGAGGCCTGTGTGAGAGAAACCGAAGCTCCTGGCCCTCAGCCCCAGCTGAGCTCCCAGCTGACATCTAGCCTTAGCTCGCCAGCCATGTGAGTGAGCCATTCTAAAAGCAGATCCTAATCCTCCAGATCCCCATCATACTGCCCCTGCGGGTGCCCACTAAGGGCAGAGAAGAGCTGTCCCTGCCAAGCCCTACCCAATTGCAAATTCCCAAGGACAATTAAAGGCTATTGTTTTAAGCCACTAAGTTAGACAACAGAAGATGACTGAATTGGTATTCCATTTTGCCAAAGCTGAGAGAAGAGACCCTGCATATATAAAACTGCTTCAACTTACAAACAAGATGTGTTTCTACCTTCAGGACCACTGTCTGTATCATAAAAGAAAAAAAAATAGATTCTGTGTCCTGTTCCCTTATAGATTTTTATCTCATAGGCTTTCACTTTCTGTATTTATTAAATTATGTGTCTTTTTTTTAATGTTTATTTTTGAGAAAGAGACAGAGAGAGGGAGGGAGGGAGGAGGAAGGGCAGAGAGAGAGGGAGATAGAATCTGAAGCAGGCTCCAGGCTCCGAGCTCTTAGCACAGAGCCCTCTTGGGGCTTGAACTCACAAACTGTGAGATTATGGCCTGAGCCGAAGTCGGATGCTTAGCTGACTGAGCCACCCAGGTACCTTTGGGTCTTTTTATTTATTTATTTATTTATTTATTTTATTTTTTATTTTTTTTTAATTTTTTTTTTTAACGTTTATTTATTTTTGAGACAGAGAGAGACAGAGCATGAACGGGGGAGGGTCAGAGAGAGAGGGAGACAGAGAATCTGAAACAGGCTCCAGGCTCTGAGCAGTCAGCACAGAGCCCCACGCGGGGCTCGAACTCACATACCGCGAGATCGTGACCTGAGCCGAAGTCGGACGCTTAACCGACTGAGCCACCCAGGCGCCCCACCTCTGGGTCT
This sequence comes from Neofelis nebulosa, assembly GCF_028018385.1. Classification (NCBI taxonomy): domain Eukaryota; kingdom Metazoa; phylum Chordata; class Mammalia; order Carnivora; family Felidae; genus Neofelis; species Neofelis nebulosa. Next base: position 10,689,203 of record NC_080793.1, read on the forward strand.
TTTTAATTAAGAGTAGTACAAAACAGCAAAAATTGGACAGTAATATCCCTGCCCATATAACTCCATTCTTATGTCCTTCTAACATAGAAGGTTGTGTGCATGTTAGTAATGAGCAGTGACTTTAGAATGATTCAGGTGAGGTATGTGACCTTGGAAAGTGACCTCTTCTCTGTAGCACAGTTTCTTGAATAAAATGGTATCTACTTCATAGGGTTGTGGTGAGCCTTCAGTGATACATACATACAAAGTGTTAAGATAGTGCCTGTCACAAAATGTTGGCTCTTCTTACCACTGCTGGTCACTATCACTATTATTGGCATTATTATTTTTAGACAAGGGAGGGGAAGGATAACCAGCAGAAAGGTTGCAATCTGAAATGATGGAGTAAATATTCCTAAGAAGTTAGGGACAGAGGGATGCTCAGAAGTCTAAAAGGACTAAAGAATTAATTGTTTTAGTTTTTTTTTAAGGCTTAAGGCTTCACTTAAGAGGTGAAGACCAGGGGTGCCTGGGTGGCTCTGTTGGTTGAGCATCTGACTCCTGATTTCAGCTCAGGTTGGGATCCCAGGGTCATGGGATCGGGTCATGGGATTGAGATCTGTGTCAGGCTCTCAACTGAGCATGGAGCCTGCTTGGGATTCTCTCTCTTTGCCTCTGCCCCTCTCTGCTACTCTCTCTCTTTCTCTCTCTCTCAAATAAAATTTAAAAAAAAAATTAATTAATTAAAAAAAAAAAAAAAAAAGAAGTGAAGACCAGAAGGACTTCTTTGGGAAAAAAGATTAGGGAGAAAGTGATGAAGAAATTTCAGAATAAGCGTGCTGGTTTTTAGACTTCTATTTTTTTTTTTTAAATTCATTTGTTTTTATCATTATTTTTTTTATTTTCAAGAAAGAGAGAGACACTGTGAGTGGGGGAGAGGGGCAGAGAGAGGAAGAGAATCTCAAGCAAGCTCTACATTTAATACTGAGCCCAATGTAGGGCTCTATCCCACAACCCTGAGATCATGACCTGAGCTGCTGAAATCAAGAGTCCGATGCTCAACCGACTGAGCCACCCAGGCACTCCATGGACTTCTTCTTCTTCTTCTTCTTCTTTTTTTTTTTTTTTTTCTCCATGGGCTTCTTGATAATGACTGGCATTTATTGATGTATTAGCCAGTGGTTTCTCAAATATGTTTTTTAACAAACCTTTTAACTTTATTAATGAATACTTTAATGCAATAAAATGTATAGATCTTAGGTATTGAGTTCACTGTTTTTATCAATTCTTACTTGTTTAGCATTCAGGTTGATTACAGAGTAGAGTTAATGAACTAAATAGGAGGAGGGGTCTGAGAGAGAATTACTTAATTCCCAGGGTGCTGGTTGGTGCTTATAAGCAGTTTGGATTTATATTTGTTTCTTCATTAGAAGACGGATGGTATTGCTCCCATTTACAAATAGAGAAACTGAGGCTCGGGAAAGTAAAGTGATTTACCCAGAATAACACAACTAGGAAGTGGCTCAGGCAAGACAAACATAGTCTTTGTCTCTATAATATTTTTACTGTTACAGACTAAAATAGTGATATTGGCTTTTTTTTTTTTTTTTAAGTTTTGGTGGAGATAATTTCCTGTGAGGCTTTATTAAAGTCCCATAAGTAAAATGAAAACAGTTCTTTGATATACATGTCTTCTGGTTTCAAATTTCAAACTTCCTCAAGCTTCTAAAACCATTATTTTTTATTTTACCAATTTCTATAATTGACATAGTGTAATTTATCCTCTCTAGTGGTTATTAGGTAAAAGCAGTTGTTTGGGATAATGTAGTGCAACTTTACTTTTAAGTAGTCAAGAAAATAAAGACCATTAAGAATGAAAACAATTCTGTTTCCAGAAAGCTCATGCTATTGAGAGAGCTCAAGCATCTCTTAGATAGAATATTTAAAGGCAGAGATGTAAGTGATGTCACTTGATTTTCCTGGATAACAAACAGCCTCATGCCGGAAACTAGATGGTGGACAAGTAATTTGAAATGTTACAGAGTGGAAACATCTTCAGGTGCAGGAATGCAGTCTTTGATTTAGTCAGCATCGTATACCTGAAGGCCTCACATTTTTCTTTCTTCTCTCATATTTTAGACTGTTTTATCCTTGGCAGCATGTTCTGGTGTGTGTGTGTGTGTGTGTGTGTGTGTGTGTGTGTTCTACTTGAAAATTGACACTACATAAAGAAATAAATGTAATAGGTGAAGGGTAAATGGGAATTGAGCCATTCATTTTCAGAAATTCTTTAAAAATTTTATTTTATGGAAAATGATAGCTCTGAAAATGTAATTAAGACATTTCATGTACAGGCAATCATTTGTTTAACAGGTATTCTAAAAGTATCTAGACATGCTTAGTATTTTTAAAAAATATTCTGAGGCCTTTTAATGGACAATTTACTTGATTGGGATTCTCTTAATATATTGATGGTTTTCTCTTAAATATTGTTGATGGGTTTGACCTTTTAAATTTTTCCTAGTATCTTACAAACTGTTAAACATCTAAGAGTTTTTATTTATAATACAATTTTACTTGTAATAAAAATTTTAAACATCCCAAGTTAAATTCAGTATTTCATATGACAATCTGCCCTGTGCTCCTGATATCTCTTTCTCTGCTCTACTTTTAATTTAAAAAAATTTTTTTTAATGTTTATTTATTTTGAGACAGAGACAGAGACAGAGCATGAGTGGGGGAGGGGCAGAGAGAGAGGGAGACACAGAATCCCAAGCAGGCTCCCGGCTCCGAGCCGTCAGCACAGAGCCCGACATGGGGCTTGAACTCACGAACTATGAGACCATGACCTGAGCCAAAATCAGACACTTAACTGACTGAGCCCCCCAGGCCCTCCTACTTTTAATTTTTTTAATTAAAAAAATGTTGGGCTTTGTGGGGTTTTTTTTCATTCATTTAATCTGAGTGTTGCTTTCTGTCTTCTTCCTCTACTAGAATGTAAGCTCTATGAGGGCAGGGCTGTTTCTTTGTAAAGCACAGAAAATGCCTGGAACGCAGTGGGTTTTTAAGAAATATTTTGTTGAATAAATCATGTTTACCTTAATTAATTATTTTAAAATGAAATCTAACATGTATACAAAAAAAGCACATATGACATATGTATACTTTATTTAAAAAATTTTTAATGTTTATTTTTGAGAGAGAGTGAGAGAGAGAGCACAAGATACATGTGTGGGAGGGGCAGAGAGAGGGAGACAGAGGATCCTAAGCGGGCTCTGCACTGACAGCAGAGAGCCTGATGTAGGGCTCAAACCCACAAACCGCGAGAACCGCCCCAACATATATATACTTTAAAGAAGAATAATAAAATTAGTATCTTTGTTCCCACTGTCCAGCTTTAAAATTAGTACCTTATCAATAATTTGGAAGTTCCTCCTATGCCTCACTTCCTCCCCTCTCCTGTTAGAGGAAAGCACTATGTTGAAATTGTTTCCATTCCCTTGTATTTTCTTTCATGGTTTTACAACATATGGGTTTAACTGTACATATATTGTTTGGTTCTAGATTTGTTAAGCTTTAAATACATGACATCATACTGGATTTCTTCTTTGGTTTCCTTTAGTCAACATTAGGAGTCTGAGATCTATTCACGTTGATGCACATACACGTGTGCCGTTCGTTTTCATGGTTCCGTGATGATGGTCTCGCAGTTTATCCATTGTCTTATCTATGAGCGATTGAATTGTCTCTCAGTTACAAACAACCACAGACATTTTCTTAAAGCACCTCCTGTACATGTGCAAGAGTTTGTTAGGATATATGTCTGAAGACTTTCAGGGTCATATAAAATGGGCATTGTCAAGTAAATATTGACATTGATTCCTAAAGTGGTTGTACTATTGTAAACTCCCACCAGCTACTTCTGTGAGAATTCCAGTTTCTTACTTTCTTGCCGGCACTTGGTATTTTTAAATTTGAGCCATTGTGGTAGGTGTATAATAATACTATTATGGATCTTTTTTTTTTAAGAAAACATTTAAACTTTCATTCTTAAATAACTACTGTCATTTGGGCACTTCACTTCTCAAACCATGGGATCATATTGGATACCTCATCTCGCCTCCCATACCATATGATTTTCACAGATATTTTCTTTTTATGACAACAACAGCTGAAAAACCAGCTTCACAAGATATGACATTATTGAAAGGAATATAAAGTGCCCTAATGTTAGAACTCAACTACCTAGAAATTGTAGTTTGTGTGGTATCCGACAGATGTCACTGTGTTTCCCTTGAAAGTGTAATATGTCCTGCAGTATGCTTGTAAATTTGCTGTGGTGCCCTGGGTGCCTGGACACACAGTTTGGGAACCACAGCCTTGGAGTATTAATCATGGTTATCTTCAAGGAGTAGAGGTTTTTGTTTTTGTTTTTTTTAAGATTTTTATTTTATTTTTTTAATTAAAATTTTTTTTTAACATTTATTTATTTTTGAGAGAGAGAGGGAGACAGAGTGTGAGCAGGGGAGGAGCAGAGAGAGGGAGACACAGAAACCCAAACAGGCTCCAGGCTCTGAGCTGTCAGCATAGAGCCCAATGCAGGGCTCGAACTCATGGACCTCAAGATCATGACCTGAGGCAAAGTCGGAGGCTTAACCAACTGAGCCACCCAGGCACCCTCAATTTTTTTTTAAATGTTCATTTATTTCTGAGAGAAAGAGAGAGACAGAGCGTGACACAGTGTGAGTGGGGAGGGGCAGAGAGAGAGAGGGAGACCCAGAATCTGAAGCAGGCTCCAGGCTCTGAGCTGTCAGCACAGAGCCCCACGTGGGGCTCAAACTCATGGACCGAGATCATGACCTGAGCTGAAGTCAGTTGCCTAACCGACTGAGCCACCCAGGCGCCCCTAAGATTTTTATTTTTAAGTAATCTCTACACCCAGTGTGGGGGCTCCGACTCACAATGCTGAGATTGAGTCATATGCTCTATTGACTGAGCCAGCCAGGTACCCCAAAGGAGTAGAATTTTTATTTATTTGTATATTTTCTGGGTTTTTCACCATTTCCTCTTTTTCTTTAAATTTTTTAATGTTTATTTTTGAGAGAGAGGGAGAGCGTGCGCATGAGCTGGGGAAGTGCAGAGAGAGGAGGACAGAGGATCCAAAGCAGGCTCTGCGTGGACAGCAGAGAGCCTGACACAGGGCTCGAACCCATGAACCGTGAGATTATGACCTGAGCCGAAGTTAGATGCTTAACTGATGAGCCACCCAGGTGCCCCCAACATTTCCTGTTTTGAAAAAAATTTATTACTATTTTTAAGTAAACTCTACCCCCAGCACAGGGCTTAAACTCACGATCCTGAGGTCCAGAGTCCCATGCTGTACCTAGTGAGCAGCCAGGTGCCCCCATATTTCTTTTATAATGATCATATAGCATTTAAGAGAGGTCAGAGAAAAAATTATATATATGTACTATTTTTACAAGAAATTATTAACTGACATCCATACTTTATTTTGCTTTTTTAAGTTTTTACCTAGTTTTCTGTTCTACACATGAACATTTACATTACATTTATTTATTTTTCTTAATTTTCTAATGTTTATTTATTTTGGGGGGGGAGGGGCAAAGAGAGAGACACAGAATTCGAAGTAGGCTCCAGGCTCTGAGCTGTCAGCACTGAGCCCGATGTGGGGCTCGAACTCATGAACCATGAAATCATGACCTGAGCTGAAGTTGGATGCTCAGACTACTGAGCCACCCAGGTGCCCCAAACATGCGACTCTTGATCTCAGGGTCATGAATGCAAGCACCATGTTGGGCATGAAGCCTACTAAAAAAAAAAATTAAAGATCAATCAATCAATCAATCAAAATCTAGATGTTGAGTGTGCTTGTTGCTACTGGGGTACAGTGTTGTGTCACTTAGCATTCCTCTGATGATTAATGAAGGCAAGTACCTTTATATATGTTTCTTGGTTGTTTTTTGTTGTTTGGTTTTTTTGTTTGTTTTTGATATATCCTGTTTTTCATGTGGCAAAATTTTGTCCAACAGCAGAGTTGAATAGCTGTGACAGAGACTGTCTGGCTCACAAAGCCTAAAATATTTACTAATTTACTATCTGGCCCTTTACAGTAAAAGGTTGCTCACACCTATAGTTATGGTAACTATTTTAATGTCAGTTCTGGGTTGATTTTGATTGGTTGATTTTTCTCATCATTGCTGGCCATGTTTTCCTGTTTCTTTGCATATCTTGCAATTTTTGTTTAGATGCCAGACATTGATTGGATGAGGGGACTGGAGTTTTGTTTTGTTCTTTCTTTCTTCTACATTCCTGGAGATTTTCCTGGCTTGCAGTTAAATTATTTAGAAATATTTTGATCCTTTTGGTTTTAAGGTTTTTAAGCAACAGTGGGACCAAAGCAACATTTAGGGCTATCATCATTAGGGCTTATCATTCTTTACTACTGTGGCAAGATCCTTTGGAATACTCTACCAGGAAATTATAAGGCTTTCTAAGGCTGGCTAGTGGAAACAGGCACTATTACTGGCCTTTGTAAACTCTAGGCACTGTTGCCTCTAATCCTCTTGGATGATTTTTTTCCTCTGTCTTTGATAGTTTTCTTGCATGCATGGACTGGTGCATACTTTAGTGGAATACTTTAGAGGAATGCCCACAAATCTCCAGTATTTTCTCTCTGTTTAGCTTTTTCCTCTACAATATTCTGCCCTGTGAACTCTAGCTGCCATGTCTCCCTGGACTCTCATCTCCATCTTTTCAATTTAGGATATTCCTTGGGCTCTGCCTGGGCTCCTCTTCCCTGTCACACCCTGGAAATGCTCTCAAGGTTGGTGAACTGGGGCAATTGTAGGATTCACTTTTTGTCCTCAGAAATCACTGTTTTTTGTTGCCTGATGATGTACAGTGTCTTGAAAACTATTGTTTGCTATCTAAACTATTTCATCTGTTTTCTTTTGGTTGTTTTAAGGGGGTAAATCTGGTCCTTGTTATTACATCTTGGCCAGAAGTGGAAGTCTTTGAGCTCTTGGTAAAAAAAAAAATTTTTTAACGTTTATTCATTTTTGAGAGAGACAGAGCGCAAGCTGGGGTGGGGCAGAGAGAGAGGGAGACAGAATCCAAAGCAGACTCCAGGCTCTGAGTTGTCAGTACAGAGCCCGACGCAGGGCTTGAACTCAAGAGCTGTGAGATCATGACCTGAGCCAAAGTCAGACGCTTAACCGACTGAGCCACCCAGGTGCCCCTTTGAGATCTTTTTTAAAATCCTGAAAGGGTGTTTAATTTTGTCAAATGCTTTTTTTCTGTGTCTATGGAGATGATCATATGATTTTTTCCCTTTTTTTTTTTCTATTAATATGTGTTGAATTACATTAATTAATTTTTTTCTGATGTTTAAAATCAACCTTCCATTTCTGGAATGAACCATACTTAGTCGTGATGCATTATCTTTTTTTATATATTGCTATATTTCAATTTATTGGTATATTTTTTAGAGTTTTTGAATCTGTGTTTATGTTCACATACTGCCTTCTTCAGGTTTTGACATCAGGGCTATCCCGGTTTATAAAATGGGGGGAAACATTTATTCTTCTCTAGAAAAGTTCTGTTAATACTGGTGCTTTTTCTTCCATGAACGGTTAGAAAAATTCTCTGGTGAAGCCATGTGATTTCTTTTTTCTTTTTTTTTTTTTTGTGGTGATTTCATTAGGCAAACTGTTTAGTTACAGCTGATTTTTTAATAGATACAGGACCATTCATATTTTTCATTTGTTTACATTTAAGTTTTGGTCAGCTGATTTTCTAAGAAGACAAATGATCTGCTCAAGGTCATACATCTAATAATGAATAAATCTTCCAATCCTGTGCTTTTTCTAACTTTGTCATACCAGCATAATGTATAGTTTTAAATTTGTATACTCTTTTATCTTCTGCAGTAGATTATAAACTAGCAGGCGGGTTCTATCTCTGATAAAAATGTCACAGGAAGCTTACGGCCAAGTAGATACTTAAATTGCAAATAGATATTAAAGTTAAATTAAGGCATACATGGGATTTGTATTGAGATTTAAAAATTTTTTTTCAACGTTTTTTATTTATTTTTTTTGGGACAGAGAGAGACAGAGCATGAACGGGGGAGGGGCAGAGAGAGAGGGAGACACAGAATCGGAAACAGGCTCCAGGCTCCTAGCCATCAGCTCAGAGCCTGACGCGGGGCTCGAACTCACGGACCGCAAGATCGTGACCTGGCTGAAGTCGGACGCTTAACCGACTGCGCCACCCAGGCGCCCCTGTATTGAGATTTTAAAAGGAGAGACAGTTATTTAAGTAGTTGTTACAGAACTTCTTTTGGGCTCTTTCAGTCTCTAAAGGTACATTTTAGTTCTTTGGTAATGGGCTATTGTTGGCTAGAATTATTAAATTAAAAAATGGGAATAGTATAGTTCTTATGCTTTAGATGTACCGTTTATATTATTGTATTTATTTTTCTAGACTTTGCTCAATTGTATCTTTATTTCCTAAAATTTGGTAGATTAGATATCTGTTTATAATTCTAGGGCAATTGAAAAAAGAAAAATAATTCTAATTCAGAATATGATTTACAAAATGGTTTTTTATATCCATTCAGGAGAGATTGTAACTAAGATTCTATTGCGGAAAATTTAGTGAATCACCTTTCAATACCTTAAATGTGCCCATCTTGTTGTAGTAGACTTAGTTTAAGATTCACATGTTAGGGGTGCCTGGGTGACTCAGTTGGTTGAGCATCTGACTCTTGATTTCAGCTCAGGTCATGATCCCAAGGTCATAGGATCGGGTCATGGGATTGAGGCCTGTGTCGAGCTCTGCACTGAGCATGGAGCCTGCTTGGGATTCTCTCTCTCTCTCTCTCTCTCTCTCTCTCTCTCTCCCCGTCTCTGTCTCTGTCTCTCTCTCTCTCTCTCTCTTTCTCCCCCTCTCTCCATGCTCTCTTTCTCTCTCTCTAAGAAAAAAAAAAGAAAAAGATTTACATGTTAGGGAAGAATGTGTGTTTGAGTGGAGAGGGTTCAATTGAAGGTCTGTTTCTATAAAGTATGTAGTCTGTTGCCAAAAGAAATATTACCTAGCAGCAGTTTACATGTGCCAAGAGAGGCCAGGAAAGTCTCGTAGTAGAAATTGTACAGGGGAGCTGTCAAACTAGATCCCTGAGGATGTCAGGCAGGAAATAAAGCTTACAATGCTAAAAAATGTTACTGGATGGCTAGGCCATTGGAAATAAATCTTCCAATGCTTATATTTTTTATCACGCTTTTATGTTGAACAGTCAGAATTATAGTTAGGTAATTTAAACTGTTTAAAAAATTTAACCCCAAATTTAAGAATTTTTCTAAGATTATATATGTGTATTTTAATGTTTTTATTTTATTTTTGAGAAAGAGCAGAGCACGAGTGGGGGAGGGGCAGAGAGAGAGGGAGACACAGAATCCCAAGCAGGCTCCAGGCTCTGAACTATTAGCACAGAGCTTGATGTGGGGCTCGAACTCACAAACTGAGATCATGACCTGAGCCGAAGTCGGATGCTCAACCTACTGAGCCACCCAGGCGCCCCAAGAATTTTTCTAAGATTATTTTGAATAAATATTAACTTATTTATATCTTTTTCCTACATACTGTTTATTCTCTGATATTAGGTTTAGAAAAAGTATTAGGAGAGAGGCTTTAAGTTCTTGGGAATAAAATATAAGTAAACAGTTTCCTTTTCTGTGCCCAAAATGGAAATGTAGAAAATGTAAAATAAGGAATCATGCCAAAGTATTTAGCTGTGGTTCTTTTTGTTTCTAAAATAAACATTTCCCGTCTCTATACATTCAGATATAGACTATACAGAATTACAGAAATTTTGAGCCTAAAGGACTTTTAAGGAATATCTATTTGGATTCCTTTATTTTGTGGGGAAGAGAAACAAGGCAGGTACAGCTGAGATAAGAGTAACTTAATTTGCCCAGTGTCATGAAGGGAGTAGGAACACCTGTAGCACTTGGGAAAATAGAGGCTTTCCTTAATTACTGTTGGTTTAGTGAGTTACTGGAAATTTCAAATGTATGGTGATGGCATTGGTTTTCTTACCACCTCATGGCTTCTAAATGTTGGAGTGTCAGCTTTTAGTTCCCTGCCAGTAACGGTGAAAACTGCCAAGCCCCTTTGAAAACCATTTATATTCAGGAAACAAAAACGATGTTGATCCTTTATATAAAATAAGAATAGGTTTAGGTTCTGAGAATTGAGAGGTTATTAAGAAATTATTTATAAGCTTTCTCGGCTGCTTCTGCATCGATGACACACTCTCTTCCATTATGAGCGCCCCTTGAAGTTCACAGATGGGTTTTAAACTGATGTTACAAAACACTAAAAGGAATAGAGATGGCCCTGCAATTTCGGTTGTAAGCAGTCATTGTAACTGATCTACGTTAAAATCTTCTCTAGGGCAAGACTTAAAATCAGTCTGGTTTACTTCTGGACCGTAGGATGTTGATATTAATTATTTAAAAAATGTATGCTGTTTTAACAGCATTAAAGAACTTTTTGAAGAAGCAAAACTTTTTTTTTTCTGCTTAATGTGAGAAAAATTTCTTTTTACAGAAAAGTTTTATTTTGAGCTCAGGCTGCAGCTACAGTATAGCCTGTCCAGCAGATGCAAGTGTCGGATCGTGGTCAAGAGCTGGGCTTTGCCCTTTACTAGCTCTGGACTGTTGAGCAAGGTACTTCACTTACATGTATCTCGGTTTCTTCAACTGTAAAATGGGAATAATAATAGTATGTGCCTCAGGTACTTTGTTTTGAGGATTACATGAATGCTTGTGAAGTGCTCAGAATAGTGCTTAACATGGTAAGCACTCTGCAAATGTTAGCTATTATTATTACTATTACAACACGTGAAGCTCTTAGAATCTGGCTTCCTAGGTATTCGGTAAATGTTAGCTCTTGATGTTAGGCATTTTTAGTTAGTATGTAACAGGCTTTAGGTTCTTGAAGTAAATTAGATGGTTTAAAGTAGCACTTCCCAAAGTGTAGAGCAGTAATTCAGTATTTTGCAACCCACTCTTTTAGCCATAAATATTTCCTTCCCTTTCTTAGGCTTGTAAATTTTAGGACTTTATGTATTCTGCTCCCCAGAGACAACCCAAAAGTCCCATCTAATCAGCACCAGGCTGAAGGTCCTGGCTCTTGTGATAGTTTCTCTGTGTCAGACCCGATATGGTCTCCACATCACTTACTAATGCGGTTCTCTCTGAGCTCCTACTCCATTCCCGGCATTTAGGGGTGGGTCAGGGAGGGCATGACTGCAGGAAATTCTCCTCTTCCCCCCTCTTCCTTCTCTCACCTTTTAATCCCTTTGTCTTCCTTGTCCTCTCCTTCTCCTTTTGCTTCTGCATTTGCTGTTTCTGGCACTATTTTAAGTTCTGATATGAAGTATATATATATATATATTTTGGTAATTTTCTTTCCTTGGATCAGTTGTTTTCCTTTTAATCTTATCCTTTTGTCTTTTATCTTTAAGTTCTTGGTTCATGGAGTTCATTCTGAATTTTCTTGATTTATTCCAAGAATGAGAAGAAATGTACATGGAATATACTCTTCATCTGTATATTGAATATTATATTTGTTAGCCTATTTTTATATTTTACATAATTTTATATTGGTCTCTAACCTAACGCTCCATTCTTCTTTTAATAGACGTAGATTTAAATTCGATTTGTGGGGCGCCTGGGTGGCTCAGTCGGTTAAGCGGCCGACTTCGGCTCAGGTCATGATCTCGCGGTCCGTGAGGGCTGTGAGTTCAAGCCCCGCATCGGGCTCTGTGCTGACAGCTCAGGGCCTGGAGCCTGTTTCAGATTCTGTGTCTCCCTCTCTCTGACCCTCCCCTGTTCATGCTCTGTCTCTCTGTGTCTCAAAAATAAATAAATGTTAAAAAAAAAAAATTTAAATTCGATTTCTGTCACTTGCACCCTTTTTTGACTTTCAGCATTTTACTTAATCATTTGAGACTTAGTTTTCTTATTTTTAAAAGGCACTTCATAAGATCTTCTTTCCAAGTGTTATTATAAATTTAGATTAACTTTTGCTTAAAAATGATGTATTTCCATATTAATTTACATTTTTCTTTTGATATTAAAAAAGCAGAAAAGGTTAAGACTATAAAAGGAAGGAAAGTGATTGAGAACAGAATAGCTGATGAGAGATTTAATAAAAATTTTGATGGCAGAGGGGCGTCTGCGTGGCTCAGTTGGTTGTGTCCGACTCTCGGTTTCAGCTGAGGTTATGATCTCACGGTTCTTTGGTTGGAGCCCCGCATCGGGCTCCATGCTGTCAGCATGAAGCCTGCTTGGGATTTTCTCTCTCTGTCCCTCCCCTGCCTGTGTTCTCTGTCTGTCTGTCTGTCTGTCTGTCCCCCTCTCAAAATAAATGCTCAAGTCTTAAAAAAAAGTTTTTTTTGATGATAGAAACTCGATAAAGGGAAAAGTAATTGACATAGTAGGATAGAGAGATGTTATTACCTTCTAGGTATTACCTTTAGGACCTGAAGAATGGTTCCTACAGGAAGCACACTGATTCACTTCACAAATTTCTCAAGAGGCGCAGCTACTTCAGAGGTGGGAGTGAGACATTGAACCAAAAATGGGTCATTGGTTCAAAGTCTGTTTACCGAAGGGCTGAATCTCCAGGTCCTCTGCCTTACGCCATGCAGCCAGACGACTCCCTGCCCTCTACCCCTCAATTATTCAGAAATCAAATGTGACCAGGGGCTGCAGTCTCTTTAAATTGGAGACATTTCAGGATGGAGTGACTCACGGGACAGAAAATGGGGCTTATCTGAGTACGGAATGGTGAACCTACAACGTCTTACCTCATCTCCCAAACACACTCTGGCTCCTGACCACTGGCCACCAGACTTCTATGGCTCATTTGGGAGACTGAAGGGATCTTTTTCAGAGAAACTGAAGAAGACTCAAAATTCTTTCTCATGCTGACATTTGGGGGTCTCTAATAAAAGAGCTATTTCCTTTAGGGAAGCTGCCTGGTTGAAAACCCTGTCTGAGGGCTTCTGGGTGGCTCATTTGGGTGAGCATCTGACTTGATTTCAGCTCAGGTTGTGATCCCACGTTTGTGGGATCGAGCTCCACATCGGGCTCCACACTGAGCATGGAGCCTGCTTAAGATTCTCTGTCTCTCTCCCTCTGCCCCTCTCCCCTACTCCTCTCTGTCTTTCTCTCTCTCTAAAGCATAAATAAATAAATAAATAAATAAATAAATAAATAAAATGAAATCTAAAAAAAAATCAAAGATTCAAATATGTTTAAAAAAAATAGAGAAAACCCTGTCTGTATACAAATCTTTCAGGGCCTCATTTTTTTTTTTTTTTTTTTAAATAGTGCAGCCACTTTTTTTTTTTTTTTTTAATGTTTATTTATTTTTGAGACACAGAGAGACAGAGCATGAACGGGGGAGGGTCAGAGAGAGAGGGAGACACAGAATCGGAAGCAGGCTCCAGGCTCTGAGCTGTCAGCACAGAGCCCGACATGGGGCTCGAACTCACGGACCGTGAGATCATGACCTGAGCCGAAGTCGGACGCCCAACCGACTGAGCCACCCAGGCGCCCAGCTCATTCTTTTTTTAATTTTTTTTTACATTTATTTATTTTTGAGAGACAGAGCACAAGTGTGGGAGGGGCAGAGAGAGAAGGAGACACAGAATCCGAAGCAGGCTCCAGGCTCTGAGCTGTCAGCACAGACCCCGACGCGGGGCTCGAACTCACAAACCGTGAGTTCATGACCTGAGCGGAAGTCGGATGCTTGACCGACTGAGCCACCCAGGCGCCCCTCAGGGCCTCATTCTTAAATAGGAACAGACAGCTACTAAGGATCTAGGAGACATAAGAAAAAGCCTTCAACATGAACAACAGAGACCAAAAAAACACATTGCAGAAAGGATCTGGTGGAAACAGAAGTAAGGCAGGGCTCAGAGTCAAACTGTAAAATGAAAAAAAAAAAAATCCCACCAAACCAAAATAAAACTTCTCTAACTGATAATGTCATAGAGGTACGGATTTATAAAATAAGGACTGGGTTCGCTGAGGAAAGAACAATTCAGGAATAAAAAAAGATCTTTTGGATATACGCAACTAGAGCAGCTCAAATTTAAAAAAGAACATTTTTTTAAAAATGGTGGAAACCAGGTGAAGTTGAAGAAGTCTCCCAGAAACTAGAAGGAAAGATAGTGAAGTGGTGGGAAGTAAGGGAGAAAAGATGCTCTTTGAGGAAGACAGGGTCACAGCTATAGTCGTGCCTCATCTGGCCACTCCTGCCCCTGCCTCTCCGCTCTTTGCTGTCCTGGAGGAACAAGGTCAGGAAGCTGTGCCATGGCCCCAACTTTTAAAAACACTGGGAACATACCCGTGAAACCACGAGGTAGCGATTCACAGAATTAGAATTAACCTGATCAGCCATCATGTAAAACCTTTGAAGAAGATATGTACTGACTTGATCAGAGGTGCAAAGGAAAAGAATGTGAAAGGATCAGTTCAGATGCCTACCAAGACTGAGAATCACTACAAGAAAAACTCCTTGTGCTGAAGGTTCTAAGACCCAGATCCTTTTCAGATGAGGATGTGGAAAGGACTCACTGATTTGCACTCCTTCTGAGATTGTTAAACAGGTTACTGAGATTGTTAAGCAGATTACTTCCATCAGTATTGAGCCCTTGTCCAGGTTGAAGTCACCATTGCAGATGCTCCAATCAACATTTTTGATAAATAGATTATCAGTTGTTTAAAAAAAGAAAAGATGAGAGGCTTACAAAATTAAATGAGGAGGTTCAATGACAGACTAATAGAAGCTGCATAAGGAGAGACAAGAGGAAAATCTTATAAAACAAAAAATAAGAAAATTGTCTAGAACTGATGTTTCCAGAATGAAAAGCCTCTGAGTGGCTAGCACAGTGGATGAAAAAAGAATGAAGTAAGGTATGTAGAATTTGACGATCATCCTTTAAAAGGATAAAATAAAGGTATTGAAAACTTGCACACACACACACACACCCACCCTCACACACACCCTCACATCACTTTTAACGAATAGAGAACAAGTGTAGCATCCAATTTCTCATTTGCAACTCTAGAGGCTAAAAGACAATGGAATAGTGCTTGAAAAATTCTGATGAAAAAATTATTTTCAACCTGAATTTGATACCTGGCCAAATTATTAATTGTTAGCAGTATCATTCAGTATCATGTTTTGGTCAACGGGGATTTGGAAATTTTATCTTTCATGTGTCCTTTCTTAAGACTACTGAAGGGTACTCTTTGGCAAAGTAAGGAGGTATTCCATGAAAGATGATGATAATGGGCTTCGGGAAACAACAGCTCCAATGTAGGAGAACATTAAAAGGGAAGTTCCAGGATGACCCAGTATAGAGCAGATCTGAGAACAATCAATCCAGTGTGTTCAAAAATGGAATGTGATGGGAAAGAGGTGTCCAGGGTAAAATAACAGATTTTACTTGGGACAAATAATAGGATATATGATAGAGCATTAGGAATAAAATTGATACACGTATGATGGAACATTTTTGAAAACTTAAAGCTAGAGATATAGATAATAGTGTAAATAAGAATACAGGCCATGTATAAACACTAGGGAAAGAGAAAGCTCTAAGTTTTTGAACAGTTGGCTGGAAAATGAAGTTTTGGAATGGCAGTCTCTTAAATGTTGGAGTATTCCTGTAACTGGAGTTTCTGAGTCTAAAAATATTCTTGATTTTTTCCTTAAAATCCTAAGTGTTCAAAACTTATTACCAAGCTACAGTAATCAAGGCAGTGTGGTAGACACACAGATCAATGGAGTAGAATTGAAAGTCCTGAAATAAAAAACTGTACATCTGTGGTCAGTTGATTTTCAGTAGGGGTACTGAAAGAAGTCAATGGTGAAATAATAGTCTTTTCAATAAACGGTCCTGGGATAACTGGATATCCACATGCAACAGAATGGAGTTGGACCCTTCACCTCACATCATATATGAAAATTAACTTAAAATGGATCACACACCTAAATATAAGAGCTAAAACTAAAACTCTTAGAAGAAAACAGAGAAGTAAGTCTTTGTGACCTTGGATTAGGCAATGATTTCTTAGATGTGACACTAAAAACACAAGTGGCAAAATTGAACTATATCAAAGTGAAAAACTTACTGCTTCAAAGGACACCCTCAAGAAACTGAAAAGATATCCCACAGAATGGGAGAACTGGTGTGCAAATACCATATCTGATAAGGGACTTCAATTCAAGATACATAAAAAAAGATTCCTACAGTTCAACTATAAAAAGGCAGATAACCGAATTTATCAATGACAAAAGGAGGGGCGCCTCAGTGGCTCAGTTGGTTGAGCATCTGACTTTGGCTCAGGTCGTGATCTTGTGGTCTGTGAGTCTGAGCCCTTTGTCGGGCTCTGTGCTGACAGGTTGGAGCCTGGAGCCTGCTTCGGATTCTGTGTCTCCCTCTCTCTCTGCCCCTCTTCCACTCACACTCTGTCTCTGTCTCTGTCTCTCTCTGTCTCTCATCTCTCAAAAAGGAACAAACATTAAAAACAATTAAATGACCAAAGGATTTTTTTTCATTTCATTTTATTTTTTTTTCAATATATGAAATTTATTGTCAAATTGGTTTCCATACAACACCCAGTGCTCATCCCAAAAGGTGCCCTCCTCAATACCCATCACCCACCTTCCCCTCCCTTCCACCCCCCATCAACCCTCAGTGTATTCTCAGTTTTTAGGAGTCTCTTATGGTTTGGCTTCCGCCCTCCCTAACCTTTTTTTTTTCTTTCCCTCCCCCATGGTCTTCTGTTAAGTTTCTCAGGATCCACATAAGAGTGAAACCATATGGTATCTGTCTTTCTCTGTATGGCTTATTTCACTTAGCATCACACTCTCCAGTTCCATCCACGTTGCTACAAAGGGCCATATTTCGTTCTTTCTCATTGCCATGTAGTACTCCATTGTGTATATAAACCACAATTTCTTTATCCATTCATCAGTTGATGGATATTTAGGCTCTTTCCATAATTTGGCTATTGTTGAGAGTACTGCTATAAACATTGGGGTACAAGTGCCCCTATGCATCAGCACTCCTGTATCCCTTGGGTAAATTCCTAGCAGTGCTATTGCCGGGTCATAGGGTAGGTCTATTTTTAATTTTCTAAGGAGCCTCCACACTGTTTTCCAGAGTGGCTGCACCAATTTGCATTCCCACCAACAGTGCAAGAGGGTTCCCGTTTCTTCACATCCTCTCCAGCATCTGCAGTCTCCTGATTTGTTCATTTTGGCCACTCTGACTGGCGTGAGGTGATATCTGAGTGTAGTTTTGATTTGTATTTCCCTGATAAGGAGCGACGTTGAGCATCTTTTCATGTGCCTGTTGGCCATCCGGATGTCTTCTTTAGAGAAGTGTCTATTCATGTCTTCTGCCCATTTCTTCACTGGGTTATTTGTTTTTCGGGTGTGGAGTTTGGTGAGCTCTTTATAGATTTTGGATACTAGCCCTTTGTCCGATATGTCATTTGCAAATCTTTTCCCATTCCGTTGGTTGCCTTTTAGTTTTGTTGGTTGTTTCCTTTGCTGTGCAGAAGCTTTTTATCTTCATAAGGTCCCAGTAGTTCATTTTTGCTTTTAATTCCCTTGCCTTTGGGGATGTGTCAAGTAAGAGATTGCTACGGCTGAGGTCAGAGAGGTCTTTTCCTGCTTTCTCCTCTAGGGTTTTTTTTTTTTTTTTTTTTTTTTAAACTCTCAGCGTTTTGTTTTTTTTTTTAATTTTTTTTTAACGTTTATTTATTTTTGAGACAGAGAGAGACAGAGCATGAACGGGGGAGGGTCAGAGAGAAGGAGATACAGAATCTGAAACAGGCTCCAGGCTCTGAGCTGTCAGCACAGAGCCCGACGCGGGGCTTGAACTCACGGACTGCGAGATCATGACCTGAGCTGAAGTCGGCCGCTTAACTGAATGAGCCACCCAGGCGCCCCTCCTCTAGGGTTTTGATGGTTTCCTGTCTCACATTCAGGTCCTGTATCCATTTTGAGTTTATTTTTGTGAATGGTGTGAGAAAGTGGTCTAGTTTCAACCTTCTGCATGTTGCTGTCCAGTTCTCCCAGCACCATTTGTTAAAGAGACTGTCTTTTTTTCCATTGGATGTTCTTTCCTGCTTTGGCAAAGATTAGTTGGCCATACGTTTGTGGGTCTAGTTCTGGGGTTTCTATTCTATTCCATTGGTCTATGTGTCTGTTTTTGTGCCAATACCATGCTGTCTTGATGATTACAGCTTTGTAGTAGAGGCTAAAGTCTGGGATTGTGATGCCTCCTGCTTTGGTCTTCTTCTTCAAAATTACTTTGGCAATTTGGGGCCTTTTGTGGTTCCATATGAATTTTAGGATTGCTTGTTCTAGTTTCGAGAAGAATGCTGGTGCAATTTTGATTGGGATTGCACTGAATGTGTAGATAGCTTTGGGTAGTATTGACATTTTGACAATAGTTATTCTTCCAATCCATGAGCAGGGAGTGTCTTTCCATTTCTTTATAGCTTCTTCAATTACCTTCATAATCTTTCTATAGTTTTCAGCATACAGATCTTTTACATCTTTGGTTAGATTTATTCCTAGGTATTTTATGCTTCTTGGTGCAATTGTGAATGGGATCAGTTTCTTTGTTTGTCTTTCTGTTGCTTCATTGTTAGTGTATAAGAATGCAACTGATTTCTGTACATTGATTTTATATCCTGCAACTTTGCTGAATTCATGTATCAGTTCTAGCAGACTTTTGGTGGAGTCTATCGGATTTTCCATGTATAATATCATGTCATCTGCAAAAAGTGAAAGCTTGACTTCATCTTTGCCAATTTTGATACCTTTGATTTCCTTTTGTTGTCTGAGTGCTGATGCTAGAACTTCCAACACTATGTTAAACAACAGTGGTGAGAGTGGGCATCCCTGAATGACCAAAGGATTTAAATAGACATTTCTCCAAGGAAGATACATAAATGGCCAATAAGCATATAAAAAGATGCTCAACATCATTAGTTATTAGGGAAATGCAGATCAAAACAAGGAGATACTGCTTCATTATAATAAAGGAGAAAGACAAGTACAAGTGTTGGTGAGGATGGATTGTTAAATGAGGTGCTCATTGTGGCAAACAGTTTGTCAGTTCCTTAAAAAGTTAAGAGCAGGGGCGCCTGGGTGGCTCAGTCGGTTAAGCAGCTGACTTCAGCTTGGGTCAGGATCTCGTGGTCTGTGAGTTCAAGCCCTGCGTTGGGCTCTGTGCTGACAGCCCAGGGCCTGGAGCCTGCTTCAGAGTCTGTGTCTCCCTCTCTCTTTCTTCCTCCCCTGCTTGTGCTCTATCTCTCTCTGTCTCTCAAAAATAAATAAATGTTTAAAAAAAAAAAAGTTAAGAGCAAAAAATAACCATGTGACCCAGCAATTCCACTTCTAAGAATATACGCAAGAAAACGAAAATGTACGTTCATGCAAAAAGTTGCACACAGATTTTCAAGGCAGTGTTATTCATAATAGTCAAAAAATAGAAACAGCCCAGTTGTTTATCACCTGATGAATGGGTAAATATGATGTGGTATATCCATACAATGAAATATTATGCAATTATAAAAGTACTGATACATGCTACACCATCGATGAATTTTCAAAACATTATGTTAAATAAAAGAAGCGAGTCACAAAAGTCCAAATATTGTTGTAGGATTCCATTTATGTGAAATATTCTGTATAGACAAATCCATGGAGACAACACTGATCAATGGTTGCCACGGTAGGGGAAAATGGGGAGTGACTGCTAATGGATATGAGATTTCTTTTTGGGGTGATGAAAATGTTCTGGAATTTAGATAGTGGTGATTGATGTAGAATTTTTGTGAATATGCTAAAAATCCCTGAGTTATAAACTTTAAAGAGGTTATACCCTTCATGGCATGTGAGTTATATCTCAGTTAAACTGTTATTAAAAGAAAAAAAACCCTAAATGTTATGAATGGCTTACTTTAATGACTAATAAAAGATTGTTTTGTGATAAAATATGAAGTGGAATCATAAAGCAATTAACCACCTCCAGATTGGGTGGTGACTGAGAAGCAGTTGAGAAAAAATTGCATAAGCCTTCGGCAGACACCAAATAAAACTTGGCATTTATATAGTAGCTCCTGTATGGCCAAACATAAGGTAACATTTTTGTTGTTCAGGCTAGATTTTTTTGGGATAGGACATTGTGATATAAATTTGAAGATGGTTGTTAGCTTGAAATGTGTGTTTTGTTCTTGTAACAGGTTTTTACTTAGGTGGGTTAAAACAATGATTGTACAATGAGAACGTGAGAAAATAAAAACTGTCCCTTTAATTCCAGTTCACTGTCAATTCATTCATTAAACAGACAGAAGACAGAACTATTTTGGCCGTAAATGTGTTCCTTCGTTATTGCTTAGATAGAAATAGATGCTCTCTTTTGGGAAACATGAATTACTTTCAAGAAGGTATTTAGCGGTTTTGCCCCATCGGCTTAGGTCAGTATTTTCATCTTACACTTGTCATTTGCTATTTTGGATGAATATTTGTTTTAAAAAATAGTTGAGGGGCGCCTGGGTGGCTTGGTCGTTTATGCGTCCGACTTCAGCCCAGGTCATGATCTCACGGTCCGTGAGTTCAAGCCCCGCGTCAGGCTCTGTGCTGATAGCTCAGAGCCTGGAGCCTGTTTCAGATTCTGTGTCTCCCTCTCTCTCTGCCCCTCCCCTGTTCATGCTCTGTCTCTGTCTGTCTCAAAAAATAAATAAACGTTAAAAAAAAAAAATTTAAAAAATAGTTGAGCCATGACCTGAGTTTTTGGAATTGTACCAACACTACTATGGTAATTTTATACAAACATATCCCTTGCTTTATCAACATTCATTTATTGCTAGTCTGTGCTGGGTTTTAATGTGATAATGGAGGTCATAAGTTCTATTCATGTGATTAGCCACTCTACAGTTTCCTTTAATCATTAGAAAAAAAGATGTAATTTTACAGTATGATTTGAGCCAAGGGGTTATGTTATTTGAAGTAATGCTAAAGCTCTCCTAACTTTGTGAGGATGCATGCTCAACTGGTTCATTTGGGAAAGTATTTGACTGAGGGCCAACTAACCATTTGTGTCAGCTCTAGCCAGTAGCTTCTTCGAGATAATGATCTTAAAGTGATTTTAGATTTCTGTCGTAACAAGTAGTGCAAAGAATTTCTGTAAAGTATACTGCTAGAAACTATTTTGGAGCATTTGTGAATTTTTTGATTTGTTGGTTCTTCATTTAAAGTGTTAAGAGCTGGCAAATTTGATCTGACAGGCAGAATTAGACTGCACTCTTTTGGGGGTGGTGGGGATGTGGTTGGATTCTAAAACCTAGAGCCTAGAGGAAGTGATGGCAGGAGTAGAACTATACACCTCAAAATGCTAATAACCTCAGATCCATTCAAGCCTCTTCTCCATTAAGATTTGGAGCTAGCTCTTTGAAAGTAGTTACAGCCTGTAATGTGTGTACCTCATACTAGAAACTCCTTTGTCATTTTTCCAGTTACTTCTGCCAGATGGGTTTTAAAATACTAAGAAAAATATGATGTCAGCTCTTTTGTACTTTGGACTAGAATGATTTTGTTCTCTTGTCTACTTGAAGAGTCCAGTTGAATCCCTCTTTAGTGACTGGCTTTTTTTTTTTTTTTTATTGCATTTTCTATGTGTCCATTTCCACTTGTGGTAATAATCCTGTTGGGATGCATATTACCAGCTGTACGTGAAGGTGTAGCTATATGGAGCATAAAATCAGATATGCTTCCTGCCTTTGGCTCACAATCTAAATTTAGTAGGCGAGAATCTCCTTTCCTAGATGTCATTAAAAATAGAAGATTCCCATCTGTCTGGAATGGTTTAGATACAATTCTGCCTACAGGCTTGGAAATGAACTATATAACGCTGACTTTCTTTTACCCATAGAATTCTTAGAAAAATAATATCTTCTTTAATACAGAAGGCCAAGAGTGTACAGCTTACATTGTTGATCTTAAATGATCCTGTAAGTTTATGACTACCAGGAAAACCTAAGAGAATTGAATTTTTAGGAGAAATAAGATGAGACAGTATCACTTGATTAAGAAAATTGGCTTTGAAGTAAAAGCTAGTTCCAATCTTATATTTACAATTTACTAACTATATGAGAGAATTATTTAATTCCTCTGAGACTGTAACCTCATTTATAATGCTGAATAAGTTAAATTAGTTAATGTTTGTAAAGTGCTTTCTTCAGTGCCTGGCATGTAGAAGGCGTTTTTTGGTGGTGGTAGTTACTATTGTTTATTGTATTGTAATAAACATAAAGTGTGGTTCTGTTTCCCCCCCCCCCCCCCCCCAAATTCTGCCATCTTGCTATTAAAAGATCTTACTGGGGAGCTCAGGGTATAATGGAGTCAGAGATAAACAGAGAATCCCTGGGGGTACTTGGAGTGATGGAAATCATTTAGAAGAGTACTGAAAGTCACACCTAAAGGACTGCTTACATTTGGGGGTTTCAGAAGACACCGGGAAATACAGAACACTATCGTTGACATGAGAGGACAACTGGGAGAGTGATGTCATGGAATTCAAGACATAGGTTGCTCACCAGGTCACATATTATCTTCAGAAGTTTATTAAAACAACAACAAAAAACAAACGAAAGAAGCTTATTCAAAATATTAAATTTTTTAAAATTCTTTCTTTATTTTTTGGAGAGAGACAGACAGAGTGTGAGTGGGGGAGGAACAGAGAGAGAGGGAGACACAGAATCCGAAGCAGGCTCCAGGCTCTGAGCTGTCAGCACAGAGCCCAACACAGGGCTTGAACTCACGAACTGCGAGATCATGACCTGAGCCAAAGTCGGACACTTAACTGACTGAGTCACCCAGGTGCCCCTACTCAAAATATTTTAAACACTAGGTGGCGTCAGGTAGTGCCCTGAGGAAACCATTGAACTGGGCAGATAGGAGGTCTTGATCTTTGAGAGAATAGAGAAATGGCTGTAGACCCAGATTTTATTGGACAGAGAAGTCAGTATGAGGTGAGGAAAGTGAAGGCCATGAGTATAAGGACTCTTACGAAAATTTAGTTGTATAGAGAAGGAGAGAGATAAACCTAAGGAGGTGGAGAAAGGATTGGGGTTTGTTAGCTTTGTTTAGGAAAGAAAAAAATGAGCATGTTTGTGGAGTATGAGGGAGAAATTAAACATATAACCAGATCATTGATGGGCAGGTTGTGGTATAAGACAAGTGAGAGTGGAATCCAGTCATAGGTAGAGGCTGAGATGAGCAGCTGTTGTTTTAGGGAAGGAAAAGAGGAAGACCAGCAAGTTTGAGACAGGAGGGGACAATGAGGAAATTTATGTCTCATGACTTCTATCTACGTGGGGAAATGGATAGTGAACTTCCTGAGATAATAACAGACCCCAGCAGTCCTCAACTGAGGATGATTTTTGCCTCCCAGGATATATTTGGCAGTGTCTGAAGAAGTTTTTGATTGTCATAAGTTGTGGGATGCCCTACCGGCATCTACTTTGTAGAGGACAGGGATGCTGGTGATGCTGGTGAATGACCTAACATGTACAGAACACTTCCCCCATCAAAGAATGATCCGGTCCCAAATGCCAGTAGTGCTGCAGTTGAGAACTTGCCCTAGATCAGAACATACCTCCATCAGGATCTTCAACAAAAGCCAACCAATCTAGACAATGGCTTCATATATCCCCTCTTAGAAAGTCACAGTACATATTTTTGGAAGTCTGAAAAATCCTTAGGAGAAAATCTAAACTGTTTAACCAATTAACTGTTTCTCTTCCTTTCATAACAAGTGTTAACACTCTGGGAAATTCATTCAGGAAAAGATTGTACATTTGATTTCTTGGCTGGCCGGTATTGTATTTTCATCCTTCTATGTGAAGCTCTTAGTTCAGAATCTGGCATTTAGTAAACCATCAATAAATGATAGTTTCTATTATTACTATTTTCTCCTTTCCAACTGTGAAATCCCAGGCCATTTCTGATATGTGTTATGAGTTGTAATTTCATTTATTTATTTTTAAAGTTTATTTATTTATTTTGAGAGAGAGAGAAAGAGAGAGAGCACACATAAGGGTGTACAAGAGGGGAAGGGGCTGAGAGAGAAGGAGACAGAGAATTCCAAGCAGGTTCCATACTATGAGTGCAGAGCCTGACATGGGTCTTGAACTCATGAAGTGTGAGATCATGACCTGAGCCGAAACCAAGAGTCAGATACTTAACTGACTAAGCCACCCAGGTGCCCCACAGATTGCAGTTTTAAGGTTCAGGTAGTCAGTGTGAACCATCAACACAAAAGACAAGAGATTCTTCTCATAGATCTGTAAAATCTACTGATATTTGTGCTTTAAAATCTAACATCTAAAAATGTTTGTCAAAGGCAATATGGGGCATGCTTATCTAGGGTAATGTTGTTTTTTTTTTTTAATTTTTTTTTTAACGTTTATTTATTTTTGAGACAGAGAGAGACAGAGCATGAACAGGGGAGGGTCAGAGAGAGGGAGACACAGAATCCGAAACAGGCTCCAGGCTCCGAGCTGTCAGCACAGGGCCCGACGCGGGGCTCGAACTCACGGACTGTGAGATCGTGACCTGAGCCGAAGTCAGCCGCTCAACCGACTGAGCCACCCAGGCGCCCCTGTTGTTGTTGTTTTAATCTGTGATTTTTCCAATCGAGAAGAAATGGAAAAAGGAGTGAAGGTTTTGATATTGTGGATGTACTTGCTGATTAAGGGATAAGAGCATATAGACACAAACCCAGGAATTATCTTACTTCTGCTAAAACAACAACAAAACCCTCAGATCTTCAGCACTAGTCTGTGTAATTGCTTTCGGCATAATAGCTGTTACCTCCGACAGACTGAACGTTTAATCACTAGATTGGAGATTTCCCTTTTGCAGTGCACAAATAGGAAAAACACCACCATGGAAGTTTTCTCTCACATCTGACCCTCCTGTTTCTTAACTTACCAGCAATGCAACTGCATTTCACTGCCATGCCTCATCTTAACATTCTTAAGTTGTAATGTTACAGATTATTAGCCCACCAAAGTTTTTGATATGTTAACACTGAACAGTTACAAATGAGTACAAAACAATCTTGTCATTCATAGGGTTGTCTTTTAAAGGCTTCTGTTTGATTTTATGCACAAAGTATAGTCATTTTATGGAAAATAAATGTTATATTGCTTTCTTAAATCTCTTTTACACTTGTAATCTAGATTTAGTATCCAATAAGAGATCATATTTTCTTATTCTTTTTAAGTTTATTTACTTAGAGAGAGAGAGAGAGAGAGAGAGAGAGAGAAAGTGAGAGAGAGCAGTGCTCAAGCAGGGGAGGGAAGGAGAGAGAGAATCCTGACCAAGCTTTGTGCTGTCAGCGCAGAGCCTGACGTGGGGCTCAATCTTACAACCTGTGAGATCATGACCTGAGCCAAAATCAAGAGTAGGAGGCTTAACTGACTGAGCCACCCATGCACCCTTACTGTTATATTTTCAATTATGTTCTAAATATGTTTATAATCTTATATAATGTTGGTGTTAAAATATTGAGGTTTCTGTTGCTTGTTTTGACTGTTGTTATAATTATTGGAGGTTCATGAAACATCTATAAACTCTTCTTCCTTGAAATGTAGGTATAATTCAAGCAACATACGGTTCTGCAATATCCAGAATATATTTTGCCAGTAACAAAAGGGTATTGTTTGGAAACACCAAACTTCAAAGAGCGTTAGACTAACAATACACATATATATCATATAATTCTTCTTTATCTTCTGCCCGCCTCCTTAGATCACAAGACTGTAAAGAAGAACATCCTAACTTTTTACATGAATTTTATATGTATCTTAAATATATTTATATTTGTTTTAGTGTTAATATATTGAAGGCTATATATATATAGCCTGTCATATATATAAACTATATATGATATATTAGTTTTTTTCAGGACTTTAATCTCTTTCAGGAGGTTAATGATACAGAATCAAGAAGATATAATTTAGCTATTTTTAGTAAATTCTGCCTTGCTTCTATTTGGTATTCCTAGAAGTCAATGTGTATATATAATCTTTTTTCTCATTGATGAACAGAACTATAGGTATGAACCAAAGAAGTTTCTCTTCTTTGTAAATTCCTTCTTCACTTCTCTCCTCCAAAAATTTTTAAAGTTTGTTTGTTTGTTTGTTTGTTTGTTTAATCTCTACACCCAACATGGGCTCAAACTCATGACCCCAAGATCAGGAGTCACATGCTCCTCTGACTGAGCCATCCAGGCATCCACCAAATGTTTTTGATGTTTATTTAGACTTCAAATTATAGGCAACCATATATCCTGGATAATAATGAGGTGTATGTATATTCTACAGTCGTGGAATATGGTCCATGAACTGTTTTAAGTGAAAAAGGTGAGGTATGTGGTATACCCTATAATTCCATTTTGATTTAAGAGAGTCACCGTCTATTTGATTTTGCACAGGACAAGGTTTGGCAGGGTGTACAGGTGTAATAACTGTGAGGAACCCTAGGGAATGGGATGGTGCTCGTTGGATATATCCAGTGAGATACATCCTATCTCAGGTTTGGGTCCCTGGAAATAGAACACGGGATGAGATTTCATGGGGGCAGTGACTTACTAGGAAGAATTTCAGGGAAACTTGGTAGGGGTGAGGAAGTGGGTCTGAGAAGAGGGAAGGGGATTGGAGGCCAAGCACGGGTGCAGCAAGGATCAAGCAAGATCTCAGGGAGGATACTGTTGGCTCAGTCCTGCAGGGGAGTTCTGGAGCTTATTGCTAACAGCTGTCACAATCAAGAACAAGACAAGAAGGTAAAGCCTTTATAATACTCCTGGCCCCATCAGTCATTGCATAAGGACTGCTGTCCATGGGGAGGGGTGCATAAGTGACCGGAAGTGCTGGCAGCCTGAGAATAGCCTTCCCATAAAGACCTGCATTTGCTGGCTGTGGTGAGTGAGAGAGTGCATGGGGTTGGGGAGGGACAGAGCACAGAAAGCAATTGTAGCTGTCACCCAGGTGATACAGGGGTTTAACAAGATAGAGGGTTGGCTCTTTCTCACGTGATGATCTTGTTTGAGCAGTCCAGGGCTGGTATGGTGGCTCCACAGGGTTCCAGGCTCCTTCTGTTTGGTTACCCACATCTGCATAATCTGAGATACTCAATTATTATGTCCATATTCCCTTTCAAAAAAAGGGGAAAGGTCAGAGGGAAGAGGACACATTAATTCCTCTAAGAGCAAGTTCTGGAAGTTATACACATCACTTAAGCTCAAATCTCATTGGCCAGAACTTAGTTACATGGCCACACCTGGATACACAGAAGAATAGTTTTTACTGGTTGGCCTTATGCCTAGTTAAAAACAGGGGACTGTTTTATTATGTAACCATTTCTGTAGAAGGAGAGAACGCAATATTGTAGGACTATCTGTTATAAGGGTATTAATTTTCTACTTTATCGGGATGTAGTTTGTTGGTTTGTTTGGTTTTTAGTTTTAACAATAAGCGTGTCACAGGCTGGGGTCTCCTGGAGGCAGAAGTTGAGATAGTTTAGTGTACAGGATGTTAAGAAGTGCCCTTCTGTCCATCTCTGTGGGAGGGATGGGAAAGAGGCAGGATTTGGCAGGGGAAGAAGTTGAGTTATGATGCTGTCCTGAACAGTAGTCTTAGCTGACCCTACAGGGAGCCTAGAGCTAAAATGGCCTTTTTAAGTTGTCCTGCACTGGGTTGAAGTGGCTGCACCATTATACCCTCAGCTCCATCAGTCACTGAATATGGGCTACCTTGGGAGGAACATGACCTTGGGCAAGGCAACTCTGCAGAGGTGATCTTTCAGGAGTGACAGCACTCCTAGCAAATGGGACACTAAGTCCTTCTTTAAAGGGAGAGCTAGGTGGCACATATCTATGTCTGTCACAATGTGTGTGTGTGTGTGTGTGTGTGTGTGTGTGTGTGTGTGTATGAGAAAGTAATTAATACATGTTCATGTATCCACTTATGTTTTACTTTTCAAGTTTTTATTGAAGTGTAGTGGACAATGTTATATTAGTTTCAGGTGTACAACATAGTGATTTGACATTTTTGTACATTACTCAGTGCTCATCATGATGTCTAGTTTTTGAAATAAATTTTTATAATAAAACAAGCTAAAATTTACTTAATCATTTCTTCCACAGAGTTTGTTGAGCAGCTACTATGTGCCAGGCTTTGTTGTAGGCACTAAAGATAGGGAAATGACAAAACAAAGTCCCTCCCCTTATGGAGTTTATATTACATCTGAAGATAGACAATAAATAAATAAGTAAATTCATGATATGTCAGATGGTGATAACTTTGGAGAAAAATAACATAGTATAAGGAAGGATCTTTCTTTTATTTAGAGTAGTCAGAGAAGGCTTCTCTGATAAGGTGATTTGACCAGAGATAAGAGTGAGATGATGAACTAGCTATGCAGGTGTTTTTTTTTTAAGTTAATTTTTTTATTTTGAGAGAGAGAGAGAGAGAGAGAGAGCGCGCGTGCAAGCAGAGGAGAGGCAGAGAGAATCCCAAGCAGGCCCCTGCACTCTCAGCGTGCAGCCCTATGTAGGGCTTGAATCCACAAACTGTGAGATCATGACCTGAGCCAAAACCAAGAGTTGGACACTTAATTGTCCAAGCCACCCAGGCACCCTTTTGGGGATGAGCATAATAAGCTTAGATTATAGCACATTCCAAGACAACCCAGTGGCAGGAGTGTATTGGCATGTTTGGTGATGTAAATCGTATTTAGAATTTTTGCTTTTTAATTATACCCATTTTTGGAAGGCTGAAATAAACTCAGTGAGTGACAGGTCATTAAAAGGGGATGGTGGGGGGAGGAGGCAGGAAAGGTTCTTGGCTGAGAATTATCAGCCCTAACTCTAGCCAACATAAGCAGAAGAGGAATTTACTGGAAGGTTTTCAAGTACCTTACAGCACTGACAGAAAGACTGGTTTAATGGTTTAGAAAGCAGGCGGGAATCAAGGGAATCAAAAGATCTGGAATTACTACCAAGATCACACCCCTGGAAGACCTTGGTTAAGGATGTCTGGTTAAGGATGCTGAATGTTTGTGTTCCCCCCAAATTCATATGTTGAAATCAGTGGTCTTAGTAGATGAAGCCTTTTGGGTGTGTTTAAGACATGAGGGTGGAGCCTCATGAGATTACTGCCTTTTAAAAGACGCTCCAGGGGCGCCTGGGTGGCTCAGTCGGTTGAGCGTCTGACTTCGGCTCAGGTCATGATCTCACAGTTTGTGGGTTCGAGCCCCGTGTCAGGCTCTGTGCTGACAGCTCGGAGCCTGGAGCCTGCTTTGGATTCTGTGTCTCCCTCTCTCTCTGCCCCTCCCCCCACTCATGCTCTGTCTCTCTCTGTCTCAGAAATAAACATTAAAAATAAATAAATAAATAAATAAATAAATAAATAAATAAATAAATAAATAAAAGACGCTTCAGAGAGATCCTTTAACCCCTGTGCCCTGTGTGAGGATACAGAAGAGAGCCCTGGCCTGAACATGCTGACACTCTGATCTCAGACTTCCAGGCTCCAGAACGGTGAGAAATAAATTTCTGTGTTTATAAGCCAAACTACCAGTCTGTGGTGTTTTGTTATAGCAGCCAGAGTAGACTAAGACAGATGCTGTTGCTCCTGTTTCTGAACGCTGATGTTACGTCTGTTGGAGGCCTGACTTCTGAACTTGCCATTTCTTTTCTTCTTTTTTTTTTTTTTTTTTGAACTTACCATTTCTTATTTGAGTCACTCTCTCTATCTCAAAGACATTTAAAAAGATCACTCTGGCTGCTATGTCAAGAATGATTTAAGGGGTTCAGTAGTAGAAGTGGGGGGAGCCAGTCATGAGGCTCCAATGTAGTGATATTAACTTATATTAGGATAATGACAATGGAGTCAAAAAGAATGGACAGATTCATGAAACAGCCCATTGGGTTGCCACTAAAATTCTTATCTTGGAAAAATTCTTTTTCTTCTTCATCTTCCTCCTAATTCTCTTCCTGTCCTTCCTCTTCTCCCATTTCTCTTCCTCATTATTCCTTCTTGAAATCCAAACCTTCCTAGAGGCCTTGTTGTAGATCCTATCTTGCACACGGCAGTGTAACTTATCTAACTTATATTTCATAAAATCTCACAGTGTTCATTATTTGCACATTGAAGAAATATTTCTGAGTTCCTGTTGTGTACTGTGTGGTGCTAAAGGAGGTTGCTAGTTGTATTCGTTCTAAATGGAGTTCAAAGGGCCCCTGGGTGGCTCAGTCGGTTAAGCATCTGACTTCGGTTCAGGTCTGATCTCACCGTTCGTGAGTTCGAGCCCCACGTCAGGCTCTGTGCTGACAGCTCAGAGCCTGGAGCCTCCTTCCAATTCTGTGTTTCCCTCTCTCTCTGACCCTCTCCTGCTCACACTCTGTGTGTCTCTCCTCTCTCTCTCTCAAAAATAAATTAAAAAAAAATTTTTTTTAAATAAATAAATAAATAAATAAATAAATAAATAAATAAATAAATAAATAAATAAATAAATTGAGTTCAAGTTTAGACGCTCAGAAATGGTTCTTTTCTTCCAGGGCACTTCATGATTGCTGACGCAGATCACCCTTTTCTAGGTGTGGATAATTTGAAACCACATGATCTCCCTTCATCTAAACTTTTTTCTCCAGGACTGATTAGTCCCTTATTTTAGTCTTTTACATATCAGTTATAGGCCAAATGCATATCCATTATTTTAAAAATTAATGAGAAAGAAAATGGTATGTTTTTTATCCTCTTAAGACAGCGATTTTCAAATAAAACCAATCATCAGAAATGGCTAAAATGGTCTTTAAAAATAGAGCATCCCAGCCCTCCTGAATCATAACATCTGGAAGTAGGTCTCAGAAATCTTTATTAAAAGAAAAAATAAATATTCAGGATAATCTGCTGGGTTTGGGAACTATAGCTTTATGCTGTTGAGACTAGCTTTGCTCTTGGCCAAGAGAATTAATTAAATTCTTTTTTCAGGGCACCTGGGTGGCTCAGTTGTTTAAGCATCTAACTCTTGATTTTGGCTTAGATCGTGATCCCAGGGTCATGAGATCGAGCCCCACGTTGGGTTCTGCACTGAGCATGGAGCCTGCTTTTTTTTTTTTTTTTTTTTACATTTATTTATATATTTTTGAGAGAGAGACAGAGCGCACACAGGGGAGGGGGAGAGAGAGAGAATCCCAAGCAGACTCTGCTCTGTCAGCGCAGAGCCCAATGTGGGGCTTGATCTCACGAACCATGAGATCACAACCTGAGCCAAAATCAAGAGTTGGGCACTCAACCGACTGAGCCACCCAGGTGCCCAAACATGGAGCCTACTTAAGATTTTCTCCTTCTCTTTCTCTCTCTCTCTCTCCCTCTGCTCCTCCCTGACTTGCATGCACACACACACTCGAAATAAATAAATAGAAATAAATTTTTCTAAATGGGAATGATCCATTATATAACTGTTGGTTTTCTCAGCTTGATTTTAAAATATGACATTTGTCTCATCTTTGAAATTGTTTTCATAAGATTATAGTTTTTTTGGGGGGGGTGGTGGTGGTAGAGGTGGATTCCATTAATTTTTCTCTTGCCCTGTGGCTATTTTGTAACTATACAGTATTTATTTCATCTCCAAAAATAAAAGAAACTTAATCTCTATATTACAAGAATATAGCTCACTAAACTTCAACTTCAAGCAAGTCTGTATTAAAAAACAGCTGAATCACTGCTCCATAAGCTTAGTGTGAATACAAATCACCTGGAGAGCTTATTAAATTGCGTATTATGATTTAGTAGGTCTGGAGTGGTGCCTGAGCTTCTGCATTTCTAAACAAGCTGGGGTAATGCTGATGCTGCTGGTCAGCAGATCTCATTTTGAGTAGTAAGAGGCTGAGGACAATTGTATTATCCTTTGAGCTTTCATCTTTGTATGAGTTACTCTGCTTTGGGGCATGTTTTGGGACTTGTTTAGTTTGACCAAAGGTTAGTAGTATATTTTAAGAAGATTGGATTATATAACCTTTATTGCTTTTTCCCATAATCTTGAAGGTTATAGTACTATATATAGCCTAAGGTTTTAGTTTCAGGCTTTGGAACTGAATAAAGGAAATGTCAGAAGCAGTATACTTTTTATTGAATCATTAAATCTGTAGCAGAAAAAATTGGGTTTATATACTTGAAGTAGTCTGAACTACAAGTAGCGTATTGTTAACTGAATTCAGAATATGAAAGAAAGTGATACAAGGTTGGACATTATTAGTAGATATGCAGGATATACCTACGGATTGGGGAATCTGTGTTGTGCAGAATTGAGACTGCTTTGGATAAGATAAATGTTAGGGGCGCCTGGGTGGCTCAACCTGTTGAGCATCCGACTCTTCATTTCGGCTCAGGTCATGATCTCATGGTTTGCGGGATCGAGCCCCATGTTGGGCTCTGCACAGACACTGTGGGGCCTGCTTGGGGTTTTTTCTCTCTCTCTCCCAGTAGACAAATAACCATTAAGAAAAAAAAAAAATACATATTAGAGCAGTGGATTCTTAGCGGGGAGTGGGGGATTTTTATCTCCCAGGAACACATTTGATAAATACCTGGAGACATTTTTAGTTGTCATGACAGCAGGATGGTGGTAGTGCTATTGGTGTCAGTGGGTGGAAGCCAGGGATGCAGGGAAACACTCTCTGGTACGCAGGACAGCCCCTCGCAATAGAGAGTCCTTGGCCTAATATGCAAATAGTTCCAAGATCGAGAAAACTTACGTTAGAGAATTTTCACAAGCATTTTAAAAATATTTTTGAATCAAAAATTGTTTTGCATGTTTATTTACTTATTTATTTTGAGAGACAAAGAGTAGGGGAGTGGCAGGGAGAGAGAGAATCCCAAGCAGGCACCACGCTGTCACCAAAGAGCTCAGTGCAGGACTCCAGCTCACAAACCGTGAGATCACGACCTGAGCCAAGATCAAGAGTCAGACACTTAGCCAACTGAGCCACCCAGGGGACTCTTTATTAACTTTTAAATTAAAAGTAATACAGAGGGGCCCCTGGGTGGCTCAGTCAGTTAGGTGTCCAAGTTTTGATTTCACCTCAGGTCACGGTCTCACGGTTCATGGGATTGAGCCCCACGGGAGGTTCTGCGCTGACAGCACGGAGCCTGCTTGGGATTCTCTTTCTCCCTCTCTTTCTCTGCCCCTCTCCCCCCGCCCCCACACTCTCTCTCTTTCTCTCAAAATAAGTAAACTTAAACAATATATACAAAATAAAAATAATACAGGAAGCAATCATTCATATTCCTACCAAATTCAACCTGTTAACAATTTTGTCATATTTGATTGTAACCTTTTTGTTTAAGAAATATCACTCCAGGGGCGCCTGGGTGGCGCAGTCGGTTAAGCGTCCGACTTCAGCCAGGTCACGATCTCGCGGTCCGTGAGTTTGAGCCCCGCGTCGGGCTCTGGGCTGATGGCTCGGAGCTTGGAGCCTGTTTCCGATTCTGTGTCTCCCTCTCTCTCTCTGCCCCTCCCCCGTTCATGCTCTGTCTGTCTCTCTCTGTCCCAAAAATAAATAAAAAACGTTGGAAAAAAAAAAAAAAAAGAAATATCACTCCATTATATTTTTAAATGTTTATTTTTGAGGGGGGAGGGAAGGGGCGGAGATAGAGGGCTACAGAATTTCCAGAGTGGGCACTGCGCTGACGGCAGAGAGCCTGTGATGTGGGGATTGAATTTACGAACCGTGAGATCATGACCTGAGCTGAAGTCAGACGCTTAACTGACTGAGCCTCCCATGTGTCCCTCACTCCATTATTTTTGAGAAAATAACATGATTGTAATTTTGAATTCAAATAATGTGGAAAGTTCAGGGATGAAAATAATGAAGCTAGTTCACATCTTACCACCCAGACATACCCATCATAAATACCGGCTGAACATTAATCTTAGATATCTTTCCATGCATGTGTATAGATAGAAGAATAGAGAGAAATGCTTATATAAAATTGGGACCATACTGTAGATGAACCAAAAATAACCACTATGAAAAAATTTAAATCTAAAGAAAACTAAATGGAATTATTAACCCCATGTACTCTACTCATCACTGAACTTCAGCAGTTATGAATACAGAGCCAATCTGATTTTATATACATCCACATCTCTACCCACTCACCTGACCCATAGTATTTTGAAACACATCTCAGACATGACATCATTTCATCTGTAAGCATTTTAATGCCTATCTATAAAACTTGAGATCTCTTTCTTTGAGCTATTAATCACACACATACAGTTAACAATTTTTCTGATTGATTCATTCCCTCCCTCCTTCCCCCCTCTTTCCTTCCCTTGAATTATGTTTTCTTCCAAATGGAAGGATATTTTTTCCTACTGAGGTTGCACAAAATGAAAATGAAACAGCAGAATTCCACAAAGAAAGGGAAATGGATGCCGCACAGGCCAAACCAAAGCTATCTACTGCAAATACTTTTTGCGAATTTCGTTTTTTCTTTCTAGAATGTCTTCATCTGTTTGGCAGTGCTGTGTAAAATAATGAAATACTTTATTTCTCTTCTTTGCTCTGTTCATTTTTCAGGATGCCTGTTTTATCTTTTCCAGTATTTCTTTGAGATATCTCCCTGCTTTGATGTATTTGCTTACAGCAATGACCTCTGACGACTGTTAGCAGGAAAGTACCTGCAGGAGTCATCTAACTGGTGGTTTGCTTCTTGAGGACAGGAGCACGTTTTACCATCTTTCTTGCTGACATGTCTTCAGTATTTGTCGGATGCTTGTTATTAATCTTGAGGGAAGCCTGCCAATATTGATTGGTATAGTAATTAAAACCATTTATTTACAATAATAACATAGTCTAACATATGTGCATGCAAGAGAATATTATTCAGATGTTAACATTTGGTCCCTGTATGGTACCTGTGGGCAGTCTCCATATAAAGTCATGAAGCAGGGAATTCTCTCTGATCACATCCTCTTGTTTCTTCTGACACTTACAGGGTGACCATATGTCCTGGTTTGCCTAGTACAGTCTCAATTTCTACACAGTCTCGATGAAATATTAATAGTGTCTCTTTCCTTTCACAGAATTGTCCCAGTTTAGATGGGACTTATACCACATTTAATGTGTGCCAGGCTTTTTTCCAGACACTTTACATACATTCTCATTTGATCTTCGTGACAACCCTGAGAAGCAGAGCCCATTATTATCCCCATTTTACAAATGGGCAGGTTGGGGGCACGGACAGGTCAAATAGTTGGCTGATACCACAAGGCGGGGTTCGAGTAGTAAGTGGCAAAGCCAGGATTTGAGTGCAGGCAGTTGGGTGCCAGTGACCTTCACCACTCTGCTGCGTTGCACCCAGACTGGCCCCAAGGAGATCTTTGTAGAATACCTATCGACCCAGAGGAGTCTCCTCATACTTAATCTGCATCTTTGTAGATCAAAAGGCTGGCGAAGCCTTTGGGAATTTGAGTGGTTTCCTTATCTTCACAAAATACTTGTCGTTTCCTCACATACCACCGTGCCAATCTGATAGAGGCGTCTTTCTCTGAAGATTGAACATGTACCTTTTTTCATTCTCTCAATGGCAGCTATTTGGCATTCCCTTCTAACTCTTTTTTTTTTAATGTTTATTCTTGAGGAAGAGAGAGAATGCGTGCATGAGCAGGGGAGGGGGAGAGAGAGAGAGAGGGACAGAGGATCCAAAGCAGGCTCTGCGCCGACAGAGCTAAAGTCTGATGTTCAACCGACTGAACCACCTAGGCGCCCCTGACATTCCCTTCCAGATGCTCAAGTGATGTATATCCTCAGCTTCTATGGATTGTCAGGTCCCTGCCACAGTCAATTTTCCTTGCTTCTGGCCATCGTTGGTGTTTTAAATTCACACACACACACACACACACACACACACACACACACACACACTGTCTCTAGCACCTACAACGGTGCCTGCCATAAACTACCTTTGACGGTCAGTTCATATTTTGGAGTTGGCTGGGAACAGTATTCAAGGCCCTGGCATAAAGTGCTTTGACGAAGGATATTCGAGAAAGCTACTGCTTTCAAGTAGCTTACAATCTAGTAAGGGGATGATGACCGTTCACAAATAACCATGACACAGAGCAGCTGATCTATAGGAGCAGAGTAATTTAATTTTTTTTTTTCAATGTTTTTTATTTATTTTTTGGGACAGAGAGAGACAGAGCATGAACGGGGGAGGGGCAGAGAGAGAGGGAGACACAGAACCGGAAACAGGCTCCAGGCTCCGAGCCATCAGCCCAGAGCCTGACGCGGGGCTCGAACTCACGGACCGCGAGATCGTGACCTGGCTGAAGTCGGACGCTTAACCAACTGCGCCACCCAGGCGCCCCAAGAGCAGAGTAATTTAGAGTTCAGAGGAACACAAATCGTTTCTGACAGGGTTGATCCAGAAACATCTTGTGAAGGTGGACACACTTAAGTCAGTTTAATGATTCCCTAAATCGGGCGCAGAAGAGCTACTTTCTTGTGCTAAGGACAGGGCTTAAGTCTGCCAAGAGTAGAGGCCTGACAGAAGAGTGAGATGTGATTAACTCAGAGGAGAGGAGGGCTCCAGTCAAGTTGACACTTGGTGCCCTTGTGAGAAACCCTCAGTCGCAGGATTGCTCTGTTTTTACGGTATCATCATCGTCATGGCACATGTTGGCCTTCTAGGTGGGTTATAAGCAGCAGGAACAGATGGAACTTCTCAGGGGCAAGGAATTTTATTATTTTTTTTAACGTGGAAGCCTATTTATTTGAAAAAATTTTAACTTTCTTGGTTTAAAGTCTTTTGATATACGCAAGGTCTTTTTCGCTAATAAAAACATTGTCTATTTCTCTTATACAGTTGACCCTTGAGAAACATGGGATTGGGGTCTCAGCTCCCTGCATTGTTTGAAATCTGCATGAACCTTTTGACTCTCCCAAAACTTAACTACTGATAACCTACTGTTGACTGGAAGCCTTATCAATAACACAAACAGATGATTAACATGTATCTCCTCTATGTATTATATACTGTATCCTTACAATCAAGTAAGCTAGAGAAAAGAAAATGTTATTAAGAAAGTTATAAGGAGGGGCGCCTGGGTGGCTCAGTCGGTTAAGCGTCCGACTTCAGCTCAGGTCACGATCTCACGGTCCGTGAGTTCGAGCCCCGCGTCGGGCTCTGGGCTGATGGCTCGGAGCCTGGAGCCTGCTTCCGGTTCTGTGTCTCCCTCTCTCTCTGCCCCTCCCCCGTTCATGCTCTGTCTCTCTCTGTCTCAAAAATAAATAAACGTTAAAAAAGAAAATTAAAAAAAAAAAGTTATAAGGAAGAGAAAACACATTTACAGTACTGTGCCGTATTTACCAGAAGAAATTTGCATATATGTGGACTCCACAGTTCAAACCCACGTTGTTCAGCATCAAGTGTAATTGCATTGACCTTTTTTACTTTTTTTTTTTTTTAGGATTTTATTTTTATCTAATCTCTGTACCCAACATGGGGCCCAAACTCACAACCCCAAGATCAAGAGTCTTATACTCTATTGACTGAGCCAGCCAGGTGTCCCTTACTTTTTTACTTGACTATCTAAATAACAACAACAACAACAACAAATGATTAATTAGAATTTATCACAGGAGCCTGGTGAGATAGAGCAGTATTCATTATCCTCACTTTACAAATGAGGAAATTGAAGTTAGGTTACCCTGTAAGTAAGCTATGTGACTTGGGTGCAAACGGCAAAAATGGGACTTCTACTTGGGTCTTCAGAATCGAGAGCCAGTGTATATCACGTGGTCTCATTTAACTTAACAGATTAAAAAAATTTTACCAATATCCAGATAAAAAGGAACATTGAAAGTTGTGATTATCTTACATTTTAGCTCCTTTTTAAATGAATGTCATTATAGAATCTGGTTCAACCTAATTAGTCTGTTTCCGTTTCTGAGTCAACAGGCCTATTTGTTTTGATGAGTACAGATCCCATAAATTCTACTGAAAGGGAAGTCCCTTGGAGGCTGCAGGTGGCCTACACGCTACCTCTGTGCAGATTGGTAAAACAGTCTCTCCAGACGGTTTGGGTCGGTCAGAAGAAGGCATCTCCCCTTGGGCCATGTTCAGCCCACGCCAGGGTGCTGGCCTTGGGAAGTAAGTGTCTGGATTTTCATGTCTACACTGGCTTTTATGTAGCACTCAGAAAACAGCAGCCGGGGATCCTGTTCAATTTATGAGGCGCTGAGGCTTCTCTAGGGTTGTGTTTACAGAGCGCACCTGTTGCTTTTCCTCAGTATGCAGCGTGTATACCTCCCTCAGTACCTGTACTTGTTTGCTCCACCCGGACCCCGAACCTCCCTGATACTACATGGCTCACCCCTTCACTTCATCCAGGGCTCCCCTTAAATCTTCCCTTACCAAACGTCCCCTCACCTCCTCTGCCTGGAATACCACCTCCAGGCACGCTGCGCCTTCTTGCCATAGTTTCTTCATTATACTTCTTACCACCTGGGATAAGGAAATTCATGTGTGTTTTGTTTTGCTTTTGTCTCTCCACCAGAAAGTGCACTTTGTGAAAGTAGGGGTTTTGCCTGTGTTGTTCACCACTCTGTTCCAGCAGCTAGCACAACGCCTGGCAGTGGGGAGCTCTCAGTCAGCATTTGTTGAATGAATGAACACACATCGGACTGTTCGTATTGGGATTGATGATATCAGTGACCAAGTTTAATATTTGCTACTTCTGCTGACTCTATTTGTACGCTTTCTGGACTATGAGGTTATGAATTTTGTCTAATTGAACCGTCACAATAGCAGTGAGAGGGGAAAATAATGTAATTCTTATTTTAGAGTTGAAGAAATATACCAAAACTTAGAAGAGTTCAATGACATGCCCAAAGTGAAATATCTAATCGTTAGAGTCATTCCCTACACTATACAGGTAGTTTTGATAATCAAAGTTCACTTAAAAACATTGTTTCGGGGGCGCCTGGGTGGCTCAGTCGGTTAAGCAGCCGACTTCGGCTCAGGTCAGGATCTCGCGGTCCGTGAGTTCGAGCCCCGCGTCGGGCTCTGTGCTGACAGCTCAGAGCCTGGAGCCTGTTTCAGATTCTGTGTCTCCCTCTCTCTGCCCCTCCCCTGTTCATGCTCTGTCTCTCTCTGTCTCAAAAATAAATAAAAACGTTAAAAAAAAATAAAAAAAAAAAACACATTGTTTCGGTGATTCTTTAGGTCTTATGGCTTTTTTGAAAGAGGGATTTCCAATTACTGGTTGCGGGGGGCGGGGGGGGGGAGAAACCTTAAAAACACTGTCAGCTATGTTTTAAGGGAAAGAGGAGGTAAGGCCCTTGGGATTTGAAGCTTTGGGATACCGGAGATCAGACAACTCTCCTTTGTAATCTTGCATTCTTATCTAAGGGTGTTCACCTTGAGGGTCCTTTGGGAAGAAGAGCATGACTTTGGAGTCCTTTTCCAGCTGTGTAAGTCTGGCTATATAACTTATCTGAGCAATTTTTTCATCTCTAAAGTCGAGTAAGAGTGTCTACCATATGGGGTATGAAGATGAAATGCCTGGCCTGGTTTTTTGAGCTTGGGAGCTTGATTTCTCCTGTCCCCTTTTCTTTCTCCCTTCACCTGCAAGGGACTACAAATCCAAGTTGTTTGAGCCCTCTTCAGGGTGATTTCTCTTCTTGATAACTTCCCTCCAGATAAGTAATCCTATATGTTAAACTGTTTTCTGGTAGTATGTAGGCAATCAAGGTACCTTTTATAATTTGCATGTTATATTGTTATTGCAACTCAGGGAGTAACTCAGGGTCTTTGTTTATTTTTATTTATTTTTTTCAGTTTATGTATTTTGAGAGAGAGAGTGTGAGTGGGGAAGGGGAGAGAGAGAGAGAGAGAGAGAGAGAGAGAGAGAGAGAGAGAGACAGAGAATCCCAAGCAGGCCCTGCACTGTCAGCGCAGAGCCTGACATGGGGCTCCATCCCATGAACCGTGAGATCATGACCTGAGCTGAAATCAAGAGGTGGATGCTCAACTGACTAAGCCACCAAGGTGTCCCCATGGACTTTGTTTATAAGTGTTGTGCACATACTGTTTTCACAAATCTTTGGGTCCGATTCCTGCTTTTGTAATTGAATGTTCATAAAAACTGTATCACTAGCTGGGAAGCCCTCTTTGTTTCTCACATCCTTCTCTCCACGTTCCATGAAATACCAGGTTATTTTAAGTCGTTGACGTGTTTGCTAACACGTGTAGGTTTAGATGCCTACTAGAATTTAAGTAGCATCTTACAATTTCTATAATAGTCACCATGTCCCCAGAAGAGTAGTGTCACATACAGACTCAGAAAATAGGGTTTCCTGAACCAATGAGTAATTGAGGTAGGTGAAAACCCAGGAATTTTTAGGAATTTCTCTGAAATTAAACAGTACAGCATTTAATTTCTAACTGAAAAATTATCCACTGAGAAATGGGAAACAAGTTAAAGGAGGTACAACCAACATCCGGTTAAGGATGTCTGGGGGTCCTTCCCAATTACATGCTGATCTTCTCTTAATACCTATTATATGCTCTTAATACCCTATTATATGCTAATAAAGCATTAAAAAAGGTTCATTATTTAAGCATTAATTATGGATTTAGCTGGAAGGTGTATGATTAAAGACTAACTGATTTAACCCCAAATAATGATATAACTATATTGGAAGGGACTCTGGGAGTATAAGAGAACTAATTCCTTATTTGTCATTACAGAAAATCTGTAATGTCAAAAATGGATGAATCAAGCAATTGCAAGAAATGATTTTTATGTAGGACCGTAGGGGACACTATCTGATGAAACAGCCACAAGAGGTGAAAGCTGTTGATGTTAGTGGACTAAGGGGGAGGCAGTGAACTACTGCTTTTCACTTAAGTCTTATTGGGTATTATTGAATGGTTAATTATGTGTATATTATTTTGATTTAAAAAAAATTTTTTTAACATTTTTTTATTATTTATTTTTGAGACAGAGAGAGACAGAGCATGAACAGGGGAGGGTCAGAGAGAGAGGGAGACACAGAATCTGAAACAGGCTCCAGGCTCTGAGCGGTCAGCACAGAGCCCGACGCGGGGCTCGAACTCATGGACCGTGAGATCATGACCTGAGCCGAAGGCACATGCTTAACCGACTGAGCCACCCAGGCGCCCATATTTTGATTTTTAACATAAGGGCTAAAAGGGCAAGAGAAAAAGTAGAAATATAACAATCTAAGAAACTGAAAAAAACAACCCAAGAAAGGGAGAAAATGTTTGCAGATCCTTATCTCTGGTAAGGTACTTGTGTCTAGAATATACAGTAAACTCTTCCAACCCAATGATAAAGAACCCAAGTAACTTATTAAAATAGGCA
Organism: Neofelis nebulosa; assembly: GCF_028018385.1. Lineage (NCBI taxonomy): Eukaryota > Metazoa > Chordata > Mammalia > Carnivora > Felidae > Neofelis > Neofelis nebulosa. The sequence goes on from NC_080793.1 coordinate 10,730,780, forward strand.
AAGGATCTGAGGAACCATTTCTTCAAAGATGATATATTAAGGGGCCAGTAAGCATATGAAACGACGCTCAACATCATTAGCCATCAGAAATGTAAATCTAAACCACAACCAGATAGTGTTTCACATCCCCTAGGATGCCTAGAATAAAAAAGGCAGATCGTAAGTATTGGTGAGGTTGTAGAGAGATAAGATCTCTCATACATTGCTGCAGCTGTAAACTGGTGCAGTCACTTTGGAAAACAGTCTGGTTGTTCCTGAAAAGCTTAAGCATAGCATTACCATCTGACCCAGCAACTCTACTCCCAGCTGTGTACCTAAAAAAAGTGAAAACACATGTCCACACAAAAACTCATAGGCGAATGTTCATAGCGGCATTATTCTTAATAGCCCCAAAGTGAAAACAATCTAACTGTCCATTGGCTGAAGAATGGATAAATAAACAGTGGTATCTATAGATACGATGGAATATTATTTAGCCATTAAAAAGAATGAAGTACCGGGGCCCCTGGGTGGCTCAGTTAGCTAAGTGCCTACTCTTCATTTTGGATCAGGTCATGATCTCGTGGAGTTTGTGACTTTGAGCCCCTCATTGGGCTCTGCGCTCACGATGAAGAGCCTGTTTCAGATCCTCTGTCTCCCTCTTCCTGCCCCTTCCACACCTTTCAAAAATAAATAAATGTTTAAAAAAAATTAAACAGAATGAAGTACTGATATATGCTAAACATGAATGAACCTTGAAAACATTTTAAGCGAAGGAAGCCAATCACAAAAGCCACATTTTGTATGATTCCATTTATGTGCCCGTCCAGATGTTAAATCCATGGAAACAGAAAGTAGACTAAGGCTGAGAAGAGAGGTGTTTTAGGGGAAATGGGGCATGACTGCTAATGAACATGAAGTTTCTTTTTTGGGTGATAAAAATGTTCTAAAGTTAGGAGCACCCAGGTGACTCAGTCGGTTAAGTGTCTGACTCTTGGTTTCAGCTCAGGTCATGATCTCATGGTTTTTTAGTTCGAGCCCCAAATTGGGCTCCGCGCTGAAGGTGCAGAGCCTGCTTGGGATTCTGTCTCTCCTCTCTCTCTCTGTCTCCTCTCTCCTCTCTCCTCTCTCTGCCCCTCCCCTGCGACGTGCTCTTTCTCTCTCAAAATAAACAAACTTAAAAAACATTCTCCAAAAAAATGCTCTAAAGTTCAATGTGGTGATGGCTGCATACTTATGAATGTATTAAAAACCATTGACTTGTACACTTAAGTAGGTAAATTGTATCGTATGTGAATCATACTTCAATAGAGCTATTATGTTACTCTATATAAAAATATTGATACATAGACATATAATCAAGTATTACTGCTTAAAAAACAGTTTTATTTCTCTTTTGATGAAAAGTTTATTTTTTTCTTACTTTTGCTTCCAACTTATTACACACAAAACCTGCAATTTAGGAAAACAAAATTGTTGTGGTATATAGATCATAAGTGTCTTTTAATGGTTATTTTTCCCCCGTTTAACACAAATCAGCATGATTTGTTGATCTGTATGCCTACAGCCTTCTCTCAGAGTATGCCGAGATGTTGGTTTTGGGTGGCTCCAAATGTTTTTCATGTTGCCTGTTTTTAGTGTGCTGTAGACACAGACTTTTGGCTGCTGCCAGAGTCATCTTTGTATGTGATTAAGAAGAAAAATCTGTGTGGTCTGTCCTTCTTCATACACCGAATAGGAGTAATGTCTTGTTGGTTGGTGATTGAGATTCTTGCCTGAACTTCTTGTTCCCTCTTGAGTTTTTGTGTTGTGAATAAATGGCTACTTAAATTGAACTAGACTGTATTTGACTGCTGCCTCTGTGGGTTTCCCCACTGGAGACAGTTTTCATGAATTGTTAGCCTTAGGCTGCTTCAGATGATGTTTTCTCACATTATTCTCTAGGGTACCTGTTTTTGATGCTGTCTTTCGTTTTGTATATTTTTGTGTTTCTTGCCCCATTAGCTTCATAAATAGTCCTTGCATGAGTCTGGTTGATAGTCATTGTTTTTAGATGCCTGCCTGCCCTTCCTTTCAGCGCAGTGCTGTTAGGCTAGGTCTCCATCAACAGAGTATTGGGCTTTGCGTATTTGTGCATGTTAGATTAACACCTCTCTTTTCCCACATTTGGTAGGCAAAATGATATCTTTTGTTTTTAAATTTTTTTCTAACGTTTTAATTTTTTTTTTATTTGAGAGACAGAGACAGTGCGAGCAGGGGAGGGCCAGAGAGAGAGGGGGAGACACAGAATCCGAAGCAGGCTCCAGGCTCTGAGCTGTCAGCACAGAGCCCGACGCGGACTGAGAGATCATGACCTGAGCTGGAGTCGAATGCTTAACCGACTGAGCCACCCAGGCGCCCCTGGCTTCCTTTTCTGAAACTCTCTTTGTCCTCAGTTCATTCAGTTTCTCTCAACATTGAGCAATGAGCAGTTTGGTACCTATGCGTTTCTCTTACAGTTGTTCTTAAAGCATGTAACTTAACTTCGCATGTGGAAATAAGTCCGAAACATTGTTTTCAGAAAATAATTTGTATATAATTCGTGATAGTTTTATGCCATCTTTGATACATTGGAGATGCTTCCCATTCTGGTAAGGACCAGCGTTGTTCTTATTACAGGAATACCACCTGCGCCAAGCAGTGGCTTCTCGTTCCTTTTACAATGAGTATGTTAAAACCATCCTCATCACCCCTTACATACACACACACGTTCAAAATGTTTTTGGACTTGGTATTATTCAATTTACGCTCTATTTTGAGTACACTTATGACAGTTTTACAACAAATAATTTTAAAGTACATTATAATTTACAGATCAGTTTTACATCCATTAGTTCATTGTAGTGTCCAACAGCCTTATGGGATAGCTTATTGTTACTATTTTTTAAATTTACATCCACGTTCGTTAGCATATAGTGCAGTGATTTCAGGAGTAGAATCCAGTGATTCATCCCCTACATATGACACCCAGTGCTCGTCCCAACAAGTGTCTTCTTTAATGCCTCTTCCTCATTTAGCCCCTCCCCCCACCCACAACCCCTCCAGCAACCCTCAATTTGTTCTCTATATTTAAGAGTCTCTTATGTTTTGTCCCCCTCCCTGTTTTTATATTATTTTTGCTTCCCTTCCCTTATGTCATCTGTTTTGTATCTTAAATTCCACATATCAGTGAAGTCATATGATATTTGTCTTTCTCTGGCTAATTTCACTTAGCATAATACATTTTAGGTCCATGCATGTTGTTGCAGATGGCAAGATTTGATTCTTTTTGATTACTGAATAATACTCCATTGTGTGTGTGTGTGTGTGTGTGTGTGTGTGTGTGTGTATTTTTTAATTTTTTAATGTTTATTTTTGAGACAGAGAAAGAGCATGAGGGGGGAAGGGTAGAGAGAGAGGGAGACACAGAATCTTAAGCAGGCTCCAGGCTCTGAGGTGTCAGCACAGAGGCTCAACATGGGGGCTCAAACCCACGAGCCGTGAGATCATGACCTGAGCCGAAGTCAGATGCCCAACCAACTGAACCACCCAGGCTCCCGTCTCCATTGTATATTTATACCATATCTTCTTAAATTTTTCTTTTAACGTTTATTTATTTTTGAGACAGACAGAGACAGAGCATGAACGGGGGAGGGGCAGAGAGAGAGGGAGACACAGAATCTGAAGCAGGTTCCAGGCTCCGAACCATCAGCCCAGAGCCCGACACGGGGCTCGAACTCATGGACCGTGAGATCATGACCTGAGCCAAAGTCGGCCGCTTAACCGACTGAGCCACCCAGGCACCCCTATACCATATCTTCTTTATCCATTCATCTGTTAATGGACATTTGTGCTCTTTCCAGTACTTTGGCTATTGTCGATAGCACTGCTATAAACATTGGGGTGGTGATGTGCCCCTTCGAAACAGCACAGCTGTATACCTTGGATAAATACAGTTGCTGGGTCATAGGTTAGTTCTTTTTTTAATTTTTTGAGGCACCTCCACACTGTTTTCCAGAGTGGCCGCACCAGTTTGCATTCCCACTAGCAGTGCAAAAGGGTTCTTCTTTCTCCGCATCCTCGCCAACAGCTTTCGTTGCCTGAGTTAATTTTAGCCATTCTGACTGGCGCGAGGTGGTATCTCATTGTGGTTTTGATTGGTATTTCCCTGATGATGGATGAGTGATGTTGAGCATTTTTTCATGTGTCTGTTAGCCATCTGGATGTCTTCTTGGGAGAAGTGACTATTCATGTCTTTTGTCCATTTCTTCACTGGATTATTTGTTTTTTGGATGTTGAGTTTGATAAGTTCTTTATAGATTTTGGATACTAACCCTTTATCTGATATGTCGTTTGCAAGTATCTTCTTGCATTATGTAGGTTGCCTTTTAGTTTTGCTGATTGTTTCCTTCACTGTGCAGAAGCTTTTTATCTTGATGAGGTCCCAATAATTCATTTTTGCTTTTGTTTCCCTTGCCTCTGGAGACATGTTGAATAAGAAGTTGCTGCGGTGAGGTAGCCATTAGTCGTATCCCATTTTTATAGCTGAGAAAACATAATTTTGATACTCTCTTATGTTAATGCTTAATTATACAGCCATTCCATCTCTTTATATATGTTTTTTAAAAAATCTGAGTGTATAAGAAGATGATCTCTTTCCTACCATGTGATTTCTATAAATATACTCTCTTTTATCAGAATCAATTTCTATATTTTAGTTTCAGTTTCTACGTACTTTCATTCTTTCCTTGACCTGCTTCCCTTTTAGGTCTTAGCACAGGGTAATTCTCTATTTTTTTTAAACCTCAGTAAACTGCAGAGTGATAACTATGGTGGTATTATACATTATCTACTGTCTTCAGACTTCTTTCACACCTAAATAACCTTGTTCTATCTTCACAACAGTTATTTGAGATACACAGAGCAAGTGCAAATTGCTTGTTTTTGTGAATTAAAACCTTGCAACTCACAGTGTTCGCTCAAGTTTTTGTTTGTTTGTTTGTTTGTTTACAGTCACATAACTAGGAAGTGTTAGGAACAGGAATACTCCGGCTTCTGGCCTAACATCGGGCACTTTCCGCTGCTGTTAGGACCCTGCGCTGTGCTCCCTCGCATGATGTAATGCACACTTAACCAGGTTTCTTTCATACTTTCATATTGCCAACCACTTATTCAGAATTCAACCCAGAGTAGCAGTTTCTCTTGTTTTGTCAGAAGACTTCCTATAAAAAGCAGTTGTCAACAAGACAGGCCAATAATTTGCCAGATGCTCTGTATTTCGCAGAGCAAGTCTTTGAAGTTGTCCCTACTTACTGCTCTTCTGCTGTGTGTCTATTTTGTAATCTCTGTCAGGACTGTTGTATAGAGATCGGTTTCCTGGGGCCTCAGTAACAAATTGCCACTAAGTGGGTGGTTTAAAACAACAGAAATTTGTGCTCTCACACTTTAGGAGGCCAGAAGTCCAAAATCAAAGTGTTGGCAGAACTGGTCCTTTTTAGAAGTTCAGAGGGAGACTGTTCCATTCCTCTTCCCTGGCTTCTGGTGGTTGCCAGCGATCGGTTGCTGTTCCTTGGCTTTGCAGCTGCATAATTCGAGTCTCTGTCTCCTTCTTCGTATGGCTGTCTTCCCTCTGTGTCTGTGTCTGCATATGGCATTCTGCTCACTGTGAATGCCTGTCTCCTCAGCTTATAAGGACACGGTTGCATTGGATTAATACCCTGTTCCAGTACGACCTCATGTTAATTTACACCTTAATTACATCTGCAAACGCACTACAGTTGACCCTTGAACAACACAGGTTTGAACTGTGCTGGCCTTCTTCCACGTGGGTTTTTTTCAATAATCATATACACTGGCAATATCAATAAGTACAGTATAGTACTGTAAATGTATTTTCTATTCCTAATGGTTTTCTTAATGACATTTTTTTTTCTAGCTTACTTTATTGTAAGAATATGGTATGTGATACATGTAATATACAAAATGTGTGTTAATCAACTATTGACGTTATAAGGCTTCCAGTCAACAGTAGGCTATTAGTTAAGTTTGGGGGAGTGGGTCAAAATTATACATGGATTTTCAACTGCACAGGGGTCAACTTGTTTTTTCATTTTTCTAATGGTGTCTTTTATTGAATACAATTCTTGGTTTTCAGAATGGTCTAATTCTTCCTTAGTGAAGAATGCTTTTTGGTGAGCTATTTAAATAATCTTTTTTTTTTTTTAACCTCACTGTCATGAAGATAACCTCCCGTATTATTATTTAACTATTCAATTTTACCTTTTACATTTATATCCACAGTCTGCCTAGAATTGATTTTCATGTGTAATTGTGTGAATTTTTGTGTGAATCAAGATTCATGTTTTTTCTTTTAATTTAGATATCTAGTTGACCCAATACTGGCTCTTTTTCTTAATTTTTTGGTCAAAATTTATTTTTTCTCATTGCTTTACAAAATGCCACTTTTGTCATAAAGCAAATGTCCATGTACATGTGTGTTATCTCTCAACTCTACTCCGTTTTGCTCTTCTTGTACCAGTACCAGTCTTCAGTCCTGCTTCTCAAAAGTCTTGATATCCGGTGGAATCAGTCCTTCCATTTGTTCTTCATCAAGATTATTTTAGCTGCTCTTGACTCTTTGCATTTCTGTATAGATTATAAGATCAACTTGTCCATTTGTCCAAACAAATCTACTGATATTTTGATTGGTATTTGCACTGATCTGTAGACCAATCTAGGGAGAACTGATGTCCTTATACTTTTGAGGCTTCTAGTATAAAAGGTGGCATATTCTGAATTTTCTGTAAGTCATTTTTAAAAAAAATTTTTTTTGTTTTTTTTTTTAACGTTTATTTATTTTTGAGACAGAGAGAGACAGAGCATGAACGGGGGAGGGGCAGAGAGAGAGAGGGAGGCACAGAATCGGAAGCAGGCTCCAGGCTCTGAGCCATCAGCCCAGAGCCTGACGCGGGGCTCGAGCTCACGGACGGCGAGATCGTGACCTGAGCTGAAGTCGGACGCTTAACCGACTGAGCCACCCAGGCGCCCCTTTTTTAAGTTTTTTTTGAGAGACAGAGAGAGACAGAGACAGTGTGAGTGGGGAGGGGCAGAGAGAGAGGGAGACACAAAATACGAAGCAGGCTCCAGACTCCGAGCTGTCACCAGACAGCCCGACGTGTGGCTTGAACTCATGTACTGTGAGATCATTACCTGAGCAGAAGTCAGACACTTAACTGAGTCACCTGGTCGCCCCCTGTAACTCATCTTTAATTTAGCTCTCAAGCTGTCAGATTTTTATAGTTTTCTGTGATGAAGTCTTACGCATCTGCATTATATTTATTCTTAGTTATTTGATATTACCTGATGCAATTGTAAATGATATATCTTTTTAAAGTTTCATGTAATAATTATTTGTTCTTTGGGATATAGAAATACTATTGGCCTTTTTATATTCACCTCATATCCAGCAACTGTGCTAAAACTCAGTGGTTAATTCTGATAACTTATCTGCAGGTCCTTTTGAAATTTCTATGGAAAGGTTCATATCATCTACAAATAATGACAGCTTTATATTTATTTGATAAAAATATAATTGAGTCATGTGTGATTTTAAATTTTCTAGCCACATTAAAAAGATGAAATTAATTTTAATAGTATATTTTATTCAACTAAAATACCAAAATATGATTTCAACATGTAACAAGGTAAAAATTATTAATGAGATTTTTACATGCTTTTTCATACTTAATCTTCTAAATTTAGTGCATTTTACATTTATGACACATCTCAATTTAGAGTAGCCATGTTTCAAGTACTTAGTAGCCACATTTAGCTAATGACTACAGCGTAGGTTTAGAGAATGAGGCAAACTTTTTTTTAAGCAAATGTTATATATATAGCTTTTTTATGTATAACTTTTAATGGAGTCACTGATGGGGCTTCTACTGTCTTGATTATATATAAGTGCCAAGGAGAGATTGAATTTTCAAGGAAGGTTATACTGAAAAGGTGTCATTTGAGTGTCTTGAACTATGAATATAAATTTGCCAGGTGAACAAAATGGGCAAAGAGAATAACATGTAAAATTGTGATGTTATATTAGAGTAGAATTCGTTCAGAGCCTTGCGGATACTTTGCTGTGGGCGGAGAAGAGGTCACACTGCGAGAGTGGTGGGTGACTGGCTAGCAGTTCTTCCCCAGTTCCCTGTGTTATGAGTAATTTATTAGTAATGGTAGTTCACATGTTCCAAATAGATAAAGTAAGATAAATTTTCAAAAGTGTAATTGCTGGGCCTAATAAAATACGTATATACCCCAGCACATACGGTGAATCTCGGGGTCTGAACTAATTTTTCTGCCCCTAGAAAATATGCTGGTTTCAGTGCATAGTCAACTGCAATAATTAGTGTACTGTATCTGTAATGGGTTAACTATTGTATTAAGTTTGTATTTTGGGGTTTTGGGTTTTGTTTTTATTTAAATTCTAATTAGTTAAGATACAGTGCAATATTGGTTTCAGGAGTAGAATTCCGTGAATCATCACTTACGTACAACACCCAGTGCTCATCATAACAAGTGCCCTCCTTAATGCCCATCACCCATCTAGGCCGCCCCCCACCTCCCTCCCTCCATCAACCCTCATTTTGTTCTCTATCATTAAGAGCCTCTTCTGGTTTCTTTCCCTCTTTTTTTTCCCTCCTTCCCCTATGTTCATCTGTTTTGTTTCTTAAATTCCACATATGAATGAAATCACATGGTATTTGTCTTTCTCTGACTGACATATTTTGCTTAGCATAATACACTCTAGCTCCATCCGTGTTGTTGCAAATGGCAAGATTTCATTCTTTTTGATGGCTGAGTAATATTCCATTATTATATATGTACACACACACACACACACACACACACACACACACACACACACACACACATCAGATCTTCTTTATCCATTCATCCGTCAGTGGACAGTTAGGTCCTATCCATAGTTTAACTATTGATAAGGTTGCTATAAACATTGGGGTGCATGTACCCCTTTGAATCTGTATTTTTGTATCCTTTGGGTAAATATCTAATAATGCAATTGCTGGATTGTAGGATAGTTCTATTTTTAACTTTCTGAGGAACCTCCCTACTGTTCTCCGGAGTGGCTCTACGAGTTTATATTTTGTTGATTACTGGTAAAGTTTAACATTTTTTCTTATTAACAGTGATACATTACTACCTTCTAGTTCTCAGATTCCATTCAGGGTTTTCTAGTTGTCCCAATTATATCCTTTGCAGCAGAAAGATCCAGTTCAGGATCAGGCTTTGCACCTCAGTCTTCCTTTTCTTTGGAGGAAAAGGCATTTTCTTGACATATTTTACCTTGGCATTTTTGAAGGTTACAGGTAGATTATTTTATAGAAAGCCTCCCAATTTGGTTTTGTTTGTTTCCTCATGATTAGATTCAAGATCCAGCATCTAATTGAATTGGCAGGAACATTACTTCTCATTGTATCTTACCAAGTGGTATAGGACTTTGATTAGTCCAGTTATTAATATTCACTTTGATCATTTGATCAAGGTAGAGTCTGTCAGGTATCACTTCTGTATTTTGGAATTTATGTGTGTTTTATGGAGAAGTACTCTGAAACTCTCCCACACTTTCCATTTATTCAGTCATTTATTTATATCAGCATTGCTTCATGGTTTCTTACTTTATTCAATAGGTTATAATCCATTATTGTCATTATTTGTTTTGATGCTGAAATTATCCCCGGTTTGGCCAGTAGGAGGTTTTTCAAGCTGGATCCTCCTCCTTCTTTTCTTAAATGCTTTATTTTATTTATTTTTATTTTTATTTTTATTTTATTTTTTAAGTAAACTCTACCCTCACCGTGGGGCTTGAACTCACGACCCCAAGATCAAAAGTAGAATTCTGTACTGAACTGACTGAGCCAGCCAGGTGCCCCTTATTTTTTTTATTTTATTAATTTATTTTTCCAGTTTTGTTGAGGAGCATTGCTATATAAAATTGTACTAGTTTAACGTGTATGTATATATTGTGAAATGATTACCACAGTTAAGTTTAGTTAACATCTATCACCTCACGTATTTTTTTCTTATTATAAGAACTTTTAAGATTTACTCTTAGCATCTTTCAGATACACAGTTCATTCTTGTTAACTGTAGTCACCATGCTGTATATGTATCTCCAGAACTGAAAGTTTGTACCCTTTGACCACCTTCACTCATTTCCTCTACCCTACCCGCACCTCCAGCAACCACCAATCTATTCTCTCTTTCTATGAGTTTGGTTTTTTTTAGATTCCACATATAAGTGAGATTATACAGTATTTGTCTTTCTCTATCTGACTTATCTCACTTACCATAATGCATTCAAGGCCCATCCATGTTGTTTTATATGTATGTTATATATAGGTTCCCTTGGAGGTATCTATATCTATATATCTATATCTATATCTATATATAGATATAGATATATCTCTTATATATATCTATATATATATCTCTCTATATATATCTCTGTATATATATCTCTCTCTATATATCTCTTTCTATATATATCTCTCTCTCTCTATATATATATATATCTCTATATATATCTCTTATATATCTATATCTATCTGGTTCCCTTTATCAGAGAATGGTATTACAAGACGAGATTTAGAGACTAGGTATGTTCATACCAAGTGGAGGTGGTCACTGCTCCAAGGCCCTCTCAGTACATAGATTTACAGAGCTAGGGAGTATGTATGTGTGTATGCTTATGTATACACACAGAGACATACATACCCCATACACATTTATGTCTATATTCTTTTTTTTAATGTTTATTTTTGAGAGAGCGTGAGCAGGGGAGGGGCGGAGAGAGAGGGGAGGGAGGATCTGAAGCTGGCTTTGTGCCAACAGCAGCGAGCCTGACATGGAGCTTGAACCCATGAACTGTGAGATCATGACCTGAGCTGAAGCTGGACTCTCAAATGACTGAGCCACCCAGATGCTCCTATGTCTATATTCTAAAAGATCCATTAGTTCACCCAGACCTTCCACAGGGTTTATTCTAACCTTTCTCTTTTCATATCTGTATCTCTCTTCTCTTATAAAGAGAATTCTGGGTCCCATTGTCCTTAGTTGATTTTCTTATTTGAAAAAATATTTTTTTAAATAAAAAAAACCTTTTTTTTTTTTTAATCTTTATTTTGAGAGAGAGACAGAGTGTGAGCAGGGGAGGAGCTGAGGGGAGGGAGACACAGAATCAGAAGCAGACTCCAGGCCCTGAGCTGTCAGCAGAGCCCGACGCGGGGCTCGAACCCACGAACCATGATATCGTGACCTGAGCCGAAGTCAGACGCTCGACTGACTGAGCCATCCAGGTGCCCCTTTTTAATTTTTTTTAATGTTTATTTATTATTAATGAGAGACAGAGAGAGAGACAGAGCATGAGCAGGGGAGGGACAGAGAGAGAGGGAGATGCAGAATTGGAAGCAGGCTCCAGGCTCTGAGCTGTCAGCACAGAGCCCGACACGGGGCTCGAACCCACAAACCGCAAGATCATGACCTGAGCTGAAGTCGGATGCTTAACTGACTGAGCCACCAGGCACCCCAGTTGATTTTCTTATTTGATGAATCCTCCCATTTATGAAAAATCTCTTCTTGTGGCCTCTGAACCGTTCCATGTGGAAATACTCAGGGTCACCTCACTCAGGGTTCAACCTCCCGTGTAGACCGGCCCTTTGTGTGCATGTGGATAGCCTCTTCACAGTTTGTGCCCTGTGCGTGGACACCTACTATGCTGTGCCCCACCTAATGGCTGTCAGACTGGATTGCTCAGGAAGGGGCGAGGGCTTCCTGGGAATTCTTGTTTCACCTGAATGTTTCTAGCTGTGGGGTTATTTCTTTATCTTTATCTTTTTTTTTTTTTTTTTTTTTTTTTTTTTTTGAGCCCTTTTGGTTTGAGGCCTCGTACTTTCCCTGAGTCTGAGAAGCTTAATGGAAGTTTCTTCTTGAAAATATTTTTCATCATCTCTGCATATTTTTTCTCTTCTATATATACTGTCATGTGGATGTTGATTTCCTTCATTTCTCTATTCCATATCTCTTGATTTTTCTTTTATGTATTTTACCTTTTCCTGATGTCAGGCAAAGCCTGATACTTTAGCTTATTAATTTGTTCAATGCTCTCCTTTCTGCTCTTTAATACATTTATCCATTCAGTATTTCAGTGATTATATTTTTCATGCCCAGTATTCTTATTTGCTTCATTATGACATTTTCTTCCGGCTTTATTATTGTTTTTTAATGTTTATTTATTTATCTTGAGAGAGAGAAAAAGAGCACGCCCACATGTGCATGTGGGCAAGGAAGGGGCAGAGAGAATCCCAAGCAGGTTCCGCACTGTCAGTGCAGGGCCCTACATGGCTGGCGCTTGATCTCATGAACTGTGAGGTCATGACCTGAGCCAAGAGATCAGGAGTCTGACACTTAATCAGCTGGACAACCCAGGCACCCCCTTCCTGCTTTATTTCTAATATCCTTCCTTATTAAGTTTGAAAGTTTATTTATTTTTAAGATTATATATATATATATATATATATATATATATAGAGGGCGCACACGCGAGTGAGCAGGGGAGGCGGGGAGAGAGAGGGAGACACAGAATCTGCAGCAGGCTCCACACTGTCAGTGCAGAGCTTGACACAGGGTTCGATCCCACAAACTGTGAGATTGTGACCTGAGCTGAAATCAGATGCTTAAAGCACATGAGCCCCCCGGGTGCCCTGATTTTAAGTAATCTCTACACCCAGCAGGGGTTCGAACTTGCAACCCCAAGATCAAGAGTCGCATGCTTTACCGACTGAGCCAGCCAGGTGCCCCAGTTTGTTTATTTTTAAACATTTATTTTCTGTCTTTTCTCCTGTGTCCTGGGGATATTAGTCACCTTGGTTCATGATGTATCTGAGGTGTGGTGAAGAAAGCTACAGTCAGCTTTGATGCCCAGTTTGTGCCTCTCCTGGGTTTAGAGAATGAAGGTGGTGGGGGTCCAGGGAGAGGACTTACCACCGTCATTATACAGTGTGAAACCCCTTCTAAGTCTCAGCACTTTTTAAGGTCTGCTTCCATCTGTTAGAAACTTCTAGCCCACAAAGTGCAGAAAGCAGTGGTGGGAAAAGGGAGCCGTGAACACACAGGGACCACCCACTGCCATCCGTGCATATCCCCACCAGCTGGCCCCATGGCACCCACTTGTTACTCTGTAGCCCCTTGACGGTTTCAGGCTTGCCGACAGTCTTTCTGCCCTGTAACTGCAACTGCCTATTCAGTAAAACGTTGGAGAGAAAAATATTTACCGAAATAACTGCACCACACCCTAACTCTCATCTCTGGTGTCTGGCTCTGGTCTGCTCTGCTTGCATTTTCACCCTACATTAGGGCCAGATTTCCCTATGTTGTTCCAGGGATTTCTGTCTGTATGTAAACACAAATTAATTTTTTTGTTTAGTATAGGTTCATACTTCACACGCTGTCCAGCAGCTTGCTGTTTTTACATTTTATTTTTTAAAAGAGTTTTTTTTTTTAATGTTTATTTACTTTTGAGACAGAGCAAGATGGTGCAGGGGAGGGGCAGAGAGAGAGAGAGAGGGACAGAGTATCTGAAGCAGGCTCTGTGCTGACAGCAGAGAGCCTGATGTAGGGCTCGAGCTCACAAACCAGGAGATCATGACCTGGGCCAAAGTCAGATGCTTAACCAACTGAGCCACCCAGGTGCCCCAGCAACTTGCTGTTTTTAAAATGGCTGATTAGGGGCCCCTGGGTGGCTCAGTCAGTTGAGCGTCCTCTTGATTTTGTCTCAGGTCATGATCTCAGGGTTGTGGGATTACGGAGCCTGCTTAAGATTCTTTCTCTCTCTGCCCCCTCCCCCACTTCTGTGCTCTCTACCTCAAAATAAAAAATAAAACAATTAAAATGGCTGATTAACATGATTGATTACATATGAAGGTAGTTTGGTTTCAATCAAAGATAGCTTTAATATATGTGTATGTATAGTTTTTATATCCCTTTTACACTGAGGTGTCTTCATATAATTACCTTATCTTAAATGTAAGTTAGTGATAGGGTAGAGTGTAGTTGTTAGTGTTCTGTGAAGCACTTGATAATTGCCCTCTTTGATTCTTTTAGGTTGTTACCAGTTTTTAAATACTGTATGATGATACTGAAATAAATATCTTTATGGATAAAGTGCTTTACATTTACAGATCATTTTCAAGGATGGATTTACAGAATGGATCAAATAGAGGAGTAGGTCAAAAGGCATTCAAATAGTATTTCCAATATGATGTACCAACTTGCATTCCTACTGACAATATTTGAGTGTTTTCCCATACCATCGTGCACTTAGGTTATTTTGATGATTTGACTGTGATCAGAAGAATTCTGTATCTTGAAAAAAATGCTATCAAATAATATAATTAAGGTATGTTCCTCATTTTATTCTTATCCACTGGACAAATGGGCATATGTTTACTTACAGGACTGAATTTGCTCTTAAAGAAATCATGTCCTCTGGAGGTGCTGAAGATGATATCCCACAGGGAGAGAGGAAAACAGTTACAGATTTTTGTTACCTTCTGGATAAATCTAAGCAACTGTTCAACGGATTAAGGTTAGTGGACTCTTGATGCCTTAAACTTTTCTCTAGTTCTGTGTTTTTTTCCCTATGGCTGGTGTGTGGTAAGTTTCTGAAAGTTATGGATAGAATGTTTTATAAATACCTGTATTAGAGGTCAGGTGATCATGCTGTTTTGACCCTCTTCATTTTCAGATGAGAAGACAATAGGAAAGAGGAAAACTGTTTCCTTCAAGTTGAGGCAAGCAGTTTTGTTAGATGGTTTTATATACGGTATTCCACATCATACCCTATTTATTTATTTATTTATTTTTAATGTTTTTTTTTATTTTTGAGAGACAGAGAGAGACAGAGCACTAGTGGGGAAGGAGCAGAGAGAGAGGGAGACCCAGAAGCTGAAGCGGGCTCCAGGCTCTGAGCTGTCAGCACAGAGCCCGACGCGGGGCTAGAACTCACCCACTGTGAGATCATGACCTGAGCCGAAGTCAGCGCCCAACCGACTGAGCCACCCAGGTGCCCCCACATCATACCCTATTTACATCTGATTTTACACACTGGGGTATTGAAGTTAATGTATCTTTTAAGAAAACATTTACAATTGTAAAGATAATTACAAGATTATCAAATATTCATTTGATAATATTCCATGACCACTGTATCTAAAGTTACACTTTCAGTCACTTTATCCCTATATTCATTTAATTTTTTAATAAAACTGATGACTGTCTTGAGCAATCTTATTAGTTTGCCTATAATGTCTTCCTACATAAAACTAATATTCCCAAGAATAGGCCCCTGTTTGTCACGGTTTCTCTAGTACATAATGGCCAGGGTCTGGCCCACTGCAGATGCTTCATAAACATTTGTTAAATGAAGGATTCCAAAGGCAGGTTTCTTAACTTCTGTACTCTGCTGCTTTCTATTTTGTGCCAGAGAAGAATCTTTGAGATCAGCTTCTGGTAATAATCAGATTAATTGCAACTTTTTAAAGAATTATTTTCTGGGGTCTGGGTGGCTCAGTTGGTTAAGTGTCCGACTTTGGCTCAGGTCATGATCTTGCGGTTCGTGAGTTCAAGCCCTGCCTTGGGCTCTGTGCTGACAGCTCAGAGCCTGGAGCCTGCTTCGGATTCTGTGTCTCCCTCTATCTCTGCCCCTCCCATGCTCATGCTGTCTCTCTGTCTCTCAATAATAAATAAATGTTAAAAAAAACAAAAAACAAAGAATTATTTTCTGGGGCACCTGGGTGGCTCAGTTTATTGACCATCCGACTCTTGGTTTCTGCTCAGGTCATGATCTCATGGTTTGTGAGATTAGTTCCTATGTTCGGCTCTGCGCTGATAAGCATGGAGGCTGCTTGAGATTCTCTCTCTCTCCCCCTCTCTCTCTGCCCCTCCCTCTGATCTCTCTCTCTATCCCTCAAAATAAATAAATAAAATTTAAAAAAGAAAACATATTTTTTCAACTGATTATTGCATTTCTTCCATATTTTTTCTTGTCCCTTGCCCTCCCTCCTTTTTGTACTTGTAATGCCTAGAGTGAACATCCAGCTCAGGTCCTCTGTAATGACCTACTCTTGATTTTCATCTCTGTTCTCTTTTACATCATTTCATTTTCAGAAAATGTCTCTGAAATTTGTCCACCATATGCCAGACATACTCTTTTTTTGTATTCATTTACTCTTTATGGGATGTATGACATCTTGTCATTTCATATCAGCATTTTTTGCTAAACTGCTTAATAAAAAGCCCTAGATACTACGTTTTGACCCAAAGTTTACTAGCTTCTCTATATATTCTTATTTGAATATAAGAATGAGTATAGTATGAGTATGTCTTCACTGAGTATGTTTGAGAAGCATATTGAATTTAGTGGCATCTCCCTTCTTAAAAAGGAATTATTTTCCTAATCTGATTCTGGATCATAAATGACTCCTTAAAGCTCAAGTAATCTCTTGCTAGAGACTCTCCATCTGGCTAAAATCACTCTGTAACTACAACAACAGTAACAGTAACACATTTCCGCACAGCATTCTACAGTTTGTAAATCGCTTTAAAGTACGTCTTCATCTTTAAGCCACACGATGACAGTATATAGTACAAAACACGTAACTAGAGTTGATTGTTTTATTTTACCCTCTTTTTAAATGTGCAAATTTTAAATTTAAATTTGTTGTGCAGATCAATTTAACAGCTCAAATGTGTCTCATTTTGATCTTTTTTTAAAGTGCCATGTTAATGATCACACTGATTTTATTTTTATTTTTGAATTTTTGATTTTATTTAGTTTTAAAGTAATTGCAGAGTAAAATTGTGTCTGTGGGGATGGTAGGAAAACCTAATACATGGAGAGGTTACACGAGATCTAATCTTTAGGACTGTTTATTTATTGTTACAGAAATTTATTATAATATGCTTGTGATACCTATTTCAGTTTAGTTCTTGAGCTCTTGAAACTGTATCGGGTCCAAGAATTAATCCTTCTGGGCACCTGGGTGGCTCCAACTTCAGCTCAGGTCATGATCTCATGGTTCATGAGTTCGAGCCCCACTTTGGGCTCTGTGCTGACAGCTCAGAGCCTGGATCCTGCTTCAGATTCTGTGTCTCACTCTCTCTCTGCCCCTCCCCTGCTTGTGCTCTGTCTCTCTTTCTCAAAAATAAACATTTAAAAAGAAATAATTAATCCTTTTTACTTTGTTTTTTTGAAATATTCAGTACATAATTTCACCAGTTTGAAATTTCCCTTCATTTGTTAAGTCAATAATTCTGTCAGTATACATGTGTAACTTGCAGATACCATAAATTGCTACCCAGAAAGCACTATTTTTTTTTTTTTCTTAACTTACATTATATCACTCTGGCACTGTGGCCACAGCTTGCTTTCTCTTTCTTTCTTTCTTTCTTTCTTTCTTTCTTTCTTTCTTTCTTTCTTTCTTTCTTTCTTTCTTTCTTTCTTTCTTTCTTCTTTTATGTTTATTTATTTAGAGAGAGAGAGAGAACGCCCACACACGTGCAAGCGGGGAAAGGGCAGAGAGGGAGAGAGAGAATCTCAAGCAGAGCCAGTGCAGAGCTAGCTTGATCCCATGAACTGCAAGATAATGACTTGAGCCGAAATCAAGAGTTGGACACAACCTACTGAGCCGCCCAAACACCCCTGAAAGCAGTATTTTCTATACTAATATATTGATTGCCTCCCAGATGTGGAGTAGTACTTCCCCAAAGTGCTATTTTTAAAGTTTGAGAATCGTGGGGTGCCTGGGTGGCTCAGTCGGTTGAGCGTCCAACATCAGCTCAGGTCATGATCTTGCAGTTCATGGGTTCAAGCCCCACATCAGGCTCCCTGCTGTCAGCCTGTCAGTGCAGAGCCTGCTTCTGATCCTCTGCCCCCCTCTCTCTGCATCTCCCCTGCTTGCACTCTCCCAAAAAGAAATCAATCATTTAAATTAATATTTAAAAAATAAAATAAAATAAAATAAAATAAAATTTGAAAATACTAATAATAAATTTTGGCCTAGAGGAATGGTTAAGCAAATTCATCAGGGATTTATTTTCAGTGTTTTGTGTACAGGACCCTCTTTTAAAAAAAATTTTTTTTATTTTTTTTTTAATATTTATTTATTTTGAGAGAGAGAGAGCGCGCACAATCAGGGGAGGGATAGAGACCGAGAGAGAGAGAGAGAGAGAGAGAGAGAGAGAGAGAGAGAGAGAGAATCATAAGTAGGCTCTACAGTGTCAGCACAGAGCCTGATGCAGGGCTCGATCCCATGAACTGTGAGATCATGACCTGAGCCAAAATCAAGAGTTGAACACTTAACCGACTGAGCTACCCAGGTGCGCCCAGGGCCCTCTTTATTTTAAACAGCCTTAATTATTTCTGTAATAAATATGGTGAGTAAAGTATATATATTCTCTGAATGCTTTTGGGTTGCTGTTTGAGAGAGATGTAGCTAATGGCAGTGCAAGTGTGAAGTTTCCTGAGAGATTAGTACTTTGAGTCTCTTCCTTTTTTTCACTTTTTAAGAACATCTGTTTTAGACACATACACACACAAACAGAATGATATAGAATTATTAAAAAGATTTGGTGGATAAATAAATGAAAAAGAGCGAATGACAAAAACAGTATGTTCTTCATGATCTTGATTTATCAAAAATTCTATATTAAATTGATGTTCTGTATACCCTAGTAGCTCTTAGCGGGGACTGTTTGTTTTTACCACCCAGTTTGGTCCCTAACCAAAGACCAAATATATTTGGGGGTTGATGTTCTCAAAATGTCTGGTACATATGGGGGTGTGTATTTTCTCTGCTTGTTTATCTAAATGAAAATGCTTTGTTCAGTATTAGGCCTTGGTTGGAAAGGCCTCTATTTATCAGTTCTGTAGGTTGTGTTTGAGTTCCCCATGGTGGTGGTTGTGGGGTGTGTGGCATTCTTCTCCACACTGCTCTCCCATTCCCTCTCCAAAGTAGCTCTTTGAGTTATGTGAATTAAAAACCTCTCTGCTTTTCAAGGGGTGATACAGTTTTAGTGCATTTCTTTTGAAATAGAGAGGATTTCTTTGGGAAAAATGAAAAGAAAAAATTTTTGGTTGTTTTCCCTCTTTATATCTATGTTGGTCTGAATAGAAAACAGGATCATAGTGCTTATAGAGAAGAAGAAATACATTGGTGGTGGTCTGGACCAGTTTTGGGACTTGAGGAAATGGGAAAGTGGGGACCCAGCTAGAGTAGCATAGCCTTTAACATGGGGCCCTTCCTTCCCGACATTCCTCTCACTGTTAGTGTTTATCAATTTTGGCTAGCTTTCCTTCATGCTTCCTCTATTTTTCTTGAGTTCACAAACTAATTATTAAACTTACAATGCAGTGTAATATACTTGCAGAAAAGTACAAAGATTATGAATGTATTTTTTGCAAATGGAGCATATCCATGTGGCTTGTACTTGGATAAAGAAATAGAACATATGGGGCCGCCTGGGTGGCTCAGACGGTTGAGTGTCTGACTCTTGATTTTGGCTCAGGTCATGATCTCAAGGTCATGGGATCAAGTCCTGCACGGGGCTCTGTGCTGACAGTGCAAAGCCTGCTTGGGATTCTCTCTCTCCCTCTCTCTGCCCCTCCCCTACTTGCTCGCCCTCTCTTTTTCTCTCAAAATAGATAAGTAAACATAAAAAAAAAACCAACAGAACATTTAGCACCTCAGCAACCCCCTGTGTTCCCTCTCACTTGGACTTTTTAACTCCTTATGAGCAGAGCAAAAAAGTGCATTTCAGTTCATGAAAGGCTTCAGAGTTTCTATATAATGTCTTACTTAGATGTAATAAATTCCCTTTTTGCCCTTGAAGGTGTGTCTTTCCACCTTATATTACGTCGTTCATCTAAGTTCTCAGAACCTTTTAATTTTCCTAGGCATGAATATTTTTTATAACGTTTATTTTATTTTTGAGAGAAAGCGTGAGTGGGGGA
Source organism: Neofelis nebulosa (assembly GCF_028018385.1). Classification (NCBI taxonomy): domain Eukaryota; kingdom Metazoa; phylum Chordata; class Mammalia; order Carnivora; family Felidae; genus Neofelis; species Neofelis nebulosa. Next base: position 10,750,863 of record NC_080793.1, read on the forward strand.
GGGGCAGAGAGAGAGAGAGAGAGAGAGAGAGAGAGAGGAGGACAGATGATCCGAAGCGGGCTCTGCTTTGACAGCAGCAAGCCCTGTGGGAGGCTCGAACTCACGAACCACGAGATCATGACCTGAGCCGAAGTCAGATGCTTAGCTGACTGAGCCACCCAGCTGCCCCTAGATGTGAATATCTTAACGAAGTGTTTTTCTTGACTGAAAATATCTCCTTATATTATGTGCATAATAAATAAGCTGTTTCCACTCACTGTGTAAGAAAACATAGAGCAAGAGAGTGAGAAATAGATCAAATGAATGGTGTTTTTCCTTTAATAGCTCTTGCATGTAGTTACAGTAGTAATGAAGTGAGAATAATGTTAGAAATATCTTTGAATACTGTCAGAAAATGATCAAAAGCCCCAGTGCTTGCAGGGTTCCAGTTACCATGGTGACTAAGACTGCCGGAGCAGAATGGAATACTTGCTGGGATTATATAAGACAGCATCTTGAGACATGTATTTGAGATACACAGCTGTCCCTACCAGTGGTATCCATGACTTTTGGGTGCCTCGAGACAGCAGAGGCCTCCAAATCACTGATTATTTGACTCTGGAAGAGCAAATACACATAGCCAAAATGAGCACTGGAGGCCACAAATATACATTGACAGAGAAGTGTGCCAAAGTGAATATAATGGTCTTAAATAAAAAGAACTGCAGAAATTGTTTTGATTAAATAGGCTTCTAATATTTCAAATTAAAGAAGAAATCCCCCACAATGCTTCCTTGAAGAGCCTATTTTTAGGATGCCCTGGTTCCTAAGTAGGAAAGGGTAACTGGGAGATGAATGGTCTGTTCCCTTGTCCCTTTCCTCCCCTTCTGCAACCCTTCCTTCCTCTTTCTTCCTTCTTTTTCTGCCCCTCCCTCTTCCTTCTCTTCTTTCCTCAAAAAATTCATACCTTCCTTGAGGCAAGCTCTGCACACCGGTAATAGTAGGGTATCTGTGGGGTGCCTGGGTGGCTCAGTCAGTTGAGCATCCAACTTTGGCTCAGGTCATGATCTCACGGTCCGTGAGTTCGAGCTCCACTTTGGGCTCTGTGCTGACAGCTCGGACCCTGGAGCCTGCTTCAGATTCTGTGTCTCCCTCTCTCTCTGCCCCTCCCCCACCCATCCTCTGTCTCTCTCTGTCTTTCAAAAATAAATAAAAACATTTTTAAAACGTTTAAAAACATAGTAGAGTATATGTTATTTCAAAGATGATGCTTAAAGTAGCTGTACAAGCTTGTAATAAATATTTTGGTTTTCTGTGGCCTTTTGCTCAAAAGAATTGCACATGCATTTGAGGTAGACTGCCACCAGAGTGCAGTGGATATCTTGGTCACATGATGTAGAGAAGTGTGGACTAATAAAAATTTAATACAGACCACAAATGTGATTTTAATTGTCTAGTAGCCAGATTTTTAAAATGTAAAAAGGCAAAAATGAAATTAATGTTTATAATTTGTTTGATCTAATATATCTAAATACTTTATTTCAACATGTCATCAATATAGAAAAATTATTGAGATCTTTTACATTCTTTTTTTTCATATTTAGTCCTTGAAGTACACTGAATATTTTATTAGCTTTTTTAATGCTTATTTTTTTTATTTTTGAGAGAGAGAGAGAGAGAGAGAGAGAAAACATGAGTGGGGAAGGAGCAGAGAGAAGGGAGGAGAGAACAGAGGACCCAAAGCAGGCTCCATGCTGACAGCAGACAGCCTCATGCGGGGCCTAAACTCATGAATCACAAGATCATGATCTGAGCTGAAGGCGGATGCTCAACCAACTGAGCCACTAAGGTGCCCCCTGAATATTTTATATAAACTTAACATACATTTGAGTTCAGATGAGCCACTTTTCAGGTACTCAGTACCTATGTATGGCTATTGACTCAGGCAAAATTCCTCCCACTTTTAGCTTCTGTTCACAAAATGATCCGCTGTGCTTTCTGGAGAATATATACTGGCTGTTTTGGGGTTCTCTTCTTCACAGGTCCATCAGATGTCCCTGTTTGTTTCTTCTGTCTCTTCCTGTACAGATGCCAATAGCCTGCAGGTCTTTTGGCTGTTGGTGATTTGTCCCTACCCACCTGTATTTGGGGATTTGAAGGATACTTTATTACTTACTCTGTTAGTTTGCTAGGACTATCATAACAACATATCACAGATTGGGTTGCTTACGCAACAGGAATTTATTATCTCACCGTTCTGGAGGCTAACAGTCCCAGATCAAGGTACTAGCAAGGTTGGCTCTTTCTGAGGCCTCACTCCTTGGCTTGGAGATGGCTGTTTTCTCACTGTGTACTTAAATCTAGTCATCCCTCCATACGTGCGCATCCCTGGTGTCTGTGTGTCCTTATCTCCTCCTTATAGGACACAAGTCAGATTATATTAGTGCCCACCCAAAAGGCCTTGTTTCAATTTAATTACTATATTTGTTTAAAGGTCCCATGTCCAAATGCACATTCCGAGGTACTGGGGGTTAGGACTTCAACATCTGAATTTTGAAGTGACGTAACACTTACTTTTGCTGAAGATGTTTGGGGTTTTGGTTTTGTTATCTAATGTTTCTGTCTGTTTTTGGAATGTACCTGAGGAGCTGAAACTATGCTGCTGTCCTTTCCCCAGAATCCAGAAAATCATCTATTTAAATGATATACCAAAATTTTAAACACTAAAATAGATGAGTATATTTCTAATTAGTTCTTTTTGACCATCAAAGTTCAGTATAACCTGACCTAAAAAGTTACCGTTTTCTAAGATCTTAATTGTCAGGCCTGGCTAGGAACAAAAATACACATCTTCACCTTTTTATTAAAAAAAAATTTTTTTTTTTTTTTAGTTTTTATTTATTTTGGAGAGACAGATCATGAGCAGGAGAGGGGCGGAGAGAGAGGAAGACAGATAATCCGAAGCAGGCTCCAGGCTCCAAGCTGTCAGCACAGAGCCTGACGCAGGGCTTGAGCTCATGAACCGTGAGATCGTGACCTGAGCCAAAGTCTCAGCTTAACCAGCTGAGCCACCCAGGCGCCCCGACACATCTTCACCTTTATAATTGCTAGTGGGTTAGACCAGGGATTGGTAAGGGGGAAGGTATTTCTGTTTACTTTTTTTGTTTTGTTTTGTTTTTGTCTTTTTGTGTGTGATCTAAGATCTTCCAGGCGTAGTGTAAAGAGAAAAAGGAAAGATTTTAAGAATAATAGATTTCACTAAATCCTCAAAACAACCTCATTAGCACCTATTTTCTTGGTTCATAAATGAGAAAAACAAAACTTTGGCGGATAAGCAATGGCTTATGTTAATACAATGGGTTCTAATTTGGGAAGTGCTACCTCAGAGAAGTTTTTCCTTAGTGTAGGAGTAAGGATCCCAAAACTTACAGGGAAGCTCTGATAGCCTCTTCTCTGGAGGTGACACAGGAGAATACTCTAATGATGTAGGAATGACGCAGTTCCTGGCTTCTTGCACTCATCTTCTTGGTTCTCTGAGAAATCCACATCTGTAGAACTCCTTTGGGTAACATCATACCTACAAAATAGTCACAGACCTTTGGAGGCACAAGGCAGCAACACCTTAGAGGACTTTAAAACTTGACAACCTTTTTTTTCTATGCGCAAGGGGCCAGTGGAAAATAAATGTATTTCTAAGTGTAAGATTTTGTATACTTCCCCTGGAGCTGGTTCACAGGAGGAGAAGACAGCATTCTGTAGCTTTATTTGGCTTGGCATTTCTAAATTCAAACTAAGGGTGATTATTCAAAGTTATTCAAATTCATAAACCATCCTTAGGAATGGAGCAATGTACTAAGAGCTTTCTGTGTGCCCAGACCATTCTAGGTACAGGGCTAGCGATGGGAGCAGGATGCAGAGATAAAGGGAATGTCCACCTTATACCTAATCAAGTACTCTTGTGCATTTTTCTCAATCTCTCATTCAAAAAAAGCTTTTCTCCCTCTTCAGTAAACAAAAGAGTTGGGATGCCTGGGTGGCTCAGTTAATTAAGCAACGGTTAGTGAGACTGAGCCCCATGTCGAGTTCTGTGCTGACAGTGCAGAGCCTGCTTGGATTCTCTGTCTCTCTCTCTGTCTCTCTCTCTCTCTGCCCCTCTCCCACATGTGCTCACGTGTGTGTGCACTCTTTCTCACTCTCAAAAATAAATAAAATTTTTAAAAGTTGATATAGTGGTATCATTAAGATATCCTCCCCAAAGGAAACACTCAGCCTTAACAGTCTAGACCTGTGGATACCCCCAACACCTTCCAACTCACAGATCGATTCTTAAACCTAAATTTGGAAACCAGGTATGCCAGTTGGTTAAAAAAAAACAAACATGCCGGTGTTAAAACAAGGAATTGCTGATTGGCCTTGCAAGTCCTGAACACAATTTTGTCTGACGTACAAATGAACACAGAGGCATGGATTAGAACAAAGATGTCACCGTATGTAATTCAGTCTTCTCTGTGTAAACAAGAATGTGTGATGGGACACTGTGCTTCTTGACTGAAAACCTTGTTCAGAGGAGTTGAGTTATGCCTTTGACTACAGCTTTGGTCATAGCTTTGTTGGAGGTCAGTTGCATCCCATGACCTGGAGAGCAGAATGAGCTCACAGAGAAGAAATTACTAATGTAGAATCAAAATCTAAATTGTTTTCCCTTATGGTGCAAAGAAGAGAACATTAGATTAGGGGTTAGAAGGTTTGAATTTGAATCGTAGTTCAACGATTTACTGGTCATGAGTTCCCAGACAACTCGCTTAAGGTCCTTGATCCTTATTGTGTGTGTGTGTGTGTGTGTGTGTGTGTGTGTGTGTGTACGTGTGTGTATGTGTGTGTAAATATGTTTACATACACACATATATGCCCTAGAGAAGCCAAGCATTTAACTATGGGACTAAGGAAAGGGAAGCCAGTAGAAGAGAACAGGAAGGACAGAAAGGAGAGAATTCCAAGATGGTGGACATGGTGCACAGCAGCACGCCACAGGGAGGACGGACGTGAGGATGGAAGGGTGGCTGTTGGGCTGGGATGTCAGGCGTGGCTGGGTGTCAGCATCTTAGCTAATTCCGCTTAGTTAGGATGGTTGATTTGTAGAAACCCAGAAGAGGTTTCCTAAGTTTTGACATCTCAGCGTTACATTGGAAACATCTCTGAGATAAGAACCAGGTCTAATCATTTGCACGACACTTTTCGCTACTGTAGTCTCTGAACTTTCGTTGGTAGAGTTGAGGATTTAAAAAAAAGGAGCGAGATAAGTGTCATACTTTGAATTTCTACTAATGCTTTGGAAGAAGAATATGAGCAGTCAATTTATAACATAGGTGCCTTTGCAAAAAGTGAAATATCAGGTCATTTAGCTTACAGGATAATTCACAGAGCCCCATTTAATTTAATTCTATGGACCATTAATTTCCCATCTCTGACATCAGTATTAATAACCAAATGATGTATTCAGAGTTTAAAACCATAGTCAAGCTCTGAATAGTAGAGGAATTTGTCTAAACCTCTTTATAAAATACCTTAGTTAGTTTTAGACTCTAATCAAATTATAGTGGTATGTATATTAGCTTCTGTGATAGGTCTTATTAGAGAAGGGGTGGTCACAGGACTTAGCCTTTAGGAAGTTAAACAAAAATTTAACTCTGTGTTGAAAAAGAAATTCCTGTCTGTATAGCTGCGTTTTAATTTTTTTATTACTATTTTTGTATTTTTTATTTTTTTTATGTTTGTTTACTTACTTTTGAGAGAGAGAGAATGTGCAGGGGAGGGGCAGAGAGAGAGAGAGGGAGACGGGATTTAAAGCAGGCTCTGCACTGACAGCAGAGAGCCTGATGTACGACTTGAACTCACAGACCAGGAGATCATGACCTGAGCCAAAGTTGGATGCTTAACCAACTGAGCCACTCAGGTGCCTCTAATTATTACTTTTTTTAAAGTTTGTTTATTTAGAGAGAGAGAGAGAGGATGTGCACGCTTGAGCGAGCGTGGGGTTAGAGAGAGAGAGAGAGAGAGAGGATCCCAAGCAGGCTCTGCACTTACAGTGCAGGTGCTCAAACTCAGTAACAGCGAGGTCATGGCCTGAGCTGAAATCAAGAGTTGGACTCTTGGGGTGCCTGGGTGGCGCAGTCGGTTAAGCGTCCGACTTCAGCCAGGTCACGATCTCGCGGTCCGTGAGTTCGAGCCCCGCGTCAGGCTCTGGGCTGATGGCTCAGAGCCTGGAGCCTGTTTCTGATTCTGTGTCTCCCTCTCTCTCTGCCCCTCCCCCGTTCATGCTCTGTCTCTCTCTGTCCCAAAAATAAATTAAAAATGTTGAAAAAAAAAAAAAAGAGTTGGACTCTTAACCGACTGAGCCAACCAGGTGCCCCTGAGTTTTTGTTTTTATTTTTATGTATGTATTTATTTGTTTGTTTATTTTTAGAGAGAGAGCATGCAAGTGGGGTGAGTGGCAGAGAGAGAGAGAATCTTAAGTAGAGTTCATGCCCACTGCAAAGCCCAACGCGGGGCCCAATCCCACGACCCTGGAATCATGACCTGAGCCGAAATCAAGAGTCTGGCACTCAGCTCACTGAGCCACCCCAGGTGCCCCTATGGCTGGGGTGGCAGATGTTCTAAATTATTTTGAGGAAAATACTATAGAATTTGGCCAGCATTGTTCATAGCTATATCAGAAAATATTTGTATACTACAACTTACGTGTTTTGGCCTTTTGGATCACCAATTATGTGCTTTCAGCCCTCATACAAAATGCCCTTCCTTAAAGCCCTTTACGCTGAACCCTTGAAATTATATACATAGTCATGACATAAAGCACTGAGTTGTATCTAGTTCTGTTTTCTCTCGTAACAGAATGTATTACTGAGGTTTATTAAATCTGTCAGTTGGGAAACTCGGAAGAACTTGGAAGCACATGCTTCCTCGAAAATTTGCCTAAAGACTTCACACAGTATCGGTACTTCACACAGTATCGGTAAAGAAGCACCCAAGAGTTGTCAGTTCCCGTGGAGGTGATGGTGATGTTGCAACTTAATGCTGTTATGTAATAACACAGTCTTCCTAGCAGCAGCTACATGATAAGAGTCTTAAAGATTCTGGCGGCAACTTCAATTTTAATATCTGATTAGCTCTTTCTCGCTGGAGGTACATGGAGACGTTAAAAAAGAGGAAAACTTGCAATAAATGTGGAAACTGGTGTCTGTAGTTAACCTATTTCTATAATCTGATATGACTTTCTCCTTATCATAAGGATAATGGAAATGGATTTTAAAATGCAGTCAGGAGCTCATTTGTGTTACGTATACCTGAAAATTTCATGTAGGGAAAACTTTTGCGTTTTTGTTTGTTGTCTTAACATCTGGTAGAGAAATGCATATCTTCTTTCACTTATCAACTCCACTTACAGAATTTACCTTTTACTCATTATCACATAACTATTCAAAATTATTAGTATGAAGGTGTTCATTGCAGCATTTAAAAAAAATTGTTTTTAATGTTTATTTTTGAGACAGAGAGAGACAGAGCGTGAACGGGGGAGGGTCAGAGAGAGGGAGACACAGAATCTGAAATAGGCTTCAGGCTCTGAGCTGTCAGCACAGAGCCCGACGCAGGGCTCGAACTCACGGACCGTGAGATCATGACCTGAGCCGAAGTCGGCTGCTTAACCGACTGAGCCACCCAGGCGCCCCTCCATGGTGTATGTTTTTTATCCATTCATCAGTCGTGGACACTTGGGCTGCTTCCGTAACTTGGCTATCGTTTCTTTTTTTAATGTTTATTTTTGAGAGACAGAGAGAGAGAGAGAGAGAGACAGAGACAGAGACAGAGACAGAGACAGAGACAGAGACAGAATGTGAAGCAGGCTCCAGGCTCTGAGCTGTCAGCACAGAGCCCGACACGGGGCTCGAACTCATAGACTGTGAGATCATGACCTGAGCCGAAGTCGGATGCTCAACTGACTGAGCCACCCAGGCGCCCCTGCAGCATTTTTATAACAGGGAAAAACTAGAGGCAATATAAATGTTAAGAAGGGATTGTATTGCATACAGTGAATGTTGATATAATTATGTGTGTATTTAAAAACCCTGATATATTATTAAATTTAAAAGACATGTGAAAAGGCATGTTATAGAACATTATATGTAGTTTGATCCCATTTATGTAAAATAATAGAAAAACTCACATATTTACTTAAATGTACATAGAAAATGCATCCTTAATGGTGGTTATTTCTGGGGGCTAGAATTGAGGGGGAAAACAATAGGGTATTTTTTACTTCTTACTCTATATACTGTATAGCATTTTTGTTTTAAAAGAGACTTCTATTATTTTCAAAATTGAAAAAGAAAGAAACAAATATAAGATCTCTGTGGTAGATTGCCTATAAAAATCATTCCCTTCCTCGTATCCATGCCCCTGAGTCATCCCCTCCCACACTGACTCTGGGCTTGGCCATGACGATTCCTTTAGCCAATGGGGTGGTGCAAACATGATGCAAAGACTCAAAAAAGAACGATGCACATTAGAGCCGCCCTCTCTTTTGCTGCTTTTGGGATCCTTGCAACCAACCTCATGGAAACTGAGCTAGCCTATTGGATGAGAAACACATGACCCAGCACCCTTGCTGCCAGCCAGGCAACGGTGAGATGTCTGAGGGAGGCCATCCACCACTAGCTGTCCACAGTTGCATGAATGAGGTCTGGCTACGGTTTTATTAGCTGATAATTGCCTTTGTTCCTCTTACATACTATCTTAGTTCTCTCTCTCTCTCTCTCTGATGATCTCTTCTTTCTCTTTTGCGTATCCATATCTCTCTCTTTCAGCAGCTTTCCCTGACTCCTCAAGCCCTCCAATATATCTCTTTTCTACAGTCTTCTGTTATTTTTATTCAGTACCATATAAGTTAATACTTATGTGCTATTTTTTCTTTTTCTGTACGTGTGTTAGTCTTTTCTATTTAACTAAATAATAAGCTCTTTGATTGTAGGAATCATATTTCACATCACATTCTCTGGCCTTTGTAGTACTTAGCACTTGGTAGAATTATATGTAGTAACTATGCCTTGTCTAATTGCAGGGCAAGTGTCACCAATAGCAAGATACCTGACTGGGGCAGGAGAAATGCTATACAGGGGCGCCTGGGTGGCTCAGCTGGTTAAGCCCCCAACTCTTGGTTTCGGCTCAGGTCATGATCTCACAGTTTGTGGATTTGAGCCTCACGTCAGGCTCTGTGCTGACAGCACAGAGCTTGCTTGCGATTCTCTCTCCCCTCTCTTTCTCTTCCTCCCCTGTGCTCTCACTCTCTCTCCCAAAAGAAATAAATTTTTAAAAATTAAAAAAAAGAGAAATGCTTTACAAACATAAGCTATATCTGTTTCTGCTCTGTAGCTATCTTATTTCCATGAAATTATGTATCCTTTGTTAAGTAAATTAAAAAATATATAGCTGCTTTGTGTGTGTGGGGGGGGTCTCTTTCTTCTAATCTCAAATATGTATGTGTATTATACACCGTGCTACATATGTTTATATTAAACATGAAAAAATGTTAATTGTACATTAAGTGAAAAAGTTGACATTACAAAACAAGATAAATACTGTGCCTGTATACACAAATACTGTGTATGTATGAAATCTGGAAGGATTTCTCCCTCCACCCCCTAACAACCAAACAATAAAATACTACCTCAAATTTCTATATATTAGTATAGTTTACCAAGAACATTCAGCTTACTTACTTATGTGAGATAAATAAAGGGTTTCTGGGATGCCTGAGTGGCTCAGTCAGTTAAGCGTTGCATTCTTGATTAAAGCCCCGGTCATGATCTCACGATTTGTGAGACTGAGCCCTGTGTTGGGCTCTGTGCTCACAGCACAGAGACTGCTTGGGATTCTCTCTCTCTCTGTCTCTGTCTCTGTCTCTGTCTCTCTCTCTCTCTCTCTCTCTGTCTCTCTCTCTTTCCTCTCTCTGCCCCTCCCCTGCTTGCTCACTTGCTCTCTCTCAAAAAAATAATAAACATTAAAAAAATAATAATAAAGGATTTCTTTTATACAAGTTGAACTTAGGTTAAATGAGAGAATTTATATTTAAAAGTCTCTCCTTTTACTATGGGACATTTCAGTGTTTCTCTATTTTAAGTATTTTAGTAGACATTTGGGTTATAGGGATCATTCTAAAATATAGCCTGCCCTTCTTTTCTTAATTGAAAATAGTGCTAGTGGTGATCAGAGGGGTATTGATTTAGACAAAGTTATGTTACCACAGACAGGTAGATTAATGAAAAGGAGTGGAGGGCCCCCAAACAAAAACACTTTATCTGACAACCGCAGGTAGAAGGGATCAGCCCCAAATTTATTATCTCTGAAGCTTGGGATGGTATATGGGGATTCATTGTACTATTCTCTATTTTTGTATATGTCTGAAACTTTCCACCATCAAAAAATAATTTAAAGACATAACTTAAAAAATACAGATGCTTTTCACAAATCAATAAAAATATGAGACATTGTAGTAATGTGAACTAAGAAATATTAGACCTTTGTGCAAAGCATTGTAAAATTTAGTGATTATTTTCAACATAAATGGAAAGAGATACTACTGACACTAAAAGTTACTTCTTTTAATTGTGTTATTTTTTTTAATGTTTATTTATTTATTTTGAGAGAGAGTGCAAGTGTGAGCAAGGGAGGGGCAGGGTGAGAGGGAAAGAGAGAGAAAATCCCAAGCAGGCTCCGCACGTGAGATCATAACCTGAGTGGAAATCAAGAGTCAGATGCTTAACCAACTGAGCCACCCAGGTGCCCCAACACTAAAAATTATTTTTAATATGGCATTTCTCCAAATGGATGTCTAGATTCATTGAGGTCTCATTAGAACCCATTAGGACTTTTTTTTTTTTTTTTTTTTGGTAGAACTTTCATAAGCTAATGTTAAAGGTCATGGACAAATACAGGGAATCAAGAACAGCCGTGGTGTTCCTTAAAAAGAAGAAAGATGCCATACTTTTTATAAAGCTGTAATAATTAACAGAATGTTAATGAGGAAATAGAAAAACCAATAGAATAGAGCCGAGTCTCAAGAATAAGGGAAAATTGATGACTGCAATTCTAGTTCTGTCATATTAGTCAAGTCAAATGATTTATTTTTTTAATTAAAAAATGACATTTTTAATTAAAAATTTTTTTAATGTTTGTTCATTTTTGAGAGACAGAGCGTGAGTTGGGGAAGGGCAGGGAGAGAGAGGGAGGCACAGACTCTGAAGCAGGATCCAGGCTCTGAGCTGTCAGCACAGAGTCTGACGTGGGGCCCGAACCCACGAACTGTGAGATCATGCCCTGAGCTGAAGTAGGAGGCTTAACAGACTGAACCACCCAGGTGTCCCTCATGGATTTATTCTTGGGCTTTAATGAAGAGGTTTTGCCCTGAGAGTGAGACTCAGTTGTAAGTGGCATTTATAGCCAGCATCTCTCAATTGTATCTTTTACTTGTATGCATTAGAAATTGTTGTTATCTTTCAATTCTGAAAGTTCTGGAACTCGTGGGTTATCCCTTTTCCTTTCAACCCTGCTTGTAGCTAGTTCTTTTCTGAGTTCATCTTTCTCATGTTTTGTTAAATGCAGCTAATAGCATCCAGGGCTAGTAACATACTTTTCCCGGTTTCTTTGTATAAATCCATAAGTAAGTTAGTCACTTCATCTCCTTTCCAAGTGATTGCAGGCAGATGCTGTTTTGCCGCTGTATTCTATGTGTCATCATTTTCCAGCCTTCAGTAACGGTTTGGTGCTGCTAAATTCCAATGCCAGTGTTACATATGTTGTGTATTTGTTATGGAAATAGCCCATTCCTGGTATCCATTTCTGTACTGGCTTTTTCTCAATAAGGCTGCCGTAACAACTTCAACATTTTAGTGCGTTAGTACAGTAGAGACTTATTTCTAGCTCCCATGTTAGCTATAAGATGTCTTCAGTTCTGAGGCTCCATTAAGTGTGTCTTACTCTGTGTTCCAGGCTGAGGAACAGCCCTATCTTGGTCTTAGGTTGTTGGGAAGTAAAAATGCTGAACTATGTAGTATCTCTTACGTCGTCTTCTCAGACATGGTGTGGGTAACTTGCCATTGTATTTCACTGGCCAAAGCAAGTCTTAAGGCCAGGCCCGTGTTCCTTATGACAGGGAAGAGTTTGTCTCTAAGGGGTGGACGGTGAGTCACCAGGGCCAAGAACAGGGATGTATAGTGTCACCCATAGGGAGAGGATAGAAGAATTGAGGACAACCATACCACCTGCACATCCACTTCTAGATAGTGGAGTGTTTTTCAAAGTGCTGAGTTCTTCTATGAAGATAATAAACATTTGGAATTATCAGTCTATAAGTGACTGTGAAAAATATCAGCCAGGGAGAGGGAAGAGAGTGCTAGAAACCTCGTGGAACAGGCATCTACAAAGGAGATTAAGGATGAACAGAGGTAGGAGGGAAGAATAGGAAAGAACATGTCCTGAGCTCTTGTTATAGAACCATTTCCACTCCCACAATTGTTACTTTTTTTTTTAAAAGAAAGACTGGGGGTGCCTGGGTGGCTCAGTGGGTTGAGTGTCCGACTTTGGCTCAGGTCATGATCTCACGCTTTGCGGGTTCGAGCTCCACGTCGGGTTCTGCGCTGACAGGTCAGAACTTGGAGCCTGGAATCTGCTTCAGATTCTGTGTCTCCCTCTCTCTGACCCTCCCCTGCTTGTGCTCCGTCTCTGTCTCTGTCTCTCTCTCTCAATGATGAATAAACTTAAGTAAAAGAAAGCCTGAATGCAAATGTTTTAAATATATCCAGTTTGTACCATCACAAGACCTAATTTCCAAATAGCATAAGAAATTGATTTAATACATGTTTGTTTGTATTACAGAGATTTGCCACAATATGGGCAGAAGCAGTGGCAGTCCTATTTTGGAAGAACTTTTGATGTTTACACCAAACTCTGGAAGTTCCAGCAGCAGCATCGGTAAAGGAATTTTATAGTTACAGGAGAGTGAAGGTCCATTTTATATTAGTCCCACTTTTGACCTTTTTATCTCTTGGTGCATTTTAATATATTTCCTCTTCATGACGCAAATGAAAATGAATTGATTTTTTTTCCTTTTTATTTAAGGTTTTAAAATGTAATGTTCTCATCTGATTTTTAAAGACAGTGTCATATCTGAAATGGTTCAGATTAACTGTGACATAGGTAGGCTGATTCATGGTTTCATTCTAATGTAGGTGTTGTTTATTGGCCAAAGCTATTTGGGGGTGTTGCTTTTAATTTTCATGAGCTTAGCTCAGAACGGTTTCTTTTCATATTTCAACTTACTTTAAATAGACATTTAATACTGCTTTTTGAATTTAATTGAATGATGTTGAAATCTCATGAAAAATTCATGAATTTGAATTCTGAATTGGGTGGTATTTTATCCTATTAAATTTACAGATTTGGTTATTTTTGGAATTTATAGTCTCTTATTTCTATTTTCTTATCTCCTATGTAAAACAGACAAGTCTTGGATAATCGGTATGGCTTGAAGCGGTGGCAAATAGGGGAAATTGCTTCTAAGATTGGGCAGCTATACTACCATTATTAGTAAGTGAATTGCATATGGAAAAAAATACAGTGTTATCCTGGTTTAAACATAGCATGCAGAAGTATACTCACTTGGTAGGAGGGAAAACTAAGGAGGTACAAATGAAACCCCAGATCATAGTAATCAAAACAGTGTTATGAAATGATCTTCCATAATCCAAGTAACATTATTTGCTTAAAAGGCTTACCTTCCAAACAGTTTATTTGGGCAGATGCATTTATAACTTAAATGATTATGATCTCTGTTTTAGATAAATCATAAATACTAAATGAATTCATAGGTCTTAATGGCTTCACTTGAATCTTAATACATAACTTGTATGTTTGAATGAGTGGTTTTGGGGGGAATACTTTAAAACTCATACTTGTAGGATATATCTAAAAGGTTTTGTGAAGCAGATAAAGATAATTTTGATTATATCCTTAGTGATGGGTCAAGCAATGAAGAGCACTCCTTTTAGGAATCTAGGTCTCATAAAGTAGTATCAGTTATACCATAAAAAGCTTGGACCATATAGAACTTCTTCCTCTTCCTGTCTTTTGAGATACCATCCATCATTCCCCTGTTAAAATCACTCTTTCGGGTAGAATATTTTCTTAAGAAGTCCCTTGTAAAACTAAAGATGTTAGAGAACTGACTACATCGCCCTCTGAAGGTTCACATTGATTAGCGCATTTCTGAGTCCTGTGAGAAAAAAACTGAAGAAATGAACCAAAGGACAAATGACTGTGTTTGGATTTGGGGAAGGTCATGAAAGATGTAACTGGGTGGAATGCTGTTTGGAGAATCCCTTCAAAGAACGAAAATAATATGTACTTTGGATTGCCATCAAAAAAGGCTTGGGAGCAGTGGGGAGGTATTTTTTTTTTTTAATTACTATTATTTTTACACATTGTAAGGGTGATGTGATGATTGCTTTGCTGATTCAAATTTAGTTTAGTCATTCCCATCCCCTCATGTAGAGGAATAGCAGAGGAATGAAACAAGTATTCATCATAAATGGTTTGAGACACTGTCAAATATGAAGATTTTTTTTTTTTTCCATAGCCTACGCACATCTGAGACCAGCTATCTGAATGAGGCTTTCTCCTTCTATTCTGCAATCAGACAGAGGTCATATTATTCTCAAGTCAATAAAGAGGACAGGTACGCACCTACTATGTTTTTAGAAAGAGAGAAAACACTCAGAATTTTTAGTCTGTGTGGAAATTATGCAGAGAAGCACACATTGGTTTATAACTTTTATTCATTTGAATGGGCTTTATTGAGTGCCTTACAATGTACTAGGCCTTCTTAAGCATACAGAGGTATGCTTACCTAAAAGCAATAAATGTTATAATATATGTTTAGCAGATGTCACAATACCTGAGTGGAGTCAGAGCACAAAGAAGGAGTTGATTGTTTCTATATGAAAGATTAAGGCCACACAAATTCTCATAGAAAAGAAACAACTCCAAAGTGAGGCTTCGCTGATAACCTTTGTCCTTTTTAGCCTGGGTAATTTGAATTCATATGCATTCAGAAGCCTGTTGACAGCTGTCCGTGGGACTAAAGAAAAGGCTGCCGGTGCAGTTTACGTTGTATTTGATAAACCCGTTATGTTACAGTTGCATAGCTGTAGGAAAAAAAAATCAGATAGAAATCATTCATTCCAAATAATAATCTGTTGAGCACTTACATATCTGGCAGTGTGGTAGATGCTTGGGTGGGAGAAGAAGAAAGAAAAGAAGGTATACAGGTGTTCTCTTTTCCTTTCAGAGGATTATCTTCTCATGGGAGTTACAGACATATTTGGGGCCCAGGTAGACTGTGATGTTAATTCCAAATGAAGACGGAATTGCTGAACAAGTCAGGGTTCTGCTGGAGAATCTTCGTGACTAGTATTCCCGGAATTGTTAGAAGAGAAAGTTCAGGCATAGTAGATCTGAATGTTCTCCCTACTACCGGCAACAGAACTCACAGTTATACAGTGAAAAGATTATATTCTCTTAGCAGTAGAAGAGAACATAATTTTGACATATTTTTCTAGAGAACACTTTGTGGTTTGGCTATCATAAGCCTTCCAGCTAAACAGCAACATGTTTTGGAAAGCCCCACTCTTGTAAATCCCCTTCATTCCCTAGCAGATCCTGTTCAGGCTTGTCCAGAGGAGGTTGCTTGATACAAGCAAGGCACACAGATGCTAGATTCTCCGTTTCCCCCCGAAGTCGTCACCGTGCTTCACTCTTCCATCAGAAGATCCGTTAGTCACCTCTCCTTCAGATTTTCTTAAGGTTTCCTTCACGTATTTTCACTACAGTTATATTTCGTCAGACTCCCACCCGCTTTCTTTCTATTCATGTTGTACAATTTCTCTGAATTCTTGGTGAGATAAGTTTTACTTCTAAAAATACACAGAAGGGCTATATGATATCTTCTCAGTATGAAAAAGACATATAAGGAAAGAACTGTTTTAAGCAACAGTGAAACACCTTGTATAATTCACATTTCTGCATTTTCTAATTCACTCAAAGGGAAATTGGCCTTGGGCCCCTTGGCTTCAAATCCAGCAGTTTCATTTATGAAAATCATTTTCTGTCCTAATAGCAAATGCCACATATGAATGGTTTTCCTGTGCTGCCTCCTAGAGCAAGGCAGATGAACAGAGGCAGGATTATTTGGAACCAGGATGACAAAATCTCTTGCCTTAGGCCACCAAATTAGAATCAAAGGACAATCCTGTGTGCAAAATCTTGCCCTTGTTCGCTGTACCTTAGGAAGGACTTTACTCAGTTGGTAGGGTTGTTTGTTTCTTATTTCATACAGAGCAGGGAGACAGGGTAGCTATTAGTGACAGCTGCTAAAATCAACAGCTGGTTGATTAAAACTAAGAAGTAACAGTATTGCACAATTTCACAATTGCCTTAAAAGCAAAAATCTCTCCTCAAAGGGCAACTGCTCTCTGCACTGTCTCAGTACCTAAGGACTGTTAAAGCCAGAAGTCACGGTACATTTCAGCAGTCACCAAAGTGACTGCCTGTCACTAAGCATAAGCAAATGCTCATTCCAAGGGCCCGTCCTATTTAGTAGAGGAGACGTTGCCACATAATCACTTGTCCTAGGAGCCACAAACCCTGACTAGTATTGCAAATGGCTAAGGCTCAACCTGGTCGGAGTTAGATGTGGGGATGGTGAAGTTTCTGAGTACCCAGAAGCCTGGGGACACATTGCAGTTAGCCACCTCGGAAAATAGTGTCTCAGGCAAACATATAAAGAGTCAGTGTTTTAGAACTAGTGGGCCTGGCAGGCTGGACAAAGCTACAATTCTGGAGTGCCAGAATAACTTTGTCAAAAGGATCGTGATGTCAACTTCAGCGGTGACAGTGTTAGAAGTTTTACGTTGTGGGAAACGTGAATCTAAACTTGAGAACCTTGGTGCTTCCTAGTAGTGTTTATTGGGAGGATGTGATGTGGACCTTTCCAGTGTGATTCATTGGATGATTTTTTTCTTCTACAGTTTCATGTGTTATCAGGCAGTGGGCTGTGGGCCTGCCTGGGACAGCCTCTCGTGTGTATAAGTGGACAGCACTGACTTTTTTATCTGTGCTTTGCTGCAGTCCAACACAGTGGTTTCCAAAATAGAATACATCCACCTACTTCTGTATGTTTATTTAATACAGGGGTTGGCACGCTGTGGCCTGTTCCTGAACTGTCTGGTAGCTTAGAATCCTTTTTATATTTTTAAAGTGTTATGAAAACAGAAAAATATGCTACAGACGCCATATGGGCCTGCAGAGCCTAAAACATTTACTGTCTGGCCATTTACAAAACTTTGCTAATCCCTGGTTCAGTATGTTTGTGTAATCTGCATTACATAGTTGTATCATCTATGATATAGATTCATAGAACCTATTTTATTTTAGCAAAACATTAAAGGAATTGTCTTATTAGTATTCCAACTGTGAATTGACATCATCCTACAAATTTTCCTCCTACAAATTTTCCTCCTGTTTTGAATTCCACTTCTGACAATGTGGCAGGCTAGATAATCTAAAATACTGTTCCCCAAACACCTAGAGATGCTGACTGAACAGATCCCCTGTCCTTTTTTTTTTTTTTTTTTTTTTATTATTTTTTACATTTATTTATTTTTGAGACAGAGAGACAGAGCATGAGCAGGGGAGGGTCAGAGAGAGAGGGAGACACAGAATCCGAAACAGGCTCAAAGCTCTGAGCTGTAAGCCCAGAGCCTGATGCGGGGCTCGAACTCACAGACCGCGAGATCATGACCTGAGCCGAAGTCGGACGCCCAATTGACTGAGCCACCCAGGCGCCCCTCACCTGTCCTTTTAAATGGACAGTTTAGGGGCGCCTGGGTGGCGCAGTCGGTTAAGCGTCCGACTTCAGCCAGGTCACGATCTCGCGGTCCGTGAGTTCGAGCCCCGCGTCAGGCTCTGGGCTGATGGCTCGGAGCCTGGAGCCTGTTTCCGATTCTGTGTCTCCCTCTCTCTCTGCCCCTCCCCCGTTCATGCTATGTCTCTCTCTGTCCCAAAAATAAATAAAAAACGTTGAAAAAATAAATAAATAAATAAATGGACAGTTTAGCTGTCAAGAAAGTAAGGAGAATCCTCAGATTATCAACCCTGTGACCAGTGCTGTGACAACCTTACAAGAGTGTTTGGTTTTGGTGATGTGAAAGAGCTAGTAAGGTTTTCTTTAGGAAGAGGAAAATTGAAACCAGAAGGAAGGGGTGATATATAAGGATTGGTAAGAAAAAAGGTATTCCTTTGTTTCCTAAAAATCACGGACTTCATAAGACAATAATTTTAAGGATGGCTAATTGAGGTTATCAAGATAAAACGGGGCCAAATTCTGGATAATAATAACATGAAAGAAGAAAGAAAGTCAAGAATTAAATCATACCAATAAGATCCATTTATTGTTCAGAAGAAGCTTAGAGTAAGTAAAGTTTGCTTTTTAAAATAGTAAGAAAAATATTTTTAACATAAGGAGAATGTGTAATTTCTAAACAGGTAGAAGGGGGAGGAAAGTGAATAATAAAATTATGATCATTACAATAAAAGTTAGGGAAGGAATGTGTACTAAAAAAAAAAAGTATAGTTAGCACAAAAAACAAAGTAGGAATAAATCCAAGTACACTGGTAATCATAGTAAGTGAAAGTGGTCTAAACTTCCTAGGTAGAAGTCAGAGATTATCAGTATGCCTTTTTTTCTCTTCCCACCACCCCCTCATGAGTATGCCTTTTAAAAGAAAATCCAGTAATCTAGTGTTTACAAAAGATTTTCCAGAGATACAAGGTACACAGAAAAAGACAAAGTAGATACCAAGGGAAGAAATGCCACGATAGATAGATAGATAGATAGATAGATAGATAGATAGATAGATAGATATTTAAGTTTATTTATTATTTTGAGAGAGAGAGTGAGTAGGGGAGGGTCAGAGAGAGAGAGAGAGAGAGAGAGAGAATTCCAAGCAGCCTCCACATCATCAGCGCGGAGCCCCACACGGGGTACGAACCATGAACAATCCGTGAGATCATGACACGAGTTGAAATCAAGAGACAGATGCTCAACTGAGCTACCCAGGCATCCCGAAATGCCACTGTATTTAAGGCAAGAGAGCATTATTAAGGATAGAGGTTTATCTCATAATGGTAAAAGGAACAACTCAAAAGATATAAAAATTCTATGGGGCACCTGGGTGGCTCTGTCAGTTGAGCGTCTGACTTCCGTTCAGGTCATGAACATGCGGTTCGTGAGTTTGAGCCCTGCGTTGGGCTCTGTGCTGACAGCTCAGAGCCTGGAGCCTGCTTCAAATTCTGTGTATCCCTCTCTCTCTGCCCCTCCACCGCTCACACTCTGTCTCTCAAAAATAAAGATAAAAAACCTTTAAAAAAAAAATATATATATATATACATAAAAATTCTAAACTTTTTTATATGCCCAGTAATGTAACATTATAATAAATATCAAAAATTGGCTTATTTTCTGGGAGAAATTGATAAATGGCCCAATATATAAGGAGATTTTTAATGTACTATATTTATGAATCAGAAGACATGAAATGAGATTTATGTAACATAATTAAAAACTTGTTCTAATGTGCTTAATACTGCCTACAACAATAAGCAAATGCACATAATTTTCAAGTTTATATGAGACTTTTGTGAAGACTTATGCCTGACACAAAACAGGTTTCAATTATTTTCAAGTGTATGATATCTAACCATGGTGCAGTGCCATGAAAAATTAAGAATGACAACATAGTTGTCTAAAAAATCAATAAATCTGTCAATTAGTAGACACATTTCTAAATAACTCCTGGGTCAAAGAGGAATTTTTTAAAATTTTATTATGGAAAATGTCAAACATCTATAAAAATATACTGTTGTAGGGTTATTATAATTGTGATGTAGGCTGTGGAAATTAGAAATATCAGGTTTGATATCCCTCATAGGGATGAGTATACAGGTTCAGGTGTGAAGAGCTACAATATTGATTGTAAATAGCCTTTGATAAGTTAAGAGTATGGGTTGCTACTCCTAGCAACCACTAAAAGAATAATAAGAAAGAAGTATAAGTAAGAAACTGATAGAATATATAAAGTAGAATACTAAAATATAATTAACTGAAAAGAGCACTAGAAAACACAGATGCAGAAGGGGCAAATGGAAAACAAACAGCACAGGGTGGCTCAGTCAGTTGAGCATCCGACTTCAGTTCAGGTCATGGTCTCACGGTTGGTAGGTTCGAGCCCTGTGTCGGGCTCCTTGTCGACAGCTCAGAGCCTGGAACCTGCTTTGGATTTGGTGTCTCCCTCTCTCTCTGCCCCTCCCCTGCTTTACTCTGTTACTCCCAAAAATAAATAAACATTAAAAAAAAAAAGAAAAAGATGGGGTGCCTGGGTGGCTCAGTCGGTTAAGCATCTGACTTTGGCTCAGGTCATGATCTCACAGTTCATGGGTTCGAGCCCCGTGTCGGACTCTGTGCTGACATCTCAGAGCCTGGACCCTGCTTTGGATTCTGTGTCTCCCTCTCTCTCTGCCCCTCCCTGGCTCACACTCTGTCTCTGTCTCGCTCTCAAAAATAAATAAACATTAAAAAAAGAAAGAAAGAAAGAAAACAGCACAGAGGCACCTGGGTGGCTTAGTTGGTTTAGCATCTGACTTACTTTTGACTCAGGTCATGATCCCAGCGTCGTGGGATCTAGCCCCCAGCCTCCATGCTCAGCTGGCAGCGTGCTTAAGCCTGCCCCCCCCCTTTGCCCCTCTCCCCTACTTGTGCTCTCTTTCTGTAAACAAAACAAAACAAAACATAAAGCACTGTAAGAGATGCAAACCCTTAGCCAAAGCAACAGTAAGATAAAATGTAAATGGTCCAAGTACCCGAGTCTATGAGGCAGACACTGTCAAAGTGGATTAAAAAGCTAACTCCACATTGTCTGCAAAAAATGGGTCAGGGCATCTGGGTGGCTCAGTCAGTTAAGCATTCGACTCTTGGTTTCAACTAAGGTCATCATCTCACAGTGTGTGAGTTTGAGCCCCACATCAGGCTGTGTACTGACAGCCTGGAGCCTGCTTTGGATTCTGTCTCCCTCTCTCTGCCCCTCCCCTGCTCACACTCTGTCTCTCAAAAATAAATAAACATTAAGAGAAAATGGGTCAAAGTGAAAAGTCACAGGAACTTGAAAGTAAAGGAATAGAAAAAGACAGGGTATACAGACAGTAAGCTTAGGAAAACTGGTTTGATTGTATTAATATCAGAAAGTAAGTTTCCAAAACAAAGAATGTTTGTCCTGGAACTCTTTTCACCCGTATTTTCCTGCCTGTTGTCTTCTACTCTTTATCACCTCAGCTTAAACATCGCTCTCTTTAGGAAGCCTTCTCTGTGAGCTCAAATAGCATCCTTTCTCCTCTCAGTGTACTTATTCCACTGTGTTTTAAGTGTCTGTCTGTCTCCGGTATTTTAGGTAGTTTCCTGTCTCTGAGATCTATGAAGAAGGGGCTGTGTCTATATTTGTTTGTCTTAATCATTTCTCTAGCACTTAACCAGGGTGCTTGATGTATCTAAGTTCTCAGTGGGTATTTGTTCAATGAATGAATTTGTGAATGAACATAATGAATCTGTGAGTAAGAAATGTGTTAAATGCAGCTGTAGGCTATATGCAGAAATGTTTGTTACTGTGCAAAATAGGATCTAAAAAAGTTTAAAAGCTGTCAGAAAGTTGGAAAAATCAAAGACAATGTTTTCTTTTTTAATCTAATGAGTAATTTCCCATTTATCTGCCGTAGACCCGAGTTGGTCGTTAAGAAGCTTCGATACTATGCAAGATTTATTGTAGTTTGCCTTCTTCTCAACAAAATGGATGTTGTGAAGGATTTGGTGAAGGTAAGTGTACTTTAAAATTATTAAAATCCTGGGGTGCCTGGGTGGCTCAGTCATTTAAGCATCTGACTCTTGATTTTGGCTCAGGTCAAGATCTCACAGTTTGGGAGTTCAAGCCCTACATCAGGTTCTTTACTGACAATGTGGTGCCTCCTTGGGATTGTCTATCTCTCTACCCCTCCCCCACGTGTGTGTGCACACGTGCTCATGTGCACTTCCCATGTACACTCTGTTTCTCTCACTCAAAATAAAAAGAAATCATTATTTTAAAAATAAATAAATAAAATTATTAAAGTCCTACTCTGTAATTGTGTATGGATAATTCTGCTTTTTTAAAAATAGATTTAAGATAAAAATAATTTTAGCCTATCTAAATTTAGTATATCTATATCTAAAACATTCAAAAGTGTGGTAATTTAGGACAAGGGTAATCTAAAAGAATATTCCTGCCCTCTTCATATTTCAGATACACACTAGCGAGAGACAGTTCTCTTAATTCTTTGTTTTTGTCCCTTAAGCGTGTTTTACATCTCACCACACATCAATGGATGGTTGCAAAATGCAAACAAAAGTTAAAATAATCAGTTTAAGAGGAAATAATTGAAAGGTTGGGTCAAGAATAAACATTTAATGTTTTACAAAGGTATTGCGAACGAGTTTGGGTTTTTCCATCCTTTTACTGTGTCTGCATCACTGTCCTTTGTTACCTCAGGTAAATTAGAGGTGGGTTCACTTAATGTCTCTAATTATTCACACCCCGTTCTGGTTGCACTCTGCAGTCAGCCAGCTGTTTCCACAAGATACCTCTTAAATTTTGGTACTCGAGTATCACATGTTAGTTTTGACAAGTCCTTCTCTGTCTTCCTCCACCTCTAGTTACTAATAAGACTGTTTCCAAAACACAGTATGATATGAACCCAAAGAAAATCATCTAGACAGTCTTTGTTTTTAAGCATTAAAAGCTTGGGGTTTTACCTTCAATAAATTAATTGCTGATGTAGAATTGAGTAGATATGAGTTGCTCTGGATCTTTATGAAGATCTTGTTGATGTGTATCATTCTGGAGTCTTTTATTTTAAAGCAAAATAAAGTAGTTTTCTTCATTTTGGGCTATAATTGGGACCATATATTGATAATAATCAAGCTTCTTTTTTTATAATAATCAGGCTTAACTATATCAATTTCTGTAAAGAATATGGTACAATATAGCAATCTATTTGTATGTGTATTTTCCCCATAACTGTTTTTCTTTGTGAAAAATTTAAAATCAGGAATTGTCAGATGAAATTGAAGATTATACTCACCGCTTTAATACTGAAGATCAAGTGGAATGGAACTTGGTGCTTCAAGAAGTAGCAGCTTTCATTGAGGTCAGTTTTTGACAAGAGAGATTGTCATAATTATGGAAAAGTAAATGCCTATGTGGCGTATGTTTTTATGGTGTGTATATGTCAATAAGAAGGAATAATTTATCATGTTGACATTTTGCCTTGGCCATCAACTACTCCTTTTTTTCTCCAGGCGGACCCCGTAATGGTATTGAATGATGATAATACCATTGTTATCACATCTAATCGCCTTGCGGAGACAGGAGCACCATTGCTGGAACAGGGCATGATTGTGGGACAGTTGTCTCTGGCTGATGCGCTCATTATTGGTAATTGTAATAACCAGGTAAAGAATTGTGAAGGAATTGTGCTTAAAATTCAATTTAAAAAAATAGTGCTTATTATTACAGAATTACAGATTAACATCATGTAATTACTGTTTCCTTGTAAATATCCTAAATCCATTTGTGAGGAAATGTTTGATTAAATAACACAGTGTCCACATCTGGGCTGTATTACAGGCATTTAAAGGTTTAGAAAGAATTTGTAATCACAGAGGAAGATATAGTCATGATATAGTTAAGTAAAAGTAAACTTGGTATGGAGGTATGTAAACAGGATTATTTCATATATGTTAAAATGTCTGTATACATATATGCACAGGCAAAAGGACTAGGAAGAAATTTACCAATATCATAAAAGGTTTATCTCTGAATAGCAGAATTATAAGTAATTTTTATTTTCTTCTTTACAACTTTCTAAATCTGTATATTACTTTTACGGTCAGGCAAAAAAAAAAAAAAGAATTATTTTTAAGCATATTTGTCATAGCAAATTTCAGATTTTTTTGGTGACAGAATAGTTCCATGATGATGAGGATTTAATGTACTAGAAATGCAAATTTACTGGAAATTATGGGATATCAGAAAAGTGTCAAGTGAATACATTTTTCTTTTTTTTTTTTTAATTTTTTTTTTTTTTAATGTTTATTCGTTCTTGAGAGACAGAGCATGAGTGTGGGGGATGCAGAGTGAGAGAGGGAGACACAGAATCTGAAGCAGGCTCCAGGCTCTGAGCTGTCAGCACAGAGCCCAATGCGGGGCTTGAACTCACGAACCGTGAGATCATCACCTGAGCCAAAGTCAGACACTTAACCGACTAAACCCGCCCAGGCGCTTTGAATGACTACATTTTTCTGTATGCATTATTTACATGTTTTAATTTTGTATCCTTCTCTTACACTTTTCATTTTTGTTACTGTTAACTTTTTCTAGTACTTCTCCAGTTTTAGCTGTTAAAAGCCATTGGTTTGCAAATTTAATTTAAATTAAAACATTGCCTGCCTATGGGCAGAAGACAGAACAGACATTTCTCCAAAGACATACAGATGGCCAACAGACACATGAAAAGATTCTCAACATCACTCCTCATCAGGGAAATGCAAATCAAAACTACAATGAGATATCACCTCACACCTATCAAAATGGCTAAAATCAAAAGCATAAGACACAAGTGTTGGTAAAGATGTGGATGGGGCGCCTGGGTGGCGCAGTCGGTTAAGCGTCCGACTTCAGCCAGGTCACGATCTCGCGGTCCGTGAGTTCGAGCCCCGCGTCGGGCTCTGGGCTGATGGCCCGGAGCCTGGAGCCTGCTTCCGATTCTGTGTCTCCCTCTCTCTCTGCTCCTCCCCCGTTCATGCTCTGTCTCTCTCTCTGTCTCAAAAATAAATAAACGTTAAAAAAAAAAAATTAAAAAAAAAAAAAAAAGATGTGGAAAAAAAGGAAGCCTCCTGCACTGTTGGTGGGAATGCAAACTGGTACAGCCGCTTTGAAAAACAGTATGGAGGTTCCTCACAAAATTACAAAATAGAACTACACTATGATCCAGTAATTGCATTACTGGGTATTTACCCAAAGAATACAAAAACATATTTTCAAAGGGATACATGCACCCCTATATTTTTTGCAGCCTTATTTACAATAGCCACACTGTGGAAGCAGCCCAAGTGTTGATCAATAGATAAATGTATAAAAAAGAGGTGGTATATATATATACAATGGAATTTTCTTCACCCCTAAAACAGAATGAAATCTTGCCATTTGCAACAACATGAATGGAGCTAGGGAGTGTAGTGCTAAGTGAAATAAGGAAGTCAAGGAAAGACAAATACCATTTGATTTCACTCATATGGAATTTAAGAAACGAAACAAATGATAAAAGGGAAAAAAGAGAGAGAGAGAGACAAACCGAGAAAAAGACACTTAACTATAGAGAAGAAACTGATGGTTACCAGAGGGGAGGTGGGTAGGGAGAAGGGTGAAATAGATGATGGGGATTAAAGCATAAATCATGATTAATAATAAGAAGAATAAGAATAAACATTGCCTACCTGAAGTTCTATATAAGTATTATTCAAAACAGAAAAGGATGCCGTCTTAAACATTGTATAAGGCCAAAATTTACTGAAGAGGTTATGAAATACGGGCCATAGCCATATTTCAGCAGTCTGCCTTGCCAAAAAAAGTTGTTTTTGTTTTTGTTTTTTAGCATGTTTTTTTAAGGATGCTAATATAGGTCTTGTTGTTTACATGACTACTTTTTATGTTTTTAAAAATACCCGAGGAAATTGATGGATAAAGATATAAATAAATGGAAAGATACATGATAAAGCAAATACAGAAGATTTTAATGGTATAGAATTTAGATGATACAATGTATATAATTCTTTTAATTTTCTGTCTTTTGAAATTTTTTATAATAAAACACTGGGGAATAAATTACCCAGTGTCATTAAGTACACATGAATGTCGGGAGTTATATTATGATCAGAGACTTCTAGGTCTGTATACTGTATTAATGGTAAGTTTGTTTTGCATGCAGGTTAAGTTTAGTGAGCTGACTGTCGACATGTTCCGGATGTTACAAGCCCTGGAAAGGGAGCCAATGAATTTAGCTTCCCAGATGAATAAACCAGGAATGCAGGTGATCTTCTCTCCACATTTGCAATTTTGGTAACACCATCATTGCTTCTGCTCCTCATGGAATGCTGTTACTCAACAAATGCCATGCATGCGAATAAAGAACTCTCTCGATGAGGCACAGGAGAGATAAGCACAATAACAGTAACATGGAGTAATAAAAAGATATTTGATGAAGAGTATAGTAAAAATAGGCATTGATAATTCATCTGTCAAAATCAGCCTGTATGTGTCTTGTTTTCTGTGTGTGAATACAGGAATCAGCTGATAAACCTACCAGACGAGAAAACCCCCACAAGTATCTGCTCTACAAACCAACCTTCAGCCAACTCTACACGTTCTTAGCAGCATCTTTTAAGGTATATATGATCCAATACTTTTTATTGTATGGGGGGAAGTGTGCCCTAAATAGAATCTGAGAGTCACTCTTTTCTTTGAATATTTGAGTCAAGAATGTAGATAAAATATGAAAATGAAATCTGCATTCAGTATACCTAATCACAACTATTTTAGGAATGGAAATTGCTTATGTTGTTATGAATGTTCCTTACCATTAATTAACGAGAGTATTGATTAATTATTCTTCTTTCTCCAGGTTTTTATTACTAACCTACTGTAGATATAACAGTCAGATTGCACAGGCATGTTATGTATTTAGGCAGCTCTGGGAAGCCCTGTGGTCATCTGAAAGAACCATGAGAAGTAGTGAATTCCTCCCAAAGTTTATGTAGAGGAAGCCATGGGCAGGAGTTTATCTTGTAGACCCATAGTCAGGATCTTTACTTCACCATTTCAAGGTTTGTCAAGAACATTCTCTAAATGATGAAATTTTTAAGGCAGAAAATGTCTTCAAAACTTTGGGCAATAGTTATAGATTATTGATTCATATTGACTCTTTGTTGTATAAACAGTTATGAGTTGAAACCAGCAAGAGTGACGTCCTCTTGGAGAAGACAGTGATACCTTACGTTAGGTTCTTGTCCCTGCAACTTTAAAATGTCAGGAACTTTGAATAAAACTGTTTTTTGTTTTGTATATGTGATTTTCTTTAATTTCAGGAGCTGCCTGCCAATAGTGTACTTCTGATTTACCTGTCAGCCACTGGCGTTTTCCCCACAGGTCGTTCTGATAGTGAAGGTACAATAAAGGAATGCTCCCTGTCGTGAGCAGGGCTTGAATTCTCTTTATTTTCTACAAGATGATGGCCCATAGCCCACAGACCATCCCAAGCTTTCCAGAGAGGCTTCCAAATTTGAAGCCTGGTCTCTTTGTTGAATTGACAATCTTGTAGATACCCCAGTCTGTTTTATTTGCTGAAATATTATACTTTGAAGTCCACGAATCATCAGCAATTCATATACTAAATGCATGCCTCATTATCAAATTTGCCAAAGGCACATATATATTTGTATACGTATGGAATAACTGAGCCCAATTTTCTACTTCACATCATTGAATTTTTCTGGGCCGTTAATGTGTCAGGGAATCTGGTCAGTGGCTTCATGGTGGCTGAAAGTCTTTGTAGAAATCAGTGCATTGCTGTAACTGTGAAAGTTCAAGTCCTTGTCATGATTTTGTTTCTGTCCTTTATTTCATTTTATGGATTCAACCTGAAGAATATTGGGATGCTATTTCAGAATGAAAACTTTTTAAAACTATTCAGAATATATGAGTCCAGAATATATGAAATTGGTCAGAATAGATGAGTAACTTGAATGTAAATTAGGCAATTAGATCTTTGTCTGGACAAAAAAAAAATTTTTTTTCTTAACATCCTTAACATTTTCCTCTTCATCTGTTTGTTGAAATTTGCATTCCTTTATACAATGCATGTCCCTGCCATCTTCCTTGCATGACGTACAGGTCCTCTTAAAGTGTTAAAATGAAAACAAAACAAAATAAATCTCAATGTCTTTTCATTCAAGTGATTTTTAAGCGGTAAAATATAATACAACATTAAAAGTTACACACAATCATAAACTACTTTGAAGTTTTTCATAATAAAGCTAGTAATTTTATTTTTAAATAAATGGAAATTTTGTAATTTTTTTAAGTTTATTTATTTATT
The DNA here is from genome assembly GCF_028018385.1 of Neofelis nebulosa. Classification (NCBI taxonomy): domain Eukaryota; kingdom Metazoa; phylum Chordata; class Mammalia; order Carnivora; family Felidae; genus Neofelis; species Neofelis nebulosa. The sequence continues at coordinate 10,779,240 of NC_080793.1, forward strand.
TTGAGAGAGAGAGTGAGCGAGCAGGGGAGCAGCAGAGAGAGGAGAGGAGAGAGAATCGCAGGCAAGCTCTGCACTCTCAACACAGAGCCCATTGTGGGGCTCGATCTCACAAACTATGAGATCATGACCTGAGCTGAAACCAAGAGTCGGACACTTAACCGGCTGAACCACCACAGTGCCCCTTTTTCCATGTTTTATAACATAAACTGTTGAATCAGGTTTTCTGAGCTCCCATTTAACATATTGACCTCTTCTTTTCCTTTTTTTAAAGTACAAGAGGTACTAACTATATGGTCCTTTGGGAGAGATGATTCCTAACATCCCATAGCTGTTCCATTTAGACAAGAGTTCAACTAACCAATGTGATCAGTAGGAAAGGCTAACTTTAAAACCGAAAGTACAGTGGCTGACATAATAGTGATAATAACAGATTTTTTCACACACAGAAATTTGGCATTCCTTTTCTAAAAATGAAGTGTTTATCAATGAGAATTTTCAAGTCTCACTCAAAATTTTTCCCTAAATTTTATAATTGGTGGCTCACTTAAAATTATATTTAAGAAATTATTAGGTCTTCTTTCTGCAACTTTCTCACTTAGATAATTTGGTTGAATGTGAGATTTTGATTTTGCTTGAAATGTAAAGATCATTTTGAACATCCCAGCTCTCCATCCCTTTTACTACCCAGAATGAGGGGGTGCAGTAGATTCTTGTTTTGTTTCTCATTATCTTCTGTTTGAAGAACTGACAAATAATTAAATGATTTTTTTAAATGTTGAAACAGGCAACATGCTGAAATCATTTAAATATTGCATTAAACTAGGATGTTAAATTTTAAAATGTTTAAAATGTTTTGTGATTATCTTCCACTTGTATCAATCAGAGATTCACACAAGACCTTTGAATTTTGAGCATCAGATCAATGTTATTCTCCAGCTGAAGTCTAGGATTCTTCCCTTGTTTTTATAGGTCCTTATGATTTTGGCGGAGTACTTACTAATAGTAACCGGGATATTATAAATGGAGATGCCATCCACAAACGAAATCAGTCCCACAAGGAGATGCACTGGTATGTATTCTAGTGTCTCTCCTTATTATAAAAGTAAACGTCTGTTGTAGAAAACATTAAGTGAATGGGGACTTTTTTTAGTACTAGAAATATTCCCTCAGTATAACACGTATTTGGGTTCTAGCAATATTTCAGGCTCTGACTATCCTAGGAAATTAGAATTTTTGGCTGTTCTTTGTTTTTAAATTTTTCATTCAGTATTATATGTCAGGCACTATTCAGTCATGGGGATATGTCAGCGAACAAAATTAACATTCAAGTTGGAGGAGATTTTACGTGTATACATAAATAATATGTCAAGACATGATACATGTTAACCTCCATGCAAGAAGCTTTTTTTTTTTTTTTTAATTTTTTTTTTTTTTCAACGTTTTTTAATTTATTTTTGGGACAGAGAGAGACAGAGCATGAACGGGGGAGGGGCAGAGAGAGAGGGAGACACAGAATCGGAAACAGGCTCCAGGCTCCGAGCCATCAGCCCAGAGCCTGACGCGGGGCTCGAACTCACGGACCGCGAGATCGTGACCTGGCTGAAGTCGGACGCTTAACCGACTGCGCCACCCAGGCGCCCCAAGAAGCTTTTTTAATATAAGAGTCTGTTGTTTAGATATAGTATAAATGAACTTAGGTGTATGATTTTAAGGAAAGTTCACCTATGAATGTTCACTCTTTTTCTAAGTACAACACATTCACTGCTTGGGCCATTATTGGCTCTAGAATTTTTCTAGCTGAGAGATAGCAATTTCTTGTTATAAAGGAGACTGGACTTGTCTGAAACTGCATTTCTAATCGCATTTTACACAAAAATGTTATAGCTGTTCGTATTAATGAGAAAGGGAAGACAGAGAGGGAGATATTTCAAATTATGTGTATAGTAGCTAAGATTCCTCCAAGCCATATGTTGGTGCTGTCATTGACCTTAGTTGTAGATGATTTATATTAGAAAAACTTATGTTTGGGGCACCTGCGTGACTTAGTCGGTTAAGTATCCGACTCTCGATTTCTGTTCAAGTCGCGATCTAGAGGTTCGTGAGTTCGAGTCCCACATTGGGCTCCACACTGACAGTGTAGAGCTTGCTTAGAATTCCTTCTCTCTCTCTCTCTCTCTCTCTCTCTCTGTCCCTCCCCAGCTCTCTGTTTCTCTCTCCCTCAAAGTAAATAAACTTTTTTTGAAAACCTGTATTATTTAAAAGAAAAACTTACATTTGAAACATATTGGTTTGATGATGTTACTCATTGACACATCATTTTATATATTTATGTTTACATTTGCATTAATATTTTTACACATATACCCATTGTCCAGTAAGCTACAGATAAGAGAGCATGCACAAAATTGTTATCTTTTCCTATGCACTGGCTCCCAAACGCATATTGTGGGACTTCAGCCTTTGGGTGCCATAGGTCTTCTGTGGGCCAGTGAATCTATACGTTTAACAAGCACCCCATCTGATTCTGATGCAGAGGTACAGAGGAAACGTAAAGAATAGTAAAAGGAGAGCCTGTGCTTATTACTGCAATGTTAAGATATAGCTTGAAATATTAAATATCTTTAAAATAAATACATTGAAATACAAATCTGGTTGTGTTAGTACATCCTGTTTTCAGAACATTTTCTTAGAAGGAGCTTTGAAATACTAGCCCAGCACCTAAATGCTGACTTGTGGGATTTTCCTATTGTATGTTTTGTCCATCTGTATATCTGTTGACTTCTCTTTAGCTTGAATATTCCTGTATAATAATGATCTCTGAACATTTTTCTAGATAAAACTGCTAACGTGTGTATCCCAGTAAATAGAGACGTGTTTTGTCTCTTGCTGAGTTCATCTTTGTTTTTTGCTCAGTGCCATGATGAAAAGGAGATGTGAGCAGACCAAACTGAAGAATAAGATTTCTAAAACTTGGCCAGTTTAGTTGTACAGTTATTCATCGTTACTATTGTTTTGTTTTCCCAGCCTTCATCCTGGAGACCTCTATCCTTTCACAAGGAAGCCACTGTTTATTATCGTGGATTCATCCAACAGCGTTGCATACAAGGTGAGTTCCACCAGCACCATTGTGCATGTTAAACATTATGGCACCACTCCAAGGTAACCAGTCTTAACATGTGCCTTTTTATTTTGCTTTATTTTTTTACATTTTAGCAGTTTGTATTTAGTCTTTCTTTTCTTTTGAGGTTGTGCATGCTAGTCAGGATCTGGTGCTATGAATAGAAACAAGAAGAAAACGCATGAATGGACACTCAGTGGAAAATAATAAATCCTCCTGCAGGAAAAAAAAAATTCAAGATTTCCAAGATCTCTGGTGGGAGGTTTATTTTTGTTATATAACCCAGAGTAATTTTCTTTTATAGGAGTAGGAGTATATAGGAAATTTTTATTTTCTAGTTTTCAAACGTTTCTCCTTTTCCACACTGAGCTGCTATAGTTTATTTTATTTTATTTTTTTTTATTTTTTTATTTTTTTTTTTTTCAACGTTTTTTATTTATTTTTGGGACAGAGAGAGACAGAGCATGAACGGGGGAGGGGCAGAGAGAGAGGGAGACACAGAATCGGAAACAGGCTCCAGGCTCCGAGCCATCAGCCCAGAGCCTGACGCGGGGCTCGAACTCACAGACCGCAAGATCGTGACCTGGCTGAAGTCGGACGCTTAACCGACTGCGCCACCCAGGCGCCCCTGAGCTGCTATAGTTTAAATGAAATTTCTATTCCATCTTACATAGTCATAGTCTGAATATCAACATAAATTGTTTTAGATGCACTTTTTTTTTTTTTGATTTGTGACACTAAGTAAAAAAAGATGGCCCTGAATGCTGAAATAAGTAACAGGGAACTAAGGTGAAAAACTTTTGGTTTCATATTTTGCTCTTGAAGCAATGGGTTTCAATGACTGTACAAAGAATGTCCATAGTGAAACACTTTAAAGTTGGATATTAGAATTCAAACTACAGTAATTTACAGGAAAATAAAAACAGAATCTTTGGAGTCCTTTGTATGTGGTTGGAATATTTCATTAGTCAACAATATGTTCAAAAATATGCTAGGAACACAGATCTGCCAATTAAAACTATTTCTGTTGTGGGTGTTCGTACAATTAGATAGAGAAGCAAATATTAGTAGATTTATTTTAGAAGAACAAGGGAAAAAATGTCTGCTAGCCAAGAGATGACTCCAAACATATGTTTTCTATCTAATTTTTATGTTTAGTTTCACTTTTTAGAGTTAGTGTCTAAATTTCAAGAGTATCCAATCCACCCTACATTTTTCAGCATATATCCTGCTACCCATTTTGTCAAGTTTCACAACTCTTGATGTTTAGGAAAATTAGCTGTCAACTTTATTAAATCATGTGTGTGTTGTTGCTTTTAATCTTTGAGGGGATGGGAAGCTGCTGAAGGAAAGAAAAAGTTTATTGGCTACCTCATTCAAATATATAAAACCAGAAGAGTTTTGTGCCTTGACAGAATTCAAAGGAAGCATTCTGTGACCTTGTCAATGACAAGGAATCATTTGCTACAGTTTAATGATGTGACAATATGTTGATGTACTAGGTCCAGTGTATTACTGAATATGATCTAGCATGCGTTTAGAGTATTTTAGCAATCTATTAATTTCCCTCAATTTGATTGGATATTTGATGCCCCCTTTTATAATCTCAAGAATATCATTCATTGTATGTGCCTGCTATTTCCAAAGTGCTATTTGGTTACAGAATGGGTATTGAATGCTGATTTTTATTTTTTTGTTATTTTATTTTTTTTAATGCTTATTTATTTTTGAGAGAGAGAGAGAGAGAGAGACATCATGAGTGGGGGAGGGACAGGGAAAGGGAGACACAGAATCCTAAATAGGCTCCAGGCTCTGAACTGTCAGCACAGAGCCCGACGTGGGGCTTGAACTCAGGAACCGTGAGATGATCACATGAGCCAAAGTCGGACGCTTAATCGACTGAGCCACCAAGCACCCCTTGAATGCTGATTTTTAAAAACACTGTTGTGCATAGTTGGAAATGTATTTCCCTAATTATATATCATGATTTAATTTGAGATTTCAGTATTCTGATACCCAGAATGACAGTGGACTAATAGAAAGCTTTTCTTGTTTATTCGTTTGCTCTTGATGGCACATGCAATGTCACTCCTTTAAAAAATTAAATTGTCCAGAACATACTTATCTACATACGCATTAGGCAAGTCAGAGCATGGCAAAGACCAGTTCTTTTTAAAAATTAATGCTAGGGGGGCGCCTGGGTGGCGCAGTCGGTTAAGCGTCCGACTTCAGCCAGGTCACGATCTCGCGGTCCGTGAGTTCGAGCCCCGCGTCAGGCTCTGGGCTGATGGCTCGGAGCCTGGAGCCTGTTTCCGATTCTGTGTCTCCCTCTCTCTCTGCCCCTCCCCCGTTCATGCTCTGTCTCTCTCTGTCCCAAAAATAAATTTAAAAAAACGTTGAAAAAAAAATTAAAAAAAAAAAAATTAATACTAGGGGCGCCTGGGTGGCTCAGTCGGTTAAGCGTCCGACTTCGGCTCAGGTCATGATCTCGCGGTCTGTGAGTTTGAGCCCCGCGTCAGGCTCGGTGCTGACAGCTCAGAGCCTGGAGCCTGTTTCAGAGTCTGTGTCTCCCTCTCTCTGACCCTCCCCCGTTCATGCTGTCTCCCCCTATCTCAAAAATAAATAAACGTTAAAAAAAATTTTTTTTAAATTAATACTATTCGGTACCTCTAAATCAAGTATGCAGTCGTCTGTGTTGACATGTGAAAGTGTCTGATATTTACTTTTCCCACAAAGCATGTGTGAAGAGTCTTAAATTACCATTTAACATATTTCTAGTGAAAAAGAACTGTGTGATTGATACATTGTTTCTTGAGGATCAACTTTACTGTGTATGTTTCACATATATGAATGTTTCATGAGCATGTTTGCTGATGTTTTTTCATATAAATACAAACATTTCATGTATACTTCTTCATTTAAATATTACTTTTTTATTTTTGTGAGAATTAAGCTCCTGCATATGGTTTAAAACTGTCGCTCACAACTCTTTCTGTGTATCAGAAACATTCGAGTCCTTCTCAAAACATTTGTACCTGGGCCCCAGCTCCCGTGACTCTGCATCACTTGACTTGGGGCCGGTCTCAGGTATCAGTACAATTCCAGTGTGTTGTCAGGGTGGGGACGACTCAGTCAGCAAGGTGTTACCAGAAACGGCAGTTGCCATACTCCTGCCAAACTCCTGTTTGCCTTTTCCCAGAGGCCACCAGTTACATCTTTTGTAGCTGATTATTTGTCTGAATAACATGGTCGTGTTGATACTTCTTGATTCTTCATTTTCAGGCATTAGGTACTGATGTCCCATTGCGGAAGAGAAATTCAGCTCTTTCCTCTTCTTATCCTCTGCTCACATTTATACCTTTTACTTCCTTTTCTCCCCACAGTAGATTTCTTCTATCATGATTTTGGTTCGCTGAATATTTCATGCTTATATTATGATGACTGTAAAATGCATCTAACAGTTAAGCCATATAGTAAACTTCTTCTTTCCCATGCAACTTCCTGCTTTTCCTGGGGCAAATAATTATGTGACTTTGTTCCTTGTTTTTGTCTGAATGTCACACTGATTCAACCCCGGTCTTCTCACCAGGCACCTACGTCTTGTAGGTTGTTCGGATTCATCTGTCTCTTCATTGTTTCTTTGTGCTGAATTACCCCTCAGAGCCTCTGAACTGGTGCCCTCTGCAGAACCCTCGTCCCAGAACTCCACTTCATTGTTATCCTGAGAATTCATTATCTCTCCTTTGTTTCCTGAATCCCATGTCTTCCTCTTGGACTCTCACGTACTCTCTCATTTTGGTGCAGCATCTCCAGGAGCAGCTTCCTAGAAAGGCTGAGCAGGAGGTAAAATATCTGAGGTCTTGCACTCCTTCAATTGTTCTTTAATTTACTGTCACCTTTTAATGATGGTTTTAGTAGAGACTGGAAATTATTTCCCTTCAGAATTTGGAAGGGATTGTTAATATTGCTTTCTAGCTTCCAATGCTTCTTGAGAAGTAGAAAAGCATTCTCATTCTGGATTCTTTTTGTGACCTGTTTTCAGTCTCTGGAAATGTTTGGGATTGTCAGTTTGTCCCCAGTGTTTTTCACCTTCATTACGGTGTGCCCTGATCTGGGTTTACTTCATGGTACATGGCATGTACTTCCTGAGTTTTTTCAATGTGGAAACTCTGCCCATTTACTTGAGTTGCTCATTGATCTCCTCTCCCCATTTTCTCTGTTCTGTATTTCGGGAATTTCTGTCATTCCTGTATTGGACCTTCTAGTCTAGTCCTCTGTTTTCTTGCCCTTCATTTTCCATATTTTGTTCCTCTTGCTGTTTAGGAGATTCCCTTGCCTTTATCTTCTAACCTATGAGATTTCTTACTTGTTTTCTAGATGTTTCTTTCATAAAGAAATAAATGTACGTGTATGTATATACAACAAATATGCGGACACGTATACAATCGTCTTGGTTTTGATCTTGTTTGAAATATCTTCTCTTACCTTTGAAAATATCACTTGATCATTTAAAAAATTCTCCCTGTTGGGGCGCCTGGGTGGCGCAGTCGGTTAAGCGTCCGACTTCAGCCAGGTCACGATCTCGCGGTCCGTGAGTTCGAGCCCCGCGTCAGGCTCTGGGCTGATGGCTCGGAGCCTGGAGCCTGTTTCCGATTCTGTGTCTCCCTCTCTCTCTGCCCCTCCCCCGTTCATGCTCTGTCTCTCTGTCCCAAAAATAAATAAAAAATGTTGAAAAAAAATTAAAAAAAAAAAAAAATTCTCCCTGCATGCTGTCTTTTTCCTCCATGTTGATTTGTTTCTCTTTGGTTTTGTCTGTATATTTCTTATTAGAGACTTTTCTCAGAGTATCATAATGCTTGTTTGTCTGCTCAGGTTTGAGAGAGGAAGCTAGCACAGTGATTGGAATCTCTGCGATTGTGGGCAGGGCTTGTCACACTGACATGCTCAGTGTGATGGTTTAGCTGGACCATTTAGCTGGGTAACCTCTGATGTCAGCATCTTTAGGTCTTTTTTCATGGTCTGCTCAGATGCACCAGGATGTGATTATCAGTGCTATGCTTTGTTTCCCCTAAAGTCTGTGTGTGTGTTTCTATTTGTATATACATGTATCTTTATGTCTCCATTGTCTTACACTTAAAATATTCTTAATAATGCATGTTGAATGATTAAATGAAGGTGCACATTATTATCTTTATTTTGTAGTTGAAGAAACTTTGCCAATGGAGGTTAGGTATTTTGCCTAATTGATTCCACCAGTCTTTGTTATTCCAAAGCCCAAGCTCTGTCCGTATTTAGGAAAAGAGTTTTGCATGCCAGTCCTAACCTCATTTCAGAGGACAGTGATTGAAACACCAAGATATACATGGGAAGTATGGCCCAAACTTCCACTCTCAAATTGTCATTAGGGAATGGGCAGGTTGAAGTGGTTTTATATCTGTGGTCACATAGTACTAGCAGAGTAAAATAAAATCCCTCAGTCATGTTGGGTAACCCGTCTTTCATTTCTGCTTTCTTTTCTTTGGAAGAAGAAAATCCTTTGAGTATTTAAATATTTGTGACAGAGCTGGATCTCTGCCAGTGAGCATAACTTACACATTTGTCAAAACAGTCGTATTTACGTAAACAGCCCCATCCTACAGTGTTTGACTGATGGATGCAGATTGCCGCAGGCTGTCAAGACGTTCACCTTCCTAACCAGAGCATGTGAGAACTCTTCTGCCAGCCAGTTGCACTCATTCCATTTCTTTTTTGCTACTTTGAAAGACCATCTCTTTGTTTTTGGCCTTCTGCAGTTATACCGTGATATGTCTAGGTTTTGCTTCTTTATATTTAACTCACTGGGATTTGTTGGATTTCTTGAATTGGTACGTTGGAGTGTTTCATTATTGCTGGAAAATTCCTAGCCATTTTCTCTTCAGATATTTGCTGTACCCTAGCTTCTCTCTCATCCCCTTCTGAAACTCTGATTATATATGTATATTTAATAGCCTAGCATTTGCACTGTGTCTTCCACATCTCTTGACTTCTCTTCTACATTTTCCATCTTTTTGTGTATCTGGTTGAGATTTGGATAAATTTTTCTGATCTGTTTTTCAGTTAACAAATTCTTACTTTAGCTGCGATTAACTTGCCTTTAAACCCATTTGTTGAGTTTTATATTGGTTGTGTTTCATTTCTAGACATTCTGTTTGGTTCTTTTTCAAATAATCCATTGCCTTTTTAATTTTTAAAGTTCTTATGTATTTTATGAGAGAGAGAGTGTGTGTGCACGAGCAGGGGAGGGGCAGTGAGAGGGAGACAGAGAATCTGAAGCGGGCTCTGCACTGACAGAAGAGAGCCTGATGTGAGGCTCGAACTCATGAACCATGAAATCATGACCTGAGCCAAAGTTGGACACTTAACCCACTAAGCCACCCAGGTGCCTCTCCATTTCCTTTTTTATACTTTCTTCTTTTCTATTTTCAGGTTTGTTCTTTATTTCTTTAAACTTAATAAGCATACTCATTTTACTCTTTATTATCTAGCTGATTAGGCTTATACCTGAAATCTGCTTTTGCTGCTGAAAGATACCCTTTGGTATTTTTGTATTCTTATACGCTTGATGATCTTTGACTGCTTTCTTCTCGTTATCCTTAAAACTATTTGCAGGAAATGGACTGAGGCCTGGAATGAAGATACTTTCATCCAGAGAGGGTCTGCATTTGCTTCTGCTAAATACTTGGAGGCACTACCAAGCTGTGACCATGTTTTTACGATTACCTCCCTGGTATGAATTTGGGCTGCAAACATGTGAAAGGGGCAGCTTAGAGTTAGAACACTCAGGCACTGTTGTGTTTTGTTTGTCTCTGTTCTGTTCAGTACTGAGAAACTTCCCTGCAGGCCCCTTGAGGAGTGGTCGTGGGGGAAGGATGGTAAAGTTTGGTTTGGGTTCATCCTTACACTAGGGGTGTAGCCTAGTTTAACAGGGCTGGTTTCCTGTTAGACTCCCGTCTTAGGCAGACCCTGAGCTCGGACTTGTGTCCTCCTCTCTGGATAAGACCTTTAAAACCTGAATTCATGTTGTTCGATTGCCTCGGGGCTAAAGATGTCTGGAGTCAGCTTATTTTCTCAGTTTCTTCTACTGGTTTTTCCACATTTCTGTGACGTCTTATCATTGGTGCACCCTGGGCTCTGTCTTTTTCCTCTTCTTTTCCAGCTACAACTCACTCTCTTGATGCCCTTATTTAACATTTGGGGGTTTTTTTGTTTTAATTTAAGTAATCTCTGCACTCACCACGGACCTTGAATCACAAGCCCAAGATCGAGCGTCGCATGCTCCACTGACTGAGCCAACCAGACGCCCCGAAGCCCTTATTTAGTTTCATGACTTTAATTACAATCTCTATGCTGACAATTCCTGCCTCTGGCCAGACCTCTCTCTGTTACTCCAGACTTAAGTATAATCTACCTGCTCCATATCTAATTGGTGATTCCAATAAAGATCACAAATTTCACATGCCCAAGACAAAATCCCTAAGACCTCTTCCTCCTCCAGCTTTCCCCAGATCAGTTAATGCAGTTAATGACTGTTATTACACTTTGATAGTTGCCGCAGCCCAAATCCTTGGTTTCATACTTGCCTCCTCCTTCCCTCACATCCCGCATCCATTTCAGGAAATCCTCTTGGCTGCAAATGATATATCCAGAATTGTCCCACCTCCACTGCCATCACCCTGAAGTGTGGCCCTTGAATTCTTACAGGAGCTTCCTTAACAAGTCTTCCTCCTTCTGTCCTTGCTTCCTTACAGAGTGTGTCTATAAGTCAGAGGACGTCACTTCTCTACTCAGAATTTCCAGAGACACCTCATCTCACTCAGAGGGAGGCTTCATGTGATCTGCCCTCACACACCTCCTTGCTCCTCTCAGATGCATCTCTGACCTTTTCTCTTGCCCGTCTCCCTATCGTTCAGTTCTCTTCAGCCACATTGACCTTGCTATTCCTCTAACTTACCTGGCAGTCTGCTGCTTTGGATCTTTGTGTCTATTCCCCCTGTCTTGAATCCTCTTCCAAAGACACCCACGTTGTTCTTCAGGTGTTTGATAAATTGAAGCCTCTCCATAGAGTCTTCCCTAATTGCCCTATGCATTATTTTTATTATTTTTTAAAAGATTTATTTATTTTGGGGCACCTGGGTGGCTCAGTCAGTTGAGCGACCAACTTTGGCTCAGGCCACAATCTCATGGTTTGTGAGTTCAAGCCCTGCGTCGGGCTCTGTGCTGACAGCTCAGAGCCTGGAGCCTGCTTTGGATGCTCTGTCTCCCTCTCTCTCTGCCCGTCCCCCACTCATGCTCTGTCTCAGAAATAAATAAACATTTTAAAAAATTAAAAAGAAAAGATTTATTTGTTTTTGGATGAGCACAAGCAGGTGAGAGGCAGAGAGAGGGGAACAGAGGATCCGAAGCAGGCTCTGTGCTGACAGCAGAAGCCCAATGTGCTGCTTGAACTCAAGAACTGTGAGATCATGACCTGAGCTAAAGTTGGATGCTCAACCGACTGAGCCACCCAAGTGCCCCCCTAATTGCCCTATTTAAAATCATATGCCAGGGTGCCTGGGTGGCTCAGTCGGTTGAGCGTCCAAGTTCGGCTCAGGTCATGATCTTGCAGCTCGTGAGTCCGAGCCCCACATCAGGCTCACTGATGTCAGCCGGTCAGCACAGAGCCCACTTCAGATTTTCTGCCCCTCCCCTGCTTGTGCGCTCCCCAAAAATAAATAAATATTTTAAAAAATAAGATAAAAAATAAAATCATATGCCCCCTTGCATTCTTTATACACCTCTTTATTTTTTCTTAATTATCATGACAGCTTCTTTATAGTGCCATCCACCATTCTAAGCACTTTACAAAGATATTTTTTAAGTGTTTACTTATTTTTTTTTTTCAACGTTTTTTATTTATTTTTGGGACAGAGAGAGACAGAGCATGAACGGGGGAGGGGCAGAGAGAGAGGGAGACACAGAATCGGAAACAGGCTCCAGGCTCCGAGCCATCAGCCCAGAGCCTGACGCGGGGCTCGAACTCACGGACCGAGAGATCGTGACCTGGCTGAAGTCGGACGCTTAACCGACTGCGCCACCCAGGCGCCCCAAGTGTTTACTTATTTTTGAGAGAGAGCAGGGGAGGAACAGAGAGAGACAGGGAGCGACAGAGACGGGACAGAGGATCCAAAGCGGTCTCTGTGCTGACAGCAGACAGCCAGTGTGGGGCTTGAACTCATACACCGCAAGATCACGACCTGAACCAAAGTTGATGCTTAACTGACTGAGCCACCCAGGCACCCAGCACTTTATCAGTTTAAAAAAAATGTTTAATCCTCAACAACCCAAGGTGTTACTTTTATTATTCCTAATTTTTTACTGATAAGAAAACCACTGCACAGAAAGGTTCAGTAATTTGCCCCAGGTCACACACACGATAGGTGGCTGAGTTGGGATTTAAACAATCTGATTGTAAAGTCTGGGCTGTTAACCATACTCTGCTGTCTTTCCGTTTGTAGCAGTTGCCACCTTCTATGATATTGTGTAACAACTTGGTTTACTGTGGGTCTCTACCAGCCACCTCCACCCCATCTAAATGCCAGCTCCTGGAAAACAAGATTCAAAGAAAAAATCTGTTTTGTTTACCCCTGTCTTCCTAGCACCTAGAACAGTGTATAGTCAGTGGGTTTAAGGAGTATTTGTTAAAGAAAAGAGATCTTTAAAAAGGACACTATGTACTATTTTAAAGTTACAGAGATGTTTTAAAGTATCATTAAATAGATAGTTTTATGGGAGAAAAAGAGCTATTGTCTATAAGAAGGAAATCAGAGCGGTGCCTGGGTGGCTCCCTCCGTTGAGCGTCCGACTCTTAATTTTGGCTCAGGTCATGATCTCACGATTTTGAGATCCAGCCCCGCATCAGGCTCTGCGTTGAGCATGGAGTCAGCTTGGGATTCTCTCACTCTTCCTCTCTCTCTCTCTGCCTTTCCTCTGCTCTTGTTCTTTCTCTAAAATAAATAAATAAACTTAAAAAAAGAGGGGCACCTGGGTGGCGTGGTCGGTTAAGTGTCCAACTTCGGCTCAGGTCATGATCTCACGGTCCGTGGGTTCGAGCCCTGCGTCGGGTTCTGTGCTGACAGCTCAGAGCCTGGAACCTATTTCAGATTCTGTGTGTCCCTCTCTCTCTGCCCCTCCCCTGCTCACACTCTGTCTCTCTCTCAAAAATAAATAAACGGGCGCCTGGGTGGCGCAGTCGGTTAAAGCGTCCGACTTCAGCCAGGTCACGATCTCGCGGTCCGTGAGTTCGAGCCCCGCGTCAGGCTCTGGGCTGATAGCTCGGAGCCTGGAGCCTGTTTCCGATTCTGTGTCTCCCTCTCTCTCTGCCCCTCCCCCGTTCATGCTCTGTCTCTCTCTGTCCCAAAAATAAATAAAAACGTTGAAAAAAAATTTTTTAAAAATAAATAAACATTTTAAAATATATAAAATTATTAAAAAGAACTATCCGTTCTATACCAATTAGGTCACAAGATGCTTGTATAACCTTGAGCACGTTCTTGGTTTTACCTGTGCCACTTTTTCTTTCTCTGCAAAATAAGTTGGCAATACTGATCTTACAGCATTGTTAAGATTACAAGTAAGGATCTAAGAAGTCTAGGATGATCCCTAAAAGGCAGTATTAGTATTCAGTAAATTATAGAAATTATTATGATGATGATGACTCTTTCAAGACACAAGTAATACACACAAAAGAAAACCCTACCCCAGATTAGTTAATCATTATAGATTAGAAAATTTTAAATAAAATACTAGGAAATAGACTTATTTATTAATAGAATAATCTAACAAAAGAGTTTATCTGAATCATATATGTATTTTGTGAAAATCAATCAATATTGTATCCTATGCCAATAGGATAAATAAGAAAAATCACATGCTTGTCTCAGGGGTCATTTTGTGAAATCTAATAAAATTCAGTACCCATTCTTAATGGAAAAAAACACAAAATTCAGCTTATGTGAAAAGCCTCTATATTAAGTAGCCAATTTTGGACTTCCGAGTGAGAAACATTAAAAGTATTCTTAGTTAAAATAAGAAAAAGAGAATGCCTGCTGTCATTTTTGTGATTGATTTTGTTTTAGTCCTAACCAGAATTGTTTAACATTCTCCAAATAAAACAATGAAAAAGGTTGTCCAGACGAATATGAGGTGTAAATATTGAAAAGAAAGAAATAAAAATCTTAAAAAAAATTTTTTTTTTAATGTTTATTTATTTTTGAGAGACAGAGAGAGACAGGGCATGAGCGGGGCAGGGGCAGAGAGAGAGAAAGGGAGACACAAAATCTGAAGCAGACTCCAGGCTCCGAGCTGTCAGCACAGAGCCTGACGCGGGGCTCGAACCCACAGACCATGAGATCATGATCTGAGCCGAAGTCGGACGCTCAACCAACTGAGCCACCCAGGCACCCCAGAAATAAAAATCTTCAATTATAGATGATACAATTTTATATTTAGAAAATCCTAAGGAATCACAAAACAACTTAATATGCATATAGATCCAGCAAAGTAGTTAGATATGGGATGAATATACAAAAATAAATAGTAGTGGTATGTATGAGCTATAGCAAGTTAAAATTTCTTCAACGTATGTTCTATTTACATACATTTGCCATAATTTTTCTTAGATATAATAGCATTAAATCATATAATCCCTACATGGGGCAATTATGAGACATTCCCAAAAACTTGCGAATAAAGAAAATAAGAATCATAAGGGAGTTAAACTAAAATTAATTACCAAATGGGTTAGAACCAGAGACACGTGAGGTATCTTTAAAGAAACAGTTTTCCAGGCCTAAAATTTAAATATAATCTAACTGAAGGGAATCAGAGGTCCCCAAGATCACCCCCAGGCTCAGCAGTTCACAAGGACTGATAATTCTCAGCCTATAGTCACACTCAGTACTGAGATTTCTCACAGTAAAAGTCTCAAAGTAAGAAGGCACATGCAATGAAGTCTAGAGAACAGCAGGCACAAACTTCCTAGAGCCCTCTCCAGTAAAGTCACAGTGGATGCCCTCAGTTTCTGTAGCAACAAGTGAGACGACGCAGGTGAAGTGTTTACCAGGAAAGCTCACTAGGAACTCGGTGCCCAGGGTTTTTATTAGGGACTCATTGTGTAGACACCCTCTGCCTGGCACTTCCAAAATGCCATTCTCCTAGAAGGAAAGCAGGTGCTCAGCATAAACCATCTTGTTTACAGTCTAGATAAAGTGAGCCACGCTTACCAGTTCTGCTAATGGTGGGAACCCTCCCCAAATCTAAGTCCCCAGAAGCCAGCCTGTGACCAACTTTCTTAAGCAGGCCTTTCAAAGGATTGCTGTCAGGCTTTAATGAAAAAATGACTAACTCTTTGCACACAATATTTAAAGAAAAAAAGAAGAGAAAGGTTCATCAACAAGAGAAACAAAGAGAAGAGAGACCTTGGGACATAAATAACAGCCATGTGCATTTTAACACTATCCAAGATCAAGAGCAGCATGGCCAAAGATCCAGTAGGCCATTCCTGCAGTGTGGATAAATATCTCCAGCTGCCTTATCTGAAGAATGCTCCTTAATATCATTCATCTTGCTCCCTTTGTTTTGATTGCAAGAAATTGCTAATTTATTTGTTTAATTTTTTTTATATTGCTACTATATTCACAAAGTCACAAAATCAAAAATTTCAAAAAGGCTTTATTATGATATCTCTTTAGCTCTCCCACTCCCAATTGACTCAGTTACTCTCTCTATGGGGAATTACTATTGTCTGTTTCTTGTTTACCTTTCTAGAAATTTATTAAAAATGCATGTATAAGCCAAAACAAATACATAGTCTTTAGTCTTCTTGGCTGTATAAATAATACTAACATACTATACACAAAGTCTCTATAGCTTACTTTGTTTTCACTTAGTAAGAAATGTTGGTGGGGGCACCTGGGTGGCTCAGTTGGTTAAGCGTCTGACTTCAGCTCACGTCATGATCACACAGTACATGGGTTCGAGCCCCGCGTCAGGCTCTGTGCTGAAGCTCAGAGCCTGGAGCCTGCTTCAGATTCTGTGTCTCACTCTCTCTCTGCCCCTCTTCCACTTATGCTCTGTCTCTCTCTGTCTCAAAAATAAATAAAATATATAAAAAAAAAGAAAGAAATGTTGGTGATCTTTCCATATCCCTTCATAAAGAACTTCTTTGTTCCTTTTTTATAGGTGCATAGTATTCCATTGTATTGTTGTACCATAATTTATTTTTCCAATCCCTTGTTGCTGGTCATTTGGTTGTTTTTAGTCCTTTACTATTGCTAACAGTACTGCAATGAGTAACTTGGGACTCAAAGTTATTATAGGTTTGAGAATATATTAGTAGCATCAATTTTTAGTTGTGGGATTGCTGTTAATGGAATATGCATCTGAATTTAGTAGATACTGCCAAATTGTCTTCTAACGAGTTTGTACCAATTTATACTCCTACCATCTACATATGAGTATTTGTTTTCCTATAGTCTTGCCAATAGTGTATATTCTCAAGCTTTGGTAAATTTTGCTACACTGGTAGGTTAAAAGTGATATTGCAACATAGCTTTGCTTTTATTGCTCTTATTAGCAGCAAGGTTGAGCTTCTTTTCATGTTTTTGAGCCAGTTGTGTTCCCTTTTCTGTGAATTTTCTGTGATCTTCCACCCATTTTTCTGTTGGGTCAGTGGTCTTTTACTTAGGGATTTGGAGAAGCTCTTTCTATATTGAGATTAATCTTTGTAATGTGCCTTGCAGATATTTTCCCCAGTTTATCATTTCACTTTTGATTTAGTTTATGCTGTATTTTACTATGCACAAGGCTTTGGTTTTGTAACTGGGCTTATTAATCTTTTTAAGTTGATTTATTTATTTTTTTAGTAATCTGTATACCCAGATGGGGCTCAACATGGGGCTCGAATTCACAACCCCAAGGTCAAGTGTCACATGCTCCTCCAACTGAGCCAGCCAGGCGCCCCTGGGTTTATTAATCTTGATCATAGTAGTTAGGATGATCTTCTAAGGTATAAAAATCATCCTTATTTTCTTACATTTTCTTTCTGCACTTTTATTGTTGTTTTTTTTATATATTTAAATCTTTGATATATCAGGAATTTATCCAAATATGTGGTGCAAAGTATACAGCCAACTTTTCTCTGGATGGCTATCTTAATTTTTTCCTACTGGGTAGCCAGCTAGCCATTTAAATTTTCCTACTTCCTTTTTTTCCCCCCCAATTTTTAATTATTTATTTTAAGTAATCTCTATACCCAACATGGGCTCAAACGCATGACCCTGAGATCAAGAGACGCATGCTCTTCCGACTGAGCCAGCTAGGTGCCCCAAATTTTCCTACTTCATAATTTGATTCTTTTTTTTTTTTTCTTTTGAGAGAGGGAGGGAGGGAAGGAGGGGGAGGGAAAGAGAGAACTAGAACTAGTGTGGGAGGGGCAGAGAAAGACTCTTAAGCAGGCTCCACACCCAGCACAGAGCCTGACATGAGGCTCGATCTGATAACCATGAGATCGGGACCTGAGCCAAAATCAAGAGTCGGACATGGAACCCACTGAACCACCCAGGAGCCCCTTCGTTTGAGTATCAGCTTTCATTCCCACTGTAAATTAACATACCGACATTCTGGTTTTATAGGTCATTCTGTGTGAGCAGTAATTTGATTCCCAATGAGAAGTGGTTGCAAGCTTCCCTGATTGCTTCTCAGTAAGTCAGGTTTTAGAGCCCGTGAGGCTGAGAGCCAGATCCTAGAGCTTGGAAAATCCATGCTTGTGTATATTGCCCAATGACGTGGCCTCTTGGTAGATAGCCAGATGACCTCTCCCAGTAACACTGCAACCATGTATATGCCTTTATTTTAAAAATCAGTAGTTTCCTTAGTAAACTGCACTATTTTAAGAAAGCCTATTTTGGGGGCGCCTGGGTGGCTCAGTCGGTTGAGCGTCCGACTTCGGCTCAGGTCATTGTCTTGCAGTTCGTGAGTTCGAGCCCCGTGTCAGGCTCTGTGCTAACAAACAGCTCAGAGCCTGGAGCCTGCTTCGGATTCTGTGTGTGTCTCTCTCTCCCCCTCCCCTGCTCATGCTCTGCCTCTCTCTGTCTCTCAAAAATAAATGTTAACAAAAGAAAGAAAGAAAGCCTATTTTGCGTGGTAGTTATACACGGATGGCAGTCTCTTCAGCTGTTACTGATGTTTCTGCATCTGTCTATGAGTAAAAGGGCCCTATCTGTACACTAACGAGGTACTTTGACAAACTACTATCTTTGTTACAAAAAGTAACTATCTTTGGCCAAATCTTTAACGAAAGTTTTAAATTCTTATGTTACAGAATTTCACAAACTTATTTGGACAGCCACTAGTGTGCTTGCTTTCTCCTACAGCGTATCCAAAGGCTTTACAAGGTACGTTGTCGTTACCTGTTATATCAGTAGGTTGCAGATAACTACTGTGTACATTTTGAATAATACTGATCTCTGTCTTCCCAACCTATAATGATCACATGTGGCTTTATAGTATTTAACGTGGCAGCTTTCACTCTGAAATACACCCAGAAGTCTTGCCAACGACTAGACTTCTTTAATGTGCTACCATTAGGTCTTGAGATAATTCTGAAAGAAATGACAAATCATCCCTGAGAAAAATGTGGTTTTTGGTCCCTTACTGTTGGGGAATTTGTGATTTGTGAATTTTACAATTTGTTTGGCAGGTATTGTTTTGTTTTGTTTTTTGTTCGGGTCTGCCTGTCATCATTCATATAGCATGATTTCCTATATCTCTGGCTACCTAATTTAGGCATCTTCTAAGACCATGAGATTTCTGGTCTAGAAAACTTCTCAGCCTCTGCCTGAGAGTTCGGAGAACCCAACTGGCACAACTTAAGGGTTTCTTTTATTCACATTTTTACCTTGTTGTATTTTTTAAATAAAAGAACCTCTTTTCAGTGTGCCAGGGAGACAGTGTGCCAGTGTTTTGGCTGTTTCTCAGGTGGCTGAGAAATGAAAGACTTTGTCTTTCATAATTTATCCTCGATAAGCAACACTAAAATCTAATTCTAACTCCCAGTCATTAAGCTATAGGTAAAAACTAAACAAACCTAACACTGTTTTAGCCGTACTTGTCACTGTTTCACTATCTCCCTGACTGCGAATAGTGCTGATGTCTCTCTGTGGGAGATGGCATTTTACTGCTACTTCCCAGCCAGAAGTCCTGTCTGCTGACATAGTTTGACACAGGAAGTGATGGTCAGCATTTGAAAGCCTGAGAGAAGCTGGAGACTTTTCACCGTTGTTTTAAGGTAAGTTTTGCTATTTAACAGGGAAGAACATGTAGAAACATTAAGTTCATGTATCCAAAAGCCAAATTACTAAGGGATAAAACTTACCTTCAAACAACGGTAAAATTCTCCTGCTTTGAGGACTTTGTTAACGTGTTTGTTATCATTTCTGGAGAAATATAACCTCTTCCAGTTATTTAAGAGTGCGTTTTCCTACCAATTTGTCCTATCAAGATGCAGCTTTGTTTAAAATTGCATGATCTAATGTGTTAATACCAAGGTTATTTGGTCCAAAAGGCTTTACTGTGTAGAGGGTAAAAACACCAGGCTCTGGAGGCAAACTGAATTTAAATCCCAACTTAACCACTTACTCGGTGTGTGACCTTGGGAAGTTACTTAGCCATTCTGTGCCTCAGTTTCTTTCCTATCAAATGGAGATAATAATAGTACCTCCTTGTTAAATAATTCTGGATATATAGTAAGTATTCAGGATGTACTATCATTTTTTAAACTATCATTATTCTTGATGCTTACTACTATGCTCAGTTGTGGTGTATGTCCTTAACAGTTTTTAGTTTAGTACCATATCTTTGTGCTAGAAAAGCTCAGACCTTTAATCCCTTAAATTTGGCCTATCGGGACACAAAACTAGCGGATACCTAAGTATTTGGAAGGCCTAATTAGATTACTGCCCCTCTGGTATCTAAAGTATACAGTTCTGGGGCATCTGGGTGGCTCAGTCGGTTAAGTGTCTGACTTTGGCTCAGGTCATGATCTCATGGTTCATGAGTCCAAGCCCCACATCGGGTTCTGTGCTGACAGTTCAGAGCCTGGAGCCTGCTTGAAGTTCTCTGTCCCCCTCTCTCTCTGCCCTCTCCCATTCATGCTCTGTCTCTCAAAAATAAATAAACAATAAAAAATAAATAAAATAATAATAAAGTGTAGAGTTCTCTCTTTAACCATGAGTTGCATGATTTATCAACAAACCTTTACTCGGCATTTATTTATGAGGTTCTGTGCTGGGCACTGGGGATAACACTCTAACCCACACAACACAGTATGCTCTTCACACAGCCAAATATCTCGCCAAAGATGCATTTCTTGCAGGTGTTTCATAGGAGCAAGCACATGGAACACATAGAGGAACTCCTAACTGGCCCTTGAAGGTGAAGAAAGTGGATAAAAAGATGTTAAAGTTGAAGGATATATTGAATTATATGAGGCTTGTTCTAGCAGAGCAATAGTGTGTGAGCCCCGACATAAGACCACTGTGATGAGAGCTTATGGAACATTTTTTTTTAAGATTTTATTTTTAAGTCATCTCTACACGCAACGTGGGGTTCGAACTTACAACCTTGAGATCAAGAGTCACACGCTCTCCCGACTGAGCCAGCCAGGCACCCCAGTTTATGAAATATTTAGAGAAATATAAGTACTTCCTGCTAGCGGAAGGGTAGGGTGTGGGATTGTGCGGCCGAATCATGGAAAACCTTTTAGGATTTGTGAAGAAATTTAACTGGAGGACAGTGGGGTATCATCAAAAGGTTGTGAACAGCAGAGTAGCCTGGAAGAGCATTCAGGCCACCTTGTGGAGAATGAATTGGAGAAGAACACTGATGGAAATAGGGAGATGGTGGCGGCTTCAAAAGATACTAAACCCAGAGAGCCAACAGGATTTGGCGATGGAGTAGATATGAGGGAATAAGGGAGAGGAAGGAGGCAGGGATGGACTTCCGGGTTTCTGGCTGAGATGCTGGTAGAAATGATGGTAAGAAGCAGATTTGTAGAGAACAAAAGAGGGAAGAATTTGCTTTCAGTTTCTGACATGTTGGGTTGGAGGTTACCTTTGAGACCTAGGTTGAGTATTGTAGTCTTGAGCAATTCTGTTCAATAGAAAGACAATGTAATTCACTTATAATTTTAAGTTTTCTAGTAGCCACGTTTCAAAAAAAGTAGAAAGAAGCAGGCGAAATTAACATTAATATATCTTTTTGTACTGAGGCTTTGAAATCCCACTTATATTTTATACTTCACGGTGCACCTCAGTTTGGACACATTTTAAGTGTCCAGTAGCTACAGCAAGACAATGCAGTCCTAGACCTAGCAAGCTCAATCTAGGCTGCAGATAAGAGAACTGGGAATTAGTTGGCATGTGATAACTGAAATTATGGGAGTAGGTGAGATCAGCATCGTGTAGGGGGAAGGAAAGAAAATACTGATACTTAAGAGCTAGGCAGAGAAAGAGCAACTACTAAAGGAGAATGAGAAAGATTGCCAATTCTAGTACTCAGAGAATGCTATCATGAACGGCCCACATACTTGCCATATTTGGATGAAATTTGTTAGTTGGAGTGAACAAGGCAAAGGAATATGTACCTTTTCCATTTCTCTTAAGTTTATACGAGGCTCTGTCGTAAGTTTGTTCAGCAGAAAGTAGTGTGCCTGGGATGTTTTTGTAGTTACATGCAGAATCTACTTTGTTGTGATTTAATGATGTAAATTTAATACATTGTCACGATATTAAATTATTCCTCAAATGCATCTCTGATTTTCTGCAAAACTGTTGTCTCTATATATAACATGTTTGTTATTACAGATCAATCTCAACGAGGTAGCCTCTTCACTCTCTTTTTGAACAATCCTCTAATGGCCTTCCTATTTGTCTCTGGATTGTCAAGCATGCGCAGAGGCCTATGGGAAAAGTGTCAAGAATATCTTCGAAAAATCAACCGCGATATTGCCCAGCTACTGACCCATTCACGTTCAATAGGTACCCTACTAATCTAACTGCACACTTCACATACTATAACGGTTCTTAAGTTTTTGAAATTGTTTGAATTTTTAAAGGTATTTGTTGAAGGCAGGAAAGTTGAGAAGGTTTTCCTGATCTTTCTTCCCCTTGCAATGTGTTTTCCTTTTAAGCATCTTTTTACTGTCATCTTTCTCCTTTTTGCAGATCAGGCATTTCTCCAGTTTTTTGGAGATGAGTTTCTTCGCTTGCTCCTCACAAGATTTATCTTTTGTTCAGCCACCATGAGGATGCACAAGATTTTTCGGGTAGGCAAAGAATATTATTAATGACCAATTTTACCATTTTAGGAATTTAAGAATCATGTATTATATTTTATTAAATATGTTATATTAAATATAATTTGAATAGATCCAAAGGCATTTTACAAATGAATATGTAACATAGAATGATGACCAATATAAGATACATCTGAAAAGTCAACATCCAGTTTAAGAAGTAGAACATTTTCATTACCTTTTAGGCCCTTCCCAGGTCCTCTCTCTCTCTCAAATGAAATTAAAATCCTGAATTTTATACTCAGCATTCATCTTTATGGTTTTGCCACATGTGTTTGGATTCCTGCACAGCATATGGATGGATCCACGTTGTATGTCTTCTTCTACAGCTTGCTCCTTGTTCACCTGCTATTTTATTCCTGAGACTGAGCCAAGTTGATGACAACTGTAGCTTTCATTCATTTGTTTTCACTGCCCTATAGGACTCCATTGTTTGACTGTATATCAAAAATTTCTCATCTATTCTACTGATGATGGACATTTAGGTTGTTTCCAGTTTTTTATTATTGTAAACAATGCCACTGTAAAACCTTCTATCAGTTCCCTGGTACACACATGTAAGACTTTCTATGGGGACTATACCTACAGTGGAATATGAGGTCAGATGATGTAAGTATCTTCAACTTTACTAGGTGATGCCAGACGGTTTTGCAAAGTGGTCGTCTCAGTTTACGCTCAGCAGCAGTATGTAAGAGTTATTGTTGCTCTAGTCCTCTCCAGCCCGTGTTGCGGTCTTACTTTATATCATGTATGCCTAATGGGTATAAAGTCATAGCTCACTGTGGCTTTAATTTTTATTTCTGAGATTGCTTTGAGGTTGAGCAACTTTTCACATATTGTTCTGTGTTCTTTTTCTTTAATTTTTTTTAATGTTCATTTATTTTATTTTTTTTAATGTTTTTATTTGTTTTTGAGACAGAGAGAGACAGAGCATGAGCAGGGGAGGGGCAGAGAGAGAGGGAGACACAGAATCTGAAGCAGGCTCCAGGCTCTGAGCTGCCAGCACAGAGCCCGATGCGGGGCTCGAACTCACAGAGTGTGAGATTGTGACCTGAGCTGAAGTCGGACGCTTAACCAACTGAGCCACCCAGGTTCCCCGATGTTCATTTATTTTTGAGAGAGAGTGAGAGACAAAGTGTGAGCAGGGGAGGAACAGAGAGAGAGGTAGACACAGAATCCGAAGCAGGCTCCAGGTTCTGAGCCTGATGCGGGGCTCAAACTCACAAACCAGTCATGACCTGAGCTGAAGTAGGACGCTCAACTGACTGAGCCACCCAGGTGCCCCTCTGTGTTCTTGTTTGTAAAGAGTGTGTTCGGATCTTTGGTCCATTTTGCTATTAAGTGGTTTGGTTTTTTTCTGTGAATTCGTGTAACAACATAACACTGTTCATTGACTTTTTAAAAATTTTAGCCATTATACTTTTCATTTCTATAAGTAACACTTGGTTCTTTTTCAGATATGCCTGAACATTTTTAAGTCTCTTGTAACTTTTAGTTTTAACATATGTTGATTTTTTTCCGTTTTATTATGGTGATTTTAAAAATGAAAAAAATTGTACAGTGAATATCCATATATATACACTAGCTAGATTCTTCAGCTAAACATTTTGGTATATTTGCTTTGGAATATTTGTCCATTTACCCATTCCTCTTTCCATTCATCAGTTTATTTCATTTTTTGATGCATTTTGAAATAAATGGTAGACATCAATAGCCTTTACCTCCAAACACTTCATCATGCATATGAATAACTGACATAGGGGTGCCTGGGTGGCTCAGTCAGTTAAGATTAAGCTTCTGACTTCGGCTCAGGTCATGATCTCACGGCTTGTGAGTTTGAGCCCCGCGTTGGGCTCTGTGCTGACAGCCAGGAGCCTGCTTCAGATTCAGTGTCCCTCTCTCACTCTGCCCCTCCCCCGCTCATGCTCTGTCTCTCTCAAAAATAAATAAACATTAAAAAATGTTAAATAAATAAATGACATATATATACTCTTTCTTTTTAATTTTTTAAATTTATTTATTTACTTCGAGAGAGAGTAAGCAGAGGAGAGGCAGATAGAGAGAGGGAGAGAGAGAATCCCTAGCAAATTCCACACTGTCAGCAAAGAGCCAAATGTGGGGCTTGAACTCACGAACCGTGGGATCATGACCTGAGACAAAATCAAGAGTCGGTTGGTTAACTAACCGAACCACCCAGGTGCCCCTATATATTCTTTTTTTTTTTTTGTAATGTTTATTCATTTTTTGAAACAGAGAGACAGAGACAGAGTGCGAGCAGGGGAGGAGTGGAGAGACTCGGGGGGACACAGAATCTGAAGCAGGCTCCAGGCTCCAAGCTGTCAGCAGAGAGCCCGACAAGGGGCTTGAACCCACAAACCATGAGATCATGACCTGAGCCGAAGTTGGACACTTAACCGATTGACCCACTCAGGCACCCCTATTCTTTCTTTAATGTAAAGTTCATGTACATTGAAGTGCACAAAACTAACCTGTGCTATGAGGTGCATTTTGACAAATACATATACCTGTGTAACTCAAACCAATCACGTTATACAACATAGCACCAGTCCAGATAATTCTCTCTACACCCGTTTCCAATCAGTCCAGTACCCATTACCCCAGAGGCAATGCTATTTTTATTATGTTCACCCTAACTTAGTTTTACCTATTCATAAAGTTGAATTATACAGTATAGATTCTTTTGCGTAAAACTTCTTTGACCAAACATGTTGTTCTTGAGATTAATCCATGTTTCACGTATAAGTAGCTCGTTCCTCTTTACCACTGAGTAGTAATCCATTGTCTGAAAATACCACAGTTTATTTAGGCCTTCTCCCTTTGATGAACACCTGGGCAGTTTTAAATTTTTGACTACTATAAATAAAGTGGCTATGAACATTCTTGTACAAGTCTGCTCAGACATATGTTTTGAATTTTCTTCGTCATAGAGTATGTATGTGTTTACTTTTGTAAGAAACTGCCAGACTTCTTCTTAGAGTATTTGTACCATTTTATATTTCCAGCAACAGTATATAACAAAAGTTTCTTTATATCCTTGCCAACATTTGGTGTTGCCAGTCTTAAATTTCAACCATTTTTGTGGATTTATAGTGTTTTCTCATTGTAGTTGGAATTTGCATTTCACTGAATAATGTGATATTCATTAATAATGTGATATTAGACATCTTTTCATGTACTTATCAGCTATATTTTGCTGTATTCACTGGTTGCCTTTTTTCTTTTCTTAACAGTGGCTTTTGAAGACTAAACTTTTAAATTTGTGATGAAGTTTCAACTGACCAATTTTTTTTCTTTCTTTGTGGCTTGTTTTATCCAAGAAATGCTCGCCTATTCCAAAGTCACAAAGATTTTTTTCTAAGTGTGCTTCTAGTTTTAATAGCTTTAGTGTTTACATTTAGGTCTGTGATCTATTTTGAGTTACTTTGGTTTACAGTGTGAGGTAAAGGTTAATGGTACTTTCTTTCGTATGGATATGAACTATTTTAGTATAGTTTGTTGAAAAGATTATCCTTTTTGCATTGAGTTACTGGTGTAACATTTTTGAAAATCTGTCAACCGTGTATGTATAGAGATATTTCTGGACTCTAAATTCTGTTCCATTGACCTATAGCATTTTTCTGCAATACGCTACTGCCTTGGTTATTCTAGTTTTATACTAATTCTTAAAATCCTATATGTGAACCCCCCTCAAGTTTAAGCCTTTTGGTTGTTCTGGTTCCTTTGCATATCTATTTGAAATTTAGCATCAGCGTCACATTTTCAATGGGACTGTATTTAATCTTTCTAACCGATCTGTGGTGAATTGTATTTTCATAATATTGAGTCTTCCAGTCAATGACTGTGGTATATTGCCCCATTTATTTAGGTCTTTCGTTTCTCTCAGCAGCGTTTTATGGTTCTCGTCTTACAGGTCTTACATGTATCTTAATAAATTTATTCCAGAGTATTTCAAGTTTAGTGATGTACTGTAAATAGAACTGTATTTTTTATTTCATTTTGGAATTATTTTTTGCTAATATATAGAAATACTGCTGTTTTTAACATTGTTGTTTCCTTGCAGTCTTGCTGAATTGAAATATTAGTTCAGTTAGCTTTTTTATACATTTTTTAAGATTTCATATGTACATGATCCTGTCACCATCAAGTAAAAACAGTTTAAAAAAATTTTTTTTAATGTTTATTTATTTTGAGAAGGAGATAGAGTATGAGCCAGAGAGGGGCAAAGGGAGAGGGAGACCACAATCTGAAGCAGACTCCGGGCTCTGAGCTGTCAGCACAGAGCCCAATGCAGGGCTCGATCTCATTAACCACTAGATCATGACCTGAGCCGAAGTGGAACGCCTAACCAACTGAGCCACCCACACACCCCAAGCAAGAACAGTTTTACTTCTTCGTTTCCAATCTATATGCCTTTTATTATGATGGGCTTTTGTTTGTTTTGTTTTTATTTTTGTGCTTTATTTCAGGGTTAGGTCTTCTGGTAAAATGTTGACTAGAAATAGGGAGAATGGATATCCTTACCTTGTTCCTGATTTGGGGGAAAAATATTTAGTCTTTTGCCATAAATTCTGATGTTGACTGTTGGTTTTTCATAAATGCCCTATTTAGGTTGATTGAGCCCCCTTCTCTGTTCCTAATATGCTGAGTCTTTTTATCAGAAAGATTGTCAAATACTTTTTTGCTTCATTAATTGACCCGATATATATTAATTCTGTTAACATGATGAATAGCATTGGCTGATTTTTCTAATAGCAAGTTCAGCCTTGTATATCTGAGTTAATGGTATCTTATGGTCACGTATTACGCTTTTGCATTGCTGGATTCAGTTTGCTAGCATTTCATTGTGGATCTTTGCATCTGTTGTCATGAATGAATATGGTACTTCATTTTCCATTCTTGTGATGTCTTTGTGGGGTTTTGTTATCAGGGTATTCCTGACTTCATAAATTGAGTTGGGATGTTGGGACATCTAAGTGGCTCAGTCAGTTAAGCATCCAACTTCAGCTCGGGTCATGATCTCATGGTTCGTGGGTTTGAGTCCCTTGTCAGGCTCTGTGCTGACATCTCAGAGCCTGAAGCCTGCTTCAGGTTCTGTGTCTCCCTCGCTCTCTGCTCCTCCCCTGCTCATAATCTGTCTCTCTCTCTCTCTCATAAATAAATAAACATTAAAAAAATAAAAATAAATAAAATGAGTTGGGATGTGTTTCATTTTTCTCTCTTTCTTAAAGCTTCTTTAGGATTGATATTATTTCTTCCTTGAAAGATTGATGATAGCATTTATCAGTGAAGCCATCTGGACCTGGGGTTTTCTTTTGTGGAAGGTTTTAAATTAATGAATTCAATTTCAAAAGCTGTTCATGTTTTCTGTTTTTCTTAGTTGTTGTTTTTTTTCAATTTTTTTTTTTAACATTTGTTCATTTTTTGAGAGACAGAGAGAGAGCACAAGCAGGGGAGAGGCAGAGACAGAGGGAGACACAGAATCTGAAGCAGGCTCCAGGCTCTGAACTGTCAGCACAGAGCCTGACACGGGGGCTCAAACTCACAAACTGTGACATCATGACCTGAGCCGAAATTGGCCACTTAACCGACTGAGCCACCCAGGCACCCCAGTTTTGTTTTTTAATGTTTTCTTTTTAAGTTTTTAATGTTTATTTATTATTTTGAGAAGGAGAGAGACAGATGTGAGTGGGGGAGGGGCAGAGAGAGAGACACAGAATCTGAAACAGGCTCCAGACTCTGAGCTTTCAGCACAGAGCCCGACGCAGGGCTTGAACTCTCGGACCACGAGATCATGACCTGAGCCGAAGTCAGGTGCTTAACCAACTGAGCCACCCAGGCACTCCTATTTAATTATTTTTGAGAGAGAGGGAGACAGAATCTCAAGCAGACTCCATGCTGTCAGCACAGTCTGATGTGGGGCTCTGAACTCACCAACCATGAGATCACAACCTGAGCCAAAATCAAGAGTCGGATGGATGATCAACCAAATGAACCACCCACGCTCCCCTGTTTTTCTTATTGGTTAATTTTAGGGATTCTAAAATTGTACGTGGATTTCTTTTTTTCCTTTTTTTTAAAGATTTTATTTTTCAAGTTATATCTACACCCGGTATGGAGCTCGAACTTTCAACTCCGAAACCCCCCCCCCAAAAAAAAGAGTTGCATGCTCTACTAACTGAGCCAACCAGGCACCCTGTAAAGTTATACGTGAATTTTCAACTATGTTGGCGTTGACACTCCTAACCCCAGCATTGTTCAAGAGTCAACTGTATGCTAACTAATTTGGATGTAAATTATAAAAAAAAATTTTTAATTAAATAAAAAAATATTAAAAAAAAATAAAGCAAACAGCAGAAATATGAACACTGAATTTAACCGACCAGAAAATAAGTAAGAAAATCACCTACAAACCTTTGCAGGAGACATCTATTTCAGCAAGGCAGAGAATTGTGGACCCTTTATGTGATGAAATATGTAAGTGAAGATATGTGGGTCTGTGTATGGATGCAAAGTGATTAAATTGGGTACTTACTGTTAAAAAAAGTCAACTGTACTTTCATTTTATTTATTTATTTAGCTATCTATCTTTTTTTTAATTTAACTTTATTTTTTATTTTTTAAAATTTACATCCAAATTAGTATATAGTGAAGCAATGATTTCAGGAGTAGATTCCTTAATGCCCCTTACCCATTTAGCCCATCCCCCCCTCCCACAACCCCTCCAGCAACCCTCAGTTTGTTCTCCATATTTATGAGTCTCTTTTGTTTTGTCCCCCTCCCTGTTTTTGTATTATTTTTGTTTCCCTTCCCTTATGTTCATCTGTTTTGTCTCTTAAAGTCTTCATGTGAGTGAAGTCATATGATTTTTGTCTTTCTCTGACTAATTTCTCTTAGCATAGTACCCTCCAATTCCATCCACGTAGTTGCAAATGGAAAGATTTCATTCTTTTTGATTGCCGAGTAATACTCCATTGTATATATATACCACATTTTCTTTATCCATTCATCCATCGATGGACATATCGGCTCTTTCCATCCTTTGGCTATTGTCGATAGTGCTGCTATAAACATGGGGGTGCATGTGTCCCTTCGAAACAGCACACCTGTATCCCTTGGATAAATGCCTAGTAGTGCAATTGCTGGGTTGTAGGGTAGTTCTATTTTTAGTTTTTTGAGGAACCTCCATACTGTTTTCCAGAGTGACTGCACCAGCTTGCATTCCCACCAACAATGCAAGAGAGATCCTCTTTCTCCACATCCTCGCCAACATCTGTTGTTGCCTGAGTTGTTAATGTTAGCCATTCTGACAGGGGTGAAGTGGTATCTCATTGTGGCTTTGATTTGTATTTCCCTAATGATGAGTGTTGTTGAGCATTTTTTTCATGTGTTGGTTGGCCACCTGGATGTCTTCTTTGGAGAAGTGTCCATTCATGCCTTTTGCCCATTTCTTCACTGGATTATTTGTTTTTTGAGTGTTGAGTTTGATAAGTTCTTTGTAGATTTTGGATACTAACCATTTATCTGATACGTCATTTGCAAATATCTTCTCCCATTCTGTCCGTTGTCTTTTAGTTTTAATGATTGTTTCCTTCACTGTGCAGAAGCTTTTTATTTTGATGAGGTCCCAGGCGTTCATTTTTGCTTTTGTTTCCCTTGCCTCTGGAGACGTGTTGAGTAAGAAATTGCTGCAGGCAAGATCAAAGAGGTTTTTGCCTGCTTTCTCTTCGAGGACTTTGATGGCTTCCTGTCTTACGTTGAGGTCTTTCATCCACTTTGAGTTTATTTTTGTGTATGGTATAAGAAAGTGGTCCAGGTTCATTCTTCTGCATGTCGCTGTCCAGTTTTCCCAGCACCACTTGCTAAAAAGAATGTCTTTATTCCATTGGATATTCTTTCCTGCTTTGTCAAAGATTAGTTGCCCATACGTTTGTAGGTCCATTTCTGGGTTCTCTATTCTATTCCATTGATCTGAGTGTCTGTTCTTGTGCCAGTACCATACTATCTTGATGATTACAGCTTTGTAGTATAGCTTGAAGTCTGGGATTGCGATGCCTCCTGCTTTGGTTTTCTTTTTCAAGATTGCTTTGGCTATTCGGGGTCTTTTCTGATTCCATACAAATTTTAGGATTATTTGTTCTAGCTCTGTGAAGAATGCTGGTGTTACTTTGATAGGGATTGCGTTGAATATGTAGATTGCTTTGGGTAATATCGACATTTTAACAATATTTGTTCTTCCTATCCATGAGCATGGAATCTTTTTCCATTTCTTTGTGTCTTCTTCAATTTCTTTCATGAGCTTTCTATAGTTTTCAGTGTATAGATTTTTCACCTCTTTGGTTAGATTTATTCCTAGGTATTTTATGGTTTATCTGTCTTTTTTTTTTTAATGACCATCATAACTTTGACATTTATTTATTTATTTATTTATTTATTTTTAATATTTATTTTTGGGAGAGCACAAGCGGGGGAGGGGCACAGAGTAGGGGACAGAGGATCCAAAGCAGGCTCTGCACTGACAGTGATGGCATTGAGCCCGATGTGGGTCTCAAACTCACAAACCATGAGATCATGACCTGAGCCAAAGTCGGGCACTCAACTCACTGAGCTGCCCAAGTGCCCCAACTGTACTTTCATTTTAAGTTCCTCTTTTAATTTCTATATTTTTAAGCTAAGATCTGAAAACTTTTCTCTCTTCTTTTAAAAAAAATTTTTTTTAATGTTTATTTGTCTTTGAGAGACAGAGCACCAGCAGGGGAGGGGCAGAGAAAGAGGGAGACACAGAATCTGAAGCAGACTCCAGGCTCTGAGCTGTCAGCACAGAGCCCTATGCAGGGCTTGAACTCACAAACCAGGAGATCATGACCTGAGCCGAAGTCGGGTGCTCAACTGAGTGAGCTACCCAAGTGCCCCAACTGTACATTCATTTTAAGTTGCCCTTTTAATTTCTGTATTTTTTATCTTAGATCTGAAACCTTTTTTCTCTTCTAATACAAGTACTTACCTTTAAAGCACTGCTTTAGTTGTATGATTTAAATAATTTTAAGTTTAGGGGTGCCTGGGTGGCTCAGTTGGTTAAACGTCCAACTTCAGCTCAGGTCATGATCCCGTGGTTTGTGAGTTCAAGCCCCGCGTCACGCTCTGTGCTAACAGCTCAGAGCCTGGAGCCTGCTTCAGATTCTGTGTCTTCCTCTCTCTCTGCCCTACCCCCCTACTCGTGCTCAGTCTCTCTCTCTCTCTCTCTCAAAAATAAATAAACATTAAAAAAATTAAAAAATACAGTTATTAAATAATTTTAAGTTCATTGAGACGTGTTTATGACTCCGCATATGAATTATTTTGATGAAGGTTCTATCTGTGCTTGAAAAGAATGGGTATTCTGTTATTAGATGGAGTTATATATAAATGTCAGTTCATTCAATTTGTTATTGAACTGTTTGAAGCAGTATTAAGTCCTCTGTATTCTCACTGATTTTCTGTCTGCTTGTTCTATCCCTAACAGGGGAATATCTAAACCTCTAATTATCATTGTGAATTGGTTGGTTTCTCATTTCACTTTTGTTTTTTGCTTGTGCATTTTGAAGCTGTTTTTATTTTTATTTGTTTTATGTTTATTTATTTTGGGAGCGAGAGTACAAGTGCGGGAGGGTCAGAGAGAGAGGGAGAGAGAATCCCAAGCAGGCTCTGCGCTGACAGTGCAGAGCCCAACGTGGAACTCGAGCTTGCAAACAATGAGATCATGACCTGAGCCAAAACCAAGAGTTGGACGCTTAACTGACTGAGCCACCCAGGCGCCCCTGAAGTTGAGTTCATACATACGTAGTGTTGTTATATCTTCTTGTTGAAATTACCCCTTCATTTATGAAATGTCTGTTGTTATGTGTGGCAATATTCCTTGATCTGTAGTCTATTTGGTTTATATTAATATGACTATACCTGTTTTCTCCTGGTTTGTGTTTGCATGACCAATCTTTTTTCATCCTTTAACCTATGGCTCTCTTTATATTTATTTGAAGTGGATTTCTTTTCAATAGCATTAGTTAGGTCTTGCTTTTTTTTCTAGTTTGACAATCTCTACCTTTCCTTTGACATTTTTTAGTTTTGAATTGTGTTTATATTAAATGTAATTTTTAGGGGCACCGGGGTGGCTCAGTCAGTTAAGCATTCAACTTCAGCTCAGGTCATAATCTCACGGTTTGTGAGTTCGAGCCCCACGTCGGGCTGTGTGCTGACAGCTTGGAGCCTGGAGCCTGCTTCAGATTCTGTGTCTCCCTCTCTGTCTGCTCCTCCCCCACTCGCACTCTGTCTTTCTCTCAAAAATAAATAAACATTAAATAAATAAATAAATAAATAAATAAATAAATGTAATTTTTAACATAGCTTGACTTAAATAAATGCTGTTATTTAGGGGCGCCTATGTGGCTCAGTCAGTTGAACATCTGACTTTGGCTCAGGTCATGATCTCATGGTTCGTGAGTTCGAGCCCTACATCGGCCTCCGTAGTGACAGTTCGGAGCCTGGAGCCTGCTTCGGATTCTGTGTCCCCCTCTCTCTCTGTCCCTCCCCTACTCATGCTCTGTCTCACTCACTCTCTCAAGAATAAACATTAAAAAAAAAAAATTAAATATGTTATTATTTGTTATCTATTTGTCCTAACTGTGGTTTGTACCTTTTTTCTTTCTCTGCTGCCTTTATCTTCATTTGAATTAATTGAGGTTTGGTTTAGTTTTTGTCTTAGAATTTTATGTTAACATCACTAATGATTTATCTCTGTTGTTTTACTTTTGTGTGTGTGTGTTTATTTATTTCTTACTTTATTTTATTTTATTTCTTTCTGTACTCGATTTTCCATCTGATATCATTTTTCTTACTATAGAATTTCTTTATCATTTCTTTTTTAAAAAATGTTTATTTATTTATTTTTGAGAGAGAGTGTAAGCACAAGCAGGGGAGGGGCAGAGAGAGAGGGAAAGGGAGATGCAGAATCTGAAACAGACTCCAGGCTCTGAGCTACCAGCACTGATCCTGATGTGGGGCTTGAACCCATGAACCATGAGATCATGACATGAGCCAAAGTTGGACGCTCAACTGACTGAGTTACTCAGGCGCCCCTTTCATCACTTCTTATAGTGCAGTTCTGGTGGTGATTAGTTCTTTCATTATTTATTTCTCTGAAACAGTCCTTATGTTACTCTTGATTTTTTTTTAACCATGGGTTATGTAGGAATATGTTGGTTTGTATCTAAATATTCAAGTTATCATTATCTTACTGATTTCTCTGTTAATTCCTTTGTGGTCAAGTAATATACCTACTTGTAAGTCAAGTAATATACCTCCTTTTAAGTTACTGAGACTTGCTTTATCATCCGGATTGTCATCTATTATGGTAAATGTTCTATGGGCACTTGAAATAAACATACATGCTGCTACTGTCATATTGTCAGATGAAGAGTTTTGTAAATATCTGTTATAATGTAGTTCACAGTTTTTGTATTGTTACTGATTTTCTGAATGCCGTTCTATTAATTACTGTGATTTGTAATTCGTCTTTTCTTTTTTCTCTGAGTAATTTTAAGATTTTCTCTTCATATTGATTTCCTATAATTTGGTAATTGTGTACCTTGATAGGGTTTTCATTCTTTTTTTTTTCTTGGGGTTCCTTGAGCATCTTGGATCTATGGAATAGTTTTGGAATATTTTGGAATACTTGATTTATTCAAATATTTTTCTCTCTTCCTCCATTGTCTCTAGAACTTAGTTACATATATATTAGACAACCTGTTACTAACCTTCTGATCACTTCATTTGCTCCTCATTAAAAAAAAGTCTCTTTCTGTTTCAGTTTCTATTGCTATGTCTTCAAGTTCACTGATGTTTTCTTCCACAGCATCTAATATGCTGTTAATCCTTTCCATTTAGTTTTTCATTTCAGGAATTACATTTTTCTCATTCCTAGAAGTTCTGTTTGATTCTTTTAATATTTCCCATTTCTCTTCTCATTTTCTTTTCTTTGTGCCCTTAAATGTATGTGTAAGAGCTAAAGTCCTTGTCTGCTAATACTATATTCTCTATCATTTACAGCTTTGTTTTTATGACTTTTCCTACTGGTTAGGGGTTTTGTATTACTAATTTTTTGTATGTTTAGTAATTTTTCTTAGAGTGTGTGCATTGTGAGTTTTATGATGTTGAATTCTAGACTTTGTTGTCTTTCTTTAAAGAATGTTGGACTTTATTTTAGCAGGAGTTAAATCACTTGCACATTTCTTTGACTTGTTTTGTTTTGTTTTGTTGTTTTTTTGAGAGGTCACAAGTGAATGAAGGGCAGGGAGAGAGGGAGAAGGAGAGAGAGAGAGAGAGAGAATCCCATGAGGGGCAGAGAGAGAGGGAGAGAAACAGAGAGAAGCAGGGCTCACCTGAAGTGGGACTCATGTTCACCCAAAGCAGGGCTCTTGTTCACCCCATGTGGCACTACTTGTGGTCACCTGAAGTGGGGCTGTAGCTCACCTGAAGCAGGGCATAAGCTCACCCAAAGTGGGACATGAACTCACCCCATATGGGACTCTAACAAACCATGAGATCATGACCTGAGCTGAACTCAGATCCTTAACCAACTGAGCCACCCAAGCACCCCTCTTTGACCTTTTCATGGCTTGTTTTCAAGCTTTTTAAGGTAGATTTTAGAGTAATGTTAGCTTATCAATATACGACAAGGGATGATGTTTCTGGGATGTCTTTCATATGTCCTCTGTTTCCACAGATAAATCTTCTCTACTCTAGGAGGTGTTTGGTCAGAATTCAAACATCTCTCAGCCCTGTGTGAGCTGAGAGAATTGTTCACCTTACAATAGTCCACCAGTAGTTCTTGTTTTTTTGGTTTTTTCTTCTTTTAGGGGTTTAGAACATTTCTTTTTTTGTCTCTCCTCATAATATTTAGTGTGGTAATACAAAAATGTGGTCTTTATAATTGTAATGAATAAAGCCTACAAGCTGAAGAGAGATAAAAGTGACATTTGAGTATATGAAGTGTCATGTGGGATGCATAGAAAAGTAGTGACTTATTTCTCCAGGGAATTTTAAATGAGTGACAAAATTATAATATATAGAAATTACCAAGTAAAGAAGAATTTCCAAGTGAGAACAACCTCATATTTAAAATTCTCTTTCTTTTGCTTCCATGCAATTACAAAAAGTTGGTTTTTTTCCCTTTTTCTTTGACTATTCCTTTTTTTTTTTTCCTGCTATTATTTCTTCTCCCTTTCTAGGGACTCTTTTTTTTTTTCATCATTCTCCTTGCTAATATTTTCAGACATCTCATCCATTTTCTTGGTTTAATATTTATCTCCATGCAGATTATATGCGTGTTTACGTATACTGCTCACACCTGTCTTCCGAGATGCAGACTTGAATTTTCGAATTCCTGTTGAGGGGCAGTTCAATTTGTATTACCTTATTACTTCAAATAAATATACCAAAAACCTGAAGCTTTATACTCTCTCCAAATTATTTCCTCTCTTCTCTTTTTCTCTCAATGGATCCCGGCTCTTGTCTTGTCACCTGTTCCTAAAGCCTTACAGTCAGCCATCTTTGATACCTCCGTCATATAAGTAATTGCCAAGCCTCATTAATTTGCCTTTTTCAGTGCTTCTCATGTCTTTCCTCTCATTCTGAGTTCTGCTGTAACATCTATTTATTCATTCATTTAACAATTACTTGTTAAAATCCTGTATGTGCAAGGACTTTTCCCATAACAAGTAGGAATTATATGATTTCTACAAGTAACAGAATGCTCAGAAATGATAGGACCCAATAAGTACTTGTGAAATGACTCACTAAATGAATATATTAGGTTGAACTATATGAAACTGTCATTTCTTAAGGTCACAGCGGCCAAATGTCAGCAATTTCATATGTCCAACAGATACACTACTATTAAGAATCATACTAATATGAAGGAAAGAAAGACATACTAAGTTATTTCTAATGCTGTTAACGTTGTATATAACTTCTTTCATTAAACTATAAAACTTGACTTTTCTCTTCTTTGCCTACCAGGAAACGCGAAATTATCCAGAATCATACCCACAACTGCCGAGGGATGAAACAGTGGAAAACCCTCATCTCCAGAAGCACATTCTGGAATTAGCGTCCATTCTGGATGTTCGAAACGTGTTCCTCGAGAGTACCATAGATGACTATTAAAACAAAAACCCTCTTGTTGAAACAATTTTTCATTTGCCACAGATTTTACATGGTGCAGTTTTATAATGTGATGACAGACACATAGTGGTGTTACTTAGTTTTAATTTTTTTAATTTAAGGCCACCATTTTAAAAACAAACAAAAAATTGGTCAAACTTTTAGGGTAACCGTTTTAAAATACAGTCTTTCAAGTCTTTTAAAAAACTCAATTAATCTTGGAATTTTTACTTTTCAGTTTTGAGGTACAGCTGCTTACCTCCAACATTTAACCCTACACACAAACAGTCACTGTTCTCACCCTCAGAAGAGTAAATCATTTATTTTTATATAATGAGGAAAATCCAGCTCTTATACTTGGACCTTAAATGTGTGGATTTAGGAAATATCTCATTGTTCACAAAGATGAAACTAGCCAGCATGGACTATTAAAAATCAAGAACAGAGTCTTTCCATAATATTTTCTTTTCATTCCAACTTAGTAGGGTAGTCAAATGTATGATTCTTTGAAGAATAATCGAGGCAATTTTTGAAATCATTTAATTCATTAAATACTGTCACAATTTCGGAAACTGTATAGGATCGATTTGCATCTTAAATTTTTAATTGGAGTCTTAAGATGATAAATATCACTTGGAATGTGTGATCCCTGTGTTATCATGAGCTATGCTGGCACATTTTCTTTTCTTTGTAATCTGAATACTGGAAATGACAAAAAGTATTTCAGTCAGAAAATCAGATTGTTGGTTTCATAATACGATTTTTCCATGAGGAATTCTATTTAAACTCTTAATTCATGATATCAGGTTTAAAGATTATCCAGATTGAAGGCTGTGGCATATAGTACAGAGTTTATAATCTTTTTGCCTAGTTCACATTTATGAAACTTCAAAGTCAGAGATGTCAGTAATTTTAGTTGGGGGCAACTGAATTGTTTAGCTTAAAATGGAAGTAACTTTTGCATTGACAATTTGGAAATAAGATTTTTAAGAACTCCTTATATTTAATATTTTATATTCATGCACAAGTTTTTTTTATTATTTTAAATAGGACTCAGTATATAATATAAAGATT
The DNA here is from genome assembly GCF_028018385.1 of Neofelis nebulosa. Classification (NCBI taxonomy): domain Eukaryota; kingdom Metazoa; phylum Chordata; class Mammalia; order Carnivora; family Felidae; genus Neofelis; species Neofelis nebulosa. The sequence continues at coordinate 10,817,075 of NC_080793.1, forward strand.
TTTGTGTTCTTTCTTCTCTGTCATCCCCTTCATAATTTCATACGCATTAGCTATGATGTTTTGGATTTTTCCCCCTTCTTTTGACTCGGCAGCATTCAAGTTCCAAAATCTATGAATCAAAAGCCCTTCTACCTAATTTTCTGCGCAGGCTCACATGCTACCTCTGGCAGTTCCAGGGGACATAAGGTGATTGCTTTTGGTGCCTCTTTCCTGTGTCCTTAGGGAAATTTTACTGTAATATTTTTAGCTTGGTTTTCATTTCAGGCATAGGAAATTATGTGGGTCTAACTCATTCGTATACCTGTTCCAATTTGATGATTTTTTTCATCTGAAATCTTGAAATCATTGTTCTTAGGTTTGGGGGACTTTGTGATATTTCATTAATTTTTTCTCATTATTTTTGTTTGTTCTTTTAAACATTATTTGAGAAAGCTTTAGAAAATTTATCCTGGAGGGAGATTTCCTTTGCCCATTGGGTTGTTTTTCTTTATCAGATAAAGACTGTTTTTCCCATTTTTCAGTACCTTAATAAACTTAATAGCTTTCCTTCCATAACAGTGTTCACCTGGATTACAGCAATAGACTGACCTCTTGTTTCAATTCCCCTGAAGTTCTGTGCCAGTAACATACCTAACAACACGTACTTTTCTGACTTCTGATGCTTAAAATAGTATTTATCCTCCTGAGCTTTATTCTTACCTGTTTTTAGCAGAAAGAGCACTGATCTGAGAACTAGGAGACCTGAGTTCTTGTCCTGGCTTTCTTGGTAACTAGCTTTATGCCCTTTGACAAGTGTCTTCATGTTTCTGTTTTATAGTATTCTCATCTATAAAACAAAGGCATTGACCCAAGGTCCTATTCAGTTCTCTGGTTCTGTAATTAAAATTTGGATTCCAAATAATTCATTTCCCTACCCCTGCCACCTGGAAAACTAGTTTCCGTGATTTTAGCATAAACATTTTCTTTTCTAAGTCATATTTAACTTTTCTTTATTCACGAAAGTATTTGGGTCTCAGTTAATGTAAAAACTAATCTCTTGAAGAAATTAGAGCTTTTGCAATTAGAAACATGTTTGTCCAAGAACAAAGGGTCTTAGAAATCACAAGTTTAGATGATGACATTGTTTCTTGAGTTGATAGTAATTTCCTATTGGTAGTTAAAAATCTAAAGTGAGCCAAAGTGATCTTGAATCTTCAAGAGAGGAAAACTGTGCTAGAAAATTCTAAACCGTTGTTTCATTCATGCCTTCAAAAGAACATGGTACTGAACAACAGCTAGACTCCAGATTTTGGTCTAGGCATTGGGAAAGCAAACAAATTAGGTTTAAAATTCCTTGTCTTCATGAAGCTTACATTTTATGAGGAGAAGCCAGGCAATAAACAGAATAAGTAAGTAAATTTATATTAGACAGTTATAAGTAGTATGAGGAAAATTTGAGCATGGTAAGGGAAACGATTCAATTGTTTCTGGACGAACAGTGAGTGATCAGGGTAGGCCTTATTGAGATTACATTTGTGCAAACACTTCATGGTTTTTTTTTTTTACACTTTTTATTGTGAAAACTTTAGGCAAACATAGAATTTAGCAAATTGTTTTATACCCATCACCCAGCTTCTACATTTTAAGACATTACTTTAATCAAGGAAAAAGAAATATAAAAGGACAATCACCTATAGACGATGGCAAATAATCTCTTTTTCAATGCATACTGTTCCCCTTTATAAATATAAAAATATTAAGCCCTTTATTTATTTAATTTTAGAATTCATAGAAATTTAAACATTGGAACTAAGAACAAAGCAAAGCAATGGGAAAAAGCACTTCTTTGTTTTCAAACACACAAACTCCCCCTGGAGATTCTGATAGTCTCTCACCTCCCTTAAGAATCGCTGCAAACGAAACAAAGCGTAAGATTGCGAGAAGTCACTTACATACAAAACAATGTTAAGCACAACGGAATTATTTTCTCTTTCATTAATTATGTATTTCTGAAGCTGGTAAAGCAACTATTTTATCTCTTTCTCAGAAGAGAAATCTGAGACCCCAAAAAACTATAGGTTTATTCATAGTGGCAGAGCTAGAGCTGAAACTCAAATCTCCTAACCTCAGCCCAGTCTTACTAGTAGCTCAGGTTGATTTCTATAATGAACAAGAAAAGAATAATTAGAGATTTATATTTTGGCACAAAAGGTTATGGTATTTTAAAATTATATCAAATATTGAAACCAGGAAATCAGTCATCCCTCGCAAATTTTTATTAATTATAAGAAATCCCCAAGCCAAACAATTTAGTCTTGATTCTAGCCAGGATATATTTTTTGTATGTGTGTGTGTGTGTGTTTTCCTCCTAGGAAGTGGTGCTCTCAAAACCTCTCAAAGCACATAGAATTTATTGTACCCTTTATATTTTTACCAAGTTGAAATGTTTTGAGATTATAGAAGCAAAGTGCAATCTAGTCGTGGCTGAAATTTTCCTGATAGAGGATCTGGGTTTTCTTTTTTTCCTTACTTGTGGCTACTGCCCCTTATTTTCTTCTTGTAATAGAATTCTCTGAAACAGATTAGGTGGTAATTGTACTGAGTTTCATTGAGGAAAAAGCATCCAATCTGATTCATATAGCAATTGTGGGGTTTTCTTTAGCTTTCTTCTCCAACTTGAATCTCTGACCAGTATGACTTCGTAACTTTGTCTCTTAGAAGGGATTTGGACTCAGTTGAAAAATCTTGTAGTAATCCACGGGGACTTGTAATCAGCCTGATATATGCAGAACATTCTGGACTGGAAATAGAGTAAGGTGCCAAGGTGTGTAGACTTGGCTAGTGCCAGTGATTCAGAACCACCTCCCTACCCTAAGTGAGTAAAAAGATTTGATACGAATATGAATGGTATGAATCTCCTGGTGATATTTTGGGTGTGTATGTTGCTGTGTGTGTTTGGAGAGTATAAAGGGTATTTACATTGAGGGCTCTTTTGTTGACCTTATTTATTTGAAAATCCTATTTTATTTGTAATCGCATGTGTATATTTTTGTGATGCTAAATGCAATCTCTGTGTATACTTTTTTGTATATATGTACATATTTGTAAATATATTGGTATGCAGTGATACAGTATGTGTATATTATATACCCATACCCATTGTGGGCTGAATTTATTTAAGTTCTGTGAGGACATCATAGTGGCATTGTTCATGCTGCTGTAATTAGGTTGTGGCTGTATCTCATTCACGAGCCTCTATTTTGAGGGGCTTGTGTTTGGGTAAAATTGGCTAATTTGGAGTTGGAATTAGGATATGAAAACCTTAAAAGAAAGCAGGATATTCTTAGCTTTAAATCATTTGCCAATTTCCATTTAAACTGATGACAAATTAGTGATATAAACCTGAAAAACCTTGGTGTGTGAAATGGAGACACCAGCAGGTTCTTAAGCTATATTAGTCCTTTATTTTCTTGACCCATAGTTGAGTATTATTACTGAGTAGTATTTATATTAAGAATTAAGGGGCTGTGGAAAAATGACTTTGATCACATTTCAAGATAGATAGGAAACTGTCCTTTAAATTGAGAGATTTGTTTTATAGTTGCCATGCCCATACCTGATGCTAAATTTTAATTTTGGAACAGTTTTTTCACCAATGTGTCTCATTTTATATCTGTCTCTGTGAGGCAGAGAAAGGGGCATTATTAGCAAGGGGAAAGCTTTACCTCGGTGGGGTGGGATTTAATAAGGAACAGGAGAGTATTAATCTGTATATTTGCAGCAGCTGTGATTAATTTAGTCCTGTCTTGGCATTTCCTACTCTAGATTTTTCTTATTGGAGTTGCATATCAGAGATGAGTAGGCTCATCTGAGGAAATGCTTGCAGTGAATAAAATGCCTCCAGTCGTATTTCTTTGTCTCTATGAGACCACTTGTGTTCTGCAAATTGATGATATATTCACACATGAAATAGGAGTCTTAATATTAGATGCATGGCGTGCTATAAAATCCGGGCCTCCAAACCGCTACCAAGAATGATGGGGGTGGGGGGGGGCGGGGGGATATCCTCTTAGACGATAGTAAATATGTGCAGTGCCAACATGTGAACCTATGGAATATCATAGAGCATCGATTCTCAGTTACTCCTGTCTTCACCTGGCATGTATATTTGCATGGAAGAGTGTGGGAGATGTTTAATACACACTTGAATACATTCACCGCAAAAATTAAGTAGAGGTTATTTTTGCATGATAAAATATAACTGCAAAACAACTGTTTGCTCCATTATTTTTCAGAGACTGAATCTGTTTGATATAATATTAAATTTTCTTAAATAGAGAAGTTAGTTTTACCACCCAACAAATGTCACATTTGCCTCTTCACTATATTTTGTAATAAAAATCCCAACTATTCATAACACTTCTCAATTACAGTATTAAATTTAATATAAAGTTATAATTGCCTTTTTCTTGAGTAAATCTTAAAATTTGGTAATGTGCTATTTCTGGAAAGTCAGTGAAAATGTCCATAGTGTCTAACATTCTGTTGTTTTAGTAACCAAATCATATATTGCAGTTGGAGTAGCAGAGCAGATGTTATGCTATTTAAAATTCACAGAACTGACTCAGGCGCAGTATGGACATTAATTTGAGGAAAGGAGCAGCAACAAAAAGTGCAGTAGATGAGATTGACATTGTGACTATGACCTCTGTCTTTAACAGTCGTAAAGCCAGTTACTTGGCAGTTAAATAAGGTAAGAATGCTTAGGAAGCCAAGCCCTTTCCCCCATTCTGGGCTCTTAGACCTTGATATGCTATTCCTATTCATGCTGAACCTCCCAGTGTTTCCTGGATAACGTGACCACTTTGCCTTTAAAAAAAAAAAGGCAATTCATCTTCCTCAAACTAAAATTTCAAAACACTCTATTACACTGTGTTCCAGCTTCACTGAGTTTTTGAGCAGACTAATTAAGCATGCCTTGTGTTTAGGGAAAAATAATTGATGTGTGAATGGAATCAATCACCTATCAAAGGGAAGGGTGTCAGGATAACGTAGGGGGACATACCCTTAAATTGAGTAAAGATACATGCATTAAATTAAACTAATTTGTTGGTGCCATAGAAATATGTCTGTAAATATGAAATGTTTTCTTAAGCTAAAATTGGTATTTTTCACTTATTAGGTTGGTGTAGCTTTTGAGAATACCATTTCTGTATAACATTGTTATTAATCACTGAAACCCCATTTCTTAATTTTAAAATATTTTTGTTAATTTCTTTTGTGTTTTCTTTAAAAGTTATTACTTCTCAAACTACTGTCAGCAGTGTGATTTTTTAAAAACATTATTCAAACAGTTAGATTCAGAGTTTTTTAATAGTTTGAAGTATATCTTATTAATTCTGCACTCCAGATTCACTTAAGCCTGAAATTGATCGTAAAACATACTACATATTAGGAATATTTTCCTAGACAATCATCTTTTTGGGCATAGTATTGTTTATTGAGATACTGGTAATTTCAGGGTTCAGACTTTTACTTTTCTGATAGGCTTATGGAATGAAAGTTAATAGAGTGGAGTGATTTTATCACTTTCAGAATGAGATCAGGAATTATAGCTAGCCTTCCTACAGGTCTGCAGTAAACAGTATTTAAATTTTCTTTATCACTAGCATTCTTTTCTGAAGCTGTTGTGAATGTACACTTGTCTGTGATGAAGATTAAGGTTTGTGAACATTAAAATTTGTTTTCTCAAACATCAAATCAATATGATCAACTACTATAAAATGTGAAATGATATTATGATAATCCCAAAGTAAATACTTCCAAACCATAGAAAAATAACCACTGCGTTTAAAAATTTTTTATTCCTGCCCTCCCTTTGCATGTCATGACTTCCTCCTAAATTATGTGTTATGGTGTATTAAAGATCTGCAGAAAAAAAATTACTTAGAATGTTTAGGGCAATAAGAATTTTTATTATTTCCTGAAGAATGAGAGTGTCTGTGTGTGTGTGTGTGTGTGTGTGTGTGTGTGTGTGTGTGTGTGTGTTTTAGCTCTTAGTATCTTATTAAAAATAAATTTAACGGTTCAGTAAAATATTTGAGGACTTTGTAGCTTTTTCTAGTTCTCTGGATACATTCCTTTTGCCACATAGACCATATGGCTAGTTCTCCAATGATTTTTTTGTTTGTTTTTAATAAACCTTGCTGTTTAACAATCAGAGAGTCTTATATTTTGGACACTTCTCCCAGTTGAGGTAGACAGGACTTAGGCAGATACAATGCCCTAACATTTTCACAGTAGAGCTTACAAGTAAAGGAAATTATCCAAATAGGTTATCTTCATGTGTAGCACCAGTACAAATAGTGGTTTTATTAATCATTGAATCAGATTAAGCAGTTATAAATCATTTCTTAAAGATTATTGTCATTTCAGTCCACATTGTTATTTTCTCTGATCAGTTTCCATTGTCAAGTTGAATATATCCTTTTTCTTTATTCAGATCATCACTAAAAGTTAAGCTAATCAAATAGGAGTTAAAATAAGTTGTGTTTGATCTTTTTCCCTGAAAATAATGGTGAACCTACTATCTAGCTTATGGATATCAGGCATAAATGCCCTTGTTTCAATCATAGCAGAAATTACATTTGGAGAATACAATTACTTGATTTTGTGGTAGTGTGAAATACTTTTTAAAAATTGTGCTTGTCTGTAACTGAAATGTTATAGAATTGTAACACTATAGGGATTATAGAGTTATATCTATTAGCTCTCCTCAAGAGATTGAAGCACAATAATTTTCATGTAACAGTTCTTATCCAAGTGCTGCTAATCCGTGTGCAAATAACGAAGCTATTCGGTTGCCTATCTAGCTATTGATAAATCACTGTAATCCTTGAGACATAGTCTTGTTGCTCATTTGTATTAAATTTTTAGTATCGTGGGTTAATATTTTAGATCAAAATTCATCAACTCAGCTCTGTGAGACAGCAAACCATTTGGATTCATTAGTTTTATATGTTACCAGTAGAATAAATTTTGAAGGGGCTGTTTACTACCAATGACTAAGGGGGAAAATTATATCGTCAATTATCATCTGACTTGAGCATTTGTGGTATTGTGAAAGTCTTATTTGTTGTGTTTCTGAATTGCTTAAGCCATACATACATACTCCTAAAGATGTTTTCCTGTTGTGTTCCTTTTCAGTAGCCTTTTACTGCTGTGTCTGTTATGATTAGTACTTCATAGATTTTAGAAACTGAGAAGTTACTGAAACATGTTATTTCCTTGAATTCATCACTTTTGACTCTTGTATGATATGTGATTTGTCATAAAGGATAGCAAGCCTTTCACTAACTACTTCACTAAATGAATTTCAGAGTAAACACTGTGATTCTGCAGAGTGGATTCAGTAAGCCCTTGCCTTTCCAATGTTTTCTTCTGTTACAGTGCCTGCCACCTTAAGGGCACTTAAACGCTAGAGGATGGAAAGTTAAACGTTGTTTTGATGTTTATTGAAAAATAAGATTACAGAATATTTGATTTTTGTTGTCAGTGTATTGAAAACATTTTTGCATTGATAAATGTTCTTTAGGAATGTGACTACATTCATCAGATGTGAACTCTTGTAAATCAATTTTGTATCTTGAATCCACGTGTATATTAAGTGTATCATCAATATAAAAATAAACATTATTTGCTTAAAATTTTTGGTACTTCTTCAGGATTGTTACCAACATACGTGCTAAACTATTAGGGTTTGCTTCTTTCAGGTAACACCTCAGACACTTCAGACTGTCTTGAAGTCCGTAGGTTCAATGTTTAATCTTCTAGTTGATAAGTTTTTCTTTGGAGTCCTAGTCTTGGTTTGTTCCACCGCCCTGCTTGCGGTGGTCAAAACTGAGACACGCGGAGGGAAGATTGTTTGGGAGGTGGAGGGTGGAAGCTGCTGACTTTCCGGCTGGTTTTGGGTCTTGGTCAAGAACAAGAGCGACTTAAGTGTAGAATGTCTGTCTTGGTTGGCACTGAGGAGTCCAGGGACCCGACGTAGGCTACCAATTTGCAGGGTAACTTTGAACGAGGCAGTTTTGCTTCTCTGGACTTTGCTCAACTGTCGAAAGTTGGAGGCCCATTAGCAGATCCGAAATGAACGGAGTGGGCTGCCACCAGCTTGTTTATTAGTGAAATGCAGTATATCGAAGTGCATTATATAAGGGCCTGATTCTGGAAGCGCTTCTATCAATGGTACATTATGTGTGTCCTGGGTTGCGATATAAATCGTATAACTTGCAGTAGGTCATAGGCACAAAAGTTACAACACTCAGTCACCAGGCGCGAAGACCGAGTTCTAGTTTCTGGAGCCACAGGCTTGCAGGGATTACTACAAAGTGACAAGAGGGCCGTGTACGGTGCAGTGGGATTGGGATGCGGAGAGCGGAACGGAAACTCCCAGTCGGCTGAGCGCAGTCACGGCTTCGGGGTTTCTAAACCTCACAGCACACGCTGGCCCCACGGCACCAATTGGGGGATTCCCCTTCTGCCAGCAGGCTCCTCCCACTCCCCCCGCTCCGCACCGCCCCCTTAAAACAACAACAACAACAACAACAAGAAAGGCTTTGGCCACCCAGTCATCGTCCACATGTCGGTCCTCTGGCTGACGTGGCAGGCCGGCCTCAACGAGCGCCCGGCCTCGCGCCCGCGCCCTCCAGCGGCTCCGTCCCAACCGCCGCCCCAAAGATCTGGAAGTCGTTCGCGGAGACCGCGAGCGGGCGCATGCGCACGGCAGGCCCGCCCCGCACGCAGCCACTTCCGGAGCGCTGGTGGAGGTGCGGTTCCGGGTCGCTGCTTTGCTAGCCGGCCGGCCGTGGGGGCTGGTGACGCGGGCCGGCGTTCGCGAGAGGTCCCGGAGGCGGGGCTCTGCCGGCTGCCCAGAGAGCGGCAGGTGCGCGGGCGGGGGCTGGAAATGCCAGCAGACCCCTCATTTTCCCGGTGGCCCCGGTCTGCCCCCCAGAGCGGCCCGGACGGGGTTGCCCAAGACCCAAGGCGGGGGGCGGTGCCAGGGTTCTGAAAGGGCGGGGGTGGGGGCCCAGGGGCTGCCGGGCCTGGGAGTCTGGAACCCGTAAGTTTCAGGATTCCCCCCGAGCAACCTTGGACAAGTCACTCCTCTCTGGGTCTCAGTTTCCTTGCTGTCAAATGGGAGAGACGTTTGGGTCCCTCTTTTCTCTGACAGTCCAAAGGCAGGTTCTCGAAGGAGCCTGAATGAGTGGGATCCAGACTCCCTTAGCAAGTTACCTGCCTGCCTCCCTGGGCGTTAGGCAGCTGTCTTTTACCCAATTTAGCCATTCTTTTTCTCAGCGACGTTCTTAGTGTAAGTCAAGTCTCTGTGACTGGACGGCCCCCGGTGTGGCCAGGTAAACAATGTGTGACTGCCAGAATCAACTGAGAAATAAATACCCTGGGAAACCTTAATTTCTTTCATTCAAGTTGGTTTTGCTTAGGGCTCCCAAGGTGAAGTGAATTTAGGCACCAGTGAGAGATTCTATTCTTTGTGCCTGTTAGTGCAGGTCTTGGAAAGATCACAAATGCAAAGGAGACCAGGGTGAAGGAAGGTCGCCCACTGAGGATTGTTGCAGTGACAGATTCTCCCCTCTGTCCCCTGGTTAATCCTCCCTGTCTCCTCTTCCATTTCCCCCCCAACATTTTAGCCTTACACTTGAAATACCCAACGCGTTTTATCTTTGTTTTCATGCAGGACAGAATGCTTTGACCTCCAAGCTGTTTTAAATCTGGCAGATAAGCCAGGTGAGTAGGTGGTTTACAGACATTGAAGAGTTGTACAGACTTAAATGGATAATCTGAAGTGCTCAGAAGTCATTTGTAGACCTTAGAGCAGAGCTTAGGTATCCTCCACAAAACATGGATATAAGTCAAGGTTGGAACTGGAATATTAGTGTTTCATACCACACCGGGAGGAAAAAACATTTGAATCTCGTGTAAAACATTCTTAAGAAGAAACCGATTTCAGGTCATTTTTTTTTAATGTTTATTTATTTTTGAGAGAGAGAGAAAGCAGAGTGTGTGCAGGGGCAGGGAGGGGCAGAGAGAGAGGGGGACACAGAATCTGAAGCAGGCTCCAGGCTCTGAGCTGTCAGCACAGAGCCCAATGAGGGACTCAAATCCACAAACCGTGAGATCATGCCCTGAGCCGAAGTCGGACGTTCAACCGACTGAGCCACCCAGGCGCCCCTGATTTCAGGTCATTTTAATCACCCTTAAAGAGAACCATGCAGCATTTCCAGGAAATGTGTAAAGGTATCTGGTGCTTTATAGTATAGTTGTCTGGCTTGCGGGGTTTTTTTTCTAGGTTGTCGGCTTTTTCTAGTGAACAGCTGATTGCAAACCATCTTAGAACATTAGAATGTTACACCTTTATCCCCATATTGAGTTACATATTTCTGTCGTCATCTTAAAAAAAAAAAAGTAAACTGTAGTTAAACTTAATATTGGGGGAAGGATTCCAAGCCATGATGTGATGTTAGTGTGTACTCTGGGAAATTTTACTAAAGTGTGCTATATGCCATAGCCAACGTGGTGTAATAAAGAAAGAGTAAGGACTTGTGAGTCAGAGTCCTCGGTTCAAATACCAGCCCTTCCACTTAACCACACACTCTTTGGCAGATTACCTCATCTTCTCAAGACTGGATTTCCTTACCTGTTTATGCATATGAAGTACCCAAGTGCTTTTTCAATGTTTAGCAATTGTGTTCTGTTAAATGTACATGTAAAATTAGGAAACTTAATTTTGAAACCTGAAGCTTAACATAGCAAGTCAGTTGTGAAATCTCTCCTGTGTTTAACTTAGATCTCTCCTTCATCTGATTTCTAGATACTGTGTTCTATAAGCCGTTGGCCCACATTTAAGTGGGAATGCAGCTATCTCGGATGTCTGGAACTTTTTAGGCACCAGTCTCTGAAGTCCTGGTTGCTGGCCTAAGGACTAGACTACTGTGGTGGTTTCAAAAGCTGGTCATCAGTGCAGGATAGCCACACAGCAAAAATGTTTGCAAAGCTAAAGAAGAAAATAGCAGAAGAGACTGCTGTGGCCCAGAGGCCAGGAGGTGCTACTCGGATCCCACGGTCAGTGAGCAAGGAATCGGTTGCCTCTATGGGAGCCGACTCAGGAGATGACTTTGTAAGTATCTTCTCTAGTTTCTAATATTTGGCACAGTCTTGATACATTTTTAAATAATTCAGAGAATCCTAAGGACACCTGGATGTTCTTTTAAATATTTTTTTTAAATTGCAAGATTATGTATGGTTTATATCTGATTCTTCTTACTCTAAGGTGCTTTCTGTTTCTTTTTTCCTAATTTTTTCAAGTCCCTTTTCGTATTCTCTACAATGTCCTCTTATACTCTTTTTATACCTTGTGCATGTTGTTTTATATTTTATTTCTCAAAAAGACTTGGCTTATTGTCACCGCAGACAGGTATCCTTTAAGTCATTGTTGCTTAACGTGGTTTGTGAGTTACGGTGTGGAGTTAGCCAGAGTGCACTATTTTATGGGGAAAGTTGATGAAAAGATGACACCGATGACTGCAGTATGTCCCTTATTTGTAAAGTGTCTTTGTTTTTGGAAAGATTTCAAAAAAATGAAGATGCTCTTGTGTTAGGTAGATGTCAAGCCTTAGGACTGGAAGTGTGTTTTTGGCATATGATAGGATCCTCTTTAAGTCAGATAACTTCCTTAAAAATTATTTATAATGCTTGACATATATGTAAAAGAATGTATGTAATATAAATGTAAAGTATAAAACATAAAAATAAAATGAATGCTTGTTAAGTTGCCACCTATCCAAAGAAATAGAACATTATGGATACTGTTGAAGCCACTTGTATGCTCCTTCCCAGTTCCCTTTCTTCCTTCCTGCCCTCCAAATAACCCCATCCTAAATTTTGTATATATCATTCTCTTGACTTTTAAAATGTCCTCCAGGATATGTACATATTTATATTTTTTTTATATGTACATATTTATAAATAGTTTGTTTAATGTTGCATATTTGCAACTTTATAAAACTGGTATGTCTTAGTCTTCTTGAACTTACTTTTTTTTTTTTTTTTTAAATTCACCTTGTTTCCAGTGAAGCTGTGTTCCATGAAGCTGTGATTCATTTGTTTGAGACTCAGCATTTGACAAGGCCACAATTTATCTCTGTCTCTTCCTGATTATAGACACTTGAGTTGTTTCCATGGTCGTATGAGTCTTCTTTCTCCTTTCTTATACGACCTGTCCTGGCTCAGATTACATGGCAAAAGCTATTAGGTTATTGGGATGGAACAATAAGATTACCATATCTAAATTATTGGCTGCTATATTTACCAGGAAATATAATGCACATTTGATCCCCAGGCTGAAGGATATAGTTCCAATGCTGAGTTCTGTGGCAGAAGTACCTGCTTTACCTTCATGGTAACATGCTAAACGAAGTCTTTCATCTTGAAGGTATACCAGTTATAGATATTGGTCTGAATTCAGGAAATACTTTCCTTTGAGACTTCTAAATAATCTATTTGAAATTAGTGTGTATACATTTTTTAATTTTTTTTTTTTTTTTTTGAGAGAGAACATACAAGTTGGGGAGGGGCAGAGAAAGGGGGACAGAGGACCTGAAGTGGGCTCTGTGCTGACAGCAGAGAGTCTGCTGTGCGACTTGAACTCCGGAACCATGAGGTCATGACCTGAGCTGGAGTCAGATGCTTAACTAAGTAAGCCACCCAGGAGTCCTGACTGTGTGTGCATTTTGATCTTCACTCCCTATCTCCAGGCCTGTGTATCCCACTGCATACATTTCTCCAACGAGATGTTTTTCCTCTAGTGTCTCAAATTCTTTTTTTTTTTTAAAGAGAGAGAGTGTACACAAGTGGGGAAGGGGCAGAGGGAGAAAGAGAGAATCTCAAGAGGCTCCACGGTCAGTGAGGCGCTCAATGCCATACTTGGTCCCACAACCCTGGGATCATGACCTGGGTCAAAATCAAGAATTGGACACTGAACCGACTGAGCCATCCAGGTGCCCCTAGTGTCTCAAACTCTAAAAAAAAATTTGTTTAATGTTTACTTCTTTTTTTGAGAGAGATAGACACAATGTGAACAGGGGAGGGACAGAGAGAGTGACACAGAATCTGAAGCAGGCTCCAGGCCCTGAGGTGTCAGCCTGGAGGCCGACATGGAGCTGGAACTCTAGAACCACGATATCATGACCTGAGCCAAAGTCAGTGGCTTAACCAACTGAGCCACCCAAGCGCCCCCTAGTGTCTCAAATTCTAAAACGAACCAAATCAAATTTGTTAACTCCATCTCCAGGTGTGCACTTCCATCCCCCAAGTCACCAGTATGAAATTTTGGAAGCATTTTAGACTCTTCCCTCCATTTCTTGGCGTCCAGTCAACAAATATTGTGGCTTCCGTCTTCTAAATGTCTCAAAATTTCTCTCTTTACTCCATTGCTAATAGTACATTTACTTCCATTTTATTTCAAGCTGTCTTTCTTTCTTGGAAAAATGTGGTAGCTTATCTGGGCTCTTTGCCTCCAATAACTCCCCAATGCAAATGTGTTCATGTCTCTCCATTGCTTGTGTGTTCATGTCTGTCCAGCTCCTCAGTGGTTTCCCCATCACCTTCACGATGAAGTGCAAACTCATAGTGCAGTAGTAAACTTTCATGGTCTTGGCACAGCTTACCTGTCCACCATCCATGTTGAAATGACTGCATTTCTGGAATGGACAACATTCCTTCATGCCTACAGATTTTTGCACTTGCTCTTTCCTCTCTCTGGAATGTCTCTTGTCTCTTCCTTTCACTCTTGAGTTCCTCTGGCAGACTTGTGCATCTTTCAAAACTTTGCTTACATGTTACTTCCAGGAAGCCCCCTTGACCCAAACTGCCCTTATCACCCCCTCTACCCTTTATCCCTCCTAGCTGAGTTTAGTCCCTTGTCTCCTACTTACCTCTGTAATAGCACCTATTGCATTGTTGGTGATTTGCTTGTCTCTCAGTAAATTGGGAGCCTTATGAAGGGCGGTAGAGAGAAGCAGTTAGAAACTCAGGTCAGGGGGTGCCTGGGTGACTCAGTCAGTTAAGTGTCTTGATCTCAGCTCTGGTCTTGATCTCAGGGTCATGAGTTCAGACCCCATGTTGGGCTTTACACTGGACACGAAGCTTACTTTTAAAAAAAAAAAAGGTCAGCTTAAGGAGTTAGACCTGGATTTGATTCCCAGCTGCATCGTTATTATGTGACTTGAGGCAAGGTCCTATATTTTATTTCTGTGTCTTAGTTTCACATCTTAGAAACTGTACCTGTCTTGATACCATATGGTTTCACTCTTATGTGGATCCTGAGAAACTTAACAGAAACCCATGGGGGAGGGGAAGGAAAAAAAAAAAAAAAAGAGGTTAGAGTGGGAGAGAGCCAAAGCATAAGAGACTGTTAAAGACTGAGAACAAACTGAGGGTTGATGGGGGGTGGGAGGGAGGGGAGGGTGGGTGATGGGTATTGAGGAGGGCACCTTTTGGGATGAGCACTGGGTGTTGTATGGAAACCAATTTGACAGTAAATTTCATATATTAAAAAAAATAAATAAATTAGTACTTAAAAAAAAAAAAAAAGAAACTGTACCTGTCTTTATTAAAATATATGTGTCGGGGTACCCAAGGTTCACCCCTAGATTCAGTTATTTACTAGGAGGGCTCACAAGGCTCTGCATGGTTTTACTCACTGCTGTCATTTATTATAGTGAAAGGATACAAAGCATAATCAACAAAAGGAAAAGGTGCGTGGGGCAAAGTCTGGAGAAAACCATGTGCAAACTTCTAAGAGTCCTCTCCCCCTATAGTTACATAGGACACACTTAATTCCCCCAGCAATGAGTTGTGACAGCACATGTAAAATATTGTCTTTTAGGGAAGCTCATTAGAGACTCAGTGCCCAGGGATTTTATTGGAGGCCCTTCACATAGGCACCCACTGCCAACCATTTACCAAAATTCCAGACTCCCAGAAGGAAAATGGGTGTTCGGCATAAACCATATTTTTTACACAAACACAGTTAGGTACAGTGAACCATTCTTGTCGGGTGGTGGGAACCCTTTTAAGTGTTAAGTTCCCATAGGCCAGTCCAGGGCCAGCCTTACAAGCAGACCTTGTTAAGGATTGTGATTGCAGGCCTGCAATGTTGGCTCTTATCTGCCTAGTGAATAAAACACTTAGCATAATGCCTGGCTCTTAATAGGCATTTCATAATAGTAGCTGCTTCAGCTGCTGCTGTTTTGGGTAGGGACTCTCTGTCTCACCTCTGTTCCCAATGCTGAGCACAATGCTGGGAATAGGATGTCTCACTAACAGTAATAATCATAATTTCTGCTACTAATAATAGGTGATATGTCTTAAAACGAATTATGTGCCAGTCTCTGTTTCGGGACTTGACAAGTTTTGATTTATTTAACCTTCATCAGAGCTCTGTGAGATTGGTCCTGTTTGTGGTCATAGTTTACATACGAGGAAATCAGTGCACAGAGAAAGTGACTAATTGGCCCAGGTTCTTGTTTAATAAGTGGTGAGGACGGGACTTTCTTTTTTTTTTTTTTTTTTTTTTTTTTTTAATTTTTTTATGATTATTTATTTTTGAGACAGAGAGACACAGAGCATGAACGGGGGATGGTCAGAGAGAGGGAGACACAGAATCTGAAGCAGGCTACAGGCTCCAAGCTGTCAGCATAGAGCCCGACGTGGGGCTCGAACTCACGGACTGTGAGATCATGACCTGAGCCGAAGTCAGAATGCTTAACCGACTGAGCCACCCAGGCGCCCCAATGAGGACGGGACTTTAACCCAGGCCTTCCACCTCCAGAGACTGCTATAAACTTTACCAGGTCTCAATCAATGTTGGATTGGGCAAGCGTCTAAATATTCTAAATAAATGGATATTTAAAGTGAATTTTTCAACCACCTTTAAAGTATAAGATGGGGAAACATGACTAAAGACTAGATGTTAGGTAATATTTTAAATTTTGTTAAGCATGATAATGGTACTGTGGTTATAAAGGAAAATGACCTTAAATTTTAGAAATGTTTTTCAAAGTATTTAGGATGAAATGTCATGTCTTATTTATAGTACCTCAGTAAAATAAAACTTAATGAAGGAAATATGGGGAAATTTTAGCAATTATTAAAGTAGGTGGAGAACATTCATGAAACCATTTTCCCTAGTCTTCTGTATTTTTAAAAATAAAATTTTTTTTTTTTTTTTAATTTTTTTTTCAACGTTTTTTATTTATTTTTGGGACAGAGAGAGACAGAGCATGAACAGGGGAGGGGCAGAGAGAGAGGGAGACACAGAATCGGAAGCAGGCTCCAGGCTCCGAGCCATCAGCCCAGAGCCCGACGCGGGGCTCGAACTCACGGACCGCGAGATCGTGACCTGGCTGAAGTCGGACGCTTAACCGACTGCGCCACCCAGGCGCCCCTAAAAATAAAAATTTTTACAATTGAAAGAAAAAAGTTACTTATTAGCAATAGTAAGCAGTATTCAAAGTAATAGGAATATTCACATATTTTAAAATAGATTGTTGGGGAAAATTGATGTCTCATTAATATATTGATTCTTGAATCCATATCACCGACTAAAGTTCTTGATGCATTTTAGGTAAAGATACTGAAACTTTTTCTTTTTCTTTTTTTAATTTTTTTTTTTTTAACGTTTATTTATTTTTGAGACAGAGAGAGAGCATGAACAGGGGAGGGGCAGAGAGAGAAGGGGACACAGAATCCGAAACAGGCTCCAGGCTCTGAGCTGTCAGCACAGAGCCCGACGCGGGGCTCAAACTCATGGACTGTGAGATCATGACCTGAGCCGAAGTCGGCCGCTTAACTGACTGAGCCACCCAGGCACCCCTATACTGAAACTTTTTCAACGTCTGTGATCAGTTCTGTACCAGTCTTTGCTCCCTTGCTAAAGAACCTTCTCCATTTTATCCCAGGACTTTACCTTGGAAAAAATAAAGTGATTTTCTTTTTTATCACTGAAAATATATTCTTTGTATTTTATGTACTTGTTGTGATATGATCACAATGGATTTGTTTATCACTGCTTATCGCAGTACCGCACGCGCACACACACACACAAACATAATCTGTTTAGCATCTTCTGTCTCCTTCTAGTGTTGCTTCTACTTTACAAGTAGATAGGCTAGGGCCCAGGTACGTTAAGAGGCTCTTCAATGATCACGGTCAAAGTATAACCAAACCTAACATAAGACTTACTGCTTTCTGGTTCAGTACTGGGGTCTCACACTGCAGAAAACCCAAGGATGAATATGACCTCTTCTTGTGTCAATTTCAACAGGCTTCCGATGGAAGCAGCTCCAGAGAAGATCTTTCATCTCAGCTTTTGAGAAGAAATGAACAGATACGGAAATTGGAAGCAAGGCTTTCTGGTATGTCAAAGAACTCATAAAAAGCAAGCAAAGAAAACTTGCCTTGGTTAACTCTCTCTTTTTATAAAATAGCCATGTAGTATAACCTTATAGTTATGTTGACATATTTTGATATATTTCTTAGTCACATTGGAGCAATTTGTACCCTTTTTGTTCCCTCCTTTTATTAGTG
Source organism: Neofelis nebulosa (assembly GCF_028018385.1). Classification (NCBI taxonomy): domain Eukaryota; kingdom Metazoa; phylum Chordata; class Mammalia; order Carnivora; family Felidae; genus Neofelis; species Neofelis nebulosa. Next base: position 10,834,715 of record NC_080793.1, read on the forward strand.
TACCGAATAGTGTAAATTCAAAACTGAGTTTTAAAGTTAAAAAAAAAACAAACAAACCCAACAACTTAGGTTTTTCTGCTCCTGAGGTTTCTAGCCATGGATATCAAAGGTGTTAAAAGTGTATATAGACTAGCTATGACCATCTTTTGCCCGTTAGCATAGCCTACTTTCAGATGGAGAGGGGTAGGGAATAGTATTTATAGGGAATGGCCGATAGGTGGATTCTTCAGCACCAAAGAAGGTTTGGTGCTATGTGGTCACTTGCTACAGCTACATATCACCTGTGTAAATGTCATTCTGGGTCTTTAGGCCACTTTTCAATGATATTCAACACCTGTATAGAAGCTGTAACTCTCATTATGTCTTTTGTGTGCAGTTTACAGTTACCACAACTTCTGTCATATCCTTGCCTGACAGGGCATGTTTGTGATAGAGTTGTGAGTTCTTATTTTGGTTTCTGCCAGTGGATACATTTTGAAAGTTTCATCCTGTGAAGTGGTCAATGGCTTCTGTGTTTCTTTTTGTCCCTTGGCCTTATCCACATTTTTTTGGAGTGAAAGCAGTAGACTACAGAATTCGCCAAATCGTATGTGAAGTATTTGTGTGTGTGAGTTACCAAAGGTCCGTAGCACAGCTCCCAGCTCCCAGCTGATCCATTATCTCATTTTGTCCTCACTGTAGCCTTATTAGGCTGAACGAGGTTAAGGTCACACAAGTAATAGTAGGTGGTAGAGCTGAGATCCAAACCCAGATTTGCTTGCTAGAGTCCATGCTCTTAACTACAGTCTTCCTTAGTGACTATCCTGTTATGCCTGCCTGTAAGTAGTATCAGTAACAGAGGTGAAATAACGTCACATTTGCTTAATGTTGGGGAGAAAGCTGTAAAATACCATGTGCCTTCCCTAATATAGAAGGAAGAATGGTTTAGGCTTGACTTAAGTTAGAGGAGGGACAGGGAAGAGAACGGACACTTAGCCCAGTTATGTCCCGAGTATTTTCCTCCGGGTTAAGTATGAATAACAACGACAACAACATAGCAGCTACCTTTTATTGAACACTGTGTATCAAGTGGTTCTGGCATGGAAAAATACCTAGTTTGTTATCTAATTAAGACATCTAAAACACTTTGTTTATTAAGTGCATTTGAAGCAGGCACAATTAATATCATTTGATAAGTAAAGAAACTAATATTTAAGATCAATAATTTGCTTAAGGTCTCAGCTAAGGACTGACAGAGTTGGGATTTGAACTAAAGCTTGCCTACTTTTCCACTATTCCATACTATCTTCTTTGGCCACCCAGGTAATTAATTCTGACTTTCACCTTTAATATGGCATAGGAAGCTCAGTTTCTATGTAGAAAAGAAGCTGACTTTTCTAGAGAATTAAGTACTTTCATGGTAAAGACCATACTGTGGTAAGGTGTTTGCTATCGCCCTAACCATTGTTACTCAGTTGTATGGACTGTGAGTTAGTGAGTTCCCTTTGACCTCTCCTATTGCTAATACTGAAAGGGGAAATGAAAACTGAGATTGGAAATTAAATAATGAGCAGAGCATTTCTGATGACCAGTCCAGGCCCAGTTCTTGTTCCCTATCCAGGCTGAACAAATCTGCCTATTTGTACGCACCATTAACACCGTGGATAGTTTGTACTATACTTGTTTGCCTGTGTTGTTCATTGTTAACGGGAGGCTGTCTGCCTAGCTTTCCTTAACAGCAATGGTTTTCAGGTTGAGAAAATCATCATCATTTTCACTCATTTTTTTGTTTAATTAACTTCCTTTCCTGATGTTTGTCCATTCCTGGTATGTGCGTCACCCTCCTCACCCAAGACTATGCTGAACAGGTCCGAAACTTGCAGAAGATAAAAGAGAAGCTTGAAATTGCGTTAGAAAAACACCAGGATTGTACGTATTTTTTTCCTGCTTTTTTTCCAATCTTCTTAGGGTTTATATATTTTTTTTAATGAAACAGTAGCATATGGATAAGTTTGTCCTTCGTCATAACTCCAATCTTTGTAAGTGTACTTCTTAATCAGGTTGATATAACATTTGTCTGATATTTATAAACATACAGTTCCTATTTCTGTTACATGATGGGCATGCTTCTTAGGAGAAGGTCATCGTGTGTATCAGCTTGTCTTCATCCAGCGTATTGGCTGCCCTTAGATTTTAGTAAAATAGTGTGCCTGGCCCTTCAGCCTAGATTAGGAGACTGGTTTGAGCTGTAGCTTCATGCTGCTGCATTCAGTAATGGGGGGATATCTTAAGCTGTCATCCCTCCTCCAACAATGGTACATATTGTTTAGTCTATCCTAACTTATATGTTCTCCTTTGGATTCAAGCCAAGAAAGATGCGAACAGAAATAGAAAGTTATTTTCTGTTGATGTAATATATACTAAAAAATTTTTAAAGGAAAACAAAGTGAAAGAAGGTTTTCTTCGTTTTGCTAAGTTTTTATTTTTAATTCTGAGAAAGTGGTAGTAATCATCACTTAACAAAGGCATTATTGTTTTCTGGCACCTACTCAACTCATGTTCTGTCATTGTGCCATTGAAAAAGTTACCTTTTGGCATCTTCCTAAATGTATATATGTGCTTATTACAAAAACAAAACAATAGAAAGCAAATGATAATAATAATAATAATAATAATAATAATCCCAGCAACAAAAACAACAACTGTGGTCCAAAAGATTCTGGGAAAGTTGAGATGGATCAGGTTTTTCCCAGTCTCGTTATTCACTTACGTGACCTAGATCTTTTTTGTTAGGTGACAGTTGTAATCACTGGGCTATTTGTCATGCCGTTTCTGAAATATTTCCATATCTCAAATAGAGCCTCTTTGTTAACAGCTTCCATGCGGAAATTTCAAGAGCAGAATGAGACATTCCAAGCCAACAGAGCCAAAATGGCAGAAGGACTGGCTTTGGCATTAGCCAGAAAGGACCAGGTATTTTATATGTGACGCCCAAGACTGGTGGAAAGATTTCACTTCGTGACATGATTTCAAAAATCATGAAATAAACCTGGTAGAAAATATTTATAGTCTAGGAGAGAAGTTGTAATCATGAAATGCATCCAGAATGTGAGAATGCATCCAGAATATCATCCTATCATTCTGTGTAGCTTTGTAAAAGGGAGAGGGAAATCATGTGTCCTAATCTGGTGGCATATCCCAAGAGAAGGAAAACGGTCTCTGTCCTCTAAAAACCCTGTCTCAAAGCCTAGTCCCCAAATATGATAAATCGTGGAAAATGCTATCAAGCTAGCCAGCTTCTATGATGTACATAGTTCTTAACAACCTCTCTTCCCCAGTTTCTTCAACCCCAGTGAGCTAGACAGAAAAGAACTCCTGTAATCTCACTAGAACCATTCATTGACAGAGGCTGGAATAAGAAAGGAAAATAGTACTATTACTAACTGTTACAATAATTATGAAGAGTATTTCATTTAGTGGCATTTTAAGGTAAACATCAAGATATTATGATAATCTTGATTTATTAAGACAGGGTCAATTTATGATGTTTCACTTAAGAAAATATATAATTCATCTACAGTAGGTGGGTGGTTGGCTTGTTGGTTGGTTTTAAAGTGAGTATCCATCATCTGGGACATTTGCTAGCCAGAAAAAGACCTCATTCCCAATACTTAGTGGATAACTATGGTATGAATGTATATAAATGAAGAAATCATCTAAAATTGGTGGATTCTGATTGTAGACAGTTGGAATATGGCTTTTTATACAAATGGTTATTTTTACTCCTGTTCTCTGATTTGTGAATAAGGGGCATAATCCTTTTACCTTTAACTTATGCCTTATACCAAACACCACAAAACATACTGGTAAAATCAAGATAAGAAGGAAAATAATGATTAGGGGCTGGTGAAGACTGTCCCCCTCAACTTCAGTAAATTAATTTCTAAACATCAGTTATAGAGTTACCAACTCAGCTGGTCCCAGCTACCCACTCCCAAGAAATAATAACAATACTCATGGAAAAACATGTAGGAGTAAACTGAAAAGCTGCATCAGAACACCACATTACAGCTTTGTTTGGTGCTCTACTTAGTAAAAATCTGCAGGCTTGTATTTGTGTTCTAGAATTTTTTATAAAATTCATTTTCTTCTCCTTTTAGGACTCTTGGCTTTCTTAATACTAAGCCAACTTTATGGGATTTTTTTTAATTTGCTGTTTTGGTTGGTTGGTTGCTTGTTTTTCAGGGGGAATTAGGTGGTTTTGCTTTCTGAAAATCTTTGTTACTGATAGTCTTCCCTGGAAACTGTACTTTTTTTGTTGTTTTGTTTTAGGAATGGTCAGAAAAAATGGATCAGCTTGAAAAGGTTAGTTCATCTTTTATTTTTGTCTCATTATGAATGTTGGCTTCTTGGGGCTTAGAAAATGGTTTCTCCAGTACCCAGTGTACAGATTGCTCTACCACCTCTTGGACTCAAGGTCCTGGACAATTAGACACTAACTTGAAAAGCTCATGCGTTCTCCTTTCTGGATGGGCATGCTGGATATCTTTTGTTTTCCCCTCGCAATATCCGCTCCACCCCTCTCTTACCTTTCTCTGTGTACCTGAAGGCTGTTAGAAACTGCATCAGCAGGGCTCCTTTGCCCTCTGGCTTCCGATTGGGTTCTGCCAGTGGGGAACTCCAAAAGACCGACGGGCAGAAGAAGAGTGTGGTCGGAAGGCTTTTATTCCCCCAGCCTTCTCCATGTGGGATCCATCCAGGTTGGTTGCATCCCATGACCAAAGGTCACAGCTTCAGTTGGATATCCCAGGGTCTCTTGGAATCTCCTCATCCCTTTGCCCCTTCATGCCCAACTGTTACTAGCGCATTATCTCTTTGGGTTTTCTTATCCCACCCACAGCTTTGAAAAGTCCCTTTATTAAACTCCTCTCAAAATACTCCATTTGCCACTGCCATATGTTTCCGACTGGGGCCCTAACTGGCACTGTGGTAACATTAGGAATTCTTTTTGAAGAGGCAGTGAGAAGGAGGGCATTTTTCAAGGCTCAGCGTTAAGTAGATAAGAGCACTTCTTGACTAAACACAGATGAGGAAAATTGATTACTTTAGCACCATAGCTTGTGTAACACTGTGTAGGTGCTTAACGTAATGTATTCCTGGCTCCCAAACATGAACAGGAAGATGAAGCTTCAAGCCTACAGTTAGAAAAACATTTTAATTTCAAAATCAGCCCCCTCAGCCCAAATTATATGCCGCTACCTAATTCATTTTTTTGTTTTCATTGAATACTCCTAAGTTACTCTTCGTGGTAGAAAAATTATTTCTTAGACTGATTGATTCAGTTGCACAATATATTTACTGTTTATTTTATTAAACAGGTGAGTTTTATTGTTGCTACATTCTCGGGAGAAAACACCAAGTTAAACCAGCAATTTCGTGTGTCTGTTCTGTAGAAATCTGATTATCAAGCTATCAGTTAAAAAATGCTTGACCAGAATGCCTGGGTGGCTCAGTCAGTTAAGCTTCCGACTCAGGCTCAGGTCATGATTTCACAGTTCATGGGTTCGAGCCCCGAGTTGGGCTCTGTGCTGACAGCTCAGAGCCTGGAGCCTGCTTCAGATTCTCTCTCCCTCCCTCTACCCCTCCCCCTGTCACACTCTGTCTCTTTCTCAAAAATATATGTTAAAAAAAATCTGAACATGGTATGAATGATAGTTTTCTTAAATATGGAGGTATGGGTTAGGTTCAAGTGTTCTAAACTCCAAAGATTGTAGCAATTAAAATTCTCATTGATTTCTTTTTAAATTATGGTACAGGGAGATACATGTAGGACTGAACTAAATAAAACCTACTTCCGCTCACTGGGGCGAGCCCCTACCCCCACTACTCCCCCGCCCAAGGAGGGATTGAGAAATATTTAAGACCCAGAAAGAGCAATGAGACATCTATGTAGGTCTTTGAAGCCTGTAATTTTTGGAAATGTTATTTTTAGACTGTTTTGATTTCTTTTCAATCAGGAATTGGAAACTGCAGCGGCAGGGTTTGTCCTTAAGAGAATCTATCTTGGGAAGCTGTTATTTAGTAGATTGTAACCTGCTGACACCAGTCACAGTCATGTCTAACTTTTGTTGATGTCCTAACTGAAATTGCTAACTGATACCAGTTCTACTTAAATGCATCTCATTTTTTCAGAGTATTCAGCCTTACTCTAGTGATTCACACCATTCAGCCAGTTCACTATGTCACTTGAAAATAGATGTGTAACATGGATATCTGTAATTTCTTTTTTTTTTTTTTTTAATTTTGTTAACTTTTTTTTTTGAGACAGAGAGAGACAGAGCATGAATGGGGGAGGGTCAGAGAGAGAGGGAGACACAGAATCTGAAACAGGCTCCAGGCTCTGAGCTGTCAGCACACAGCCCGACACGGGGATCGAACTCACGGACCGAGAGATCATGACCTGAACCGAAGTCGGATGCTTAACCGACTGAGCCACCCAGGTGCCCCTCTATAATTCCTGATCAAACTTAAGAACTTTAAAGTGTTAAGTAATGGTTGCTCTTGTTCCCTTTATTCACAGGTGTCATTTAAAACATTTGTTTTTGGGGGGCACCTGGCTGGCTTAGAGCGTGTAACTCTGGATCTCGGGGTCATGAGTTTGAGCCCAATATTGGCTGTAAAGTTTACTTAAAAAAAGAAGAAGAATTTTTTTTTTTAAAAACATATTTATTTATTTATTTTTTTTTTTTTAATTTTTTTTTTTCAACGTTTTTAATTTTTATTTTTGGGACAGAGAGAGACAGAGCATGAACGGGGGAGGGGCAGAGAGAGAGGGAGACACAGAATCGGAAACAGGCTCCAGGCTCCGAGCCATCAGCCCAGAGCCTGACGCGGGGCTCAAACTCACGGACCGCGAGATCGTGACCTGGCTGAAGTCGGACGCTTAACCGACTGCGCCACCCAGGCGCCCCAAAACATATTTATTTTTAACTTAAATTTGTAGATAAGGCCATTTTGGTCCTATCACTGTAAAGCTTACCATTATCTAAAATTGTCTACTGACAAGAGTTTTTTTTAATGGTGTTTATTTATTAAGGATTTTGCTGGGGGTACTTGGCCGGCTCAGTCGGAGGAGGGTGTGACTCTTTATCTCGGAGTCACAAGTTTTAGCTCCATGTTGGGTATAGAGAATACTTAAAATCTTAGGGGGAAAAAAATCTCCCGAATGAAAATAAAAACATTGTGTAGATTAAAAAAAAAAAATCTGCTTATATAATATGGATTTCTGGTGTCTTAATTGCCTGAGATGATGTCTTCTTCCTCTAAATAGGAGAAAAGGTTTCTGACAGCTCAGTTACAGGAAATGAAGAACCAGAGTTTGAATCTTTTCCAAAGGAGGGATGAAATGGATGAATTAGAGGGGTTCCAGCAGCAGGAACTAAGTAAAGTAAAGCACATGGTACGCATTTTTGTTTTCATAGCTAAATACTGAATAGATGATTAATTACTCTGGCTTTACTAGTCCTCACTCTCTAATGACTGAGAAACATACCCTAGTAGTCTTTGATATTAGTCATATTTATATGTTTTTCAATTTATTATAATGGGAAGGTTCTGTTTGAAATGTGTTCCCTTTCTCTTTCTTTTTTTACTACTGGGTATTTAAGTCCCCTTATAAGCTCACAAAAATGTTATAAAAGTTTGGCTTGTTGATCCCTATTTTTAAAAATATGTCTTAGTAGTATTTCTTCGTAGTGGCCTAATGAAACTTTATATCTTTGTATCAGCTTTTAAAAAAAGAGGAAAGTCTGGGGAAAATGGAGAAAGAGTTGGAGGCGCGAACCAGAGAACTTACTCACGTCCAAGAAGAGTTGATGACCTCCAATCAGATGTCTTCAGACTTAAGCCAGAAGCTAGAAGAATTGCAGAGACACTACTCAGCGCTGGAAGAACAGAGGTTCTTGCTTGGTCTGTGGGGCCCATGGGAAGCGGTGTTAGTGTAGCTCTGGCTATAGCTCGCCTGCCTTTCCCCACTGTTCATTGCAACACTTTCTGATCTCAGTTCTGGCAAAGGCTTCTGGATTGTCCTTACCAGCCCAGGGCTCAGGACCCTCTACCTCCCCCACCCAAAACCTTTATTCCCCTTCACCTGCCTAAGCTCAGCTTCCAAGCCTACCAAGCAATTATGTTTTTGTTTCTAAGCTATTGAGTAACCAAAGGCAGACTGGGATTTTTTGCTTAAACCTGGGTGGGCTTTTTCTCTTTGGGCTTCTACTTCAGAAAGAGCCAAGGAGCCTTCTCCATTGATAATCTTCACGTGGCTAACGTTTGCAGCCCTGACATATAAAGAGCCATCTGTATTTTTCCTGTCAGAAAGTGTCCTTTAGATGAGATTTCCAAATGTGTTTACTGTCTGCTTTGTTTCAACGAAGGCATCATGTGACAGCTTCAAAACCAGGTGCAGAAAATAAGACCGCAGCCCTGGAGCAAAAGGAACAAGAGCTCCAAGTATCCATTCAGCAGCTTTCCGTGGATTTGCAGAAGGTAAGTAGAGTTCTAGGAGCGGATCCAGGTTGCTAGGATTCATGAATGGGGTAGAAACTAAATCTGTCAGAAATCTCAGTCTCAGGGTGGGTGCTGAAACTTCTGTTTCTCATGCTGTCTGCACTGCCCTACTTCCTGGTCTAGCCAGGGTACATTCCCACGTAAGTGGCCACATGGCTGAACAGAGGTTGCTTAACAGAAGAGGTCAGTGTTGTACTGGCAGGAATTCTCAAAGCACACGATTTGATCTGCTCACATTTGTTCTAAAGTACCACATGGTGGACCTCAAGCATAAGAAGATGCAACCATCATGGATGACGGGGCCTAACGCAGTTTGTTCAAAATGATAGTCATTAACACTTCATTTGTTCATTTGGCCAACATTTATTGCCTTCCTATTACAGGCGTGTGCTAAGCTTGAGACTATAAAGAAGAAGAATAAAAAATATTATTATTGACTATAGAGTAGTGTTTCTCAGTGGTATGTTTCTTCTCATCAATTTGAATAGAATAATTGTATTGTATGGTTGTCCCTTGCATTGCAGGACATTTAGCTTTCTGGCCCCTGGGTTCTTAATGCCACCAGCATCCTTCCGGCATTGACAATCCGGCCCTTCCCATCATATGACAGAACATCCCCTGCCAGGTGGTACCACAGACTCTACCCTCATCCCTTGAGAACTGCTAATCTCAAGTGCAACAAAGACTTAACAGCATCTATTTGTGTAAATAGGAGTCTTCGCATACCTACAGATACCCAAATGGAACCTGAGAGAGGTTATATACTTTGTTCAAGAATTCAAAACTAAGTCACAATAAGTGACAAAGCTGGATTCTAACCCAAGTCTTACTCCAAAACTCATGCTTGTGCTACTGGACTTTGTTGCCTCACCCAGTAAACAGACCTTACATAAATGAATGAGTGTGATATAAGGTCTCTACCCTCAGTGAACTGAAAATCTAGAGACTTAGTGTTTTCTCTCAGGAGCTTACAGTTTCATTATAGAACTCAAACCTCCTGTGACCACAAGAAAAGAAATTCTCAACTCAGCAAGTCCCAAATAAGTGACATAGGTTTTCCATTGCAAAAGATAGGCCATAGGGAGAGTATGTGTTTCCAGCACAGGAGTCAAGGAACTCTTCCTGGAGGAACTGGAATTTCCAAGATGGGTAGTACAGCAGGAGGCAGAGAAAGCAGAAGGGCACAGAACATATGGGAGTACCGGAGATAACACACAAATTTGGGGACTCAAGAGACACTTTGATATCAGTTAGAACCGTCTGTCCATTTCAGGGGCAGCTGGGTGGCTCAGTTGGTTGAGCGTCTGACTTCGGCTAAGGTCGTGATCTCACATTGAGCTCAGGTCCCACATCGGGCTCTGTGCTGACAGCTTAGAGACTGGAGCCTGCTTAGGATTTTGCATCTCTCTGCTCCTCCCCCACTTGCACTGTCCCTCTCTCTCTCTCCCTCTCTCTCTCTCCCTCTCTCTCTCTCCCTCTCTCTCTCTCCCTCTCTCAAAAATAAACATTTTAAAAAATCCATCCATTTCATAATTGGAAAAACTAATTTTTTAGATTGTGGTTATACTAATAAGTTCTCTCATTCATTCTAAAAATATGATTTGAGCCTTACTGTGTGCCAGGTTCAGTGCTCTGTGCTGAGTGTTAGAAACAGTGTGATGACCTTTTGGGATGAGCACTGGGTGTTGTATGGAAACCAATTTGACAATAAACTTCATATATTGAAAAATTAAAATTAAAATTAAAAAAAAAAAAAAAAGAAACAGTGTGATGAACAGGGGCGCCTGACTGGCTCAGTCAGTGGAATGTGTGGCTCTTGATCTCAGGTTGTGGGTTCAAGCCACACGGTGGGTGTAGAGATTACTTAAAAATAAAATCTTTAAAAAAAGAAACACCGTGGTGAGCAAGACAGATACCGCACTTGCCTTTGTGGAACTTCTAGTCTAGAGGGGAAGTCAGATGTTAATCGGTAATATATACATAAATATATACTTACAAACCCTGATGCATGCAGTGAAGCAAAACTACAGGATATTGTGGCATCTTTTAATGGCATCAGATTAGCCTTGGGGGTCAACAAGTATTTCCTTTGAGGAAGTAACACTTCAGCTGCGGAGGGGGAGAGACAGTGGGAGAGAATTTTAAGCAAGGAGCAGTATGAACCAGAAACCCAAAAACCTTGAGGCAGGAAAAGGATTAGCACATTCAGGGAACTGGAAGAAAGAACACAGAGGAGAATGGATTGATTTAGGAGGAAATGTTGAGTGGGCGTCCATTTAGGAAGCTCTTATACCTGTTCAGGCATAACATGGTGGCTTTGACAAGAGTGGTGGTGAAGAGAATGGACTAGACATTTTGTGAAACAGTGAGGACACTGACCTACTTGCTACTGCAATGGATGTAGAAGAGGAGCAAGAGAAAAGTTTTGGTGATGGTTTCGGGTTTCTGGAGTGATCAACTGAGTGGCTGATAGTGTCAGTCATTGAGCTAAGAGCACCAGAGGAAGGACAGTTTTATCATGAAGATCATGAGCTTGGAGTCCATTGTTTTGTTTATCGTTATTGAACAGATGTAACATTTACAAAGATAAGTAAGGTAGAGAGTATAACAAGTCAGTGAACCCCTGTGTAGCTAACCCCCGGGTTAAAAAGAGTAATATGTTTATCTTTGAGGTTCCCCATGTGCTATTCACTGTTCCATCCCATTCCTTTTTCTTTTTTTTTAATATAATTTTTTTTAAGATAACTTATTTGAGAGAGAGAGACAGAGTGAGGAAGGGAGGGCAGAAAGAGGGAGAGACAGAACCCCAAGCAGGCTCTGCGCTGTCAGTGCTGAGACTGATGTGGGGCTCACAAACTGTGAGATCATGACCTGAGCCAAGATCAAGAGTAGGACGCTTAACCAACTGAACCATCCAGGCACCCCTCCTTTTTCTAAGTAAACACTATCTAGAAACTTCCATTTGTTTTATAGAACAATGGAAGAAACTTCCATTTTGTTTTATAATTTTACCATTATTTTATCCCTAAACAGTATATATCTTCTTTTGTTTCTCATGCATGTTAAAATTATATAAATCATCGTGTAGGTATTCTTCTAAACCTTGTTTTTTGTGCTCAACATTGTATTCCTAAAAAACTTTCATATGGGTACATGCTGCTATAACTTGTTCTTTTCTCAGCTACATATTATGAAGTTACCAAAATGTATCCATCTTATTGACAGTCAACACTGGAGTATTTCTGGTCTTTTGCTCTTACATACAAGGCTGCTATGAGTTTTCATCCACCTGTGCAGGTTATTCTAGGGCATATTTAAGATATGGAAAGTTTGGGGGTTTTTGGCTGGCTCAGTCAGTGGAACATGCCACACATTGGGTGTAGAGATTACGGGACCTCTTAAGGGACATCTGGATAGCTCAGTTGGTTAAGCATTCGACTTCAGCTCAGGTCATGGTCTCACAGTTCGTGAGTTCAAGCTCCTCATCAGACTCTGTGCTGACAGCGCGGAGCCTGCTTGGGATTCTCTCCCTCTCTCTCTGCTCCTCCCCTCCTTGTTCTCTCTCTCTCTTTCTCCCTCTCCCCCTCCCTCTCTCTCCCTCTCTCTCCCTCTCTCTCCCTCTCTCTCTCTGTCTCTCAAAATGAACTTAAAAATATTTTTTAAAAAATTACTTTTTGTATTTGTTGCTGGCCTATAGAAATATTATTTTTGTATATTGTTTTGTACAACTTATTAGCTCTTATTAAGCTTAATAACTAACGTACAGATGTTTTTTAGTTTCTTAAATAGCAGTCACCTGTGAATAATGATGGTTTTTGTTTGTTTCAAATTCTTATACTTTTATTTCTTTGTCTTACTCTGTTATTTGTTTTCTTATTGTTGAATTGTAAGAGTTTCTTTTACATTTTGGATAGCACTTCTTTATCAGATGTGTCTTTTGCAAATATTTTCTCTAGTCTGTGGCTTGATTTCTTATTCTCTTGACATTGTCTTTAGCAGAGTAGACATTTCTAATGTTGATGAAGTCTGTTTATCAATTATTTCTTTCATGCATCACACCCTTGGTGGTATATTTAACAAATAATTGCTATCCCCATGGTCATCTAGGTTTTCTCCTTGTGTTATCTTCCATGAGTTTTATAGTTTTAAGTTTGACATTTATATCTGTGATACAATTTGAGTTAATTTTTATGAAGGTTGTAAGGTTTCTATGTCTAGATTCATTTTTTTTCATATGGATGTCCCATTTGTTCCAGCACCATTTGCTGAAGAGGCTGTCTTTGCTTTATTGTATTGCCTTTGCTTCTTTGTCAAAGATCAGTCAAGTTATTTATGGGCATCTATTTCTGGGCTCTCTATTCTGTTTCATTGATCTATTCTTTTTTTTTTTTTTTTTTTTTTAAAAATGTTTTTATTTGTTTTTGAGATAGAGAGAGACAGAGCACAAGCAGGAGAGGGGCAGAGAGAGAGAGAGACACAGAATCTGAAGCAGGCTCCAGGCTCCGAGCTGTCAGCACAGAGCCTGACGTGGGGCTCGAACTCACGGGCTGTGAGATCATGACCTGAGCTGAAGTCGACACTTAACCAACTGAGCCACCCAGGCGCCCCAATTTGTTCTTTCACCAATATCATCCTGTCTTGATTATTGTAGTTTCATAGTAAGTCTTGAAGTCGGGTAGCATCAGTCTTCCAACTTTGTTCTTCTCCTTCAGTATTGTGTTGGCTCTATTGTGGGTCTTTTGCATCTCCATATAAATTTTAAAATCATTTTGTTGATACCCATAAAATAACTTGCTGGGATTTTGGTTGGTATCGCATTGAACCTATAGGTCAAGTTGGGAAGAACTGATATCTTAACAATATTGAGTCTTCCTATCCATTAAAATGGACTCTCATTCCATTTATTTAGTTCTGTTTTGTTTTTTTATTTCATCAAAGTTTTGTAGTTTTTCTCATATAGGTCTTGTACATATTTTATTAGACTTATACCTGAGTATTTCATTTTAGGGTGCTAATGTAAATGGTATTGTGTTTTTAATTTCAGATTCCACTTTTTTATTGTTGATACATAGAAAAGCAGTTGACTTTTGTATAACAACCTTGTATCCTGCAACCATTCTATAATCACTTGTTATTTCTGGGAGGGGTTTTTTTTTGCCAGTTTATTTGGATTTTCTACATTAATGATTATGTCGTCTACTAACAAAGACAGTTTTGTTTTCCTTACCAATCTATGTACTTATATTTCCTCTTCTTGCCTTATTACATTAGCAAGGACTTTTTATTTTTTTAACATTAGCAAGGACTTCTAATACAAAGTTGGAAAGGACTAATGAGAGGGGACATCCTTGCCTTATACCTGATCTTAGTGGAAAAGCTTTGAGTTTCTCATCATTAAGTATAATGTTAGCTGTAACATATAAGGTGTTGGGGGCCTAAAATAAAGCAGCCAGACTGGAGGGGAGGATCCATGTAGGATATGGCACACAAGAAGACTAAACAGAAATTGTAACTGATTCTTTTTCTGTCCCTAATTGTGCCTAACGCCAAAACTTGTTTGGTCTTTGGTTTTCACTATAAAGAGTCACCTATATATCTCAAGTTCATATTGATATGTAGTAGAATGAGTACAGGCTTTGGCTGCAGAAGACCTGAGTTTGAATCTTTAATTTCACAATAAGGTGTGCGCTTTTGGGCTATTTTCTAAGCTTCAGTTTCCTTATAAATGGACACAGTGAAGGGTGGTCATAAGGACCAGGGATGATGGGAAATGCTTACTCATGTTCTGCAGACTATAGCTGCCACTGCTGCACTCTGCTATACTTTCTGATTATTGCATTATTAGTAAGAGACCCCTCATGATTGGTCGTCATGGCCAAACTGTTTTTTCTTTCTCTCTCTCCCTCTGGCCAGACATCTGAGTCACGGACGTGGGAGTTGTCTTTACCTCTTTTCCCGGCTTTATGGTCATGCCGAACATGTCCGGCACCTCTTTGCATGTGCTGTTCTTTACCCAGAATGCTTGTTCCTCTTTCGTCCCCCTTCTACCTGATCTGGATACGCCTGATGTGATTTCCCCCGTTAATGCCTCCTTTCTCTGATATCTCATAGCACCTTATATGTCCCTCTGTTGCAGTATGATTGTATTGTTTTATAATTGATTGCATGTGTATGTGTCTTCACCACCAGCCACCATCTGTGGGTCAGGAACTGTGTCTGGTTGTATCCTCAGAAGGCAACATACGGTATAGACTTGATAAAAGTTTATTGAACTATGGAACCTTGAATCCGTGCTTCAAACTTCTCCTCTACTACCTATGCCATCACCCCTGTGAGAATGTAGAATGGCAAGTGTTTCTTCCTAAAACCCTAAGCCCAAGTTGCTACATTTTATTCTGAGGAGAGATTGACTGGGTTCCAAGCTGAACATGAAAGTCTGTAGCTTGAAATGGAGCAACAGAAGCATTAAGTAGGGGATTTTGAGGAAGCAGAGTATCCGTGAGGATGTACAAGTCTTCATAGTAAGATGTTGATGCTGTACGCACTTTTTTTGAAGAGAGGAGAATGGGCAACCTCAGTGAATACAAGGACCACTAGGGATCTAAGAACTTGTGTGTTCAAAGTTTCCTGGATCCTCTGTTGAACCAAGTCCCAACCCGTTGCCACCACCACTAACTACCATCACTGCTAAAGGGATAGACTGAAAAGGGGATAGCTGTTGGTTTGGGGCTAGGGTGTGAGATGCACAATGGATCTGCCCTGGTCCCTGTGCGGGGAGGCCAGGGTGAATGTCATCCTGTGTTTTAGAAGTTCTCTCTTAGGCCTTCATTAAGGCAGCTATGTTGGCATCATTACTCCTTCATCCAGCCCCATGTGTCCAGAAACATTGTTCTCTTTGGTCGTTTGTAGAGCTTATGGGGTCCTTCTTGAGTGGGATTAGCTCTGCCAGGTTTGGCGTGTGAGCTAAAGTTGTTGTGGGCCCTATTGGACTCTAGATTAATAGGATTAAACGTGTGCTTGATGAGAGTGAAAGGTTGTACATCATGACAGTATAATCTGATTGTCTTAAAAAGGAGGCGCATCTTCTCAGCAACCTGGGTGCATTCCACTAAGGGAATAGCCTTGTTCCTTCCCGCATTGTCAATTGCTTACATTGTATGAACGATTGATTACCTCTTGCGGTGCTCAGTCTGAACCAGTGCCTGGGTGGTGCTGGCTCCTGATCTTGCATCTTCTGTGTCCCTTTTCAAGGAAGATATCTTGGCTGTTTGTTCTTCTGAGAGGCAGTTGAGAACAGAGTTTCGGGGAAACGTAATGATCCAAGAGGAGACAGGAAGTGGGAGAGGGGTCATAGAGTAACGTAATCTCTGCTTTCACTTGCAGGCCACTGCTGATACTCAAGAAAAAGAAAAACTCATCACACACTTGCAGGAGAAAGTCTCATCCTTGGAGAAGAGACTAGAGCAGAACCTGTCAGGAGAAGAACACGTGCACGAGCTCCTGAAAGAGGTAGCTGGCTCTGTTAGGGCAGCCACTGCTGGGAAGGGAATGGTAACACCGGAGATTTCATGCAGTCACAGAGCTGCAGAGCCAGCGTCCTCAAGCAGCTGGGTGGGAGAGCGCTCCCTCCAACTTTTGATTGTCCTGCTTCCAGCAAAAACAGCCCTGTCACCCATGTGTACCATGTTTTCCTCAGAAAAGGGAGTGCTTCATTCAGAGATGCTTGTGAATGAACAGCATCCCTCCCAATCGCCAATAAACTCCACGGGTGATATATGCCACTTGGGCTATCTTATCTTACCGCCCTGTTCTCTTCCACCCTTTTGTACTTTCCGGTGGCCAAGGAAAATTTTTACCATCTGCCTGTGGTGTGAACAAGAATGGCCTTCAGCAGTGAGGGGACTCTCCTTCGCTGAGGGAGGCTGTTGAGCGGACTGGCCTTTTGCCCAGTGGTGTAGGTGAACTCACTTTCTCATCAGGCCTGAGCCCACTGTCTGCCCATATCCTACCCCTCCTTCCCTTTGTATCCCAGTGACTGGCCTCACCATGACAAAGGTGGCACGGCCAAGACCTTGGGCCCAGATTAGACCCTCCCTGTCTGTCTGCACTTAGTTTCAACTAAATATCTCCATCTCCACTGCCACCGTCGTCCTTCAGGGCTTCCAATTGCTCTAGCTGAGTTCATATCGGAAGTCTCCAGCCTGCCCTACCCAAAATAAGTCTGTCCTTCACTCCTGACAGTTTTCCACGCTCCCTGCCTAACTGATATTCCTGACTGCCTCATTCCCTTAACCATTTTCCCCAGCTCCCCTACTCAAGCAGCCGGGTGGGAGAGCGCTCCCTCCAACTTTTGATTGTCCTGCTTCCAGCAAAAACAGCCCTGTCACCCATGTGTACCATGTTTTCCTCAGAAAAGGGAGTGCTTCATTCAGAGATGCTTGTGAATGAACAGCATCCCTCCCAATCGCCAATAAACTCCACGGGTGATATATGCCACTTGGGCTATCTTATCTACAAGTGTGTATACCCTGGGTTCTGGAGTGTATTGATTTCTAGAATCAGACTGTGTAGGTTTGTGTCTTGCTTGTTCTACTTACCAGTTTGTGACTTAGAGCAAGTAACTTAATCTCTTTGTGTTTGTTTTCTCCTCTTTGAAATAGGGTTGATAATTGTACCAAAGAAATAGAATTGTTGTTAGGGTTCAAGGAGTTACAGTATGTGAAGTGCTCAGAATGAAGCTCTAGAACATAAGTCTCAGTGTATTTCAGCTGGTAATATTATAATCATTATTGTTGTGCCATCATCATCATTATAAAGCTTAGTGTGCATAGGAGTTACTTGGGGAGTTTTTTTAAAGTGTATATTCCCACCCACAGATAGCCTGTTTTCAGTAGGCCAGGTGTAAACCTCCAAGTTTAACAGCCAGGTACCCCTCCGCCAATCAAGTTAGTCTAATGCCAGTGTTTGGACAGCCCCACTTTAAAATATATTGCCTACAGGGGTGCCTGGGTGGCTCAAGGTTGGTTAAGCATCTGACTTCAGGTCACGATCTCATGATTTGTGAGTTCGAGCCCCACATTGGGCTCTCTGCTGTCAGCACAGAGCCTGCTTCGGATCCTGTGTCCCCCTCTCTGCCCCTCCGCAGCTCGTTCTCTCTCAAAATACATAAATACACTTAAAAAAAAAATACATTGCCTGCAAAATTAAATTCAGTCTCCTTTCTGCAGCATAAAAAGCTTCTCGTGATCTGGTCCTTTGCCTGACTTTCTCGTTTTGTTTCTTGACCTGAATCCACCATTGCTTTAGCTTTTTGGAAGTTGTAGTTCCCTGAGTGTCCCAGGCTATTTCACTGACCTTCCCTCTGCCTGGGTGCTCCCTCCCACCCCTGGCCACCTGTGAATTAGGAAGCCACCCACTTTCCTGAGGCGGCGAGTATCCTGCACAGGGCACCTCTGTGGGTACTTACTGCACTCTGTAATCTTTTTGTTAGTCTTTTGCCCCAGCCTCAAGGACTAAGGACTGTGTCAAATTTATTGCATACTTTTTTGTATTAAATTTTAATGCTTATTTTTGAGAGAGAGAGAGAGAGAACGAGCTGGGGAGGGGCAGAGAGAGAGAGAGAGGGAGACACAAAATCCGAAGCAGGCTCCAGGCTCTGAGCTGTCAGCACAGAGCTCGACACAGGGCTTGAACTCGGGAACAGTGAGATCATGACCTAGGCCAAAGTCGGATGCTTAACTGAGCCACCCAGGCGCCCCTCTGTGTATACTTTATGTAATGTGAAATTTATCTCAATCAGCCCTTATTTTTGTTAATGCATTTGTGTCCTTTGTGTCTTACACAAATCACAGTATATTGTAGGTATCAGTGAGTATTTATTCAGTGGGAAAATGACTATTTTCTTATACTCTTCCTTCAACTTACAGAAAACAGTTGCTGAGCAGAATTTGGAAGATACCAGACAGCAGCTCTTGGCAGCCAGAAGCAGCCAGGCCAAGGCCATGGACATCCTGGAGACTCGGGTACTAACCTCACTCTTAGTGATTCCCATGTCTGGGTGGTAACCTGGTTGGATGACGTGGTTGTGGGAGAATCCCCTGGGGTCAGAGGTTTTCTTTTCTTTTCTTTTGTAATGTTTATTTTTGATAGAGAGACAGAGCGTGAGCAAGGAGGGGCAGAGAGAGAGGGAGACACAGAATCTGAAGCAGGCTTCAGGCTCTGAGCTGTGAGCACAGAGCCCAACACAGGGTTCAAACCCATGAACCACAAGGTCATGACCCGAGTGGAAGTCAGACGCTCAACTGACTGAGCCACCCAAGCACCCCAAAGGTTTTCTTTTAAAGGGACTGTTTTGGATCTTACTTACACATGGTTGAGTTAGTCATTTTCTTCATTCTTGCCACATTGCCACCGTTGTTCCACACAAAATTGTTCTCGTTTATTCATTCCCTTTTATCCCCAGTCCCTTCCTTCCCACAGGAAACCATTCTAATTTTTGTTGTTGGGTTACCTTAAAATTGGTGGCCTTGTTTTGTGTGCATGTGTGTTAATTTCTGTGAGTGATGCAGTTCCACATTCACTGTTCCTTTCACCCGCTCCATCTTCTGGCTGCGTCCACTGGATTGCGCTTACTACACCACACTGCAGTCATCTGCCAGGTGCTGGACGTCCAGATTGCCACCTTCTTCCTGTCACCACAGAATACATGGCAGCAAACAGCTCTGTCCTTGTCGCCTTGAGGGTAGAGAATGACCTAATGTGACTAAGTAGGACGAGAATGTTCCTACAAGGGCTGCACTTGGCTCTACTCCCCCAGCATGCTGGAAGGGGTCCTATACCTGCTTTGCTGCCTTTTCCAGCCATTTCTTTATGTGTTTATTTTGCCAGTTTAATGGCGTGCGAAATGGTGGAACGGGTAAGGGATCTCTGTGGAGCCTCTTTCTTAAGGGCACTAATCCCGTCCTGAGGGCGGAACCCTCAGGACTTGAGCACCTCACCTCCCAAAGGCATCATCACCTCCTGTCACCATCACATCAGACATTAGATTTTCAGCATGAATTTGGGGGACACAAACGTTCAGACTATCACGAATGCTTAGCCCATTTAAAAAAAAATTTTTTTAATGTTTATTATTTTTGAGAGACACAGAGATAGAATACAAGCTGGGGGAGGGCAGAGAGAGAGGGAGACACAGAATCTGAAGCAGGCTCCAGGCTCTGAGCTGCCAACACAGAGCCCGATGCGGGGCTCAAACTCACGAGCCATGAGATCATGACCTGAGCTGAAGTGGGATGCTCAACCGACTGAGCCACCCAGGCACCTGCTTAGCTCATTTTAAAAATCTTATTTCCTGATAAAAATATTCAGAGGTGTATTTTTCTCAGCACAGCTTTGTTTGCTTTATTGGAATTCATTTCTATTTCTGAATTTCTATTTTTTATTGCAATAAAATACGTGACATAAAATTTACCATTTCAATATAGTTTGTAGTGTACAATTAGTGGCATTAAGCACATTCAGACTATTGTGTATCCACCACCACCATCCGTGTCCAGAACTTTTTCATCGTCTCAAACTGAAATTCTGTCTGCATTGAATACTAACTTCCCATTCTCTCCCACCCCCAGTCCCTGGCAGCCACCATTCTACTTTCTATCCCTATAAATTTGACTACTGTAGAAACCTCATAGTAGTGGAATCTTACGATATTTGTCCTTTTGTGTCTGGCTAATTTCATTTAACATATGGCCTCAAGGTTCATTCATGTTGTAGCATGTGTCTGAATTTCATTCCTTTTTGAGGCCAAATAAGCCAGGGTTTTGTTTTTTTTTTTTTTTTTCTTTTCCAGTTTTTTTATTTTAAGTAAACTCCATGCCATGGAGGCTCAAACTCATGACCCCAAGATCAAGAGTCACATGCCCTCCTGCCTGAGCCAGCCAGGTGCCCTGAGGCCGAATAAGCCTTTTTAAAAAAGGCTTTCATTCTTTTTTATGTCTGTACCACATTTTGTTTATCTATTCATTTGTTGACGGACATTTGGGTTTTTTCCACCTTTTGGCTATTGTGAATAATGAACATTAGTGTGGTGCTGTGAACAAGGTTTTTGTGTGAGCTTTTACTTTGATTTCTGTTGGGTTTCTGTCTAGAATTGGAATTCCCAGGTCATATGATAACTCTGTGCTGAACCTCTTGTGGATCTGAATCTTTCTGGAGCTCTGCCTCTAAATTGGGACCTGAGTAGATCCTTTCTGAATTCAGGAGTTTAAAAAGCTAGGTTTTAGTTCTGGCTCTACCGTTAATAAAATTTGTGATATTGGACAAGTAACGCTATTCTCATCTGTGCAAATAATGCTGTTCTCAGGGAGTTGTTGCAGTTAAATCTTACATGTGAATATGTATAAGGAGCCGTGAGACCTAAAAATATCCTCCACCCATTGGGTACCTACCTCTCCGTGACAAAGCTGCAACCTTCCTTGTGTTTGTTTTCACAATAAGCTTCCTCAAGGTCCAATGTTATTCAGCGATCAAGAAGACTTTATAAGGGAAATTGGCAAAGACAGCTCAAATCAGATAAAAATGGCCCGTTGGAAGATCTGGCTCTGCGGACAGGGTGTCGTCCCATCTGCGGGGCCGGCCTAACGTCCTAGTGCGGTGCTGGGTACACAGTCAGACTCGGTTGACGTCTGTAGAATGAGTGAAAGTTTGTACGGTGAGCAGTCATCCCACTTCCTGGAATCTGTCGTAAGGAAGTGGCTCAAACCAGGTCAAAAACTGTCGAGTGAAGACGTTAACTGTCTCAGACAGGAAAGCGGGAAACAACGTGAGCGCCAGCACAGGAGGCAGTGGGTCAGTAGACTGTGAAACATCCCTTAAGGAAATAATCCAGGTTCTCAAGGCTACACTGAAACACAAAAGGAAACTTGAGTGAAGAGGAAAAATACAAAGTTTGCCTAGAATTATTTTCTTTTAAAAAGTCACGAAAATAGACTGGAGGAAAAGAATGGTAGAATAGTGGTAATGATATTTAAATGGATTTGATTTTTAAAGCCATTTGTTCCCACCCTGTGACTTCTTCTGAATGAAGACGCTCCCTTTCCCCCTCAGGTGCAAGAGCTCGAGCACAGCTTGCAGGCTTCTGAGGAGAAGCTGAAGCACAGTGGTGACGTTGTGGCGGCTCAGGAAGCTCAGATTCGGGAGCTTGTAAGTGGCGGTTGTGGCTGCTGGGCTCTAGGCCCTTGATGCTTGCTTGCCCTTTACGCCTTTGCAGTCACCCCAGACTCACCCCGGTGAGGTGCTAGGACATGACCTCAGATACACTTGTTGAACTGGGTGCGAGCAGGAGGGCAGCTGTGGTAGAGGGAGTCCGGACGCGCTACGTACTGAAGGATCTGAGTTACCCAAGGAGGGAGGGATTGCCATCTGATGGCCGGCCATGGGGCCCGGCCTAGTTCTGGGACTATTAGAGGCGGTAACTCTGCCGGCAGTCAGACCTCAGCTTGCGGCCAGGACTGAGGAGAACTTGGCAAGGGGTTTGGCCAACCATTGCAGCCCCAGGTGGGGTGTTGAGTTAGGAGCTAGAGAAACGAAAGCATTATTTATTGTATGTTGGCCGTGCCAGTCACTGTGCTAAGTATTCTGCACGTGTTGTATTTAGTCCTTGCTATAGACCTAAGAAGTACATCCTATTCTCATTCCCTAGAGGAAGCTGGTTCAGAAAGACTGGGTCACTAACCCAGTGGTCATGGTCTCCCTGCTGGTAAATGGCAGAACCCGCATCTTTCTTCGGTCAGAGCCCTTGTTCATCGTCACTGTACTGTACAGACCGTCCATGATTTATAATGGCTCAACTTAAGGATTTTCAGCTTTATGAGATGAGAAATCAGTACGCACTGAGTAGAAACCATACTTCAAATTGTGAAGTTTGAGCTTCTCCTGGGCTAAATGTGTGCAATATAATATTCTTCCTCGATACCAGACTGTGGTGGGGAGCCGCAGCCCCTGGGCAGACTTTCTGTTTGTCACTTTCAGTGCAGTATTCAGTAAATTACAGGAGATATCCAGCACTTTAATATAAAACAGACTTAGCCCAATTGTAGGCTAATGTAAGTGTACTGAGCATGCATTTATTTTTTTATTTTTTTATTTTATTTTATTTTTTTATTTTATTTTGAAGTAATCCCTACATCCAGCATGGGGCTTGTACTCACAACCCTGAGATCAAGAGTCACGTGCTCCACCAACTGAGCCAGCCAGGTGGCCCTCTTTTTTTTTTTTTTAAGTAGCCTAGACTACTTTATTAATTTTTAAATTTTATTTATTTATCTTCGAAAATGCACATGAGCAGGGGAGGGGCAGAGAAAGAAGGAGACAGAGAATCCAAAGCAGGCTCCGTGCTATCAGTGCAAAGCCCAATGTGGGGCTCAGACTCACAAATCGTGAGATCATGACCAAGCTGAAATCAGTCATTCAACCAACTGAGCCACTCAGGTGCCCGTGGCCTAGCCTACTCTAAATGCTCAGAACTGGGGTACCTGGCTGGCTCAGGCCGCAGAGCATGCAACTCGTGATCTTGGGGTTGTGAGTTCAAGCTCTACGTTGGGTGTGGAGATTACTTAAAAATAAAATCTTTAAAAAGTAAAGTAGGCTAGGCTGAGCTATGATGCTTGTTTTGACTTAATACCTTCAACCTACAGTGAGATTGTCGGGTTGTAACCCCATCGTAAATTGAGGAAGATACATATTGCCTCCCCAAGAAAAGCCTCAGCCATAGAGGGCAGTACCAAGTAGGGTGAAGGAGGGCTGTATCTTAGGACTGACTGGTGCCCTAAGCTGTCCTCCCAGCACCAAGACCAGTCCCAGACTCTAGCTCCTGAATAGGCCAGGGGTGCCCGGCAGGGCTGCAGGTAGAGACCTCAGCAGCGCCCAGGCCAGAGAACAGGAAGGAGAGTTGTTTCCACTGGACACCCATCTTTGGGTCACCAAGGGACAGAACGGATGAGGTCCTCACTGTCACCATGAATACTGTCCTCTGCAGGCTGCCGCAAACAAGGAGAGCAGCCAGGCACAGCAGCAGGTCCTCGCCCTGGAACGGCAGTGCATGGAGCGCGTCCACACACTGGAGGCCCAGCTCGCTGCCCTGGAGAGCGCCCGGGTGGCCGACCAGACCGCCGCAGAGCGGGAGGTGGTACGTGAGGAAAGGAGTGAGCTTTGTGAGCACCGGGTTCACACGTTGCTGGGCCGCTGGGTTGTGGACAGGAAGAAGACCAGCCTCCCTTTCAACAGAGAACCACTTTTTGGAGCAGTTTTTATCTTTCCATTGAGACACCTGCTCATGAGAATGGATGTAAAAAGGCTGCTTTTTATAAAACCCCAAACAGATGGGTTTTCTTTTCTTCTGGGCTGCGCAAGGACTTGTGCTTCCTGACCAATCCTGTCAGCCTCCTCCCCTCTTTCTGCAGTGTTCTTGTTCCTCCCTCATGGCTTCTCCCTCTCTCTGATTCCTCACCGTCAGAGTTAAGTGCCATATTTCTTCTCGTGAGGAGGGTAGCTGAGAATTTTCCATCTCCTCTCCCACCCCTGCAGGGACACAGGAGGTGGGGTGCATTTGTAAAGGTTCCATGTCTGTAGGACTGTGCCCAGGGGAAATAGGGAAACGCCCTTTTCGTTTTATGTATACTTTTCTTAATTTGCAGAGAGAACTGGAGCAAGAAAACGCAGCCCTTAAAGAAAGTAAGAATGAATGTGAACGTTCTTTGCAACACCACCAACTTGAACTAAAGAAGCTCAAGGTATTTATCTAACGGCGTCCATGTGTCACAGCAGTGGCCCATCTTTTATACGTGTATTGGGAGCAGCCCAGTAAAAGTCCTGTACTCAGAGTGGAGAAGGCGTGAACTGGCGTTTGCTCAACAGTCCCTTAGACATTTGTTAGAAATGTCACCTCATTAAGTCCTGTCGTGATCCAGGGTGGGAGGAGGAATTATGCTCACTGTGCAATTAACGTCATTCAGGCTCCACGTATAAGTAATTCGTCTGAGTTCCATAGTTAGTTCCAGGTGGTGCTGGTCTGACTTCATGCATCCAGCCCTTCCTCTGTGTCATCGTCAGCAGCTTCCTGAAAGTCATGCTGTCAAACCACTGGTGTTGTTGATCTTTCCAGCGAGATTAGCAAAACAAGGGCTTAACTTGTCTTAAGGACCCCATCTGTTTATGTCGGAGACCACATGTAGAGATGAGAAACAGTCTGCTGGATTGTTACCCTTTCCCTTCTGAGAACTTGATTCTTTAATCAGATTCTTTAATCAGATTCTTTAATCAGACGTTGCCCCCTTCACTGCCTGGACGTAACTGGATGCAGAGAGTTTCTGCCACTTTCTTACAGGCCTCCAGCCTCCTCTGGCCCCGTTCGTAAGAGCCCTTAGATGATGGATCATTGCAGTACTTGCCCGGCTTGGTCACGACACAAAGATCTTGTGGATCTTTTGGCAGAGACCTTCTCTGAGAACACCCAAAGCTGTGGGTCTGCATTAAGTAAGCTTTCAGTAATAGTCTCTGCTAAGTTAGGTGCTAATGATGTAGTGCTGTATCGTGGGAAACGTGTACTTTGGTGGCAGATATTTTTTCATGCATTCCTTCAGCAAAGAGTGGAGTACCTGTGGGCTCTAGTGTAGGTGCTGGCATGTGGCACTGAGCAAAACAGGCAAAATTTCCCTCCGGTGGCGCTTGTAACTAGATAATGAACAACTGATAAATAGTCGTAAGTGCAGTGCAGAAAGTAAAGCAAGTGTGAAGGACAAAGAGGAGAGAGGAGAGGGCCCTAAGGTGGAGGTTAGGGAGGGCTTCCGTGATATTTGAGCAAAAGCTCTGAGTCATGAGAAGGGGCCAGCAATGTGAATGTTTGGGAAGGAAATATTCCAGAAGAAATAGCAAATAGAGGGGACAAAACAGAAGAGACTCCTAAATATGGAGAACAAACTGAGGGTTACGGGAGGGGTTGTGGGAGGGGGGATGGGCTGAATGGTAAGGGGCACTAAGGAATCTACTTCTGAAATCATTGTTGCACTATATGCTAAGTAATTGGATGTAAACTTTTAAAAATTAAAAATTAAAAAAAAAACAGAAAGAAATAGCAAATAGAAAAGCTCTGAGGCAGGGACACCTGGGTGGCTCAGTCGGTTGGGTGTCCGATTTTGGCTCAGGTCATGATCTCACGGTTCATGGGTTTGAGCCCTGCATCGGGCTCTGTGCTGACAGCTCAGAGCCTGGAGCCTGCTTCAGATTCTGTGTCTCCCTCTCTCTCTGCCCCTCCCCTACTTGCACTCTGTCTCACTCTCTGTCTTTCTGTCTCTCTCAAAAATAAACATTAAAACAAATTAAAAAACAAAAGAAAAACTTTGAGGCAGAAAAAACACTTAGTTCAGAAAACAGCACCAAGGCCAGTGTGGCTGCTGCTCAATGGGCTCAGGGAAAAGAGGAGAGGAGCCAGGCAAGCAGACTTGGGGAGTTTTAAGCAAAGAAGTGATGGGAGAAGTTTTAAAATCATCATTCTGGTTCTTTGTGGAGCATGTTCTGGAAAGGAGGCAAGTACAGAAGCAGGAAGTCCTGTTCAGAGGCTCAGATATTACATTGCTTACCATGTTTAAAGGCATAAAAGACAAAATCACAAATTTCAGCAGAGATTTGGAAACTGTACTAAATGGAAGCAGTTTTAAAAGGGAAACAAATTAGAGTGTGGGAGCTGGAAAGTGTAGAGCTGAGACCCCAATGCAGTAGGCACCCAAAAGGCACAAGGAAACTTTTGAGGGTAATGAGTATTTTCACGGTTGTGACTGTGGTGATGGTTTCACCATAAGCCATCACATTCCACACTTAAAATATGCGCAGCATAGTGTCAGTTATACTTCAGGAAAGTTGTTTTAAAAAATAATATGTTTAACAACAGATGAGCACTCATAAGAGAATTAGTGAGACAGAAGAAAAGGCAGAATGAAATACAGAAAAAACATGAAAGAAGACAGGATGCTGCAAGGTGTTTGATCACCTGTCAGTGGGGGCCCAGAAGGGAATGCAGATGTGAGGTCGAAGCAATTATTGAAGCAACAGTAGCTGAGAATTTTCCAAATAGCTGAAAGCTGTCAGTTCACAGGTACAGGTGTGAGAATTCTTACAAATCCAAATGGGATAAATGTTATTTTTCCTTTTTCCTTAAGTTTATTATTTTTTTTTTCTGTTTTTTTGAGAGAGAGAGAGAGAGAGACAGAATGCAAGCTGGGGAGGGGCAGAGAAAGAAGGAGACACAGGATCTGAAGCAGGCTCCAGGCTCTGAGCTGTCAGCACAGAGCCCGACGCAGGGCTCGAACTCATGAACCTGGGCCCAAGTCGGGTGCTCAACTGACTAAGCCACCCAGGCACCCCTAAGTTTATTTTTTTTTAGTAATCTCTACACCTGATGTAGGGCTCAAATTCATGACCCCCCAAGATCAAGAGTCACATACTTTTCCAACTGAGCCAGGCAGGCTCTCCCAAGATAAGTTTTGAAGTCTGTACCCGGACACAGCATGGTAGTAGAACTATAAAAACCAATAAAACAGAAACGAGGAGTGGAAACCAATTTGACAATAAATTTCATATTAAAAAAAAAAACAAAAAAAAAACAGAAACGAGGAATTAGTCACCAACAGATTTGCCCTAAAGGAAGTGCTAGAGAGCATCATTCAGGTGGAGGAAGATTCTAGATAGGAGGACAGAAGATATAAGGCAGTAAGAAAGAATAAAGGTACACAAAAAGAACCAGAAGATCTGTCCTACGGTCCAGTCACGGTCCAGTCAGGATAAAGGAACCAGACCCATTTATTGAAGTGAGAATTCTTTTTTTTTTTTTTTTTAACGTTTTATTTATTTTTGAGACAGAGAGAGACAGAGCATGAACGGGGGAGGGGCAGAGAGAGAGGGAGACACAGAATCGGAAGCAGGCTCCAGGCTCCGAGCCGTCAGCCCAGAGCCCGACGCGGGGCTCGAACTCACGGATCGTGAGATCGTGACCTGAGCTGAAGTCGGACGCTTAACCGACTGAGCCACCCAGGCGCCCCTGAAGTGAGAATTCTTGACTCATGTAAAGTTTTTAGTCCAGCACTGAAACAGGCAAAAGATAGTGTGAAGGTAGCCACTGCAGAAACAGCTACAACTAAGGGAACAAAGCAAAGAAGGTTGAATTATTAAACTTAGGAATTAAGACAAAGGGCCCCACAGGTCTGGCACTTGGGCCTCTGAGCAGGGGACGCTGTTCAGCGGGCGCTGGTGTGCTGGGGAACAGGGCAGCCAGTGAAATCAGCCCCGGGGGCTGGGGAACCTGCAGAGCCGATACAGATGCGGCTGCGGGAAGAAATTGCCTTCTTGCCACCGCCAGGGCAGTGCAGACTGCTCGCAGAAGCGGACAGGAAGGAGCAAGGCTTTTGCTGTGTTCTCCTGCTTTCCAGTCTGCCTCGAGCTCCTCCTGTTGGCAGAGGTTCGCATGGAACCAGCTGGACGAGCAGAAATGTCATTTGCAGAGCCTCAGACTAGATGTAGCATCGTCGCAAAGCAGAGGATAAAAGGGTCAGTGGGGCCGATAGGCGGGAATAAAAACTGGCGCACACAGGCTGTTTAGAAGTGTGGTTAATTTTCAAATGTTTGCGGAATGTTCTCGATCTTGGATTTCTAGTTTAATACTATTATGATCAGATCATACACTAAATGATTTCAGCCCTTTGATGTTTACTGAGGTTTGTTTTATGGCCCAGCCTGTCATACAGAGTCTATTTTGGTAAATGTTTCAGTGCCTGCTGCTGTGAGGGGAAAGCATTCTGTAAATGCTAATTAGATCAAGTTGGGTGATAGTGTTGTCCAAATCTTTTATGTTTTCTGATGTTTCTTTTTTGTCTTCTTGTTCCATCAGTTAGTAAGAGTGATGTGTTAAATCTTCAACTGTGATCACAGATTTGTCTCTCTCTTTAATCCTGCTGGTTGTCAGTCTTTGCCTCAAGTGTTTTGAAGCACTATTTTTAGGTGCATACCTATTTAGACTGCTGTCAGGGAATATACTCCCAGGTGCAGGGAGCTGCCACATGTGGGTAGCCTGGTGGCTCCTGCAGCCAACCCAGACTGTGCCGGGCAACCTTGAATCCCACAGTCCTGGATTGCATGCAGCTCTGGCGGTAGCACAGACTTCAGAGCCACATAGACCCCGTCCTGTGTGCCAGCCTAGCCCCTAACCGGCTGACTCTTGAGGGAGTCTAGTTTCCCTTTTTTCAAAACTGAAGATAATAACCCTTGACCTCGAGAGGATTGCCCCGAGGCTCGAGCGTGACCGTGGGTAAAAAGTATCCCATGCAGTTCCTGGCATGGAGGTGCTTTGAGTCTCTGGTTCCTGTCCTGACCTGCTTTCCTGCCTCGCGCTCTGTCTGCTGGCCGTCCTCTTAGACACCAGCAGTCCAAGCTCTTCTAAACCTCCCCGGAAAAGCCTTCTGCCACCTGCCGCCTGGACTCGCAGGGCCACGTTTCCGTAGCTGCTTCTCCTGTATCAACACTGCCTCCCCCGCTGAGGGGTATTGTCTGGCGCAGCGCGGGCTCCTGCCTTTTGAATTCAGACGCTAGGTTTCCTCGTCTCTACTAGAGATGGACTCAAAGAAAGGTCAATTCTGACAACTCCACAGTAGGAGCCAGAATTCCCCTGGCCAGGAGGCCGGCGTCTCCTTCCATCAACTCACTTGTACCCACACAAATTGAAAGGTGTCATAGGGGAGTTGAGTAGCTCCCAGAACCAGAAAGACTTGTCCGACTGGAACTTGGGGGTGGGGGGGGCGCCTCAGGTCTCTTTCCTTCCTGCATCATGCTGTTTCTTGCCCTGTCAGTTACCCAGACTCTTGGCCTTGCTTTTCCCCACGATGCAGATGACGGCCTTCAAATCGGGTGGTCATCACAGCAGCAGCTCCCAGCTGGTGACATGCCAGCTTAGGAAAGAGGGCTTCTCCTTGGCTTATCAAAAAGGCTTCTGATGTAAAAAGGGATTCTGATTGGTCCATCTTAGGTGACAGAGCCACCCCTTGAACAAATAATTTTGGCCAGGGGGCTGCAGGACTTCAGTTGGCCAGGCCTGAGTCCCATGCTTCTCCTTGTAGCCGCAACATGGGCAGCCCTACCAGAACTGCAGGGTAGAAGTGGGGAATAGCAGTGATGAGGCTCTTAGCCCCCAAAACGGTGTGATCTGGGGTAGACACAAACCACAGATGTCCCTGACCAGAATGTAGGCACCTGAGAAGTCTAGGGGTTGATCGGTGAGCACGGCATTCGTCTCCGGGAAGAGGACCGATGTGTCTGTCTGTCAGGAGGTGGTTCCTGTGCTGTGGGGCAGGCCAGGGAGGCAGCCCGGCTCCATGTAGAAAATTTTCTGGGTGGTACAGTCTAACATCCAGAGGCTTGGCTCTAAGCTCAGACGCTGGCTTCAGACCTGGCAATGCCACTTACTAGCTGTGGGACCAGAGCCTTTTTCTCTTATAAAATGGATAATTTTGATGAGTCTGTGGCATTTTGCCCTGCCCTATTTAATTCAGTAATTGCTGATTATTTTTCCCATAATTGGGTTGTTCCGGTCCACTAGTCCATTCACATGGCCTGAGAATCTTCCTTCCCATTCTGTGTTGATTTCATCAGACCAGCTCTTCTCTTGGAGTTCTGGGTCCCCTAACCGTGGCCCGAGGACTGGCTGGTGTGCCCATGGGATCCCCGAGCCTCGGCGGTTTGCCCTTGTGCGGAGAGGTCGGTGGGTTGTACACCAGGACAGCTCTCAGAGGCACACAGACGGCACCGCAGCGAGAGGGCAGTCCAGGGCCCTCGGGCAGCAGGAAGAAAATCTGTAGGACGGAGGATGGCATTCCCCCAGTGGGCGGCACATAACGTGCAGTGAAACACCCGTGAGAGGCGTTTGGGGGCTCAGTGTCCCATTTTCTGGATTGTAGGAAGAGTGGAGCCAAAGAGAAATTGTGAGTGTCGCAATGGCTCAAGCCCTGGAGGAGGTGCGGAAGCAGAGGGAAGAGTTCCAGCAACAGGTAGGCCCCATTTGACCCTGAGGCACGGGCCAAAGGGTGGTATGTTCCAGCCTCGGGCAGGACCAGCCTGCCTCCCTGTGTGTCCTCCTCCAGGGGGTGGACACAGGTGTCACGAATGCCAGGAACTGTGTGACTGATGACCCTGAGGTCTCTAGGAAGGTGGGAGAAAAATGTCATAAAGAAATCCTCACCCCACGGGATGGCCTTTGTGGATGTTTGATGGCCAGTTACTGTTGTAAGCCTTACCTGGGGAAAAGCCCGCATCCAGGTGCCTCCTGGGCTCTGACTCTGTGAGGGGCATCACTGCCCACAGGCCCCGGAGGACGCAGTACAGCTGAGCCCTCAGCGAGAAGGGTGGGCAAAGCTTCCTTTCAAGACAGACTCAGTATCGGGCCCCAGACCTTGTAGGGAATGGACTCTAGGCCTTCGGTGAGTCCTTAACATAAATTCCAGTCTCAGTTGCATCTGCAAAGACTTTAGGATAATTACACCTTTCAGATCATAATGAGGTCATGTGTATCAAATGCTAGGCATGTCACAGGTACTCAGGACACGGAAGTCATGGTTATGACAGCTTGGGGAAGGCTGGGCAGAACAACCACATCTATGGTAGGCCCGCTAGTGGTAGGCTGGGGGGTGGGGGGCGGGCGGCCTGTGCAGGGCCCTGGCCCCAGAATTGTGCTATGTCCATAGGAGTAGAGGGTAGCCTGCCTAGGGTATGTTCGAGGCTATAGACTTCCGGGAGGGATTCCTGGGGGACCCCGGGTAGCGGAAAAGTGGAGATTTCTTTTGGGGGAGATGCGGTTACTGCTGCCGGCCTTCTCTTATGTTGGCTTTTCTGTCCAGGCTGCTAACCTCACAGCTGTAGTAGATGAGAAGGAGCAGAGTCTGCAGGAAAAAGCTGAAGTGATTCTCCAGAAAGAGCAGGAAATTTTCCAACTGAAGAAAGGTGAGGAGTCCGCCCCTGCTGAGCCCTCTCACCTGCTCCCACCCAGTACCCCTGCCCTGAAGTGGCCCGGTCCTGAAGCAGCAGGAGTCACTGGTGCTCCCCTCTGCCCGGCCTAGGTCACGACTCTGCCCTGTTGCAAATGCACCAGCTTCAGAGCGAGCTGGAAGCCCTGCAGAGCCTTAGGGCGGAGGAGTCCGAGGCTGCCGCGGGGTTCGACGTGCTGAGACTGGCCGTCCCGGAGCAGGGGTTGACACGCTCAGTTCCCGAGCCTCACGTAAGTCCCCATCTGAGCCGCGGGCCGGTGTGACGGCAGCAGGACGGGGCTGCCTGCCGTAGTTTGCCAGTAGGAGGCGGTGGGAAGACGGGGAGGAGAGCTGGCGCTCACTAGCTGCGGGATGTTGGGCAGGTCACCTCCCTTTCTTTAAAGTAGGGGTGCCCACCTGACTAGGAGCTCGTGGGTATTGAGGAGCCCGTCGGATGTGGCGCCACGTGTCCGTGTTCAGTAGAGCCCTTTCCTTCCAAGCACGCTCACTGCACGGAAAGCTGCCTGTCCCCCTGGAAGGCGCTGGACAGGATCTCTACAGCCCAGGTTTGGTTCCTGGCCAGCTAGCTGCCTGTTCCGGCACATCAGCCCGCACCTTTGGAACCAGTCTGGCCCCCTTTCCCCATGGACCTGTGGCTTAGCTTGACCATTACCTTGTCCATCCTATAGGCGGCCTCGAGGGCCACACAGGACCCCGCGTACCAGCTTCCGGCTGCAGAGGGAATCCCAAATGGTGAGGTGGGGGCTGTGGACCTAGGGCAGCTGCAGAAGGAAAAACAGGACTTGGAGCAGCAACTCGTGGAGAAAAACAAGGTGAGGGTGCACTTTACCTCAGCTGTTGATCTCCCCGCCCTCTCCCTGTTCTGGCCCTAAAACCGTTCAGTCCCTTCTCTGAGAGTTTGGCTGATGCCCCCGGGCCCCTCTTGGGAGAGATCTTCCCTCTTCGCCAGAAGGGCTCCTTCCTGGACTTCCACCTGTGCAGTCTTCCTTTCACACCTCCCCCACGCTTGAGATAATGTCCAGAGTATTTGCGCTCAGGCAGTAGTGAGGCCAGATGTCACAGGTGCTACTGTCACCAGCTGGGTCATATTGGACCCATCACCTTACCTCTCACTTCCTTTCTATGGCTGTGAAATGACCCAGTGATGCCTGTCTTCTAACGGTTTTACCGGCAGGGGAGGGGCATTGGGGTATGAAATGAAAGTTTGTTAGCTGTCCTGTGAAATTTCTCATATTTGGTAGAGGCTTAATAAATGTCCCGATTCCACCCCACTCCTCAGGCCCCTGTACCTGCAAGTGCAGGGTCTCCCTTGATCCTGGTTTCCAAGTGCGCTGGGAAGTTAAGGGTGCTGGCTGGTCGCTGCTCTGGCCTCCAAAGTGTGATTGTGGGTGTGTATTTTTTTAGATCTATAACAGAAGGAAAAAATGCTCATTCTCGCTTGCACATGTGCATTTAATCTTACTGTAAAATGTAAACTACAGAAAAGCGCACAAACTCCGTGTGCCCAGGACCCAGCCCTCAGACCTCCTCTCTAAGTGGCATTCACTCCCTCAGAGTCCTGCCTCTACTGCCCACTTTGGGCGCCCGCATCCTTATCTCAAGGCCAGACGGCTCCCTGGAGCTCTAGATTGTCTCTGTCTCCGTGGCAGTGTCTAAAAGGCATCTGCGTAAACCGTCCAAAACCCAACTTCACATTCACCATGCTGCCTAATGGGGGCTGCTCTTGTCTCAGTAAACGTAAAAAGTAAAAATCTTAGTATCCTTCTCAGCGCCCTTGTTTCTTACACAAGCAACATCCAAACCATTAACAAATCCTTCTGGCTCTCCCTTCAAACTATACCCCAAATGGGCTGCATCTCATCCCCACCACTGCTGCCACCGTAGGTAGGGTTACCATTTCTTCCCTGCAGGCTGGTGTTGGGCTTCTAATGGTTTCCCTGTCACCCCCTGTGTACCAGCCCTCTGATGACTTCCCCTGTCTCTGTAAATATAAGCCACATCCTTGCAGTGACCCACAAAGCCCTGTGTGGTTTGGCCCCTTAGTACCCTTTGTACTGCACCCCCTCTTAGCCACATTGGCCTTGCCTTTCTGTGACTGTCAAGCACCCTCCCGCCGCAGGACCTTTGTACTTGCTGAGCCTTCTGTCTGGAATATCCTTCCTGTAATCCCCTCACTTCCTTTGTGATGCCATTTTGTTAAGGAGGGCCCCCCTCCCCCCCCACCCCCCCCTCCCCACTATGCTTGGCAGCCCTCACCATCACCACCAGAACTTCCTGTCCCCTTACCAGGCCTTGTAATACCTTCTTATGTAATGTACGGTCACTGACATTTTCTCCTCCTGAGAGCAGATATTTTTCATTTTTTTCTTTCTTTTTTTTTTTAAATGTTTATTTGTTGGGGTGCCTGGGTGGCTCAGTCGGTTGAGCATCCGACTTTGGCTCAGGTCACAATTTCACGACTCATGAGTTTGGGCCTCATGTCAGGCTCTGTGCTGACAGCTCAGAGCTTGGAGCCCCCTTGGATTCTGTTTCCACCTCTCTCTGCCCCTCCCCCGCTCATGCTCTGTCTCAAATATAAGTAAACATTTAAAAAAATTAAACTTAATGTTTATTTACTTTGAGAGAAAGCAAGAGACAAAGAGAACAAGCACACGGGGGAGGAGTAGAGAGAGAGGGGGAGAGAGAATCCAAGCGGGCTCTGTGCTCATTGCGGAGTCTGACGTGGGACTCGATCTCACAACCGTGAGATCATGACCTGAGCAGAGATTAAGAGTTGGATGCTTAACCACCTGAACCACCCACGTGCCCCTGAGCATTTCTTCTTTTGCTTCTTGCTTTTCCCCAGCCTCTAGGACAGCGTCTGCCTGTAGTAGGGATTTAATCAGTATTTGTTAGATGAGTTCATCAGTGAACCAAAATCCTAGAAAATCAGGTAAAATTTAAAATACATAAAATCGCAAATGTACTTTTGGGTGAGTGCCAGTGGTCAGTCAAGAGAATACAGATTGAAACAACACATTATCATTTATAAAATGGGATGTGTTGGAGGCCATTTAATGTGCTTGACGGGAGCTGGGTCTGTGGCAGAGCCATCTCAGTCCTGCCGAGAGACTGGACACACGTTGGAGAAAGGGAAGCTGCTGTTACTGCCGTGTTCAAAAATGGAGGCTCAGTGCCGCCCTAAGGCATGGGGCATCCCCTCGAGTTACTGTCACATTAGAAGTTAAAATTAAGGGGGCACCTAGTTGGCTCAGTAGGTGGTGCACACGACTCTTGATCTCAGGGTCATGAGTTCAAGCCCCACGTTGGGCATAGAGCCTACTTAAAAAAAAAGAAGTTAGGGAAACCGTGGAAAGCTATGAAAACTGTGATAAATGAAAAACACACACTATTCACAATTCCAGCTACTCGGTGCAAGATCAGTGACTCAGACCTGAAGGTCACGGGAAAGACTAAGTTTGTGAGACTTTGGAGAAATGTTTAATGTTCTTTCCTGTATTGCTGATTATACAGTAAATTTTCTCATTGGGAAAACAGAGGTTGGCCTTTTTAGTGATTAACGGAGTGTGTAATAAATTACACTTAAAGCTCAATACTAATTAAACTCACTAAAAATAAAATAAAATAGAGAAGTACAGAAAAACCATGACCGTTTACACTGTTCCAAATAAGCATTGAAAATGGTATTTCCGGAGCAGTGGTGAGGGATCATAGCACGTAAATCTCATTCTGAAGGACAAGTCTCCTGTGCAGAGGTGTTTCCAGACGCAGGCACCTGAAGCAGTCCTGAGGGCTGAGCCCGTGGGGAGGCCGGGGCAGCCCTGGGGCACGAGCGCTCCACAGAGGGTATGTGACGGCTTCAGTGGCCCTTGTGGGGCCCGGAGAGCATGTGCGTGCAGAGCAGCGAGAAGGAGGGAAGAGGGCCCCGGGCGGGAGGCACACAGGTGTGACAACACGAACCCCTCAGGAAACGGGACAGTGTCTTATAACAGGTGTATAGGGTCCCAAGGGGGTGGGTGGCTGTTCTGTTGTTCTTGGCACCTTAAAGATGGTGGAATGTACATGTAACAGATGGCTTTTTGCGGGGGGCGGGGTTTGTCTCAGACCATAAAGCAGATGCAGCAGAGGATGCTGGAACTCAAAAAGACTCTCCAGAAGGAACTGGTAAGTTCCCCTCTTCTCCCCACTACCTGTGCCCTTCCTGGCTCTGGCCCTCCCGGGTTCCCTCGCCGCTTGACAATGCTCTCCCCGCACCGGTTGATTGCGAGGTCTCTGGGAAGCCAGATGTTGGCTGGTGGGATGGTAGCCCTGCCAGCTCGAACCTGTCTCTGAAAAGTAACTGTGTGACTCGGGGCACGTGCGGTTCTTCTCCAAGCCCGTCTGTGGGCTGAGAAGTCAGCGACCTGTGCGCCGCAGGTGAGCAGCAGAGCGCCGGGCCCAGACAGGAGAGCGGCACCTCTGCCCAGTTTGGGGTGCTCGCTGCCCCACAGACATCCTGACACCGGGACGGGGATCGTCCGAACTTTCCCAGACAACCCCCTCCTTCCTCTCAGGCCGCCCCGTCTGCCGGTGGGGGGGAGGGGGGTTGCTGAGCCTTCTTCAGGCACTTCCTTCCCAGCGGGGGCCCTTTCACCCTACTGTGGTGCAGGTGAGGCCAAGGAACAGCGGGTGAGCGCAGCGCAAGCCGGGTGACTCTCCCGGGTGATTTTCAGACCTGTCTTGAGGGGTTTGGCACAGCATCTTTCCATTGGGTTTTTAGAAAATCAGACCCGACAGTGAGCTCTTTGAGGTCCGAGAGAAGCCTGGCCCCGAGATGCCCAACATGGCTCCTTCCGTCACGAATAATGCTGACCTGACTGATGCCCGCGAGATCAACTTTGAGTACCTTAAGCACGTGGTTTTAAAATTCATGTCCTGTCGAGAGTCTGAGGTAAAGGGTTTCTGAGTTGCCTTTTGGGTCCGGAGCGTCTGGTTCCTTTGTCCAAGCCTCGTGTGGCTTCCCACCAAGTACATTGCTTTCTTCCTCTCCTACGTTCCCATTTGGCCACCAGTGTGGACACGTAACGGTTATTTCTCCAGCTGGCACTGACCTGCTGACGGTGCAGCCGGCAGGTGGGGGCCAAGAAGGGAGTCCGCTCCGGGGAGGCCGCGCGGGTTGGAGGCTGAGGCTGCAGTCCGGGAACGGTCTGCCCCGCACTCCCGCATCCTGCTGAAGGGCAGGGTGGCCGCCGTGGATGTCCTGGGGATCTTGCCGGTTCCCAGAGGAAAAGATGGAGGGGAGAAAAGTCTGTCGTTGTCGTCAGACCCGAGGAAGCCCAACGTCCCCCTCCACGTGGTCCTTGCTAACCCGTGGGGAGCACACACCGGGAAGAGACCCAGGGAGTGCTCCAGCTAAGCCCCCTGATCCTCCCCCACCGTCCACCACCCCAGGGCCCGTGGCAGCAAAACTCAACTTTGTTTCAGGCTTTTCACCTTATAAAAGCTGTGTCAGTGTTGCTGAACTTCTCACAAGAGGAAGAGAACATGCTCAAAGAAACCCTGGAGTATAAGGTAGGGTTCCCTGGCCTGCTGTCTGGTTCTTAGGAACTAGCTAGTAATCCCAGCACTGGCGGGCGAGCCCATCCACAGCTGCATCGTCTGCCAAGAAAGTGCTACTGGATAGTGGACTCCTGTTGGGCCGTATTTACTGAGGACGTGCCTTGTGCACACGCGTCTGCGCGGTGCCCACCGACAGGCCTTATGTGTCCACCGCACTTTCACTGATGTCATTAACGTCAACAGCCCCAGGTCTGGCCCAACGTCCAGATTTTTTTTTAAATAAAATATTCAGGGGCGCCTGGGTGGCACAGTCGGTTAAGTGTCCGACTCTTGATCTTGGCTCAGGTCATGACCTCACAGTTCGTGAGTTCAAGCCCCACATCAGGCTCTGCACTGACAGCGTGGAGCCTGCTTGGAATTCCGTCTCTCCTTCTCTCTGCCCCTCCTTCACTGCGCACACTCGCTCGCATGTTCGCTCGCTCTCTCAAAGAAAAAGAGAGAGAAAGAGGAAGAAAGAAGGGAGGAAGGGAGGAAGGGAGGGAGGGAGGAAGAAAAAGAGAAGAAAGAAACCTGGGTGGCTCAGTTGGTTGAGTGTCCAACTTCGGCTCGGGTCATGGTCTCACGGTTTGTGGGTTTGAGCACCATGTCGGGCTCTGTGCTGAAAGCTCAGAGCCTGGAGCCTGCTTCGGAGTGTCTCCCTCTCTCTGCCCCCCACCCCTGCTCTTTCTCTGTCTCTCTCAAAAAACAAATAATAAACACGAAAAAAGTTTAAAAACTAAAAAATAAAATATTCAGAATTTATAGAAGGAAAAAATATTTTCTGGAAGAATTAGGTACAATTCCACTACCTTGTTCTTGTCAACTCTGTTTCCTCCTGCGTCCCTCCCATACTTAGAATGGGCTCTGGGCCCCGTAGACGGGTTGCCACGTCCAGCATCTTCGCTGGGTGCTTGCGGGACAGGGAGGGGGCGCTTTCAGCTTCCTCTGCACCTAGTCCCGATGCTCAGAAGCCCTCTCTGCTTCCAACGCAGATGTCGTGGTTTGGGTCCAAGCCAGCTCCCAAGGGCAGCATCCGGCCGTCCATCTCCAACCCTCGGATCCCGTGGTCCTAGGTGGAAATCCGGCAGATGGATCTCCATGCGATGACACTTTTTCTGTGAAAAGAACACTGACACACCAGTCTGGGTGGGTTTTTAATCACTGTAACCGCAGTATTTTGTACAAGCGTCAGAGCATTGTTTACAAGACTTAAGGCCCCCTTCCCGACAGACTGATCTGAAGCTCAGGAGGTGGCGGATCCTGTGTCATTGTGCTCACCAAACGGGAGGGTCCTGGCACTACCCACGTTTCCACAGGGCTGCTAAACTCCCAGCTCTGGCCAGCACCCGTCTGCACCTGAACCCTCTAACTGTTCACGTCAGCACTTGAAGCTGAAGCCGGCGGCATCGGGCAGAGAGGAGGCACCCGGCCCACCACGGAGTGCTGACGCTGGACGGAAAGACAGCCCTTTGAAATGGTGCCCGGCAGGCCAGACCCACCTGCTTCTGCCACAGCCAGCCAGCTCGTTGGGGGTGGCTTTTAAGAATTCCCCTTCCCCGTCAGCATGTTTGGGTTCAGATGAGTTAGACGAGGCTTTTTAACCCTTCCTCTCAAGAAAACATTATCTCACCCTGTTTGTCAGACCACCCAGAACTTCAGATGTGTACATCTTTAAGGTACTCTGGGGCCAGTGTGGATTAATGAATATGCAACTTTCTGACAGTATCT
Organism: Neofelis nebulosa; assembly: GCF_028018385.1. NCBI lineage: Eukaryota > Metazoa > Chordata > Mammalia > Carnivora > Felidae > Neofelis > Neofelis nebulosa. The sequence goes on from NC_080793.1 coordinate 10,873,639, forward strand.
CATTTTCCTGAAGAAAACTAGCAGATATATTTAAAAAAAAAAAAAAAAGATCCTTAGCACCAAATACACTCAATTGCCTTTTTAATGAATGTACTTGTCTTGGATAGGTTGCTGGTAAACCATTTTAAACTATTTTTTATAGCTAAGATTCTTCGCTATTATAAACATGTCTCTGTATTATAAAATCCATTTAACTGGTGTTCTTAAAGGCAAATCAGAGCATCAAGAGGAAATTATTTCTAAAATTGGGATTCCTTTCCCTTTTTTAATTTCACCGCAGCATTCTGTGGTCTCTGCTTCCCTCTGAAGCAGTGGTGGTATTTCATTTGCTTTGCTCTTAATTCCGTGTTGTAAGACGGAGCAAATGCTAATCACACGTTCGCTACGGTTAAGGACAGCCTGGACAGTCTGCTCCGCTCGGAGGAAGCAACAGCTGCCCCCCGCCCCCCGCCCCCCTCCCGGTTCTTGACCAAAACATGGGAAGCGGTCTGCCTTGTACGTGCAGCTACCGTCTCTCTCCCTAACGCTGCCCCTGTATACTTAGGATGACACTACACCCATATATGGCATCCAGACGGCCCCAGACGGCTACAGGACTTGATGGCGTGCAGATGGCTCGGGTAGGGACCTTTAAAAACTCTCATTATTATTAAGGAAAGGGGAATATGCTTGCCCTGGATAGTCCACAGCATGGAATCTAAAGGGAAACTGTTGATTTCGTTTGACAAAAGTTTTACCGGCTAAATAAAATAAGTTAATAACTGGAGCTCCTAAAATCTATTGTCAGTTATCCAATGATGTTTCTCAAAAATGCTTAGGGTTATAATCTATAAAATCTGTCTCACGGCGAAACACGGATTTGCGGAGTTAACCTAGTACATTTCCACAGACCTGGACCAAGCAAGGGCAGCGTCACCCTCATCCCAGCCAGGCTGTCTGCCACCCAGTGGCCCATTCTCCAGTTACCTACCTCCTCCCGTGGCTCCTCCCCGCAGATGGCTTTCCCTCGTGGAGAATATCTTTTCCACTTACCTGGTGGGGACACACAATAGGAATGCCTTCCGTTCTGTAATTTGGAGAACAGGTACCTTTTCTTAGCTTTTCCAGGAGACTCCCCAAGATTGGGCGATCCAGGGCTCACCAGACGGCTACCACACGGCGGCGGGAGCCCCGTCCCACTCTGCCGTGGCCTCTCCAGCCCTTGAGCTGGTCTCACCCTGCCCCAGCCACGTCCCCGGCAGCTTTAGGTGTAGTCGTGGGACCCATCACTCGGCCTATACTTGCCTCGGGAGGACTCATTCTGACCAGGCTTTCCTCCTGCATGTTGAATTTCCTTCAGCTTTAAGAGGAAGAGTGGAGTAAATATTCTAAGTGATTTAATGCACTTTCACTTGTATAAAAAGTTCTGTGATAGACAGTATGTATAGCCCTTTATATGAGCATTGGATTTGGATTTCTCTCCGGTTGTAAATAGGAACTGTATTATCTAAGACTGCTGTAGAAAATTCATTTGTGGTGTCACTTTTTGATTAAAGCTCTTTAATCCAGATGCAACTACAGTGGGTTTTACTTGATAGTCTAATGAAATTTAGTACATTGTGTCTCATATTTAATACTTCAAGGCGAACTTCAGAGACTACAGTACAGAGCTTCCAGGTGGGAGCACAGAGATGTGGGGAGAATGGCACGCTCAGAGAGCATGGAAGCTCCATGCCCTTTCCCAAGTTCCCTATGCATCTCTTCCATCTGGCTGTTTCTGAGGATATCCTTTTATGCTAAACCAGTAACCTAGTAAGTAAAAAAGGGAAGGGGACTGCGGGGGTGGGGTGATGGCTGTAGAGCCTTTCTTTCAGAATCTCCCCAGATTAGGTTTAAGTATGTGTAATGAAACCTGCAGCCTAGTCCTACCTCCCAGAACAGTGGAGCTTCTGCAGAGGAATTGAAAGGATTGTGTCACTTTGGTCAATGTCTATCGACAAGGCCCACAGGACCAGGAAGAGCTTCAGAAATCTCAATGGGGTCCTTTAATAGAATGCAGACTGCAGTTACACGTGCTAAAAAGGCCAGAAAGAAGGCCAGAAAGACCTCTTCGCTCTTCAAAGAAGCTGGCTGTTAGTGGTTATAGGGAACAAAATGTTCCTTTTGTATAGACTGATTGCTACCTGTTTCTGGCTTTTAATCCTTTAAAAGAACTTGTTTAATGGGGCGCCTGGGTGGCTCAGTTAGGCATCTGACTTCAGCTCAGGTCATGATCTCACAGTTTGTGAGCTGAAGCCCCACATCTGGCTCTCTGCTGTCAGCACAGAGCCCACTTCAGATCCTGTCTCCTTCTCTCTTTGTCCCTCCACTGCTCGCTCGCTCGCTCTCTCAAAACAAAACAAAAAGGATAAAAGCAAAAAAACTTGTTTAAGAGTGTTCCTGCCACAAGCCCAAGTCAGAGTCAGGAGATGGTGACCGGGCCTTTCTGGGGCGCGCTCCCAAAAGATTCCAAGTGCAGTCACACAAACTAAAGACTTTGGAAGCCTAGACCAATTATTGAATGTTCGGCACTTTATTAAATTAAATAAGCTCCAAAATTACATACAAATCAAAAGGAGTAAAACCAATAAATAGTTATTCGGCAAAATCTCTCTCCATAGCAGCCAGCAGTGCCGACCCAGGCCTGAGGTCCTGCTGTGGCAAGAGGGCTGGACCGCCATGCTCACTCCCTGGGGACAGCGCCCCAGGGACACGCCCACCCCTCCACATCAGTTCTCATTCGTTTCCGTCCCATTCATTACTCATTTTACATACATGAAACACACCGCAAAGTACATACTAATAAGCCAAGAGCTTTATTGATGCAGCAGGCACTTTACAATGAACCCAAGAGAGCCCGTCTTCTCTGGGAAGACGGGATGTCTGTACAAACCCTTGAAGTTTTTACTACTTCAAAAAAACAAGCTCTCCCTTTTACCACAGCCCTTGGATCTGTACCTGCCCAAGTCGTCCCTTCCCCATTTTAAAGAGGCAGAGCACACAGGTACACCTGACCAACGCTGGCCAGCCACTCCAGGAGACAGTTACAATGTCAGTTCTGTGTTACTTGTGGACAAAGGCATAGACTATCAGATCCTGCAAAGGATTTAGGAAACAGACGATTTCTCCCTCCACCTTGAAAATAAAATACACTTCAGCTGATGCATGTCCTGAAATAGTTTAGCTGGGAGTTCCTAGGAAGATGGTCCATTGTCAATCCCTTCTTCATCAGCCTGTGCATCCAAAATTCTTCTCAAGGTAACATGAGTCCTTTTTTTTTTTTTTTTTTTTAAACAGTCTTTCTTGCTGTAAGAACTCTTATAATGGAGCCTAGTCCTCCTACTGCTAATGCCTGTGGGGGCAGGAAAAGGAAAGGAGTGAAATGAGACATGGCTGGCCACGTGGGAGCCTGGCTTGCCAGGGAAGAAGGGACCAAGCACATTCCCAGACCTAGGTCCCACCGCGTCACAGACCCTCTCGAAAAAGGGTTCCTGCAACAGCACAGTTAAGGAGGTGACGAGAGAGCCCCCATTCTAGGCGTGGAGCCCTGTCCTGGAGCCAGGGGTCCCGAAGAGCTGCTAGCTCGAGACAGCAGAGCTGGGCTTGAGAACACTGTTACCAAGCACATACACAGCACAGCCCCCCAAGTTTCCCTTTTTGACAAGCTGTTTCCGGCCTGCCGGTACTGCCCTAGACACTTAAATAGACACGAGCTCATTATAGCTGCCTCCCTGAGGCCTCCTTAGAAATGCCAGCAGGGCTCGGCACCAAGTTGCCTTAAAGGGACCAAAGGGCCTGGCCTCCCCACCACACAGAGGGCTTGCTCAGCTCCCGAGTACCAGAGCTACCCCCACCAAGCCCAGGAGTTCACCTCCCGACGGAGCAGGCACAGCACACCCCACAGCAGGACCAAAGGCCACCACTGCGGCACAGCACAGCACCAAGGCTGCCCAAGTGGCTGACCCCTCAAAACCTTTATGGAGAGTTTTAGATACCGTGTTGGGAATAGCCTGGTCTCCTATACTGATAAGCGAGCTTCCTGTAGTTCTACAGGGCAGGGGGACATTGGTGCATAGGCAGGACACGGGCTAGATGAAACGGCTTGCTCTTCTAACGACCTGAACAAAGGACAGGCACAGCTTTTTATGCTTCAGGTGGATGCAGGCCCCGTTAAGTAAACATTCAGGTTTCTGCCACTGCCTTCTCTGGCCTAGTGAAGCTGCAGCACAGCAGGAAGCCCCTAGAGTTAGCGAGGGGCTCAGCCTGCATCCTTAAGAGCCCCCCAACCGCCACCTCCACCAATGCAAAGCAGCTGCCTCCACTAAAGTCTTATGAAGCCCCGGCTTCAAGCCTGCCTCCCTCCCACCTGGGACTCCCTGTCCCTCTTCCCATGCCAAGTCACCTGTCCCCACGACATGCCCGGCATAAATCAGCAGCTAAAGTAATTGCAATTACCAGAGACAGTGAACCCCTACCAAGTGCTTCCACGGGAGAAGTGATCAGATGTCCCAGGTTGCTTTAGGCGTGGCCCCTTATTATTATGACAATCAGACTGTCCTATGTTATTGTGGGAGCTCTAGCCCGCGGATCTGAACCCTAGAACTGGGGCGAGTCCGTGAGCTGCCCTCATGAGCAGTGTGTTCACCTACCTTTTCATGCCATTGGAGTAACACCGCACTGCTGTTTTCTGTGGGCTTCTCAAACCCTTTATAAATGTACTTCATTAGCAAGTCAATGCCATTTCTGTCCAGTGACTGCACAGCCTGCTCAATTTCACTGCTCTTAAAATTTGTAAGCACTTTCAGCACCACGCCCTGGGCTCGTTCCTATAAAGGAAAGAGAAAGGGAGTGACACCCAGACCCACAGCCCAGGCACATCCATGTCCTCCAAGACCGGCACAGAAATACCAAACCAAGTGGTCAGAACTCTTAGAAACACTGCCCAATTTCTAATTTGTCTGGGATGGTTAAAAACTAAGTGGGTTGAAATACCTTTATTGATTTAAATTTCAAGTATCCCTTATTCATGCTAATAAGTTATCCCACTTATTTTGGGGGAGTAAGTGGTTTGTCAGAGAGAAGCATACCTGCAAAGCCTCAGATTTCACAAGATCCTAACTGTGGAGATCTACTTTCTGAACAGGTGTACCAGGCTGCAGTTTCCCTCTGCATTCACCCCAGTAACACAGAAGCCACTTCCCTCTGCCTGAGAGGTGCAGCCATTGATTACATCAAGATGCTGTGACAAGACAGCAAAACCCCAGCTTGAGAGAGACCCCTTTCCCTGGACCAAATTTTAGACAGCTTCTAAACAGCTGTGATGCAGTAAACACAAATGTATCTTCTCACCTTGTTTTTAAAAGGCAGGAAATTTTAAAAGCACTGAAAATACTTATGCAAATAAACCCTATTCGATAACCTTTAAAGCAGAAACTGCTAAGTCCCATGTGGCATGCTAATTTATAGTTTTGCTAAGCAGCAAGGGCTGGGCCGACTTCTCACCCCGTGAGGCTCTGGGGAGAAGTGAATGTTTCTTTGGGGAGCTTTTACTATAAACACCGACAGCTTTGATGTCACGAGTGCCAGCCAGGAGGCTTCCATGGAAGCACTGCCCAGTGCCAACCCACTCCCTTAGTAGAAACTCACTGATGCTAACACTAAATAGATGCTGTCTGAAGCCCCGTGGAAGTCACGCTCAGCTGGGGACACGGACAACCACAACCCTGGTCCCAACACCACCCGGCAAAGCTGCAGCAGAGCCCCCTTTACCTTCACGGCCTGATTCTTGGTGTTGACGGGAGAGTTCCGCAAGGCTGCATGGAATGCCCGAAGCATGTCCCCTGTGCATCACCACCAGTTAAGGATGGCTAGGCTCAAGCATGTTCACACTGTTATTAATGAACTCATTTCAAAAACAGCTCAAGGGAGGAAGGAGTCAAGAGATGTCCACATTCACCCACCTCCCACCGCAGCTTCCAGGTGGCCACAGCCCCTTCAGAGAGTAGCCTGTGGCTTTCCTGAGCCACAGAGAGGAGAGGACACCTCTGCCAACAGTGCGAGCCCCTCCTTCTGCCGCCCCCTAAAACACATTTGGACACTCCTTCCCTCCCTGGAAACAAGTGCCCTCTTGGGGTGACCTGCAGCAAAACCTGACGGAGCTTGCTTACAACTGCTTGGTCCTGGGCACCACGTCTGCCCCACTGGGTCCTGACAACAGTGCGCGGCTACCATTCTCATCTTCTCATTCTCAAAGAGAAGAATGAAGGCACAAACGGAGATCCGCTCTTAATCCAACGTTTTCTCAGTTAAACTGCTAAAGAAATTAAGATGTGCTAAAATTTCTTTTTTTTTTTAATTTTTTTTTTAACGTTTTTAATTTATTTTTGAGGCAGAGAGAGACAGAGCATGAACGGGGGAGGGGCAGAGAGAGAGGGAGACACAGAATCGGAAGCAGGCTGCAGGCTCCAGGCTCCGAGCCGTCAGCCCAGAGCCCGACGCGGGGCTCGAACTCACGGACCGCGAGATCGTGACCTGAGCTGAAGTCGGACGCTCAACCGACTGAGCCACCCAGGCGCCCCTAAAATTTCTATCTTCTAAGACCTACTTAGGTCTGTGAGGTCCCAGCTGCTCCTAGGAGGGAGATTTATTAATCTAAAAGAAGCTTTTCCCCCAAATAGGAGTTGATCCTCTCCCCTCCCCGCAACCTTAGTTGCAATCCTGACACCTTCTTTGCCGAGTTCCAGATATACCACACTCAAAAGAAAATGACAATCTGGGTTAGGTCCCCAAAGGTGACACCTATTTTAAACTGAATTACATCAGCCAACTTTCATTTCCTCATCTGAAACACTGGCTTCAGCCAAAAAGCTTCAAAAATAGAACAAGGAATGGCTTCTACCCAATCAGGTCTCTACTCCTGTTCATGCAGTGATACCTACGTGTGAACAGACAGAGACTCCGGAGCAACGCCTAGTCCCATCTTCCCTAGTGTGGGCTCCATCTTGACGGAGCTGGGCCCACACCACTCAGGAGCCACTCTGGCTGAGCTCCCCGGGCCCCTGCTGGGCCCTGATCCACCTTCCACAATGGACAGACGGCCCACCCCCTATACCTGTTGGCTTTGGAATTCCTTTCCCTCAGCCAAGCAAAGGCCAGTCTGGTACCAGCCACTGATAACTTCTACCTTAGAGAACAGTTCTGATTTGGCGTCCCAGAACAATGAGCAGAGTCTCAGAAGCTTAAAGAAATGTAGGCTGGCTCTCTTTGCTAACCAGCATGGCTGGCAAACAAAATCACTCAGGAGATGGATGGGGAAGGTCAGGGTAACTAGTCCCCAGGGGCAAAAAGAGTCACCCTTTAGTTACCTCTGTAGTGCCAACCTACCAAGCATTCGCTATAGATGTTGATGGGTGGAGGGCCTTTAGCAGCTTTGGGAGTTCTGGGGAGGAGGGAGGGCACGGTATTTATCCAGCTGGCCTCAGTGCTCAGCTTAGAGAACAGGCTGGGGAATGTGCCCCCTTGTCTCCTCTAGATCAGGGCTCCTCAACCACAGCATTAACATTCTAGACCACATGATTGATGTGAGGTCTGCCCTGTGCATCACACAATATTTAGCAGCATCCCTGGCTGCTACCCACTAGATCCCAGCAGGATTTCCAAGTTGTGATAATCAAAGTGTCTCCAAACAATGCCAAATTTCTTCAGGGGGAAGAAAGAGTGCAAAACTGCTCAAAACCATTGCTTTGGACCTGTTCCTGAGGACCAGAAAGTTCTTCAGTGAGGAAGAAAAGGAAGGAAGACTTTAAAATCCTTATCCTGTACCAGGTGCTTTCACATGTCCTCTCATTACTGCTATCAACCCTCTGTGACAAGAATCATTATTCTCACTTGGAAGGCAATGGATTTGAAGCTCAGAAAAGGGAAATGACCTGCCCAGGGTCACAAAGTTAAGCTGTCCAGCCAGCCTTCAAACCCAAGGATGCCCAACTCCAAAGCCAAGCTCTTTCTCTAATCCCCTGCTGTCACTCTACCCACAGACCCAAGCTGCATGTCTAGGGCACTCTCTGTGTGCCCAGTACTGTGAAGTTTTTTGCAATGTTGTTCCGTGATGCTCCCGTGGAACCTGTAAGGCCAGCATGGTTCCCCTCCTTTTCACAGAAGAGGATGCTGAGGTTCAGAGAAGGTGTGAGGTCACATAGCTATAGCATGACAGAGTGAGGTTTGCATTGATACACAGCCCATGTTCTACTTCATCTGCCTGATTCCCTACCATGACTCAATTCCCTATGCAGCAGTAGGACAGGCCTCCTCCTCCTCCTCCTCCCTACATTTCCCCACTCCAATCAACCAACCTCTACCCCTTCCTCTGGACTTTGTTCTAAGACTCTTCTATTAGAAGCCTGTTCTATAGTTTAAACTCAGTAATATCACTCTAAGTCCAATATCTGGCACATGATAGGGACTCAGTAAATACTAGTTCTCCTTCCTCCTCCTTCCCTGGGCCCCACATCTGCCAGGATTTCAGTTCTCATTGCTAACCTCCCTTTCCCCAATCCCAAGAGGTATACTGTCCATGGTAACAAGGTTTCTGACACAGCCACTAGTGGAGAAACTGCACCCACTGGATGTGCTAAACCTAGGCCTCCAAGCAGCCTCAAGAAACCTATCATTAGGGGCATAGCAAGAGAGGACTTTCAACAAGTCCCTGCAGCATCAGGACCAACACCTCAGATAACCAGACCTTGTTCTCCCCATCTGTACATAGTTCTCGGCCACACGCCTGACCCTGGGAGTCTTTTTGGCATTGCCTGCCCATGAGCCAGGTTCTGCATCAGAACGCAGAATCAATCTTCCCTCATGAGGGGTCCTTCTCATGACCCCGATTCACCAATGGGGTAAACAGGGTGATCCTGATGGGGCAGGAAATACAAGTTTGAATCCCCACCTTTGAAAACACATTCCTGTTCAAACAAAGAAAGTCTGAAGGTTTTTGTTTCAAAGGCACGTTGGAGGAACACTGCAGGACTCCTCCCTAAGGTAGTCCACGGGCCTGACTTCCCAAGCTGAGTCAACTGATTAAACACTCAGAATCTGATTTATATACAGCATGAGCCTCCAACCCTGCCCTGGCAAGTGTGGGGGAGGGGCAGGCACTTCCTGTAACACCATTTGAATAAAGAAAAATCCTTCCTGTGAGAATAAGTCAGTTTCCTGTGCTCAAACTGCTAAGGGACCCAGCGGGCTGTGACAACCACCTCTATTTTTAATCTTGTTTTCTAAATGCTTGTTCTCTGTGGTCACAGGAATAGTCATTTCCAGTCATGAGGCTCTACTTTTACATTTCACTTCATACTGTCTGGTTTTTCTTCGCTCTAAACTACTAGTTTTTCCCACTGCTTCCTGCACAAGAAGGCTATTGCGGGTAGGAAGCCAAAACTCACTTGTTGAACGTGGCTGAGACCATCAAGGTCCACAGCTCAAGGTGTTCATAGGAAACTGAGGACAGGTGCAAAACAGTGGCATTAACCTGGAGGGTCAGATGGATTCTGGGGTCGGAGGTGCACAATCTCTGACCTCAGGGCTGGGCTAGGGCTGCAGCCTTCGCTCCCCCTTGGGTCCCTTCTTCCCCACAGCCATCCACCCACCTATTTTCCGGTGGTGCTGCAATCCGGCCCAAGAGGACAGTGCCCAGGAGCCACCCAGGCTGCTCAATTACTCAGCGGGGGCTCACCTCTGCCCCTCCCTCCCATCAAGCTCGAGAATGGCCCCATTTCCTGCAAGGGAGGGACGGAGTGATAGGGAGCCCAAGCCACGGTCAGTCAGAGGGGATGAGGACACCGGGGGAGACGAGGGCAGGCCTCGCGGAGGAGTGCGGGGCCGGCCTGCGGGCGGCAGGCGAGTCGGGCGTGCCTCGGAGCCTGGCGAGCCGGCGGGTCCACCAGGGTCTAGGGGCCTCGTGGAGCCACGCTGCTGGGGGAACCTCCGAGGGCCGGAGCCCGGGTCGGAGGGAAGGCGGTGGGGGATACCGGGCTGAGGGAACCCGGTTCGAGGGGAGCCGGATCGGAAGGGACTTGTGAGACGGACCTCAGGGGCCCCGGGGTGAGAGGAGTAGGGAGGCCCGCCTGAGGGGAGCGCGGCCCGCCGCGCCGGTTAAGGATATTGCCGCAGAAGGCCGTCCACCTCGCTAGGGTCCGGGCCTGGCTCGGCCGCCGCCGCCGCCGCCTCCTCCTGCTCGTCCACGAATTTGTTCTCGTCAAACTCGTCGATGTCCACCCGACGGAAGCGCGAGGACAGCGTGTTCCGGGCCATGGCGGCCGCCGCTCAGCGCCCGCTCAGCCGGCTCCTCTCCGGGTCCGACCTCGGCTCTACTCCGTTCGGCACCGGCTCAGGCTCGGGGGCGGGAAGCGGCCGCCGGGCGCCTCCTCCACCTCCTCCGCGCGCAGACGCCGCTGTCCGCCCACTTCCGGGCCACGCCGGAACCGGAAGTGCCGGTGGGCGGGAGGGGCGGAGCCCTGTAGGAGACTGGCTGGAAGCGCTGGAGAATCCACCTTATAGTCGTTCCCACGGCCTTCAGCGGGACTTTCATCTTCGGGGAGCCCCAGTCTTGCTGTCTGAGTGGGCGCCCTGTCCCCACACAGGTCCCAACATCGTGGACGCTATAACTGCGCTCCTTCTTCGGCTTCTCCTGAATCCGAAGAGCCCCTGGCCTTGGAAGGGGCCTGCGCGGCATAGCCGCGGACGCGGGGGGGAGGGGGGGTGCGGCACGGGGCCCTGAGGATAAGGCTCCTGGCTGTCGGGTGCTGGGCAGGCTTCTTTGAGAAAAAAACCTTCGAGCTGAGGGATGAGTAGTAGTTCTACCTCTGGAAGTGACGGAATGGGGGGGCAGGCGGGGAGGGGGATCCTAATTCTACGATCTTAGGAGCCTTGAACGCCACCACTTTGCTCGGAGGAAGTCGCCTCTGCTTTGTACGTAGTGATTCTATTGTTAATTGGGAGACTTTACAGACGTTTAAAGTGTATCCAGAAGACAGACAAGACAATGAAAATATTTGGACTAGGCAACCTCGGGTGTAGCAGTCACATTGGCCTGGTGGGTGGGAGGTGAGGGACATGACCCTGTGGTCCCCATGCTGACAGGAAGGGCGAGGTCCTGGGGGCTGAGAAGCCGGTGCTGGCTGGAAAGGCACATTCTGATGGAAAGCTGAATCCCCAGAGTAGGAGATGGGGAAAGATGGGGCTGGGGGGACGTAGTGCAGAGTCAAGAATGACTTTGTGGTGCCAAGATTGAGTGGGCTGTTGGCTGAGGGATTCTGTTAATAGGCCTTAACCTTAGATTAAATTGGGTCTTTGTTTTCATAGAGTTGTACTTTTTTGTTGTTGTTGCTTAAGATTTTAAGTAATCTCTTATGTGGGAAACAGGCAAAAGGAAATGTAGATAAAATTAAATTTCCTTATAACTTGGAGCCCATTAACAAATACTTGAGGCAGGCAAAGTACTGCATTCTACCAGAAACCCAATTAATACTTTGCTGGAGGGTAAAACAACCTTAGCTTGACCACAGGTAGGTCTCCAGGATCCTGTGAGGCTCTTAGCATATGAAAATCCTTTCCAAAACTTCCCCTCGCCTTTACCTCCCCCAGCTCCCAAGTGTGTAATCCGTCACTCCTCGCAATCCCAGTGCAACTCTGCCTGCAGGTCCTGTCCCTGTGCTTTAATAAAACCACCTTTTTGCACTGAAGACATCTCAAGAATTCTTTCTTGGCTGTGGGCTCCAAAACCCAATACTTCAAACCACATTAATCTCTATACCCAGCGTGGGGCTAAAACTTAGAACCTGGAGATCAAGAGTTGCATGCTCTACTGACAGAGCCAGCCAGGCACCCCTAATTGTACTGTTTTTGATAAAGGTTAATAGTTCAAGAAGTATGACTCGTTTTTATTGTTTCAAATGCTTTTCATTGAACTGTGTCTATAGATAAAAAAAAATATTGCCAGACTATGATACTTTTTTTTTTTTAATTTTTTTTAACGTTTATTTATTTTTGAGACGGAGACAGAGCATGAACGGGGGAGGGTCACAGAGAGAGGGAGACACAGAATCTGAAACAGGCTCCAGGCTCTGAGCTGTCAGCACAGAGCCCGACACGGGGCTCGAACTCACAGACCGCGAGATCATGACCTGAGCCGAAGTTGGCCGCCCAACCAACTGAGCCACCCAGGCGCCCCACTATGATACTTCTTAATCTCAGGTGCTAAAGGTCCAGACTCTTACACTGGGAAATAAGTGCTGAATAAAAGTCTCAGAGGTCCTGGAAACAGGCAAAGCCCTCCTGCCTTTCAGCTCCATACCTTGAAAGGAATATTTGTGACCCAGGCAGGCCACATGACAGCAGAAATTCATATCCCCAGAACAGCCTGGGGAGAAGGAACTTTAAGCCAGAAATGCCCATTTTAGGGGTGCCTGGGTGGCTCAGTCGGTCAAGCATCTGGCTCTTGATTTGGGCTCAAGCCATGATCTCACAAACTGTAAGATCAGATCAAGCCCCAATTCAGGCTCTATGCTGACAGCTGGAACCTGCTTTGGATTCCCTTCCTCTCTCTCTGCCTCTCCCCACCTTGCACTCTCTCTCTCAAAAATAAATAAACCTTTTCTTAAATGCCTAATTTATATGTAAGGAAATAGCCCCCAAATAAACTGGTGACTGAAATAATGGCCCTGCTTATGACTGGATCTCCCAGGCAGGGAGTCAGAATTTAATAAATCTATATATACTATCCTGGTGCACCTGGGTGGTTCAGTTGGTTGAGCCGCTGACCTTCAGCTCAGGCCATGTTCTCTCAGTTTGTGGGTTTGATCCCCGCATGGAGCTCTGTGCTGACAGCTCAGATCTTGGAGCCTGCTTCAGATTCTGTGTCTCCCTCCCTCTGCTGCTTCCTTGCTTGCGCTCTGTCTCTCTTGCTTTCAAAAAATGAATAAACATTTAAAAAAAAATTTTTAATCTATACTATGTCAGGGATGACTGTGCTGAGGGTATAAAACCATGCAGGGCCTCACAGTACCTTAGGTAAAGTGGTCAGGAGAGATTTCTCTGAGGAGGTGACACATCAGGGACCTGAAGGAAGTGAAGGAGGAAGCCAAGCAAAGGCCCAGAGACAGGGCAGGTGTGGCATATTCCGGAAACGGGTCATACTGGGGCACAAGAGTGAGAAGAGATGGAAGCAGGAGAGGTTTTGTAGGCTGAGGGTAGGACGTGGTCAAACTCATGGGACAACACTGGAGATTCTGAGCAGTGATGTGATCTGACTTTAAGCTCGAAAAGTGTCCCTCTAACAGCTGTATTGAGAATATATGGGAATAAGAGCTAGAGAAGTGATTTAAAAGGTGACACCAATGGTCCAGGTGACAGGCAATGGTTAGCTCGGGCCAGACAGGTGCCAATAAGAGTCGTGGGAAGATGTTAGGTTATTGTGAAAGCAGAGGCTGCAGAATCTGCTGGTGTTTGGATGTGGCATAAAGGAAACAAGGGAGTAACAGATGACCTCCAAGTTCAGAAAGATGCACATAATCGTTATTTCTAAAAGAACTATAAGCATTTGGAAAATATGACAGCAAAGTCCCCTCGCACCATTCACTTTCTTTCAAGACTAATCCATGCCAAGATTGCCTTCCGTCTGCCCTCTCTTCCTCATACCCATCTACTTGGAAGCCGTGGTCTGTGGAATGCTTATTAATTCATTCATCCAACAAGCATCCATGTGCTGGGCCTGGAGACTTTATCTAATCAAGTGTCAGCCAAGGTTCTACCCAGAGGGAACTTACAGGCTGATTGTGGAGACAGACTTATAACTTTTTTTTTTTTTTTTTTTTTTGAGAGAAAGCGCGTGCGCCAGTACAGGAGGGGCAGAGGGAGAGCGAGGGAGAGAGAGAGAGAGAGAGAGAGAGAGAGAGAGAGAGAGAGAGAGAGAAACTCAGTATGGAACCGGAGGCAGGGCTCAATCTCAGGACCCTGAGATCATGGCCTCAGTTGAAATCAAGAGACGGTCGTTTAACTGACTGAGCCATTCTGACACCTGGACCTGTAAACATTTTAATTCAGTATATTTGGGGCTAAAGAAAGGATTGCACAGAAAGCTTGGGACATCAAGCACTTGGCTGGCTCAGTTGGAAGAGCATGACTCTTGATCTCAGGGTCGTGAGTCAAGCCCCACATTGGGTGTAATGATTACTAGAAAATAAATAAATTAATTAATTAATTAAACGACGACGAAGACAACGACTACAACAAAACAAAAACAAAAAGAAAGCTTGGGACACAAAAGGGAGATAATATACTAATTTGGTCAAAAGCTAAGGCTCATGGCTAGAACCCAATAAAGGGATGGAAGAAGCCTCCCTGGAACTGGACAGTAACAAGGGGGCAACCTGGCTTTGACTAGTGCTCTAAAAGGTGTTGGTTCATATTTGTACATGGCAATGGAGTGACACTGGAGTGATTCACGTTTGCTGGTTGGGGCAACTGCCTGGTCAGAAAGCCTGAGCATCTTCCCTGCTTTGTGAATTCTCCTTTAACTTTCAGGGCCCAACTCAAGTGTTCATTCCACAGGGAATATTAATGTCAATCATACTTTGAACGATTGTTGTGCATTAGATCTTGTGCTAAGAGTTTCTCGTGTTCGTAAGCCTCAAAAAATACCCATTTCACAGGTGAGAAAACTGAGACTCAGAAAGGGGAAGGGATCTGCCAAGAGTCCCAGCGAACAACAACAACAAAATAGGCCCTGAATGCTTTCCCCTGCCACGTGCTGCCTCCACTGGAACGTTTATGGAGTTGTGAGTATAGCTGTCTGATCCCGCCTCTCCCTGCCCTCTTCGGATTTTAAATTCCTTCAAGGCAGAAGTTGGGTTCATTCATCTTTGAAAACCCTCATCCCCTCCAACCCCAGGGCACTGGCGCCCAGATCAAGGCAGCACAAATGGAGCGACCTGCAAAGGTCTACTGAATGAATGAATGAACGAGTAAATGACTGAATGGACGAATTCGAGTCCTCACTGTGCCATCTCCGGGAAGCTGCCAGTCACCCTGGGCCTCGGTTTCCCTAACTGCTCTGCTCAGGAGACATGAAGACCTGAGTAATCCCAGGTGCGGGGCTCCTCGGGGCGAAACTGGGCGGGCGGTACCTCGGCGCTCCCCGCGGCGGGGTAGGGATTGGAGTCAGGGGCGGAGCTAGGGCTCCCTCGGGGCGGAGCCATTGGCCGCGCCCGCCGCCACCCGGCAGTAGTTGTGGAGGTCAGCCCCGCCCGCTTCCTCTTTCCTTCGGCCTCTTTCCATCGGCGCGGCGGCAGATTGTGTAGACATGGTGAGGGCGGTGGAATCGGGTGCCATCCCCGCGCTGTGGGGCTCGGGGCCTGGGGTGGGGAGCTCGAGGTGAGCACTGGGGTTCCATCTGTCAGCCGGGCCTGTAAGGCGCCGTGCCGAGTGGCCTAGCGCCGCCACAGCAGGTCTCCCGCCCTCTCCCTTGTTGGCCTGGGCCTGGAGAGGTGAGCCCGCGCTGCCGACGCCTCCGTCTTTCTGTCTGCTGAATGGGAGCAGCGGCCCAGCCTCGTAGCGGACCTGGGCGAGAGCGCGCCGGCGGGGGCCTCAGTTTCCTTGCCCAAGGCACAGACTAGGGGAGGGATGCTGGGCTCGCAGCCCGTCCTCCGGGGGCTGGCCACGGCGCAGGCGGAAGGGAGGATGGCCGCTGGGAAGGGGAGACAACCTTGCTGGGTGTTTGACCCAAACCCTTGATTGCGCACAGGCCAAAATTAAGGCTCGAGACCTTCGCGGCAAGAAGAAGGAGGAGCTGCTTAAACAGCTGGAAGACCTGAAGGTGGAATTGTCCCAGCTGCGCGTCGCCAAAGTGACAGGCGGGGCGGCTTCCAAACTCTCCAAGATGTGAGTGAGGGGCGGCAGGACCACGGTTTTCTGGGTGTGGGGGACACCTGTGCGTTGGAAGCATTTGTACAGTTTTCGAAGCTGGCTAAAGGAAATGTCCGTTTCATGGACCCGTGGGTTGGAATGTCATGCCCTTCTTAACCAGCCTTTCCAGGCTCACCTTGCTTACACCCAGCTGCATGGGAGACCCGCTGTGTGGTTTTCTTCTTCCCTGCATTTGACCATTTTGTCCTTTTGCCTGGAGTGCCCTTGCTCAGCTTCGCTGGTTGAAGAAAGAACAGGTTGTCCCCGAAGCCCCTTTTTTATTTTTTTAATCTCTCTTTAATGTTTATTTACTTTTGAGAGAGAGCAGGGGAGAGAAAGCGGGAGACAGAATCCCAAGCAGGCTCCAGACTCAGAGCTGTCAGCACAGAGCTTGAGGCAGGACTTGAACCCAGCAACTGTGAGATCATGACCTGAGCCAAAGTCAGATTGTTAACGGACTAAGCCACCTAGGGGCCCCCCTGAAGCCCCTTTTTAACGCTGCCTTGAAAAGCCTAACCGGACCCTTTTCTCCCACCAGCACTTGGTCCTCCCTGCCCTCCTCCCTCACTTGGTAGATCAGTGCCTTGTGCCCACCTCTCCCTTAAGTTGGAGTTAACTTAGTTACATGAATCAGGAATCAGGACTTGTGAAAGGAACATGGGTTTGGAGTCTGTGGAACTGGGCGCAGATACCACTTTTGCCACATCCTACCCGGTGGGTGTGCTGACTCACCACTCAGAGTTGGTTTGTTGTTTTAGTTTGTTTTGCTTTTCTGTAAAATGGGCCCCCAACAACCAACTCGCAGTGCTGGGAGGGGATTGGATGAGTTGGGGAACACGCAAGCAAGTTGCATGCTGAGCCCTCAAGACTGTTTACCAGCTGTCTACTGAGTGGCCCTCCTTCATCCCCCAGCATGCCTCGTGTTCAACATTGACCACAAATCATTTATTCCCAGCTTCTTCCTATGTTCATCCTCTCCCCCCATGGCCTACGTCTTGTTGCTCCCCCCCCAAGTGGCTCTTCCTGTGACTCCTTAAACTTGTTGCCCAGCTTGTGGCATGATTTCCCATAGTCGACTTTGACTTTGGTTAGGTCTTTGTAGCTGTCAGGATATATGGCCTGGGGTGGAAGGTCTTTCCTGATCTCCCTTCTGCTTCTGCTCAATGAATGAATACTTCACAGCTTCTCAGAAGCACTGGGTATGCCAGCCCTTCCCTGTCCCCATTCGAGGGATACCCATCTTCTAGAGTCTTCAGACCTCACCCCCAGAACCACCTGGGCTGGGTTAGGCACCTCAGGTGAATATGGACAAGCTGGTGGGGAATAATACCGCTCTTGTCTTAGGACATCTGGGGTCCTGAATGAAATGCCTGGGGCCGGGGGCGGGGCACTGTATCTCTCCATCATCTTCACTGATGTCTCTGTTTTGTAGCCGGGTTGTTCGTAAATCCATCGCCCGCGTTCTCACCGTCATCAACCAGACTCAGAAAGAGAACCTCAGGAAATTCTACAAGGTGAGTCTGGGCTGGGGGGAGTCGGAGGGATGCTTAGCTGCAGGGGCAAAGTTCCAGCTCTCCCTTGGCCAAAAGGGTGGTATGAAGAGGCTCTTTTCTGCTGGGGTGCATGGCAGCGGGCTTTCCAGAGCCTTCCCAACCTGTAGCTGGTTTCGCTTCCAAACCAGCATCTTGGCACTAGTCTGCATTTCCTCGGGGCCGCACTGGTCCAGAAATCAGCATGGTGAGAGTCTGGCTGGAGCCTTGGGTTTTGAATCCAGCCTCACCAGCTGAGTAAGTCTGAGCAAGGTTATCAGGGCTCAAGCTGTGAAGCAGAACCAGTTGGAAACTTCATGTGTGTGTAGACATGCACTTGACTTATTACAGAGAATTGGCTTATGTGATCGTGGGGGCTAGCTGATAAGTCCAAAATCAGCAGGGCTGGCTATCGGGAAGAGAAGGTCATGGGCGGGCCGGAACTCACATGACACAGGTTGAAGCCCCTGTCCTCCGGTGGGTTTCCTTGGGGAGATCCTCAGCCCTGCTTTAAAGCCTTTCAGCTGAAAGCCGCCATGTGTTCCTGGGTTAGCTGCCCCCAGGGATAGTAGCATGTGCAGAGGGGGCCAGGCAAGGGTGCCGCCATCCCTGAATGTGTGTACATTGTGTGTGTGGGAATGTTTTCTGAGAATTGGGCTTGAAACTTTGATGTTTTTTATTTTTGAGAGAGACCGTGGGGGAGGGGCAGAGAGGGAGACACAGAATCGGAAGCAGGCTCCAGGTTCTGAGCTGTCAGCACAGAGCCCGACGCGGGGCTCAAACTCATGAGCTCTGAGGTCATGTCCCGAGCCGGAGTCGGACACTTAACCGATTAAGTCACCCAGGCGCCCCAGGCTTGAAACTTTGATCAGGCTCCAGAGGGACCATGGCAGAGGTGGTGGGTGGTCTTCCAGTGAGTTCACCCCCTGCCAGGCACCACTCAGTCCAGGGGTGGTGGGGGGAAGGGTCAAGGTGAGGTCTCTGTCTCTAGGTTAGTGCTGTCGGCACGGTCACAGATGGCCACATGTGGCTGTGGTGGCTGAAGGCCTGGATTTTTAACGTAGGCCTCGCGTGGCCAGCGCCTGTATTGGCCAGCAGAGCTCTGAGGGCTTAGGAAACTTGAAATGGATGAGGCCCTGACCTGTGCTGTGGATAACATGGATATGGGTGGACAGAGACTCATGCTTCCAAATCCCCCGTCTTCGAGCTTACCCTCCTCTGCGCAGCTCGTTCTGTTTCTGCACTTCTCTGCCCTGAGGCTGTTCCCCCTCTTAGCTCTCACACCACTGCCCTGTGCCTGTACCGTCTCTGGACTATTGGCAGTTCCCAGAAAGCGCCTGAGCTGGCATTCTTCAGGGTTTTTGTGCGCCCCGTTTTCTCCCCCTTGGAACTGGTGTTCGCTCCGATTGCTTGTTTTGTAGGCTATTTCCAGTCATTAGGTGGAAGCTTCCTTTATCTTTTTTCCTCTTCCCCACCGATGGGCCGCTTATTAGCTGCGCGGTCTTACCCACTGGGCTGGGAGCTCCTTAAGCAGGTCTGATTCTTCACTGAGGTGGCACCCAGCACAGGGCCTCAGTCCCCTACTGGGCTGGTCCTATACCTCCTCACGCTCAGGTCTACGCGTTAACCTTCGCATCCCAGTGGCCCCCTTCAGGCACTTCCAGCATCTTCCCCGTGCCCGCTAGCCGCTTAGTTCCAGCCTCGGAGGCTTCGTTAACTGCCGCAGTAGCTCCAAAACCCTGGTGCTCAGATTCCCCGCGCTCTCCCATCACCCAGGGTAAGAAGTATAAGCCCCTGGATCTGCGGCCCAAGAAGACACGTGCCATGCGCCGCCGGCTAAACAAGCACGAGGAAAACCTGAAGACCAAGAAGCAGCAGCGGAAGGAGCGGCTGTACCCACTCCGGAAGTATGCGGTCAAGGCCTGAGCACCGGCATCAATAAAACACAAACAAACTGGCTGGCCTTGCTTCATGTTTGCGGGTGTTTCAGCGAACCGTGCTGGAGAGGTGGGCTGGCGTGCCCTGGTTGTGGTTACTAGGGGCCTGGGGGCTTTGGCAGGCCTGCCTGCGGCTGTTGGCAGCCCTGGCGTGGGACCATGACCAATCCTGGTCACAGGGATCTGTTGGGTGCTCTGTTAAGGTTACTTTGGGCCTGTGGCGTGCAGCTGCCCTCACTGTCCTTTCAGGGGCTCGTTCTGCCGGGTCCCATGCACCCTGGGCAGGGAGAGACAGGCTTGAGATCAAAGAGCCATTTGTGGTGATGTTATATCTGAGAGGCTCTGGGTGATTTGATCGTGCATCGAAGTTGGCATCTTGCCTGATCAGCAGCTCCAGACACTAAGAGTTTCCCATCTGGGGTGAAGGCACAGGCGTGGGCCACATCCAGGACTCCCTGCCGAAAGCACTTCACTGGGCTCTGGGAATGCGAGTCCTGCCTGCCCCCAACCTCCCCTCGCAGGCCTTTTCCTACACCCTTGGGTGCTACATCCGTGGATCTTACCTACCTTCAGAGTCTCAATGCACTTTCCTGTGTTGCAGTCCCAGACTTTGACCTGGAAAATAATAAGCAGAAGGGAGGGAGGCCTCACCCCACAAGTCTGGCATCCTTGAAACCACTTTGGAGTGAGTCCCAGCCAACCTCTTTACCTCTTGGTCTGGGTTTTGTTGTCTGTGAGGTGTATTTAACATGCCCAGCATAAAAATCTGATGCGAAAATTCAGTGCAGTGCAGTTTTCTTTTCCCTGAAGCTATGGTGTGTCTTAGAAATGTTATTGTCACTAGCAGCTTCTGGGCCAGTTTAGACCTTAGTGCCCAGAAGTGGTGGGCACCTGGGTTCTGTCCTTGTCACCTTCCTGTTCGGGGCAAATAGGATGTGGCCCTTTCTAGACCATGCTGAGGGCTCTGGTAAAGGAGGATGTTGGGTTAGGAGTTCGCGAGGAGGACAGGCCTGGGGCGGGCGGCGGGGGGGTGGTGGGCTTACCATATGGGAGTAGCCAGCACTGGCTAGCTGTGACCCATCAGGGGAGAAAGCTATGCTCTTCACCCAGGTGACATGGCCCTTGAGCTGAACAAGCAGGTTTCTGGTGGAAGGCTTCCAGATGTGGATGGTCTTGTCCCAGGAGCCAGAAGCCTGGACAGCAAACAGCTCTAAGCCCATGGGTTTGGAGCCAGCAGAGGGCCAGCCTGGAACCCAGGGCAACCTAGCTCACCAGGAGGCCGGATGCTGAGTAGCACAGGCAGCTGATGTTGCCACTGTGGCCCTCCAGCTCTTGGTAGGAGATCACTGGGGTCCCTGTTCGCAGGTCCCAGATGCAGATAGCAGAGTCCCAGGAGCCAGTGGCCTGCAGACATCTGCTGTGAGCATGAACTAGCGAGCCCATGCCCACCTTTGTGGTTCTTAGGCTGGCCAGGCTCAGGAAGCAGGCAGTTTGTGAGCCCTGCTGAATCCCCCATCTTATAGATAAGGGGAGTGGCTCAGAAGAGCAGAGTCACCCAGTTAAGGTCTGAAATTCTGACCACTGCTCAGCCCCCAAGCAAGTAAGCGGATGTGGCTCACCAGGCAGTCTGAGCTGGGTGCGAAGTCACTGCTCTGGACAGAGTCTCGGTGCCCTCCTAAGTGGCGCAGCATCTGGCCAGACTGCAGGAGAGAGCCCTGAGCTTTGGAGGGTAGCCCAGAGCCTTGTGGTGCTAGGTTCTAGGCCTCAGATGGGTCAGACCAGGAATGGGTCAGACCGAGGATCCAGACCAAGGAGGGGTCAGACTTCCCCTCCTTTCAGGGCTGCCTGGGTAATGTGATCACACAGGGTCTGGGGAGGTTACCTGGTCCTTGAGGGGAGGAGAGGGCAATCCAGGCCGCATGACCCTCACAGGCAGAGATCTTGAGGCACAGAGGGCTGGTGTGGCTGGGGATGTAGCTGTAGCTAGATGTAAGGGGGTCTTGGATGCCAGGTGTGGGCATGGGCAGTGAGGAAAATGGAACAACCTTTCTGGGGCACTGGGGTGGGGGTTTTCTCCTCCAGGTCCCAGGTCTCGCTCTGGCCACCCCTCCACATACCTGCACCTCCCAGAGCACCACCCGCTTGTCCCAGCCACCCGATGCCAGCTGCTTTGAGTCAGGGCTAAAGCTAACCGTCTCCACACTCCTCTGGTGACCTGGTGGAACAGGATATGGCAGGGTCTAGAAAGGAACATAGGCTTGGCTACTTGGTCCTAGTCCCACCCAGTGCACTCACCCTTCAGGACATGCAGACACTTGGCTTCTGCTACATCCCACAGGCGGATGGTACAGTCACCAGAGGTCGTGGCAAAAAGGTGGCCATCAGGGGAGAAGCGGCAGAACTTGATGGGGCCTGGGTAAGCAGGCATGGTCAGGGAATGGGGTGCTGCCTTCCACCTTGCAGGCCAACCCCTGCCAATCTCTCTAGCCTTATCGCCTACCTACCCTCCTCCCTCCTAACTCTCTCACCCTCCAGCCATCTAGCAAGTTGAGCTTCCATGACTTGACCTGAAACACCCAACTTTATTTTGCCCATTTGTAAAATCAATGCCAAAAGCAAATGCAGGCACCTTCCAGAAACTTTTTGAGAGCCCAGCCTGGGTTTGTTGCCTCCTTTGAGCTCCCCAGTCCTGGACTTTACCTATTAACAACATTAGTCAACCTGCCCTGTAATTACCAGATTTTTTTTTCTTGTTTCAGTAATAATTATAATAGTTCTATCTACTGAGTTCTTACTGGGTGCGAGGCACTTTGCATTATCTCATCCCACAGGGGAGCAACTGTCCCCATTCTAAAGAGAAGGAAATAGAGGCTCAGAGAGATGACATAACGATCACAGTCCAAGTGGTTAAACAGCTGAACACTCTGCTAAGTGAAATAAGTCATGACAAGGAAGGTACTTGAGTAAATTCATTGAGCTAGAAAAAATGGTGGTTGTCAGGCTGGAGGAAGGGATGAATGGGGAGTTTAATGGGTATAGATAGAGTTTCCATTTTGCAAGATGAGTTCAGGAGACTAGCTGCACAATGAACATACTTAACACTACTGAACTGAACATTTAAAAATGGTTAAGATGGTAACTATATTTTTAAACAATTTATAACAGTAGGAATGGGGACCTGACTCTCAACCAGTAGAGCATGTGACTCTTGATCTTGGTTGTGAGTTTGAGTCCCATGTTGGGTGTAGAGACTACCAATTTTTAATTAAAACTTAAAAAAAAAACCAAAAACAGTAATAGGGTCTGAGTCCAGGTCTGTCAGAGGCCCTGTGTCCTTGCCCTCCTGCCCCAGCCCTGCCCAGGCTGTCTGGCATGAATGCCCAGCTCAGATGTCAGAGTGATAGGCTCTGCAGAATGCCAGACAGACCCGTGGGCCTTGGTCTCCACATCCAGCCTCAGGAGCCCCACCTGCATGGCCACCCAGCCTCCACAGCAGCCGCCCACTCTGGGTCTCCCAGCCGTACACATAGCCATCCTCAGAGGCTGTGAGCAGCCTCTGGCCGTCGGGAGAGAAGGCTGAGGAGTTGACCTGGAAGGAGAGCACAGAAGTAGTCCCATCCTGGGGCAAGAGACACCTGTCTGCTCATGCCTGACCCCAGACTCCTGGGCCAGCCCCAAACACTGCCCCATGGGCCTGGGGTTGGAGCTTAGACTTCAAGCCTCACTCTACAACTAGAGCTCAGAATGCAGGAACCACCCTTGCAGTCAGAGCCAAGAGCTTGGAGCCTTGTCTGGAATCCTGTAAAACCTGGGCCTGAAGCCTGAGAGTCCTCACTGAAGGTAGAGGCTGGAGCCTTCTCTAGAACCAGAGCCTGGCACCCCAGAGCCAAGAGCCCATTCTAGAGCTGAAGCCCAGAACTAGGAGTTCAAAATCTAAGCCCTGAATTCATTTTAAAGCCAAAGTCAAAACACTGGTGTCATCCAGGAGTTTGCACCCTCTCTAGAACCAGAGCTTAGAATCTGTAGCCCATTCTGGAGCTGGGTGGGGGCCAGAGAACACTAGACAGAATAAGGAACCACTCTAGACCCAGAGCCAGGACCCTAGAGTCAGCAGAGCCCAACCGGACCTTACCTCCCCGCGGTGCTGGCCGAAGAATTTCACTCTCCCCACGGCCAGCGTTCCTGCGGACCGGCTGTTCATGGGCCCCAGGGCGCTGGTCCAGCCAGCCGGCCCCACTTGAGGTGGAGTGGATGGAGGAAGCTGTGTACAAGGGGTCTCCATGGAAATCGGGGCGGAGCACGCAGCCACTGCAGGGTCTCTGGGAAGCCACGAGGAGAGACAGGTTGGGAGAGACTGTTCTCAGCCCCCGGGGGGGGGGGGGGGGGGGGCCCGCGGCGGGCAGGACCATCCGCGGCTCTGAGAAGGTACTTACTTCCCCTCCTGGCCGCTGCCAGCCAGACCTTGTGCAGCCCCGACCTCGGGGCCAGACCACGAGCACGGCGACCGCTAGAGGGCACGCCAGCCCCACACACCGCCACTGCCTCCCCGCTGCAGAGCGTGCAAGCTCCCAGACCCCTTTGAGAGGAGCCGCTTTCCCCATGTGCGCAGTGGGGTGGCACATTATAGGTGCCCAGGAAAGCCCGCTCTGGTTCCAAGACCCCTTTCCTCCTGGAGTGCCCAGTACTGAGGCTGAGAAGTTCCCATGAAGGGGGCTGGAAACGATGCTATCTGCCCTCCAGAATGGGGCGAGCCTGAGGTAGTGTGTGTAAGGCACAGGGCATTAGAAAGTGGAGTCCCTGTTGTTAACATCCTGGCAGCACAAAATGTGGCCATCTGAGGATGTGGAGGATGTGGAGGCCATGGTAGGAGGCCCCAGGAGGTGTCAAGTTCCTTGTTGGATAGTTGAAGCTGAAACCAGACAGGAACAGGACTTGGTTTCAATGTTCGTTTTGCAGATGAGGAAATAGAAGCCTCATAGGTAGAGGGACTTTCCCCGAGGTCACTCAGGCAGTAGGAAACGAACTGGGACTTAACCCATGACTGTCTGACTTTGAGGGCCTATATTAGGACCATCTGCCATGAATTCCAGGGGTCTCAAGCAGATGCCAAGGTCCTTAACTCCTGGTACATCTGGGAAACTGAGGCCCTGAGAGGGCAGATTTGGCCCAGTCATCCAGTACTTCTGTGGCAGAGCTGGGGCCAGGACCCAGTCCCTCCCCAACAAGGCACAGGGGCGGAACAGAGACACCCTGTCTGCCACTGTCCAATGGATTCCAGGCTCCTTGGGGGTGGGGGTGGGGCAGCGCTGCTTTGGGAGCCTCAAACTCCAGGATTCCCAGCAGTGACTCACACCCCTCCCCCCAGACCTCTTTCCCAGACTCTTCTCACGAGATCCACTGCTCTCTGTTTTGGGTCTCAGACAGTCAGGCGGGAGAGGGGGCGACAATGGCGGCTTTGAGGCGGCGCCACCCCCATCCTAACTCCAAGAGGGCCCAGGTCACTGAGTTGGCTCCTCAAGGACCCGTCTGGGTTGGGCCTGTGAGGCCACCACCCCATCCCTGGACATGGCTGCCGAACACAGTTCCTCAGAGCTCTCTGGCCCCCCAGGCCCTCCCCACTCCCTCCGCGTAGGCAACCCCCTCCCAGTCCATGCCCCATCTGGCATCTCCCCAGCCACCTGGCTGCTCTTGCTTTACCTGGAGGGCCCAGAACCACCTAACCTCGTGCAGCCCATCACTCCCAGACCCCTGTGAGCAGACCTTGTCCACCAGGCCCGGTGACTACTCAGCTGGTAGAGGTGGAGCTCTGGTTAAAATCTTCTCTTTTCTTTTCTAAGGAAGCTCTATGCCCAACATGGGGCTTGAGCTACTCACACCCCCGAGATCAAGAGTTGCATGCTCGGCTGACTGAGTTGAAACCTTTTTGCTCGACACCAGAGCTGGTGGCTGGAACTACCCACCATGAATTCTGGGGGCCTCGGGGGCCATCCTGTCCTTGTCCTCCTGCCCTCCCACCCCCACCTTGCTCCCTGAACTCAGCCACAGGGCCCTTTTTTCCATCCCCTCCACCTTCACTCCCGCTCTGGGCCTGTGCACATAGGGTTTCCCCTCCTCTTACCTGCTTACCTTGGGATCTGCCTCAAATATCACTTCCCCGAGGTGCCTTCCCTTGCCCATCCCCCAGACAAGTCAGAGCTCCTGCCCCAGAAATAGGGCATTAGAGCCACCGGTCTGGGTTGAACCTGAGTCCTGCCAGCTACCAGCTCTGTGATCTTGGGCAAGTCACCTGATCACTCGGTGCCTCGTTTCCTCACGTGTAAAATGAGTGTACTCACAGCGGTTGCCTTGTGAGGAGTCAGGGAGATGGTGCCATCAAGGGCACCTGGTGTGCAGCAAGCACTCGCAGAAGTGGGGGCGAGGCTGTGACATCCACAAGCCTCAAATCTAGACACAAAGCTCTGAGTGCCCTTTGCCAGGCTCACCCAAGGGGCCCACAACCCAGGGATACCTCATGATGTAGAGAGGGCCTGGTGGTCGGGGGTAGCCTGTCTCCATGCTCAGCAGGGGCTGAGGATTTGGGCAGAGGCTGCACCTGCAACAAGGGATGGTCCACGGTCCACAGGGGAAGGGAGGGCATGGGTCACAGTCACCTTGGCAGCAGAAGTATTTCACTGGCCCGGGGTTCTGCCCATGAGATTAGGGGACACAGATCCTCACCTCTCCAAGAGGGTCCTCAGAGGATGTCCTTCCACCCCTTGACTATATTCCTTCTCAGAGAGCCCATCGCCTTCTCTCTTCCCCCAGCCCAGATTGTCTGGGGAGGTGTTTTGTTTAGTTTTGTTTTTCTGGCCTTTCCTACTGTCACTCTATCTCTTGAAGGTGACCGAGGGTCTTGGAACCAGCCTTGCCCCTCTTCACTATCCCAAATTACCTGCCTTCCCGGGCCCCTTGGTTCTCTCTGAAATTGCCATGGGTATGCAGTCACTTTAAAGAGGAAACTGGAGGGGTGCCTGGCCGGCTCAGTTGCTAGAGCATGCAACTCTTGATTTCTCAGGGTTGTGGGTTCGAGCCCCATGTTGGGTGTAGAGATTACTTAAAAGTAAAAATCTTTTATTTTATTTTTTTAAATTTATTTTCAGAGAGATAGAATGCACAAGCAAGGGAGGGGCAGAGTGGGGGAGAGAGAGAATCTCAAGCAGGCTCCACACCCAACGTGGAGCCTGATGCAGGGCTCTATCCCCACACCCTGGGATCATGACCTGAGCCGAAATCAAGAGTTGGACACTCAACTGACTGAGCCACCCAGGCACCCAAAAGTAAAACTCTTTTTATAAATAAAATAAATATAAAATAAATAAAAATAAAAATAAAGAGGAAACAGAGAAGGAAATGACTTGCTCAAGGTCACACAGCTAGAAAGTAGGAAACCTGAGATTCAAGTCTATGTCCAATAACCCCAAAGACTTCAGCTTATTGCTGGTACCAGACATTCTTTCAATATAGCGTGGGAAAGTTGGGGTTTCAGCCCCTGCCCACCTCCCAACATATCTTACCCCTGTGAATGGGACCTCACCACCCCTCAGGACAGCCTATCCCATCGTAAGAAACTCCTATTACCGGAAGGTCCTGGATGAGTCGGAATCTGCCCTGTACTGTCCAGCAGAGTGGACAATGGGCCCGGCCTGCATCCCTGCAACTCCCCTCCAGGGTCACAGCCAGCTAGTTCTGAAAGGCTAGAAACAACTCAAAAGGGCAAAAACTGTAGAAATACACGATTGCATAGTTGAACAATGACAGCTACCCAGCCAGGGAAATGGCCAGAATACAGCTCTGCATGTCAACATGCAAACATCTCACAAAACATGCTCCACAAAAAGCAATGTGGCCAAAGATGCTGTAGGCCAGAACCCCTCATATGAAAGTCAGGACGTGCCAAAGGCAAACCCTCCATTACTCAGGCATACATCTGCCCGCACTGAAACTTGAAGAAAAAGCAGGGAGTGACAAACTCTCAAATAACCAGAGTGGTTAACTATGGGGAGACTTGCTCCTGGTGATATTCTGGCTCAAAGCTGGGCAGGGGGCCTCCAGGTGTTTGTTGGATTGTTCTTTTTTTTTTTTTTCTTCAATATATGAAATTTATTGTCAAAATGGTTTCCATGCCACACCCAGTGCTCATCCCAAAAGGTGCCCTCCTCAATACCCATCCCCCACCCTCCCCTCCCTCCCACCCCCCATCAACCCTCAGTTTGTTCTCAGTTTTTAAGAATCTCTTGTGCTTTGGCTCTCTCCCACTCTAACCTCTTTTTTTTTTTTTTCCTTCCCCTCCCCCATGGGTTTCTGTTCAGTTTCTCAGGATCCACCTATGAGTGAAAACATATGGTATCTGTCTTCCTCTGTATGGCTTATTTCACTTAGCATCACACTCTCCAGTTCCATCCACGTTGCTACAAAGGGCCACATTTCGTTCTTTCTCATTGCCACGTAGTACTCCATTGTGTATATAAACCACAATTTCTTCATCCATTCATCCGTTGATGGACATTTAGGCTCTTTCCATAATTTGGTGGATTATTCTTTAATAACCAGCCCTGCCTGTCCGGCCCCTGCCCACCTCTCCTGCTTGCTTCAGGCTTCCTCACCTCTTCCTCCACACCTTCTGCCCACCACCCCCAGTCCTGAGCAGGTTAGTGGATCATAAAATGCCAAGGCTAGGATGTGCTTTCTGATGGTACCCCGAGAAACAAGGAAAGCCCTCTTGTAGCAAGAGAGCAGGTAGAGGAAAGGTGGAGAGTCAGACTGCCCTGCTTCCTACCAGCTTTCTAGCTCCCAGCTCTGATCCTAGAAGCTGTCATCCCAAACTGCACCTATTTCCTACTTCTGCTGAGTCAGCTCCAGGATGGTTTTTGTTTTTTAAATGTGTTTTTTTTTTTTTGAAGTTTATTTATTTTTGAGAGAGAGAAAAAGAGAGAGCATGAGTGGGGTAGGGACAGAGAGAAAGGGAGAGAGAATTCCAAGTAGGCTCTGCACTGTCAGTGTGGAGCCCCATGCGGAGCTGAAACTCAACAAACCGTGAGATCATGATCCCAGCCGAGATCAGGAGTCGGACGCTTAACCAACTGAACCACAACCACTAGTTGTACTAACTAGCTGGACTCACCCTTTCTGGAAAAGTAGGACCGTAGTGCTTTCTTCTCTCTTTTTGTGTTTTTGCTCACTTGCCTCCCAAAGGGCTTTGACTAAAACATTTCTGTAATTTTCACAGCTGGTCCCCTATGATTATGCCTCTCGGGCTTCTCCTCTGGGCTTCCTCTGCTTCCTCTGCAGCTACTTGCATTCTGGGATCCTAGCTCCCTAAGTGTGATCAACACCTTTACTGGAATGCACTGTAGTTGTCATTGTCCCTCCTAAAGTGTGGAGACCAGAACTGGAAACATACTCTCTGTATGGGCCAACAAATGCCAAGTTGAAAGATACTGTCATCTCCAATTTTCTAGACACTCAATCTCTAGCAATGCAGCCTGCATTGCTAGAGGCATTTGTCTTTTCAACAGCTACGTTATTCTGGTGACTCAATGAATCTGCAGTGAGAGCTTTTTCCCACAAACTACTGTCCAGGCAACTCTCCCTCCCCTATAGAGTCCTTGCACAATGGATTCTTTGGAAACACACAAAACCTTACACTATGCTGGTTAAATGTCATTTTCTGGATCCCATCCACCCATCTAATCTTGAAAGTATTGTAAGTGTGGCTTCCATTGCATAGAACTTTGATTTCCTCACCGTGGCAGCTGGGAATTTTATGAGCAGGCCTTCTGTGTTCTAAATCCAAATTGTGAAAATGATGATCAATGGTACTACCACTAGAGACTTCCACTGATTTTCACCTTCTTTTGCACCCATCCGCACCCATCAGGATCGTGAACTAATTGTGAGGGGAAGGAGGGTCCACTCCGTTAGGAGTGGGGTCTGGGTGGGAAGGAGAGTGATGAGCTCCTACCTCCACCATGGCTCTCTGACTGCAAACAACACAAACCCACCTATGGCCAAAAGAGATCATATGGGAAGGGACTGAGCGGTGGGGGGGAGTGGGAATTAAAGATGGCAACGCAGTAACGCCCAGGAAGTACAGGAAGCAGGGCTGCTAAGCCACTATGATGCCCAAGCACAGGATCCTTGAAGACCATATGATTTGTCCAGCATGGGTCACGCCAGGGGCGGGGACCTTGATTGGCAATCCTGGTATGACCTGGGGTTTTACCTCGACCTCCACCCTCCTCTACTAATCAATCAGGGATCTCTAGGCTTAGTACCTGCTGTGCACATTGGAGTCAGGAGCCGGAGGGGTGCGTTCAAATTGGGCTCTACCACCCATCCGCTGTGACCTCGGGAAGTTGTCTAACTGTTCTGTGCTTCCTTTCCCTCGTGTCTACAATTAGGATAATGATTAATACTCACCTCATAGGGTCTGCTTTGAAGATTGAGTTTTAATACAAGCAAAGTGCTTAGAACAGCGTCTGGTGCACAGTAAGTGCTCTGTGTTGGTCCGCTGTGTTACTGAAGTATTATGTCGTGAATCCACAGTATTCTAGTGTAGCCCGAAAGATATGAAGATAAACTCCCATGTCTTAGAGAAACTCAGGTAGGTGTATCTGCATAGGGCACTGTTGCCCTGTTGGCAAAGGAGACAGGCAAGAGCATAGAGTGGTTTACTTCCCAATGACTGCTGTTGGCATTGGTAGAGCACGGCCTTTCCTGAGCACTCTCAGATCACGGCTGGATAATCTGTCCAGGACTGCTTGGCAATCAGTGTTGTGCTAACTAGTCCTTGATTGCTGGACTCACCCTTTCTGGAAAAGTAGGACCGCAGTGCTTTCTTCTCTCCTGGCCCCTGGCCTCTGGCAGTGCTCTGTGGTGTCAGAGTTCCGCCTTCCACTCTGGCTCTGTTGGGCTATGATTTGCTAGAGCTAGAAACTTGGTTGTATTTATTTATCTTATTATATTTTTAGCATGTTCTTTTCTAAAACCATCTTTCCGTTTGGGTAGAGTGACCTGGACGCCAGAAGGAACCTGAGAAGCTCAGGGGGCCTGCCCACCCTCCAGTGTCCCCGGCGTGGGCTGTGGCCCCGTGCCTGTGTTCCAAGCTCTCAGGTTCAGGGACTCTTCCCCACAGCCCTCTTCAGCCAGTCCCATGTTCCAGTAACTCTTACAGAGAAAGAGAAACCTCCTAGGCCCTGGGACGAGCACCACAAAGGTCATGAACATACTGCCTTAGGACCGGATTAGGACCAAATGAGGGGGCCAGGGATGGGTGCCCTGGCAGGGCCTCTGTGACAGGCCCATCCAACTTGTGGAGATGGGGCCACAGCCCAGCCAGAGAGGACTTTTATGGCATTTTATTTAATATGTAATTTTTTTTTTTTGCAGTAAAAAATGAGTTTATTTTTTTTAAGGTTCTTATTTATTTGTTTTTAATTTACATCCAAGTTCGTTAGCATATAGTGCAATAATGATTTCAGGAGTAGAATCCAGTGATTCATCCCCTACATATGACACCCAGTGCTCATCCCAACAAGTGTCCTCCTTAATGCCTCTTACCTATTTAGCCCATCCCCCCAACCACAACCCCTCCAGCAACCCTCAGCTTGTTCTCTGTATTTAAGAATCTCTTATGTTTTGTCTCCCTCCCTGTTTTTATATTATTTTTACTTCCCTTCCTTTATGTTCATCTGTTTTGTAACTTAAATTCCACATATGAGTGAAGCTATCTGCTATTTGTCTTTCTCTGACTTATTTCACTTAGAATAATACCCTCCAGTTCCATCCACATAGATGCAAATGGCAAGATTTCATTCTTTTTGATTGCCGAGTAATACTCCATTATATATATATATATATATATATATATATATATATATATATACCACATCTTCTTTACCCATCCATCCGTCGGTGGACATTTGGGCTCTTTCCATACTTTGGCTATGGTTGATAGTGCTGCTATAAACATGGGGGTGCATGTGTCCCTTTTTAAACAGCACACCTGTATCCCTTGGATAAATGCCTAGTAGTGCAACTGCTGGGTCATAGGGTAGTTCTATTTTTAACTTTTTGAGGAAACTCCATACTGTTTCCCAGAGTGGCTGCACCAGTTTGCATATTTATTTAATTTTTCACATTCTCAAAACAGCCTGGACACAACGATGTTAAATAGCAGTCTGAGGACAGAGGGACAGTCACCTGTTTTTCCAGGTCTATGAGGTCTGTGCCTGCATCTCTGATGATTTCAGACAGCACTTGCCGGCCCCCCCCACAACCCCCGCCATGACCCTGAGGTTCTCGTGGAGATGGAAGGGTTGGGTCCAGGCCTTGGGGATCGAACCTGGGTCTCTCTGACTTCTCTATGCCTCAGTCTGGACGCTCTCACATTTCTACACAGCTTTATTCCTAGCACACAAACAAGTTTTTAGTTTAAAAAATGTTTTAAATTACATGCTGGTTGCAAAAAATATATATGTATATATAGAAGTCTGAAAAATAAAAGACACAAGTGTCCATTCACTCCCCCATACCTCTAGCCTCTCTCCAGAGGAGGCAACTGTGAACAGTGGCGGTGAGGGATAGGGGAGCAACCTTTCAGTGACTTCTCCTTTGAACCCTGTGTTCCCTCTGTAAAGTGGAAACAGCGATACTTGGTCCAAGAGGCTCCCAGAGGTGAGGGGTTGCCTAGTCGAATGAGACAAAGTTAACAGAACCTGGCCTGGGGCCTCGCACAGAATAGGTGCTCAGGAAATGGCTGTTGGTTTCCCAGTGGTGTGCCCCCTCAGGCCTCAGTCACTCCATCTTGCAAGTCTCCCCAGCTTGCAACCTGGGGCCAAGCACCACCCACTGCCTTCTCAGTGCATCCAGAAGAAATTAGCCCCAGGCCAACAAAAATTAGGGAAGAAGGAAAGGGAGTGAAACAGCACTCCAGGGCCTGCTTGGGGTGACTGACCTCAGTCGATTCTGCCACCTGACTACAATCTTATTTTGCACAGATGGGGAGACCAGAGTCTGAGTGGGGAGGTAACTTCCCCAAGCCAGAGTGATGGGTGGGCAGGAGAGCCAGAACGGAGGCCAGGCCTGAGTCCCAAACTCACGTTCTTCCTGCCCTGCCACACTGACCGCAAATCAGTCATTCATCCCTGTGCCCAGCCCAGGCCCAGAGGAGGTCTTGACAATGCTTTTTTGAGTGATTGGATGCATGAATAAATGAATCAGTGGCTACATTATGTATATTATATGGTGCTCTGATCTCTACTCCCTTTCATATCCTTTATTTCCTATGATTTTTTTTTTCACAATGACCCTACCTGGCAGGAAGCTTCACCCCCATTTCACAGATGGGGAAACTGAGATTCAATTTGCCCCAGGCTTTAGCCTCAGCATGAGGAGGAGACAGAACCAGAACTCAAGTCCAAACTGTCTGAACTCAGAGCCACGGTGAACTGTTTCCACTGGCCCCCACAGCTGTCTCCATGGTGCCAGCACCAGCTCGGGGGCCTCTGGAGCCTAGCGTGTGCTCAGGAGATATTGAACCACCAGATGCTTGCATGAATGCCCTGATAAAAGTTCTGAATTACTTGTTTTCTTGGAACCAAATGAATGGTGAGGCCTTGGAACACTTGCCCAAGTCCTCCGGATGCCCATCCCTACCCTAGCTGGGTTCACCCTCCCCTGAATCCTGCAGGTTCCAGATGAAGCTGGCATCTGGCTCCTTGGTCTCCGTGTGTCCATCTTGGCTCTGGGGGAAAAGAGTTGAGGAGAAGGATGAGGTCTGGCCCAGACTCTGGGGCATCTGTAAAGGTAGCAGACCAAGGTCAGCATGTGGTGGCCTTCCCCTCACCTCCTGGGTTTTTGGGGGAACTTGACCCTACCCTGGAACATACCCAGGAGGACAGATCATCTAGGAACAGAGCCCTGAGAGATGGAACCAGTTGCACCCAGCCTGGCTGACCCAACAGCATCAGAAAGACAACCACGGCCACAGCTCTGCTCATGGAGTTGGACTAAACCCTTTCTTACTTCATTGAGTCCTCCCTGTGTGGCCCCAGGTGGGACCTGGACCAGCCCTGGCTTGACATTTGACTCAGTGGACCAAGGGACGAGAGCCCCAGGATGGGTAGTGGCTCATCCCCTGTTAGTCCCCTTGTCCCTGGGCTGCTAATCCACCTTGGGCCCTGAATGGGGCTTCTGGAATCCCACTGGAGCTGGGGGCGATGGGCTTGGCTTCAGGGCAAAGTGGGAAATAAGGGGGAGGCGATGGGCACGCTGCCAGACCCCACACCAGCCTCTTCTCTTCCTTCCCCCCCTTTTTCATTCTTTCTTTGTTTCTGTCCTCCACCCACATCGCCTTCCTCTGAGTTAGATCCTTTTCTCCTGCTCTTGCCAAATCCTGCCCCTCAATCCCCGTGAGTCTGCCACTTGAGCTCAGGACCTGAGAGAGCTCAGGGAGGGGGCTGGGTCCCTTTGGGACAGTCAGAGAGGTCATCTGGGAGGAGACTATGGGTTCTAGGCTTCTGGAGTTAAGGAGGTATCTGTCAGATGCAAAATGGGGAGAAGATCTGAAAGGCAGGAATAGGGTGTGGGCCACCTGGGGGGACATCTGTGGGAAACAAGAATAGGAAGCTGAGAAAGAGGCTCCAGAAAGGGAGGCCTTGAGTGCCAGAGTAAGGGGCTTGGCTCCCTTCCCCTGGAAGGTGGCTCTCAAACTAGATGGAACCCAGAGGGTGCAAGAAGGAACCCTGGAATTCCTTGATGGGGCAAATAAAAGGGTGGGAAGAAGAGACCCAAGGGTGGAATTCTGGGCCTCTGGTGCTGCTCCAGCAGAATGACTCTAATCTCACATTTATGGACCATACTGCCATAAGCTGTGTGTGAGCAATGGGGAACTGGGAAGGGTATTCAGTAGGGACAAGGGAACGGCCCAAATTGGGCTTTGGGAACCAGGCTGACTGCAGGAGAGGGAGAACTGAACTCCAGGAGTCAAGTGACCCACCAGGCCTTTGTGCAGAGGTCCTCTGGCCCCCTGATCTTTTTTCCTCAGGCCATCAGGAGGCAATGATAATGGTCACAACCCAACCATCACAGCGCTAGCAGGCGCCATGCTCTGCAAACCACATTACATTTTCACACCAGGCAAATACGTCTGCAGTCGGGGACACCGAGGGCCTGGCAGAGGAAGAGACTCAAAACCAGTATCACCAACCAGCCTCAGTGGCAGAGTCAGGATGCCACCCCAGAGGCTGGTCGGCCACAGAGCATCGGGCCCCTTGGGCAGCCTGGAACAGCTGCTGTGGTGTCCAGTCCGGCTACAGCCCTCTCTGCCCACCTGCCCTCCCAGCTGTCTCAGCCACACCTGGCACCCACGTGCCCCGTGGCAATCTGACCGGCCTTGTGCTGCCTTCCGGGGAGACAGCTGGGAGATGGGGGATGGGAGACAGGGGTAGGGTGGGAAACAGAGCCCCTGCCAGCAAGCAGGAGCCAGCAGGGCAAGGAAAGACCAGCGGCCCCCATTCACTGTGTGACCTTGAGCTCCTTGGGCTGGGGCTGCTCTGAGTCACCTGGAGCTAGGGCTCTAGTGTTGACTATAGGCAGCTTGTGGCCTCCTGGGCTCGTCTCTTCGTGCCTGGAACAGCGAGCGCACCGACCCTCACGGGGCAACCACCCAGCCCTCCACCCCCCTCCAGAGTGAAGCAGTGGAACTGACCAGCTGTGTGATCCCAGGCCAGTGTCTTAGCTTCCTTGTCCTCCAGTTGAGAGGGCTGGTGACTGGGATGCCCTGCAGGCAGCCCCTCCCTCCTCCACTTGGGAGCTGGTCACAGCAGCCCCACCCCTCCCCCAGGCCCCGATCTTCCTCAATGGCCATTTTGTGTCGTTGCCAGGGGACTGCTGTTTGCTCAGCTGCCCCAACCCTGAGACCTCACGATAATGGACGCCTGTCAGCCTTGGGGCCCCTGTGTCTGGGGCCTGGGGGGTGAGAAGCCCTCTCCTTCAGTCTGTCTGGGGCATTGTCCTTCCCTTCCTGTCTGGGGGGTGGGGGGGGTGGGGGGTGGGAGGCATTTGTGGTCATTTCCTCTCAGACTTGTTTCCCTTTCTAGAAGCTCAGGCCTGAATCTCAGCCTCCTGCCACCCCCATCTGTGTGTTCCCATTCAAGTCCCAGCAGCCCTCAGCCTCAGTTTCCCACTCTGTAAAGTCTTGACACTCTAGACCTGTGCTCAAATCCCCAGTTTAAATCTATCCCTTATTGGCCTTGTGCCATATGCCTCTGTTTAGTCATCTGAAAAATGGGGTTATTAATTCTACCAGCCTCAGAGGTAATTAAAATCATGGAATCTTACAGCCCTGGGCTGCTTTATACTTGGGTGATTTGGGGCAAGTCGCTTGAGCTCTCTAACCCCCAACTTTGTCCTCTATGGAGTGGAGATGATAATGGGGCCTACCACATTCTGGAGGGAAGTCACAAGAGAGCGCACAGACCTGGCACACAGGAGATGCTCAAAAAATGCTGGCTTTGAAAAACAACTCAGCAACAATGAGGCAAGATGGCCACACATCCCATTGTTCCCACAACCAAGACTGATGGGGTGCCTAGGCGGTTGCCCTCCCCCAGGCCCCAAGTGGGTCTCTTTATTTCCAGATTGAATGCATGTGGTCACACCACACTCAGAATGATTTCACCCCCTTGCTTTATTTCCCAGTATGTGGTCACTTGTTGCAAATGCTGCATTGTCCTTGGAATGGCTGTGCCTTCTGCAAATGTGGGCTGCAGGGTCCTAGATTTGTGTTATACCGTAGATCCCTAATCTGAGGTTTTGCTTTCCCGGTGATCAACTGCAGTCTGGAAGCTGATGATTCTCCTTCCCATCTACCATCAGAAGGTCAGTAGAAGTCCTATGCTATGTCACAATACCTACGTCTTTTTACGTAGGCATTTTATCAGCTCACATCAGGGTTCCTGCAGCTGGAGATCACGGTTCCAGTGCTAGGAAAGGAATATGCTTTAATACTGGCAGATTTTAATACTGGCAGAACTCCCAGCCCTGCAGACCTGGAGTCTGGATCCTGAGGAGGAGCCTGTGATAATCCTGATGCTAGCTGGATGGACGAAGGGCCCATGGCAAGTCTCAGGAAGAAGTAGTTTGCAGAGCCTGGGGGTGGGGGTCCAGAAAGCACCTGGGAAGGCAGCCTCACCCACCGAGTCCCTCCCCAGTGCCCACTGGCATCACCAGGCCCACCCGTAGCCAGGAGTATCTGCCACCAGCTTCTCCTCCACACGGGTCTAGGCTTCCAGGTTGTATTAACAGCCCTGTTATGGAGCACCTACCATGCACCTGGCCTGGGGGCACATACGTTCTTTGAGTCATGGAATGCATCCTTGGCCCCACTTAACAGATGAGGAAAGTGCCGCTCACAGGGGCAGGGACTCGCCTGAGCTCCCAGCCAGTTTGGAATCCTGCTCCTTGTCCCACCCATAGGCTTAGATTCCAGGCTGCCCCACCCCACCCCACCCTTGGCCTCAGCATTCTGCCCTCCCCCAGCCCAGTCCCCCAGCCCCACAGCTGACATCCTCCCCCACTCAACCCCCACCCCCGCTTCCGCTCCCAGAATTCCCTGCTGCCAGCTGCCAGCCTCTGCATCAGGACACGTTGCTTTCCAGCCTCTTCACGTCCCACATCCCTGTGCCCACCGTGTTCCACTTGCCAAGGGGCTTACAGCACCTCAGGGCTGCTAGAAATTGTTCAACGGCATGGCTTTGCCTCTCTTCTCACTAATTGAATCCTTTAATCTTCTTGGGCAGCTTTTCCAGAGTGTGCACTTCCCAGAAGGGCTTTGGGAGAATAAAAATAATTGCTAGTAATTTGTTGAACATTCACTAGTTGCCAGGTACCGTGCTAAACGTTTAACTTACATCTTGTCATCTGATCGTCTTATTAGTGTTCTGAGGGAGGGGCAGGTATCATTCCCATTTTCCAGTGGGGAAACTGAGGCTCGGGTAGCTGAAGGAGACACTGCTCAACGGCACAGTAACAGTAGTATCCCCACATTTACTGGGCACTTTGTGTCAGACACTGTTCCAAGCACTTTTATACATACTGGGTCACTGAATGTTCTCCATAAGCCCGTGAGGTCATTACTATCCTACTCCCCTGTGTGAGGAGAGGAAACAATGAGTTGCCCAAGTCTGGGAAGTGGGCAAATCTGGGTTCTAATCCAGAGTCTGGGTCCATAGCCCACAGTCAGGTCTTGTGGACCTCTAGGAGGTAGCAGGGAGATTGGAACTCAGGACTCGCTGCCTACAAGCCCCAGTTCTCCCCCAGCCTCCTCTGGGAGGCAAGCAATTAGCCAAAGCCAGGCCTTAGACCGTGGGACAGCTCCCAGTACAAACCGCAAGCTGGGAAGCAGGCCAGCTTCCAGGCGGGCTGAGCTCGGGCCTGGTCCACGGAAGTGGCTTTGGCCGGGACCCCTGAGGGGGTGGGGGGGGGATCCCTAAGGGCTGCTCTGGGGCAGGGCCTGGGCTCCCCAGATGGCCCAGGAATTGGCAGGCATTTGTGCCAACTGAGTGCTTTGCAGTAATTACAGTTTCCTGCCTCTAAAGGCTTCCAAATTCTTTCTTTAAATATTTTTAGCAGATGAGCCTTGAAACCTCCTTCAAAACAAAACAAAAACAAAACACATTTCTTAACCATAAAATCCAGAAATACATGTTAAGAGATGACCTCTCTTTACATAATCGCCATGCTCTCTAGAAGTTACTGTCAAAGGCTGATGTGGATTGCCCAAGTCCACTTTGAGGGAAACCTGGAATGTCAGAGCTCTTAAGAGCATGGACTCCAGGGTGTGACAGAACCATGTGACCCTCTAGACAAGGCCCTTCGCCTCTCTGAGCCTGGGAGACATGTAACACCTGGGTAGCAGTCACTCTTAGTATCACCAGGAGTGAAAGCCCAATGTGCCCAAGCCAACTGTGACTTGGGCTGGGCCAGCTGCAAGGTGACATATCCAAGGTGACATACGACATACGAGTTGCATCCTGGTGACCAGACTGTTTTCCCGGAAGGATGGGCGCCCTTGGCCCTATCTCTGAGGCCTGTGCCTCAGCTGGCCCGCCCTTCCTTCCCCTTCTGCATGCTGAGGCAAGGCCCAGCTGGCAGCACCCCACCCAGGCTGCGCTAGGGCTGAGTGTGACCGCATCTGTCACCACTGTGTGGACCTGGCAAGC
The DNA here is from genome assembly GCF_028018385.1 of Neofelis nebulosa. Taxonomy (NCBI): domain Eukaryota; kingdom Metazoa; phylum Chordata; class Mammalia; order Carnivora; family Felidae; genus Neofelis; species Neofelis nebulosa. Next base: position 10,912,342 of record NC_080793.1, read on the forward strand.
CCAGAGCATCTGGTAGAGCTGTTAGAGCCATGGCAGGCCTGGGGCCAGGATCCCCAGAGCCCAAGATGCGCGAGGCCCCGGCCCGCATTTCCTTCCCCGGCCTATTTCATTTCGTGGCTGTCTCTCACAAGCATGAAACACAATTCACCCTTTTTGCCCTCTCCCCTGTCCCATCTCAGTGACAGCACCTCCTTCTACCTCTTGTGTCAGCCGGAATCCACAGGCTGTCTCCTCTGTCCCTTAGCTCCCGCATCTAGTCAACACCCGAATCCCTCCACTGCGCCGTTGGACTCTGTATTGGTCTGGTCGAGCAGTCATAACAAAGTACCACACAGACTGGGTGGCTTGAACTGCAGAAATCTGTTTTCTTACAGTTCTGGCGACTGGGAGTTGGAGAGAAGGGTGTTGTTCGGTTGATTCCTTCTGAGGCGTCTCTCCTCAGCTTGTAGACAGCCACCGTCTCCCTGGCCCTCATGTGCTCCTGCCTGTGAGCATATCTTGTCCTAATCTCTTCTTATGGGGACACCCGTCAAACTGGACTAGGGTCCATTCTAATGACCTCATTTTACCTTAGTTGCCTCTTTAAAGGCCCTGTCTCCAAATGCAGTCACTTTCTAAGGCACTGGGGATTAGGACTTCAGCATATGAACTTTGAGGGGACAGAAATTCAGCCCCTAAGAGACTCTGTCTTGCGTGCTCCACCTTCCCTGTGCACACAGCGCCTGCCAGGTCCCGCATGACCATTGTTCTCTGACCACTGTGTTGACCCTCTCTACTCACGCCACCAGCCCAACCTCCCCCTGCAGGCACCCTGATCTGATCATGTCATTCTCTGGTTGAAAACTTGCCCAGGCCCCACCAGCTTCCCCAGCCTCAGAGCAAAGTTGCCACACCCATGCCTAAGACCCATCGCACCAAAACCAGGAGCTAGCGATGTTACCAAAGTCTTCCCTGCACAGGAGGAAGGTCTTTCGGTGGTTTGTCTGAGTTAGTCCTCATCAACTCTATGGGATAGGTCCTGTCATTAGTTCTATTTAATAGAAGAAGAAACTGAGGCACAAAGAGAGTGAAAAGCTTGCTCAAGATCACACAGCTAAGAGATGGGGAACCCAGGCGTTTGCATGCATACCCTTGACCACTGCACTCAGTGCTTTGGTTTGGCCGTTCTCTCTGCCTGAAATGCCTTTCCATCCCTTCTCTTGCTGACAAACTTCTATATGTTCTTCAAAACCCATTTCAAATGCCCGTTCCCTGGGATGATAGCCTCTGCTATATGTCCTGCCCATTCAGTAATCATTCATTAAAGCTCCAGCCACACTTTGAAGTGATTGTTGTGACAGTCTCCCTGGGGACAGGCACCAGATCTGATCCATCTCTCTGTTCCCCCCACACTTAGGATGGGCCAGGCAAGGAGGCAGACACCAGACATCACGTACAAATTATTAACATGGGTGTAACTTTAAGAGCAAATTCCAGTTCTTTATTAAAAGAGCCAAGTGTTTCAGACCCCCCAGATTCCTGCTTTTGGAGAAAAAGAAAAGTAAAACACAAACACCTATGCCATTTTTCTCATGCAAATTTACCTTTTTGCCTCATTTTAATCCTGAGCCTGGCACAGCCTTTGTGCCTTTGTAGCAGCTCACACCTACCCCCTGGAGGCAGGCGGAGGTCATCTAAAACTCCAGGAGGGTTTTCCCGCTGGGGGATTGGGAAGGAAGGGAAAATAAAACAAGGGAAGGAAGAAATTCTCAGCGCCCCATGGGTTCCTTCTACATCCCCAAATAGTTGAAAATGACATTTTCTTTGTTTAAAATAATAATAATAATAATAAAGGCTTTGTTTTCGTAAAAATGACTCAGTCCCTTGTAAGATTGAAAAGGTTGGAAACCTCCCAGGAAAGGACAGAGAGGAAAATAAAATGACTCCGTGTCATACCTCCCAGCTGCTTACACATTTATATAGTCATCGAGCTGCGAGCTACGCCTAAGATGTGAGCACTCTGCCGTGTGTTATATTTTAATAAAAAAAATCTCACTACCCAGAGAAAGCCCTCGATAGCATCTTCCAGACTTCACATCTGCCTCTTGAAACATAACAACGCATTTGTCTAACCAATAGCTGTTTATTGAGTATCTACTCTGTGCAGGCTTTGACCGGGTCCTGGGGGTAAAGGGTAGATCTGCCTCCATGGGACAGACTTTCATCAAAGAATGATGTATGTAATTATTTAGTTGCACCAGTGGCCAGGGCTGTGAAGAAGGTACTGGTTCAGTGAGGACAGGGAGGGCTTTCTGGAGGAGGTGACAGGTTGCTGTAAGCGTAGAGGAGATGTTAACCCGGAGAGATTGGGAAAGAGCACATCAGGTAGAGGGCAAACTGCTCGAGGAGGAATTCCAATGTGACCACCATGGCTGGCGGCCAGCTCCCCTTCTGCCGTTGCTGCAGAGACCAGATGTTATTCTGGTGTCAACCCCTCCAGCCATTAACTTGCTACCACGTAAATCCTGACAAGTCTAAGTGAGTCATGGTGGTCCTCATCCCTTTGCCAGTGGTTGGGGACAGGGGAGGGCACGTGGCCCAGTTCTGACTCTGAGAAGGGGAAAAACAGTCTGCAGGAGGACTTCTGGGAAGGTCCGGCCAAACTCTTTTCTGCCTCTGGGCACCGATGGTGAAGATGTGATATCCAGAACTGCTGCAGCCATCCTGCAGCCCTGAGGATGAGACCAACCAACATGTAAGGGCGGCTGAGCCAAAAAAAAAAAAAAAAAAAAAAAGCAAGAACCTGAGTCCTCAATGATATCCTCAAGCCTTTGGATAAACTATTCTGTACTGCCTTACTGAGACTTCGTGTTATGCAAGGAAAACATGGAAGAAGTCAGTCCAGTTGGAGGTGGAGGCTGAGGGTTTGTCCTGCAGTGATGGCACATTGCTTTTACCTGGATTGTGGGCTGGAGTGGGGGCTGGTGAAGATCATGACCGTCATCCCCCAAACTGTCCTTTGGCTCCACTAAAGCACATTAAAGGGAATAACTTCTAATCCAAAAGGCTCTTGAGGCCCGAACACAGAGCAATGGGAGAGTCCCACGAGGTATGGCAGAAGTGAGTACCCATCTGTGTGCGTGGAAGCCATGCGTCAGCTCTGGCTGTCCCCATGTTGTCCAGGTACTCTTTGATAGTCAACTAACTTTACCTCCTCTTCCCATTCACTGTGGGAAATGGCCCTCCCAGAGTCCCACAGGGACTGGGGGACTGGCCAGACTCTCTATTGTGTCGATGGCTTCCTAATCATTGTTTGGATGGGTCAGTTACTCCTTGCATTTCTGTCAGAATTTGCTTTACTGAAACATTAGTCAGATACTATAAAATCCATCCTTTAAAAGTGTACAATTCAGCGAATTTTAGTATATTCACAAGGTTATGTAGCCGTCAGCACTATTTTATTCCAGCATATATTCGTCACCCCATAAAAAATCCTCATACTCATTGGCAGTGACTCCCAGTCCCCACTCCCCCAGCCCCTGGCAATTGCTAATCTTTCTGCCTGTATGGATCTGCCCATTCCGATATTTCGCATAAATGGAACCACACACTGTGTGGCCTTTTGTGACTGGCCCTCCTTTACCGCTCATCCCATCAGGTAACATTCTCAACAAGTACACAAAGTATTGTAATCACCTCTACCTACAAATAGCACTTTCCCCCCTTGCTGTATGTACATACAAATTTTCTAGAAATGAAACCATACGATGCATGTGGTTTTCTAATCCTTCTGTTTGTATTCAGTAAAATATTGAGGAACTTTTTCTGTCAGTACTGTATAACCCTTTTTGTTAAAGTTCTTTGTTTATTTTTGAGAGAGAGACAGGGCAGAGAGAGGGAGGCAGAGGATCCCAAGCAGGCTCTGCACTGACAGCAGAAAGCCCGAAGTGGGGCTCGAACTCACAAACCACATGAGATCATGACCTGAGCCGAAGTAGGACGCTTAACCAACTGAGCCACACAAGTGCCCCTGTATAACCTTTTTTTTAATGTCTGTAGAATAATTTAAGAAGTTAAAAAAATGATTTTGGTTTGAGCTCGGTGCTTAAGCACTCAGGCCCAGAAGGAAGACTGATCCCCTCTGGATGGGCCTTTACTGCCCTTCCAGCTTTTCATGAGTGTAAACGATGAGATGAGCATCCTGTGTGCACATTTCCATAAAGTTCTAGACATGGGACTGTGGCCCAAATGGCATACATGTTTACTTCTTTTTATATTTTCCCAAATTGTTCTAGGGAAAGATTAGATCAGAAAGGCTATCTGCTACAATGAAGCATTGTGGCCACTGGACTCTGACTGCCTGGGTTTTAATCCCTTTTCTGCTTCTCCTTAAAGGTATGACCTTAACCTATCTGTGCCTAGTTTCCTTATCTGTAGAATGGGGATAACGAAAGTACCAACTTCTTAGGATTGTTGTGAGAGTTACATTAGTCTTATACATGTAAGCAGTGGTTTCCGACTGGGGGTGACTTTACCCCTTCAGCAGACATTTGGTGATGTCTGGAGACATTTTTGGTTGTCATAACTGCGGTGTGGTGGCACTAACATCTGATGAGAAAAGACCAGAGAGGCTGTTAAATATTCGACAATGCACAGGGCAGCTCCCCTCCAACAACAAAGAAGGATCCAGTTCCAAATGTCAACAGTGCTGAGGTTGAGAAACCCCGGTGTAAAGGGCCTGGCCCAGAAGCTCTCATCAATGTTGGCTGTGACTATTTACACTCCCACCAGCAGAGCACAAGAATGTTCGTTTCCCTGTACTTTGGCCAAGTCTTTCAAATCCGGGTTAATTTTGATTGGGGGATCATTGTATGCTGGTACATTTCTAAGCCATCAGTGGAGCCTTTCCTTATTCCTTCATGGGCCTGACTACATGGGATTGATTAGCCTCCATTCTGGCCATGGGTTTCCAGGGAACTGGCTGACAGTTGGGTCCAGCTAAGGAAACTTTGACCTTGTGAGCAAGAACTTCGGAGTTCCTGGGATTACCTGTGTCTGTGTTTGTCTCTGAATATCTCAGATGCAGGAACATGTTGTGGGTAGAGTGTGGATTTTGAAGTCAGATCTGGATTCAGATCCCAACTCTACTGCTTCCTAGTTGTGAAGACAAATTACTTCTCTAAACCCCAGGTATCCTCATCTGTAAAATAGGATTATTGTGAGGATCAAATAAGATAATATAGCTCCATGCCGGGTTCTTAGTCAACGTTCAAAAACAGCAGGTACGATTTATTCAGTGATTATGACACTCAGACCCTTTGCTAAGACTTTCCACATAGGTTTTCAGCTTGATGGCAACTCCTGTTCATCCGAATAAGGTCAAGACTCCATGTCTGTCTGTCGAGGTACAAGGGAAAGCCACTTGCTGAGCTCTCAGTCTGCATTCCACAACTGTTTGCTGAGCATTACCATGTGCCAGACCAGATGCTGGGCACAGGCAGAGAGACAGGGCTGCTAAACTCTCTCCCATTCGTATGAAAGAGGTAAACAAATAAAAGACACAAACAAAATGTCAGGGGAAAAGACCAGACATATTAGCCTTTCACTATACCTGTAAATGGGTTAATTTCCTTTATTAAAGCAAAAACAGCAAGAAGACAAGTGAAAAAGCAGAAGAAAGTTTAGTTATGTGTTACTTTTTTTAATGTGTTATTTATAAGGGAACTAAAACAAGCCACGGAAAGAAATAATCTCTAATGAAACAGCTCTATATTTATAAATGATTGCATTGTATTTCAAATGAATAACAAACCACACTGAAGGGGGCGGGGGCTGGGGGAGAACTAACCCGAGTGAAAAAAAACTTTTTTTTGAGAGAGAGATAGAAAGAGACAGAGTGTGTGAGCGGGGGAGAGGGAGAGAGAATCTGAAGCAGGCTCCATGGCGCCTGACGCCAGGCTCTATCCCATGACCTTCAGGTCATGACCTGAGCCAAAACCAAGAGTCGGATGCTCAACCGACTAAGCCGCCCAGGAGGCCCCTGGGTAAGTTGAATATAGAACTTCAATCTATACTCTCAGTCTGAAGATAAAAAGAGTTGTGTGCTTGTTTCGAGAGCACATATACTAAAATTGGACGACACAGAGAAGATCAGCACGGCTCCTGAGCAAGGGTAACACACAAATTCGTGAAGAAAAAAAAAGATTAAGGGGTGCCCGGCAGGCTCAGTTCATAGAGCATACAACTCTTTTTTTTTTTTTTTTTAATGTTTGTTTATTTTTTGAGATAGAGAGACAGAGAGAGAGAGAGAGACAGAGCACGAGCGGGGGAGGGGCAGAGAGAGAGGGAGACACAGAATCCGAAGCAGGCTCCAGGCTCTGAGTCAGCAGCACAGAGCCCGACGCGGGGCTCGAACTCACAGACTGCGAGATCATGACCTGAGCTGAAGTCAGACACTTAACGGACTGAGCCACCCAGGCGCCCCTAGAGCATGCAACTCTTCATCTCAGGGTTGTGAGTTCAAGTCCCACATTGGGCATGGAGTTTACTTAAAAAAAAAAATTACAAAATTGCAAATAAATATTGAAAACTCTACCTAATAGGCTTGTTTTTCATAGTGGCATGGATTAGCAATTCTAATCCGTGTGTATTGGAGGATTGAGTAAAAGATGAAATACACTGAGGCTATTGAGAGCCAGGTTTCTCACTGATATGGAAGGGACACAAGTATGGCCTGGGGAAGGCCAGGAAGGACTGGAGGTGCAGTATGAACCCTTGGATTTGTATTTCGGTATGCGTCTACTTCCTAGTCCTGTCCACTGAGAGGACCTAGAAACATGGGTGCACCTAGTGCCCAGCTCCTTGCTTCTAAATACCATCCTCTACTGGAGGAACCAGGGCTCCATGGAGAAATGGCTGATTTCTTTTTTTTTTTATTTTTTTTTAACATTTATTTATTTTTGAGAGAGAGAGAGAGTAAGAGCACGAGCAGGGGAGGGGCAGAGAGAGGGAGGCAGAGGATCCAAAGCAGGCTCCTCACTGTCAGCACAGAGCCTGATGCGGGGCTCGAACTCACAAATTGCAAGATCATGACCTGAGCAGAAACTGGATGCTTAACTGACTGAGCCACCAAAGTGGCTGGTTTCTGGGCCAGGCCAGCAGGAGTATAAGATGAGCCTGGAGCATCTTTTTGGCCTCGAAAGTAAGCAAGTACTCGATGAATAGGAGAGACACAGCAAAAGGCCATAGCAGCCAGCTTGCGTGAGATCTTCCTGGCCAAATCTGGAACAGTTAGGTTATCAAGTAAATAATGATAGTAATGAATTATAACTCATCGAATAAGATCCGAGTTCATGGGTCCGTCATCCATATAATATACGCACACGTACTAAGAGCTCTTCTTTATGGTAGAACGCTAAAAACAATAGGAATTTTAAGTCACAATTTTGTAGTCATCAGAGTAATAATTGATATAGATAGGAATCATCAAGATTGAAACAAGGATGAAACTTGATGAGAAGTAAGATATCTGTATAGTCTTTAAATTTTCTTTTTATGTTTATTCATTTTTGAGAGAGAGACACAGAGTGTGAGCGGGGGAGGAGCGGAGAGAGACACATACACAGAACCTGAAGCAGGCTCTAGGCTCTGAGCTGTCAGCACAGAGCCCGATGCAGGACTCGAATGCACGAATCGCGAGATCGTGACATGAGCCGAAGTCAGTCACTCAACCAACTGAGCCACCCAGGTGCCCCAAATATCTATATAGTCTTAAAGTACTCCCCTAGAAATTATTTATGAACTATGAAGAGAAAATAGTAATTGTATAGGAGATATAACTGGGAGCCACATGCTTTAACCAAGTGACCAAAATAACCATCACCAGTAATGGGGCAACTTGACATCAAGTGCTCCTTTTTCTTTTCTTTGCTTTTTTTTTTTTTTTTTAAGATGTTATTTTTTTAAGTAATCTCCACACCTGACATTGGGCTCGAACTCACAACCCGGAGATCAAGAGTCACATGCTTTACCAACTGAGCCAGCCAGGCACCCCAGCAAGTGCTTCTTAATAGGATGCACTGAGAAAGACAATTATCATTTCTGTGATATCCCTGCCCCAAATGCATAGCCTGATCTAATCATGAAGAAATATCCAACAAATGAAAAGTGAGGAATATTCCATAGAATAAATGACCTGTACTCCTCAAAAATGGCAATGTCATGAAAGGCAAAAAGGCTGAGGGACTGTTCCCAGGTTGGAGGAGACCAAAGAGACGTGATGATTAGATGTGATCTATTATTCTGGATTGGATCATGAACCAGAAAAAAAATTGCCCTGAAATCGCCTCATTGGGAAGGTTAGCCAAATTTGCATAAGACCTGTAGATTAGATATCATGTTAATGTCAAGGCTAAATGTCCTGATTTTGCTAATTGCACTGTGGTTATGTGCATGCCTATGTTGTCAGGAAATACACACTAAAGTATTTAGGAGGAAAGGGGCATCATATCTGCAACTTACCCTCAATGGGTCAGAAGAAAGATATACCTAGAGAGAGAGAATCATAAAGTAATAGTAACGAATGTGAACAACCAGCAAACCTAGGGCAAGAGTGTGTGCAAATCCTTTGTGCTAGTCTTGTAACTTAGAACTTTGACATTATTTCAAAGTAAAAATTTGAATAGAAAAAAAGAAAGAAAAAGCCTGTTTGGGTTCTTTTCTTTAAAGAAGGTATTTTCCCTCAAGACACTTATTCGTGTGGTTGCCTCTTCAGCAAGCCTAAACCCTTGTTTAATGATTTCAGTAAACATCCCAGTCTCAAAAGCGAACTGTGATTTGTTTATGAGGTCCTCATTCCCCAGCCATGCAACACAGGTTGCACTTCCAGAGTATCAACCCTTCCGGTCAGGTTAATTAACAATATCCACTGAATGACTGGGCGTTCTCTGGATTGTGCAATTACTGTGCAATCTCTGAGTCCCCAGTGCTCATCCCTGAGCCTGGCCAGAGCAGGTGCTCAGGGTAAAGGTTGTGAAATTGAAAGATTGAATTATCTGATTGCCTTTAGGGGAATAGCAAGAATTAAGACTGAGAAGGTATGGAGAGGAACCCCATGGGCGTCTGGGGGGGGTGGGCAGGAACTCTTATGCATGTCTGGACCCTGGACAAGAAAACTTTGGACACAGCAGTGCCTGAAAGCCTCCATCCTGTGTCTTGTTGATGAGGGAATTGTCTTGGAATGGGCAATCAGGAGAGAGAGCAGGGGCCACTCATGACTAATCCCATCAGCGCGGTCAGAGGGGAGCAGGATGACAGCCTTGGTAAACTGCGCTGCAGGGGTCATTGGAAGTTTACCAGTCCCCTCTGGTTTGTTAAACTCACTGGTGGCAAAGGCTGAGAGGTCTCTGGGCTGCTCCTCTGATCTTGATTTGGTTTTGGTTTTCAATTTGACTTTCCAAGCTGCCTTGAATCCTCGTGCTTCGGCTCTTAAAGATGCTCAGATTGATGAAGCTGAAGGTGGGTGTGTTTGGAAATGAGTGGCCTTGGAAGAGACTGGGGAGGCCCGTGGAGGCCTTGAATGTCAACCCTGGAGTGTGGTTTGATCTTCAGAGCAATAGGAAGAGCCACGGAGCAGTGATAGATTTTCATCTTAGGAGATTCACTCTAGCAGCTGAAGTTGAAGATCAGAGAGTGGGAAAAGACGAGAAGCAGAAAGATCAGTGTGGAGGCCGCCACACAAATCTGGGCAAAAACTAGAGCGAGAAGTATTTTGAGACCTTGCTCTGTAAGAGGAATTTACGTAACACCACCCTAACTTTTCATTCTCATGGCAGACATTGCTAATCACTCGGTGTTCTCCCTTACACAGCCGAGGTGGGCTGCTCCCATAGACAGCCATTACCAATCAATCTGAGAAGGCACACTGGATGAAAGAAATTTGCCCTCTGGGCTCTGTTATATAAGGCAAGGAGAAGTCTTCAGTTTTGAGAATATGCTTACAGTTGCTACTTTGGGTCTGCCCCAACCTGAGGCTCAGGAAGTACGACCAAAGTGATGCCCTAAGTCAGTCTTTGAGGCCCCTTACCGGAATTGTGCCTCGCCTTGCTGTATGCCCTCTGTGTCCCCACTTAGAGCTTTTCCACATCCGTGATCTTATTTCAACCTCACAACATTCCTGGAAGGTCAAGGTTGTCATCCCCATTTTACAGATGAGGAAACTGAGGTTAAGAAACTTCAAGTAGAGGGCTCAAGTTCCACAGGTGGTAGGTGGCAGAGCCGGGATTCAAACAGGGCCGTCTCGTTCCAAAATCCCTGGCTCCTTCCACGTAAGCTTGTCTCGGCTGCAGCAGCTGCTTGCATCTGTCAGGGCCTCAAACAGAAAAGCCAGAACAGGTTGGGGCTGACATCTTGGCAACAGTGACTTTCCCTCTCAAAAAATCCTTGGCTTAAAAAGACCTGGGAAACTTGACTTTTGAGTCAGCCTCATCTAATCCGCTCTGCGCTGAGCCATGGAGAAGGAAGGTTCTGGCCCCTGGGTGGGGGTGGAGGGGGACCGCTGAGGGGGTGCAGCACAGATGGTGAGGGGCGGAGGCCTCTTGCTGTGGAAGAGAATAAGGTTTCTGTCCTTGCACAGTCGGAATGAGGGCCCTGGAGCCAAGCAGCCAGGGCCAGGGCGGGGCCAGCCAACCTTTGGCACGTGAAATGCCACCCCGTACTCATGGCAGATAATTCTCGGTAATAATTCATCCCCCCCTGGCAGGCATGCATCCTGAAAGCCCTGTCTGTCCCTCCCTCATGGGGTCCCTGCTGGAATGTGGGGGGTCAAGGGGCTGGTCCCAGACGTGGGCAGAGTTCAGACTGGGCTGGGTAGGCGGGGCAGCGTCTGGGCACCGCCTGGGGGCAGAGGGAGCCTTTGTGCTCTGTGCCCTGGAACCCCACCCCCAGCTGCAGCCGCCCCAGAGGGGAGAAATGGCCGATGCGCCCGGCTGAGGCCTGCTCTCTCCATTCCCTCTTCTAGGGCAGCCAGGGCAGAGGGTGCTAACTTGGGTGCAACCTGGCATCTGACAGATCCACCCCATTGCGCTCAGGGGGCTCTTTTGTGAGTGGCAGGAGGGTGAGGGCCTCATGTCTCCTGCGGAGCTTTTATTTTATTTTTTAAAATTTTTATTCGTTTATTTTGAGAGAGAGAGAGAGAGAGCGAGAGAGAGAGCAGGGGAGGGGCAGAGAGAGAAAGAATCCCAAGCAGGCTCCATGCTGCCAGCACAGAGCCTGACGCAGGGCTCGAACCCAGGAACCGAGAGATTATGACCTGAGTCGAAATCAAGAGTGGGACGCTTAACCCACTGAGCCACCCAGGCACCCCTCCTGTGGAACTTTTAAAACACACTGAATCTCAGTCCTCGACCCCAGATACTATGGTATATCGTGTGGGGGTACCTGGGCATGGGCCCCTTTAAAACTCCCTGGTGGTTCTGAAATGAGCTGAGGCACCACAAGCCCGGCCACCACCAGCTGTGTGACCTTGAACACGTGAGGTGGCAGTCGGCGGCTCAGTTTCCTCATTTGTGAAATACGAACAGCCGTAGTACTGACTTTGTGGGGTCCCTGGAAAGACTGAAGGAGACAGTGCCGTATAGACTGAGCACCACCCCCAGCACGGAGCACACACTCGGATGTTTAGCTCCTGTGGGTGGTTAGCTATTTTTATTATTTCTTCCTTTCCACGCCAGCCAGGGGGAGATTTTAAGAGCTTGCAGCCAGGGAGAAAGTGGAAAGGGCAGAGAGAGGTCCCCTCCAAGGACATCATTAGAGTGACCAGGGGAGGCTCTGCTTTGACGTGGAGGCGGGTTGGGAGGCATTGGTCCCTCCGTGGCTCCAGGAGGAGCCCACGCTCCTTAGCAAGGCACGCGGAGCCCCTCTGGGCTGCCCGGGGTTGGAGCACCAGGCGCACCGGCGTGGGGGTTGTTGCCTCTGGCTCCCCCGCCTCCCAGCAAGCTCTCAAGGGCAGAGATAAGACTTGCTCAGCTGGGTGCCCCTGAGGCCAGCACACAGGTGTCAGTCATGCTGGATAGCCCACGGGGCATGGCGTGGAGAGCTGGCAGACCCTCTGAGCAGGGCATTGACTGGTCACAAGGGCAACAGGAGCTGCCACTTCCCGAGTGCCCACCGTGTGCTGGGCATCGTGATTAGGGCTGACAAAATCACACTAAGCTTGCCACTGCTCCCTCTGGCAGGAGCTGCCGTCGACCATGCCCAGGAGGGTCAGAAATCAGTCAGTTCAGCGCCACCCCCCCCCCCCCCCCAGCCCACTGAACTCTACAGCCTCTGGCCTCTGTTGGCCACCCAGCTGCCTTGAACCCTGAATTGGGGCCCAGAGCCCACTGCCTGTCACGCGCAGCACAACAGCGCTATGGCTTTCTTGGCTGCCTGAGTGCCTGGCTGTGGAGTAGAGCAGAGAGTTTAGAAGATGGGTTTTCTCATTTTCGTCCGACTGCAGGATGGAGGGAGTCCCTGGGAATATCCTGTCTGCTTTCCAACCTTAATGATCCGAGATTGCATTCCAGAGATTTCTGTGTGGAACCTGACTTATGCTGCACAAATAAATGAAAGATGCATGACCTCTCCAGTGGCCACACATCTGGATCCTTGTTGAGCAGACTCTGTATGAACTTGCCCAAGGTTCTGACACAGATCACTGTGATCTGTGATTTGCGGCCATTTGTTGGGGGGTCTCCTGAGTGCCGGTGACATGGCAGGAACAGGTTCTGCGTCCATGGAGCTCTGATCCCAGTGAGGGGAGACAGACCGTCAGCAAGTAAACTAATAGAAATGCCAACTAGTGAAGAGACAAGAGAGCATGTGATTGGGGCCAACTTCAGACCCAGCCTTGAGGGATGGGTTCCCTGGGAAGGTGACATTTCAGCTGAGACCTGAATGCCCAGGAACAGGTGCCAGTGTAGCAGGCAGAGGGAACAGCTGACACAGGGGCCGGAGAAGATGGGGACAGTGGGGGGAACAGGCAGGGCTGGGGCTGGGAAAGGCCACCATCCAGATTACCCAAAGCCCTGCCATGTTCGGCCTGCAGCGGCGTCTACAGGGTGAGAGGGACATGACCCATCAGCCCCCGCTGTGGCGGGAGTGGCACCGTGCTTCTGGCTGGCTGTTCTGTGGGGAGTGGGATCCTTGTTATTGCCAGGGGCCACAGGGACAGTGCCCAGCTCTGCGGAGGCTGGGGAGGGAAGGCCTAGCTGAATATGTGTGTGTGTGTCTGTGTGTCTGCATGTGTGTGTTTGGGGGAAGTTGGTCTAAATCCAAGTCACCATCAGTGGTTTGACAGCTCCTTGGAGGTATCTAAGTCACCAGGTGAAGTGCCTTTGAATCAGATGGGAGAATCTATTCCCTCCCGTCCCATCCCTCTGATTACATCAAGGTCAATGTTCACTTGCTGTTGGTTTGCCCTTTATGCCCCCTGACATTTCCTAATCTTGCTTTTTACACAAAGAGCGACTGGACTGGGGCTCACAGGCACAGCATCTACCAGAAGACAATAGTGCTGTTCATTGTCAGTGTCCCATCCCAGCCACCTTGCATGATGGGTCACTGACTTTCTTTTTACTATTATAATATTCCTCCTTTAAAAAATTATTTTTTTTTGTTTTTCCTAACAGCTTATTAAACTTCCCTTTGAAATAAAATTATTTTAGGAAAAAGAATGAAATCACCTGAAAGGGAAATCGTAAACCATTCTGAAGATGGTCAAGGGGGGATGGTGAAAGTCACTAAAGTCTGTACACGAGTGACTCAAGTTTGGAAAACATGGAACTAAGATGCTTCAGGCCCACCTTCCCAGTTTCAGAATGCTCTTTTCCCCAGGAAAGCATTTATTTTTGTTATTAAATGTCTGTATTACAATTAGGAAGCAGACCATAGCATTTAGTTAAGACTTTCAAACGCAGCTTTTGATCATGTATTTATTTATTTAGTTATATGCCACCTTGTTGTACAAAAGGTATTGTGGCAGCTTACAAAAATAGATAAAATACAATAAAGTAAAAAATAAACAGATCGGGGTAAAGATTAAAGCAGAAAGCTAGACTGAAGTCAGAGTCAAGTAGTTGACTCAGTACAATTGTTAAAAGTAATCTCAAATTTGACTTTGAGGTTCCCAGCGGCCAAAGCAAAAAAGAAAACACGACTCGTTACAAGATTCCTAACAGTTAGTTTGGGGCCTTGGTACAAAACAGACCTGGTGCAAATCTTGACTCTACTACTTGACAGACTCACGACCCTGAGCAGGTTGCTTAACGTTTCTGAACTTGAGGTTCATCACCTGTAACGGGGAAAAGTAGTGCCAACCTTGGGGGTTCCTAGTTGCATCGGGAATAATGCGTGTCAAGGTGCCTTCTAGCTCTAGGAGGGTGCTGCTTGGGTCCTCAGCCGCCCTTAGTCCTCACTAAGCTGAAAGTTTTCAGCCACAAAAGGGAGTTGACATCTGTCCCCTCTGTCAGTCCCTACCCTGCCCAAGCATGCAGCATATAAGGGATAGAGCCAGATCCCAACCCAGGGCTCCCTAACTCCTACCCAGGCTCCCTGATAACCCTATCTGGTGCTGTGTGTTCCTGTCACCGGAGTGGCCTCCAATGGTGTCAGGGAGAAAATGCTTTGGAACACATGGGCTTTCGGGAACACTCAAATCATTCCCAGGAAAACCCCAGCCTCACTTTTAGGGCTGCCCTGTGAGGCAGAGGCCCCCTTCTCTCCTCCGTAGACACAGCAGATTAAATGTCAAGGCCCAGAAATCTCTAGGGGGGAGTCAAAGGCGGCAGCCAAAGCCCCTTCACGGGCTCAGAACACCGGAGACAGCTTCCTTTGCCTTCACAGCCAAGGTCAGTAAGAAACACTGACCCTCCCCAGTCCAGGTCCTCTCTTATTTGAAGTACTGTTGCCAAATGTAATAAAGCCCACAACAAAAACCTGTCCCTGCCTCCCATCAGCAACAGAACAAATTCCACTTGTCTCAGAATTTTCTTTTCTCTGTTAATTTATATATGACTCTGTTCCAAATGTGACTGCAGAGGGTTCTTGGCTTGGCGTTCAAGGTTCTTTACAAGCTGACCCCATCCTCCTTCTTGGGTCTCCAGTGTGGATGCAGTTTGTGGCCTGGTCGCACAGAGTAAAAGCCATCACTTCTGGAGCTACCCCTAGAGTGTCATGCATTTGGCCAACAGCATGTACTGACCAGCCCTGAAACCCCGATCTGCCACAGACTAAGCTGCTGTGTGACCTAGGGTGAGTCCCTTCACCTCAGTTTTCCTCGTCCGTAAAATGGGCACATTCTGAGTATATACCTTGCCCTGTGGGGAAGGTGAAAGAATGTACACATGGCATGCCGGGCACACTTGATGCTCAGTCAGTGGTGATGGTTAGATGACCTGAATTTGAGACCCGGCCTTTCACTTAACTGCTTACATGACGAGTGACTCGTCTGGGTTCTAGTTCGACTATCTGTGAAGCGAGGAAAAGAACTCTATCGTCACCTAACCCCCACACAAAGGCCTGAAAACAGAAGGGACTTAGTGAATGTTTGGAGGCTGCAGCCAGCACCATCTCCCCCGGAAAACAATCTTGCTTGTCTCTTAACTTTCCCAAACCAGTCCTCTGTAACTTTCCTTTTTCTCGGACTAATGAGCAAGGGAGTCTGAACACTTTTCGCATGGTTAGGCTGTGATATCATGAAAGACACAGTCTTGTAAAACCCACACCCAGGGCCAAGGGAAACGCAGCCCCCTGAAGAGACTGTTGAGTGCAGCCCGCCGTCGATTGGGTGGGGGAGGCTGGATGTGTCCACCACTATGAGTCAGGCCTTGCTTGGCCGGCTATCATCATTCCCCTTTATTTTAGGGGTGAGTTAGAGCTTAAACAAAACATCACCTGACAATGCCTGACAGAAATGTCTTCTGCACAAAATGCATTTCCTTACACTCTTGGGTACGCAGCTGAATTTTCTAACATGGCACCTGGGCGTTCAAATATACAGATATTCAGGAGCTGGCATGGGAACAGAATGAGGGGAGCAGGGTCGGGGGTGGTGCAGGGATCAGCAGTAAATACTCTTTAAAGGTGTTGGGATGGATTGGGTGCCCGATAGTCTATGGCCTTCCCAGGCAGAGCTGCCTCCAAACCGGGAGAATAAAGGGTATAGACAAAGCCCTTCTGGAAGATCAGCTGTGTCCTGTTCCCCAGGGTTCCCCCTGTTTAGAGTGTGGTCCCGAGCCACTCTCTAAACCTCTCTGGGCATATTTCTCCTTTGGTGAAACAGGGAGTTGGACTGGTGAACTTCTTCCTAGCTCATGGCAGATGAGGGGCAGGCTTGAAGGTCTTGTCCTGTGGGCTGTCTGGGTCTGAGGCTCAGGGAAGCCACCAGCAGCTCCAGGAGAGATGGCCCACCTGTGCACCAATAATTCTGAAGCCAGGAAAAGCCTGGTCCACAGAACCCCTTCTCCTTCCCTCCCAGCTTTTACCCCCTAGCACTTGCCTGCAACCATAAGGTCCGGTTCCTCCCCTGGACCCAACTGCTCCGATCTCAGCCTCCCCGCCCCCCCCCCCCCCCCCAGTGTCCCTCCCCCTACCACCCCCACCCCTGCTGCTGGGCCATTCCACTAAATGATCAGGTCAGGAGTGACAAGGAAGAGGGAATCTGTTTCATCCTGGCACCACCCCAGCCTCGGGTCTAGGGTCTTGCTCATGGCAGTCCTGGAGGTATCCCTGAGTGCATACAGGTTGTGGGTTCAAAGGTCCAGAGAGAAACGACAGCATGGACCGCAGGCCCAAAGGCTCTGGGAAGGGCTGAGGAGAGGTCCCATGGCCTGTGGTATGTGGCCAAAGCCAGCCGTTCTGGGTGGAGAGGGAGCCTCAGGGCCTGGCCCAGCTGCCCACCCTGGTAGAGTCGGGGCTGGCAGACAGCTGCCTGCAGCCTTCTCAGCTGCTGCTGCGGAAACAGATGACGGCACTGAGGTGGAATAAGAGAAAATAAAAATGAGTACAGAGGGAGGGGGAGCTTGGAACAGGGGCTGGTATTTTTCCTTGGGGTGTGGTTTCTGCTCAGTGGCTGGGTGACCATGGAGGTTTGGAATGTGGTTGGACAGAATGGTGAGGAGGGGTGGCAGGGGCGGGGGAGGGGGGTGGCTAGAGGCAAGGAGCAGGAACATTAGCCAAGGGGCCTGAAGCCCAGGGCCACCAACAGTTCGGCCAGAACGGGCGCCTGGGGTGGTACACGGAGCGGAGCCTCCAACCAACACTAGTGCATGGGTCCAGGAGGCCTCTGGTTTAGAGCAGCCTCAGGAAGGGAGACAGAGTTGAGAGAGCAAGAGAAACTATAGGAGTAGGGAGAGGCCTGGAGGTGTAGGGGAGTGTGGTCACGTCTCCTCATCTGTAAAGCATGGCCTGCCTGATCCAAAGTGAGGCTATTTAGGCAAGGGAACGGTCTCTCTGAGCCTCAGTGTCCTCATCTGTTAAATGGGCTGAATCATCTCTACCTCCAAGGGTGCCAGTGGGAGGACTGAGTGGGATTGAGTGCACACGAAGATCTTGGCAGGGTGCTCTGTGAGTGGAAGGGATTACTAACCCACTGGGGCCAAGGGAGCTTTGACCTGGCTGTGCCACATGCCCAGCACCTGCCCCGGGACCTGGCCCCCCCAAAATATTTGCTGATGGAGCCCCTTGCAGGAGTTGCTGTGGGGAGCCCCCATGCCCACTGCCCCTCCTCTCCTGTGAGCACAGGTCCATGCTCAGACCACGAAGTGGAGGGTGTAGGTGAGCTGGTGGCCATTGTCCCAGGCATACAGCACCCGCTCCTTGGGGTTATAGTCGATCTGGGTGGTGTAGGCATGCTTGTTGAGGAAGGGCAGCTGCGGGCGTGCGTCGGTGCCTGTGTGCGTGTCGAAGGCGTAGGCCACCTGGCCCTCCTGCTGGTCGTACGTGTCCACGGCGTACAGGATGCCGCACACCAGGAAGCAGTTCCCGTAGGAGTTCCGCCGCAGCCGCGTCTTCCACGTGGTCTCGCGGTGCATGGAGAGGTCGCCGGGGTCCAGGCGGCTCAGCACGATCACCTCGGGCTGGGCCTCGTCGCGGTCATCCGCCGCGGGGTAGATGACCCACAGGCCGCTCTCGTCCACGGCGAAGTCGATGTCCGAGTGGCCGCGCCACTTCCAGGGCGTGGTGTCCTCGTACACCACGTCTGGCAGCAGCGCCCAGGAGGCCACGAAGCGCTGCCTCAGGTCGTACTTGATGATGTTCTTGGTGAAGGCGCGGTTGTAGTAGAAGGCGCCCTGGTACACCACGTGGCCCGTGCCGATCCAGTTGTAGGGCAGCTTGTACATGTTACTCCAGCGGCCTGTGTGTGGAGGGGCTGAGGGTCACACCTGAGCCTCCCAGACAGCCTCCCCGCTCACCCCAGGACTGGCGAGGCCACCCAGGGCTCTTGAGTGGCCCTGCAAGCAAGGGACACTGAGTGTGCTATGGGCCTGGAGCTGGGCCAACCATCCTACCCCACCGCGCCCACCGAGGAGGTACTGTTATCATCCCCATTTGCCAAGGAGGAAACAGGGGCAGAGGGTTCAAGGTCGCACAGTTATGGAATGGGGCAGCCAGGATTTAGACAGCCTCTATGCTTTGTGTCAGCGTCTTTGCCCATGCTGTTCTTTTCGTCTGGACTTCCATTCCCCATCCTGTCTGCCTGAGGAAGGTCTCCTCCTTATCTTTCAGAGCCCTTAGCCAACGTTACCTCCTCCAGGAAGCCTCCCATGAAGACCCCGGGATTGAGTGAGGGCCTCTCCTCTGACCTACCATAATCCTTGCCTCGGCACTTTTCATTGGCTTCCTCCACACCGGCCTGTGAGCTACTTGAGGCAGGGATCAGGCCAATTTTGACCTGGCAGAGGAAGGACTTTGGCCGTTCCAGGCCATACTCTGTGACTCCACAGCTATCAGGATAAACCCAAACTTTGATGTGGCTCACGAGGGCCGCCTCAGCCTACTCTCTCATTCTGCTTCCCCCACCTCTCCTCTATGCCACCCTGCCTCTCATCGCCAGGCCTTGGCCCACACAGGGCCTTTGCTGCGTGGAATACCTGGCCCTTTTGCTTTTGCATGGCTATCCCTGCTCTTCCTCCAGGGCTCAGCTCAGCATCGCCTCCTCCTCTGGGAAGTCTGATTTCCACTGTCCCTTGAGCTCTCCCACAAACACTACACTGAGATTATTTCTTTTAAGTGTTTGCCTCTCACATCAGGCCGTGCATTTCTGGAGGGTGGGTCCTGTCTAAGTGTCTCCTCCCCCATCACGCACCAGATCTGATAACCCAAATTCTGCCTTT
Source organism: Neofelis nebulosa (assembly GCF_028018385.1). Lineage (NCBI taxonomy): Eukaryota > Metazoa > Chordata > Mammalia > Carnivora > Felidae > Neofelis > Neofelis nebulosa. The sequence continues at coordinate 10,931,691 of NC_080793.1, forward strand.
CCCTGCCCAGACTTGCAACTCTTCTAAGCTCGGCTCACCTGCAAAACAGAGTGACAACCCCCACCTCATAGAATTTTGAAGATACCATGAGCTGACGCACACAGGATGATTAGCACATAATAAGTGCTCAAGAAGAGGAAACTCTAAGTATTGTTCCTCTTGACAGTAAGGTACACTTAGGAGGGCAGGACCACATCCCTCTTGTTTGTTGCTGTGTTCCAGCTCCTGGCTCGGTGCCAGCACATAGGGGGGGTGCCCTCAGATGCCCCTCCTTGGGGTGGCCGATCATTTGGAGCTGGGCCAGGCTGGGGAAGTCTGGACCACAGGAAACCACAGGCAAAAGAGGGCTCAGTCTCCATAGGAGGCCCTCCTCAGGCCGCCCACACCCTGCCCCCCTTCCCATCTCCGGGCTCCCCAACCTTGCTTGAAGTTTTCCAGGTTGCGGAACTCTGCCAGGCTGTTCCCGTAGTAGTAGTTGGTGACATAGATCCTGTCATCTTTCGCGGCGGGGTCCTTCATCCAGGCTCCCTCATGGCGCCCGTAGCTGTGGTGCCTCACGGGGGGGTCCACAGCCCGGAGGGTGCCCTCACAGCTTATCTCTCTGCCTATGGGGAGTGAGGGGTACAGCGTCTGATACTCAGACCCACAGGCCCCGAGCCGAGCTGGAGCAGCAGCCCAGGGAGCGTTATCTGGGCCATACTTAAATCCCTCCTGATCTTTTTGTTCGCAGCCCTTTTCCCCCTTTCCTCCTGATCAAAGCAATGTCTGATCAACAGAGAAAACACAGAACATTCAGTAAAGGAGACTGAGGAAAATAAAAATGATTCAAAATGTCATTATCCAAAGAAAATTTTAAACATGTTGTATTTCCTTCTGTTTCTTTTTTAACTTTGCATGTCCAGTCATGCAGACATACGGTAAAAAACCGTGGTTCTTCTGAAGATTCAGTTTTATGTATCCTGTTTTTTCCCTCCACGGGGCGATTTCTCACATCATTAAATGGCTTCTTAATGATGTGATTTCAAGGTTCTACCAGGCCACCAGACAGCTGTGCCCCAGTCCCCTTGGTGTGAGACCTTCAGATTATTTCCAGTTTTCTGATGTTGGAAATAGGCTGGGAGGGTACCAGTTAAGCTGCAGCTGTTGTCCACATTGCCGATGGACCCTTCAGGAAAGATTCCTGGAAGTGGAATGCACTCAGGCCAAAGTAGGCAATGGGTTTAACAATACCTTGTTATCACAGGTAGCCAAGAGGCCCTCCAGAAAGATGGGCTCGATGATTTAATAGGAAACACTTCTACCGAAAGACACAAGCCAAAGCTACAAAAAAGCTACATAAAAAAAAATTAAGATATGAAAATCATTGCTGGATTTGATGATGGGATCCTAGGTGATATGTTAAGAAGGATTTGTTGAAAATACTACCTGTTTCACTGTAAATGTCCATCAGACTTTCTATAAAGGATCAGATAGGTAACATTTTAGGCTTTCCAGACCACATACTTCTGTACTCTTTTTTTTTTTTGCAACCCTTTGAAAATGTAAAAAACCATTCTTAGCTGGAGGGCCATACAAAAACAGGCTGCAGGCTGGATTTGGCCCATGGGCTTTATCCTACTGACCCCTGCGGGGCTTACTCACCTGCGTTGGGGACGTCTGGGCGTGAAGGTGGCTCGGTGGGCAGGGGACGGGTGGTGGGAGTCAGGGTGGAGGTGACGGTGGGGTCCGAGCCGGGGGTGCCGGAGGCCAAGTCCGCTCCCTCTGAGGCCCTGGGCCCAGCCTCGTCTTGTTCTGCTGAGTTGGGCTCTGGTGATCTGCCCTCGGCCCTGGGCGGCAGCTGTTCCAGCCAGGAAGTGCCCTTGAGGGCGTTGTCTGCGGGGAGAAGACCCTGTGCTCTATCCTGAGCTGCTGCCCAGTGTCTTCCCCAGGCCCACCTGGCTCCCAGCTCTGGGGCCATGGCGGAGAGAAGCGGGGAGGCCCTGAGGAGTAAAAGGCCTCAAGAAGTGGGAGGTGGGGAGGCTTTGCGGTCAGCAGACCAGCTCCGAGCACCCCAGCTGAGTGAGCTCAGCCAAGTCGCCTGCCTTGGTGGACCTCAGCTTCCCCTTCTATGAAACGAGAATCACAAGGCTCACCACGTGCGGCTGCTGTGTTGACCAGAGGAAAACGTATACAAATCATTTGCACAGGGCCTGGCAAGTACGAGGTGCCAAATATGAGACCCCTTCCCTCCTGAGTGTCAAAAGCTTTGTACCAATTCTTTCATGTCCTCGATTCAACTCCAGGAGGCAGAAACCCTTGCTCCCAAATTGCAGACTTTTTCCTTATCCTTTCCCCTGGAACCCAGCCTGTTCCTCTCACCCAGTATTTGCCACTTCAAGCAGGGAGAGGCAGGTGCAGCCAGCCTCCCATCACCTCTGGACTCCAGGTCTCTGTCTCTGTCTCTGTCCCCCCACTCATCTCCTCTCATTTCGTGGCTTTCTCGGAAACCACCCTCCCTTTTTCCCACCCCTGCTGGTAAGGCATTTGCCAACAGGATGACTTTTTCTGCTCCTGTGGGACCTGTGTGGGGCCATGTCTGGGTCATCCCTGACCCACACACTTCTCTGGGCTGGGATGGATGGGGCCTGCATAGGGAAAGCAGGAAGATTCAGTGCCACATAGCAGAGGACAGAGCTGTGAAGGGGTCTAAGGCAGGCTTTGCAGCCCGCTGACCTGGGTTCCAGTCCCACCACTCACTGTGAAACCTGGAGCCAGTCTCTTCACCTCTCTGAACTTGTTTCCTCACCTGGATCAAGTGCAACAGCATTGTGAAAGTACACAGAAAACCGAGAAGCCAGGGACAAAGGAAAAGTGATGGTGTGGCCCCCAGGGGACGAGGCCCCTTGACTCCAGGACAATTACCTGACTTCTTCCTTTTCTCTCCCTGCCAGGCTTCCTCTTTGCATAGGGTTTAGCCAGGCCCCACTGTGGGGCAGCCCCTGGAGTCTCTCGGGAATGGGGCACACCCTCTTTCAGGGGAATCTGGCCTTGGCAGCCTGCCAGGGCAAGAGGCTTGTTCCCACGGGCCTCGCTGGCAGAGCCAGATGCTTGCAGCTGTTCTTGGGCAGTGCCCAGCCAGGGGTCAGAGGCTCTGTTCTGTGGCCAGGCTGAGCTGGCAGGACTCAGAGCCAGTCAGCAGCTAGCACCAGGGGCTTGGGGAAGAGGCCCCTGAGCCTTGAAAGACCACAAATTTAGGGGGCTCTTGAAGGAGACTGGTCCCTCACATTTCTACCTTCCGGTCCCTTGGACGTGTGGGCAGAGGTCCTCACAAAAGGAGGTGGTCAACAGGACCCGGGAAGGGGGAGCAGGCTTGGGATGCCCCTCAGGCATTTGGGGAGGGTTTCAGAGGAAGAATCAGGAGCCACATCAGTGAGGATGGCCCAGAAATTTGGGTACTCTTGGAACTTTGGTCTCTTGTGTTTTTGGTTAATTACTTGGTTGCCCTTCACTGTGATCCCCTGTGGATCGAAGGAAAAATATAGGAGTCTGTGGGCTCTTCTTTGGGGAAATAAGAAGTGGGGGGTGCTGGAGAGGCCATCCATTCCAAAGCCACTTGGGAAACAAGAGGTGCCCAGAAGGCTCCATGTCATTTCCCAGAATGCTGGCCTGGCTACAGGTCTGGGGACTCCTACCCCACCTCTGGCTGTTGCCTGGCCACGTTTTTTCCCACTGGACTGTGAAGTCCACGTTAGGCAGAATCTCTGGGAGATACAGCAAGTACATGGTGGACCTTCAGCAACTTTTTGAATGAAGAAGGAAAAGTCCAGTGAGAGCGGAAACAGCTGAAGATACTGGAAAGGAACTGAGTGGCCCTTTGTATTGTTTATATTATTTCATCCCCAACAACACCATGAGGGGTATCATCTCATTGTGTGGATGAACAAAGGGCACCAACAGGTAACCAGTGGAGGTGACATCTGGGCAGTTTGTAGAGAAGACACTGGATCCGTGTAGGTGATCTTTGGGGTGCCATCTATCAGCAAGCCCCCAATCCCCAAGGGTCCAACTCACCAGCCACAGCTTCGGCCACCTCCTTCCTGCCCGCCTTGTAGTAGGTGATGCCTCGGATCACAGCCTGCTGCTGGGCCAGGGTCCGGGGCTTGGCTGTGGGCTGGGGGAATCTGCCCTTGCCACCCTCCTTCCTCAGCTTCTCCACCTTCAGCAGCTTCTCCTTAGGAGGTTTTGGGAGGCCCCTGTCTACAAAGCTCTTCTGCATGTTGCTGTATTTGTTGTTGTCTTTGCCTTTCCCTCCAGCTGTGTCCTGAGGGAGAAGTGAAATCTCAGACTTAGGGGAGGTAGAAGAGGTGTTGTGGGAGGGCACGGAGGCTCAGCTTATGGGGACTGGAAGCGGTCATGCCACTCCAGGACCTACGCCTCAGGTGCTCGTGAAGTCACAGCTTTCCCCCAGAATGGCTAAGTCCATGACTGGGGTGTGCCTCGGGTTTCCCCAAGTGGGTTTCCCCACTCAGCAATAGCTCCCAAGCCCAGCCTCATAGGTTAGATTCCTGTCTCATTTCCAACCACCCGCATACTCGCCCCCAGGGGGTAGATTATAATGATCAACTCCCTAGGGAGGTAACTGGTCACCAGGTCAGCTTCCTATCCCTGTCTCTCTCTCACTCACGGGTCTTTGTTAGTGGTCAGGGGAGAGGTTCTCAGGCTCCGAGGCAAGATGACCAATGTCATCTCAGTGTGCCGGGAACTGTCCCAGTTTTAGCACTGTAAGTCCTGCATCCTGGGAAACGCTTCAGTCTCAGGCAAACTTGGATGGGTTGGTCATCAAGGGCATTGCCCTTTGTGCATGCAGTTTCCAACGTTTTGTACATTTTATTTTCACTTCCCTTTGAATGCCTCTGACGCTGGCTTGGCACAAGATCACAGGCCCTGTGACATCACCTATTGTTAGGCAGAATCTCCAGGAGATACAGCAAGTACAGTATCTAGACCTTCCGTGTCGTGGCCAAAACAGCATTCGTTCGCGCCTGTGGACTTGACACGGGAATGAGCAGGAAGCCTGCTCTGGGCTAAGGCACCAGGCTTCCTCCACGTTTTATCAGCAACTAGGCGGTCCCGGCTGCAGACACAGATGGCCCCATCATCACAATGTCAGCACAGGAGGCCAAGAGGCGGAGAGGAAGAGCATGGGCTCGCCAGTCACACAGATGCGCGTTCAAGTCCTGGCGCAGCCGCCCTCTCTCCACGTGACCTCGCTCTGCGTTTCCTCATCTGCCAAATGGTCAATGATGCTCCTTCCTCATGGGTGGTTATGAGAATAACTGAGATCCTGTCTGTGAGGAAGTCAGGTTTAGACTTTAGAAGTCAGGTTTAGAGGATGTCAGGATTCCACAACGTCGGCTCCTTTCTTCCCTACTCCAAAACACAAGGCCGCTGTGCAGAATGGAGCGGTTGGGCCCTACACATGGGTGACAGGCCAAAGGGGCATGAGGGCACTGAAATTGAGCCTGTACTCCCATTTGCCAAGCCACACACCCTAGTGTATGTCTATCATAGGAGGGAGCCTCTGTACAATTTGCCCACCCACAAGGGGCTCCTTTTTATTTGCCCAGAAGGAGAGCCTTTTTGGCAATTTGCTTAGAGGAGGGCCTTTTCTTTCTTTCTTTCTTTCTTTCTTTCTTTCTTTCTTTCTTTCTTTCTTTCTTTCTTTTCCTTTTCCTTCCTCTTCTTTCTTTCTCTTCCTTTTCTTTTTCTTTCTTTCCTTCTTTCTCTTCCTTTTCTTTCTTTCTTTCTTTCTTTCTTTCTTTCTTTCTTTCTTTCTTTCATTTTATTTTTAAATTTATTTATTTTGAGAAAGAGAGAGAGGGTGCAGGAGGGGCAGAGAGACCACAAGAGAGAAAGAGAATGCCAAGCAGGCTCTGCACTGTCAGTACAAAGCCCGATGTGGGGCTCAAACCCATGAACTGTGAGATCATGACCTGAGCTGAAACCAAGAGTCGGACGCTCAACCGACTGAGCCACCCAGACGCCCCAAGAAGGGCCTTTTTCAAATGCACATAAAGGTGTGTTATATGTCTTGGATGGCTCTGCCTGTTGTCTCTGCTCACTTTCTGCTGAGCTTGAGTATGGAACGCCTGGGTACTTGCTGTAGGAATTCTCCACTCCAGACTGGGTTGATGAAGTGCAGACTAATGTCTGCAGGGTTGCCCGAGGCATTGCCCATCTACCCCCGAGCAGGCCTGACCCAGCCAGGGGTCCAGCCACAGCAAGGGAGGCTAAAAGTGGTTTTGCTGCAGCCCATCCCCAGGACCAGGCAGGGAGGGTCCTCTCTACAGCCTTGTCCCCACTAGTTTGGAAACGGAAATGCCTTGGATGCCGCCAAACACCTGTCTCAGCAAACAGACCCCTCAGCTGGATCCCCACACCTGCTCCCAGCTTACCTCTGTCAACCGTGCTCGCTGTATGCCAGCAACCCCTGCCCCCAACCCTGCCATGGACTCTCTAGCTATGCTAACCCTCAGCCCTCTCCTATGATCTCAACCCCCCATCCAGCTGGTTCCTGGGACTGAGGTCCTGGGCACACTGTGTTCCCAAGTCCACCCACCTTCTGGCCCCATCACCAGAGTCATGGACTCACCTGAGCCTTGCTAGCAGGGCCGGGGGCTGGGGCAGCATCCGGGACCGTGGCAGCGTCCTTCTGCAGCAGCTGGAGGCCCAGGCTGGAGAGCTCCTTCTTGATGCCCATCATGATGGCCGAGTGATTCTCATAGCGCTTCAGCTGCTCACTGAGATGGCGCATGCCCTCCTTCACCACCTCGTTCTCCCGGCTCAGGTTCACCTTGACGCTCTGTGGGGCAGGACCTTAATCAAGGTCTTTCTAGCCTCCTCTGAGAGCCACTCCCCACCCCCCGCCTCCCTGGAGGGGACACCCCAGCTTCACTGCCCGTCTCCTGAGCAGGGCCCAAGGGTACAGACAGTGGCACCAGCAGGCCTGGGTGGATAAAGCATGCTGCCCAGAAGCCATGTGATCATTCATGTCTTATTTAAAAAGTGAATGAGTGATGTTTTTCCCTTGGGCAGAGGGAGCCAGTTCCTCCCAAGTGAGGCTGTTTTCTCCACTTCCACTCAGAGTTAGCAATAAGGGGTTTTTTTTGTTTGCTTTTTTTTTTTTTTTTTTTTTTTTAGTTATCGCCTAGTGAACAGAAGCAAAGCGCAGATAATGCAAAACAGAAGACAATTAAAAAATCATTTCTTTGTGGCTACGGAAACCATTTCTGATTTGTTCCAGCCACAGCAGATACACTCTCCAGATCGCCTGGCTCCTAGTTCCACGAAGTGAGTTAACATTTCCTAAGATTACGGGAGGAAAGGCCAAAGAAGGATAACCATGGAGCTGGCATCAGGAGAGCCTGGCATGTGCGAGGTGCACAGAAAACACCGGCGCACGGTAGCAGTCCAACAACTATTACCTGACTCCCATGCTGGCAAGGGCCTGGCACACGGTAGATACACACCAAACACTTTTTGGATAATTGAAGCCACCGTGACCCCAGCTTTGGGGAGACCAAGGGGTTAATCTCTCACCCGGGGGCACAGGATGCCCAGGTACCCCCCTCCCTCTGGAAAGGAAGCTGGGAAAGGAAGCCCCCACACCCGCTCCTGGCAGCTGCATAGCCCCAGGCTCCCGGCAGCCCAGCAGGGGCCGGATGCAGGAAACAGGCGGAGGCCAGGCTGTGCCAGCAGAGATGTGTGCCAGTAAACCTTGAACCTGCAGCCTGGACGCCCCAGGATTGTCCAGCTCTGTCGCTGTCCTCAGGGGGCGGTCCTGGCCACCTGCCCTCCAGCACATTTGCACTTGACCAGAAGATGCGTCTGCTGCGAGTGGGTACTGGGACCGCCATGCTGTCCTAATAAGCCCTACCCTGGTGGGCTTGGCCAGTCCTGTACTTTTATGTGGCATTTTATGTGACAAGTAGCCCTGGACTTGTGTAATGTATGAGTCTTGGTCTTGGTGAACTGAGGGCAACTGCAAGTTCCAACCAGCCCTACTCCACATCCCTTTCATGTAGCCAGCCAGTGCCTCAGTTTCTCCACCCAGCCTTCCAGCTTCCTGTAGGCCCACGAGCCCAGTCAGACCGCTCTTCCGAAGTCTGGACCCAGAGGCCTACATCTCCCTCTCCAAGCTGCCTGCTGGAGTCCAGTTTTCAACAGCCACCAGGGTCAAGGCAGAATTGCCCAGGCCCCTTCAGACACTACCCTTGGCGTCCAATGTTGACCCAGCCTGGCTCCTGGGTAGATCTCTGCCCTTACCTCTTCCAGCGTGTTCATCTGGGAGGCCACCTTGTGGACATAGGCGTGCACTTTCATCAGGTCCATGCTGTACAAGGTGCCCTCCAGGAGATCCACCATGGACTGTAGCTGCCCAGGAAAGGGTGAGAGGATTAGGGTAAGGGCAGAACACAGGATCAGGCACATATGGTGCAAAAGGAGCTCTGCCACTTGGAATGGCCTCATGGGGCCTCAGCACCCATTGGACCCAGCTTGCTAATAATAATGAGAAAAGCAGTGGATTCCATTCTTGAACTCTTATCACAAGGCAGGTACGGTGTTAGGGGCTTTAACGAGCTGCTTCACTTAGTCCTCAGGACAACCCCACGGGGCGTGTGGACACTGGAGATCAATGTACATGCCCTGGGATCCCTCTTACCTATTTCTTGTGCCCATACCTGGGGCTTCCACGTGCCTCCTTTTTAACAGCCTGCATCTGTGACCCTCTTCAAAGAGCTTCTGTGTCCCCAAAGTGCCTGGGAGTGTATGTCCTCCCGGGGCAGTCCTTAGGCAATGCCTGGCAGGTATGGGCATTGAAAAGCCCAGCTCCCTAGCCCCAGTGGGGGACAACTGGGCTGTCATTCACACTCCAGCATCCCCTGGGGCTGAAGCTGATGCTTGGCCTGAGACCACACCCTATTGGGCTTCCTTCTCTTCCCACCGCCACCTCTACCACTTTGGTACGAGCTTCTCCTGGGCTTTTCAGAATAAAGCACCAGCACACGAATCACTTGCCTCAGAGTCTGCACCTTGGGACCCAAAGACAGGGTCTGGACAACTTTTCCTTCCTTCCTTCCTTCCTTCCTTCCTTCCTTCCTTCCTTCCTTCCTTCCTTCCTTTTCATAATCTCTGTGCCCAACATGGGGCTCAAACTCATGACCTGAGGTCAAGAGTCACATGCCCTACGGACTGAACCAGTTAGGCACTCCGACAAAGTCTGGAAAACTTTTATTTTCATCTTACAGAGTAGGAAATTGAAGCTTAGGTGGAGTGACTTGTCCAAAGCCACCCAGTTGTTATATGGTGGGGCCGGCAGCAGATCCCAGATTGATATACACCAAAACCCCTCTCCTATCGTGCTTTACCATTCCTTCTTGTGTTCAGATGGGGAAACGGAGGCCAAGAGAAGGGAGGAGCTTGCACAACAAACAGGCCAGTGGCAGATTCTGTGTCACCCGTGTCCAGCGCAGGGCTCCTCCCTGCAGATGTCCCTCTCCTTCCTATCTCCATCACACGTCATCAGGATACGACCTTTCCAGATGGCCAAGATGCCAGTGAGTGTCAGGGAAACCAGGGCACAAGGGGCTGGCTGGAAATCAGCTTCCCCTGGCTTCTTGAGGAGGGCTGTTTCTTCAGCCCACCCTCTCACATGGCCCTACTCCGAGTCCTGCAGCATTTCTCAGGGTCTGAGCAAGCCAGCGCTCCTGTCTGACCCTGGCCAGCTGTTTCCAAAACAGTTTTACTCCCACTCTCCCAGGGGTGTTCAAGTTGTTTTAAGCCAGAGATCTTTTCTTTGAGTAGGCATTGATCTCTAAAATGGAAAAAGGGAGTGGAAAAGTCTTACAGAAGCAGGGGTTGGGCCTTGAGTCTTTTCTGCTCCCCTGTAACCCAGCTCAGACCCTGAAGAGTTGCTCGGTACCCCTTGGGCTCAGGGGAGCACAGTCTGAGAACCATGCACATAGACTCGTGTGTGCTTTGGCATCCTTCTCTGTGAAATGAGGCAATAGGGCTGTGGTCAGGAGCAGTAGTGTCTGGACAGGGCTCTGCAGAGTGGGCATGCTGCTTAGAGCTTCATGAATACCAGCAATAGTGATACTATTCCAGGATACTAAAGGGGATCCTCCCAGCTTCAGTCTACTGCCTTCATGATGACCCAAACTAGCTTTCCAAAACACAGCTTTGACCGTGGGTCTCTCTGCTGCTAGATAGCTTGTCATGGCTCCCCAGTGCTCATGTATGACTTTTCACTTCTTTTTTTTTTTTTTTTAATTTTTTTTCAACGTTTTTTATTTATTTTTGGGACAGAGAGAGACAGAGCATGAACGGGGGAGGGGCAGAGAGAGAGAGGGAGACACAGAATCGGAAACAGGCTCCAGGCTCCGAGCCATCAGCCCAGAGCCTGACGCGGGGCTCGAACTCACGGACTGCGAGATCGTGACCTGGCTGAAGTCGGACGCTTAACCGACTGCGCCACCCAGGCGCCCCTCACTTCTTAAGCCTGGCATTCGAGCCCTCTATGCTCTGCCCATGTAACCTCAATGGCCTCAGCAAATGTTTCCTGTGGGCCAGGAACTAAGGACAGTGATGAGTAAGATAGACACAAGCCTTCATGGTCCTTCACAGGCTGTCAAAGAACAGAGCGTAACAGAGAGGTGCCCAGATCATTAATGTGAGGACACCAACCTTGTCTAGGAGCAGATGTGGATTAGTAAAGTATGCCAGGAGGGAGTTTTGTTTGAGCTGAGCTCCGCAGGAGGAGCCCAAATTAGGCAAAGAAGGCAGGAGAAGGGCAATCCAGGCCAAGGGAACAGTTTGTATAAAGAGCGGGAGGGAAGAAGAAACACGGTGTGTTTGGGCCATGCTACCGAAGTGTGGTCTGCAGACCAGCACTGGCCCAAGCTATTTGTCGCTCATCTATGATAAGGTAATGACAAAAAAGTAGGAGTAGACTTTTACAAACTTTCAGATCCCTTTGACAAAGAAATTTTTAATCTGTTGACTCTACTAGTAAAACACTGGATTTGTATCTTGCATGTCTGTTTTCTGTTTCATTTTTCGAATAATTCATTTTTATGGCATTTTCCAAAAGTATTGGTTCTTGTTTTTTTTTTATTTAAAAAAAATTTTAAAGGCTGCCTTTTTTGAGAAAAAAAAAACACTTAAGTTTATTTATTTATTTTGAGAGACTCAGAAAGCATGAGTGGGGAAGGGGCAAAGAGAGAGGGAGAGAGAGAGAATCCCAAGCAGGCTCTGCACTGATGCGGGGCTCAAACTCATGAACCCTGAGATCATGACCTGAGCCAAAATCAAGAGTCGGACGCTTAACTGACTGAGCCACCCAGGCACCCTGGTTCTTATTTTTTAAAAATTTGTCTTGGGGCCCCTGGGTGGCTCAGTCGGTCAAGCATCCGACTTCAGCTCAGGTCATGATCTCACAGTCCGTGAGTTCAAGCCCCGTGTCAGGCTCTGTGCTGACGGCTCAGAGCCTGGAGCCTGCTTTGGATTCTGTGTCTCCCTCTCTCTCTGCCCCTCCCCTGCTCATGCTCTGTCTCTCTCTGTCTCAAAAATAAATAAAAACATTAAAAAAATTAAAAAAGAAAAGAAAACTGGTAATAAATAACAAGAGCCATAAATCTGTTCACGCTTTCGGCACAGTAATGCATCTTCTGGGTATATAACTTTAAAAAAAAATTTGTCTTTCACCACAGATAGTTTGAGAAACCCTATGCTAGAGGAATTGACAGGTGGCTAGTGGGGCTGGAGGAGAGACAGTGCAGAGAGCCATCCTGGGCCACATCCACTCCACCTGCTCTCACCCATAATACCCTCATTTCTTCTCTGCCTGAGGGACTCCTACCAAGCCCTCAAAGCCCAGCTCTAATGTTACCTCCTCTTCTGGGTTCCCATAGTCCTGGGACATCCGGTGGCCCAGCACCAATGACACTAACATTGTTGGAGTCAGGAGCTGTGTCCCCATAGGACTGGGGATTCCTCAAGGGTGGGCCCATGTTTAGTTCATGTCCAGAAGGAAAGGGAGTGAAGAGGTAAAAGGTATGCACCTGTCACTAACCTCCCCAAGAAAGGGAATCTAAAAATCCTCTCCCTCCTACTCAGAGTCATGCAACAAAGACCAAATCACAGCCGAAGTTCTTAGCTTGAAAGGGCTGGGGTAGAGACAGGGGAGGATATAGCATGGGTGTGCCCTGCTTCCCCTCCTCCATGGGCTTCCCTTAACCTCCTCTCCTGGGGGACTTCCCATAGGCAGGCTTCTGCTGAAGGACAAGTTGCCGAGCCTAATGGGAGAGGCCTCAGCCCTGTCTCATACTGCCTCTGCACCTCTCTCTTGGGGTTTTCTGGGTACCTCTCAGGTACCTGCCCCTGCACCCACAGTGTGAATGAGACACAGTATTTTCTCCTCCTCTCCTTCTCCTACAATACTGCCTACTGGGTCAATCTCACCGCTACCCTACTCTGGTCCTACAAGACTGAATGAAACCATCATGGCTGCTGTGTACTGAAAAGACCTAAGGGACAATGGGGTCCTGGCTGAGAGCAAGTCACAATCCCTCTCTGGGCCTCAGATTCCTCCACAAGTAAAGCTAGGACCATAAGTTTGCTCTCCAAAGGGCTGTGGCAAGGATTAAATTCGCCAGGATGTATGAAAAGGTTTTGTGTATCCTCATGTAAAGTATGCTTACAATTTAGTTAATGAGAAGTGGGCTTGAACAGAAGTTGGGGTTTGTCCCTATGGCCTCAGTGCCTCAAGTCTGCAGAGCCCTAGTGAAGCCTCAGGGAGACAGTGCAGTCCGGGGACTGACAAGTTGTTAAGAGGTAACTTGTCCTCAAATTCAATCCTATCCCAGCTTTGAGAGTTTTGGTATCCATTTAGTTGTTACAAAAATAAAACTAAAGTTAAATTTAAAGAAAATATTTTTAGCCAAATGTGGGAGACCATTTTTCACGGGTCTCTTGCTTTTTTCTGCATGTCTTGCATGCAGACGTGCTGCCTGTCTTTGTTCCAGGACATCTTATTGTATGGTGAGCAATCTTGGAACATAGAGAGAGTGTTTCCCTCCAGAGTCGGGAAGGTGTGCTCAGTGCCCATTATAAAAGTTTTGGATTTTTTAAGCTTGGGGCTCCACTCTTGAGAAATACCCCACTGTGTGTGCAGGTGTTATCTGGTCTTCACTGTATCACCCCATGGGAACAGGAGCTGGAAGAATCAGTTCAAGAAAATGTAGATACTCTGGCTGCTGTGAGTAATAAAGTCCTTAGTCTCTGACCCAGGAGGCTTGTGTCTTCTGCCAGCATCCATGAAACGGGCAGGCTGACTTGTTATCTTAGAAGTATGGTAACATCTCAGTCAATTTCACAGTTCTTGATACCAAAAAAGGCAACATAGATACTCATATGTTTGGAAGAAATTGTAAAAGAAAAAGATACTCTCAAAAGACAGCAAGTTTATCTAGTCCATTACAGAAAGGAAAACAGGAGAGTAACGTTGTTTAGAACACATGCTTTGGATACAGCAGGAAGTCGTTCAAATTCCAGCCCCACCAAGCACAGAGCTGGGTGTGTTATGAATGCCACAAAGGTGCCTGGCTGGCTGTGGGGACTGTGATCTAGCCTGTACATGCCTATTCAAGCCATGTGTCCTGGTGGTAGGCCCTGGCATGGGGCGGTGTCCCTGGAGGTGGGGCTTCTTTCTGATCTGCCTATGGAGGTGGCTGGAGGGAGGTAAGCATAAAATTTATATAAAAGTATGGTTTAGACCCCGAAGCTACCTGCCATTATGTGAGAGCTTGGGCCACACATAACTTGTGTCACCTAACTTCCCAAACCTCAGTATAAAACGAGGACAGTGATTCCATATTTCCCAGAATGGTTCAAGAATTTAGAGGAAAAAAAAATGTGTAAAATGAGCTTAGCACAACATCTGGTATGCAGGTGGTGCTTGAATATGGGAAGTGGTATCATTACATTAAAAACGGTAAAATGCCACAAAACTTAAAATTTAAAATACTATATTCTAAGGTGCCGACAGATGAACTGGTTTGGGTAAAATATAGGACACTGAACTAGGTGATAAAGTATATATCTGTTTGCTTATTTTCTGTCTCCCTTACTCAAGGCACGATGAGTTCCCCCCTTTATCCCCAGAACAGTGCCGCCTGGCCGGTGGTAGGTGCTCTGTAAATATCTGTTGCGTAAAGAAGCCTGCATTGTGCACACCTGCTAGAACACAGGGTAAACTGTGTAAACGCCACCTCCATCACTTACTGGCAAATAGTATTGGGCAAGAAGTGGCTTTCCCTTCAGGGAACCTCGGTTTCCTCCCCTGTGAAATGGGGTAACAACAGCAGCCACCCAGAGTGTGTGGACTTTTCACTGAAAGGACAGCCCACGCTAGATACTCATCCAGGAGGCGTTCCCTGCCCCCCCGCCCCAGAAAGTCTACCTTGAGGAGCTCCGGTGCCTGCTTCTTGAGCTTCTCCATCTTCCACTCGTTCTCGCAGGGGTTGAGTGAGGAGGGTGGCGCCGTGCAAGAGCAGCGGCAGTCGGTCCCTGAGCTCACGGTCTCCACAGTGTAGAAGTCCTCCACCCGTGCCCGCCCGCTGCGCACCCGGCTGCACGCGTCCTTGCTCAGCGGCCGCATGATGCACTTGCAGCGGCAGTCAGAGCCCTCTGAGGTCATTCGCACCTGGTCCATGTCACCAAACACCTGCAAGAGGGGCTCGGGTGAGCCGAAGGCCAGTGCTGGGGGGGAGAAGGAGGAGGGAGGAGGAGCCAGGAGGAGGCACCTGGGACAGGTAGCACAATCCAGTGCCCTTGGCCTTTGGGGTGCCTGGCTGGCTCACGCAGTCGAGCCTGTGATTCTTGATCTCAGGGTTGTGAGTTCGAGCCCCACACTGGTTGTAGCGATTACTCTAAAAAAAATTTTTTTTTTAACTCTTAAAAACAAAACAAAACAAAACAAAACAAAACATGGAATTACCACAGGACCCAATAATTCTGCTTCTAGATAGAATTATTATCTAAAGATGACTTCCCCAAAGAACAGAAGACAGGTATTCAAACAAGGACTTGTGCATGAATGTTCACAGCTACATGATTCACAATACTTATGAGGTGGAACCAATCCAAATGTCCATCCACTGATGGGTAAACAAAAATGGTGCGTCTATACAGTGGAATATTACTGAGTCAAAAACCGAATGAAGTATGGATGCATGCTACAACTTGGATGAACCTTGCCAACATGCTGCTAAGTGATAGAAGCCAGATGCAAAAGGCCACATATTGTATGACTCCGTTTATTAATATCCAGGCTAGGCAGATCCACAGACACAAAGCAGATTAGTGGTTGCCAGGACTTGGGAGAGGGGAAATGGTGAAAGACTGCTTAATGGGCACGGGGTTTCCTTTTGGAGTAATTGAAAATGTTCTGGAACTAAGTAGTGGTGATGGTTGCACAACATTGTGAATGTACTAAATGCCACTGAATCGCACACTTTAAAATGGTAAATATCATGTGTATTTTATCACAATAGTAAAGATATGAAGAACTTTTATCGGGCACTTACTAGACCCTGGTTTTCATGTGCATCACATCCTTCAATAATATCTGTGTATGGGGGGGCTAGTTACCTCCAAAGTCCTTACCATGGTCTTCAAGGCCTACTTGAACTGACAGCCTCTTCTCAACCCTTCCTCTTGTCACCCTTTCCTTCCTTTGGGTTACTCCATTCCAGCCTTTGCAGATGTGATACCCTCATCCTGAAACCCTTATTCCCCTGATACTCCCTTGGCTTATTCCCTCATGTTACTTACAAATCACCTCCTTGGAGAAGCCTTCCAGACTAACCCACCTCCCCTTACTGTGTCCCCTTATCTAGTGGCTTTGTTTTTCTTTATTATACCTAGGTATATTATATATATATATATATATACATATATATATATATATGTATATATATATGTATATATACATATATATGCATATATATATGTATATATATACATATATATGTATATATACATATATATATATGTATATATACATACCTGAAGTATTATATTTGTGTTTGCTTGTTTTTTTCTTACTCTACTGAAGGAACCATTAGAGAAAGGGACTTTGTTCAGTTCTCTCCTATACCACAGAATAGTGCCTGCACGGCCTATAGTAGATGCTCTGTAAATATCTGTTGGATAAATAAGCCTGCATTTTGCAGAAATGGTAGAGCACAGGGCTAAGACCGTGGTGTCTGCAACCTGGGTTAGTAGCTGTGAGATGGTGGGCAGCTCAGCCTTTCTGGCCACTCCCTATTTGGCTCAGCCAGCCTACTCTGGGCTCCAGGCTCTTGGAACACAGCTCCCCAAGGCTCAACCAACAAACACCCCAGGCCTCATGGCTACTTAGCTCTCACTGAAGTAACCAGGACTCAGTTTATGGCTCCCTTGGGCTTCCTGCCAACCCCAGTGCCCTTGAATGTCGCAGGGCCCTTGGAGGAAGGGCCAAAGGCACCCCATATCTGTTCTGAGCTGTCAGACGCCTGTTTGGGCCTCTGGCCTCTGTTGGACCCTGGGTGACAGCTGGAGGTGCAGAAGAAATAGGTTGAGATACATTCTTGAGCTTTCCTGCTATATGAGAAGCTGGCAGAGTAGGCTCTGAGAACAC
The DNA here is from genome assembly GCF_028018385.1 of Neofelis nebulosa. Classification (NCBI taxonomy): domain Eukaryota; kingdom Metazoa; phylum Chordata; class Mammalia; order Carnivora; family Felidae; genus Neofelis; species Neofelis nebulosa. Next base: position 10,948,411 of record NC_080793.1, read on the forward strand.
AGAGGAAGACACCCATGAAGACTGCTCAGAGGAGGGCACCCTTGGGGGGCATCTTTAAGGAGGAGAAGGGCATTCGAGGGACAGCAAATCAGATATGTAAAGATGAGAAATGGCCTGGCACTTGGGGATCTAGGGGGGAATCATTTTGGCTGGTACTTGCAGGAACCCGGGGATGGCAGAGACCAGCTTGTGGAGGGCCTTGAAAGCTGGTTGGGGATCTTGGTTTCTTCCTGAAAACACTGGGGAGTCACGGAAAGATTTTAAGCAGGGGAGAGCCAGGTTCAGATCTGCATTATGAAAAGTTGTTATATTATTATTATTATTATTATTATTATCATTATTATCGGGCTGCCTTGTGGAGAGATGGTGGATGGACCATCCTGGGTCACAGACCTCGGAGGTGACATTTACTAAGAACTCACTAAGTGCTGGGGAAGCGTGGGGGCAGTGGTTAGGCAACAACCATGGGCCACCTACAGCTGTGTGTTCTTGGGTAGATTACTTAATCTCTCTGTGCCTCAGTTTCCTCATCTGTAAAATGAGGGTACTACTAGTGTCTGCCCAACAAAGGACTGAGAGATGGAATGCCAGGATTATGCTCAGTCCAGTGCCAGGAGCCCACAGTACAGTCTGTTTACTGTAGCTGTTGTTATTACTACCAATAATCCTGAAAGGGGGTTGTTTTCCTGCTTGTTTCTCTATGTACATGCAGTGGTAGATATTCTTAGAGGGTCCTACAGATGAGGAAACTGAGCCCTGGAGCCATCAAGTGACTTGTTCAAGGGGATTAGAGCCCAGTGTGGGTAGACTTCCAGTCCCCTGGGGGACAAGGAGGGTGGGGAAGGAGGAAGCTACCAGTAGCTTTGTCCTGGGCCCTCTGTGGGCAGAGTGTACCCTGGGCACTTTGGGGCAATTCTCCCCTGCCTGTGAACGCTGACAGCCAGGCTAGGGGTCCTGCACATTCCTTAAATCTCGGCCAGTGCCTTAAGCCTGCCTTCCGTTCGAGACTCCTGGGCCCCCTTCCCAGATCTGCTGGGACCTCCAGCCACCCCCAGCCACACCCCAGTGGGTGGATATGGATGTGCTCTGTGTGGCCAGGCCAGAGAGGCTTCCTCCTGGGGACCCACTCATAATCCCAACGTCCACCCCCACCAGCCTCCACATCAGATTGCAATATTCCTTGTCTCCTCAGATGAGGTACAACATCCTGAGGGGGGCGGCCAAAGCCCTGATACCGGCCAGGAGTCGGAAGAGGGCCTCTGCTCCCAGCCCCAGCTGCCAGGAACCTAGGCAAGGCCCTCCCTTCGGTGATTACTGGGGCCGGTGGTGCTTGATTGGAGGCAGCAAGGCACCATGGTGAGGAGCCAAGCCCAGACTCAAATCCCAGCTCCTCCATTTCCCTGCATGGCCTTGACCCCTCTGAGTCTCTGCGTCCTCCTCCATAAAACGGGGAGGATAATAATCTCTGCCTCGTAAGCTTGACCTGAGGCTGAAATGAGTCAAAATGCATGCAAAGCGCCTGGCACCAAGCCTGGCACAGAGTAACTGCTCTTTAAGGGGTACGTGCTATTCAAGTAGCTGCCAACAACCCTCCCTCATGTTTGCACGTCATTTTCTACCTCTCTTTGCTCTCATCACAGCCCCCTCTTACAGAGGAGAAATCTGAGCATCGGAGAAGACTAGAGGCTTGTCCAGGGTCACTAAGAACAGCCTGACTCTAAAACTTTGGTTTTCTTGCTGTTCCTCCCATGACCACCCATAGTCAACAGGCAAGGGCTTCTCCAACAACAATTGAGCTGGGACAGAAAAGGGGGCCCTGGGTTGGGTCACAGGGGATGGTATAGGACCTGGCCCACCCTGCCCTTGGCACGAGGGCTGGAGCTGTTGTGAAGCACCAAAGTCCCTGCATCACATCGCATCTCTTTCTACAGCCTCACTCAGCACACACCTGCTGCCAGAGACCCCAGAAATGTGTGGGTGGCTCAGGCTGAAAAACATCCCTAGGTATTTGGGGGTGCCTGGGTGTCTCAGTCGGTTAAGCGTTCAACTCTTGATTTCAGCTCAGGTTGTGATGTCACAGTTCGTGAGATCCAGCCCTTCATTGGGCCCTGCACTGACAGTGCAAAGTCTGCTTGGGATTCTCTCTCTCCTTCTCTTTTTGCCCTTCTCTCGCTCTCCTTCTCTGTCTCACTCTCAATCCCTGCCCCTCCCTTTTCCTTTCTCTCAAAATAAAACAAACAAACCAAAAAACATCCCTAGGTATTTGTAAGGAAATCCTCCAATGAGATGGTGAGAAGGCGTACTTGAGATTTTTCTGAAGAAAGATGGATAAATCTGGCCACAGTGGGACGAGGAGGGTTTACACTTCTAGAATGTTATAGAAATGAACAGATTCACATTGTGTTACCTTGAGGTAGAGTCTTCCTTCTTTTCACATGACCACCCCAGATCACTGGGAGCCAGTCTCCATGTCCTCCTCAAAGCCCTCCCCTAGGGCCCAGTGCCAGCTGGACACTCCCTAGATGGCATAGGACCCCCAAACTTAAGCCATCCAAAACTGAACCCAGCATCTTTCCTCAACTTATGTCCAACTACCCTCCCACCCAACCCAGATATCTGAGCCTCCTTTTTACACTGGACAAGCCATCAGTCATGTTCTTCCAATTCTTTATCCTAATTACCTCCCATCTCTATCCCTGGTTCTCCATTCCATGATGATAGCCCAAGTTCAGACCACATTAACTGCTACCTAGGAACACAGCAGCCTCCTCTCTGCCAGCATAATCTTCCAGAAGCTCCCCTTTGATGATCTTTACTCTCTTGCTCCACAAACCTTCATGGCTCCCTATATCTCCATGAGTTTTCAACTGGAAGGATGTGCCTTGGAATGACCTGGAGTACACTTGGAAAATGCAGGTGCCCTGGCCTGAGTCCACACTTCTTAACTCAGACTCCGAGGCTCCCCAGGCCATCTGGATGCCCACTGAAGGCCGAGAATCCTGTAACCCCAGGATTCTCCAAACTCCTCAACCTGACTCTTTTGACCCTCAGTGTTCCAACCTGTCAAATAGAGGTTGGCCGCAGGGTTGTGTAAGATTCTGAATTGAAGTGCTGGGCGTGGGGCTTGGCACACAGGATGTTTCTCAGTACTTTCTTCTGGGTGCCCCAGCCAACAGGAATGTTGGGGCAAGAATTTCCCTGTGGAGAGACCCTGTGGGGTCTGACCTGGCCCCACACTCTTTGTGTACAGGAGGACATCATTTGTATCCCTTGTCTGCCCTGAGCCTGTTTTCAATTACACCCACAGGCAGAAACTTCCCGAGCAGAGGCGCAACAGCACCGAAGCCCCCGGAGACCAGCCTGGCCTAGAACATCTGATCCAGCCTGCGCCACCACAGCCTGCCTGTGCCAGCCCCTCCTGCTCTCCTGGCCCAGTCCCCACAAGCCTTGGCCTACCCTCCGTCCTTGGGCCCCTGGTCAGCAGCAGGGATGACCAAAGACCCCCATCCCCTTGTCACCACCTGGATGCATGGCAGTGAGGCACCCTTCACAAATGGGGCAACTGAAGTAGCAATGGGGAATCCTCAGCCACATTGCAAGGGCATACAGCAGAACCAAGTGCCATGCCTGGCTTTCATGTGGTTACCTGTCTGTCCCTCCAAGCTGGGCAGCCCCTCAGAAATGCCAGGGAATCTGTGAAGCCCTTCTCCCACTCCCATGCTGGACAAAGCACCTCCTTAGATGAAAATTCCAAGTCCTGTTTAGGAGAGACCTTGCTATAAACACTTGCTATAAATTAAAACACCCTGAATAAGGAGCTCCCTGAGACCACAGAGTTCTGTGGTGAGTACTGGGGTTGAGCTGCCCCTGCACCCCTGAGAGTGGGGGGTAGGAGTGGGGGGGCTGGACTCCCCCAGGAAGCCTAAGGTGGGGGGCAATTTAACCCTTTAGGGCCCTAGATAGGCTTCAAGTCCCAGGCTCGCCCTCGAAGGGCTCCCCCCTCTCCAAAATAGGACAGGCTTGGAGAGGAAGGATGGTTATGGGGGAGGGAAAGGGTGATAATGAAAACAGCTCTCTCTGTAGGGCCAGCAGGAGACCGGCTGTGCTGAGGAATGCAGAGTAAATTCACCCATCACTTGATTTTTATTTTTCCCAGCTGGCTGAAGTGGTGTGGGGTGGGAGGTGTCTGAGGAGGGCTGTGCTGCATCCTGCAGGCTCTAGAGTGCACCTCCCTACCCACCAGCCTCAGCTTGCCCTGGAACAGCTACACACACACACACACACACACACACCCAACCTAGCAAGTGTTTGGCTGACTCACTACATAAACAACATGTTGGGTTTTCTTTGTCTTTGCTTTGTTTTGAATGTTAGCCCTCCCCCACAAGCTCTACAGTCCTCTGCATGGCTCAGAGGATGCCCAGGACCAAATATTCCTCCCAGCCAGAGATGGGAGGGGAAAAGCATTGATCAGGTTATGTGGAGTTTTTTTTTTTTTTTTTTTTTTTTGCTTACTGTTCCCCTACCTGAGCCAGGTCAGGGAATCCGAGAGATCCTACATAGAAAGGAAGTTGGACAGAGATTGTTTGTCAGATGGGGAAACTGAAGCCCAGAGTCAGGCAGTGACTTGCCCAAGGTCACACGATCAAAGAACAACAAAGGGCCAGAACCTAGGTCTTTGGGTTCACAAGCTGGCCACTTCTCTATACACCCGAGTTTCCCATCTGTAAAACAGGAAAGATATGCATTCCCTTCTTATCTTTGGAGTGCATGGTCAGGACTGCAGCTCACTTGTTTTCGTACCCTGAGCTGAACCTTCAGGGTGAGGGTCTGCTAGTGCCCAGTGCTCATAAACTTAACCTGTGGCTAGTGGCTTTTGCCTTTTACCTTGCTTGTGGGCAGTGCAGCCTCACCTTCTACCCAGGAAAGAGGCTGGAGAGACACCAAAGAAGTCACTCCTTTGCTCTCCTGCTGTATGAGTAAGGGCCCTACTTTCTTCCCACCCCTCATTCATTCCCAGTCCCCTTCTCCTTCCTGGGTCATTTCCAGAACACCCTCAAGGGGTCCCTGCTCTCACTGATTCTGAGTGCTTGCTCTCTCAACATTCTGGATCTCACCTCCTTTTGGGTTCCCCTGATAAGATTTCTTTTTTTAAAAAAATTTTTTTTTCCCCAACGTTTTTTATTTATTTTTGGGACAGAGAGAGGCAGAGCATGAACGGGGGAGGGGCAGAGAGAGAAGGAGACACAGAATCGGAAACAGGCTCCAGGCTCCGAGCCATCGGCCCAGAGCCCGACGCGGGGCTCGAACTCACGGACCGCGAGATCGTGACCTGGCTGAAGTCGGACGCTTAACCGACTGCGCCACCCAGGCGCCCCTCCCCTGATAAGATTTCTTAATCACAGTATGATTTATTGGGCACCTACTAGGCACCAGGTGTGGTGCTACACATTTTACAGGCATGACCTCACTACAGAACACCAACTGCAGGAAGTGGGAACTATTATTATTTCCATATTTACAAGCGAGGAAATGGAGGCTCAGAGAGGTAAAGGCCCAATGTCACCCAGATGAGAGATGGAGTGGGATTTGAACTCAGGTCTGCTTGACACCAGGGCAGATCCTTTCAGCCACAACAGAGAACAAAAGCTCAGGTCCCTTAGGGAAACACGGTGTCCTCCAGAAGGCGCATGAGATCCCTAGCAGGACTACCAGAGGCCAGGCAAGTGGCCAGCCCACTAGGTTTATTGGGTAGGGACTCTGGATGCCCAGCATGGCCTGAAAGCCTTGACTCCGGCTCTGTCGCAAATCCTGGAGTCCCTGGGTAGTTAGTAGTTACCCAGGGGTCTACCCCACCTGGTTAGCCTGCCGCGGAAACTTTCAGCCGGATTTCCAGACTGCCCCTGCCCAGCGCTCCTAGGAATCCCCTTCCTGGGCTGGGGACTGCATCTCTTGTCTGAGCCCCCTCTAAACTCCCAGGGTCCCCTCTCCCTGGCCCTGGGTTCCAGTGCTGACCTTCTCCCCGCATTGGACTGGGTCCCGGAGCCCCTTCCTCAGGCCCCAGGTCCCAAGTACTCCTACCATCTTCAGCGCTTCTTCCCCCACGCGCTCCTCTCCCTGGGTCGTGGCCCCAGCGGCTTCTTTGCTGAGCCGGCCGGTCTCCCACTCCTGGTCCTCCGCTCCTGGCCCGGACACCCTCCTCGGTCGGCACCCTAGCCACAGCGCCCCCTCGCGCCCGGTTCCCCGCGGAGCTGAGCCCCGATCAGAGGGCCGCGCCGTACCTTACTGTCAGCGCGCACCCGGCCGGCGCGCAGCAGCAGCAGCAGCAGCAGCGGCGGCAGCAGGAGCAGGGGCAGTGGCCGGGACCGGGTTAGGAGGGCGGCCGCGGCCATGGCGGGATGGGCACGGTGGGCACGGACGGCCGAGTGCGGACGCTGGGAAGCGCGGGCCGCACTGTGAGCTCTGTGCAGCCGCCAGCGAAGCCCGCGCGGCGCGCCCCCCGCCCCACGCCCCCTCCCGCGCTGCCGGGGGCGGAGCTAGGGTGGAGGGGGCACCCCGCCCTGCCCGGCCCTCTCTCTGCGGGGCCTCTTCGCCATTGGGCGGCTCTCCAAAGGGCATCCCTGCCAGGACACAAAAAAGGGTCTTGTTCGGAGTCCCCAGGAGCCTCGGGGCCAAAACGCGGAGCGCAGGGTCGACACACGGAGGAAGGTCCTGTTCTGTGAGATGTGGGACCGTGGGCGTGTCCCTTCACCTCTTTGAGCCTCAGTTTCCTAATCTATAAAATGGAGAAAATAGTGCTTTCCTTTTGGAGTGGTTGTGAAGTTCAGATGAGTGATGTTTCCAGAGCAGGTGAGCTTTTCAGCTCTCCAAATACCCAGACCCCGCCACCTCTACCCATCTCACGACTCAGACCTCTCTCTCCCGTTGTTTCTTTTCCTTTTCCCTCCGTGATCCCTCCCGTAGACCCCCAGTAGCTCCTGCCTTTTAAACAGCCTTCCTTTTCCCCATCCTCAAGAGGGAGTGCTCATTTCTCTGATTCCTAGGCAGCAAAACTCCCAAGGAGCCGCCTCTGGTCGCCCCGCCTCAGGTTCCCTGCCCTCCTCTCGCTCCAGCGCTTGTCGGTCTGGCTCGGGAGGTGGCTAGTTGAGGTCCTCGGGACCTCCTGTCACCGCACCTAAGGCGGCACCTCTAACCTCCCAGGATCGATGGCTCTTGATCATGCCTCCTTCCCAAACTCTCTCCTCTCTCGGTTTCTTTCGGATTCCCCGTATAACCTCGAACGGGGTTCTTTCTCAGGCACTTTTGCTTTTCCTTGCACCTGTGCGCACTCTGGGATACCAGACACCTCTTTCCTCTCCACGCTGCCTCCGTAGGTGACCCTCCCCTGATCCAAGACAGTTCCACTTGTGTGTCTATTTATCTGCCCTTGTAAACTTTAACTGCTCAAAAAGGAACCCTTATGTGTACCCCAAATGCTACTCTCAAGCACTTCTCCCTGATGCATAACCCTTCCCCCTCTTCATTTTCTTCATAGAATTCATCCCACATGAAACGTTCTAGTTGATGTGTGTGTTTCCTTGTGATCTTTACGCCTTTCCTTGTGGGAGAGAAGTCAACTGTGCACATACCTTGTGCATGAGTAGCTAGTTGAGTGGTCTCAAAGTGTGGTTCCAGGACTAGCAGCCTCAGCATCACCTGGGAACTTAGAAATGCAAATTCTCAGGCCCTACCCCAGATCTAAGGAAGCAGAAACTCTAGGGATGGGGCCCAGCAATCTGTGTTTTAACAAGCCCTCTAAGGGACTTATAGTTTGAAGAACAACTGACCTAGCACAAGGTCTGGTGCTCCCTAACTCTGAGCTGCATTAACGAGTCACATGCTTCAGGTGTTCAGTACAAATTAGCCTCTTTCATAACTAGAGATCTGGGGACATGTCAAAATCAGGGCTAGATTAGTATAAAAAAATAAATGTGGTATGTGCGTTCTTATGTGCATAGACTGTGAATGGACACACAATAAATCATTATGGTGGTTATTGCTCAGGAGGGAAAACAGTTGTTGGGAATCAGTAAGGAGAAAGGTTTACTTTTCATTGAATACTTCTTTGCATCTGGGATTTTTGTAATGTGTGTCCTATCTATTCAAATAATAGACAAAATGTACTTAAAATAAACAGAACCAGGCAGGGGTTCCCTTTCTCAGACCTTTCTCCCCATGCAGCCTGGCTCTGACTCTGGCTAGGCTCTGGAAGAAAAAGGACACTGTCCAACTCCCCCAGCTCCGCCCCCTGCTGGCTGTCCCACAGTATGGCCCCATGGTCTCTATTTCCTCTTTTTCACCCTTTGGGTCCTACCCCCTGTCCCTCAGCAGGCTCCAGTCACAATAGATTCTCTAAATTCTCACTTGGCCTTGGGGCCTTTGCATATGCTCTTTCCTCCTGAAACTCTCTGCTCAATCTCACTCACTCTTCCTCATTCCTCTTATTTCAATGCTCCTTATCCCAGAAAGCCTCCCCTGATCATCACCGCCAACCAGAATGAACCGTGCCACAGCACAAGGAACTTCTAAGTGTGTTCTCAGTTGTAGAACTTATGTGCACATGTGGGTTTGTGTGGTTACTTGATCTGATTAGTCTCCACCAGCACAGGCTGGAGGTGAAAGCGCCCACAATGGGACTCATACCTGCCTTGTCCTTAGCTGTATCCTTGTCTTGTCCTGTTCATCCTGTTTGTCTGTCTGCCTCTGGCCTCAGGACCACTCTCCTGAAGATCCCTCCTTATCCTTGGATACTTTCCTTTCTCGTTCTTCTGTCAGGAGGCCTGTGGTGATGGGAGTTTTTTCCATGTCTTTCTGAGCCTGTTTTCTCATTTGTAAATTGAGGGAAAGTACTGACTTCCCAGGATTGCTGGGGGGAGAGGGCAGACACTGTAGGGAAAGCATCCCATACAGGTCCTACCTCATAGGGCTCTGTATGTTTAGGACAGTGGCTGCGTCTCAGTACATTGTCATTTCCCTCACCGTTCTCAGTTTCATGGTAGCTGACTCTTCCCAAGGAGTATTTTCAGAAGACAGGTAACTGGGCATTAGGATAGCTCTTTAAAAAAAAATTTTTTTTAAATGTTTTTATTTATTGAGAGAGAAACAGAGCATGAGTGGGGAAGGGGTAGAGAGAGAGAGAGAGAGAGAATCTGAAACAGGTTCCAGGCCCTGAGCTGTCAGCACAGAGTCTGATGCAGGGCTCAAAGAGATCATGACCTAGGCTGAAGTTGGATGCTCAACCAACTGAGCCATGCAGGTGCCCCAGGATAGCTCTTTAACAGTAGTAACAGGTTCTATTTATTAGGTTAGGCCTAATATTAATTGCTTTGCATGCCTCATTACTTTTATTTAAAAAATTTTTAAGTGTTTATTTTTGAGAGAGAGCGCCAGAGTGCGGGGGGTGGGGGGGGTGGGAAGCAGAGAGAGAGGGAGATACAGAATCTGAAGCAGGCTCCAGGCTCTGAGCTGGCAGCACAGAGCTGGATGCGGGGCTCAAACTCACAAATGGTGAGATCATGACCTGAGTTGAAGTTGGACACTTAACCAACTGAGCCATCCAGGCACCCCATATATTTTTGTAAGTAGGCTTTACGCCCAGGAGAGTCCAACGTGGGGCTTGAATTCATGACCCTGAGATCAAGACCTGATCTCAGATTAGAGTTGGATGCTTAACTCTCAGAGCCACCCAGGCGCCCCTGCATGCATCATATTATTTAATTCTCATAACAATCCTGTGAGGTAGCAACTATGTCTATTCCCTCCCTCCCCCTGAGAAACCAGGACTTTGAGGATTAGATGTAACACACCCAAGGTCACAGTTACTAAGTAGAAAAGTCAGATTTGTCTTATTCATCCTTTTACCCAGTCAGCAATTATTTATTCAGTGTCTACTATGTCTAGGCTCTGTGCTTAGCAGCTGGGGTTATAATGATGAGAGAATAAAGGGATTTGACTAGTCATATCCAGAAAAGCTTTTAGGAGGAAGTGACAACAAAGCTGGAGTCTGAAGGAGGAGGATGTTGCTTCCAAGGGCTAAGTTTTTGGCTGAAGTTTTTCCCCATCTTTGAGGGTCAACTTAGAATCTGTCCACCACTGAAACTCCTGGCTTTCAGGAGGTTTCTGCAGTGCCACTTAGCCTCTGATTGGATCTCCAGGGAAGGTGAACTCACTACCTCCAGCGGCCTGTGATAGAAAGGGAAGTTCTGGAAGGCCTAGGAAAACCATGTGGTCCTGACACATTTTAGAACCCAGAGCTGAGGGTATGACCCAGAGGACCTCTGCCCCCCCTCCCTCACACCACCACCACACTAAGGCTTTCCTCTCCCTCTGGGGCTGGGGAATGGTGGTAGGAAAGCAATCAGCTCAATAAAGCTGTAAGGAAACACAGAGGAGATCTAGATGTCTCCTGGTGGGAAGTATTTTAAAAAGTGTCCCTGAGGATATATTTGAACAGGATCTTGAAAGATGAATAGGAGTTTGGGACCGCGTTGGGTGAAGCCAGCTTGAAGGAGCCAAGTCTGGGTTTGGAATCCCCATCACTGCTGGGTGACTTCAACATTGTATCATAGGGACAATATCAGAGCTACCTCATAGAGCAGGTGTAAGGTTTAGACAACACAGTGTTAACGTAAACTAAACAGTGGCCAGCAGAGATTAAAGATACAATACAGATTAACCAATGTTGGTAAGGAACAGCCACCTTCAAATTGCAAGGAAGCCTTGCAAAGCATCCTGTGTAGCAGGTGAGGGAAGGTGTGTGATGAGAAATGTGGACAGGGGTCAGACCAGGCAGGGGTGCAAATGCCAGGATAAGGATTCAAAAAAAAAAAATTAAGCAAGGATTGACAGATGAGCCAGGATTGGTAGGGCGGGACTAGGGGAGTGATGAGGAAGAGGCAGCCATGAGGAAGCTGTGGCATGACCCGGCAGAGTGGAGGCGGGCAAAGCACCAGAGTTCTCGTTCTTTGTCTTCAAGCAGGTCAGGTAGGGCTTAGACCTGGGGCGGCAGCCACGATAGGTCCTGAAGGTCGACGCCTGGGCAGGCCTAGAGGCTGGTGGCCTCGCGCCACCTGGTGGCTGCAGAAGGTACTCAGCCGAGAGCAGGGAGAACGCAAAATCCGGCATTTTGCTCTGGGAAACTGAGGCAGGAAGCCGGTGGGGGTGGGGGCTTAGGACCTTCCGATTGGGCCTCGTCCCTCTTCTAACCCCATTTTACAGACGGTAACCGAGGAGAAGGGAAGGCGAACAACGTTGGGTAAGGAGTTTCTCAAACGGAGGGCTTCAAGACACTAGGAGTCAAGAGTCTGAGAGTTTAATGGCATCAATGGTGTGGAGCTTCGTTTGCCATTCGGTTGGGCAGGGAGAAAATTAGAGAGGAGGAAGAGAAACCGTAGTCCTTCCCGCCCACCCGGAGGTAAAGGCTTTTAAGAGTACCCCGGAAAGCAGAGTTTTATAGATCCTATTTGCATACGAACGTAGTCACCTGGAGTTAAACTCCATCCCTTTAATCTCTGGTCCAATTTGTCCCGAAGCCGCGAAGGAAGTCCCTCGTGAATACCTCTAAATTCCGCCCCCTCTAAGCCCCGCCCACAGGGCTGGGCTTCATTGCACGTGCTCGCCCAGCTCCTTCGCGATCCGCCCCTTGGGAAGACTCATTGTCGAGGCGGGGGGAGACGGGGAATCGTAGGGATCGTTAATCATGGAAAAATCAAATAAAGAGAAGGCCCTGAAGTAATGTTTGTTACATTTTTACCGGAAGTTTTTATCACAGTTCGAGATATTGACAGGCCTTGGCCTTCACTTCTCAGAGCTGCTTATCCTTACTCCCACCCCTTTAGTTGGTGGGGTCCCGCGTGGCCGGCCTCGCCCGGCGGACTTCAATTCCCAGCGTGCTCCGCAGGACCGTGCGTGGCAGCGGCGCGTGACGTCGGGGGAGGGAGCTGGCCAGTGCTGAGGGGGCGCGGCGCGGAGGGGCGCGGAGCCGGGCGGCTCGGGGCCCAGAGAGCGCCGCGGCCGGGAGCCCGCCGGCCCCTGACAGCCCCCTCCCCCCGGCGGACGACGACGACGAGAACGAGGGCGCCGGTCATGGCGGAGCAGCGAACCGAGCGCGGGCCCTGAGCACCACCGCATGGAGCGGGACGAACGGCCGCCTAGCGGAGGGGGAGGCGGCGGGGGCTCGGCGGGGTTCCTGGAGCCGCCCGCCGCGCTCCCTCCGCCGCCGCGCAACGGTGGGTGAGGGGCGTGTGGAGCCTGGGCCCAGGAAGAACCGACTGCCTGTCCCTTGCCCCGGGGGTTTCCCCCCCTCTCGGCCGACTTTTTGGGAAGCCGCAGCGGCTCAGGGTCTCCTCGGCGTGGACCTTCACCCCGGTCCCCTCAGCGCGGACCCTCCCTCTCCTCCCCCGTCCTACTCAGTGTGGACCCTCCCCCTCCTTCCCCGTTCCCCTTAGCGCGGACCCTCCCCCTGCCCGGTTCCTTCAACCTGGACCTTCGTTTCCCCCTCCCTTCTGTCCCCTCAGCACAGGCCTCCCCTCCCCCCGTCCCCTGTGCGCGAATCCTCCTCCCTCCCCCCAGGTCCCCTCAGCTCCGAGCCCTCCTCTTCCCTGGGTCCCTACAGTGCAGATCCTCCCTGGCCCCCCACCTCGCGTCTCGTCAGTGGGGGCTTCCCCTCCCCCTCGGGTCCCCTATGCTCAGAGCGTCCCCTTCCTCCCCCCAGAGGGTCCCTTCAGCGCGCTCCCCTCCCCCCCGCCCCGGCCTTCTCCCACGCGGGTGCCCCCTCCCTCCGCGGACGCCACACCCTCGTCCCCGTCGTTCTCTGTGCCCTCACCTTTCTGGAAGCCGCTTTCCTGCTCCTATGTTGTCCCGGGCCTCCCGTGCCACCCCCGTAAGCTCCGCGAGCCTCCACCTCTGCCCCGACCCCCCAGTTGGTTAGCTACCCGCTCAGCGGTTCCTTTTCGGACCTCTCGGTGCCTGCTCCACACCCCATTCCTCCGCTCCTGCTCAGCCCTTTTCTCTGCTGGTTTAGATCTGTGGCCCGGCCAGGCGCTCGGGACACCTGCCTCTTTCCTCTCTTCCACCGGCCCGTCCCGGTCCGCGCCTGCCCGAGCTCAGCTTTCCTTTTCCCTTTCGCGGTCCCGGACCCAGGCGCTGAGAATTCCTCACCTGGCCCGGCCCTTCCTCCCGCTCTCCCCTGCCCCCACGTCCGGGCCAAGTCCTTGGGTTCCTCCCGGCTGACTCGCCCTCCTCCCCCCCGGCTCCCTCCTTCCTCAGGGTGTTTTATTTGTATCTGTTTGATATTTTCCCCTTCGGTGTTTGCCGCGGAATGTTTTTATTGGTAACGTGTAAGGAGCTTTTGTGAGGTCGTAAAAGGTGAACTTTTGAACTTGGAAAGCGCCCTGGAGCAATTAGCGCAGGCGATAGCCCCGGGAGGCCTGCATTACAAAGGGTGCTCGTACCGGCCGGCAAACGCTCCGGCTGCAAACCCGATTTATTTATTTATTTGCCCTGCCTTCCACCTTTCACATCTTCCTCATTTCCGAATAAAGGGCAGGCTCTCGGAGATCCGCGCCTCCTCCCCTCTCTGCGCCATAAACTCGCAATTCTCTGAAAGATCTAGGACCGAACAGTGTCTAACAAGTAACAGATTTCAAATTGAATGCAAACACCCGGGACAGTTAGGAGGCACTAAAAATTAATTGCTTCAGCAAGAAGCTTCTCAATCAGGACAGTGACCTGGCAGGTGTGAGGAAAGTATCCCGAAAATAGGTCAGTTAGGCGAATGAATGAGGAACTGCAGAAGGAGAGATTTTGGGGTGAATCTGCGCGTTCATGTATTTATTGACTCATCAAGCATTTGCTACTGCCAGTTTAGTAGATCTGGTGTTTTTACCAGTTAAAAGTCTGTTTAGAAAAGAGCCTGGTTAACTTCACTCGATGTGCTGACCAAATAGTGGTATGTTTTAAAAACTCTTGTCCTTTTTTAGGCTGTATGTGATGTGTGCCATCTAGGTGGCTGGCAGTCCCATGAGGTGTCTTTGGAGAATAATTTCTGAATGTGAACATGTTTTGAGATCAATAAAATCCCGTGTCACAAAGGAGGAGGCTGGAATCCATTGAGGGTAGAAGACGACAGTATCATAGGAACAAAGGATTTCTTTAATGCTTTTGATTTTTTTAAGCTTTTAAAGTGGAGATTTGTTTTGGTATTTATGTATGGATGTTGTAAATCCTGATCTAAAATTTACCACGCTGCACTTTTACCTAAGCTACATCTATCTTATAGCCCGTATTAAGTGTATCCATTTTCATAATGTCTTTGTATGTGTGTGTACTTCCTGTACCCACCTGTGCGTTAACATGTAGATGATTGATTTTACTACAGACATTACTTTCAATTCTGCTTGAGAATGTTGTAAGGGAAACCTAGGAACTGCATTTGCTATTAATTATTCATTAGTACATTTTAAAGAACTCATTGGTAATTTTAACTCTTAATCAGATTTCCCATTCATAGTCTCATTTCCTCAATTGGTCAGAACCATTTTAAAGACTGTTATCGAGCATTCCATTTAGGCCAAGGTGGCTTTAATATTTTACATCAGTTCAATTTAGTGCTATAAATATTTCCTTTTTGTTGAAAACACAGTGGGGACTTTGGACAGTTTGGGCTTAAAATACATGAAATGTTGACTGTTGTGGGATATTTTAGTGTAAAAACCAGCATTGTGTACTGTTTTACAATTTATGTTCATTTTCTCTTGCGATTATAATTTAACATGCTCCCAGAAGAATTACCAAAATAGAAAAAAATAAAAAAGAAAGTTTATCTTTGGCATGGTGGGAACTTGTTTCTTCCTTTTATACTTCCTAATATTTTTCTCCAAAAGTAAGTGAAACTGCTTAAGTTCTAAGCAGAGAAAATGAATTCTTCTGGCTCTGTATCCTAATGACTGATTTACATTTTGTATGAAATATCTGTAATAGATCGCTGTTTAGATAGGAGGTCTTTTGGTTTGTGTCCTGAAGAACTAAACTGGAGGTGGAATTTTAGAAATGCTTTCCTGCCGGAAACGCCATTGATGCTGAATTTACAGTCCTTTAGATGTTTTTTATTATTCTATCGGAACAGAGTTGCTAGCCTTTTGATGCACCATCACCCTTTCAGGAATTTCATGTGCTGACTGCGCTAGATATTTTCAGTTGTTGCTGTAGGTTTTCATAACAAACATGAACTCGTTCAGTCATGATAGAGGGACTCTCCTTTTGGGGTTTCAAAGGGAGACAAAAGATTTGGGGAAGTATGTGCTGAATATTTGTTATATTTTAACAGAATGAGGTAGTAATCTTTTAGATATTCCAAGTAAAGGAAGGTTATAAGCCATTAATCAGTAATTAAAAGCATGTTTTCTGTAATTACACTTCAGAGGAAATGGGGAGAAGTTCGCTAAATAACTTAATGCCTTTTTCCTGGTATGACCATGCCATGCAAATGTTTATCCCTGAAAATATCAGATTTTTTCCATGACAGTTTAACTTTTCAGTTCTGTGACTTTAAAAGTTAATTAGGAGCCCCCTCCGAATTTTCTACTTTCATTAAAAAAAAAAAAAGCAACAACATACTCTGGTACTGTTGCTTAGTACAAGTGGCACACAGGTATTTTGTATTAAGTTCGTGACCTCCAAAGAACACTGAAAGGCAACAATGAACAGATTCACTGGTGATTTTGAGCAGCTGAGGTGTGAGATGACCACATTTCTGATCTCATATTTACCACCCATCAAATTCTTTGTGAGCATTTCTGCTCCTTGTAATGAAAATACGATCGTGACATGCTTCCTAATTTGTAAATTATTCTGAATTCCATAGGAAAAAGGTATGTGGTGTGTGTGTATGGCATGTGTTAGCATGTGAAAGGGAGTTAGATGGAGAGGATAATGAAAGAAAAAAAAACCTGGTAGATTTCCTCAACTATGCCCAAATCCTACATTTCCATATTTTATTCATAATTTCTTAGTTTATAACTTTCCTCCTTTTTCCTGGCGTTGTGGGGCTAAGGTGAAAAATAAGCCTTAGGTTAAAATAACCTATTTTTAGGTTAGTGGAGGGTAGAAATGCCAACTGCTACTATACTGATAAAAAGTTTCTTATAACACTTGTAGTGCTTGTTGTGCAAGTTCGCTTTAAATTGCTAATGATGTTTGGGAGTTTGGGGGCCTGGGGCTGTGTATGTTTCATCTTGTATTAAGATACCATCACTTGGTTTTTATAACTAGGTAGATATTTATTGGTTTTTGTTGAATAAATTGGTCCATTAATGAATTGTGTTGAGATCACAACTTCTGGCTTCAGAATTTCAAAAGCCAGGATAGCTTCTTCCAAATCAGGAGACTTCGTTTTCAACAAGCTCATCTAGATCTTGGGGGCCTTCTCATAATTTTTGGCTATTTACTTTTGTGTTGTAGCCAAGTTAAAGGATACTTTCTAAGTATTTACATGTATATAATTAGGTTGAAAGTTTTTGAGAAGATAGCTTTTAAGAGCAAATTCTACGTTGTTGGTCAAATCTGTTCTTTTAAAGTAGTATCATAAAAATGCTTTATTTTGTGTGAACCAATCACTTTATATGTGAAAAAGGGTCATAGAAAAATTAAAATTCTGAATCAACAGATAAACAAAACTTGCATTACTACAAAACGTCCTGGAAACAGTTTTGAACAGAAGGTAGCTACTGAATATGCCCATACAAGTAAAGATTTAAAATACTTAAATTTTCATTGCTTTGAAAGTATTTCCCAAACCAAGACATTATAAAAGAAAGCATTTTGTTTCAAACTTTTACATTTTTAAGGACGTTTTTCTAGCTCAGGTAATTTCTTAAGGGTTTATGGATGCCTCTGATTGATAGCTAGAGTTCAGAAATACCAGAATTATTAAAGTCAGCAAGAAGTGCTGAGCAGGTGATTTTTTTTTTTTTTTTTTTTTTGGGTGTTCAGCCCCTGTTAGAGCCATAGTTTCAGATTTATCTGAGTTTAATCTTAAAAAACAAAAACAAAAAAACCTTTGGATATAACTTTGATAACACAGTATTCTGAGAATCAAGTCCAGTATTGTATTTATTACTTGTTTTCCAACATGGCTTGTCTGTATGCAAAGGATAAGGCTATTAGACTATAAATCATGGAAAATTAGAAGAAAGACATTGTGAGATGTCTAACTTGCTTTTCAGTGTGATTTAAAATTAATTGTAAACGAGAGAACTTTGAGAGAATAAAATGCTTCCGACTTTATTTTGTCCTTATTACCTGCTGTTCAACAGCAGCCTGTGTAGAACAGCTTCTCAAGAAAACATTTTTTTTTTTTTTTTTTTTGTTATGACTATTTAAATAAGACTTTACTGTGTAACCTGGTAATTCTAATTAACAGTGATTTAGTTGGGGAGCAAACCAGGATTTCATCAGCTGGCTGCTGGGGAGCTGAATTGCTTTTTTCCCCACCCCCAGCTGCACCAAATCTTTTGATCCCTAAGCTACAGTGGTTGTCATTTGAGAAAGCAAACTGAGAGAAAATAAGTCGTGAAAATAGCCTGCTTTGAGGCTTCACTTGCATTTTTGAATTTTTGTTCTTAAAAAAAATTACAGGAATAATTGAATCTTCAAAATTTATATTGAATGGAGCAAACTCATGTCTAAATACAAAATTCTTGGATTTCCTTAACGAATACACTTCTTTAAAAATTTTGGGGTTGTTTTAATACTGATAATCAGTATTTCAGAAGGGAAATTATCCTAATTATAAATTCACAGGAGGCATTCCAGTGCTTTGAATTTCGTTAGGAATGGATGTTTGGGGGAAAGGAGCCTTTATGCAATGGAAAAATTTTCATTCAAGGTAGTTTGTGGTTTCTAAACCATCAGAATTATATAATTCCAAATAACGAATCAGAAATTCTTCAGTCATATACTAAATAAACTCTACAATGTGTTATAATAAGAGTTAACTTTAAAAAATATATTCAAATAAAGAGATTTTTGGATCCTAATTGCAGATTGTACACCCTTCAGTTTGTTTATACCAGAGAAGCTATTCAAGCATAAACCACAGATGGCAGTAGTAGCATATTTTTCTATTTTCTAGAGGGATTCTTGCCTTTAAATTGGTGTCAATTCAATGGGCACTGTTGATAAGTCAGCTGGCAAGTGTAATGTTTCCAAAACCAATTCCCTAGGCAGTGACATGTAATGTATTCCGGAAACAAATCCGAGCATTTGATTTGAAGATACACTCTGTGGGTGGTTTGGACCAGAATAGTGACTTTGTCAAAGGGAAAATTATAAAGAGAACTTCTTAATAGTGATCGAGGGTATTGAGTAATAAACACACTGGAACTGTAGCTGTGATATTAGCATAGGATGTATTTGTATTAACCATAGATATTTGCTTGAACAATGGTTTGTGTTGGAAACAATTTATAATTCATTTTAAAATATACTTAAGAATCATAATTTTGAGAGAAGTACACAACTAAATTCGTCATGTGGAAGAGGTGGATAGCCTCCACTTTTATTTGCAACTTTTTACATTTCATAGTATGGAATTTTAGATCTGTCTGTAAAAATACTTCAGGGTGGGTTCTGCTTGCTCTTTCAGTCATCACTGTAGTGTCAAAATTTCTGTGTTCTTACTTTTCTCCTTTAAAAACACTGATTGAAAAAAGGACATAATTCATTAAACAAATTTTTAAACTTCTTATGATATTTCCTTTGAGTTCAAAGGAAACAGAGGTGTTATCATCTAGTTTAATACTCGGGCACATATCTGTAACAAATTTGTGCCAAAATGAAGAATGGGCTGATTGAATGAAGGGAACTGCCTTAACCTATATCTAGTTTTCATTTAAAAAATTAATTTTCTGTAACTCATGCACTCATTTCAGTCTTGAAGCTGTGTCATTTTGGAAGGATTAAACATTCAATCTTTTTAACCATTTGTTAACTCCTTATAGATCAAATGCAGTGTTGTTTGTATCACAGCTCTAATTTATTCAATTTAGTTTTTCTCTCACAAAAGACAGAACACTTCTATGAAGTCTTACTCTCTATCCTGCTTTCTCATCTCTTGCCTTTTAAAATTTATAAATGATTAATGAAATGGTACTCAGATGGATTTATTGTTTTCTGTCATTCATCATTTGTTGATCATTCATTACTGGAATGTTTGTTTCAGACTTAATTTCTTCCCATTCATTGAGTCCTTAAATGTTATTACTATAATATCTAAACCATTGGTTTTCAAAGTGTGGTTCAAGAATCCCTGGGGAGAGTCCTTGAGACCCTTTCAGGAGGTTCTTGAAGTCAAAACTATTTTTATGATAATATGGACATTACTTGCTTTTTTCACCACATTAACATTTGTACTGAAGTCGGAGAAACAATGGTGGGTAAAAACTGTTGGCGCCTTAGAAGAAATCAAGACACCAAACTGCACTAGTAGTTATTGTGTTTGTCCCCTCCATGCACTTGTATTTTTTTTTAAAAAAAGCCATTTCACCAAAGCCTGTCTTTGTTGAAGGGGTAAAAATTATTAATTTTATTAAATCTCGACCTTTGAGTACATATGTTTTTGATATTCCATTTGAGGAAATGGCAAATAGGCAAGTACACACAAAGAATTTCTGTTGCATGCCAAAATAGGAAAAGTGCTTGTGCAGTTGTGAACTGAACTAGTAGCTGCTGTTTTTCATGGAACACCATTTTCACTTGAAAGAACAATTGATAAACCAAGGTTTATTCGGACCTACGTATTTGGCATTCCATGTTTTTGGAAAATGAACAGTGAATTTGTTGAGGAAAACAGAGTATTTGTTGTTGGTGAGTAAAATTTGAACTTCCAGATGACAATTAGAATTTTGGAAAACTCATATCTGCCACTTTGAGCTTGACAGCTACCCAATACTTATGCCTTTTCTGATGAAATTGATGGTGATATTATTAACATATGTGAGGGGTTTTTTTTGATACTGTACAATGAAATTTGTTAACAATTTGAAGATCGTATTTCAGTGAAGGAATATTTTCCAAATCACTGATGTATCATGTTAAAAAAAAAATCGTGCATGGGGTAAAAGTTCAGTTGAAAATGTCAAATAGACCAATGGATTTTAATGTGACAAAGTACACAGAGTTCATTGATACAGTTTTATATTTCACATTGAACTAACCATTAAGAATCTACCACTCACTGAGTCTTGGTGTATTATCAAAGAAAAATATCTATAGTTATTTTAATAAGCAAATACTTCTTTTCCAATTATAAATCTATGAGAACAGATTTTCTGCCAAAACAGTTTATTACAACATACTGAAAGTAGACACATACAGGAGAATCTAGCTGCCAGAATTAAGTCAGATGTTAAAAGGGATTACCAAAAATATAAAACAATGCTAATCTTACCAAATTTTTTTTTGTTGTAAAATAGTTATTTTTCGTAAAAACATTTATATAACGTGACAAGTTTATTATTACTTTTAGATGAATAGATATTTTAAAAATTTCATGGTTTTACAGTATGATAAATATTGATAGATATAACTCATATAAATAATAGCTCTTTGAGGTCCTTGATAACTTTTAAGAATGTTAAAGGGGTCCTAATCACTCAGACCAAAATATGAGAACCTTATTCTAAGTGAATGAATTTAATGTGTAAGAAAATGGTGACTTCACAAGATACTATTGTTAGTACTTTGTTACTTTGGGTTGTCCTTTCCTCTCCCCCTCCCGCCTCCAAAGGGACTACAGAAGAAAAAAAAAATGGAAAGAGTTCCTATCATTTTAAATTTTCTTTGCTTGACTAAATGAAGTGTGTCCTAGTTCACCCTGAGTTCTCTGACAGGCTTTTGTTACCTGCTACATGAAACCTGTTGCTTAACTGTTAATTTGTGGTAGAAAATTTCCAACAGAACCTGTTTCCTCATGAAAGGGAGATTTATAATTGTGGAAATAAATCTTACAACACAAAAATACTTAATAAGAGTCATTGCTGTAAAAATAATGGCATATTTATATGGGATAAAAAAGATCCTATCTTGCTTTTTAAAACTTCCAAGAATAACTTGCTTGTTTGTTCAGATAAATTTGGCTTTCACAGAGTCTTCTAAAGTTGTGGTTTGGTAATGTTATTTTGTAGATTGGTTTGCCTTTTTAACCTGGTTTTCACTGAGGGATGTGGTAATAAAGCCGGTATAGAAGAAGCATCTCCTCTTCTGGTCTAAGAATACCCTTTCCTAGTGTGAGTAACATTTTAGTGTAAGTCAATTGCTATGTTGTTAAAGAGTTAGGGATTTACTCCTAAGGGTAGTTGCTATGTAGAACTCATTCTGTAGTGAGTTTGCTGGCAGAAGAAATGTCACATAACAATGTGAATAACAATAAGGACTTACTGGATCAGAACTTAAGATGAAGCTTGGTGGGTAATGAAAGATCAATGAGATATTTAGGTTTCCTTCCTTGAGAGCTCTGTAATTATCTTGGTGTTCTTGGAGTTTCACATAGTGTGCCTTTTAAAGCATTTTTGTATTCTTTGGGGGTTGCAGCTTAGTCATAAGATACAAGTCTTTTTTATTTTAAGACTTGGATTTTATTTCAAGTTTCAGATGGAATTTTAAAATGCATTCTTCATCAATTGAGTTAAGTCGTTTTAATTACTAAAATTAATAACTGAGACAGATTTTTTTCTCCCATATTCTTGCTATACTCTTGAAATCTAACCTGTCAGGAGACTTCCTCTCTAGCCTTACAGTCCTTCCTCCAAAATCCCTTTTTACCAGGATAATAAACCACCTGGGGGAAACCCCCCACTGATATCTATTTAGAGGGCTTTGTTTTTTGGAAGTGGCAGTAGTAGTCTGACACAGAGGAAGGATTTTGGTTAGATGGTGTGAGAGGGAAAGAGCATGGACTCGAGTGTGGCAGAACAAAGATCACAGCTATGTGACTTTGTCACTTGACTTCTCTGAACTTTGGTATTCATATTTAATAATTATAGCAGCTAACATTTATGTATAATATTCTAAACACCTTACATATAATAACTCAGTTTATCCCCATAACGCTATGAATTAGGTGTTCTGTTATCCTCTCCATTTTGCAGATGTGAAAACTGAAGCCCATAGAGGTTAAGCCCCAAATTTCACGGTTAGTAACATTATAAATAATGTTTCCTAGATTTAATCTCTCCCCACTCCCATACTGTAACTTTGAAATTGACTGTAGGGTTATTAGGATTAGTGACAAGGTCTTTATAAAGTGCCAACCATATCTGTCCCAAAGCAGACATTTGTGGATCCAGACCATTTATAGTTGTTGAGGAGGCCCAGAACTCTCAGCTTTCTGTCGGTAGTCACAGAGATCCACTTTTAGAATTGCAGGTGACTTTTTCTTTCTCTCATGTGGGCTTTAATAAGCCAACCAGGAAACAATTCTGTGGAGTCAGGGACAATCCTTGGTGACTCTGAGTGGTGCTAAAGGAAAGAGGGGTTTTGAGGTACTCAAGGCAGGGATAACTATCTCTCTTGTAGCTGTGTCCTCAACACTAAACACAAGGAATTGGTGTTTTATGAATGTTGAATGAATGAATGAAAAGTCAGGTCAGGAGTCTTGAGTCTTGATTTTATCAGGGTCCTTTGGATTTGAGTCCTTTGCTGGTAGTCAGAGAAAGTCTACAAAACGAAAGAATTTTCTTCTCAGTCACTTGGGAAAATTGACCAATATCTGAGTCAAGCAGTGTGTTTCAAGCTAAATCCAGAGTTTGATGGGCCCTGAAACCAGAATGTAGTTTCTATTTGGAAATGTGGCTCTCCTTGTAACTGAAGTGACTAGATATACCAGATTAAGAAGAGATAGCCAGTAAACTCCTGGTTGTTTGCTTGACTGTTTTGGGATATTCACTTTAGGAAAAGATGGCTTTGTCCTTTGTATCTTTTTTATTTATGCCACACCAAAGCTGGCTGTATGGAAGAGAAGAAAACCAATCCAAGAAAGTTGATGTAACTTTTTGAAAATGGAAATACAAGAGCCAGTTTTCCAAAGCTTGTAAAACATAGAACATGATTTCCCAGCAAAGAGAGATACAGTGAGAAAAATGTGGCAATGTGGGTTAATAGATTATGGTAGCAGTATAGTTTGAGTAGAGAAGGACTTGAGAGAGAAGGCCAACCACATTATTTGGGGAGGTAGGAGGCCTAGGAACTCATTGATAGGCCTGAGTTTTGCCTGGGTTCTGATTCTAACACTGTAACAAAGCTCTGAGTCTATATGGATCCACCTCTAAAATGAAGGAGCTAAATTAGATAATCCCTGAAGGAATTTTCCAGCTTTATGATGGAATGAATTGGGTAAAACAGGAAGTTGCAATTTAGGAAAGCCCTGCCTAAAGCAAATAGTTGTGATACAGCACAGATTCTCTGGGATGATTTTGATTTCAGATACCCTCAAAGAATGTTTGTATTTACCATACTTTGTTTCCCTGTTTTGATTTTAGAACACCTGGCTGCTTTCAAGTCTGTAGGGTCACATAATTTACATGACAGATAGCATTCTCTGTGTGCACTTTTATAGAAATGTTTACAATTACAGTTCTAATGCTATCATTTGTAATGTAAACTTGAAATTATATGTAGAGTTTTCGTTTATTTTTTTCTTTTTAAAAATGATCACTTTTCCCCCCATTTATAACCCCTCCGTGGTACACTTTCTCTTTCCTAAGTACAATTTCATTCATTGAGTCAAACCTATAATTTCAGTTTTTCTCTCATTCCTTGTAAAGGGATTTTATCTGCAAAATGCATTCAGCATTGAGAAGGGTTCTGTCCTCTTAAGATTAAATGCCCTGCATTTGAGAACTTGGATTCATTAAGGAAAATTGCAAAACTTCCTTAAATGCTGTAGGTCTGTAAAAAAGGGAACCCAGCAGGAAAGGGGCAGCAATGCATGGGGGAGGGGAGAAGTGGAGGGGGGGGGCAGTAAGCAAGGGAGCTGCAGTTGAAATATTCATCAATCATTTTACTGGCACCAGGAAACCAATCAGCCTTTTAGAGGAGAGAACTTAATCAATCACCTAATGTGGGAAATTACAATTGCTTTCCCACACACAAAAATATTCTCTTACTTGCTGACAGATCAAATCTGAAAGATAGTTGGGCTGGCCAGTATCCAGAGCTAACTGATGGCAAGCAGTTACTGAAAGTACTACTGTGATGAAGAAATGCTCATAGCATTTGAAGATAAAATTTCCTACCTGCTTTGAGCCTTTTCAAAATCTTTCATAGTGAGTTTGCTTTTCATAAAGTGTCTTCCATTAATAAGAAACCATTACAGAGCACATATGGGTAATACAAAGGGTGTGAAACACTAAATTTATTCTCCAAAGCTAGTTTAAGGAGCATAGATGGGGCTTCTGGCTGGAGAATACCCAGTGTTTCCAGTGCCTCATTTGGAAAGCAACTTTAGAGCGTTGTCTAAAGGGACATATCCTGGGGAACAAAGTTGGAAGTGTTTGCGTATAAATAAAAGCTGGAGGGGGATTTAGCTGTATCTTGTATTTAGATTTTAAATGACGTGATCTCTGAGCTGTGTTCTTGAATTGCCTATGGCCCTTAGATACTTAGGTGTGAGCTGCCTAAGAATCCAGTATTTTTAAAGTTAGAAATGCATGATCATTGTGGAAAATACAGAAAATGAAGGAAAAGGAAAATTACATATATTAATCTTGCTTTCAAGCAACTTGCATTAACATTTTCTGATTTTTTCTTCTAGATTTTTTACAAATCCTAGTTTTTTGCTTGTGATTGTACAGTATATGCCATTGTTTTATGCTTTTTTTTTTTTAAAGTTTAAGCTTTTTTCTCAAACTTTATACAATCAACCTGAATTCATTTAAAACTGTTAATAGTATATCACAGTCCATCGTTCTTAATTGTCGGACATTTAGTTTTTAGTTTCTCATTTTATAACAGTACTAACCCCAGACCATTTTGTGCTTCCTTTTAATTTGGCTTATTTTGCAGGGTAGATTTTTAGAAGTATATATCTACCTATTGCACCTTCTTCAACAACCAGTTTAATTTACACTAAGATATTTTGTATACTAACATCTAGGTCTGTTAGCAGTATTTTTTTTTTTTTTTTTTAAATAAGTGCCTGATGCTCAAGATAGAATTGAGATGTGGTGATTGGCTATTCTGTTCTCATTTTTTAGAGAGAAAGTCATTCCTAATGCCTTTTGTCCCCTGAATCTTTTAGATTTCTGGCACCAGCCCTCCCATGCACATTGCATTCCACCCCCACCTCCGTCCTACTATCTCTAGCCTGGTCAGAGCAGTGTTTAGGGACCCTTCTGAGGCTGCCGTCTTTCTCTTAAAGATTATTAGGGAATGGGTGGCAAAGACACTTTGGAGCCTTCGCTGGTTGCCTCTAAAAATCTCAGAAGGATGGATTGGTGGTGTGACTGTGTGTGTGTGTGTGTGTGTGTGTGTGTGTGTGTGTGTGTTCCAATACAAATATAATACCTTCCTCAAAGTCTTGAATATATCCAGAAGCTTGTGACTGAATTTGGTTAGAAATTAAATACAGGGAGAGAGAAGTTAAACTTGCATTCCTTTAGAAATCTGTATAATCCCCTTCAGTTCTTCAGTGGCTGACTTTTATCCTAATCCTGCATGGGGTTTTATAGTGAAAAAGACCTAAATAAATCTTGTACTAATTTGAAAGGCATTGGCAGTTTTTAACAGGGCTGGTTTTAGAATGGAAGTTAGTAACATTTTGGGATTCTGGTGATCTACAAATTTTGAATTAAAACATAAATGATATTTGCTGAAATTAAAGAGTTTTCTAATTTGTAAAGTTTATGTTTGTTGATTGAGGAGGGTAAACACAAATGTTTGAAGATCATTTGCTCTCCTTCTTTGTTCTCACCACTGGTGGTCAGAGAACTTGCAATTTGCCAAAACACAGTCTTTATAATGCTCTTTAATAAGAAAGTAAATAAGCCAGCTGCTCTTTCCCATTACTATACCAGTTGCAAACTTCTTCAAATCCTGGTTAGTAATTAAAAGCCTTGAGATGACCTTGAATCTAACTGAAATACAAAAAGCTGTCCTGAGTTAAATTTATAGCTTTTGTTGATTGCAAAAGAGATTAGGAAGAATCACATTCTGTTTGCTAAAAACATTAAAGGTGGCCTTGTGTAGTGTACATTGAAGATGAGAAATACGAACCACTATTAAAGTGCAAAAAAGAGGCCTGGAATGGACTTGAAAAAAATTAAGTTTGTCATCTCTTCATTGAGCATTTAAAATATGTACTTGAAAAGATTGGAGGTAGGGTGGCATTTTTCAAACTGTCAGTTTGTGATATTCAGATTTGTTAGAGGATCTGTTCCCGGGGCGCCTGGATGGCTCAGTCGGTTGAGAGTCTGGCTTCGGCTCAGGTCATGATCTTGCAGTCTGTGAGTTCGAGCCCCACGTCGGGCTCTGTGCTGACAGCTCGGAGCCTGGACCCTGCTTCAGATTCTGTGTGTGTGTCTCTCTCTCTCTTTCTGCCCCTCCCCCACTCGTGCTCTCTCTGTCTCAGAAATAAACATTAAGAAAAATTTAAAAAGATCTGTTCCCCTACATCTTAATATCAAAGAGACGTTTGAACCCAATGGGAAATCAGAACAAGTGTTTAATGCTTTTTAAAAGTAACAGTGTAATTGGGTCTTGAAATATTTTACAGGAGTGGGAACTTTGTTAGTAAGTTTCTGATTATACTCAGGCAGTGTAATATCATATATTGATATTTTAAAAGTGCTTTATATAATGGGCCATATCATAAAATCTATGAATAGAGAATTTTTCTGCTAAATAAAAAGGGCAGAATACATTTTTAGTTGTTTAGAGAGCCTTGAACTACCATTTTATTGATAGAAGGAAACTTGAAATTGTTGCTGTTAAGTTTTATGCATCAGTTGGTGGGGTGACATGTCTCCTGGCATCATAAATGTGATACATCCCTGAAGAGTCCAGCCATAAGGGAAATAGTTTGAGCAAGCATTAATGTCTTATATAGATCTTACAGATTTTAGGATTATTTTTGTTCTTATATTTATTTAGGGAGACTAGCCTACACTTTGTTCAGAATAATGATCATAGGGGTACCTGGGTGGCTCCATCGGTTAAGTGTCCAACTTTTGGATTTGGTTCAGGTCATGATCTCACGGTTAGTGGATTTGAGCCCCTCATGGGGCTCTGCACTGACAGCACAGAGCCTGCTTGGGATTCTCTCTCTCCCTCTCTCTTTGCCACTACTTGTGCTGACATTCTTTCTAGGCTCTCACTCTCTCTCAAAATAAATAAATGAACTTAAAAAAATTGATCATAAAATTGTGTGTGTGTGTGTGTGTGTGAGAGAGAGAGAGAGAGGGAGGGAGGGAGGGAGGGAGAATGAAAGGAAAGGTTATAATGTACAGCAGGGATTGCCAGTCTGGGATCCTTAAAGATGGTAATGGGGATTCTCAAGCAATTGCCATTATTTAAAATTTTATCTGAAATCATATGAGTAATAAAGTTTTCCAGACTAAATAATAAGATCTCGAAACTTCTAACTTCTGCTTGGAATTATTCCAACTTAGTCTGGTAACACTGCCACTCAATCTCTGAATAGCAGATAGAAGTTCTTGCAGAAAAGGGTAGAGTAAGAATTGTGGTATGGTAGACAAACTGCATTGGCAATTAAAAATGATTTCCGTGAACTATTGTGATGTAGTGATAAGAGTAGGTGTGTTAGAGCATGAGCTTTGGAGTTAGACCTGGCTTTAAATCCTGTCTTAACTACTTTTGTGGGGATTTTGGAAGGTAATGGTGGTGAAAGAACGTTAGGATCACCACACACCAGATTACTGGTGAATGAAATGATGCAGTGTGTGAGAACCTAGAGTGTAGCTATGTTACTTCAGGGAAGTTATTTAACATTTCTCAATTTACTTATCTGTAAGTAAGGTTAAGACCATCTACTTCATAGGTAGGCAAGCTGGTTCACCAAAATCCAAGTGATTGAAACTTGTTTGCCAAATGTCCAATTCACCCAGTAGGTAATTCAATAAAAATCAATTTGCTGAATCTCATTTGTAGAACTTAAAGAATTTATCATCACTCTCCTTAATTGCTCTCCTACCATTTTCCCCCCTATCCTCCCCCTTTTCCTATACCTCCTCTCTTCCCCCATCACCTGCAGCCCAGACCAGGCTATATCTTTCCACCAGCAGAGGTCCCCTCTCTGCCCTAGTTTCTTTGTAGCCCCAGCAGCAGAGAGCTGGAGTAGAGACAGATTGAACATTCTTGAGAATGCTGCTATCCTGTCAATCTAAATTTGGTAAAAATATTTAAAAGCTAATTAAACTGTCCCATTTATATGAACTGTTATAAACTGTCTAAATGGTTAAAACAAATTTTGGGTAAATTTAGAGATTTGGCTATTGGGAGATTTGGCCATCTGGTAAATTGACTTGGAACTACCTACATAGGTGTGTTTGGAGAAATTAGGCCATATATGTATATATGTATATGTGTGTGTGTATATATATATATATATATATAAAGTGTCTATTATTACACAGTGTGGTTTGACTTTAGCAGGTGCTCTGTTGGTATTCCTTTTCTCAAAGCACTTCTCAGAACTGGAATCCCTCCCCCCCCCCCCCATTTTCTCACCTGTGGGCTCTAGTTGGACACTAGCAAATGATGAAGTGATCAAATCTGGTTTATCAAGTCACTAGGACTACCTAGTGACTTCTCCCATTATAGCATTGTTGAATTTGTCCAAATGAAATACCTTCTTTTAGCTTGAACATCTGTTCTAAAATGGCCTTGCCTTTAGTACTCTTTGGGGTCTGACTTCTCATTGATTTAAGATATGTACCACTTTCCTGAAACACTTTATTCCTAGTCATTTGTAACTAGAATTATGAGCCTTAGAGAGTAAACTGCAGCCTTGTCAGGGCAAAAAGCAAGGCCAGGTCCCTGGAGGATCTTGGGAGCAAATGCTCTTGTCTCTAATACTTAGGAAGCCTGGCTTCCCCAACCCCTACCCCA
Source organism: Neofelis nebulosa (assembly GCF_028018385.1). Lineage (NCBI taxonomy): Eukaryota > Metazoa > Chordata > Mammalia > Carnivora > Felidae > Neofelis > Neofelis nebulosa. The sequence continues at coordinate 10,977,571 of NC_080793.1, forward strand.
AGCCTCTCTAGAGGTCTTTAAAAAGGCTTTCTGGTAATATCCTTAAAGGAAGGGAAGAAATGATTGTTGAGTGCTCAATGTGTGCCAGGCACTGTACTAAACTCTGTAATGTAATTCTTTCCCCAACTTTTCTTTGATAGGTGGTGATAGTCCCATATTACAGATGAGTTAATTGAGGTTTAGAGTTGAAAATAACTCACCACTACTTATACCACTACTCCACCAAACCAGTGTTTTCCAGGCTTCAGTCTTTCTTATATTATCATCATCATTTTTGTCATTTCCTAATAAATTGTTTATTTACTATTTTAAATATTGTATAATTAAATACTTTGCAACCCAAAGTTTATTTTAAAAGGAAATTTTGTAATTATTAAAAGGAAAATTATTTGCCATAAATAGAAGGTAATAGTAAAAAGAAATGTAATGAAAATAATATTGTGTTAAATTTTAGCTAAGATGTTGTCTGCCCAAGTCTTTCTGATCAGGTCTTTGTTAGGGAGATTAGCAAGCATTAGAGAGGCAGTGGACAAACTTAGTACTAAATTAAAGTTTTTCTTCTGATGTAATTAGAAGGAAGGATTGAAATAGAATTGAAAAGGTAACAAACAACTTTAGAATGTTTTAAAATGCTTTCTTGTTTGTGCCACTTAAAATCTTCTAGTGATTTCTTCACTTTGGGAAACACTGACGTAGGTGATGGTGCGCTCATTTTCCATATGAGTAAACTGCGGGGAGGACATTTGTTTGAAGTTGAACCTCTAGTCCACAGACCTGACTTGTGTCGGCACCCTTCTTCTCCCCTTTCCTTCTCTCATTCCTACCCTTTCATCCTTCTTCTTTTCTTCTCCATCCTCTAGGAGAATTCAGAAGATTTTAGATGGCATTTTTCTGATTTTTTGTTTATTTGTTTAACTGCTATGAGATAGGATTTCATCTTAAGGAACTCAGGTCTTTCTCTGAACATTGCATTTTTTGGTGCTTATTGGATTGTAGAAGTTGGATATACAGTATACAGTACTTTTGTAGTACCTGTATCCCTACAGAAAGTAGTTATTGTAGTAAATAGAAAGATATCATAAATCTTCCCTTGACTCCTAATTAGATAATGTTGGAAAAGTAAGTTTAAAAAAAGATGCTGCCAGCAGTTTTTTTAAGTATAATTTATTGTCAAATTGGTTTCCATACAACAGTGCTCATCCCAACAAGTGCCCTCCTCAGTGCCCATCACCCAGTTTCCCCTCTCCCCCACCCCGCATCAACCCTCAGTTTGTTCTCAGTATCCAAGGGTCTCTTATGGTTTGCCTCCCTCCCTCTCTGTAACTTTTTTTTCCTCTTCCCCTCCCCCATGGTCTTCTGTTAAGTTTCTCAAGATCCGCATATGAGTGAAAACATATGGTATCTGTCTTTCTCTGACTGACTTATTTCACTTAGCATAATACCCTCCAGTTCCATCCGCGTTGCTGCAAATGGCCAGGTTTCATTTTTTCTTGTTGCCAAGTAGTATTCTGTTGTATATATAAACCACATCTTCTTTATCCATTCATCAGTTGATGGATGTTTAGACTCTTTCCGTAATTTGGCTATTGTTGAAAGTGCTGCTATAAACATTGGGGTACAAGTGCCCCTATGCATCAGCGCTCCTGTATCCCTTGGGTAAATTCCTAGCAGTGCAATTGCTGAGTCATAGGGTAGTTCTATTTTTAATTTTTTGAGGAACCTCCACACTGTTTTTCAGAGCAGCTGCACCAGTTTGCATTCCCACCAACAGTGCAAGAGGGTTCCCGTTTCTCCACATCCTCGCCCGATTCTATTTTGAAATAGTTGTTATCTCAAGTGCACTAAAAGGCAGTTTCTTTGATTTTTGTCTCTTGTAGTTTTGTTAAAAAAATTTTTTTTAAATGTTTATTTATTTTTGAGAGACAGAGTGAAAGTGGGGGAGGGGTAGATAGGGAGACACAGAATCCGAAGCAGGCTCCAGGCTCTGAGCTGTCAGCAGAGAGCCTGATTCGGGGCTTGAACTCACAAACCATGAGATCATGACCTGAGCTGAAGTCAGACGCTTAACCGGCTGAGCCACGCAGGTGCCCTGTTTTTTGTAGTTTTGTAATTTACATTTACCTTAATTATAAGTTTAATTAACATTTTATTGCATTATGTTGCAATGGAGACAATAGGTCTTGATATAACTGTTATAACTGGAGTCTAGACTATGGTTTGAATTTTTAAAATTCCATTTTAAAAAGATTGTTGGGACTCCTGGGTGGCTCATTTACTGGCTGTACCAGTTTGCATTCCCACCAACAAGAGTCTGACTGTTGACTTCGGCTCAGGTCATGATCTCATGGTGGTGAGATCAAGCCCGTGTCTGGCTCTACTCTGGTCATGGAGCCTACTTGGGATTCTCTCTTCCTCTTCCTTTGCTCCTCTCCTGCTTGAGCTGTTGCATGAGCGCTCTTTCTCTGAAAAAACGTAGTAATAAAATTTAAAAAATTTAAAAAGATGGTTTACATCTTATTTTTTTAATTTTATTTTTTAAAGATTTTATTTTCAGGTAATCTCCACACCCAATGTGGAGCTCGAATCCACAACCCCAAAGCCAAGAGTTGCACACTTCACTGACTGAGCCAGCCAGGCACCCCAAAAGATTGTTTACATTTTAATTTGATTTTTATTTGTTTCTGAAACTGTCTAAGAAAAAATTATTTTTGTTTTAAAAATGTTTATTGTCAAGTTAGCTAACATACAATGTATTCAGTGTGCTCTTGGCTTCAGGAGTAGATTCCCATTATTCATCGCTTACGTAGAACACCTAGTGCTTGTCCCAACACGTGCCCTCCTCAATGCCCATCACCTATCCCCCACCACTTAATCCTCAGTTTGTTCTCTGTATTTAAGAGTCTCTTGTGGGGGGCGCCTGGGTGGCGCAGTCAGTTAAGCGTCCGACTTCAGCCAGGTCACGATCTCGCGGTCCGTGAGTTCGAGCCCCGCGTCAGGCTCTGGGCTGATGGCTCGGAGCCTGGAGCCTGTTTCCGATTCTGTGTCTCCCTCTCTCTCTGCCCCTCCCCCGTTCATGCTCTGTCTCTCTCTGTCCCAAAAATAAAATAAAAAACGTTAAAAAAAAAAATTAAAAAAAAAAAAAAAGAGTCTCTTGTGGTTTGCCTCCCTCTCTGTTTGAAACTGTTTTTTTCCCCTTCCCTTCCCCCATGGTCTTCTGTTAAGTTTCTCAAATTCCACATATGAGTGAAAACACGATATCTGTCTTTCTCTGACTGACTTATTTTACTTAGTATAATACCCTCCAGTTCCATCCACGTTGTTGCAAATGGCAAGATTTCATTCTTCCTCATTGCCAAGTAGTATTCCATTGTATGTATAAACCACATCTTTATTCATCAGTTGATGGACATTTGGGCTCTTTCCATAATTTGGCTATTTGTGATAACACTGCTATAAACATTGGGATACATGTGCCCCTATGAATCAGCACTCCTAGATCCTTTGGATAAATTCCTAGTAGTGCTATTGCTGGGTCATAGTGTAATTTTATTTTTAAGTGTTTGAGGAACCTCCATACTGTTTTCCAGAGTGGCTGCACCAGTTTGCATTCCCACCAACAGTGCAAGAGGGTTCCCAATTCTCCACATTCTTGTCAACATCTGTTGTTTCCTGAGTTGTTAATTTTAGTCACTCTGACCGGAGTGAGGTGGTATCTCATTTTGGTTTTGATTTGTATTTCCCTGATGATGAGCAACGTTGAGCTCATGTATTTTGTCTTTCATGTATTTCTTGATCTTTCAAGAAATTTCATAGATTCAAGAAATTTCTTTCAAGAAATTTCAAAGATTTCATAGATCTTTCATGTATTTCTTGGCCATCTGGATGTCTTCTTTGGAAAAGTGTCTATTCATGTCTTCTGTCCATTTCTTCACTGGATTACTTGTTTTTCAGGTGTTGAGTTTGGTAAGTTCTTGATAGATTTTGGATACTAACCCTTTATTCGATATGTCATTTGCAAATCTCTTCTCCCATTCCGTCGGTTGCCTTTTAGTTTTGTTGATTGTTTCCTAAGAAAAACTTTCTAATACCTTTTTTTCTCTTATTTAATTTTGTATTGTGCCAATTGCTACAAAAGGAATTCTGTAATCCTATTGTTGAAAAAGTTTGTTCCACTAGTTATTATACAAGAAAAATATTTGGTTTTGAAATATTTTAAATAACATCTTTAAAATTCTTCATGGAAACATTTTGTGCTTGGGAAGAAATTACAAGGAATTTTCTTAGAAATCATTGTTATGATAACATACAAATCTAGGATAAGAGTTCTTCACGAAGTTTATTTTGACTTGACTTTCTTGTATCTTTTATTGTACTTTACGTTGTATACTATCTTAGAATATTTACTATAGATTCTTGATAAATGATCTTGTGAAACTTATTCTTAATAGGTCTCTAATCCCAGGGGCCAGACTGGTGTAGTGTATGGCAGGCCAATATTGGTTCAGTGGATATTTTAATGAAAATTTTCTAATAGTTGGCATAAACCAAAATACATGATTCACTTCTCTGTGACACTTTGAATCCGGGGTTTTAACCTAGAGCTTAGCCCAGGGCAAGATTTGTCACCATACTTTGGCATATGAAGTAATGGAAACTTCAGACCAAAGAGTTTGAAATTTTACTATAAAACTCAATGTGCTCTAATCTAGAATTTTACCAGTTAAAATTTAAATAACAAAAACTTGATTTCTCTCATGTCTAGAATATACACTGAACTATTTGTGTTCTTCCCGTTAAAAAGAAAACTTTGTCTCAAACTGATTTCTTATCTGAATTGTGATTTAGTAACTATTCATGTGTAAAATTAGCTCAGTTAGTACTTAGTTTATGACCATTGTCTTTCCTGAAAATATTGTAGTTAAGGGATTGCCATTTCTTTCTTTTTTAAAAATAAATTTTTTAAGGTTTACTTAATTTTTAGAGAGAGGGAGACAGAGAATCAATCCCAGGCATGCTCCACGCTGCCGGTGCAGAGCCCGACGCAGGGCTGGAACTCACAAACTGTGAGATCATGACCTGAGCTGAAACCAAGAGTTGGATGGACTGAGCCACCCAGGCGCCCCGGCCATTTATTTCTTAAACTGTTTCTTGTGTGCTCACCTGGTGCTAATTATGTACAGCAGTCTTACAAGGGAAATGACATTATTATTGTCATTTTTGCAGATGAGAGAACTGAAAGCAGTTAATGTGAGTTGGCCTTGTCAATGAGAGATGGGATTCAAATCCAGGTCTAATTCCAGAACTCATACATACTCTTGGAATTTCAGCACTAGTTTCTGGTAGAAGAGGATCCTAAGGGTCATTTGTACCTTAACGAGTCTAATATTTAGAAGACATTCCTTTAATGGTGGATGCAAAAGTTCAAACCAAAATTCAGAGTACTGCGTCCTTCACTTTTAGGCATGGGGATAGGAATGCTCTTGCTCTTGGAAAATTACTTGCTTAAAAAAATTTTTTTTTCTTAACTGGTCATGTTTTTTTGTTTTTGTTTTTGTTTTTTTTAAAGGTATCTTTATGTGTTTCCAGAGAAAAGAACAAAATCCAAAGTCAGTCTGTGGTATTGAAGAAAGGTGTTGTGGGGTTTAGGGCAGATCCTTGCCACTGGGGAGGCAATGCTGGCCCTGGGCATGTGACACAGAAGCAGATCTCTGTGTAATGGGAGGGCATTTTAATACTTAATGTCTTTTAGGAAGTAAAGCAAAATAGCATTAGGCTACTTAAGTACCATTTGAAACAAGATAAAAAGTGAATAATGTGAACTAAAAACATGAAGTCTAACGTGATAGGGACTGTAAGTAACCAGTGTATCTACACAGCTTCAGTTTCCAGGTCAGCATGTATTTCATTCTGCCTTGTTGACCTTACAGATATGCTCTTCTCATTTGACATGGTTAGCCAGTACTTGCTTCTGAATATTGTGGTCATTTTGACTTATTCAGGAATGTGAGGCATATTCAGAGAGAGGATTGCTAATGTTAGATCAGAACAGCTGTATACCAAATAATGGGCTCTTACTCTGGAAGCCTTAAGTTCTCAGTATTTCACTTAGTTGTGAGATAAATGGAAGTAAGAATGCTACTTTAATGTTATGTTTCTGCTAATGCTAATGCATGATAATGCCAGAAGAGGAATTTTACCTCTAAGCTGATAGAATTTATAACAGGTATCAAAAACTATAAGTGTGCATGCATTATACAAGTGCAGTGTGATTTTAGTGGAACAGGGTAGACTAGTATCTGTGGCTCTTAAACATGCCCCAGTCATTTTTTTCATTCGTCTGGTGATCTGAGATCTGAATGGTTGACCTACAGGTCAGTTTTCACATGAATGCTGTAGCTTCATCAAGAAGCCAGTATCTCAGTGATAGTGCTGAGTGATGACTTAATAAAAGGCTCTATTCCCTATGTATGTATAGAATGGAACAATTTCCCTAGAGCTGCTTCAGAGTGGTTTGCATTTTTTAATAAAGAAGTCTGTTTTCCAAGTGTACTTGTATTTGAGGTTTGGAAAGCAAAGATCAGAACGACTTCACTTACCAACTATGATGATGATGGCTACTCCTTATTGAGTATTTACTATGCACCAAATAGTATCTTGAGTGCTTTAAAAATTTTTTAATTTCATTTAATCTTCTCAACAGCCTTATGATATGTATCTACTATTATTGTTTCCATTTTTAGATTACAAAAATTATAAAGTCTTGGGGCCTCTTGGTGGCTCAGTTAAGTGCCCGACTTTGGCTCAGGTCATGATCTCACGGTTCGTGGGTTCGAGCCCCACGTTGGGTTCTGTGCTGACAGCTCGGAGCCTAGAGCCTGTTTCAGATTCTATGTCTTCCTCTCTGTCTGCTCCTCCCCCGCTGGTGCTCTGTCTCTCAGAAAATAAATATTAAAAAAAAGAAAATTGTAAAGTCTTTAGGACCATGATTAGTGTTTATTAAAAAAAATTTTTTTAATGTTTCTTTATGTTTGAGAGAGAGAGAGAGAGAGAGAGAGAGAGAGTGAGGGAGGGGCAGAGAGAGAGGGAGACACAGAATCCGAAAGCAGTCTCCAGTCTGATCTGTCAGCACAGAATGTGACACGGGGCTTGAACTCACGAACCGTGAGATCATGCCCTGAGCCAAAGTCAGACACTTAACCGACTGAACCACCCAGGCGCCCCGATTAGTGTTTAAATCACAGAGAGCTGCTGCAGATGGTACTCCCTTTATAGAGCTGCTCCCTTCTGTAAAATGGGGGCAAGGGTGGGATGGTAACTATAAGGTTCCTTCTATGGTAAGAAAAAAAAATCTAAGAATCTTGGCAACCCCTGAAATTCAACATTATATGATTTGTGCCCCCTAGTACATAAAACTGCCAACTTTTGTAGAGTTGATGGGAATATTAAGAAAATTGCCAGGAGTGCCTGGTGACCCAGTTGGTTACGTGTCTGACTTCGGCTCAGGTCATAATCTCATGGTCTGTGGGTTCGAGCCCCATGTTGGGCTCTGTGCTGACGGCTCAGAGCCTGGAGCCTGCTTCAGATTCTGTGTCTCCCTCTCTTGCTGCCCCTCCCCCACTCATGCTTTGTCTGTCTGTCTGTCTCTCTCTCTCTCTCAAAAGTAAAATAAATATTAAAGCAAAGGAGAAAAGATAACTGGTCAGACCTCCCTCCTCCTCATACTGCAGAGAAAGTGGAGTACGGAGGAAGTAATACCAGAGCAGGGTTGATGTTAGGTGTCTTGCCTCCATTGTGTATCACTTTATTGATGTCTTAATATTAGGAAATTGCTTTAATATCAAAGTGGTATGGACAATTTTTTAAAATCTCTTTATAAAGAGAGTTTGGAAATAGGAATTTATGTATTTTTACCCTTTTTGAGCTTTAGGATGTCAGGGAAATAAAGGTTGCAAAAAGTAACTTTTCAGTAACTTAAGGCTGTGAATGTCATGCTAAGGAGTTGAAAATAGGGAACCAACAGAGGAATTTCAAGTGGATTAGGAAATCTAAGTTCTAGGAAGTGAGAAAAGAAAGGTACCAGAGAAAACAGTTACAATAGTTTAAGACTCTGGCATGGTGAAAAGCTTGAACTAGGTCTTTGAGGATTTGAGTAAGAATGAAAATGCTTTGGTGATTGTTAGGTTAATTGGGGTGGGGATGGGAGGGAGAAGGATGGTAAAGTGGAAGTGAGAAGGATGGTAGAGTGGATGGAGGAGTCCTTGGGGATCTTTGGCTTAGGGGTTGAGAGTTGGTGGTATCTGGAACTTGGTACAGGAATGGGAACACAGAAGAAGCAGGCTTCAAAGAGAAAAGGTTCAATTCAACAAGTTGAATTTGTTGGAGCCTATGGGGCATCCTGGTAGATATTGCTATTAGGCATTAGGCTAGATGGGTCTGTGTTTTAGGAGAACAGTCTCATCTGAAATAGAAAGTTTGGGGGTTATCTTTTGGGAAGTATAGGTGAAAATGTGTGTGAATGAGACCATCCAACCCAGGATGAAAGGTTAGCTTGTGTGTTGAGATAAGCCCTTCTTGTCCTCTTGACTTCATTTAAGGAAGAACAGGTCAGACAGGACGTATATAATCTTCATCTGTTAGGATATGACTACCTCTGGGGGAAATATTTGCCAGTAGAGTGGGTAAGGCCATCTAAAAGATATACATGGCTTACTGAATATTGTTGACGATCTGTATTTACATTCTCCCTTTCCTTCCTGACTAGCCTGATGCAAATTCCACTTGCCATCAGAGTGTTTTCCAGTTTTCCCCCTACGAAGAAATAAGTGTGTTTGGTCACTGCTGCTAGTTTCTCCATTAGGACATTGCTTCATAATTCCTTGTATACAGTCAGTTATCTATTTTCCTTTTTAGATGTAAGAATCTAGGGGTAGCCAGCTTTATTCATCTTTGTATCTCTCATATACTCTAGCACAGTGCCCCTATACATTGAGATTGCTAAGTAAGTGTTGAATTTAATTTTAGGATGTAGGAAAGTTTAGCATCTAAGAAGCAGAAGGAACTTTCTACCTTTAATCCTATTACTGAAGTATCCTTTGTATTTATGTAGTGCTATAAACATATGTTGGTTGTTGCTGTTTTATCTTGACTTAAAGTTTGAATAGTTTTAAATTTTTCTTTTCAGGTTATTTCATCGATATGATTAACTAGATTTGCTTCAGGTTTGAAAGATCCTGGGGTGAAAGGTTAAAGATGTTTTATCTTTTTGTTGTCACACAATGGATTTCTGAAGCTGGGAGAGGAGAGATGGTTCTGAGCTTTAGGCATTAATGGCGAGTATGTCAGAAAGATCAGTGCCCAGCATTGTGTTTCTTTTATTTTTTTTTTAAGTTTATTTATTTTGAGAGAGAGAGAGAGAGAGAGAGCGAGAGCACGTGAGTGCACAAGCTGGGGAGGAACAGAGAGAGAGAGGGAGAGAATGAGAATCCCAAGCAGGCTCCACACTGTTCGAGGTGGGGCTCGAACTCACAAACGGTTAGATCATGACCAGAGCCGAAATCAAGAGTCAGACAATTAGCCAACTGAGCCACCCAGGTGCCCAACCAGAATTGTGTTTCTAATAAAAAGTAATTTAAAAGTCATTTAGAGAATGGTAGGTTTTTTTCCTTCAATTTAAGTGGTCAGTTTTAGAGAATTTAGTCAAATTATTTTGTTCTTAGGATTTTTTTTTAATGTACATTTTTTGTTTATAAGAACTATTTTCAATCAGAAAAGTAGAATGGAGGGGGAAAAAATCAGCCATAGTTCCCATACTTAGAGATAATCACTGGGATAAAATAGACTAAAATGTGCTTTTTCATGTATGTATGTATGTATCAGAATAGCTGAACTCATCCTGGGAGTATAATTTTACATTTTTTTAAGATGTTTATTTTTGAGAGAGAATGCGTGTGAGCGGAGGAGGGGCAGAGCAGAGAAAGAGGGAAACAGAGGATCTGAAGTGGGCTCTGCGCTGAAAGCAGAGAGCCCAACCAACACAGGGCTTGAACTCAAGAAACGTTGAGATCATGACCCAAGCCGAAGTCAGTCACTTAACTGACTGAGCCACCCAGGTGCCCCTATTTCATATCTATCTATCTATCTATCTATCTATCTATCTATCTATCTATCTATCTATCTAGATCTATCTATCTATCTATCTATGTGTATATATATATATATATATATATCTAGATATATATATCTGAGCCAAAGTTGGAAGCTTAACCAAGCCATCCAGGTGCCCCTGTTCTATTTTCATATGGTGTTTTCAAGGAGAATAAGGAAAAGGTACATTCTTTTGCTTGTGGGGCATCTTTTGATGCTTCTCACTAATGGATTTCTCGAACAGAGCTGACTTCTGTTCCATCAAACCATCTGTTGAGGATGGTATGGAGTACTTTTTAAGATGATCTCAAAAGCTTTCTGACCATGTTCAAACAAACTCCTTTGTAAGACTTTTCTTCAATTAGTCTTTGAAATGACAATGAACAAAGAAATCTCCGCCACTCTCCCTACTGTTGCTGGGACTTAACTAAAAATATTTCAAAAGGATCTAATTCTTGCCTAATTATTCATTCATTTAAAGTTTTATATTTTGGTTTTGGCTTGGTTGGTGAAGTTACTCTAGCTGCTTCTGACATGGATATCTTGAATTCTTCAAGAGGAACTTTCTAAGTGGACCCATCTAAGATGTGGGTTTCTTCTTGGACTCTGGGTCCCTGCTGTTGTGGGAATGTCAGGGTTTATTCTTTGAAATAATGGCAAATTCCCTTCTATCTGGCTGTTGCAAAGCACATACTGTGCAAAGGTAGGATTTTATTAGCCAGACTGCTCTGAATACAAGTTGTTTTGTTTATCTTTTGTCACTCCTTCCATAAAAAGTAACAGAGTTCCGGCTAGTATCCAAAATCTATAAAGAGCTCACCAAACTCCACACCCAAAAAACAAATAACCCAGTGAAGAAATGGGCAGAAAACATGAATAGACACTTCTCTAAAGAAGACATCCGGATGGCCAACAGGCACATGAAAAGATGTTCAACGTCGCTCCTTATCAGGGAAATACAAATCAAAACCACACTCAGATATCACCTCACGCCAGTCAGAGTGGACAAAATGAACAAATCAGGAGACTATAGATGCTGGAGAGGATGTGGAGAAACGGGAACCCTCTTGCACTGTTGGTGGGAATGCAAATTGGTGCAGCTGCTCTGGAAAGCAGTGTGGAGGTTCCTCAGAAAATTAAAAATAGACCTACCCTATGATCCAGCAATAGCACTGCTAGGAATTTATCCAAGGGATACAGGAGTACTGATGCATAGGGGCACTTGTACCCCAATGTTTATAGCAGCACTCTCAACAATAGCCAAATTATGGAAAGAGCCTAAATGTCCCTCAACTGATGAATGGATAAAGAAATTGTGGTTTATATACACAATGGAATACTACGTGGCAACGAGAAAGAATGAAATATGGCCTTTTGTAGCAACGTGGATGGAACTGGAGAGTGTGATGCTAAGTGAAATAAGCCATACAGAGAAAGACAGATACCATATGGTTTCACTCTTACGTGGATCCTGAGAAACTTAACAGAAACCCATGGGGGAGGGGAAGGAGAAAAAAAAAAAAAAAGGTTAGAGTGGGAGAGAGCCAAAGCATAAGAGACTCTTAAAAACTGAGAACAAACTGAGGGTTGATGGGGGGTGGGAGGGAGGGCAGGGTGGGTGATGGGTATTGAGGAGGGCACCTTTTGGGATGAGCACTGGGTGTTATATGGAAACCAATTTGACAATAAACTTCATATATTAAAAAAAAAAAAAAGTAACAGAGTTCCATAATCTCTTTAAATCTATAAGATGGAGATAAGGGGCACTTGGGTGGATCAGTCAGTTAAGCGTCAGACTTGGACTCAGATCATGATCTCACTGTTCGTGGGTTTGAGCCCTACATCAGGCTCTGTGCGGACAGCCTGGAGCCTGCTTCAGATTCTATGTCTCCCTCTCTCTCTGCCCCTCTCCCGCTTGTACTCTGTCTCTCTCTCTCTCTCTCTCTCAAAATACAAAATAAACATTGAAAAAAAAGATGGAGATAAAATAGTAGCTACTTTCAGTACAAATTCATGCAAAACACGAAGCCGTTGCCTGGCATATAGTAAAGATTCATTAAATGGCAACTGACAGATTATTTTACATATTTTCTTATATGTACACATTTTGAAATTTCTTTAACCTCTAGGCTGAATGAACAATTATCAGTAATCCTTTTTGTTACTTTAGAGAACCAGAAATTGTAAATGAAAAATGTCAGAGGCTCATCAGTACATGCAGTTTTCTGAGAAATGCCTGTACTATATTTCCATAGAAACACTAGTGACCTCTAACTCCTCAGACTGAACGGCCTTCTAAACTGTTTTCACCTTCTGATTCTGGAGCCACAGCCTTGAACCTGTGTGTACTGTTGTTATTTTTTTTAAATGTTGTAAAATTGAAATGTCATCATATTGGGCTAGCTTTTCTGCCTTCAGCCTGGTTTCAAGGCTGTAATTACAAAGCTAGAAGCCTGAAAAACTGTATGAAAGGTGATGCAGGTTGATTAGATGGAAGTTATTAATGTTTCCATAGAAATGTAGATACTTCTTGGAAGCAATATTTAAGCTGAGCAAATATGTGGGTACAATAGGTTATATAATTGAGAATCTTTGGCTTCCCTTCCCCCTACTGTTTTTTTGCCCTTAAGATTTCACATTAAAATTACATTAGGAAAAAGGCATTGTTTTCTTTATAGTTTTAAAAATGTAACCTTGACATTTGTAGGTGGAGAAAGGGAAATAACACTTGAAGCTCTGCCAGCCATCTTTTGCTGTGTGGACCTGTGGTGCTCTGTCCCTGCATGCAAAAGCATTTTCTATTATTTCTGAAGTATGGTTTGTCAGGTTGCCTGTGAGAAACAAAAGCTAATGGCCCAAGTGGCACCACACTCACTGGATAGAGAGCAAAGAGGCAGATGTGAATTTAAGGCTCAGCCAATCCAAAGAAAAGTGTTTCAGTATCTGTTTAGCTCTGGGGTTAGCTTACAGGTTGCAAATCTGGTTGTAGGGCAGGCCATGGTCTGACCAGCTAATGTTTGTTTACACCCACCCCCTGCCCACCAAAAAAAAAAAAAAAAAAAAAAAAACCCGCATTTTTCTCAACCTCTGTCCAATCTGTTCATTGTACCAAAAGGAGCCTAGAAGATGGAGTTGGGCAAGAACCTTGAAAGAATGGGAAGAGTTCCTAGAATTTAAGAAACTGTGGATGGTTTGCCATGTTTATGTTGGTTACTCCCAAAAAGTTCTTTTTTTTTTTTTTTTTAATTTTTTAAAAATTCCTTGTGCTTTTAGTTTCCTGGTTGAAATTAGAGCAATTTCAAAGCCCATTTAGACCCCTGACTTCCTTCTGGGAGCCCCATTTCATTTCATATCTGACTTTTAAAACAATGTGTAGAACTTGAATTGCAGTTGACTGGGTAAAAAATACATCAGATCTCTTATTTAATATTTAATTCAGTATTTTCAGGTCTGGTTTGTTTGTTTCTTGGATTTTGAAGCCAGTTTTCCCCTTTCTCTTCTTCAGAGGTCCGGGAGAAGCTTATAGGTTCAGTCATTGTGTCTGTAGGGCCTAACCTGGACTTGAGTATGTCTGGGAGGAGGGGATAGGATTAGAGACCTGACCTGAGCCTTGACATCAGAATGGTAAGAGAGGGCTCAGGCCGAGAAACTAAAGAGCATGTTGAATTTAGGGAGCTACAATGTAGTACTGTGTGGATGGAGTGTATACTGTTGGGTGGAATGGGGTGAGAAGCAAGAAATAAAGTTGAAGTGGTAGGCAGATCATTAAGGATCTACATTTTTTCTGTTTTGGGGATAGATACGGTGTTTGATTAGAATTATAGAATTTTACCTGTTAAGAGCCTTGCCTTAATTTTGCCTGTGCACTGCTGAGACTTCAAAATAGACCAGGTGAATGGTCCTGACCAATATCCAGGTCTCTTGCACCATGCTGCCTTCATAAGTTAAATAAAAATATTCCTAGAGTAATATTTAACTTGATTTTGTAAAAGACATATTATGATTACAATTAACTACTGTTTTCAGGCTTGAATTAATTTACTGGCATTACCCGTAGCTTTTGTTTGTTTACATTTGGGTAAAAAGGGATACTTTTATTTAGGATTCTGTTATGGTAAATACATGGTTTTAGAGTCAAAATGGTAACTAAGGAAAAATATCAGTAACGTTTTAATTCGTCTCTCTAACCATAGACTGAGGAGTCACTGATCTTTTTCTTTTCCCCAAATGCCTATTGGAGAAAAGCTTATCAACTGGATCTTCTTTTGTATTAAAGAAAATCATTAGACTTAGAGCCACTTATTGATGATCACTTGCCACAAAGTAGGAAATTTATGTAAATCTTGTGACATTTTAACAAGATGATTATTTTTATACCCCTTTCGGGAAATAGGCCTACGGTAATTAAGTAAACAAAAACAGCGGCGAATGTGGGATTTGAATCTAACTCTTAACTCAGACCCGTGCCCATTTCACTGTGCATCTGTTTTCTAAATTAAACCATGGTAAGTCAGTATAAGCTTTGCACTAAATTTCAGATTGCTTGTGAGAACACTGACTTGGTATATATATGCTCTGAGGAACTAATCTGTATTTTTTTGTCCTTATTTATTTATTTAGGATCATTCCAGTGACCTTGGATTGTCTGTCCCTTTTTAAAACAATTTGAGTCAGTAACCAAAGACCTTAGATTTCTCAGAACATTTCCTTATTTGTTTAATGTGTTCTATTCTGTGAGGCAGATGGTTTTGGGGGTATGTTGGTGTATTTATGTGACTTAGGAGTCTGTTTTTTACTGAAAAACTCCTATCATTTGCCATTGTGTTGAATGACCTGAACACATATCGGGGTTACTTCTAGCAGTGGTTTGAATTCTTCTAGCTAAGAATCATTTTGCTAGCTAGATCTGGTTGCTGAGAATCTGGGCAAGACTCTGGGAATGGTAGCCAGATCTAGCCATTCCATTGACTTGTTCTCAGGAGATAGGATTAACATTGTTTTACCTATCTCCTAAGGCCTTCTGCATTAGTGGTGATCTTTAAAACCAAAGACAGCATTATTAGCCAATGGCCTCAGGGCTGGATGGAAAGAATGTAGGTATAGTTACTGAAATCCATAATTCTTGTGACCATTGGAGGAATTTGTTTTAGGACAAATATAAAGAGTCCTTCTTTCCTTGGGAGGTAGCATGTATCTGGAATCACTGCATCAAGCACTTTATAGGCTCAAAATATTAAAAGGTTCAAGAATCACAGCAAGTAACTGAAGTGACATTAGGGTTCCATCCCAGGTCTTTGAGGGTGAAGTCATGAATGGGTCAATAGTTCTGCTGTAAACTACTTTTTGCTACCACTGACAGCACTGAATTGGATGGGCCCTAGGGATTATTTAGTAGTAGCTCACATAGGTTGAGTTCTGACTTTGTCAAGTACCATGCAAAGCCTTTACAAGGACTATTGCATTTATCCCTTTTAACAGATTTATAAGGTAGGTACTGTTGTTAATTCCAATTTATAGGAGGTTAGGATTAATCCTACTTGGATTATATAGACTGAGAGTGTGAAAGGGTAAGTCTTCAAAGAAAAATTAGGATGCCATTAACAGAAGAGGGGAGTGGTTGCTAGGCAGATAAAAGCAATAGATGTCTGCTTTAATTATTTTTTTTAATGTTTATTTTTGAGAGAGAGAGAGAGACAGAGTGCAAGTGGCGAAGGGGCAGAGAGAGAGAGGGAGACACAGAATCCAAAGCAAGCTTCAGGCTCCGAGGTGTTAGCACAGAGCCTGATGCAGGATTTGAACCCACGAACTGCAAGATCATGACCTGAGCAAAGTCACATGCTTAACTGACTGAGCCATCTCGGTGCCCCTAATGATTTTTCTTAGTATTTTCTTTGTTTGGTTTTTTTTTTTTTTTTTTTTTTTAGTCACCCTCTTTGTGTTTGATCTAGTCACTTTGATTTCAGAATAACGTTTGCTTTCAGAAAATGTATTAAGTTTTATCCTTTCTTGAGACTTTTAGTATAGTTCTCTAAGGTTCAGAATCTGAGGTCCAGAATAAGGAGTGTCTTGCCTGAAGTCATTATCACTAAACCAAAAGAATTTAGGAGAGATCTTCTAACTTCTAACCCTGCCTTCCCATGCTTTTGTCCTGTTTTCGAGTCAGCTTATATTAAGTGAATGCTTATTCTCAGTTTCACTTCTGGCAGGATGTTGTATATTTAACTCATGTGTAAAGATGAGTTATTTGCTTATTACCTTGCATCTCTCGACAGCTTTTCTGATTCCCATCGCCTTTATGTATATAGAAAGGCTTTGAAGTTGCTTTGAGGTGAACCTTCTCAGTCATCTTAGCCACTTTCAGCAACTTCCAATCTCTGCTGTTCAGATCAGATTTCCATATTCAGACCTTCCACACTTCATTCTAGACTTAGATTTTCTAATTCTGTGACTGTGATCCAGAGGTAGGGATGTGTTTTCCGTTTAGTTCATCCTGCATTTGAGCACCATCCATAATGTATTGGCAACTGTTCTGGGCATAGAAGCAGCTCTACAGATGGTTATAGCATGGTTCCTAACCTTGAAGAGCTCATTATGTCGTGGAGGAGGCAGGTATTTTTTTATTTATTCCTCTTTGAATGTTTATTTGTTTTTTGAGAGAGAGAGCGAGCATTCGTGCGTGCACAAGTAGGGGGAGGGAAAGAGAGAACAGGAGAGAGAGAATCCCAAGCAGACTTCGACCTGTGAGCACGAGCCCAACGTTGCAGGGCTTGATCTCATGAACCATGATACCATGACCTAAGCTGAGATCAAGAGTCGAATGCTTAACCTGCTGAGCCACCCAGGTGCCCCATTGCTCCGTTATTTAAAAAAAAAAAAAAATAATTTTTTTTTTAATGTTTATTTTTGAAAGAGACAGAGACAGAGCACGAGGTGGGGTGGGGCAGAGCGAGAGAGGGAGACACAGAACCCAAAGCAGGCTCCACGCTTTGAGCTGTTTGGCAGAGAGCTTGACGTGGGGTTTGAACCCATGAACTGTGAGATCATGACCTGAGCCAAAGTCAGATGCTGAACCAATGGAGCCACCCAGGAACCCCCTTTAAAAAAAAAAAAAAAAATGTGTTTTTTGTTTGTTTGTTTTGCTTCATTATTTTTAAATTAACCGTAGAGATACTATAGTTGATACTTACTGAACAGCTTTGTGCTAGGCTTGTGAAGTAATTCAGCTACAGTTGTGAACAAGACAGGCCAGGTCCCTTCTCCTATAGAACAAACACGTTGTCTCATGGTGAAATCAAACATTGAACACGTAATTTCTTGATACAAGTAATGTCTTGATGAATGCACAAAGTGTTATAGATAATTATAATAGGGTGCTTTGACCTCGTGTGTGAGACAAGGGTACAGGAGGCAAGAGAAGTTTTTCTGAGGAGATAATCTTATTTTATTTATTAATAATAAATTAATAATTATAATTATATTATATATAATTATATATAAATATTATAATTATATGCACATGCGAGTGGGGGAGGAGTGGAGAGAGAGGGAGAGAGAATCCTAGGCAGGCTCCTCACCATCAGCACAGAGCCTGATGCAGGCAGGGCTTGAACTCATGAACTATGAGATCATGACCTGAGCCAAAGTCAGATGCTTAACTGACTGAGCCACCCAAGCACCTCTTTTCTGAGGAGGCATTTAAACTAAGGATGAGTAGAAAACAAACTGGAGAAAGTAAGCAGTTGTTCCAGGGAAAAAAACTTGCATCGGCTACGTATATAGCACACCTAAAGTGTGTTTGCTATTCACTATGCCTGATTTTTCTCTTCAGTGTGTTAGCTACACACCAGTCAGACAAATGTAGCTCAGACATTTTGGGCCTGAAATGTGCTTTTAGAGTTCTTTATTCTGACCTGAACTGCATACTTATTAATGTAAAATTGCTTCTATTTGTGTGTGTAGGTAAATTTTCATCATTTGTGAAAATTTTAAGCGAAATTACCATTTGATATTTGTCATAAGCTCATATTTTGTATATTTTGCTTTCTTTTGGAAAATAATTGATAACATTAAGTAGAGCATGACTGATACTTAATGAATTGTAATCTTTCTGTGAATTTTTATTCCAACTAACGTTGGCATGCTTACTCGTTCCTCATCAGTACCTTGTGGTAAGTGCTGTTATTCTCTCCATTTTTTTAATATAATGATGATGAAATGGAGCCTCAGGGAGGGATGGATATACAGTAACTAAATGTAATAGAGGTAGGATTCAAAACCAAATTTGACTTCTGAGTCTGAATTTTTGAGTCTTCTTAGAGTAATTCATGAATCATAATCTTTTTTCCCTATTCTCTCTTCAGGTTTTTGTCAGGATGAATTGCCAGAGCTCGACCCGGGCACTAGTAAGTTCTGAATGTTCCCAGTGTTTGTGGGTAAGAATGGATGTGTGTATGTGTACTTTTAAATGTATAACTTAAGGGTGTCATTGGTGGCCTTATTGATTCAGATTTTCTTTCACTTTGATTTATAATTATGAGGAGGGCATCTTTTCTAGTTATGCTTTCATTTTCCTCTCATATTATTCATTGGCTAGAAATGTAATCATTTAATAGAAAGTTGGCTTGCTAAAAATTTCTATTTAATATTAATCTCCTTTCCTTGTTCTCCACCCTCCCATGAAACCAACAACAAAAATTGTGCTTTCATTTATGCACACATGCAACCATATAGCCATAACCACTTTTCTAAAGTATTGACTAGCTTTGACATAATTCTTTTTTCTTCTGAAATGACACGGGTGGCAGGAGGTTTAAAAGAGGGATTTTTCTTGGTTTAGGTATTTATAATCAATAACCTTTGTACCACAGTTTAGTTTCTAAAGCACCTTTATCTACATTAAAGTTAACATTAAAAGGGTGACCATTTCAAGTTCTAATTAAATGATGTTTTTCAGGACTCTGTCTTGATCATAGATAATCATCTGTGTTTCCAGTGCTTTCAAAATGTGGCATACACCACTCTGGGATATGGTTATAGCTATTAGAAATAGGACATGGGAATATCCAGGTGTAAAGACCTTATTCTTCTATAATGCCAAAAGGTCAAATGATAATTCAGATTTGAGAATTCATGAGATTATCTAGAGTTATTTTTCTAGTTCGAGTACTTTTTAGGGTCACGAGACTGGCTTTTTGTCACCAATCTGCTGTTGAGGTAAGTGGTAAAGTTTACCTTCTCACCATCCTAGCTAATATCCGCTCTCTGAGGGTGTGGACCTTTTCCTATATTTTTCCCATACATTTTAACAGTATAAAAATTCATGTCTGTTTTACTCATACTTAGTAATTGCAAGACAAAATAAATCCTGCAATGCTAATCAAACACCAGGAAAATAGAATTGTCTTTTTAGAAATCGTAAAGTTTAGTCAGCTTTGTAGGTAGTATAGGCTGTTTGCCCTGACATTCCAGTATCTATGAGTGAACATAATATTTTCTCTTTGCCCTTCTCTTATGAATAGCCCTCACTCAGGAGGAGGAAAATATAAATTCTTGAGTCATGGTCCTTTCTTGGATTTTTGAACATTAGGAAGGACATTGAGATGCCCTGAAATCTTTCAGACAGAACTGCACATAAAATGTGCTAGATAATTGAGAATTGTGTTAAACATCGCCTGCTCTCTCTGCTTCAAGCTCAGTTCTAGGCTCCAGGGGTATACAAACAGATAAGTCTAGATCCTGTCCTCATCTATTAACAGTCTATTGGAAAGTATTTACTTGTCTGGAATTATTTGAAAAAGCATTTTTTTAAACCTCTATTTAGCACATAATACCCAAACTTCTCCTTTCCTGTACTTAATAGCAGTTGAAAATACCTCATGCCCATCTTCCAGGAAAGGTCCTCATTAAGATTATTATTGAATTTTCTTTTTGGGCCAAGTAATCCTAAATCATTTAACATTTCTGCATAGAATCTCTAGCCAGATAGGGTGATTTACACACCTCTGCATTCCATGAGAATGAACAGATACTGAATCATAATTTTATATATCAGTGCAGAGTAGGAGTTACCTAAAAAAATCGTTTTAAAAAAATTGTTCTTATGTGGTCAGTATTCTCAATAATCCGCAAATTATCTTTGTGAAGTTAGTAGTATTTTATTCCTCTCTCTCTCTCTGTTATTCCTCTCTCTTTTATAACATAATATTACATAATAGTATAATAACAAATAGCAAAAGTAAAAATTTATCATCTCTGTCTAAGCCCTTTGGAGTTCAAATGAGCATGCCTAGTCCTACCAAGTGATAGGAAACCATATGGACTGTATGTGTTGTCTTATGTTGGTTATGAATATTGAAATTGCAAACTCCATGCCTTCTGACTGGGAAGGAATAACATCTCCTATGTTAGTGCCTCATGACTTTTGCACATTAGATTGAGGACAATAGGGATTTCTCTGTGATGCCTCTTTAGAATTGAGAGGCCCCAATGTCTCCTCTACCCTTCAAATTCCTGATACGGGAAAGCCTGCTCATACTAGCTGTTTTTTGGAACAGGAAATGCCATTGTTGCTGATTTCCCATTGTGGTTGATAGTAGCTGTAGACAGCAAGTTTGGGACAACAGGTGGGATGTGTTGGAAATAGATGAGGAAAAACTGATTTTGTCCAATTCAAATGGCTTTTTTTTTTTTTTTTTTTTTTTTTTTTTAACTTTTTCTGTGATAAAGCAGATGGGTAGCCAGGCTTAGAATATGGGCAGCTGTTCACACTCACTCTGGCTGCCTTCTTATGATTCCTGGGCTTGTTGGAGTCCAATGTTATGGCACAGGTTCAGGCTAAGTTCATTTCTACAAGAAGCATCTCTGTACCCTGCCCATTAGCATAAGCTAGGGACAAGGGCAGTCAAAGGTCAAGAAAAGTTCAAAACAGCATAACCTTTCTGTGCTTCTGTTTCCAAATAACCCCAGTCTGCCCTGCTCCCCGAGTTTTTTCCTCAACTATCATGTTTACCGTGTAGTTGTAAAACTCAAGAGAACAAGGACTGACTTGATACAAGGGAAGTTAGAGAATAGAAGTCATTGTTGCTTAAAACAGGAGAAATAATTGATTTATGTTTGGGGGCCAATTAGGCTATAAAACAGGAACAGTAAAGGGACCTATGACTTTAGGACAGCTACTTGCTCTGATTTCTGTCCCACAGACAAGGGGCTCCCCAATAAAGGCTGTCAGCTTTCTAGGCTAAATTATTAATTCCTTTCATGCTTCTCAGGGATTGTAAACAGCACATAATACAGGAAAACAATTGATACTGTTCAGTTATTGGCCAGATAGAGGGTCAAAGGGTAAATAGTTGGATTAGCAACAGCTGTTCTTCCTCCTCAGTCAAACTTTTGTTCCTTCTTATCTATTTCAGCAAAGTCCTTCCTGTGTTTTTGGCCTCTAAATAGTTAAATCCATTTCTTTTCTTGTAAAATAAGCCTACAAATAATTATTGACCAAAGTTGAAAATACTCAATATTTTACTTCAGTTTCCAAAATTGAAAATGGGCATTCTTTTTGGTATGTGCTGACCATGTTGTTTGAAGTTCAAAGGATATTATCCCAAGGAAAGTAACTACTTTAAGTTAGACAGATTAGAAGCTTTTTAGCTATTTTTACCAACTGCTTGAGGTTCTTGGTGCAGCTTGATTAAAAGAAAAAGAATTGCCTTTGTTTAAAACTGGTAATGCATGATAATAAGTAGGATGATGCATATTCATTGTGGAAAACACTAAAAGAAAAATATAAACCCCCTGATCCCACCACTCAGAAATAACCATTGTTTCTTATTTGAGATTATGTCCTTCTAGCTTGTCTGAGTTTGTTTTTTACATAATTAGGAATCATAATATGTATACAACTTTGTATCTTGTCCCCGCCCACCCATCATTACATTGTGAGCATTGGTCCAAGTCATGAAACATTTTTCATAAGTATATTAAAAATTTTTTTTTAATATTTATTTTTGAGAGTGGGGGGGAAGGCAGAGAGAGGGAGACACAGAATCTGAAGCAGGCTCCAGGCTCTGAGTCAGCGGCACAGAGCCCAACGTGGAGTTCGAACCCACAAACCGTGAGATCATGACCCAAGCCAAAGTCGGACGCTTACCCGACTGAGCCTCCCAAGTGCCCCTTTTCCATAAATATTTTTAATGGAAGAATAATATTTCATTCTAAGGGAATAACCGCCATGATTTTTTTTTTTTAACCATTCTCCTGTTGTTGGACATTTAGGTTGTTTCCGGAAGGTTTTTCTACATTCTATAATGCCATGGTAAACATGTTTTTGCATAAATTTTTCTCTGCATTTCAAATGAGACTTTTAACATATAAACCAAAATTCTTCTGAATTAAGAGCATGGGAAAGGCGCCTGGTGGCTTGGTCGGTTAAGTGTCTAACTCTTGGTCACAGGTCAGGTCTTGATCTCATGGTTGTAAGTTCAAGCCTTGTGTTGGGCTCCACATTAAGTGTGAAGCCCACCTTTAAAAAAAAAACCAAAAAAAAACGTTGGGGGGGTGCCTGGGTGGCTCTGTTGGTTGAGTGACCGACTTCGGCCCAGGTCATGAGCTCATGGTTCGTGTGTTTGAGCCCTGCGTTGAGCTCTGTGCAGACAGCTCAGAGCCTGGAGCCTGCTTCAGATTGTGTGTGTGTGTGTGTCTCACTCTACCCCTCCCCCACTCATGCTCTGTCTCTCTCTGTCTCAGAAATAAATAAACATTAAAAAAAATTTAAAAAAAGGCGTGGTCTCTGGCTCAAGGTTGCTTAGGTTCCTTTTGGCTTCAGTGTTTACTAGGTCTGTAATATCTTGGCTAAGTTATTTAACATCTCTGGACCTCAGTGTTTTCATCTGTAAAATGGGGACAGTAAAAATTTATTCCTACAGTACAGGGCTGTTGTGAGGATTAAATGAAGTAATACACACACAAACACACACACACAGATATATTTACATTTAGAACAATGCTTGGCAAATGGTAAACGCTGTTAGTGTGTGCTATTCTAGGCTGTGTAGCATAATGTTGAAATTCTTGGTCTTTCTATATTAATGGTTGTTGTAACTGCACTTTATTCAATTAAAGTAGCCAATGTTTTTTAATTACACAAAGATCTATCATTCCAGATGTTAGCAGGTGTAAGTTTCTGCTTCAAGTAAATAGTTCCCTCAGAGAGGCAGAGCTCACATATTGCTGACTACTTTGGCCAAGACTGTTCTTTACCATCTGGTTGACTGTTGGGTGTTTTGTTCCCCATCCCCCAGCCAGCAGTAGGTAACCTCCCAAGTGACCATCTGCCAATCCATTTATTTAACCTCTTAGGAAACTAAAGAAGTTAACCTCTGCTTATTTAAAACACATACCCAATATTCTGGTTTCTCTTCAAATTGTATAAATCTTTCGCCTAAAACACATACCCAAATTATGCACTCTTTGGTCAATACCGTGCTCATTCTGGGGAAAAAATTTGTACAGTTAAAAACCTGACCACTATTATTTTATTTTATTTATTATTTTTTAAAATGTTTGTTTATTTTTGAGAGAAAGAGAGAAGAAAGCACACGAGTGCACGTGTGAGCGAGAAAGAGGCAGAGAGAGGGAGAGAGAGAATCCAAAGCAGGCTGTGAAACTATCAGTGTGGAGCCTGACGCAGGACTCACACTCACAAACCGTGAGATCATGACCTGAGCTGAAATCAAAAGCTGGACACTCAACCTGTTGAGCCACCCAGGAGCCCCCATTACTATCTTATCTTATTTTTATTTTATTATTATTTTTTTTAATGTATGTTTATTTTAGAGAGACACACACAGAGTGTGAGTGGGGGAGGGGCAGAGAGAGAGAGAGAGGGAGACACAGAATCTGAAGCAGGCTCCAGGCTCTGAGCTTTCAGCACAGAGCCCAACATGGGGCTCGAATTCATGAACCGTGAGATTATGACCTGAGCTGAAGTCAGATGCTTAACCAACTGAGCCACCCAGGTACCCTCCCCATTATTATTTTATTCTATTTTTTTATTTTTAACTTTTTTAAAATGTTTATTTTTGAGAGAGAGAAAAAGAGAGCACAAGCAGGGGAGGAGTAGAGCGAGAGGGAGACACAGAATCTGAAGCAGGCTCCAGGCCCAGCTGTCAGCACAGAGTCCGATGGGGCTCAAACCCACAAATTGTAAGATCGTGACCTGAGCCAAAGTCAGACGCTCAACCAACCATGTCACCCTGGTGCCCCCCGTTACTATTT
Organism: Neofelis nebulosa; assembly: GCF_028018385.1. Taxonomy (NCBI): domain Eukaryota; kingdom Metazoa; phylum Chordata; class Mammalia; order Carnivora; family Felidae; genus Neofelis; species Neofelis nebulosa. Next base: position 11,001,985 of record NC_080793.1, read on the forward strand.
TAAAAACACTGCATACTTGGGATTTGTGCTGACACAGACTTACATATATATATATATATATATATATATATACACCCATATATATATATGTATATATATATACATATATGGGTATATACATATATGTATATACCCATATATATTATAATATTCATATATAATATGTAAACCTAGCTATTATATATTATAAATATATATAAAATGTATAATATACATATTTTCCCCCTGTTCATCAGGGATCTAGATATAGATAAATGGGCATTTAAAAAGAGACATGAAAGTTTATCTTTGCCCTCTCTTGCCATACTGATGGATGCCCACCAAACAGGGATCCATTGGTGATAAGGGTATGAATAAGCAAGATAAAAAGCACTTTCAGAATAAAACAGGCTAACATCACTAGCTTGCTCTGGTTTTGCATTCATCTGTCAGGTGTTTTGGGATCCCAGGGATCCTTCAGTCTACAAAAGAAGAATGTGTATTGCTCAGCTAGCGTACCCATAGATTCCTGTCCAAAACTCTAATATTCTGTATGATGTCTTAATGGGTAAATGGGTAAAGCCCAAGTAAATTTAAGGTGGGATGTTAGAGATCAAGGAAGGAAGGAAAATTAACATTTACTGGGTATCCCTTATGTGCCAGGCACTTTCATATATTCAGTAAGAGTGAGAAGGATTATATCATATAAAATTATGTAATTTTAAGTTTGACTTGGTAATACCTAGTCTTTTGTTCTTTCCTCCCTTCCCTTTTTCTCTTTGATGTGTGCCAAGCTGTGACACAGTTTGTGTCCCCAAGGGGCTCTGGTTTAGTCAGGAAGATGGACACAAAACTTGATAATATGTGGCTACTCCTACCACTAATAACTAATACTTATTACACACTAAGTGCTTCCCATGCAAGCACTCGTAAAACTTGTTTAAAAAGACACTATCCGTATCTTACAGATGAAAACATTGAGGCCTGAGAAGTTAAAAGACTCACCCCAAAGTACATAGCGGAGAAATACCTGAGGTTTGAGAGCTGTTGTTTTAACTCCTGTTCTGTCTCTAGCTCTCTTGAGTGTGGCAAGTCTCAAATGCTAATGGGAAAGCTTAAAACAGTATAATGACTTATATATAATGGGCTTTTTTGTATATATACAGAAGAATACACTATTTTTTTGGTGTCATTTGGGCTCTTTTGCATACAATTAGAATGGACACAAATTTGGACACAAAGAATTTTGGACACAAAAAATAGGTTCCCAAAGAGATTTCTTCTGTGGCTCAGGTTCAGGATTAGTCCACTATATGTCAGACAGATTCTTTCCTGAAACAAATGAAGATAAATGCACAGATCTCCCTTGTTTCCCCCTTTATGTCCCCATGTCCCCTTTCCTTCATAACACTTCGTTAGTGATTTAGATATTTCACATTCATAACTGTTCCAAGAGCCTGTTTACAAAGCTTCAGCTGAATCTGCTAGATCACTGCTACATCAGGTCTCTGAATGTGGCCTTTTGCTGGGGAGTTCTCTTCTGATAAGGATTCTTTTGAACAGGGTAGGGGTGGGATGAGATTCAGAGCTTAGGCTGAGCTCATCCCCTTGACCTCTGCCCCTATTACAGAGTTTATACTGACTTGGTAGGGACTCCCTATGGAGCCAAGAGTTTAGGACTTGTTTACAATTGATGAAAAGATAGTTGCATTCAAAGGCTGTTGTTGGGTCCTTGGGTAGTCATGAATCTCTGCCATTATCTCTGGTGGGTGTAGGGAGTGCTGGAACATCTGGGGCTGGAGATTTGCAATGGATGACTAAGAAGGAATGAGAAGAAACTAAAGCTAGATAGTTTGCTGAAATTGTTTCTACAGAAGCAGTATTGCAGTAACATTTTGAGAACAGAGAGATTTGTACAAACCTGTGCTTTATTTCATTAAAAAAAAGCTGAAAGTGGTTTAAATGCAGGGTATGATAACAAAGGAGATGCATGAAAATTCTTCTCTTCCTTTTTTGATGTCTCATCAGAGAAAATTTGCTGTTAGGCAAATGTATCAGTGGAGGGAACACTAGATTATTAAAGCCACCTTCTTCAGAGTTATACATAGTTTTACAAATTGGTATTTCTCTAAAAATTTCATGATGCTCTAAGTATGCTGGGACAAGCATAGCAACTCTGTCCCAAGAGTCTTCGTATACCTTTTCTGGGCACACTTTGATGAACTCTGACCACTCTTTAGCCTCTATACCTGAAGTTACTTTTTTTTTTTTTTTTTTTGGTCCAATATTTGTTGTAGATGTGAATCTGAAAAAAAAGATAAGCATCTGTCTTTGAAGGATGCTCATAGTCACTATGAACCAAAACTAAATACATCCTCTGTTGGAAAGCATAGGAAAGCAAGCTGCATTAATAATGATTCAAAGTGACAATACCATCTTGTATCTTTTTCATCTCCATACAAAATTCCATGTGCTAAAGGTAGTCTGGCCTATAGATGTATTTTGTTTTATTAACTGTATATTTAAATAAAAACCTTAAGACTTTCGTAATAATTTTGAATTTTTGGCCTTCCTGATAAATTGGGTCTAGATTTCTACATGGCATCTGTTGGCTGGAACAGAATAGTGACTGCCTTTTTGACCTCAGCATGCGCTGTCAGGTTTGTCATATACCTAGATGACCTCCGTCACCCATTTATGTCTCCTTGTCAGTCTTCTGTAGGCATTTGAGTTTGTAGCTCCTACATTAAAAAATGATAATTGTCAGTGCAGATGAAGGAGTGAGAAAATGGAAACTATTTTGAGTATAATCTAATAATATCTGTTAAAGCTGAAATTGTGCAGTTTACTTTTACAGATTTAGCAGCTTAAAATTTAAAGATTAAAAAATTACAGATTCAACAATTCATGTCTCAGTCTTTATCCTATAAGAAATGACAGGTAAGCAAAATTATAGTCACAGATATTCCTTTCAGCATTTATAATAGCAAAAAAAAAAAAGTGGAAACAGCTTGAAGTTTAATAGAGGACTACTAGTTTAATAAATTGTGATAATCCATGCAATGGAGTACTTACTACTATAGAATTGCTAAGGAGAAGGCAGGTTTTAGTCTAGAAGAAGGGTATACTGACATGTTAATAGTGTAGTATCTGGGCAAATGGGATCACAGGGCAACTTTCATTATTTCTGTGTTTTAATTTTTTTTTAATTAAAAAATTTTTGTTAATGTTTATTTTTGAGAGAGAAAGAGAGTGCGAGTTGGGGAGGTACAGAGAGAGAGGGAGACACAGAATCCAAAGCAGGCTCCAGGCTCTGAGCTGTCAGCACAGAGCCTGATACGGGATCGAACTGATGGACTGCGAGATCATGACCTGAGCATAAGTCGGACGCTTAACCAACTGAGCCACCCAGGCTCCCTTAATTTTTTTTTTTTTTTTTGTAACAAAGCTCTTGTATTAAAAAAGATAGATTAAAAAAAAAAAATCTCCTCTCATTTTAGCTGCAGAGTTTCCAAGGCTGTTCTGCCAAATTAAATTGAGCCACTCACGTTCCAGCTTCCCACTTAGACCACAGAATTTTACATTCAGAAATCTCTCCTTGAAATTGCTCTAAGGAAAGGGCATCAGTATCCACAAGTAGCAGGAACCATCTCGAAGCCTGAGAACAGGGTAAGAGCCTAGAGCAGGTTTTCCAGCTTCTACTTGCAGCTCTCCCTCCATTCACAGTCCAGCTATCAAAACTGGCCTGCTTTTCAGAATCAGGCTTGGCACTAACACACTATCAGTAATAAAGGGAGCCTTGATAGCTTCTCATTTGTGCTCTCCTGGCAGTTGGAGGGTTACACTGCTGAAAATGACCTTTAATGGAAGATAGCATGGTGCAGGATAAAAAACATGAGAGTTTGCATCTTGGCTTTTGCCACTCCTTGCCTAGTGACCATTGGAAACCTGTGAAGCTCAGTTTATTTATTCACAAAACAGTAATAATCCTTCTTAGGGGTTGTCTTTAAAAAATAAGTGAGGTAATATATATATATATGAATTGTCTAGCATCTAGCTGCTCTAGCCAATCCTGTTTGCTGATATATGTGATGAAGGTTTCTAACTCTTTTGGCTAATATCTAGTGAGCATTTGCTATATGCTAATGGTTTAAAACAATTTTTTTTAATGTTTATTTATTTTTGAGAGACAGAGACAGAGTATGAGCGGGGGAGGGGGTGGGGGGGTGGGGCAGAGAGAGAGACACACACACACAGAATCAGAAGCAGGCTCCAGGCTCCATGCTGTCAGCACAGAGCCCGACACGGGGCTTGAACCCACAAACTGTGAGATCATGACCTGAGCCGAAGTCAGATGCTTAACCAACTGAGCCACCCAGGTGCCCCTGTATGCTAATGGTTTTAAAACATTCTCTCATTTATTCTTGCAACTCTTACAATGTTGTTCTCAACTCTTGTTCCCTCCATTTTACAGATGAAGACACTGACAGTTTCACACTTGGCCAAGGCCACACAGCTGGTAACTGGCAGAGCTGGAACTTGTATGATTACAAAAACAATAAACTTTTAATCTTTTTAAAGTAGTGGTATGATTTACATACAGTTAAACGCACAGATAGTAAGTATAAGGTTCAGGCACTTTTTACAAAGCGTGTACCCTTGTATTCTATGTTCTGTTAAGATACAGAACATTGTTATCCCTTCAGAATATCTTTATGCTTTTTTCTCAGTTGATTCCACAGTTCTACCTCAAGAAGCAATAATTTCTGATTTCTGTCATGATAAATTAGTTTTACCTCTTCTAAAATGTCATATATATGGAATCATAGCAACAAGTGCTCTTTTGTGTCTAGTGTTTTACAGCATAATGTTTGAGACTTATCCATGTTGTTCCAGGTTTTAGTAGTTCATTTCTTTTTATTGCTAAGTAGTATTCCTTCCATTGACTATATCACAGTTTATGTATACACCTGTTGATAACCTGGGCTGTTTCTAGTTTTTGGCTGTTATAAACAAAGCAGCTGTGAAAACTCTTTTACAAGGTTTTTGTGGATATGTGTTTTTATTTCTCTTCATATATCTAGGAATTGTTGGGCCATATGGTAGATGTACGTTAAGCTTTATGAAATTGCTAGTTTTCCAAATTGTTTATATATTTTACAGTTCTAACAGTGTATGAGTTCCAATTGTTCCACATCTTTGCAAGTATTTGGTATTGTCAGCCTTTTTTTTTCCTTTAATGTTCATTTTTGAGAATGGGGTGGGGGGAGGGTCAGAGAGAGAGGTAGACACAGAATCTGAAGCAGGCTCCAGGCTCTGAGCTATCAGCACAGAAGCCGACATGGGGCTCAAACTCACGGGCTATGAGGTCATGACCTGAGCCAAAGTCAGATGCTTAACCGACCAAGCCACCCAGGTGCCCCTGGTATTGTCAGCTTTTAAGTTTTAGTCATTATAGTGAGCATGTTTATGGGACTGATGTTTTTAATTTGCATTTCCCTAATGACTAATTATGTTGATCACCTTTTCATACTCTTTTTGGCTATTCGTATATCATCTTTCTATAAATCTTTTTATAAGTGTCTATTCAAAATCTTCTGACTATTGAAATGAAACCATGTTCTCTGTCCTGTTATTGAGTTGTGGGTTTCGTTTTTGTTTTGTTTTTTTTAGGATGCAAGTCCTTCATCAAATACATGGTGTGAATATTTTCTACCAATCTGTGGCTTTCTGTTCTACTTTATTAATATGTTTTTTTGATTAGCAGGAGTTTCACATTTCTAGGAAGTCTAATTTATTAATTTTTTCTTTTATGGTTAATGCTTGTGTTCTAAGAAATCTTGGCCTGTCCTGAGGTTGCAAAGGTGTTTGTGTTTTCTACTAGAAACTCTATTTTTAGTTTTAACATTTATGTCTATAACTCATCTTAAATTAAATTTTTTGTATGGTATGAGAAATATTAGTTTGTTTTAGCACCATTTGTTGAAAAGACTTTCCTCATTGAATTTTTGATGTACTTGCTGAAAAGTTGATATTTTGTATGTGTGAGTCCATTTATAGATTGTATTCTCTTCCATTAATCTATTTATCTTTTCACCATTACTGCAGTGTCTTGAATACAATAGCTTTATAATCAGTCTTGAGATCAGGCAGTGTTAGTGCTCCAACTCCATTTTTCTTTCAGAGTTGTTTAGACTATTTTGGCTATTCTAGGGTGTTTTGTTTTCATTTCTCTATAGATTTTAGAATCACCTCGTCAGTTTTTTCTTTTTTAAAGAAGCCTCCTGAGATTTAAAAAAAAAATTTTTTTTTAAACGTTTATTTATTTTTGAGACAGAGCATGAATGGGGGAGGGTCAGAGAGAGAGGGAGACACAGAATCCGAAACAGGCTCCAGGCTCTGAGCGGTCAGCACAGAGCCCGACGCGGGGCTTGAACTCACGGACCGCGAGATCATGACCTGAGCTGAAGTCGGAGGCCTAACCGACTGAGCCACCCAGGCGCCCCTAGATTTTTTACTGGACTGCATTGATCCTGTCAATTTGGTTAAGAGTTGTCATTTTAGAATTGAATCTTCTAGAATTTAGTATATCTTTTCACATATTTAGAACTTTTTTTTCTCAGCAAGTATTTAAAGTGTTGAGATCTAGTATATCTTTCTTTAAACTTACCATAAGTACTCTTTTTTTTTTTTTTTAAATGTTATAGTAAGTGGTATTTTAAAATGTTATTTTACCATTGTTTGTTGCTAGTATAGAAAAGCGGTTGATTTTTGTATGTTAACATTGTTAAGCTTGTTTCCTAGTTCTGGTAACTTTAAAAAATTCCTTGGGACTTTCTATGTGTATATCTGTGAATAAAGACAATTTTACTTATTCCTTTTTGATGTTTATGAGTTTTGTTTATTTTTATTACCTTATTGCATTGGCAAAGATTTCCAGTCTAATAGTAGATAAAGTGGTGAGAATGACATTCTTGTCTTGTTTTTGATCTTAGGGAGAAAGAATTCAACATTTCACTTTCAAGTATGTTGTTAGCTATAGATTCTTTCCCTCCTTTTATTATTTTTTTAAATGTTTATTTTTGAGAGGAGTGGGGGGGGGATGGAGGTTGTGTGCACAGAGAATGTCTGTGCTGACAGCAGAGAGCCTGAGGTGGGGCTTGAACTCAAACCGTGAGATCATGACCTGAGCCAAAACCAAGAGTAGGACACCTAATCAACTGAGCCACACAAACACCCCGCTCCTTTTATTTTTATTTTATTTTAAAAATTTTTAATGTTTATTTAATTTTGAGACAGAGGGAGACAGAGCATGAACAGGAGAGGGGCGGAGAGAGAGGGAGACACAGAATCTGAAGCAGGATCCAGGCTCTGAGCTGTCAGCACAGAGCCCGATGTGGGGCTCGAAACTCATGAACTCTGAGATCATGACCTGAGCCGAAGTCAGACGCTTAACCGACTGAGCCACCCAGGCACCCCTCTCCTTTTGTTTTTAAAAGTTGTGATAAAATATACATAACCTTTACCATCTTAACCATTTTTAAAATGTGTAGTTTAGTGCCATTAAGTGCATTCATATTGTTGTATAGCCATCACCACTATCCATCCACAGAACTCTTTCATCTTCTAACACTGAAAGTGTGTACCCACTAATATTTCCCTATTCCCCTAGCCTCTGGCAACCACTGTTCTACTTTCTCTGTGAATTTGACTACTCCAGGTATCTGACATAAGCAGAATCATGCAGTATTTGTCCTGTTGTATGTGGCTTCTTTTACCTAGCATAGTGTTTTCGAGGTTCATCCACGTTGTAGCATGTACCAGTTTCTTTCCTTTTTGAGGCTGAATAATATTCTATTGTGCGTAAACACCACATTTTCTCTATCCTTTTGTTGATGGACACTTGGATTGCTTACACCTTTCGGCTTTGTGAATAATGCTGCTCTAAATATAAATGTGCAGATAATCTCCTCAAGTCCTTATTTTCAATTCTTTTGGGTATATACCCAACACTGGAATTGCTGGATCATATGATAATTCTATTTTTAATTTTTTGAAGAACAGCCATACTATTTTTTACAGTGGCTGCATCATTTTACATTCCCACTAGCAGTGCACAAGAGTTCTAATTTGTCTGCATCCTCACTAACACTTGTTATTTCCTGTGTTTTTGATAATAGCTATCCAAATGGGTGTGATACCCCATTGTGATTTTTTTTTTTAACGTTTATTTATTTTTGAGACAGAGAGAGACAGAGCATGAACAGGGGAGGGGCAGAGAGAGAGGGAGACACAGAATCTGAAACAGGCTCCAGGCTCTGAGCTGTCAGCACAGGGCCCGACATGGGGCTGGAACTCACGGACTGTGAGATCATGACCTGAGCCGAAGTCGGTCGCTTAACCGACCAAGCCACCCAGGCGCCCCTACCCCATTGTGATTTTGATTTGCATTTCCCTAATGAGTAGTGATATTGAACATCTTTTCATATGCTTATTGGCTTTTTATATATCTTTGGAGAAATGCCTATTTAAGTCTTTAGTTTTTAAACAAGTTTTTGTTGTTTTGAGTCATAAGATTCTTTATTCTGGAGATTAACCTTTATCAGATATATGATTTGCAAAAAAATTCTCCCATGCCATGGATTGCCTTTTTACTTGGTGTTCTTTTATATACATAAGGTTTTAATTTTGATGTAGTGCAGCTTACCTTTTTTGTTGCCTGTGCCTTTGGTGTCATATCCAAGAAATCATTGCCAAATCCAAAATCATTCAGCTTTTCCCTGCGTTTTCCTCTGACAGTTTTATACTTTTAGGTCTTTGATTTGTCTGGAGGTGATTTTTGAACATACGGTGTAATCCACGTTCATTCTTTCGCATGTGGATATTCAATTTTGCCATCACTATCTTTTCAAGGATTGTCCCTTTCCCCACTGAATGGTCTTGACAACCTTGTTGAAAATCATTGACCATATATGGGAGAATGTATTTCAGGGCTCTGTATTCTATTCCATTTGTATGTCTATTTTTATGTCAGTATCACACTGTTTTGATTACAGTAGCTTTATAGTAAGTTTTGAAATCAGGAAGCTATACAGTTTTTTTGTAGTTGTCCTTTATCAGCATGAGAAAGTTCCCTTGTATTTCTAGTTTGCTAAGAGTCAAAGCCTGACCTTAGACCATACTACCTCCAAAAGATTTTTATTTTTATCTAACTCATAATTTTGGACACATTCCTTTTTATTTTATCTGTGTGAATCTATTTTTTTGTGTAGTCATAAACCAACTAACTGGTTTTCTAGATTGATTTAGAAGTCTCTTCAAACTTGAAGTCACCATCTAGTGGTCTCTTCTGGAAGCACCGAAGTGAGAACCTGTGATAGTGCGTTGGCATTTATGCCCAGTTAGTCCACAAGGTGGCAATAGGCCCTAACTGAAGAGCCAAGAACAGGAATCAGACTGAAAAATAGAAGAAAACAATGCTTGTAAAACTCATAATTAAACAGAATAGAAAACCAAAATTTTCTGAAAATACTGCTACCCCTCAGAATCTGAGAGAAAGAATGAACCTTTATCTCATTCTGAAAACATGTAAGAAAATTCTCATTAAAATGTTGGAATCCATTTTGCTGCCTCCCTTCCTTTCCTTTTAGACTTCAAAATCTTGGCTTATTCAGTAGCTGTCCAGTTGCTTCACTTCGAATATTGGGGGATTGGAGGAGTAAGGTGATAGAGCTAGTCATTAATGCAAAGGGATATGAGTTTAGGGCGTAAGGACAAGAAGGATGTGCACTCAGATCTGAGAGCTGAAAATCTACTTCCAGGAGATTGCAGAAAGAGGCATTATTGGCTCCATGCCGTCTGTTGGGTCTAAGACTCCTCTCCTTGGGCATAAAAAAGCAAAACAAAAAAAGGTTTTTTTGAGTGTTCTAGTCTAAGGTGTGGGTTTTTCGTGTAAAAATGGAAATTGAGAGAACAGAGATTTTCCTGGACAAAGAATTAAGATAATGATGAAGGAAAAAAGTCCATTAAGGGGATGTGAGATTCCAAGAAGCCATGGGCAGAATATATGGGGCTTGGAAAATTAAAAGATCACGGGTGGGGTGAGTTTCTAATGCTCCTTGAGGTAGTTTAGAGAGAAAGTTTAGGAAGACTACTAGGCTGGACGTAGTGTGACCTGGCAGCGTAGAACAGCTTGCTTGATTATAGCAGTGATGCCACCTTTTTTGACCTCAGCCAACTTAGGCAGAGCCCCATTACCTACTTAATCTGACTGTTCCTGTTTTCCATTGGAAATGGACTATCATGCACAAATAAATTTGGGGTAAGGATGATAAATGGGCTTTGGCAATTGAGGTATGACTCCTGTTTGAAACATGACATATATATCACAATCTCATTACTGGAAAATTTAAAATAAGGATACTCTTGATGTAATACCTATCATACAGCATGTATCAAACTACTTTGAAATGACCTTGCTGAATGAAGATTAAAAAACAAGAATAGCAGCAATTGAAAACTACCACTAATTCCTTCAACAGTGATAATGGAGTTCTTCTGAGAACTGCATGATTTATTTTTTGTATGTAATTGCAATAGGGTTTTTGCAACATTGTTACCTGTTTTGTAGCAGCCAGGTGTTTTAGTGGAATACTAAAGAGTCTCTTGTTAATTTTAGTTTATAAACACCGAATTTTATTAACAGTTAACAAATTACGATAGCCTTTATTCATAAGTAGAAATGAATTGAACATCATTTACTCATAAGATGGATGAATGTTGGATTAATTCACCAAGAGGATCCTGTAAGTAAATGCCTTGAGAATCCTGGGGCTAAAAGATTGGGAAGGAAGAGGAGAAGGTAGAAAAATAGCCACAGGCTAGCTAGAAGGAGGCTCAGTGCAATGGGCCTTTGGAGCTACGTATGAAATAGAAAGTGTTCTTCTGTGACTTAAAGCAAAATCTGACCATTGTGTGTGTGTGTGGTCCATTGTGTATGCACAGATTTATAATAATAGTTCTAATACTGTCGATAGAATTACTCCTCATTATGTGATCAGTCCTGTTGACAATTATTTATGAGTCTAAAACCAAATGATTCTCCTAGGAATTGTTTTTGCTTTTGCTGAATGGAGTAGATTTGTGTAATTGAGAAGGAAATAAAATCCTTTTTGTCATGATTTTGTGGTGGGACTTTTGTTGATTTGTTTGGCGTCTGGATTATTTAGCATCTCAGTTATCCAGGAATCTGTCAACATAACTAAGATGTAGTAAAAACCAAGCCCTAAATGTAATTTTTATCAAAACAACCTTAATTGTGGTATTTAGTCTCTGTCTCTGTCCCTTCATCTTTTTTTTTTTTTTTTTCCTGTTAGAGGTTTTGCTAGACAAAAACTTATTGGTAACCCTCTCCTAATAGTAATGATTATTTTGGCCCTTAATTATATCTCACCAAAAATATATTACAATCTCTTCACATAGATTTGATAACTGTGATTTTTGGCCAGTTACTTTCAACCTCTTACCTTTGTGTTTTTGTTTTTTGTTTTCCAAACGGGTAAAAATATCTGCAAACAAATCTCAAGCAACATCAGTAAATTAGTAGAAATGATCCTGCAAATATAGGTGAAAGGTCACAGGGTCATTTTCAAAGCTTCAGAAATACAAGTTTGGGAGAAATAGATTTGACTGGGGAGTTGGTATGGCTGCTCACAAGTTAGTATTCTAGTGCTCTCATGTGAAAAGAATACTACCCAGAAGGAATTACTTTTGATTAGTCTTCTTGATATACTTAGTGCCCTTCAGTTCTTAAATATTAGTTTTTTACCTCATGTTCAGAATGCACAAATTTAATCAATGTAATACTGAAAACAACTACCTTTAGTGGAGCTTTCTGTGTGTCCGATGAGGTGCCAAGGACTTTATTCTCACCATATGTAATTCCTGTCATAACCATATGAAGTAGGTGGTGGTTCCTAGGTGAGAAGCTGAGCCTAAAAGGTTAAAATCACACTACGTCTCATTGCTTGTTCATCATAGACAAAGAGAACTTCAGCGCTTAGAGAAGAGGATCTTAACTTAGGGATTTGTAAAGAATCTGGGTATAGCCAGAAAAGCATGGGTTGAACGCAAGGAACCGTATGGTGGAGAAGGAACTGGTCTAACTAGAGTGTGAGTGATGTGGGTTTCTGGGAAACATAGACTGGTAGCAAGGGAGAAACCAGAGGTATTAACTGGAGTAGTTCAACTGCAAGGAACAGAACACCCTCCCCCTCCCCCTTAAACTAATTTAAAATGGGGACATTGTTGGAAAGTACAGGGTTTCTCTTGAGGCCTAAGGGCAGGACATTCATTTGGATTTCATAAATGGTTAAGACCAGAATTTCTCTCCCATCTCTCTTTGGTCATATAGAATCTTATTTCTGCTTCTGTGGTGCCTCTGTTTCATACTTCTTTTCTCCTTCAAACTGATACTCTTTGCTTCGGTATCCATGGTGGAAAATGGCCGCCTCTGCCCTGCCTTGTCATGTCTTTCCAGCACCTATGCTCAACACAGGCTAAGGGAAGCATTGGTATTCAAAATTTAAATGCTCAGGAAAGAGGATAAGCCCAGCTAGGGTTAGGTGTCCATTTGTCCTGTCAAGGGTTATAGCATATTGACTATTTAGTAGAAGGTACAAATACAATATTAGGAGAATATGAACAGTAGACAAATTGTCTGACATGATAACGTCAGTCAGGTAGCAGGCTAGATGGAGGTTGTAGCAACTCACCATTAAGTCTGGCATTTGAGGGACAGTGTTACAGGTAGGGCAAATTCAGGGGCATCACTGATTAGGAATTATTTGGCAGCCCTGGGGTGGGAAGGCATGGGGAGCTGGCAAATGCAGTGAGGATCCAGGCATTACGTGATGGTTGAAGTTTGGCAAATAGAAGAGATACTTTCAAACCACCCAGTTTTTGGCTAGGAGTATGAGTATTAAGACTCAGGACTTTGGGTCTCAGGATGGTATGACTAGAGAGGCCAAGAGTGAGCCCAGGCCTGTGAGCAAGGGACCCATGATAGACACCCATGCATGCTGATGGGCTTAGTTGCAATGGCCAGGGCCAGCTGTAGCACTCAGTGTCCTTCTCTGTGTAGGAGCTGTTTGAGTACCTACATGGCGACAAGATTGGAGACTATGTACTCCTGCCCTAGCCACGATTGGCTTTAGGGCTGTTCAGATTATATATCCATTTATAGAGTACTACTGACTCCAGTAGTTAGGGCTTTTGGGAGGTGGGAACTGGAAATAACTATCTGATACTCAAATTTTTGTATTGTCTTCTGGAATTGAAAATCATTCCAATATTCCAGAGTCATTTTATTCCTCTGCCTTCCCCCAGGGAAGTTTTTTCTCAAGTATATTTTGGGATTGAGGTGTATTTGAACAGTTTAGGTATTATGATACTTGGGTCTAATTCCAGGAAAGCAGATTGGATTTCAGACTGTTTGGCTTTACCAAAGTTAGACTTTTATCATGTATGAGATTTATAAAAACACATCTAATGAGGAGATTCATTTCTGGCATGACTGAGTGAGCAGGTCAACAAATCCTGTCCCCCAAAAGCAACTGCAAAGCTGGAAGAAACAGAAATAATTGCAGGCTTATAACAAGTTGAGAAGCATTTGTTCATGAAAACCACTGAATTTTGTATAAAACATGTTTATGGTCTTGCCCAGGATTTCTCCCATTATTTTCAGCCCTGATAGTGTAGTAGTTCAACCAGGGTGGAACTAGTTGTAGTAGTTCAACCAGTAGAAAACCAGCTGCTTTACTACCCCTGTGGGAGGGGGCTCACTTGATTTGGAGTATTAGCAGTTAAAAGTGATGATCTTACTGTATATACTGTGTGTTCACCAACTTGGATTTAAGTAGAAAAAAATAGTATTGAAGAGAAAAAAGTGATGATCTTGGTAACAAGTGAAATAGGGAGAGCCAAGCAACTCTTCTAGCCTAAGGTTACAGACCTGTTTGGGGCAGACAGTGGAGCAGCAGCCTGGATAGGGCTTTAACAGAGAGGTCTGGGCAGTGAGACAACTACAGGAAGTTTGATAGGGTCTCCATATATCCTGGGTTGACTGGAGGCTTCACACACAGTAGAAACCAGTGCAAGCCCAAGCCATCTATATATTTTTTTGGCCAATGCAAAGGCTGTGTGAGAAAGCCCAACAGAAAGTAAAATCTACAGTAGATTTAAAGACCTAAACTGAGAGTGTGCTCCCCATCCCAAGCACAGATCCATCAGGAGAGAATAAAAGGGCTCAAGGTGAGCACCACCTCTGACCAGTCAGTAAGTTATATAGACAGAGGGGTGATCTGGCTTCACGATAAAAACCAGGGAAAAAATTCTGAGCCATCAGGCACCACACATTATAGGAGAGACAGGTTGCACAGGTATATTCCTGGGAAGTTAGTAAAAGCAAAAACAAAAACCAGAAGAACCACCACCATCACAAAACCTTAGCTGGGAAAAATTCAGAATCTAGAGTTGCCAGCAGTACCTTACTTTAAATGTTCAGTATTCAACAAAAAGGTAAAAAGATGCAAAAAACCAAAGTGTGACCTATACTGCGGGGAAAAAAAAATCAGTAGAAACTGCCTCTAGTGATCACAAATGTTGGATCTGACACACACAGACTCTAAAGCCCCTATTATAGATATTTCAAAGAAATGAAGGGAACTGTGTTTACAGGATTAAAGGAAACTATGATGACAACGACTCAATGAATAGAGTCTCAAGGGGAACCTGTAAAACAAAATGAAAGTGCTTGATTTAAAAATTACAATAATTGGGGTGCCTGGGTGGCTAGTCGGTTAAACATGTCACTCTTGATCTTGGTTCAGGTCATGATCTCATGGTTCATGGAATTGAGCCCCACATTTGGTTCTTTGCTGACAGTGCAGAGCCTGCTTAGGATTCTCCCTCCCTCCCTCTCCTCCTGCTCTCTCTCTCTCCCCCTCCCTCCCTCCCTCCCTCCCTCCCTCCCTCCTTCCTTCCCTCCTTCCCTCCCTCCCCCTCTCTCTTCCCCTCCTCCACTTGTGTGCTCGGCTCTCTCTCTCAAAATAAATAAATTATAATAACTGAAATGAAAAATTAGGATGGACTCAACAGCAGATTTAAGATGGCAGAAGAAAGAATTGGTGAACTTGTAGATAGGTCAATAAAAATTATTTAATACAAAGAACAGAGAAAAAAGCTTGAAAGAGTGAACAGAACCTCTGAGCTCTGTGGGACAACATCAAATGTATACCTAAGAATATACATATATAAAAAGGGAGGAGTGAGAGAGGAACCAGAAAATATTAGAAGAAATAGTGTCCAAAAGCTTTCCGAATTTGAAGAGAAAACATTCAACTTCAAATCCAAGAAGCTTGATGAACTCAAGCATAATAAAACACACATCAGAGTCAAACTATTTTAAGACAAAGAAAAATCTTGAAAACAGCAAGAATGATTCATCACATACAAGGGGATAACAATAGCATATACAGCTGACTTATGAGAAACAAGGAGGTCTGAAAGCAGTGAAATGACATAATCAACATGTGGAAAGAAAAAACCAAGATTTCTTTAGCAAAACTCTTCTTCAAAAACGAAGGCAAAATAAAGACATTCTCACATAAAAAAGGCACAGAATTTGTTGATAGCTGCCTTGCCTTAAAATACTAAAGGAAGGTCCTTAAGGCTGACAGGAAGTGACACAGATGATCATTTGAATCTATAAGAAGTGGAGAACATTGGAAAATGGTTAAGTATATAGGTAAATACAACTCTAGTTGTTTTTTTTTTTCTTATTCTCTTAACTTTTAAAATGACAAAAGTATCTAAAGCAGTATTTAATAATACTGTATTTATTGAGTTTATAACACGTATATGGTAATAAAAACAAGAAAGAGAAGGAGTAGGAGATATATTGAAGCAAGTTTCTGTATTTCCTGGAGTTAAAAAAATAGATTGTGATAAGGGCGCCTGGGTGGCTCAGTCGGTTAAGCGTCCCACTTCGGCTCAGGTCATGATCTCATGGTCTAGGAGTTCGAGCCCCACATCAGGCTCTGTTCTGACAGCCTTGAGCCTGCTTTGGATTCTCTCTCTCTCCCTTTCTCTCTCTCTCTCTCTCTCTCTCTCTCTGTCTCTCTCTCTCTCTCTCTCTCTCTCTCTCTCTCCCCCTCCCTCCCTCCCTCCCTCCCTCGTCTCCTTCTCTCTCTCTCTCTCTCTCTCTCTCTCTCTCTCTCTCGCTCAAAAACTAAACATTAAAAAAAATAGATTGTGGTAAGTAAAGATGCATATTGTAAAGAGCAACCACAAAGAAAATAAAAAATACATAGTAAAAAAGTCAATAGACTTATATACTACCATACTTTTAGTATACTAGAAATATTTCACACACAAAAAAGATAGTAAAGGAAGAGGAGAGGTTAAAGACCTGAAACAAAAACAAACAGCAAAATGGCATACATAAACCCAACCATGTCAATAATTATATCAAATGCGAATGGACTAACTGCCTGTTCAAAAGGTAGGGATTGTCAACCTGGATAAAAAGGCAAGATGTAACTATATGCTATCAATAAGAAATATACTTTAGATGTAAAGACAGAAATAGGCTGAAAGTAAAAAGATGCTAAAAAATAGATTATATAAACAGTAACCATAGGAGAGCTGGGATGACTGTATTAATAACATAAAATATAGTTAGGGTAAATATTACTAGAGATAGAGGGACGTTTCATGAGGACAAGAGTTGATACTTGAAGAAAATATAACAATTATAAAAACATACTTAACATCACCAGAACATCTGAAACAAAAACTGACAGGAA
Organism: Neofelis nebulosa; assembly: GCF_028018385.1. Lineage (NCBI taxonomy): Eukaryota > Metazoa > Chordata > Mammalia > Carnivora > Felidae > Neofelis > Neofelis nebulosa. The sequence continues at coordinate 11,018,829 of NC_080793.1, forward strand.
TTTAAAGAGAAATAAAAGATTCAACAATAATAGTTACAGATTTCAATACTCCATTCTTAATACTTGATAGAGAAACTAGAGAAAATTAGCAAGGATATAGAAGACTTAACACTGTCAGCCAGCTCATATTTATTGAATACTCTATGTAGAATATACATTTTTTTTCAAGTGCATGTGGAACAGTCTCTAAGAATATTCTGGGCCATAAAATAAGTCTCAATTATTTTTGAAGATTGTAATCATAAGGTGTGTTTTATGACCACAATAGAATTAGAGATCCATAACAGATAGAAATCTAGGACATCCCCAAATACTTGAAATTAAACAGCATACTTATAAATAACCCATAGGCCAAAGAAATCCCAAGGCAAATTTAAATATATTTTTGACTAGATGAAGATGAAAACATACTACAATTCATGGAATGCAACTAAAACAGTGATTAGAGGAAAACTTATAGCTTTTAAATTTATAACTGTTAGGAAAGAAGAAAGGTCTCAAGCATTAACCTGGGCTTCCACCTTAAGAAACTAGATAAAGAGCAAACTAATCCCAAAGTAAGATGATCATATGGGGATTTTAAAAAATCTTTTATTTTATTAAATGGTACAGAGGTCAGCAAACTTTGACATGTGGGCCAGCTATTTTTGTAAATAAAATTATTAAAGAATGAAAACTGCCTTTATACACAGATGATATCATCCCATATTTACCTATGTAATTCACAACAAACCAGAAGCAAATAAAACTAATTGAGTTTAGCAAGGAGGTTACTTCAAAGAAATTGAAAGGATTATAAGGGAAAATCATGAATTTTATCTCAACAAATTAGAAAACTTAAATGGAGTGGACAAATTCCTAGACACATATCATTAAAGCTAACTCGAGAGAAAATAGAATACGTATATGAAAACCTTTAATAAAATGAATCAGTACTTAAAAATTTTACTATAAAGAGAAGCCCAGGCCCAATGGCTTCATTGGTGAATTCTATCAAACGTTTAAAGAAGCACTAAATCTAATCCTTCACAAAGTCTTTCAGAAAGTAGAGGAGGGGGTACCTGGGTGGCTCCGTCAGTTGAGCGTCCAACTCTTGATTTCATCTTGGGTCATGATCTCATGGTCATGGGATCGAGCCCCGTGTTGGGCTCCTTGCTGAGTGTTGGAGCCTGCTTAAGATTCTCTCCACCCACCCCCCATCCACCTCCCGTGCCCCTCTGCCCTTCTCCCCTGCTTGTGTGTGTGCGCTGTCTCTAAAATAAAAATAGGGTGCCTTGGTGACTCAGTTGGTTGTGCATCTGACTCTTGATTTCTGCTCAGCTTATGATTTCATGGTTCAAGAGTTCAAGCCCCTCACTGGGCTACATGCTGGTAGTGTGGGGCCTGCTTGGGATTCTCTCTTTCTGCCCCTCCGCTGTGTGTGCACTCTCTCACTCTAAATAAATAAACTTAAAATAAAATAGATTAAAAAAAAAACTTAAAAAAAAAAAAAGAAGTAGAGGAGGAAAGAGCACTTTCCAACTCATTCTATGAGGACACTATTACTCTGATAACAAAGCCAGAGGCATCATAAGAAAACTGTAGACTAGTAACCCTTATGAACACAGACATAATAACCTTTAATAAAATATTAGTAAACCAAATTCAGCAACATAGAAAAATGGATTATATGCTACAAGCAATTGGGCTTTATTCCGGACATGCAAGATTGGATAAATATGTAAAAATTATTGTAACATACCAGGGGTCAGAAGATGTTCTCTTCAAAGGCTAGCCGCTAAATATTTTAGGCTTTAGGACCAGTATAGTTTCTGTTGAAACTACTCAGCTCTACTGTAGTACTGCAAAAACAGCCATAGATAATATGTGAATAAGGGGGTGTGCCTGTGTTGTAGTAAAACTTTACAAAAATAGCTGGCCCACAAGTCCTAGTTTGCTGTCCTGTAATAAACCGTATTAACTAAAGGTTTTTTGAAAAGCTCGCATGATCATCTCAGTAGACATGGAGAAAGCATTTGATGTAATCCAATACTCATTCATGATAAAATTTTTCAACAAGTCAGTAATAGTAGGCAACTTATGCACCTTGATAAAGGTCATCTATGAAAAGCTTAACGTTAACATAATATTTAATGGTGAAATATGAATGCTCTTCCCCTAAGATTGGGAACAAGGTAGATGAGAAGGTCCACTCTTACCACTTCTTCTTTTTTTTTTTTAATTTTTTAAATTTATTTTTGAGAGAGACAGAGTGCAAGTAGGGGATGGGCAGAGAGATAGGGAGACACAGAATCTGAAGCAGGCTCCAGGATCTGAGCTGTCAGCACAGAGCCCGATGCGGGGCTTGAACTCATGAACCACGAGATCATGACCTGAGCTGAAGTCAGATGCTTAACCAACTGAGCCACCCAGGCACCCACCACTTCTTCTTAACATTCACTGGAGGTTCTACCTAGTGCAGTGGGGGTAGAGGGGCATCTAAATTGGAAAGAATTAAAACTTTTTTTATACATACATGACATAATCCTGTATGCCTAAGTAATTCACAAAAAACTAAAACAAGAACAAATTGAGTTTAAGCAAGGTCACAGGATACTAGATCAATATACAGAAATAGTTTTTTGTTTGTTTGTTTTGTATACTAGCAACAATCCAGAAATGAAAGTAAGAAATCAGTTCCATTCATGATTGCATCAAAAATCGTGCAACCTTAACCTACTTAAGGAATAAATTTAACAAAAGTATTATAAGATTTGTACACTAAAAACTATAAAATATTGTTGAGAGAAGTTTAAAAAGACCTAAATAAATGGAGAGATATTCCATATTCATGGATTACAAGTCTAAATGTTAAAATGACAGTTATCCCCAAATTGATGTCTGGATTCAGTGTAATCGCTCTTTAAAAAAAATTTTTTTTAAATCCCAGCTGACTTCTTTGAAGAAATTTAATCTTATAATTTATGTGGAAATGCAAAGGAATTAAAGTAGAATAGCCAATACAATTTTGAAAAAGCACAAAGTTGGAGGAATTTCATTATATGGTTTCAAAAATTAGTGTAAAATAATAAGGCAGTGTGATTTTTTGGTATAAGAATAGGTACTAGAACTGGATTGAGAGTTCAGAAATAAATCCTTACATATGTGGTCAATTGATTTTTGACAGAGGTGCCAAGACAATTCAGTGGAGGAAAGTGTAGTTTTTTCCAACAAGTAATGCTGGGAAAATTGGGTACCTATGTGCAAAACAAAAAGAAGAACTTATGCCCTTAATTTATACTAGACAGAAAAATGAGCTCAAAGTGGATCATACACCTAAATCTAAAACTACAAAATGTTTTGAAGAATGTTTTTGTGACATGGGCTAGGCAACCACTTCCTGTACATGATACCAATGACACAAGTCACAAAAAGAAAAATTTGATAAATTGACTTCATTAAAGTGTAAAACTTTTGCCTTTAAAAAGACATTAACAAGGAAATGAAAAGACAAGCTACAGAGTGAGAGAAAAATTTGTGTATCTGATAAAGGAGTGTCTAAAATAAATAAAGAACTCTTACAACTCAGAAGACAAACAAGCCAGTTTTAAAAAATGGACAAAAAATGTCGTATGATTCCACTTACATGGATAACTAGAATAGGCAAGTTCCTAGAGACAGAAAGTAGAAAAGGGGAAGTGGGTTGAAGAATAGATTGCTAGGGGGTGTGGAATGGATAGTTCATGTTTAATAGGTACAGAGTTTTTGTTTAGAATTATGAAAATATTCTTGGGGCACCTGGGTGGCTCAGTCGGTTAAGCGTCCAACTTTGGCTCAGGTCATGATCTTGCTGTTTATGAGTTTGAGCCCCGCCTCTGGAGCCTGCTTCGGATTCTGTCTCCTTCTCTCTCTGCCCCTCCCCTTCCTTGTGCGCTCTCGCGCGCTCGCTCTCTCTCTCTCTCTCTCAAAAATAAATAAATGTAAAAAAATTTTTTTTAAAGAATTATGAAAATATTCTGGAAATGGATAGTGGTGGCGTTTGCACAGCATTGTGAATTTAATGCCACTGAATTGTACACTTAAAAGTGGTTAAAATTGTAGATTTTTGTGTTATGTTTTATCACAATAAAAGCAAAGAATTAGAAACATAAGACAAAAGACTTGAACATTTTATCACATAAAAAGTTGTTCAACATAATTAGTTATTAGGGAAATGTAAATTAAAATCACAGTGAATTTCCACTGTATTCCTTCTGGAATGACTATAGTCAAAAAGACTATAAAAATGTGTTGGTAAGGATGTATGGAAACTGGAAACTGTGCATTGCTATGAGAATGTAAAATGGTACAGTTACTTTGGCAGTCAATTTGGTAATTTAATAAATATAAACGTACCATATGATGCTGCAGTTTCACTCCTAGGTATCTACCCAAGAGAAATAAAAACCTATGTCCACACAAGGACTTGTATGTGAATGTCTGTAGCGTTATTTATAATAGCCAAAATCTGGAAACAGTTCAAATGTCTATCAAATGGTGAAGGGATAAACAAAATCTGGAATATCCGTAAAATGGAATGCTATTCAACACTAAAAAAGAATGAGCTGCTAATGTATGCTACAACATGAATAAACTTCAGAAACGTTATTCTAAGTGAATGAGGCCAAACTTAAAAGACTACATATTATATGATTCCATTTATGTGAAATGTCTAGAAAAGGCAAATTTATAGAGACAGAAAGTGGATCAATGGTTGGGGCTACAGGTAGGAGTGGAGATTGATTGGAAACAGGTTTAAGGGGAGTTTTGGATGAAAGTTCTAAACTTGGATTGCAGTGATAGTTGCACAGCTCTAAATGAATAGAAGTCATTGGATTGTACATTTACAGTGGGTTCATTTTATGGTGTATAAATTAGACCTAAATAAAACTGTAGAAAAGTACCTAAGATTGGTTGGAAGGAGGTAAAGGAGGAGACTTTGGGGTACGATAGTGTGTTTTTGTTGTTTGTTTTGGGTAAAATGGTTCTAAGTTTGTCAGGTGATGTCCTGTTGATTTGTGATTTCTCCTATTAATCTTTCACTTGGAAACCTAGACGCTCCCTGCTCCCAGGGCTTTACCCTGTGCCTTGCCTCACGAAAGTCCATTGGAAAGAACTTTCTCTTTGTTTGGGAGGACTGACTCAAGTTGGAGTGTGGCGCTGATGGACCATCTAGGCAGAAGACACTTACATACACAAAAATGCTTTCTCTCAGCCCCAGGTTGTAGATCAACCCCAGCTAGACATCTTGCAAATATATACTGCTGATTGACAAATAGGTGAGAGTATGGGGGATGAGGGTATCTTGCCTTTTGAAAGAAGAGAGCCCATTGAGTGGTTCCATCACATACTAGGATGCTTTGGCTGTATTGTCATGTGCTGTTGGCAGTGTACTTTTCATTGTTTTTGTTGTTGTTGTTGTTTTGTGTTTTGTTTTTGCTGAGGCCTTACAATAACCCTGTGAAATAGTAGAGGTATCCTTAGTCCCCGTTTACATAGAAGGAAGGCTTACAGGGTGACTCACTTGTCCAAGAGCACAGAACTACGGCAGAGTTGAACTTACTCTGACTCTATATCCTAAACCACTTCTTTTATACTCTGCTGTTTTGCCTCAACTGTTTACTGGGAAGAGGAGCAGAAGGAGCATGTGATTTTGACTGATCACACATGTTTTCAGTAGATCCAGTTAGTCTAAAACAAAGGAGGGGAAGTTGGACCAAAGTTATCAGTTCAGGGGTTTTATAGCAAGTATAGTAAGAGCAAACCTGATATCTGGTAGTTACTAAAATTATACTTGAGTTGGAACTATAATTCATGGCACGGATGGTTTGAAGATATCCAGTGCTTGGTTCAAGGAGTAGATCACTTCCTGTGTTATAAATATAACTGCCAGAAATCATGAGGAAATTCATTTGACAAACATTTACTGAGTGTCTATTCCATTCCAGGTTGCTTGCCAGCCAAGATCCAGGATCACAAGGTCCAGTTGGATCCTATTGAGATACAGCCTGAGAGAACAGGAGTAGGCTGGAATTTCCTTCATTGTTTTCATTCTCTGAAGCTGCTCCCCTCCAAAGTGACCACATCCACCAGGGACCTGGAGCCTGTCACTCTCTACTGTCCTTGCAGCTGAGCTTTCTACAGGTTCCCTTTCTTGATAAAAATAGTCCATCTTTTCTTCCTTTTCCACTGTGGATTCTTACATCTGCTTTTCAGCCAAACACAGGTAGCTTGCATCTGAAAGAAATCTTTGCTTTTTAAAAAAAGACATTTAAAAGTATTTTTTCTTAATTGTTGGAATAGTTTTATGCTTATTGCTAAACACTGGGAAGGCATAAGATGAGTTATGAATGATAAACATAAAAATCACCTCTAATTCTACAACTTAGTGATTTCAATTGTTAACATTTTTGCTTCCAGTCTGTCTGAACTTCCAGGCTGTTTTTTTACTTCCTGTCAGCCAGTGTTTGCTTGTATTTTGTGTCAGACTCTTGGTGAAATATTTTACACGTATTCTTACTCCTCAAGTAGCTTGTGAAACAAATACTATCATTATTATCTTCTATTTACAGATGAAACAGACTTAAAGGTAAGTAACTTGTCCAAGTTCACATAGTTGATAAGTAATGTAGCTGGAATTTTAACCTTATTTAAATAGCTCCAGCTCTTCACTACTACCTTTCCAGAAATCTTATTTTCTTCTGTGACTATCACTCCAGAATTGTTCTCTGCAGGATTGTCAGTAACTTTTTAAATTCCTGCCTTCTCCAGCCTTATCTCCAGACCTCTTTTCCATCTTCTGTGTGTTACAGCCACACTTCCAGTTTTGTGCAGGCACTATGCCTTTAGCCTGCCTATGTGCCATTTGTTCCCTTTGCTCAGAATGCTCACCCCACCTCTCTTACCCAGGTCATTATGTTTATCCTTCAAGTCTTCACTTAAATGTCACTTTCTTGAGATCCTTTCCCAGGCCTTTCTCACCCCCAAGACTGGATTGGTCCCTTCTATTATTTGCTCCTATAGAACTTTGATTTTCCTTTTGCAGACCTTTTCACACTTAAAATTATTTGTTCATTAGAATTTGGTCCACTATTTTCACTACATGCTTTGTTCTCTTCACATCTGGCTTCTTTTGCAGTCCAGGTGCATAGTATGTGTCCAATAACTGTGTTCAATAAAAGAAAATTTTTTTTCTTCCTGTACTTAGCTCATTCACTTTTAACTCTATGTTTGTAAATCACAAATACGCATCCTCTTTTCAGAAAATGAACTTTCTCTGTTTTCCATTTTGAAATTGCTCATTTCTTAATGCACTCCAGGCTCTTAATCTAGTCAAGAAAGGCACCATTTTTTACTCCTTGCTATCTTTTCTGTTTGAGCCAATTCCTTGGAAGGTGGATCTGGTCTATTGACCTGGAAAGATGGCCACAATATTTTAAGTGAAAAAAGGTTCTAGAACAGTATATATAATTTGTGGTATTTTCTCTAAATACAAATACATGTATTTTCTTTTTTTTTTTTTTTAATTTTTTTTTTCAACGTTTTTTATTTATTTTTGGGACAGAGAGAGACAGAGCATGAACGGGGGAGGGGCAGAGAGAGAGGGAGACACAGAATCGGAAACAGGCTCCAGGCTCCGAGCCATCAGCCCAGAGCCTGAGGCGGGGCTCGAACTCACGGACCGTGAGATCGTGACCTGGCTGAAGTCGGACGCTTAACCGACTGCGCCACCCAGGCGCCCCACAAATACATGTATTTTCAATATCTCTGAAATATCTGGGAAGCTATCCACTGAATAGAATGATGGGGGAGGCAACAAGTTTCTCTTTTGTATAAAATTTTCAGTGACTACATCGTACTAAAAAGAAATCTCTTTTGAACAAGACAAAACAAAAACAAAAGCAAAAAGCCTTTTGAAGATATCCTTTCTATTCCTTCCACTCCTGCTGCCTCAGATTTAGCTTAGCTTATTTGTACAAGAGTTTTTTTTTCTCTCTTTCTCTCTTTTTGTCTCTTTCACATCTCTCTTCTCTTCTTCCCATTTCATATGCTTGGTCAGTCTTCCCAAAACCTTGCTTTCGTTATCTCTTTTTGGAGCTCAGCACTTTAAAGTGGCTCTCTGTTTCACTAATTCTGCATGTTTCCCCCTGGCTCACAAGGTCTTATGTAATTTGTTCTCTGCCTTTCCAGGACTGCTCCTCATGATTTCCCTCACACGGTCTCAGAGCTGTTCTGCTCAGGGTTCCCTGTACATGCCACATATTTTTTTCTATTGCAAGTATTTATTTACAGTCTTCACTCTGAAAAATACCCTTAAACTCCCACAGTTGTTTGCCTTCCTGTAGCATTTAGTTTTATCTAAGAGAAACTGCAGATTTTGGTGGCTGAAATGTGTTATTTTTTTTATTGGCATATTTAGACTATTTATCCTCTGGGTAAATAAGTGGCATACTTGTTCAGGTGTACATTTTTCAAAGAACATGTAGGACATTCTTTTCTGATTTTTTCAGAAAATTTGGAAATAATTGGTTGTTGAAAAATAATGCCTAGAATGCTTGTTATAATAAAATACAGATTCTGGGACCCTACATCTGGTCTAGGGTAGAACTCAGGAATCTGCATTTTTCAGAGCAGCTGATCTAGGTGATTCTGGTACGTGACAACTAGGTTAGGAAACACTGGCCTGAACGCCATATTCTTCCTGAATTCTTGGCATTTTTTGCATCTTTCTCTTGGCTTTGATTCTCTTTTTAGTTCTTGGCTCATTGTATTTGTACTTCTACTTCCTTCCTATTCCTGAGGGAAAAAAAGTTGGAAAGCTAACTTGATAAGACTGTTTTCCTAATGCTTTACTGAATTTGACTTTTGCTATGAGAATCTGTTTTTCCCTATCTCAGACTTAAGTATATGATTAAATTATTGATGACCAAGGCCTTTGTCTTCCTGTCATTATCATGAAAGATTTAGTGGCTCATCTCATGTTATAGAAGTCAGAAAATTGATACCACATTTTACATTTTGTTAAAATAATGTGCATTTCCCATTTCACTTAGTTTTTGTCTTAGTCCCTCTTAGTTTGAGGGACGTTGTTTGCAAAGGTCACAGCGAATGGGTCTCACAGTTTTGGTCAAAGAGATTAAGTGCATTTGAATAAGAAAAGCAGGGTATTCATGCTAAGGCATACTATATGGTCATTTAAAAAAGAACCAATACAATATATATAGCACAATTGTTTCAGAAGGCTATCTACAATAGCTGTCTAGTATAGCTGAGTAAAACAGATTGTACAGCAGTAAATATAAAATCAGCTTGTTTTTGTTTAAGCCACCCCCCAAAAATCCCAATATATATCTGTTTGTGTGTATATGGGTAAACGTCTCACAGGTCATAAATTAAGTGATTAGTTTATGATATTTATTTATTAATAATACTAATATAAATAACACATTTATTATATTGATTATAACAAGTTATTAAGCTTACTGTTTATTACATTTATCAGTGATTTCCACTGAGGAAAAGAAAGATCATAAGGAAAGGGATTTTCAGTTTTTACTTCATATATTTCTTTCTTTTATTTTATTTTTTTAAAGTTTATTTATTTGTTTTGAGAGAGAGAGAGAGAGAAAGAGAAAATCCCAGGCAGACTCCACACCGTCAGCACGGAGCTCGATGTAGGGCTCGAACTCACGAACCATGAGATGATGACGTGAGCTGAAGTCGGACTCTTAACTGACTGAGCCACCCAGGCATTCCCATAAATTTTTTTTAATGTTTATTTATTTATGAGAGAGACAGAACATGAGCAGGGAAGGGGCAGAGAGAGAGGGAGACACAGAATCTGAAGCAGGCTCCAGGCTCCAAGCTGTCATCACAGGGCCTGATGCGGGGCTTGAACCCATGAACCACAAGATCATGACCTGAGCTAAAGTCGGACGCTTAGCTGACTGAGCCACCCAGGTGCCCCTCAATATTTGAATTTTAAATAATGAGTGTGTGATTTTTTTTAATTTAAAAAATTATGAAAGCATTAATTTTTTAATACGGTATGATGTCAAGGTATACAGTTTGTTCTTCCTATAAAATATCATTTAACTCTAGAACATTTAAAAAAAAAAAAAGAAAAAGAAGAATTCTAGGAATTTAGAGTGCTTATTCCATAATAGAACCAAAGAGAGTAAGAGAGGCTTTACCCAGTGTATTGGAGACTGCAGCAGCATCCACCCAGCACAGTAGCTGATGCACTCAAGTGACTCTCTGCTTTTGCTTCCCTTAGGTTGTTTGGTCCGCAGTTTGCATTCATTGATCAGTGAGTTGATTCAGACTCAAACCCACCGACAGCAATGAATGTTGAGTGCAGCCATCAGTGTTTCCATTTGGTGGAGTTGCCTTGGCACTCCCGAATTCCTGGCTCTTCTTTTCCACACGGGTTCTTTGAGTTCTGTGTCTGGCATCTCTCTCAGTAACCAGTGGTCGAGGGCCCACATAGTTATAGATAACATTGATACTAGAGCTGGGAGGTCCTTAAAGATGAGAAACTATGTTTCAGAGAATGGAAGGAGCCCTTGGAGAAGCTAACAGGTAGCTCTATGACCACAAGGGCAGTGCTTGCATACCTTGTAGATGTAAACAAGAGTTGAGGGTCCTGGCTTTTCCTTCTGTTTTGAACTGAGAAATAGTGCTTTTCAAGGTAAATTAGCACAGGTTACGTTTGGGGTTAACTAATAATAGTAGCTTACATATATTGAGTATTTGCTGTGTGCTAGGAATGGTAGAAAGCACTTTATATTTTATCTCATTGAATCTCAAAACTTCATGAGGTAAGTGTTCTTATTTCCCATTTTATACACGAGAAAACAGACTCCGATACTTGCCTGTGGTCACAGAGCTTAGTTAGGAAGTCTAACCAAGATTCATCCCAGATCTCTGACTTCAGACCTTTTTTTTTTTTTTTTTTTTTTTTTTTTTTTTTTTTACTTGAATTTAACAAACATTTAAATAAGCACATGTGTGGATAGAAATAGTGAAGCAATAGTTGCTTTCAAACAGCTCATGTTCTAACAGGGCTGTCAAAACTTAACCACATTAACTGTAATTGGAGGTAGGATGTGATAAGAGCTGTGCAGATATTAGATAGTTTTGTGCTATTTTTGCTTAGTAAATCCTTCTCTTGCCCTTAATAAAAGTTTTAAGAGGATGTGGAAGAAATGGGTGTAAAATACTTAATTGAATGTGGCTCCAAACCGAAATACATATTTTTAATGTCTTTCCTTGCTACATCCTATTTCTCACCAAGGTGGCATATTTCTAGGAGGCATTTTTAAATACGTTAGATATTATCATGGAGTTCTCCTTATCTTATTGAAATGAAGCACTTATTTGTCAAAAACACAACAAAAAGCAAGGAACAGTGGATAATAGAAATAGGAGCTCTTAAAAAATTCACTGGATCACCTTTGGGGGACAGGCAGCAGGACTGGTTCTGGTGATCTTATGTGATATGTGAAGGTACAGCCTGCTCCCTTGCTTCAGGAAATGTAGTGCTGTTTGTAAAGACCCCAAGGTACAGTCAACGGTCGGTGGTTTTTTCAAATCCCAAACTCACCGACAGCGTTGAATGTTCCTTGGAGTCCTCTGAAGGCTGGGTTCTGGCCCTGTCAGCCCTTCTTCAGCCTGTGCCCATGTTCCAGGAGCCATTAAGCAGTGAGACGACTGCTGATAGAGGCTCTCATATTCTTTTCCAGATTTCAGGTTGAGAGTATTTAAATTATGAAATCAGTTTGTGTACAGCAGAGAGCTAATGAACTTAATGAACTGGTGAGGCTGCAGTTGTTGATGCAAGCCGACTCCAGTGGCTGGCTGAGAAAATGGCTTTGAATGGTATTATTTTTTAATTCTGAAAATGTCGAGTACCTCATTTTTATAGTAGGTTCATTATTAAAGGGCATGGGTAAGAAAGAAACTAACATACATTGTGGACTCCGTTATATGCTGGGATTTGTATATTTTTATCTCATTAAACTCTCAACAACCCACTTGTACCTCATGAAAAAACTGAGTTGAGAAATGAAATGATTTGCCCAAAGTTACATAGCCAGGAGTTAAGGTTATAAGCCAGAACTTGAATGTTGGATTTTTTGAATGCAAAGCTCGTTCATTGATCAGATCACCTCCTTGCTTGTCCACCACAAAACTTACTGTTGTGTATCGGGGGGTAACATCTTCAGTGAGAGCTAAGTCAAATAAGTAAACATTTTCTCCTTATTTACTTGTATTAATAGTCGGTGGGTCTGTAGGTGAAATATTTGATAGAGAACGATGAAAAAAATTGACCTTAATAGCTGGTGATCTTTCTAGTTGAGATCCTGGATTGCTGAGTTACCACAGAGGTTCAGTGATTGTCTACAAGTGATTTTCCATATTGAAAAAACAAAAAATAAACAAAAACTCCATTACCTAGTAGAAAGCCTGCATTTCTCCTCAGTAAGGTCACAGAGAGTTAACTAAAATGTCAGGTGTCTTTGCTTTTGGCATGAAGTGTGTTGGTACATTATAGACATACTAGTTATTTTTTATTGGCTACTGAATGTCCTTGATTAAAAATCTGGAGCATGAATTAATTATATGCAACTTTTCAGAATGCGGGGTTTCTAATGGGAGGGATCTAGGAGTGCTCAGTAGAAGGGCTTACAGAACTGCTGGCTGAATTAAGGTTAATCTTTAATCAGGGATAGTTATTGTCATTTGCTTTAGATTTAAGTATTAAAGATTGACTCTTCTCAAATTCATTTTTAGAGCAGCCAAGTGGTACACATTAAAAAAAAAAATCAACCACTGAGAATTTGGTATGAATGTAAACTGTTTACATTCTATGTCAATTTAATTATTTCACCCTCTGTCAAAACACTCCAGTTAACCAGCTTTGTTGAGTTCTCAGTGTTATGACAGTGAATTGTATACAAATGAAAACAAAAATCAAGCAACTGTTACTGTGTAGTAGTTTAAAAACTCTTTAATGTGTTTACTTTAAACAGTCTTCCTCTTGATCTGATGGTTTGAAGAGATGTCAATGCCTTATACCATTTGGACAAATGTTCAGACTTTTAAAAAATACTGACTTCTGCTGCTCCAAGCCATGAGATGTCTATACAAAATACCATTGCTCAAATTCATGGCATTCTAAGAAGAATGCTTTTCATAGACTTGAAAAACTAGAGCAGCGTGAAAGGTAGGTTTCTAGAATGACATAGGGGTGTTTCCCACTGTACTTGAGGTAATTTTCATGGCAGGAAAGGCCACCATTATCCTCACTCCTTTAATTTGCTTTAAGTCCTTAATTTTAGTTTTTACCATCAGGCAAGTTTGAGGCACACATTGGGTCTTTTAAATGAGTTTGCTAAGGTGTTTATATACTTAATGCAAGGATAAAGCTTAAGAGTTAAAAAAAAAAAAGTTAAGGCTAAAATTAGCCAAGAGTGATAGAAACTACAAATTTAATAAATCGGTCTATTTCATTCTTGATTTACATTGGTTTTGAGTTTGTCAAAACTCACCATGCCATCCTTTACTGTTTGACTTACCTTCTTTCCTTTTCCAGAGGTACTACGAAATACTGAAACCCACATTGCTCCAACTTAGAGATGTAATTGTTTTCATAGTCCTCTTGAGGCCTCTTGATATACTTGAAAGAAACAAGAAGCATAAACTCAATAAAACGATATATTTGAGGGATTAGTAGCATAGCAGAGGAGTCACAGTCTCAGGTGTCTGTCTGTCCAGACACTTCCCACAGGTTACACAGGGAGCATCTCTGGAAGTGTTTGGCAGAACTGCTACTAACTTTGAGGACAAATTCTTAAGTTATAAAGATGACAACAGCTTGTCACTGTGAATCCGTGTTCCTCTTAGCCGAACTAACTGCTAATGTTCTCCTTCATCCTTTTGCTAATTTGGTGGTGAAATCCTAGGATTCTTTCTCCTCCGATTAGCTCTTGCCATCATGGAGCCCAGTGTCTGCCCAGGGAACTAGATGTAGACACAGCTGATGACAAAGAGGATGATTTTAGTGCTGGTGGAATGATATGAATCATGTTGAGGGAGAATAGAGAAAAGGGTTAATTGTGCCCCAGAGTGCTAGGAAAGATAGATATCTAAGGGTCACATCTGATCTGAACCTCAAAGATACAGTTGAATTTTTGCTAGACAGAGAAGGAAAGATTCCAATAGAGGAAAGATTGCACAGGAAGTCCTAGAAGCAGGAAAGGTCAGGTAATGATGAGTGGTGAGATTAATCTCTCAGGATCAGGTAACTCATCCTTAAGATGCGGGACAAATAGCACTTGCCCTTCCTGTGCACACAGCTGTGAAAATCAAATGAGCTTGTTCATGTGAAAGTAACATGAATGTAGTAGTTTCTAGATTTCTCTTTTCTCGTTGCTCTTGGTTCATATGTGTTAAAATAGAATAGATTAAATACCTTATCATGATAGACTTTTCCAAATTCGATTCTTTTTTGGCTCTTTTTTTCCTTTAGAGTGACCATAATTTAATTTTTTCATATATTGAGTGTTTGGAGAAGTAATATAGCATAGTAGAGTACAGATTTGGATCCAGAATCTTAACTTTGCAGCTTAATAGCTGTGTGACCTTGGGCAAATTACTTAACCACTCTGTTTCTCTGTTTCCTTATCCATAAAATGGGGATAATGATAGTATCTACGCGTTGGTTTATTGTGAGAACTAAATGAGGTAATATATATCAGGTGTATAAAACAACACATGACACATATTAAAATTTATGTGTTTTTATATATGTTTTTTCAAAACGATTTGAATTCTTAAAATCATTTACAATTATTTTCATATTACAAATATGCAAATAAAATTGCATATTTTATCCATAATTTGGTTTTAAGTCCATATACACTAATGTAAAACCCTTATTTTACAGTTAAAATACTTTCCGAATAGCTTATTGCATTGTATATGTATATGTATCTGTATATGTGTGTTTCAAAGACATTTTTTTAAAATAATCCTCTGCCACTTCCTTTGTGACCTTAAAGTTTTTTTGATCTCCCATGAGCTTCAATTTCCTCAATCTGTTAAAATAAGAATAATAGTATAGTAGTACTACATATTGCTTGTGAAGATTAAATTAAATAATATAGTTAAAAACTTTCTGAAAGGCTGTAGGTTCTCTCCCTAAATATATGCATATAAACACAAAATTTTGAAAGCGTTTCAGTTTTGGAATCCAAGAACCCATCTATAGCCTCCCTATGAACTTCAGGTTAAGAAATCTGACCATAGGGCCACCTGGGTGGCTCAGTTGGTTGGGCATCCAACTCTTGATTTCAGCTTGAGTCATGATTTCATGGTATGTGGGTTAGAGCCCCATGTCGGGCTTTGCACTGATGGCACGGAACCTGCTTGGGATTCTCTCTCTCTCTCTCTCTCTCTCTCTCTCTCTCTCTCTCTGCCCCTCCTCTGCTTTCTCTTTTTCTCAAAAATAAATAAATAAACTTTAAAAAATCCTGACTAGAGGTCTAGACCAAGATTTTGCAATCTAGTCTTGCCACTGATGTAATGTTGATGCTTTTGGAAGTTTAGATCTCTGTTTTACTAGAAGTGACTGCTTGCTAGCAGTACTGCAACTAGTCACATCTTTCTAGTCACATCTAGTCACATCTTTCTCTATATCATAATCTATGTGATGTAACTGGATAATGATTACTGGACAATGATGGTCTCTGGAAAAGTAGTTATTAGGCTTCATCAGTTTCTGTATTAATTGCGGATACCAACCAGTAATTAGTAAATCTGTGCTTATACAATTAGAATTTCTAAAAGAAGTTGCCAGATGAGAAATTAACACAAATATTTGAATGAACTTAATTTACTTTGCAACAGTTCGACACCTTTCCCCATTCCTCCAGCAACTGTTTAGTTTGGATCTTATCTCAGCACTAAGACTACTAATTCTGGCCTTAAATTAGGCTGAAAGAATGTGTTGTTTCAAGGCAGTGCTTACAAAGGAGACTGCTAGATCCAGAGTTTTTTTTTTTTTTTTTTTTTTTTTTTTTTTTTTGGGACAGAGAGAGACAGAGCATGAACGGGGGAGGGGCAGAGAGAGAGGGAGACACAGAATCGGAAACAGGCTCCAGGCTCCGAGCCATCAGCCCAGAGCCTGACGCGGGGCTCGAACTCACGGACCGCGAGATCGTGACCTGGCTGAAGTCGGATGCTTAACCGACTGCGCCACCCAGGCGCCCCTAGATCCAGAGTTTTTATTTGAATGTTAGGGAGGGGGAAAAAAAGGGTGCACCAAATATTGCGGTTGTATATGGAATTATTGATCATTCTTATATTTAGCCTGTTTGAGGTTTTATCAGAGAGTTGAGAAGTATAAAGAGAAATTTAAACTCAGTAGCTTGGAACATTTTACTTTTTGACATGACAACTTTATATCAGGGTATTTCAGATATTTTAGATGAGTCTGGAAGACAAGAGGTGGGCAGGCCACCTCACTGAAATAGCAAATTAGCCTATTGCCGAAAGACAATATTTCTTTTTTTTTTAATATTTTTAATTTTTTTTTAAGTTTATTTACTTTGAGAGACAGCACAAGCAAGGGAGGGGCAGAGAGAAGGGAGAGAGAGAATCCCCAGCAGGATTCCTTTTTTTTTTTTTTTTTTTTTTTAACGTTTATTTCTGAGAAAGAGAGAGAGGGAGGGCGGGCAGGCCAGAGTGTGAGCAGGGGAGGGGCAGAGAGGGGGAGACACAGAATCTGAATCAGGCTCCAGGCTCTGAGCTGTCAGCATAGAGCCCAAATGAGGCTTAAACTAATGGACCATGAGATCATGACCTGAACTGAAGTTGGATGCTTAATCGACTGAGCTACCCAGGCACCGCCGCCCCTGCCCCCTCCCCACCCCGCCCCCAAGTAGGATTCTGGCAGTGTAGAGCCTGACGTGGGGCTCGAATTTCCGAACCATGAGATCATGACCTGAGCCAAAACCAAGAGTCAGATGCTTACCCCACTGAGCCACTCAGGTGTCCTGGCAATATTTCTTTTCAAATGGGACATGTGCTTTAAAACCTATCAAAATTTTCTAAGGGCCACCTGAATTCTCCATCCCTTAGTTGCAGTGACTTAATGTGTTTGAGTTATTACTATTCAAGATTACTTTGCAAACCCACAGGAAGCAGGACTTCATTTTTCCATGGTAGTTTAATTCATAGGATATCTATAATCTGTGAACAACTCTTCTAAGTAACTCTACCAAGGATTGTTGTTCAGCTAAACTGAATAAGTACATTGAGTTAGGAATATAAAGTCATAAGAGATATGGGAATCAAAATCATACAGTAGTTAATATTCATGGGCATTAAGGAATGAGCTGGAAAGAATCTTAGGTTTTATTCCACTGTGTGAAAAGTGTTGGCAGGGACTGTAAAAGTCCTTGAGAGCCAAGAAGCATGTGTTTTGCAATAACCAGTTAATGAAGTAAATAAGAACAGTGATCAAAGAAAGACTCAATCTTTCCTTTTTTTTTTTTACAGTGATGAAATCCTGATGATCTATCAGTAATATAAGATTATGTATTTCTTCTTCTGACCTATTTTAGTTTTTTGGGTTAAATTTAATCATATGACACTATGTATGCTTTAAAAACTTGACCTCTGTTCTTACAAAGTTTAGTATTATCTCAGGTAGATGATAACTTTGTGTTAAGACATCATAAGTTATAGGTAACTAGACATATTCATTCTACAACCAACTTTATTCATTTATAGCACTTAGGCAAATGATCTTTGAATGTTGATTTTCTTGGCTATTTCCAGCAAATTGTTGAATCTTTGCAAAGTATGTGTCTTAAAAGCTTTATTTTTGAATGTATATTTTCTAGAAAAGCTGAGGTAGATGAGGTACATCTACCTCATACTTTCCTAAATGAAATAGTATTGTGTAGGTTGGATAAGTTATTAATACTTGACATACTGGATTTAGACTTATTTCTTCATTGCTAACTTAAAATTGGACAATCCTGATGTTTGTGTGGGAATGCTAATCTGGATAGGAGAAAAATCCTGGGATGAAAGAATAGAAAATAAGTTCCAATCTATAGTTTTATAACTTAAAAAAATTTTTTTAATGTTTATTTTTGAGAGAGAGAGAGAGAGAGAGAGAGCACGCACACAAGTGGGGGATGGGCAGAGAGAGAAGGAGACACAGAATCTGAAACAGGCTCCAGGCTCTGAGCTGTCAGCACAGAGCCCGACGCGGGGCTCTAACTCACAACCGCAAGATCATGACCTGAGCTGAAGTCGGATGCTCAAACGACTGAGCTACCCAGGTTCACCCCCCCCCCCCTGCTTTTTTTTTTCCTAATTTTTTTTTACAGCATGCCCTTTTATTTTTATTTTTTTATTTTTTTTAAATTTTTTTTAACGTTTATTTATTTTTGAGACAGAGAGAGACAGAGCATGAACAGGGGAGGGGCAGAGAGAGAGGGAGACACAGAATCTGAAACAGGCTCCAGGCTCTGAGCGGTCAGCACAGAGCCCGACGCGGGGCTCGAACTCACGGACCGTGAGATCATGACCTGGGCCGAAGTCGGACGCTTAACCGACTGAGCCACCCAGGCGCCCCCCAGCATGCCCTTTTAATCTGAAAACTCACATCTTTCAGCTTTGGAAGACCCCAGCCCTGGGGCCTGAACTCAGGAACTGTGAACTCATCACCTGGGCCGTAGTCAGCTGCTTACCTGATTGAGCTACCCAGGTGCCCCTATAACTTTTTTAAAAAGTTTTTATTCATTTATTTTGAGAGAGGGTGAAAGCATGAGCAGGGGAGGGGCAGAGAGAGAGGAGAGAGTGAGAATCCCAAGCAGGCTCTGCACTGCCAGTGTGGAGCCCAATGCTGGGCTCGAACCCACGAACCACGAGATGATGATCTGAGCCGAAATCGGACCTTAACTGACTGAGCCACCCAGGCTTGCCTAGTTTTACAACTTTTGAAGCTATCAGGAGTTTTAGAGGTCATTTAGTAATGATTTCCAAATCTGACTTTGCATCAGAATTAAAAGTATGATGGTGGGAAAAGTGAATTGCTAATAATGCAGATTCCTAGGCATTGTCCTATACTGAGTAAATCAAATCCTCTAAGAATGGGTTTTATAGTTTTCAGAAGCCCTTAGGGGATTCTGATATAGACATTTCGTGGACATTTGGGAGTCTCTGATTTAGGCTAAGATTTAATAGATGAGGAAATGGATTTAGAAGGGAAATGAAGACAGAGTCATACAACGGGCATGTGTGTGGGCACGCATGTGTGTTTACTTAGAACACACTGCCTCTCCATCATGAAAAAGCATGCTTTTTGTAGAAGTTTCCCAATGTCCTATTGGCCATCTGAAAAGTACTTCCAAGTCTATCTGCCTGGTAGGTCAAACATCTTAGCCTTAGGGATGTACCCAGAAGTAGTGCAAATGGACCATTGACTTGAATTTGGCATCCTGACCTGAAGTATTTGACTAAGTAAGCGATGCTGAGTGGTGTTGGCATAAAAACTGTCCATGGTTTGAAATGAGGAATAGCTGTAAGTGATCAAAAGTCTGTGAAGGCCCTTCAGGCTCTGACATTTATCAGCTGCTGCTACACTTTAACACTTTTCTCTAATCAAAGGTGACTACCACTGGATGGAAGAGGCTTGCAGAACCTCTGGCTGCTCTCAGGGGAGGAATTTATTTTAATTGCCAGTGAGAAGGTAGGAATGATTTCAATAAAGATCAAGAACCTCCATATTCACTTCAGCTTGGGCTCCTGGCCAAGTGTCCATTCTCTGGAGGGAGTTGATGTCAGCTGCTGTCTTGTGACTTGAGGTATTTCAGAAAAGCCAAAGGCATTACAGGAGCCTTTCCTGAGTTGGCAGGCAGGAATGGCACCAGGAATCAAGGCCTGACACATGTCATCAGCCTGGAAAAAGTGGAGTTTGGACACTAATGATGGCTCTTGTCAAGGCTCCGTGTGATAAAGCCAGGAGGACTCAGCTTAGGGGTTTGTTTGCATAGAAGAGGAGTTACGGCTTAGAGAACACCTGCCAAGACTTTTCACTGCCCCAGCTGTATGTCAGTGACGAATCCTTCACCCTTGACTCCTGTCACTTCTTTTTAATGGGTGATGGTAGAGATGCTGGATGGGTAAGGAAGAGAGGCAGCCTGGTTATATCTAGTACATTTCCCTATTTGCTTGTTTTCTTGCCATTCTCTGTGTAGAACTAAATTTGTGTGGCCGTACTCCAGGCTAGTATTTTGTTTTGTCTGTATCTGAAGGTATACTGGGCCGGAGTGTCAGGTCCTTTATTCTCATTAAATGCCACTGCTGATGACCACACAAATGTTTTGATTGGCAGTTATGAGAAAGCTTTTTTTGCTGATATCTCTCTTTGTTAGAGAAGTATTATTTTCAGATTCCAGCCTTGCCATTTAGTAGCTGGGTGATTTTTGGCAAGTGGTTTAACCTCTTGTTTCTCATCTGAAAAATGTAGGTAAGTAATTAATTGTACCTATACCACTGAGTTGTTGTGAGAACTAAGTGAAAGCAGGAGTCTAAAAATACGTGGCACATAACATTCAAGTTTCAGTTACTGTTATTACTGTAATTATTTGGTCTAATTTCCTGCCTACTGGGAAGAATGCAATGAGGGATTTCTAAGCCACTGTCTTAATGAATACAGGAATTATGGTGTAGAGTGAATGTAAAATTGAAGTCAGGGGATCCAGATTCAAGTTTTGACTATGCTATATGTTACTTCAATTTCTATACTTTTCCATAAAAACAAAATTACACCAACTAAAACAACAAAATCAGGATCTCTGAGATCTCTTGCCGCACACACAAAATTGACATTTGTAAAAATTATTGAGGTTCCCAAGAGCTTTTGTTTATGTGGGTTGTTACCTTTCACTGTAATAGAAATTAAAACAGAGAAATTTAAAAATATTTATTAATTCATTTAAAATAAAAATAACCTATTACACAGCAACAAATAATGTTTTAAAATAAAAATAACTATAAAAATGTCTATAGTTTCTGGGGCGCCTGGGTGGCTCAGTCGGCTTCGTGTCTGACTTCATTCAGCTCAGGTCAAGATCTCACGGTTCATGGGTTCCATCCCCGTGTTGGGCTCTGTGCTAACAGCTCGGAGCCGGGAGCCTGCTTTGGATTCTGTCTCCCCCTCTCTCTCTGCCCCACCTCCTGCTTGCACTCTGTCTCTCTCGGTCTCTCTCTCTCTCTCAAAAATAAATAAGCGTTAAAAAAATTTTTTTAAATGTATAGTTTCAAAACAAAACCTTTGTGAGAAGAGTGACATTATTTTGTATCTTTGCAGCTCTCATTAATGTCTGGCTTCATAAAAGACAAGTGAATTTTCATATCTGCATATATCTGCATCTGCATATTTGTTTCAGTATGTTGTTTGGGCTGAAGTATATGAAGAAAATCTGGCCTCTATACATAGATATCTATGGAAAAAGGGGAATTTTAATAGTTCAAGTAATTGCATATATTCCTTTTTGATGCTGTATCAGTTCTTAATACCTAATCTGAAACCATATCAATGAATTTTTCATACTCTGTTCCATTGAAATCCCCCAGTCTATCTTACAGTTTGCATGGGTCTTTTACCCATGAATCATTTTATAACATCATGTTTTGTTCATGTGAAAAACACTGGTTTAACAATTTATGTACATTTTCCAGATGTGGACACATTTCATCATAAAAATCCAAATCAACTTTCTTAATCTCATTGCTAATCTCCTGGGAAACACCTCCTGGGAAGGTGTGAAGCTCACAGCAACAGATAAAAATTTTCCAAAATTCTAATTTTTGTTAAAGGCTTAAATTTTGTCACTGGCAACATGTACTGCTAGTTGTTTTCCTTGAAATCATGACATTCTCACTTTGTTCATTTTAAAGGAAATAATTGTCAAACATCCAAGCCTGAATAACCATAATTTTCTGTTGTTCTTTCAAGTAAAATAGTAGTCCATGAAAAAATCTGATAGTTTAGCCTACTGCTAACTCAAACAGTGGCTTAAAGTGCGTTTCCTGGAGACAGTGTACAGAAATATGTTTAAGTGCGTTTTCCATTTTGTCACCCAAAATATTAAAAAGTTGTGTAGTCAGACATTGAGATTTAATAAAATTAGTAAATCTTACTGCTTGATCAAAGACGCTCTTAAGGTAAAATGGCTTTTTTTTTTTTTTTCCCTGGAGTGTATGGCAGTGATGAATACAGTGACTGGCAATACATTTTGGTGGCAGTGCTTTGATTTTTGCTAAAGTCAGCAGTTTAACCCAATACTGGGTTTGCACCATCATTTTAAATGTCACCATAGTGAAAAAAAAGCAAATAATGCCTTATAATTAGTACAAAAATAATTTGACCTTGCAGACCCTTTGAAAGGGTCTTGAGGACATCTGTGGATCACACTTCGAGAACCACTGCTGTGGAGTCCACAAATGTTAAGAAAACTCTAGGCAAATGGTTGAAACTTCCGTAATCCCTTCAGAGTTAAGACTCATAGGGCTGCAGCCAGCTATAATAAAGACAACCCCTGGCGTATTGTTTTGACATCTCCTTGGGGCTTAGCATAGTATTAAGGGGCTTAGTTTGCACTTAGTGGAACCTCAGTAAAAGGTTGATCAGTCAATGCAGATTGCCTAAATCTTATATTTAGCAACTTTTTTCTTCTATACTTTATGAACTCAATTTTTTATGTTTTTATTGTAAACACCATGTATTTTCTGAGTCTTACTGTTTCCTCTGTTAGTGATTGTACAATTTTGTTACTGTGTGTGTTTTATTCTCCTTATGGGGGGATAAGAAGCAAATCACATGGCACTTGCTCTTTTATGATCTTGGGAAAATAAAAGCAGTTAAACAGCATGCCATGCAGTGTCCAGACGCAGAGGCACTCTTAACCTGACATAGGATTCAGCATTTAGTAGATTTTGTAATAACTAACCTCCTCCTGAGCATCCTTTCAGTGTCCGGCATTGTGATTTTCATATATACATGTATTTTATATATGTATAAAATATGTACATTTATATATATACAATTTATTATATATAAATATTTACACTTATATATAAAATATGTAAGTATTTACCTATACTTAAGTGTATATATTTAAGTATATATAAGTAGATAAAACATATATATATGTATATATATAGTATATAAATTTGTTTACAAAAATATATAAATCATTCATATTTAATTTCCTGAACAGTCCTGCCAGGTATTTGGTATAATACTCACTTTATATATGAGGAATGAGACTAATATGAGAGTGATTTGCTCAAGGTCACAGAGCCTTGGTCTGTCTGGTGCCAGGCTTTTCAGTAAATGCCTAATTGCCCAGAGGGTTGAAAACAATATGGGCTGGATCGGGTAGAATTAATTCTTTTCCCTATGCCACATTCTTCTTAAAGCCTTCCCAGATTTCTCCCCAACATCTCTTCTTTCCTCCTTGGTTCTATAGTATTTCTCAGTGTGTACCTTGTTTTAGAATTGTGCAGAAGGCTTGTCCTTTCTACTCTAATATAAACTCAGTGAAAGCAGAACCATTGTATTAGATGTACAGTATATCTGGCACTTGATAAATGTTTATATTAGACTGTAAGTGTTCCTTTCTTAATTCATTTTTTATCTAAACAGTATGTAAATTAAATGATTTAAATATATTGCTTTTTAAATAAATGCAGTATTTCCTTGTGAGATGTGAATGATAACCCTGTAACCTATCTATTCTAGAAGTTGTAGTGTGCATCTGTTTTGGGATATGTGTGTCAAATGTCTTATTTTCAACTCCTAAGTTAGAAAAGCAGTGAAAAATGTGAACAGTTTTGTTCATATATTAGTGTTGATTAAGTAGTACCCTCTTTGACTCCTTAGAAATGGCTCTACGATAAGAGAATGGGGAGTGCTGACTTGCGTTGATACATTTATTTTTTAGATCAAAGCAGATGGAATAAAGTTGTAAAAGTCAAGCTTACTACTCTTTTAAACATAAGAGATAGTCAGTTTTCACCTTAATAAATGAATTTGGAGATCAAAGCATCCTCTCTAAGATGTTGGTCACAATAAAGCCAGTAAAATGGCAGGTGATTATTTATGTCTACAAAATAAACAATGATCAGAAGCAGCCAGTTATGATAATTGCTCTATTTTTGTGTAGACTCTACAAAAAGATTTGAAGAGTAACATCTGTGTAAAGGACTCACCATAAATGCTTAGCTAGCACCTTGAGTGGGAACTTGAGATCTGGATATGGGAGCAAGAGTGGTTGTCATTTCTTGGTAAGCCACCTGCAATTTGGGTACCTTTGCTTCCTGACATGCCCTCAACATATCTTTTTTGTTTTTAGAGAGTTCTTAGGATTGGAGCTCTTCCCTTTGCGGCTTTCATACCACCTTCTCAAAATTTTGTTTCTGCAGTGGTGTCTTAACTAGGTTATGTGAAAGCAAACTCATAAAAAGGAATTTATCCCATGGTTTACTTCTTAATTCTTTCAGAGATAATTTTGTTCACAAATGAATTTGTGAAAGTTTTGGCTATTAGAAGTAGAATTTTCATTTGTGCTGCTCCAGGATATGGAGGTGAGGAGAGGGCATTTCTGTCAAATCACAGCTTAGTTCATGTAAGTCTAAGGGGTAAGAACTGCTGAGGAGGTGAGAAAAGTAGCACCCTTTCTTTGTGTTATCTTAATTAATGCTTCCAACAACCCTTCTGATAAAGTAGTAGTTATTGCATTTGTCACTATACCAAGATATTCTGTCCCACCCCACTGTTTTCCATGTACCAAAATAATTTACAGTCATATGTTAGTCACATGAACATATTAATTAAACAGTGGTACATATTGCTGAATATATCAGATCAACTAGGTTATGTCATTTGATTCCAGTACTAAATTCTGCAGTTACTGAGGGCGCTTTGCTCCCTGAAGAAGTTGCTGATTAGGGTGCTTTTCAAATTTGTGTGTGTATTGGGTTAAGATTGTGTAGGAATCTGGCTCCTAAATTTAGGAAGAATGTCAGCTTCTAGGCATGAGAGCATAGCATTAAAATGGTTGTAAACTTTTTTTTTCAAGTTTATTTATTTATTTTGAGAGAGAGAAAGTGAACAAGGAAGGGGCAGAGGGGAAGAGAGAGAATCCCAAGCAGGCTCTGTGCTGTAAGCACAGAGCTTGATGCGGGGGTCAACACAGGGCTCAATCCCACCAACCATGGGATCATGACCTGAGCTGAAATCAAAGCTGACCACTTAACTGACTGAGCCACCCAGACGTCCCAATAGTTGTAAACTTTAAAGAAAATGTATTTGGAGTGGGATTCATTCAGATACTGACAGGCAATAAAAATGAGCATATTAAGGGTTTAAATTTTCAGTTGAATATTGTCTTAAATACGGTTTAGGCGTGTATACTGATTACAGTCTTTCTTATTTAAAAAATGTCTAGTGCATTTTCTTTAGGATTTATTTAAATCAAAGTGAATACCATTTTCCCTTTGGCTTCTTCTGTGCTACCATTCTTAGCCTTCTGCTTCTTTAAAAATGTTGGGGGGCTTTTGTGCATTCTAAATATGTGGGTTTTTTTTTTTACTGTGGTTTTCAGATGTTTTACCTGTTTTTACTACTGCTGATATTAAGGGTCTTATATAAACTTTTTTTTTTTTTTTAATGGAAGTACAGTTGAAACAGACATTGGCAGTCTGTTTAGGAAAACAGAAAAGTAAAGGCTATATCTGATTATTAGTGGTAAATGGAAAACCTAACAAGTGAAAATGCTATCTGAGTTCAGAATAAGAGATACTTTTTAGGGCAGAAAGGTCACACAAGGGAATCTTGTGAGCTGCTGTAAATATTCCCTAGTTTGTTCTGGGTGGTGGTTATGTGTTATGTATACATATGTAAAAATTCATTGGACTTAAGATTTGGTCACCTTACCATATGCAAATTATACCTCAAAAATAAAAGCATTATAATTGTAACTGAAGCAAATGTGGCAAAACCTGGGTCATTATTGTATATGAGTAATGGTTATTTTACTGTTATCACTGGTTTTATGAAAATTTGAAATATTTCATGATAAAAATGAAAAAAAATCCTGTCTCTAAACATGTCACATTATACCTAATTTATGAGAGCTAAAAAATTTTTTTTTCTTGAACTTGCCATTTTTCAGGTTTGGAATTTTGTCTTTTTTTTTTTTTTTTGGATATTACTGGGGAAGTACAGAGAATGAAGTCTTGTTTTTATGACATCACTTATTTAAAGAGAACAAACTCAGTCTTGAAACCAGCTTATGCATAAATTTTTTCCCTTCTTGAATCTGACTGGGGAAAAGCCAGACCACTTAGCTCTATTAAGTATATGGTAGTTCTAATTAAACACCAGTTTTAAAGATTGTGTCTTTCATAAACCTACCTAATATTTAAGATTTGCCATGTACTTGATATTGTGGGAACTATCTTGTAGAGTGATGTTACTATTTTATTTTGCATATGAGGACATAATCTGAGGTCAAGAAACTTGTCTAAGTTCATCTCATGGATGAAGTAGGGAGGGCTCCCCATTCTTGGCCTCTAAAGGATACCACAAATGGGGCACCTGGTGGCTCAGTCGGTTAAGCATCCAGCTTCTGCTCAGGTCATGATCTCGCGATTTGTGAGTTCGAGCCTCATAATGGCTGACAGAGCCAATTGACAGAGCCTGGAGCCTGCTTCAGATTCTGTGTCTGCCTCTCTCTCTGCCCCTCACCCACTCACACTATGTCTCTGTCTCTCTCCCAGAAATAAATAAACATTAAAAGAAATTTGAAGGATACTAAGCTGCCAATGTCAGTATGAATATAAAGATAATTATCATTCTTTTTTTTTTTTTAATGTTTATTTATTTTTGAGACAGAGACAGACAGAGCATGAACAGGGGAGGGTCAGAGAGAGAAGGAGGCACAGAATCTGAAACAGGCTCCAGGCTCCGAGCTGTCAGCACAGAGCCTGATGCGGGGCTCGAACTCACGGACTGTGAGATCATGACCTGAGCCGAAGTCGGCTGCTTAACCGACTGAGCCACCCAGGCGCCCCTGGAGATAATTATCATTCTTTATAACTGACCCTTAATTGCCACAAATAGATCATCACTGTTTTAAGCAGTATTCATGTACTGTTTTAGGAGTCTTTTTAGAGCTTGTATTGAGCAGTCTTTAAAATCTCAGAATTATTTCTAACACTTTCTTAATAACCTAGCAATGTGGCTTTGTCCTTTAAAACAAAACCTAGAGTAAAGAGAAATATTTTCATTTTCTTGTATAAAAAAAGGCTATTTGTAGGTCATCTTTAAAAAAAAAAAAGGCAAATTCTCTCTCCAGACCACATTAGAACCCATGCCAACTTGGTAGAGGGCCTTTACCAGAGTAATGATGTAAGAATTTGAAAGAGCACATAGTGCAGCTGCCAAAGCTCACAGTGTTTAGTATCAACACCGTCTGTCTGCCAGAGTCCGCAGCTCAATATTTTTTTTTTCTGTATATACCAAGTTATAATCACATATATTTATCTTTTTGGGGGGTGGGACAATAGTTACTGTTTCATGAGCTTAATGCTTTCTGAGGAAATAGTGCTCTTTTACCTCTCATATACTTCTGAGCATTCCCCCCATCCCCAACTAACTCCCAAATATTTATTCTCCTGGGTAGATTCTTCCAAAATGTGACACAGAGGGGCAATTCACACCTTGCCTAGTTTGTGTTCTGCAAGGAAACCCTTCCCTTGCATGGTTCTCTATTCAGGAAGACCCATGTGCTACATTCCATCCGTTTGCCAAGTCTTGGACTTTATCCAAAGTACAGTATTTGAGTATGCAATTACACATACACATACTGGCAGCAGCATACTTTTTCCTGGCCTCTCTTAGAGAAAGCTCAAAGCCAGAGGAGCAAATCCAGATGTTCTTGAGTTTGGCATCCTCAATTCAGAATTCTAGATGGCAGGACTTCACTTGGAAGTGTACCAAGCTTACTCAGCACCTGCTTTTGCTAGCCATCACATTTTTATTACCAAAGATTCTGGCGTTTGCCTCCTTTGCTGAGCAGAAAGAACACCATAGCAGAGCTGCATGTGAAGTGGCTCTCCATCATTCGAGAGAAATATTTGATTTGCTTCAGCAGGCATGCAGAGGAGGCTAGTCTTGCTGTGGGAAGAAGTCTGGGATGAGAGCAGGTGCAACTGCAGCTGCAGCCCCTTAACCAAATCTGGCCTTGTTTAATTTTTAAATAGTCTAAAACATTTGGCATCAATATAAGTAAACCATTATGGGCTCTCTGGTCCCTAACATGGTACCTTGCACAAGGGGGAGGTGTTCACTGACTATCCAGTCACCATTTATCGAATACCTTCCATGTGTACCAGGCAATGTACTAGAGGCTGGTGGTGAATGAGATCTTTTTTCAAGAAGCCCACAGCCCGGTAGGAGGCATAGACTCTTAAACGGGTAAATGACAATTCATCAATTTTATTTGTGGTGATGCAGCTTAGTATTTTGTTCACTTTTAAAAAAATTTATTTTATTTATCTTATTAATGTTTTTATTTATTTTTGAGACAGAGAGAGAGCATGAGCAGGGGAGGGACAGAGAGAGAGCAAGACACAGAATCTGAAGCAGGCTCCAGGCTCCGAGCTGTCAGCACAGAGCCTGACGCGGGGCTCGAATTCACAGACCGTGAGATCATGACCTGAGCTGATGTCGGACGCTCAACCGACTGAGCCACCCAGACGCCCCTTTGTTCACTTTGTAAGTTGGCTACAGAAGCCAGTCCACAGGATCGATTTCATGACCTTCTTTCTAAGAACAAGCATGGGATTTTCCTTCAATTCTAAAGTATGCTTACTTGCATGCATTTTTGCCTCTTTAGATACCTCTTCTGACTTGCCCAGAGGTGAAGATTTGTGGACTGCAAAAAGAAAATGCTAGTATAATGCAGAAAGACATTTTTAAGAAGGCTTCCAGAATTGGTTATTCTGTTTTAAGTAATGTTTCCCTAATATAAAAACGATGTGCAGATGCATCAGTTCCTCTAGGTATGTTGGTTATCAGGCTGTTGTAAGACTAGGAAAAGTAATTTCCTTCTCTCTGTGGAATTTAAACTTCCTTCATTTGAATTTTTGCATAGTTAGGGCAGAACCAGAAAGCACATTTTTTTTTTCATAACTATTTCTGGATAGATTAGGTCACATTTGTTGAATAATGATACAGTTCCTCTGTCTTAACTTGTTTTTCTTTCAGCCTCCCCCTCTTCCAGTTTTTTTTTTTTTAATTTTTTTTTTCAACGTTTTTTATTTATTTTTGGGACAGAGAGAGACAGAGCATGAACGGGGGAGGGGCAGAGAGAGAGGGAGACACAGAATCGGAAACAGGCTCCAGGCTCCGAGCCATCAGCCCAGAGCCTGACGCGGGGCTTGAACTCACGGACCGCGAGATCGTGACCTGGCTGAAGTCGGACGCTTAACCGACTGCGCCACCCAGGCGCCCCAACCCTCTTCAGTTTTTGAGGATGAGTATATGAGTATTTCCATTGGGCTTCCCTTAGCCATAAAAAAAAAAAAAAAAAAAATGTTTAGATTGCCTTCGTCCTAACTAGTTTTCTCATTTCTTTGATGGAAAACAGTGTGAGACAAAACGTGTACTATTAAAATAAGAAAATCTCATATAATACTTATGCTCCAGGTTTTGTTTTTAGGCCTCTTATGTATAAAGTACTTAAAAGAAGGGTTATATAATCCTCATGACAACCCAGTGAGATGGGTACTTATTATTTTTTCCATTTTGCAGATGAAAACAGGAAGGCATACTCAGTGAGGTAAATAACTTGTCCAAGATCATATGGCTAATAAATAGCAAAGTCAGGATTTGAACTCAGGTGTTGCTGACCTATTGTGTTCTTAATCGGTGCACTATATCACTTCATACTAAGTTTGACATTGAATGATTCCCTAATCATTCATGACAGAATTCTCTAAAAGTAGAGGATAATATTATCTACCATTTGAGTTTCTCCTGTGTAGCTAGGCATTATACATGTCACTGTACTTCTTTTCAATATTATGGGTATATGAATTGGTCCCATCTTACAGATGATAATATCAGCTAACATTGATGGAGCACTTCCTGTGGGTCAGGCATTGTACTGAGTTCTTGTATCATCTCATTAATTGTTCACAATAGTTCTGTGGGTAATTGCTGTTATTCTCAAAGCTGGAGGATGTCATTTGCGTAGAGTCAAATAGCTAAGGAGGACAGAGTTAGGTTCTGAATGCAGATTTGCCTGACTCCAGACCCCAAGCCCTTAACCAGCATGTAATATTTGGTAAGAAACAGTACTTAGGTAGGTGTTGTAGTGATGAGGTGAATCTCAGAGGACAGAGCCTAGCTCCAAATCTTGTTCCTCATCCTTTGTCCTCATATATATTGTTGATTAATTGTGACCATTGCTTTTCTTTCTTCTTCATGTTCTCATAATACAGAAACATGATATAGGTATCAGAGGTGGCCTTCTTGTCTGAAAACAGAAAAGTCTTGTCTAACTGATGTCTTCATGATATCGTGGCAGTTAGTGTCTTTTATTAGGCTTTTGTTAAAGCTTTGACTTTTTCTTTAATTCCATTTGCTGGGACTTATCACTCTATAGATTTCTTTCTATCCTCCCAGGATTCCTGGAAGTTGTAGTGGGGAGATATTAAGCATCTGTGAGGTTCTATTTTTGAAATACTGTACTGTAGTTTATTTTTTATCTTGCCTTCTTAGGATTATAAATCTGTTTTCTTTACCACCTAAGATATAGTTGGTGTTGAAGATTTTTGTTTATTTTATTCATTTATTTTTTTAAGTTTATTAATTTAGAGAGGGAGAGAGAGCACATGCATGCACAAGTAGAGGAGGGACAGAGAGAGAGAGAATCCTAAGCAGGTTCCACGTTCTGTGCTGAGCCTGACACGGGGCTCGATCCCATGAAGATGAGATCATGACCTGAGCCAAAATCAAGAGTTGGACACTTAACTGACTGAGCTGCCTGAGCGCTGCTCCCCCTTTGTTGAAAATTTTTGTTTATTCTAAATTAGTTTCTATTGGAACCTTTATGCTCTCACATCTCACTTCCCATTAGCAAGCTCAAACCTAAATTTTTTAAATTTTATGTTTATTTATTTTGAGAGAGAGAGAGCAGGGGCAGGGCAGAGAGAGAAGGAGAGAGAGAATCTAAGCAGGCATCATGCTCAGTGCAGAGCCCAATACAAGGGTCTCAATCCCATGTCCGTGAGATCATGACCTGAGCCAAAATGAAGAGTTGGACACTCAACCAACTGAGTCACCCAGGTGCCCCAGCAAACTCAAACCTAAATAGTTGCAGAAATGAATGTGTTTTCGGTCCTTTCTCTGTTTCCCTAAGTGTCTTTTCTTTTTCTGTCATTCTAGATTATCTTTTCCTTCTGTCCAACCAGATGGTCACTAAGATTTATTAAATCTACCTCCCAAACATAGATCTATCATTCTGGACCAATGTACTCAACATCACTAGGTAACAGAAACATGAAAAAAAAAGTGAGGGTAGTGCTATATACCCACCATTTAGAATGGCTAAAATTAAAATAACAAACAAATGGACTATACAGTGTTAGTGAGAACAACCCAGATATTCAATCTCTGTCAGCAGAAGTGGAGTATAAATTGAGACAAACATTTGAAAGCTCTTCAGTAGTATCTATGG
This sequence comes from Neofelis nebulosa, assembly GCF_028018385.1. Classification (NCBI taxonomy): domain Eukaryota; kingdom Metazoa; phylum Chordata; class Mammalia; order Carnivora; family Felidae; genus Neofelis; species Neofelis nebulosa. Next base: position 11,050,685 of record NC_080793.1, read on the forward strand.
AAGTTGAACACAGGCAGTTTTATTTCTAGGCATATACTCAACAAAAATGGATAAAGTGTGAACCGAAAGACATATAAGAATGTTCTAGCATCATTATTTGTAATAATTCCAAACTGGAAACAACTAATTATCCACAATAGAGTTGGTAAATAAATTATGGTATATAACCCATAAAATGGAATATCCTATGGCAGTGATAAGGACAAACTATCACAACATGCAACAGAATGGATGAATCTCCTAGAAAATATGTTGAACAAAAAAAGCCAGATACAAAAGATTACATAATGTGTGATTACCTTTATATAAAGTTCAGAAATAGGCAAAACCAATCTGTGATGATAGAAGTCAGAATAGTGGTTACTTTTACTGATGAGATATAATGCTGAGAGGAAGCATAAAGGAGGTTTCTGAAGTGTAAATGTTCTAATCTTGATTTGGATGTTGTTTCCACAAATATGTTCACTCCAAAAATTATTGAACCATACATTTGAGATGAATGTGTTTTACTCTGTTTATAGTCGAATAAACAAACTTACTTATTTTTAAAAGCTAGGCAATAGCTTGGCTAATAAGTTTGAGGGGAAGCATAGGGCTCAAGGACTTGTGTTAAAATACCATCTCTAGGTTAATGGCTTTGGGTTAGTCACTTGAGAGTGACCTTAAAGAATGACTTTTTTCTCCATGTATTTACAGTAATGATCTGGATGGAGTTTCACCAAACCAACAATACTTTGGGTCAGGAGTACGGTTGTGAGGTCTCAGTTTTTATTCTGTGTAATACTTCTTAACATTTTAAGTGATTTTTCAATAATATTTTAAGCAAGCTTTAAAAAAAAACAATGACTTTGATGGAGGAAATGTTAGGTAGCATGACAAGTAATAAGGTAAGATATTTGGGGTCATGTGGAACTTGGGTGCTCTGCAAATTAGATCTCAGCATATTCATTTTACAGTTTGGTAAAATAGCAAGAGACATTGCTCAGAGGTTATTGAATAGAGTGAAATGTTAAACCAAACCAACCAAACAAAAAAAGCCTAGTCTCCCCTTTGCATTAAAAAAAAATTGTGCTTAAAAATACATAAAATTAACCATCTTAACCCTTTTAAAGTGTATATAGTTCATGGTGTTAAGTATATCTATAATATTGATCAACAGCTCTTAAGAACTTTTTCATCTTGGAGAATGGAAACCCTGTATCCATTAAACAACTCCCCCATTTTCCCTTCTCCCGCCCCCTGGTAACCACTATTTTACTTTCTGTTTCTATGAATTTGGCTGAGAGAATTTTAGTTAGAAATTTAGTAATGAAGCTTTGATTAAACCCATGTTGTCTTACTGTCTGTGCTTTGCTCCTCCACATTTTGATGTCTGTCCAAAATTAAATGGTCTTATCTGGTATATTCTAGTCATTTGTTGTCAAAAGGTAACCACAAATTTCTAGGAACTATTTTATTTATTTTTAAATGTTTATTTACTTATTTTGAGAGAGAGAGTACATGCATATGTGAACAGGAGGAGGGGCAGGAGAGAGAGACAGAGAGAGACAGAGAGAGAATCCCAAGCAGGCTCTGTGCTGTCATTGTGAAGCCTGACATGGGGCTTGAACTCACGAATCATGAGATCATGACCTGAGCCAAAATCAAAAGTTGGATGCTTAATCAACTGAGCCACCCAGACACCCCTCTAGGAACTGTTGTAAAGCAGAATGAATGCTTTAATAAAAGGTTAATGATAATTTTGCTTTACATTTACAAAAGGCTGTGGCATTCACATGTAATCCAGAGATGCATTCCTTTAAGATATTATATATTCTTTTTTTTTTTTTTTTTCCAACGTTTTTTATTTATTTTTGGGACAGAGAGAGACAGAGCATGAATGGGGGAGGAGCAGAGAGAGAGGGAGACAGAATCGGAAACAGGCTCCAGGCTCCGAGCCATCAGCCCAGAGCCCGACGCGGGGCTCGAACTCACGGACCGTGAGATCGTGACCTGGCTGAAGTTGGACGCTTAACCGACTGCGCCACCCAGGCGCCCCAAGATATTATATATTCTTACAGACAACATTAAAACCTTAGCACAGAGCATTGGCGCAGTGGAAACCATAGTCTTTTTTGGCAAATACTATATTTCTCCAAATTAGACTAAATTGTTTATACTTCAGTAAATTTTTTAAAAAAATCATAGTTTTTTTAAATAAGAAATTTATTATCAAATTGGTTTCCATACAACACCCAGTACTCCTCCCAACAGGTGCCCTCCTCAATGCCCATCACCTACCCACCCCTCCCTCCCATTCCCCATCAACCCTCAGTTTATTCTCAGTTTTTAAGAGTCTCTTATGGTTTGGTTCCCTCCCTAACTTTTTTTTTTTCCTTCTCCTCCCCCATGGTCTTCTGTTAAGTTTCTCAGGATCCACATAAGAGTGAAAACATATGGTATCTGTCTTTCTCTGTATGACTTATTTCACTTAGCATAACACTCTCCAGTTCCATCCACGTTGCTACAAAAGGCCGTATTTCATTCTTTCTCATTGCCAGGTAGTATTCCATTGTGTATATAAACCACAATTTCTTTATCCATTCATCAGTTGATGGACGTCTAGACTCTTTCCATAATTTGGCTATTGTTGAAAGTGCTGCTGTAAACATTGGGGTACAAGTGCCCCTTTGCATCAGCACTCCTGTATCCCTTGGGTAAATTCCTAGCAGTGCTATTGCTGGATCATAGGGTAGATCTATTTTTAATTTTTTGAGGACACTCCACACTGTTTTCCAGAGTGGCTGCACCAGTTTGCATTCCCACCAACAGTGCAAGAGGGTTCCCCTTTCTCCACATCTTCTCCAGCATCTATATCATCCTCAATGGGGAAAAACTGAGAGCTTTCCCCCTGAGATCAGGAACACGACAGGGATGTCCACTCTCACCGCTGTTGTTTAACATAGTGTTGGAAGTTCTAGCATCAGCACTCAGACAACAAAAGGAAATCAAAGGCATCAAAATTGGCAAAGATGAAGTCAAGCTTTCACTTTTGCAGATGACATGATATTATACATGGAAAATCTGATAGATGCCACCAAAAGTCTGCTAGAACTGATACATGAATTCAGCAAAGTCGCAGGATACAAAATTAATGTACAGAAATCAGTTACATTCTTATACACTAATAATGAAGCAACAGAAAGGCAAATAAAGGAATGGATCCCATTCACAATTGCACCAAGAATCATAAAATACCTAGGAATAAACCTAACCAAAGATGTAAAAGATCTGTGTGCTGAAAACTATAGAAAGCTTATGAAGGAAATTGAAGAAGATACCAAGAAATGGAAAAACATTCCGTGCTCATGGATTGGAAGAATAAATATTGTCAAAATGTCAATACTACCCAAAGCAATCTACACATTCAATGCAATCCCAATCAAAATTGCACCAGCATTCTTCTTCAAGCTAGAACAAGCAATCATATAGTTTTTCTACTTTTTCTGGAGATTTGAAGCCTAATAAATAAATGATATCTAGCTATTTTTAGAAATTCCATGCATAATTTAGACTGTTTACTTGCTGACATCCAGAAATCTATTTTCATCGTATGTGAGACTGCATTGTATTGTCCTGTGTTCTTACAATTTTAGAAACCAGTTCTTTTCAAAGTTAGGAGCAGAAAAAATTTTATCTAGTGTCTGGGAAGAAAAAAATTTAAAGGAAGCAAAAAGTCCCACCAAACCACAGAGAATGAGACTTAGGCTATAGTGAAATGAGAAGGTCCCTAAGAGCCAGTCATCTCTGCATTCAAATCTGAATTCTGTTTCCTAGCGGTTTTGAAAATGGACAAATAATTTCTTTCCAAGCTTGATATCTTCATCAATAAAGTAGAGGCTAATAATAGTACTAGATTCTTGAGGTGGTTATCATTATGAAATGTCATGTTTAGAAAAATATTGCATGGAGCCTGACATACAATAGGCCCTTGATAAATGTTATCTGCCATTATTTAGGAGAGGGTGTATGTTTGAAACATACTAGGTATATGCAGGTATCAGAGTCTTTGAGTAGATGCAGAGCTTTATCAGAAGTCTGACCTTTCACAGTGAGCTGATCAGCTTTTATTTCTGGAGCATGAAGTTACTGTGATAATTTCTCTCCTGTGTGGTACACACATGTACAGGAAACCAGGGGCATTATTTCCTGTTAAGGGAAATGTCTCTTGTAGGACTCAAATTAAGCAGGATTTACAGGGGAAATTACAAAGAAATGAAAAATGATAGTTATTTTATGAAAAGTAAAAGGTTTTTTTCTTCCTGTCCGTATTTGAATTCTTCTTGACTATAGGTACTTGGGTAAACATTAGTGTGTGCTGGTATAAAGCTATTCAGTTGGTTGGTTTGGTTTTTTTCCTCTCAAGAAATTTTGATTTTTAAGTTGATCACTCAGTACAGTGTCTTAAAATGTTTTCCTTTTTCTAGCCATGGTCTGAGATATGTGATATTTCAGCAATTGGGCAGGGCAGATTGGGCAGCTCAATCACATGATGTGAGGGCCAGATTGTGAAGGATGCCGAAGGCACGCTTTTTTGAGGAAAGAACTCTTTTCTTAACAACTGTAGATCTTATATACGTACATTAAAGTACCTGAAACAAAGTTGTCATTCCATAAAGAGTTTTTGAATAAATTATATTCTTGGTTATCTTCTTGCCTTGGTAAGAATTTATAGAATTTTCTATTGTATTTGGGAAATCAGAACTATATGTCCATATTTAATATTCTTTGCTCACTCTTAAAATTTGAAAATAATTTCCATGGGAAAAGAGTGACTTCTGTGCATCTTAATTTATCATCACACTTTCCCATTTCATTTTTTTTTTCTCAAATGTGGGACTGATTCTTGGTTCATTTCCTTGTTTTCAGGTAATGAAACATATCCACGAGATAAAGTATTTTTGTTTTGAATTGTTTTGTTTTTGTTTCTGAGACTTTTGGAACTTGATATTAAACTTCCCTGTGTCCTGTTGAAAGATTTTCACAATTTCTGTCAACTGCTTAGCATCTTTAGGGAGGTCTATTTTATTTACTGTGGAGATTCTTCTACTTTGTTGCCCTTATTTTAGTTTTCCTTTAAAACTCTCTTCTCTGGGGCGCCTGGGTGGCGCAGTCGGTTGGGCGTCCGACTTCAGCCAGGTCACGATCTCGCGTTCTGTGAGTTCGAGCCCCGCGTCAGGCTCCGGGCTGATGGCTCGGAGCCTGGAGCCTGTTTCCGATTCTGTGTCTCCCTCTCTCTCTGCCCCTCCCCCGTTCATGCTCTGTCTCTCTCTGTCCCAAAAATAAATTTAAAAAAAACGTTGAAAAAAAAAAATAAAATAAAACTCTCTTCTCTTTTCATTGTTGAACAAACAAACTTTATTGTATTTGGGTGGCAGCTAATTATGTATAGCACATTCTCAGTGTTTGTGAGCTTAGGGTGGGACAAATGCTATTAGTCCATGCTGGTAGGAGTGTAAATTAGACCAAAAAAAAAAAAAAAAAAAAAAAAAGATTAGAAATCAGAAATGTGGATAGTGATTTTTGTATAAATATATTCACTACAGTATTATTTATAATAGAGAATTAATGGAAACCACCTGGATATCTTAAAAGTCATTTTAATGACTTTTAAAAAATACTTATATGTAAACAAATTAGAGTATAAAACTATAGAGAATTGATCCCATTGTGTATGAACTACATCAAGATACTAATAAGGATTTTCTTTGTGGGTGGAATTGTGACAGGTTTTCTTTTTCTTTATTGCCTAGATTTTTTATATAGACCATGTATTACATGTATAATGACAGAAAAACTACCAGTATTTAAAAAAAAAAACACTAATATATTAAATAACTACAATATAAGATGAGAAAATTTACCAAATGTTGACAGTGGTTATCTTTAGACAGTGAGATTATGAATAACTGTTTTTGAGTTGTGAATAACTTTTTTGTGTTCATAGTTTTTGTGCTTCCCAGCCTATCTGTGATAAGCATACTATCTTTATAAGGTGAAAAATAAGTTATTTTATAAAGTATATCAATGCAGTCATCTAGAAATTTGCCTTCGGAGAAGTTTCCTTATGAGACTTTTATAATAATCTTTAGAGGAAAGAAATGCTTTCTTTGTCCTTTTTGATGGTTATGGTAGACTTGAGATTCCAAATCTTTAATGTTTCTTGTATACAATTTCTGATTAAATGGGCTGAAGTAGTAATACTACTAGAGATAAAATGTCCTACCCTTTGATATCTGTACATCACGGCGATCCATTTCACTATTGATATCCCAACTTCAAAGTATTTTTCTTTTATAGTCTTGCTATCTTGTGTTTAGCATATGCAGCCAGGAGCTCTTTAATAAACAGATGGAGCATTTCATCTATAAATGGCTTATTCTGCTTAGCTGTTAACACCTGAAACAAGTATTTTAGATACATTTAAGCCTTTGAAACCAGTTATTTTTAAAAAGTAGAGTTATTCTCATATAGATGAATATGAAAGCAAGATGATAGTAATATCTGATATTTGTAAAACTAGCATAGCTACTATTTGCCAAGCATTTGTGGTGTTCTAGGCTCTACATTAGACACTGACAAACATTATACAGTTTTCACAGCAGCTCTGTGAAGTTGTATTATTTTCCCTTTCTTTCCTGTAGAGGGAGGTACCTGAGGTTCAGAGAGACAAATTTGTCTAGGGTCACCCAGTCTGTGAGTGCTTAAGCTGAAACTAGACTCAAGTCTTTGTGACTATAGTACCCAAGGACAGAACCTTTCTCTTGTTTCCTGTTGTGTATCTAGTGCCTAGAATAGGACTTGTCACATACTGAGCACTTAACATACATCCTTTGAATGAATAAACTGTATACCTAGAAGCTTCTAAGTGGCCAAGCAAAGAAATTGTTCTGTTCTACTAATACAGGATTATGTAGAGGAGTGAGCCTGACAAAAAATAATGCTATTAGAAAGCCAAATGGAGGTACTTATACCAAAATCTAGGTCATAATAACAGATGATCAGATTGGGATCCTCTTTTTTGACGTAACAGTTTAATTTGTTCTGAGTACATATGTCAGATCTCTTTTTCACTTAACTTTGATATTCAGTGAACAGAGAAAAAGCAAAATATGCACGGTTTTGAATTTTTACCAGTGGAAAAAAATCTGAGTGGAAACTCAGTTTCTGTAAGTGGCAAGAAACTAGAATTGGAATTTCTTGATTGGGACTTTTGGAACTTTAGGTATTGTGGAAATAACATTGTGCCGTTGTGGTGACATGGATATACTTTATCCCACTGGTAACAGCAACTTCTTTTTATAGTCATATGACAGCAAAGACTAAATTCCAATTGGAAGAAAGGTTAATGTTTAGACACCTTGTAGGCATAGGTGGTTCTAGTTTTTAAGATGAATTGTTGCAGAAGCCCACTTGTGATTCTAGCCTTTCCTTCTCTTCATATTTATCATGCATGTCTCAAATATTCTTGGTTGCTAAGAGCCAGCTGAGTCATGGGTTGAGTATTCTGAGTACACTAGCTGTGTAATCACAATGGTCATAGCATGTGCAGGTAAAGGAAATGGTGAGTGCTACAAACATAATCTTAGAGAAGGGGGTGAAGGCAATATGTATCACATTTAATGCTCCAATGTATCATGATCTCCCAGAATGTCATTCCATGCCTAGACCCCTTTACAGATACTATATTGTTCTTAATCATCCATCAAAAGGAAACTGAGTTTTTGCATGAGATAGTGGTTTACCACAGATCTGAGTAATAGTCATTTGAAACCAGTCTATGTGTTTGAAGGTATTTCATTTCCTTGATGGTTTAAGATCCATTAAGATCTTGTAGTTTAGCATATCTCTTTGCTTGAATCAAACAGCTGAGAGTGCATTCTTCCATGTTCTTATGAACTATATTATATTAGTTCGGCTTCAGCAGTTGGCAGGGCACTTTCCCCAAATCACTGGATTCATTCTGCAATCCCTACCATTTTTTAAATGATACGGCTTCTGACCATGGTTATCCTAATTTATAGCTTGTCAGCTACTATCTGTTTTGTTCATCATTCAACCTAAGTCTGCTACTGTGTATGATACATATTGGGCATTTAATATTTATTGGATAAAGGACTAGAAAAAGAAGGCTCGGCTTGATCAGCATTTATTAAGAACTCACTCATAAATGTCTGCTGAGAAGAACCTTTCCTTTGGTTACCTTTTGTGATTGTTTTATGATAAAATTGCTAATGATATCCATGGAAAATCCTTGCAGTCAGATCTGTCTTATCTATCTTTATTTAACTACCTTTCTTGTCTATCTAATCTATCTGCTTAAGCAGTCCTGTAAAACTTTTATGGTTAGCTAGGCTTTACAGAGACTGGATTTGAATACACTCTGGCGAGACCAAATTTCTCACCTCTTAAGTACTCTCTCTACCCTTTAGCTTCTAGTATGAATGTGCTTTTTTGGACCACTACTGGTAACAAGGACTCAGAATTGACTTCTTAAAAGTCACCGATCTAGGGGCGCCTGGGTGGCGCAGTCGGTTAAGCGTCCGACTTCAGCCAGGTCACGATCTCGCGGTCCGTGAGTTCGAGCCCCGCGTCAGGCTCTGGGCCGATGGCTCGGAGCCTGGAGCCTGTTTCCGATTCTGTGTCTCCCTCTCTCTCTGCCCCTCCCCCGTTCATGCTCTGTCTCTCTCTGTCCCAAAAATAAATAAAAAACGTTGAAAAAAAAAAAAATTTAAAAAGTCACCGATCTAGATAGTGGCAGAGATTTAATGTACGATCTAATCCAGCCCACTTCTGGGAGATAAATCTACCTTTTCAGATTTCTAACTATACCACACTTATCTCCCTTACAGTTTTGGGGAGGGTGGGGTACAAGGGGGAGAGGAATCTACTACTTCCTGTACTCTGAAAGGTTATTTGGCATGTCTAACATTTTTCACTTATTTGGCATAAAGAAACATTACTGTTTCTAGTTCTGCTGGATTAGTTTCAACTTTAAAATGAGTCTACAGATGTAGTAGAAAAACATCTTACCCAGCAATTCCTTCTATGGGTTTGATTTTAAAAGACATGAATTTTCTTTCTCTTACCTGCAAGAGGCAGATATCTCAGTCAAGGGCAGTATTTTAGAACTTTCATATTTTTGTTTTAATCACCAAGAAGAATGAGTGGTAATCTTATTCCAAAAAGATACTATTTCTTCATTTAAGAAAATGATTCTTAGATATTTAATAACATTAAATTAGTACCACTATTAAATTCTGTCTTATAATACTAAAATCTGAGGTTCCATCTCACTTTTCTTATAATTTTCTTATATTTATTCAATCAATTTATTTAATATTTATGTTCCTAAGACTTGAAACTCTGTGCAGTGTTGACAGCTTTTATCTTCATGTTTGTTTTAATCATAATTTAAACAGAGAATGGCCTTTGCTATAAATCTGCCTAGAACCCTTCTATTTCCATTCATGTTTGGGAAGATTCTTAGACAATGAAGTGGACCTCAGGCCCTTACTGTATTTTCATAGAATTGACATTTCCAGAGTGGTTTCCATGTGCTAGGATGTTCAAGATGTTTTATGTATATGATCCTTGAACTTTAAAATGACTGGCAGGAAGGCTAAAATATTCATATTTTTTGCATGAAGAGTCTGAGGCAAAGAGAGGAAGTGACTTACTCAGGATCACATAGTATAAATAAGTAGCAGAGCCAGGATTCCAACCCATGTTCAGTTGCCCCTAAGCCCCATGATTCTTGCACCTAGCAGGCATAAGGATGGGTTGAGAATGACATCAAAATTTTAGAACCTCATATCCATGTTTATCATGTCTGATTTACTTGATGATAGATTTGGAAGTTAAGACAGGTGGTCATGATAGAATCACTTGGAATTTTTTTTTTTTAAGTTTATTTATTTTTCAGAGAGAGAGAGCACAAGTAGGAGAGGGGCAGGGAGAGGGGGAGAGAAAGGTAGAGAGAATCAATCCCAAGCAGGCTCTGCACTGACAGCACGGAGTGCAAGCAGGGCTTAAACTCACAAACCATGAGATCATAACCTGAGCTGAAACCAAGAGTCAGACGCTCAACCAGCTGTGCCACCAAGGTGCCCTGGAATTTTTTTTTTTTTTTTTTAAACCACTAAAGCCTTGAGGAGGAACCACTCATTACATCTGGTCTTGACCAAATACCAGGTTCACAATAATTTAAAAAAATAGGCATTGGATGTTTTATCAGCTCATTATTACTATTACTATAATTTAAATTATTTAAATGTTCCTTCAGTTCAATACTTAAAAAAAAAAAAGAGAGAGAGAATGAGGTTTCTTACCATTGCATTTCTAAAATAGCCTTTGCCATTTTCTTGAACAGGCATCAGTTTCCCTATTTGGAAATGATTTTTTGTATTCATCTAACAATGTATCCCTTGGTAGAGTTTACGTTTTAGCTACAGAACATTGTCCTATATAAAACCTAAGCCCAGATGCATGTATATAAACCTCTGAAGACACAGGGGCCATGCTGGTTATTTGAGCCAAGTATGACATGAGATTGTTCTGGTGAAAAAGCCAGGCTGTTATGGAGCGGCATGGTCACATATTGGCTTAGGAAAGCTGTCTAGAATACAAATATTTCCATTTTATTCCACTTGCTTTACTGAATGGCCAGCATTAGTATTTTAGGATACTTGTTTATGATGGCTTGCTTTATGTGTTGAATAGTATCTGTCTGCACAGAGTCACATTATAAAGATTTAGGGTGGACAATATAATAATAAATAATAGCTACTCACTTTTTTTTTAAAATTCCCACTACATGCCTGGCACTTTACTCTGGATGCTTTCTATCCTTGACTGTGAGTCCTTCCATACATCTTGCTGGTTGGCTGTTTCCCCATTTTGCAGGTAAGGATACTAAATCCCAGAGAGGTGGACTAATTTGCCTAATATTCTCTAGCTGGCAATGTGGATGCTAGTAATCAAAACTAGGTCTGACTGCCTTCAAGCCCCTTGTTCCTTGCAATTCTGTATTGTCCATGACAGTGATGTGAAGGAAACCGTAGAATCATTTGCTTCATATGTTTAGGAAGAACTTTTGATACTAAGTAGCATTCTGGAACATTTTAATTACTCTGACCACTCTTAACTGTCTGCTACTACTGCCTTAATATTCTTCATAACCTTTTTATTTTGGGCCAAAGGAAAAAAAAAAAAGAAACCGTTGGTTTCAAAATGCTTTTTTAGACATATTTCAAGTATCATGGTGCTACCTACCTTGTCGACAATACTCGTCATTATATTTTTTTACTTAGAGATTGATTTATTTCATGTCCAGCTGGTTGTGTAGTTGAACACAGGTATTGTGTGTGGATTGAGCATAGTCTAGATGATTGCTGTCCATTAGTACTTTCTGCTATAGTTCTCTATCTGCGCTGTCCTGTATGATAGCCCCTCATTACCTGGGGCTATTGAGTGCTTGAAATGTGGCCAGTGTGACTGAAGAAATGAATTTTTAATTTTATTTAATTTGGATTAATTCAAATAACAATAGCCCACATAGCTGGTGGCTACCGTATTGGACAGCAGCACGGCTTGAGGTTGTAACTGATGCTTGTGTTTGGTGCGTAATGATAGAATTTGAAGAAATCCAGTAATTGGTAGTTTAAAAGTTGCTGATTTGTTTTCCAGCAACATTAAATTTAGCAAGCGTTCATCTTACAGCCATGGGACCAGAGTAGAACAGTTCGTGTTTCTAAAGCAGTTTTTGGTCATTCATGATCTCATTTGATGAATATTTCAGGTATGATATCATTTAGGATTTGTGTCTACTAATGGATCACAGAAGAAAGGCAGAAGAACAAAACCATTGATAACTTCCTTGTGTAGGGTCTCCTCCTGTTGAAATGGACACCATTCTGGCTTATTGGTGCTCAGGTTGCAGCATGAGGGCCTGGACAAGAACCTATGCTCATTGATTGAGACTGGAGAATTATCTCTCTCCCCTCACCTAGAATGTCCATTATTTTATTTTTTAGGTCTAAAGGGAGGGAAGTAGAGGCATTTTCTTAATTTAGCCAGAGAACTACAATAATTTGATAACCAACAAAAGAAAATGTAGTTTTCTTTTTAATATGCCAAATAAGTCTTTCGGGCTTTGATTTTAGTTCTTTGTTTTGGAAAACACAACTCAGAACTCAGAAATATTCTAAGGTTAGTTTTTAAATTGATACATATCTTCTGAAGAAACTTTTGATGGAATTAAATAATAGATTTTATATGATGTTTTGAAGAAAAATTTGTTTCCCTGGAGTCTTGATACATTTGGTTTCATTCTGATTGTCTAGTCTTATGAAATAATTTGTAAAAGATATTAATTTCATTGTGTCACTTGTGTTACCAAGCACCTTTTTTCTGTGACATTTTTGTTTATAAAATGCTCTTCTCCTTTCTATCAGAGCTTACAACTAATCAACTCTGGATGCTTTTGATTTTTCTGACTGTGCCACGGCATTGAATGAAGTTCCCTATAGTGAGAAAAGAGAGCACATGGGACTCGTGACTTTATGTACTCCAACAATAGAGCTTTTATGACATTGGAGGTGGTTAAAAAAGCTAGAAGTAGCTCTTAAACATGGCATCGCTGTGTTGCCTTTTTTTTTTCTTTTTTTTTTTTTTTTTTGTATTCTCAGGGCTGCCAGGAGTGCATCGGGCCTGTAATTTCCTGTTCTCTGAATCCCCCATCTTTCTGCAGCTCCGAGCTTTGTGTCCCACAGCCTGTGACTCTGTGCTAACAAATCGCTATTGTCCAGTGGGGCGAATGGTGGCTGGAACTAAAGAATTGCTGTCTGGTTTCTATTCAAATCCAGGTAGTGAGATATATGAATGGACTTTTCGAATCGTCCTGTGAATAACGTCTGCTCGGCATGAAGGCTCAGAGCCACGCTAGGAAAGATTAACTCCTAGGCTGACCACTAACATCCTTTGTGGTAGGAGGTAGAAACATTACCAAATATCATTTTATTCATACTGAATTTTCCGTTTTATCCTCCAAAACTAGGGTTAACCATTCAATTATTTGACTGCTTTTCTCTCAAGTTTTAGTGTTTCTGTTGATAATATAGAAGTTTGGGAAAATGCTAAGTTGTTTATCATCTGTATTATTTTTCTGTCAAAAGTTTTCTACCTTACATTGACGATGGCATTAAGTTATCTTTATAGTAGTATACATGCAAAAATGAGAAAGAAAGAACTGCTTTTTCTAAGAAACCAACCCTTTAAAATGCTTTTTAACTAGCAAAGGGAAAAATCTTTTTTTTTTTTTTTTAGTGCATTCTACTTATTTGCTTTATTCCCTGAAGTCCAAATTTATACAAAGAAAACAGAAACAACTTCAAACGCAGTATATTAACCAACCAAACAAGACTTATTCAGATTAGGAACCAACTTAAGCCTTTGTACCTATGGCAGAATCAGGATTTTTAAAATCAGATTTGGAAGGCAGACTCTAATTCATAGTTCTCATTATCCTTAGGAAATTATTATTTTATATTTGTCTTATATACCTGAAAAAATGTCTTTGGCTTGAAGGGCCATGCTTTTTACACTCCTTCCATATCGCAGGTACTATGGAATGGAGAGCCTTTTATGTTTCTTTTTGTCTTAAACTCAGACAGCTTTGTAAGCAGTAGTGTGTAGATTACAAGAGTTAGACAAAAGCAGGCGCGACTGCGAAGAGTTGGGTGGGGGGAAGCTTGGGGCACTTCCTGTCACTCAACACATTCCAGATCACTAAAAAATTTCCACACCCTCTGCATTCCCTCTTGCCCACCCCAGATCCCAGTATTTTCTGATCCATATGTTGTGGTATTTATCACACTCCTCTCTATCACTGGGCTCTGGCAAGACGGCTTCAGAGGAGATGCATTCCTTTAGATTGCACAAAGCATAGCTGGGAAAATGGCTGGCAGTTTCAGAATCTAGTCACGATCGCACGCATGAGCACCTCACACATCCATGCCCCTTCCCTCCCCCCCCCTCCGCCTCCCGCCCCTGCAGCTGGCTGACCTGTCTCACCCACTGCTGGCCTATCGAACGGCCAGGACTGTCTGGTTTTGGCTCATGCCTTTGTCCATGTCTGGCTTAGTTCCTCTCTGTCTACGCTTGCCACTACCCCCACCGCCCCAGGCAGCACAAGTGTTTGGCCACACAAAACTACAGATAGAAAAGGTGGTAAAAACTTCAAACTTTTTTTCTGCAACAGTTTATTCTTTTGTGAATTTCTCCCTTTTTTAACTACTCTGGTTTAAGAAAACAAATACAAAATTAATTATATAAAGGCAAAGAATGCAAAACAACCTTTGTGTTCCTTATAATAACTGACTTCATAACTCTCTCCAGCTGCGTTATGGGGTGTGTATAAAAAGCTTCTGTTCTGAGAACAAAGGAGCACGTGCAGAAATGAGACTAAAAAAAATCCACTGACAGTATTTCACTACACAAATTACTTAAAAGATTTTAGTTAAGTCTCTCAACAGATTCAATGTTAAAATGGTTTTTAGTTTAAAAAAAAAAAATTGAAAGTGCTTACCCAGTAAAAGAACCGAAGTAGTCCTGAACTGTTACGTAAGACTTTTTACAGTTGGATCTTTGTCAAAAGGGGGTGGGGGTGATGGGAGAAAGCAGCAACAACAATCAAAAAAGTTCGAGCTGCTGTGGCTAGAGGACAACTTCTGTGTTTCCAGATAGGATTCTTGCTGTAGAAATGGAACTTCCAGCCAGCACAGCATCCTGTCCCGGTAGAGAAATGAGTTTGTCAGTAAAAAAAATTAGATACTGGAACCCAGGGTAGACGAGGTATTGAACCGCGCCAGATTTCCTTGCAGCCCTGTCTGCTCAGCTCGCATTGAACTATATATGACCCAGATGATGGACAGAAGCACATTCAGTCATGTGCACTCTGGAAGAAAGCGGATTTGCTGGTCCCTGGCAGTGCAGGGGTTTGTCTTCTGATTGGGCTGTGCCCTGATCAGTGAAATGTGAAGCCCTCACCATTCAGAGGCCGTAATTCAGGACTGGCAGTTTGAGTGTCTGGCTGCCTTTAGTCACCGAGAGACTTTGAAGGTGTTGCTTTTGTTTGGTGGCATTACCCACCCAGAGGTTGCTTATACCTATGTGCTAGTGTCAGGAGCAATGCTAGTCTTTCTGAAATGTAAACAGGCAACTGACTTTGCCTGAACCCTGTCATCTTATTGTTGATGAACTTGGCTCTAACTTAAATCAATTATTTGATGTGAGAATTTTTGTGATCCTAACCAAGGCTCCTGTCCACACCACATGCTGGCCTTTATTTTAGGGTTTGATAAGATAAAAATAAAGGTGGCATTTGACTTCCTAGATGGTGTAAATTTCTCTTAATGAAAATTGTATGGATGGATAGCAGAGAAGTTAAGTTTTAGATTCTGGAGTCTTTGAACATACTAGGAAAAAGCTTTATCACTTACTATCCCCATTGTGAAGCTGTCACTCTTATCCCAGTCCTCAGTCACATAGGGGACTGCAGAGGAGAAGCTACCAAAGTATAGACCCCCTGAGCTGTGACATAGCCTTTAATCATGCAAGACAGCCAGAGTCTACCCTGTCCTGTCTGTCTGAACTAGGGTCCTTGGGATTTATTTCCCATCTTTCTGAGCCACTAGGAAACCAGGTCATTATACAGCACTGTCAGTTGTGACATTTTTGTTTAGTATATAAAAGTTGCTTTGTTTAATGCAAATCAGCAGTATTTTTTTCTTTTAAATCTGAGGCAGTAAAGTTTTGTTATGAGACCTTGGCACTGATACATGAAATCTACTCCACATGGACCTATCATTTTATTCTGAGAACTTTTTTTAAAAATTTTTTTTATGTTTATTTTTGAGAGAGAGAGAGAGAGAGAGAGAGAGAGAGAGAGAGAGAGAGAGAGGCACGAGTGGGGGAGGGGCAGAGAGAGAGGGAGACAGAATCCGAAGCAAGCTCCAGGCTCTGAGCTGTCAGCACAGCGCCCAACACGGGGCTCAAACTCATGAACTGTGAGATCATGACCTGAGCTGAAGTCAGACACTTGACCTACTGAGCCACCCAGGCGCCCCGGTTCTAAGAACTTTCTTATCTCTTTAGGAATTAGCTTATAAAAAATCCTAAACTGCCTTTTACACATACAGATACCTTGGTTTATTTTTTGTCTCTTTCACACTTGTGGAAATAAACCTGTGGTCACCATATAGCATCTGTCTATTTTGCTCTAAATTCTGGGTTTGGATGTTTGTGTGTTTGTGATTGCTTGGGTGTTGACTACATTACACAGGGTTCTGTGTTTGAGGACTGTCCCAAAATTCTTCTCATGTCTTAACCTGGGGAAAGTTGGGTTGATAAGTATGCTACCAGATATAAGAATGATCAAAGTCAGAGAACAGGGGACGCATGCATTTCTCTTTCTATAAGTCGTAGGACAATTACTTTTTTTTAAGTTGTGGTAAAATATACATAATCATTTATCATTTATCATTTTACCCACTCTTAAGTGTACAATTCTGTAGTGTTAAGTATGTTCACCTTGTTGTACAGTCCTCACCACCATTGGTCACCAGAACTTTTTCATCTTTTCCCCAATTGAACCTCTGTATATAACACTAACTTCCAATTCTTCCCTCCCTACAGCTCCTGGCAACCACATTTCTACTTTCTGTCTCTATGAATTTTTGACTCTCGGAATACCTCATATACACAGAATAATACAGTGTTTGTCTTTTTGTTAGTGGCTTACTTTACTTCACTTTGCATAATGTCCACTATGCTCATCCATGTTGTAGCATGTGTCAGAATTTCCTTCCTTTTAAAGACTGCAGAGTATTCCGTTGTGTATACACCACATTTATCCTTTTTATCTATCAGTTCACACTTCAGTTGCTTCTACCTTTTGGCTATTAAGACAATCATTCTTGACCATTCTTATAATCTTGTGAGGGCTTCTTTATAGAGCTGCTCTGGCCCATGACAGAAGCTATTCCGTTTTATAAAATGGAACGGTTTTGATATACCTATCAACTCTAGGGACTTACCAGTACCTAAGATCAGGTTTGCTAGAGAAGGACAGATTCATTTCAGCCTTTCTGGATGAGACCTAATATATACTACACTCCCATACTTAACTGTTTTTGGATTTATCTTTCCGATTACACTGTGAGCTCTTCATGGGTAAGGACTGTAGCCAATTCCTCTTGAATTGTGCCTATGCCCCTTGTGTAGACCCAGGACCTGTGTAACACAATGAACATTAATAAAAGTTAGTTGAAAAAATTGTGTGTAAATGAATAATAATAATAGTTAATTTTTTACTGTATTTTATTATGTACCAGACACTATGACAGGTATTTTATATATATCAGTTCATTTAATCTTCAAAATAACCCTGTGAGATAAGTACTATTACCTTCATTTAATAATAAGGGAACTTGCCTGAGTCCTTACAACATGTATAAGATATAATGGGGATTTCAACCCTCGTCTCTTTTGGCTCCAGATCCATTATGCTAGAGGCAAATTTCCTAGTGAGATGATGATCAGTGGGTTTTAGGCTAAGCATTGATTCCAAATCAAATATTCTTTCCCTGAGCATCAAGAGCTATAGCCTTATGATAGATATGGTTCATGAATAGATACTCAGAAGAAAGGTTGGCATATTAGTAACTTGTACCTTTTATAGATTTTTAGCTGAACAACTCCTTGTTGAACTCAGTTGACAGATATTCCTGTGTATGCAGATTCTTTCTTGTTATTTTTTAAGTTTATTTCTTTATTTTGTGAGAGAGACAGCACAAACAGCAGGGGAGGGGCAGAGAGAGAGAGGGAGAGAGAGAATCTCAAGTAGCCCCCATGCTGTCAGTACAGAGCCCAATTCAGGAACCGCGAGATCATGACATGAGCCGAAATCAAGAGTTGGACACTTAACTGGCTGAGCCACCCTGGACACCCCTCTCATGTTATCTTGAAAGTAGAGTTAAATGGAATGCACTGGAATGAATGCATTGATGTTCTTCATTTGGCAGATACACACCCATAAACGTGTATAGGTATACATATAACATACGTATATGGTATATATGTGTGTGTGTGTGCGCGCGCACGCACGCACGCATGCAAATGAGTAAAATCTAGGTGCTAAGGAGAGACCAAGAACAAAACAAAAGATTCTTCCAGAGCTTATATTCTAGTGAAAAGACAGAAAATAAGGTAACAAAGTAAAATGAAGTAAAACAGAAAAGCATGCTATGAAGAAAATAAAACAAGGAATCTGAAATTGACCAATAAAGAGGAACTTTACCAGTATTTTTAAATAAGGTTGTATTCACATATTCTGATTCAAATAAGGTTGATTGCTAATATTTAGTCCGTGTTGTTTTATTTTTTCAAATTCTCAAATACTTTGAGAAATACAGAAGGTAATGTTACACACACCTGATAGTCTCATTTTATAGGTCAGTGGCGTTCAATTTTTTTGACTATTATCCACTGTAAGAAATATTTTATATTACGATCAATTATACACATATTTGTGTATATATCTACATATCTATCTATATATATCTGAAACCACAGTTTTATGAAATGGTACTTGTCCTTACAACATGTAGTGTCATCTGATATTTTTCTCTTTAATTTTTTTTACTAAAAAAAAAAGTTATTTAGTGGCACATGGATGGCTTATTCAGTTAAGCGTCTGACTTCAGCTCAGGTCATGATCTCGCAGTTGGGGAGTTCGAGCCCCACGTCGTGCTCTGTGCTGACAGCTCAGAGTCTGGAACCTGCTTCAGACTCTGTATCTCCCTCTCTCTCTGCCCTTCCCCTGCTCACATTGTCTCTCTCTCTCTCTCTCTCAAAAATAAATGAACGTTAAAAAAAAAAAAAAAGGAAAAAGAAGTGTTTTAAACAAAAAAGTTACTTAAAGCCATTAAATTGGTTTTACAAGCTACTGAAGGGGCAACCTGAACTTTGAAAACTACTGTGGGTGAGAAAATTGAGGGTCTGAGAGGTTATGACTCGTCCAGTGTCACATAGCAAGGAAGTGGCAGAGCTAGGACTTGAATCAAAGCTTGATTCCAAAGCCCGTATTTGTTCTACCACATTATATAGCTTCCCTGCTGATACTAATCTTTAATGAAACTGAACAACAACAAACCACAAATGATCTTTAATAATAATGATTATATAAAATGTAAATTTACCAAAGCAGAGGCTACAGGAAGAAGCAAAATAGTCTTCCTCTGATCGTTGCCTGTGCATTTTTCTTTTTTTTTCTTTTTTTTTTTAAATTTTTTTTTTCCAACGTTTTTTATTTATTTTTGGGACAGAGAGAGACAGAGCATGAACGGGGGAGGGGCAGAGAGAGAGGGAGACACAGAGTCGGAAACAGGCTCCAGGCTCCGAGCCGTCAGCCCAGAGCCTGACGCGGGGCTCGAACTCACGGGCCGCGAGATCGTGACCTGGCTGAAGTCGGACGCTTAACCGACTGCGCCACCCAGGCGCCCCGGCCTGTGCATTTTTCAAAGAGCTGTTGGCCACTTGGAGTTGTCTGTCCATATCTTGGACAGAATGCAGTTGACAGTACTCATTAGTTATGCTGGGAATCTGCAGATTCCCAAAGCATTTGTATCTCATTACTCAGCCCAGCCCTGAGGTAACCGTAGTTCTTAAAATAATAGCTGTGTAAGACCTAGCTTCTGAGTGTGAGTGTGGCCTTCAAAAGTGAGGTATTGCAGTGTGACTTGGAGTCAGGACTCAAATGTGGGAAAAGATACCAAGAGTCTGAGTTCAGCCCTGACGTCTCTGACTGTGGAACTGGTTAATTTTGTGGAAAGGAGAAATCACACCCTCCTCTCTCCCTGGAATATAAGGCTATATCAAAGAGGGAAGGAAAGGGAATGAATGCCTTTTGTCTACTATGAGCTATGCACTGTACTCTAGGCACTTCTGACAAGGGTTTTTAATTTTCACAACAGTTCTGTGAGGGGAATGTTATTATCCCTATTTTGCAGAAAAGTAGTGTTAAAGAAATGATTCTTAAGAATCACAGTCAGGTAGTGGCTGAAGCTGGGACAGAAACTCTACTATACCTTAACTTTAAAAATCATACCCTTCACCTTACAGCTAACTTCGAGCTCCAGGCTGATGAGACTGTATAGAAGGTGACATTGCTAGGCCTTGGGAATAAAGAGTTATGTCCTAAGACAGACGCCTGTGAAAACCTAATAGTGTTGAAATAGAGCTGATTTCTTACTCCTCTGCAGTCTGGGGTTTGACTGGGATACCTCCAAGACTTTTAATCAGTCTAGACTTGGGGTTTGGGGCTAGTTTTTACTTCATGCAGTGGCTTTCTAGTGAAAAACAGGAGTTTAATCTGCTAGTTTCCATTATTAACCAGCTGAGTTGGTTTTTCTCTCTCTCTTTTCTTTTTAAGTTTATTTATTTATTTTGAGAGAGAGAATGAGAGCATGGGAGGGGCAGCGAGAGGGGAGAGAGGGAGAATCCCAAGTAGGCCCCATACTGCCCACCCAGAGCCCGACACGGGGCTTGAACTCATGAACCATGAGATCATGACCTGAACTGAAATCAAGAGTTGACACTTAACCACTGCAGCCACCCATGCGCCCCCTTTCTCCTTTTCTGCCATGACTTGGACATAGGTTTTTGTTTTTTCCCTTTTGGGCTTCAGTTGGGTTGGCTGTCCAAATCTTCTGGACCTCCTTATACCTTGGTTAGCCAAAAATAGTCAGGTACCATTGTCTGCTAGGGAAAGGTTAAAGTCACATGGGTAGGATTGGATTTAAGGCACAGATCATAAACTGTTTCTCCTGTGGTGGCCAAGAATATGCTCATTTTTTGTGAAGAAGAGACTGATCCAATATTAAGCATTAAAAAATTTTTTTTTTTAAGTTTATGTTCTTATTTTAAGAAAGACAGAGATAGCACAAGCTGGGGAGGGGCAGAGAGAGAGGGAGAGAGAAACCCAAGCAGGCCCCGTGCCGTCAGCTTAGAGCCCTGTGTGGAGCTCGAAACCAATGAAACATGAGATCATGACCTGAGCTGAAACCGAGTCGGACGCTCAGCTGACTGAGCCACCCAGGCGCCCCCATAATTATTTGATTGTATAATTAAAACTAAGGATTTTGGATAATATCTTCAGATACATATATCTGAAGGCCTATTTTTTTCTCTCCCATTTTATCTTCCCATGGATTACATCAAGGGCAAAGATGGCAAAGTAGATTAGGCAGAAGGAGACAGGAATAACCATGGGGCAGACCCTGTGGTAGGTGCTTTGCAACGTTGTTATTTTGAATTCTCACAGTATCATGATTAAGTTGGTATTGCCACTTCGTCTTTTATACAAATGAAGAAACTGAGGTGTAGAGAAGTTAAATAATTTCTTCAAGATTCATAAGACAGAACCAGTAATCTCACTCAGGTTTTTTATGGGTTGTTTTTGTTTTCTTGTTTTTGTTTTTGTTTGTGGCTCCAAAGCCCTCTCTCTTTATTACCTAATTACTGTCTTCTTTAAAGCACTTCCATTTTCACTGAGGGGCATTGCCAGGGTTGAGGGAATGTCAGCGGTGATTATACCTCTTGGGAACAGACTTTTCCAAAATCTTTAGGAGCTCATTGTAACACGGATGGACGGACCAATGAGACCTGGAATAGCCACTGATCCAGAGTCTCAAGGTTATTGAGGAAAAAGTGATAGGGCAAAAAAGTCATGTAGCTGGGGGCTGAGCTCCATTGAGGTCAGGCTGTATCATGGGAAGAAGCCAGGGCTGAATTCCAAGTCATAAAGAGCTGAACCTAGGTAGGTACCAGGGCTCCCAAAGGATGTGGTTCTGAGGCAGGCCAGTGGTGGCCATGGGTGACTACCTATTTGTAGTGGTTTCTACTAGGCTTCTACTAGGCCTCTTACATTAACCTTTTATGTAAGGATACTGTCCAAGAGATATGAGACCCTGAAATTACACACTTTCTAAAAGTTTACGTGTTTACCATTCCCATTAAAATCATAAGTGCCCACTGAGAAAAAATGGCAGGTTACTTAATTTAAGCAATTTTTAGGGAGTCTTTTTTAACTGCAATATTTTTGAACATATAGTTTTCTTCTTTATAAAAACTGTAATGTCTTGTTTTCCTCTAGGCTTATAAAGGCAGGGGTGCTTGGGTGGCTCAGTCAGTTAAGTGTCCAACTCTTGATTTCAGCTCAGGGCATGATCTCACGGTTATGAGATTGAGCCCCGGAGGCTCTGTGCTGAGCGTGGGACCTGCTTGGGGATTCTCATTCTCTCTCTCTCTCTCTCTCTCTCTCTCTTGTCTGCCTCTCTTTCTCTCCCCTTTCCCCACTCGTGTGTGTGCTCTCTCTCAAAATAAATACACTTAAAAAAATAAAGGCAGTAACTATTAACTTGAAAACTTAGAAAATTGATATTTTTTTCTTTCCTGTGCATTTTATTTAATTAGTAAACTTTATTGTTTAGAGCAGTTTTAGGTTCATTTCAAAACTGAGTGTAAAGTACAGAGAGTTCTCATCTAACCTCTGTCCCCAACGTGCATAAATAACCTCCCCCACTGTCAACACCAAGCACCAGAGTGGTGCAGTTGTTACAACTGATGAACCTATATTGACACATCATTATCACCTGAAATTCATAGTTTACTTTAGGGTTCACTCTTGGTGTTATGCATACTGTGGGTTTTGACAAATGTGTAATGACATGTATTATCATTGCAGTATTGTACAGAATTGTTTCACCGCCTTAAAAATGCTCTGTGTTCTGCTTGTTCATTCCTCCCTCCCTCCTAACTACTGGCAACTACTAATATTTTTACTGACTTCATAGTTTTGCCTTTTCCAGATGTCATATAATTGGAGTCTTACAGTTAGTATGTGACCATTTTAGATGGGCTTTTTTCACTTACTAAGATTCATTTAAGTTTCTTCCATGTCTTTTCATGGTTTGATAGCTTCTTTTTAGCACTGAATAATATTCCATTGTCTGGATGTTCCAGTTTATCCATTCATCTACTAAAAGACATCTTGGTTGCTTCCAAGTTTTAGCAGTTAAGATTAAAGCTGCGGTAGACATCTATGTGCAATTTTTTGTGTGGATGTAAAATTTCAGTTCATTTGGGTTAATACCAAGGAGTTTAATTCCTGGATTGTATTGTATGAGTATGTTTAGTTTTTTTGAAACTCCCAAACTGTCTTCATAGTGGTTATACCAGTTTGCATTCTGACCAGCAAGCAATGAGAATTTTTATTGCTCCATATCCTCGTCAGCATTTGGTATGGTCAGTGTTTTGGATTTTGGTCATTCTAATAGGTGTGTAGTGGTATTTCATTGTTATAATTTGAAGTTGCATAATGATGTATAACTTTGAGCATCTTTTGTTTGCTTGCCATCTGTATATCTTCTTTGGTGAGATGTCTGTTCAAATCTTTTGCCTACTTTTTAATTGGGTTGTTCATTTTCTTGTTGAGTTTTAAGAGTTTATTTTATATTTTAGATAACAGACTTTCATTGAATGTGTCTTTTGCAAGTATTTTTTTCTAGTCTGTGGCTTGTCTTCTCATTCTCTTGACATTGTCGCTAACAGACCAGGTTTTGTTTTATTCATTTTATAGTAATTTTTTTTAAATTTAAGTTTCTTCGTTTATTTTGAGAGAGGGAGGAGCATGAGTGGTAATGGCAGAGAGAGAGGGAGAGACCCTCTCCTGGGACTTGAACTCACAAACAGTGAGATCATGACCCAAGCTGAGATCAAGAGTCAAACGCTCAACTGACTGAGCCTCCAGGTGCCCCTATAATAAATTTGTTTAAAGCTTATTTTATTTTTATTTTTGAGAGAGAATGTGAGCAGGGGAGGGGAGAGAGAGAAGGAGAAAGAGAAAATCCCAGGCACTGACAGTGCAGAGCCTGACATGGTGCTTGATCCCATGAACTGTGAGATCATGATCTGAGCCTAAATCAAGAAGTGGATACTTAAATGACTGAGACACCCAGGAGTCCCCATAAGTTTTTATTTTTAATGAAGTCTGTCAGTGATTTCTTTCATGGATGATGCCTCTGGTCATTGTCATACTCAAGGTCATAGAGGTTTTCTCCTATGTTATCTTTTAGGAATTTCATAGTTTTGTGTTTGACATTTAGGCCTGTGATTCATTTTGACTTAACTTTTGTGAAAAGTGTAAGGTCTTTGTGTAGATTCATCTTTTTACATGTGGGTATTCAGTCGTTCTGGCACCATTTGTTGGAAAGACCTTTTTTGTTCCATTGTATTGCCTTTACTCCTTTGTCATAGATCAGTTGACTGTATTTATGTGAGTCTGTTTCTGCGCTCTCTCTTCTGTTCCATTGATCTGTTTGTCTGTTATTTCCTCAATATCACACTGTCTTGATTACTGGATCTTTGCAGTAATTCTTGAAATCAGGTAGTGCTAGTCCTCTGACTCTGTTCTTCTTCTCCTTCAGTATTGATAGGGTTGGCTATTCTGGGTCTTTGCATCTCCATATAAACTTTAGAATCAGTTTGTTAATACCTACAAAATCAGGGGTGCCTGGGTGGCTCAGTCAGTTGAGCGTCTTGACTTCAGCTCAGGTCATGATCTCACACTCGATGAGTTTGAGCCCTGCGTTGGGCTCTGTGCTGACAGCTCAGAGCCTGCAGCCTGCTTCAGATTCTGTGCCTCCCTCTCTGTCTGCCCCTCCCCTGCTCATGCTTTGTCTCTCTCTGTCTCAAAAATAAATTTAAAAAAACATAAAAAAAAAATTAAAAACATAAAAATAAAAAAAAATACCTACAAAATCATTTGCTGGGGGTTTTGGTTGGGTTTGTACTGAATCTATAAATCAAGGTGGGAAGAACTAGCATCTTCACAATATTGACTCTTCTTATCCATGAACATAGAATACCTTCCTGTTTATGTAGTACTTCTTTAATATTTTTCATTAGAATTTTGTAATTTTCTTCATACAGATCTTGTACATATTTTGTTAGATTTAATACCTAAGTATTTCATTTGGTGGAGGTGCTAATAATGGTAATGTGTTTTTAATTTCACTTGCTCAGGAAAGCAATGGGCGTGGCTTATTTATTAACCTTCTATTCTGCAACCTTGCTGTCACTGCTTATTAGTTCTAGGAGTTTTGTTTTTTGTTTGTTTGTGTGGAGAGAGAGTATGTGTGGGGGAGGGGCAGAGAGAGAAGGAGACCGAATCCAAAGCAGGCTCCAGGCTCCAGGCTCCAGGCTCTGAGCTATCAGCACAGAACCCAACACGGGGCTTGAACTTGTGAACTGTGAGATCATGACCTGAGCCAAAGTTGGATGCTTAACCGACTGAGCCACCCAGGCACACCTGAACAAAGACAATTTTATTTCTTCCTTTCCAAACTGTATACTTTTTATTTCTTTTTCTTATCTTATTACATTAGATGGCACTTCTAGTACAGTGTTGGAAAGCACTGGTGAGAGGGGACATCCTTGCATTGTTCCTGATCTTAGCAGGAAGGCTTTGAGTTTCATATCTTTAAGTATAATGTTAGCTATAGGTTTGTTTTTTTTTTTAAATTTTTTTTTTAACGTTTATTCATTTTTGAGACAGAGAGAGACAGAGCATGAACGGGGGAGGGGCAGAGAGAGGGAGACACAGAATCGGAAGCAGGATCCAGGCTCCGAGCCATCAGCTCAGAGCCCGAGGCGGGGCTCGAACTCACGGACCGTGAGATCGTGACCTGAGCTGAAGTCGGAGGCTTAACCGATTGAGCCACCCAGGCGCCCCAGCTATAGGTTTTTTGTAGATTTTCTTTATTGAATTGAGCAAGTTCCCCATGATTCCTAGTTTGTTGAGAATTTTTAGTAGGAATAGGTATTGGATATGTCATGCTTTATCTGCATCTATTGATATGATCAAGTGATTGTTCTTCTTTAGAAAAGAATGTTTAACCAGCCTTACATACCTGGAATAAACCCCTCTTGATTGTAATGTATAATTCTTCTTTACATTTTTGGATTCCAATTGCTAATACTTTGTTGAGGATTTTTGCATCTGTATGAGTGAGAGATGTTGGTTTGAAGTTTTCTTGTAAGATCTTGGTCTTTTTGTTATTGGTGTAATGCTGGCCTCATGTAATGAGTTTAGAAGTATTCCCTCTACTTCTAAATCACTTGTATATTCTATAAAAGATCACAGAATAATTTCTTCCTTGAATGAACCTGTATAGGCTTGGGGCTTTTTGTTTGGGAAGGTTGTTAAGTACTGATTCAATTTCTTTAATAGATAAAGGCCTATTCAGATTGTCTGTTGCTTCTTGTGTTTGTTTTGACAGATTATGTCTTCAAGGAATTGGTCCATTTCATCTAGGTTATCAAATTTGTGGGCATAGAATTGTTCATAGTATTTCTTTATTATCTTTCTACTGTCCATATGATCTGTACTAGTGTTAATACCCTCTTTCATTTCTGCTATTAATAATTTGGTTCTTCTCTCTTTTCTTTTTTCTTTTCTCTTTTTCCTTAGTTAGCCTGGATACAGACTTTTTTATTTTATTTATCTTTGCAAAGAACTAGCTTTTGGTTTTGTTGATTTTTCTCTAAAGATTTCTAGTTTTCAATTTCATTGATTATTTTTCTAGTTTTTTTTTAATTTCCCTAATTCTGTTTATTTTGGATTTAATTTGCTTTCCTTTTTCTAGTTTCCTAACATGGAAACTTAGATTATTGGTTTTAAATCTTTCTTTTTTTCTAATATATAAATTCAGTGCTATAAATTTCCCTTTGAGCATTGCTTTTGATGCAATCTACAAATTTTGATAAGTTCTATTTTTATTTTCATTTAGTTCCAAATATTTAAAAATGTCTCTTGAGAGTTCTTCTTTGACCCATGTGTTACAATTGTGTTGTTTAGGGGCACCTGGGTAGCTCAGTCAGTTGGGTGTCCGACTTCAGCTCAGGTCATGATGTCATGGCTCGTGAGTTCAAGCCCTGCGTCGGGCTCTGTGCTGACAGCTTAGAGTCTGGAGCCTGCTTCAGATTCTGTGTGTCCCTCTCTCTCTCCCTCTACCCTCCTCCACTCATGCTCTGTCTCTCTCTGTCTCAAAAATAAATAAACATTAAAAAAAAAAAAAAGAATTGTGTTGTTTAATCTCCAAGTATTTTGGGATTTTCCAGCTATCTTGCTATTATTGATTTCTGTTTTAATTCCATTGTGATTTGAGAGCAGGTATTGTGTGATTTCTGTTCTTTTAAATTGGTTGAAGTTTCTTTTATGGCTCAGAATGTGGTCCTTTTTTGGTGAATGTTCCATATGAATTTGAGAAGAATATATAATCTGCATTGTTGGATGAAGTGGTCTATAGATGTCAATTATATCCAATTGATTTTTAGTATTGCTGAGATCAACTGTGTCCTTACTGATTTTATGGCTTTTGGATATGTCCATATCTCAAAGAGAGGTGTTAAAGTCTCCAGTGATAATAGTAGATTCATCTATTTCTCATTGCAGTTCTATCAGTTTTTGCCTTACGTATTTTGACACTATTGTTAGGTGCATACCTATTAAGGATTGTTATGTCATCTTGGAATATTGACCCCTTTATCATTATTATGTAATGTTTCTCTTCATCCCTGATCACTCTCCTTGTTCTGAAATCTGCATTGTCTAAAATTAACATAGCTATTCTGCTTTCTTTTGATCAGTGTTACTATGATGTATCTTTGTCCCTCCCTTTACTTTTTTTTTTTTTTAATGTAATTTATTGTCAAGTTAGCTAACATACAGTGTATACAGTGTGCTCTTGGTTTCAGGGGTAGATTCCCATGATTCATCGCTTGTATACAACACCCAGTGCTCATCCCAAGAAGTGCCCTCTTCAGTGCTCATCACCCATTTTCCCCCTTTACCTCCCCCCATCAACCTTCAGTTGGTTCTCTGTATTTAAGAGTATCTTATGGGTTTGCTTCCCTCTCTGTTTGAAATTATTTTTTCCCCTTTATTTCCCCCCATGGTCTTCTGTTAAGCTTCTCAAGTTCCACATATGAGTGAAAACATATGATAATCTGTCTTTCTCTGGCTTACTTATTTCACTTAGCATAATACCCTCCAGTTCCATCCACATTGTTGCAAATGGCAGGATTTCATTCTTTCTAATTGCCAAGTAGTATTCCATTGTATACATAAACCACGTCTTCTTTATCCATTTATCAGTTGATGGACATTTGGACTCTTTCCATGATTTGGCTATTGTTGAAAGTGCTGCTATATACATTGGGGTACAAGCGCCCCTATGAATCAGCACTCCTGTATCCTTTGTCATTCCTTTGCTTTAATCTATATATGGGTTTCGTAGACAACATATAGTTGGATCTTGTTTTTGGATCCACTCTGACAATCTTTTTTTTTTAAGTGGGCTTCACGCGCAGCATGACAAAGTTTTTTTGCCTATTAGTATGCTTTGTGATTTTGTTGTTGTTGCTGCTGGAAATCAGATGTGATGTGCTGGGTAAAAGGAACGAAGATATGGGGGAAGAGGAAGCATTCTATAGTTCTTTGATTAGATGTGAGTCTTAGTGAGCTTCTGCTGTAGACTGGAATACACTGGTGCTTCTCACATTCTTTTTTTCCCCCTCTGGCCAGAAAGAATGGCTAGAGGGGGCAGGTATTTCCTTTTATTAGGTAGGTTAGGCTCTGATAAAACTCCAGCAAGTTAGGCTGTGGTCAAATAATTTTTCTTCAATGCTCTGATACATTTCAAAATAGTTTTTTACCCTCCCTCTGCTGGAAGCAAGAGGGAATTTTTCTCTGACACTCTTTGGGAGGTCTTGGTAGAGTTCTTGGAGGTAAAACTCAAGCAAGTATGGGACCCTCCTGTTACTGGGCACTGTGGAGTTTTTAACTCTTGGAGTTGTCCACACTTAGCTTCCAGCAAGCAATTCATCAATTGCAGTTGGGATCTTCTTATTCTGGCACTGCTTCCCATGGAGTTTTCTGCTCATGAGTTTCTGCTTTGGTAAGTTGATTCTCTGTTATCTTTATCTGTCTTTCTTTTTTTTTTTTTTTTTAAACATTTTTTATTTATTTTTGAGACAGAGAGAGACAGAGCATGAACGGGGGAGGGGCAGAGAGAGAGGGAGACACAGAATCTGAAACAGGCTCCGGGGTCTGAGCCATCAGCCTGGAGCCTGAAGCGGGGCTCGAACTCACAGACCATGAGATCATGACCTGAGCTGAAGTCGGACGCTTAACCGACTGAGCCACCCAGGCGCCCCTCTTTATCTGTCTTTCCAATCTGGGGGACAGTAGTTTGTCATGTGACCACACTTCTCTGCCAAATCTAAGAGTTGTTGCTTTTTCATTTTGTTCAGCTTTTTCTTGGTTGTTAGGATACGATAGCAACTTCTAAGTCCCTTCTATGGCTGTACTGGAAACTGGAATTGGTATTGGTTTTTAATAGAA
Source organism: Neofelis nebulosa (assembly GCF_028018385.1). Classification (NCBI taxonomy): domain Eukaryota; kingdom Metazoa; phylum Chordata; class Mammalia; order Carnivora; family Felidae; genus Neofelis; species Neofelis nebulosa. The sequence goes on from NC_080793.1 coordinate 11,080,248, forward strand.
GTTGGGATAAGGATATCATCTCTTTTTACTTTTCACTTTGTCAAAAAATTGTCATTCGGGGCGCCTGGGTGGCGCAGTCGGTTAAGCGTCCGACTTCAGCCAGGTCACGATCTCGCGGTCCGTGAGTTCGAGCCCCGCGTCGGGCTCTGGGCTGATGGCTCAGAGCCTGGAGCCTGTTTCCGATTCTGTGTCTCCCTCTCTCTCTGCCCCTCCCCCGTTCATGCTCTGTCTCTCTCTGTCCCCAAAATAAATAAAAAAAACGTTGAAAAAAAAAATTAAAAAAAAAAAATTGTCATTCAATTTAGAGAGCTTCCTGATAAGATGTTTGCCTTTTGCACCCTTTGTAAATTTGGCACATATAAATTTACTCCATGACATAATGGGAGTCTTCAGCTACAGGGAGAACTCACCATTTGGATTTCTGTAGATTCTTTTTTTGGAAAATTTTATTTTCCTCATGACCATCCAAAGAATTTAAGACACCCCCCCCCCCCCCCGCCTCCGCCTGCCAACCTTGTCTCTGTAATTCCTGGCCCTGAGCATGTCTTCTCTCTGGCATCTGCTGCTGCACATCTAAAGGGATCGCTTTTTCTGAATCCCAAATTATGACAACACATCTCACATGAGATATTTTTTTTGTACCTTTTTTTTTGGCGGGGGGGTGGAGGGGCATTGTTTAATTTCATTCAGTTTGATAAATACTGACTGCCATGCCCAGGTACCAAAGCTGCATCCACAGACAAATCAGACAAAAACTCTTTGCCCTTGTGGAACATGGTTTCTGGTTACAGGAGGCAGATAATAACAATAAATAAATTATATATTATGCTAATAGATTATATAGGACATTATATGGTAAATTCTATAGTATGTAGAATGTAAATGTGGAGATGAAAACTTCTTTTTAAAAGCTGTACATGTCCTTGCATAGAAGAGCCACAAAGGAGTAAATGTGTTTACTTTCTTTGAAGTCAGTGAGAGTGGGGTTCTAAGAAGCATAAGTAGATCACCAAATCACAGTGAGTCAACTGGGAATAGAACCACCATAACATTATGAAAAGGGGACTATTTATCCCAATACATGTTACATAACTGTGCAGAAGCCAGAGAAGCAAGGAGCCAGAAGGGGTGACTGGAGGAAGATGAAAGTTACTCCTGAAGCAGTGGCTGGGTGCACCAGTCTCAGCTAGGACACCGCTGCCTTGGGGTCATGCTGGTCAGCAGGTGGGCAGATGGGAAGAGCAGGTCTTGCTACTTTGCTCCCTCAGGCCTCCCTGGAGCTCCTCTCTTCACTGAGGCGAAGGTCTTGGGAAGCTCCAGTTCCTGTGGGGCCACGCTGACAGAGAAGAAAACCACCACCATCACCAATCTTTTCTGTGCTCCTGCAGCTCCAAGATCTCCTGGAAGATCCAGGCCCTCCAGGAATTTGGATTGCCAGCAACAGCATTAACCCACAAGGGGGCTGAGGCCCTGGCAGAGGTTAGGAATCTGGGGACCCTGCGATCAGGCCATCCTCACTTGTGCTGCTCCCTGTGGCAACCGCCCCACTGCCTTTTTTTTTGTTTGTTTAAAGTAGGCTTCACACCCAGCACAGAGCCCAATGTGGGGTGTGAACTCACGACCCTGTGATCAAGACCTGAGCTGAAAAGAACTCACAAACTCCACACCCAAAAAACAAATAATCCAGTGAAGAAATGGGCAGAAGACATGAATAGACACTTTTCTAAAGAAGACATCCAGATGGCCAACAGGCACATGAAAAGATGCTTAACGTCATTCCTCATCAGGGAAATACAAATCAAAACCACACTGAGAATACCACCTTATGCCGGTCAGGATGGCTAAAATGAACAAACCAGGAGACTATAGATGCTGGCGAAGATGTGGAGAAACGGGAGCCCTCTTGCACTGTTGGTGGGAATGCAAACTGGTGCAGCCACTCTGGAAAACAGTGTGGAGGTTCTTCAAAAAATTAAAAATAGATCTACCCTATGACCCAGCAATGGCACTGCTACAAATTTACCCAAGGGATACAGGAGTGCTGATGCATAGGGGCACTTGTACCCCATCGTTTATAGCAGCACCTTCAACAATAGCCAAATTATGGAAAGAGCCTAAACGTCCATCAACTGATGAGTGGATAAAGAAGTTGTGGTTTATATATACAATGGAATACTACTCGGCAATGAGAAAGAATGAAATCTGGCCATTTGTAGCAACGTGGATGGAACTAGAGAGTGTTATGCTAAATGAAATAAGTCAGGCAGAGAAAGACAGATACCATATGTTTTCACTCTTATGTGGATCCTGAGAAATTCAACAGAAGACCAGGGGGGAAGAAAAGTGGGGGGCAGTTACAGAGAGGGAAGGAGGCAAACCATAAAAGACTCTTAAAAACGGAGAATAAACTGAGGGTTGATGGGGGAGTGGGGGGAGGGGAAATTGGGTGATGGGCATTTGAGAAGGGCACCTGCTGGGATGAGCACTGGGTATTGTATGGAAACCAATTTGACAATAAATTTCATTAAAAAAATAAAAATTAAAAAAAAAAAACCTGAGCTGAGATCAACATGTGCTTAACCAACTGAGCCACCCACGTGCCCTGTTTGTTTTGGTTTTGTTTTGTTTTTGTTTGTTTTGTTTTACTTCGAATAGACTTTTAAAAGCAAGTTTAGGGTTTGGGTTTATAGCAAAATTGAGCAGAAGTACCATGAATTTTCATACACCCTCTCCCACACCTGCTGCACAACTCTTCTCATCAATATCCCATACTGGTGTAATATATTTGTTATAGTCAGTGAGCCTACACAATATTATCACCCAGAATTCATAGTTTATATTAGGGTTCACTTGTGATGTTTTATATTCTGTTGGTTTTGACATATGTGTCATGATATTACATGGACTTTTTATTTTGAGAGATTTATTTTGAATTCCTGAATATTGGAATTTAGAGAACATTGGTTCATGGAGACCACAGAACAGAATATTCCTAGAAAATCCAAAGTACAGTATATAGATAGATGCCTCAGATCAGCTCCAGTGCCTATCTGCTTTGGCTAATTCTTTGAGAGGCCTTGATAAAGACTCCATAGCAGGTGAGGAGCAGGGATGCAGTCTTGTTTGCTCAGGTGGCTTGGCAAAGGCTGCAAGAGTTGCCATGGGGTTGGAGAATTTAGAGTCAGATCTGACTTCTAAAGGTATCATGCAGCTGGAATTTGAACACACATCAGTTTGGATTCAACTTCTCTTTCTTTTACCAGTGTCTCTAAAATATGTGGCACATATTGAAGCTCAGAAATTGGTTTAATCTTCCAGATTATTGGTATATACCTATTTTTCAGTTGTCCAGTAAAAGGATGGAAAACTAAAAAAGAGTGAGATTTGTACAAATGCACAAATCAATAGTGATTTTTCTTTTTTTTTAATATGAAATTTATTGTCAAATTGGTTTCCATACAACACCCAGTGCTCATCCCAGCAGGTGCCCTTCTCAATGCCCATCACCCAATTTCCCCTCCCCCCACTCCCCCATCAACCCTCAGTTTATTCTCCGTTTTTAAGAGTCTTTTATGGTTTGCCTCCTTCCCTCTCTGTAACTGCCCCCCACTTTTCTTCCCCCCTGGTCTTCTGTTGAATTTCTCAGGATCCACATAAGAGTGAAAACATATGGTATCTGTCTTTCTCTGCCTGACTTATTTCATTTAGCATAACACTCTCTAGTTCCATCCACGTTGCTACAAATGGCCAGGTTTCATTCTTTCTCATTGCCGAGTAGTATTCCATTGTATATATAAACCACAACTTCTTTATCCACTCATCAGTTGATGGACGTTTAGGCTCTTTCCATAATTTGGCTATTGTTGAAGGTGCTGCTATAAACGATGGGGTACAAGTGCCCCTATGCATCAGCACTCCAGTATCCCTTGGGTAAATTTGTAGCAGTGCCATTGCTGGGTCATGGGGTAGATCTATTTTTAATTTTTTGAAGAACCTCCACACTGTTTTCCAGAGTGGCTGCACCAGTTTGCAGTCCCATGTAGTGATTTTTCTTATTTGCTTTATTTTTTTATTACAGTATAATTCTTCCTGAAAATAGAATATCTTTTTTTTTTTTTTTTTTTTATGTCAAAGGCAATACATAATCATTGCCAAACATGTCTTTTAGGTTTATCCTGAGAGCTTTACAGTTAAGGCATGTGACTAGTGTTTATTTTGGAACTGTTAGATAAAACTGAAACTTTATAAAAGCTCAGGAGACATAAAGAACGATTTTAATATTTGATATGGAGGGGTTCCTGGGTGGCTCAGTCGGTTGGGCGTCCGACTTCAGCTCAGGTCACCATCTCGCGGTCCGTGGGTTCGAGCCCCGCGTCGGGCTCTGGGCTGATGGCTCAGAGCCTGGAGCCTGTTTCCGATTCTGTGTCTCCCTCTCTCTCTGCCCCTCCCCCGTTCATGCTCTGTCTCTCTCTGTCCCCAAAATAAATAAACGTTAAAAAAAAAAAATTAATATTTGATACGGAGACCTACACTGACCATTCTCACTAACTACAGGCCAGAATTCTTAATGCCTTTCAGATATTTCCATTTGCGTATCGCTCTGGTTCCTCAAATCTGCATCCTCTTCTATTGTTCTTCTTTTGGTGGCATGAATCACATAGAATGAAAGCTGTGGTCAGCTCTGCTACCTTCTTTTTTTCGTGGCCTCCGTATCCAGTCAGCCAGCCAATTTGGTCATCTTAGTCTTTGTCTTTTATATGTCTTCTCTCGACCACCTTCTCCTCCCTTCCTTCCCTGCAACCATTTTTTAAAGCTTACATTTGCTGATCATTTTATATGTCAGAAACTATGACAGATGGTTCTCAACTAGAGTTTATTTGGCAGTGTCTGGAGACATTTTTGATTGTCACAACCTGGGGAAGGGCGCTAGTTAGAGACCAGAGATGCTGCTAGATATCCTGTAATACACAAGGCAGCAACCCCATAAAAAGGAATTATTTGGCCTGAAATGTCAATCGTGTAGAAGTTGAGAAACCTAAATCATGTTAATTTTTTCACATCTTTAGCTCCCACGACAACTATTTACATGGGTTTTATTATCCACGCTTACAGATGATAAAACTGAGGCTCACATAGCTTAAGTAACTGAATCAGAGTCACACAGCAAGTAAATAGTGGAACCAAGTTCAAACTTAGGTCTCTCTGACTCAGTCTGAGCTTACAGTGGTTATGATAGGCAGCCTGCTCATAAATCAGGACCTTAACTTTTACCTTGACCACAGCAATGGGCTCCTGCTGATCCTCTTGCCTCTTGTCTCTCCATTTAAGTCTGTCTTACACACAGCATTAGGCTCTAATTATACTGCTGCTCTGCTCACAGTCTTCCATTGTATAGAAGTATAGCTTTGGTTCTCCAGCCTGGTATTGAAGGCCAAGACTGCTGCAGTCAGTCCTTGAACTGTCTTCCTAACTAGTTTTCCATAATTCCCTTTTCAAAGTTTCTGAGACATGCTTTATTTTCTTATTTTTGCTTCTTTATATTTTTAGTATTCTATAACATTCATATTGCTCTTGTAATGTAAAAGGTTATTTTTAATAGCAGAAAAGGATAATTGAGCTCATCTGACAATTTAGAGATCACAAAATAAAGTGATCCTATTTTTACTCAAAATACTGTATGCATGCTTATTGTATATGTATATAAAAAAAAATCAGGTAATTGCGTTGCACACCGAAAGGACTACGTGTGAGATCTGGTTCTGTTGGTAACTAGCTGTGAGACCTTGAGCGAGTAACCTAGCTTCGTTAAGTCTGTTTGCCTCATCTGTAAAATTGGGATGGTATCCAGCTCACAGGTTTTGGAATTCAGTGAAAGCTTGCATGTAAAGTACTTAACACAGGGCCTGGCAGAAAGCTGAGTGCACAATGAATGTTGGTCCATTATTAGACTCCATTGTTGTAACTATGTTATTTCTCCACTTCTTTAATTCACACCTCTGTTTCTCTAGTAATATGCACTCTGGAATCAGAATTCTTGCATTTAAATCCTGGCTCTACTGCTTACTGGTTGTATAAACTTAATCAAACTACCTAGGCGTCATGTGCTTCACTTTCCACATCTATAAGAAAATAGTACTTGCTCTGTAGGGCTCATTTTAGTGTTAAATGAGATCATATAAAACACCTAGATTAGGTCTAGCCCATGGTTAATGCTCAGTTATGTTAGTTATTTTTACCACTCTTCTAGCACTTACTACTTCTTACCAGTATTACATTCATTTATATACTTGTAGCTTCCTTATCTGAAAATTAGTCCCTTGAAGAGAAGGATTATAAACTGTTCATTCTTGTGGCTGGAGCAGTGTTTTAAACTTAGTTATAATGTCAGTTATATTTTACTTGATTTAGGACTTGCATAGACCTCACCTCATTTCGACCTCACAAAACTCCAGTGGGTTAGGCAGACAGAATACTAGTTAAGTATGTACCTAAGTAGGAAAGGCAGGTTTGGGTGCCTATCATGCTCTAAGCATTGATTCTTCCCTTTACATTATTCTCTGTAACTTTCACAGCTATCCTGAAAAGTATGTTTATTAATATATTGTAAATATGAGGAATCTGAGGCTTAGAAAGTTTAAGTAGCATGACCAAAATCAACCAGCTAATGAGCTTCAGAGCCTGGACATGTTTCCCAAAAGCCTTGTTTCCTCATTACTGAATGTTCATGAACACCAGGTGTCAGATGGTCGTATGTAAGCCACAATCTCCTTCTGATCTTGTCTCTGCTTTGGGAAGTCTGGCTACATTGCTTCCTGAAATAGCTGTTGATGTCAAATGCTGAAGTAATGTCAGGAGAGAGAAAAGCTTCAGACAAGGACCATTGGGAAAATTGATCTTAGGTTTCTTAGTATGCCTGTGTTTTAGAGACTGCTAAGAAAGAGTAGGTGAATGTACTCAGTTTGATGCCAGTGATTTCAAGGGCTCCTTGAACATTTTTATAACACTCGGTTTGCTGTAGAGCTAAGTGAGAGTGTTCTGAAACTTAACATCATAACCTGTAGTATGTAGGAAAGAGCCCTAGGTTGTTTGAAGTCTGGAGACCTAGAGTTGGAATCCTTTTTTGTAAGATTTTGGGTAGTCTTTGAAGTCAGATCTAATTTGAGAAAGTTAACCTCTCTTGAACCTTTTTGTGTATACAAAGAAGGGAAAAAGCCATATGGGAGAGTTTTGAACATTAAATGTAGTGAAGCGTATAAGACAGCATGCCTAGTACCTAGTAGGTATATAATAAAATAAATAAGATGTAATAATAATAAATAGATATTATTAGCTGCAGGAAGAAGTTTAACTGTTTAGCCTAGTATATAAGACCATTCCTGGTCTGACCTTCAACATCCTATAATGTCTTCTCCTGCCACTCACTACTGTATGCTTTAAACTCTAGCTACACAAAATTACTTGTGTTTTCAGAACAAACAATGCTTTTATGCTGCTCTGTCTTTGTACATGCTATTGCCTTTGCCTAGAATGCACTTTCCACTTCCTCCCCCTTCTTGCCTATTGGGAGCCTACTCTTTCAAAACTAAGCTCTAATGCCACTTCTGATTGTGAAGTTTCTGTTAGATCTCCCCTCACTCCCATAAATTTATCACTTCTGCTTGTGTGTTCCCATTAGCACCTTGTTTGTGCTCTTCTTGTGCCACTATAGATCATTTCCTGGTCTGTCTCTCCTACAGTTTCTGGAAGACAGTGACCCTGTCTTAGTGTTTCTCTAGAATACTGAGGGAACAAAGTACACTACTACATCCCACTTGCAGCTCCCTTTCAGTTTGAGCCTAGATGTGAAAAATGTGTTGGTGGATATCTGTGTTTTAAAACTCTCTGAGGTATAGGCAGTCCACATAGAGGTTAATCTCATTGCTCAGATTTGGACATCACCATGTGTGCAGTTTCCTTAATCCTCCTCTAGCTATCAAAATGGATTTAGCAGTTGGCATCCTCTTTTTTCTGTCTGGGGCAATTGGAGCTTTGTAGAATTTGGCCTGGAGGATCAGTGACCTTGCCTCCCTGATTTAGGATGATCCTGGGGCATAGGACTGGATGTCATTGAAGACCTAGCATGGCCTCAGTGTGGGCAGTGACAGTACCAGGGGCCCTGCTTATATTTATTCAGGATACTGGGAATTACATTCAGCCTCTGATTTAATTTTCTGTGACACATTGAGTCTATGTTTTAGCCTACAGAACGCTACAGCTGTGTCCTAATTCTCCCTGCCCTACCTTGTGATCTTTGTATCACTACCTTTTAAGGCATTACTATTCTTGGCTGATAGTCTTGCATTGGAAGTCATCATAGCACAGTGGAAAAGACAGCTCTGAATCATCCGTGTGTAAACAGAAAAAATCACCACTAGAAAGGAACTGAGAGCAATGGCGTGTGTTGGGATCAGTGGCAGGTGATCAGTTCTTGGGACTCACTTATTGGTGTTTCTCTACCAAGTGGGAGAGAGAGCTCAATGAATAAGAACAAAGTTGCATAATTTGTGTAATAACCAGTCTGAAGAACAGCAATTATAATGATAGCAACTACCATTTTCTTTTGATTTTTTTTATTTGTTTTTAACGTTTATTCATTTTTGGGAGGCAGATAGAGACAAAGCAGGAGTGGAAGAGGGGCAGAGAGAGAGGGAGACACTCAGCACAGAGCCCGATGGAAGGCTTGAACTCAAAAACTGCGAGATCATGACCCAAGCCAAAGACAGACTGTTAACCAAACCAACTGAGCCACCGAGGCGCCCTGCACCTACCATTTTCTTGGGGCCTACTCAGGATCTAGCTCAATTCTAGGTACTAGAGACACCAAAATAGGTTGGGTAAGGGACCTGTTCTGGAGAAATTTGCAGTCTAGTAGAGGAAACAGATTCATAAAAGTGGTTGTCATATTACAGTAAAATCAGCTTACTAATTCCAAGAAGTACAGGGTGCCATGAGCACTGAGGAAAGATGTGTCTAAGACTTAAGGAGCAGAAAAAGCTAGCATTTTTTTTAGAAAGAAATCATGTGTTTGACTTTCCTATGGATAGTTTGGCCTTTGTCCACTTTCATAATCCATTGTTTGAATATTTTCCCACCTCTCCCAGGCCAAGTTAGGTCCCTTCATTGTTATCTATCTTATCTGTCTTATCATAGTTGTCACACTTATCTATCATACTTATCATTAAATGTTTCTCTACATAATTGCTTAATGTATGTCCCTTCTATTAGTCTGTAAGGGCGGAGACCATGCCAGTCTTGTTTGCTGTGAATCCCTATCATGAGGATTGTAGGCACCGAAATAAATATTTGTTGAATGAATGATTGAACATGCTCATGAAGTCCTTGGATTGTTTCAACAATGTATAGTGTGTCTGAAGTTTAGGAAGTAACAAGCCTGTAGTCAGTCTTGAGGAAGAAACATCCCATGCTGGGTTAATTGTCCACACAGGGACATTGTTAGGTGGCCAAACCTGGGTCCTTTACAAGGAAATCCCTTCGGTCCTGAGCCACAGTACAAAGTAGACAACTCTGACACTAGGCTTTCTTTCTCTTGCATTTTCTACTTTGTCAGTTTTTTTATTTTTTTATTATTATTTTTTTTAACATTTATTTATTTCTGAGAGCCAGAGACAGAACACAAGCAGGGGAGGGGCAGAAAGAGAGGGAAACACAGAATCCGAAGCAGGCTCCAGGCTCAGGGCTGTCAGCACAGAGCCTGACACGGAGCTTGAACTCATGGACCGTGAGATCATGACCCGGACCAAAGTCAGATGCTTAACCGACTGAGCCACTCAGGTGCCCCTCTACTTTGTCAGTTTTTGACTAATGACATACAATTCCCTTGGGGGGGGGGGGGGAAGCCCACAAAACAAAAAATAAGAAGCGAGTGCTAAAAATGGCTGATGTAGTATTTTGATCCCCAACATCTCACTCAATAGCTCCTCACTCAAACTCAGTAAGTGATTGTTTTTCTTTGAAACTGCCAACTTTGCAAAGGCACTAGAGTAAGCTAGGTATTTCTCCAGGTTCACTCAGCATGTATTGAGTGTACCAGATGTGAGGCCGAACCTTTTTATGTTCTTTCTATTTGACTTTTGAGGGTCAGGGTTTGGAACTGACTGGGGCAGGATTTGTGCCTGCCATGAGGAGGAGTGGGTGAGACTCGTGTTAGGAGTGTATCTGTCATTAACTCAACCATTCTATCCCTTGCATCTAAAAAAAGTAGCAGTTGCATAATAGTAGGTACTCAACTAAGTAAGTATTTGAATGGATGCATTTGTGGCCTACATAGCACACAAGCAGTACTACCTTGACCTATGTCCACTTTTTTTCAGGCAGATACCACTTTCCTCTCTTCTCACCAGGACACTTCCCACCTTTACTCATAGTAATTGTCCCTATGCTTCCTTAACAGTCAGAAAAGATTTTGAAATTCCTTCTATTTACCTTTTTGGGGTTGCTGAATCCTTGGTTAGGTGGAAAGATGGCTTATGGAATTGAGACTGAAACAGCTCAAAACATAGCTTAGTTGGAAAGGTGTGTTGTTCTGTCTTTTGTTCAGCCTATCTGGAAATTTTAAGGCTCAGAAAATCCTAGAGCATCATAGCTGAAAAATATCCTTAAATGGATATGTCCCACAACTTTCTCATTATGCAGGTGGGAAAGCTGAGGCCCCAGAGAGGCATATTGTGTAGAAGATTGTCTATAACCCAGTCCTGATCAAATTGCCTTTTTTCTTTTTTTAAGATTAAATAACTCTGGAAGGAAGAGTTCACAAAAAAGCAAAATTTTTAAAAATGGGCTTGTGTTGAAGTAGTAATTCCGGATCACACATGACATTTCTGTTATAAGCCTGTTAAAAATAGCACTTTGCAAATTTGGGGAGATTTCACAGTCCTCACAAATCTTCAGAATTCAAAACCCTTGTCCTAATCCAAAAAGAAAGCAGTAGCTGCTGGAATTGAACAGGTTTCAGTTTTTCATTTTTACTGAAGCAAGTGCCAGTAGAGTTGCAGTGATCTTTGGGGGGAGGTTCTTGGCCCCATTTCCCCTACAACGTATGCATCTGACAGCTGGCTCATCATTCTATTTTTAGACATAATCTATGGGATTACAGAGTGGTTTCACTTCTTTTAAAGCTATGCTGTAGAAATGCAAGCTGTGTAGAAAGTGCTTGTGCTTTGGAGCAATTTGGAGTCTATTTAGTTCATAGATTAAAATCTTTTAATTTAATCAACTGATGTAGATTTTTTTATCCAGATATTTCACCATAAAGTCAACCTCCAGCTGTGGCTGTATTCTACCTAATTCGGGAGAAACAAATGCTAAGATGCAGAAATACTAGAAGTGGAAATAAGTTTTTGCTACTTTAGATCATGTAGCTAATTTTCATTTTCCTCTCTCTGGGTCTTAGGAGGAACAATAGACATTCTTTTTAATTTAATTTTTTTTAATGTTTATTTTTGAGAGACAGTGCAGCAAGTGGGGGAGGAGCAGAGAGAGAAGGAGACACAGAATGTGAAGCTAGCTCTGGGCTCTAAGCTGTCAGCACAGAGCCTGATGCAGGGCTCCAGCTCAGGAACCACAAGATCATGACTTGAGCTGAAGTTGGACACTTAACTGAGCCACCCAGGCGCCCCTAGACATTTTTTTTTTTTTTTAATATGAAATTTATTATCAAATTGGTTTCTTTCTTTTTATTTATTTATTTATTTATTTATTTATTTTTTAATATATGAAATTTACTGTCAAATTGGTTTCCATACAACACCCAGTGCTCATCCCAAAAGGTGCCCTCCTCAATACCCATCACCCACCCTGCCCTCCCTCCCACCCCCCATCAACCCTCAGTTTGTTCTCAGTTTTTAACAGTCTCTTATGCTTTGGCTCTCTCCCACTCTAACCTCTTTTTTTTTTTTTTTTCCCTTCCCCTCCCCCATGGGTTTCTGTTACGTTTCTCAGGATCCACATAAGAGTGAAACCATATGGTATCTGTCTTTCTCTGTATGGCTTATTTCACTTAGCATCACACTCTCCAGTTCCATCCACGTTGCTACAAAAGGCCATATTTCATTTTTTCTCATTGCCACGTAGTATTCCATTGTGTATATAAACCACAATTTCTTTATCCATTCATCAGTTGATGGACATTTAGGCTCTTTCCATAATTTGGCTATTGTTGAGAGTGCTGCTATAAACATTGGGGTACAAGTGCCCCTATGCATCAGTACTCCTGTATCCCTTGGATAAATTCCTAGCAGTGCTATTGCTGGGTCATAGGGTAGGTCTATTTTTAATTTTCTGAGGAACCTCCACACTGCTTTCCAGAGCGGCTGCACCAATTTGCATTCCCACCAACAGTGCAAGAGGGTTCCCGTCTCTCCACATCCTCTCCAGCATCTATAGTCTCCTGATTTCTTCATTTTGGCCACTCTGACTGGCGTGAGGTGGTATCTGAGTGTGGTTTTGATTTGTATTTCCCTGATGAGGAGCGACGTTGAACATCTTTTCATGTGCCTGTTGGCCATCCGGATGTCTTCTTTAGAGAAGTGTCTATTCATGTTTTCTGCCCATTTCTTCACTGGGTTATTTGTTTTTCGGGTGTGGAGTTTGATGAGCTCTTTATAGATTTTGGATACTAGCCCTTTGTCCGATGTGTCATTTGCAAATATCTTTTCCCATTCCGTTGGTTGCCTTTTAGTTTTGTTGGTTCCTAGACATTCTTTATAGGGCTTTAAAAAACAATTTATAACAAGCATTTATTAAGCACCTACTACCATTTATCAAACAAATTTGTATCCCAGCAACTGTGCTTGCATGATATATTCATTTACTTTCTAATAACCATAAAAGGTAAGGGATGGTATCCCTATTTTGTATGAGAAAACAGAGACTTTTTAAGCAATCGAATAATTTGCCTGAGGGTCAAAAGTATGAAATAGTAGAGCAAGAATTGGAACCCAGGTCTTTCTGATCTCAGAATCCATGCTCTTTCCCTATGGTCAGCAACCTCTACTAGTTTTCAAGAAGAAGCTGACTGGGGGTGCCTGGCTGGCTCAGTCGGAAGAGCATGCGACTCTTGATCTTGGGGTTGTGAGTTCGAGCCCTACAAGGAGTATAGAGATCACTTAAATAAATAAATAAATAAATAAGCAAGCAAACAAACAAACTTAAAAAAAAAAAGCAGCTGATTGGCACAAGTAGAATGGCTAAGTTCAGAAAGGTATAATGATTCACAATATGATTTTGGGGGGTTTTATGTAGGTACTGTAATGTAAAATAGAATTCACATACAGTTCTGTGCTCATATTTGTTTTGATTTTGAGCTGTCATTTTGCAGGGTCTGTTACTTTCTCACCTGATTACGTGAGTGAAAAAATTTAGAAAACATGGTTTACTGCTTTAGCATCTCAAAAGTTTTCTGGAAAAGCCTCTTGCTTTTAGTTCACAAAGTGTTTACAGTTTAACAAACGGTTAATGAGATAAAGTTGCCATAAAATTTGGAGGAAAAAAATCAACATCACTGGAGGTTAATCTTACCTAGGCCAGTGACTACTTTATCTAGAAGAACCATGCCAATGATTTAAAACTTGGCAGGCATGACTTTGTCATTCTTTACATTGGAATGTCTAAGAAGCTACAACTACAGTATGTGTGTGTATCCAACATTGTACACAGAATGATGTGTTAAGATAACAGGAAGAAACCATTCTATTCTCCCAGGAAATGGCAGGAAGTTAGAAGCAGCAGTGCATCTCAAGAAAGTGAGGGGCCTAATAGATAAGACCTCAATAGCTTTGGGAAATGTCCTTGAGAAAGGAAAAAACACTCAAAACTTGGACTTAGGTTGGTTCTGACTACTTGGGCATTTGACTCCCATTTTGAGCCTCAATTTCTTCATTGTGATAAAATGGGATAATGATATCTTCTTACAGAGTGATTCTGAAATCATGATTATGTGGATTTTTAATAACCAGGATTTAAAGATCAATGATACTTTTAAAGAGTATGTTTTGGGGCGCCTGGGTGGCGCAGTTGGTTAAGCGTCCGACTTCAGCCAGGTCACAATCTCGCGGTCCGTGAGTTCGAGCCCCGCGTCAGGCTCTGGGCTGATGGCTCGGAGCCTGGAGCCTGTTTCCGATTCTGTGTCTCCCTCTCTCTCTGCCCCTCCCCCGTTCATGCTCTGTCTCTCTCTGTCCCAAAATAAATAAAAAACGTTGAAAAAAAAATTAAAAAAAAAATAGTATGTTTTGAAACTACCTGAATTGTAACATTTTACCAGTGATATGATTCCAACAATAATTACGTTTAAATAACCAGTCGTCACACTTTGTTTCAGGAAAATACCTTCTTATGCAACTGGTTTCTACTTGGCCTATTTTAATGTAGTTGAGATTGAATTTGTTTGACCCAATAGCAAACAGTTCTTCTTTCCTTACTCATCATTGTCATTTTGCAGATTCCTGTTCTTGGTTGGTGGGCTCTGTACAACAGTACAAAATGCAGAATTAGTTTCCCCTTTTAAGTATATCCAATTGTGGTAGGAAGAATGTGAATTAAGGATGGATCCCGAAGGGCCATCTGAGGTGGGTAAAGGGAAGCACTGCATGAGACAAAGGCCTCTTTGGCCTAGCTTTGGCTTGGCTTGTCACTTGCACTTGAGGTAGCCAATGCAAAGAGAATGTGCTGACCTACTAAAATTAAATCAAAGGCCAAACATGGTTCCCTCCAACACCATCTTTACCCCATCTATATTTAGTTCATTGGGGCCACTGCACTTTCTGTTGCTTTCCTTTAAAAAAAAAAAAAAAAAAAAAAAAAAGCAAAACCTTCTTGGCACCTGTCTGGTTGATTCAGTAAAGCATGCGATTTTTGATCTTGGGATCATGAGTTGGACATGTCTATGTTGGACATAGAGCTTACTTAAGAAACAAAACAAAACAGAACAAAACAAAAACCCCTTCTCCTGCTTGTGAAGATGTTGCTCTTTACATCCAATCTATTGCTATTATGGAACTGCTTACTTTGACATTCACAGGAACCCCCTCAGCCTGTGGGTTTCCAAAGCCTGCAGTCATCCAGTGCTTCTTGTGTTCTACCCTTTAAACTTTTTGCCATCCCACATCTAAGAGTGGAGGAAGGGAAAGAGGGATGTCACCTACACCCCCCTTTTTTTTTAATGTTTATTTTTGAGAGAGAGAGAAAGAGAGAGTGCAAGCAGCTGTAGGGATAGAGAGAGAGGGGACACAGGATCCAAAGTGGGCTCTGTGCTGACAGCAGCCAGCCTGACGTGGGCTCAAACTCAGGAACCGTGAGATCATGAGTGACCTGAGCCAAAGTCAGACGCTTAACCAACTAAGCCACCCAGGCACCCCACCTTTTGTTTTGTTTTGTTTTGTTTTGTTTTGTTTTAAATAAGGGTAGAGACTATTTAATACGTGTCTGTTCTCTAGTCTGAGACGAGTAGGTCAGTGGTATCCATCTGATCCCAGCTATATCACATTCTAGTTGTGTGTTCTATGCCAAAACGTATCATCTCAGAGCTCAGTTTTGTCATTTGCAGAAATGGGAAACATTGTTTTTGTCTTCTAAGTGTTCAGTGTTGAATAAAGCAATATATGTGAAACACCTAGTACAGTGTTATTAGCACATGGGAAGTACTCAAATATTGTATTCTTGTCTTCCGAAAGTGTTTTCTAGATAGAACAATACTGATTCTTGGACTTAGCCAACAACACATGTATTAATCACTGTATTATTCCTGTAAGGACAGCTTCTCAATCTTTGTCCTTACGTTCCATTTTATTATTGAGAAGAGCCTTTTAAGTTTTAGGCAGCCAGCATAAAAGTGACTTTGGGAACATATATAATTTGTAAATCAAGATCTGTTATGCTGGAGCAAAAAATCTCTGGAGATAAACCTCTGGATTTATGCATGACATTTCTGTTTATTATTAGAGCATAGGATGGTCATTGTGAATTCTAAACAAAACTGTATCCTAGTTGTATTAGGATTCTCCAGAGAAACAGAACCAACATGGTGTGTGGGTAGGTAGGTAGGTAGGTAGAGATTTATTATAAGGAAATGCTCACATGATTTTGCAGTGAGCCAGTAGAATAGGTTGGAGACCCAGGAAAGCCCTTGCTGCAGTTTCACTCCAAAGGCTGGCAGGCTGGAGACCCAAGAGAGCTGATTTCCTAGTTCAAGTTCAGAGGCAGTCTTCTGGAGAATTCTTTCTTGCTCATGGGAAGCCCATCTGGTCTTTTCATTCTGTTTAAGCCTTGAATGATTGGATGGGGACCACCCAGCCTTGTGAAAGGCTATCTACTTTACTTAAAGTCCACCAATTTAAATGTTAATCTCATCCAAAAATACCTTCCTGGAAACACCCAGAATAATGGTGGACCAAGTATCTGGATACCCAATGACCCAGCCAAGTTGACACATAAAATTAACTGTCCCACTAGATTCAATGAAGAACACAAGATTAGAGATCCTTGTCAATATTGGTCATCATTTTTGGGCCTATTAATATGACTACAGCTCTTTTCAAAGTATTTTCACATACATTACCTCAAGTGAACTTCATAGCATCACTTGAGCAACCTCAAGTGAGGTTATCAGAGTAGATATAAAATCCCATTTGTCTGAAGAGGGTACCAAGACTGAGACTGATTAGGAGACTTGCTGAAGATCTCACAGCTAGTGAGTGGCAGAGCTACAATTTGCCCAGATCCTGTAACTTTAAGCCCAGGTATTCACCTCTGGGCCATTCTGTCTGTAGCAGCTGGGGAATTCTGGAAATGGTTTTGAGAGGCTGGTGACTTTTCTTCTTGCATCTAGTATCATACTCCTCCTTGGAACCATTTTGTGAAAGAGAGTTTTAACAAAATATACGTTGGTAGAACCTAAAGATCTTTTTTTCAGATGACTCTACTGATGCTCTGAGGCAGAAAGAGAGGGTGGTGGACAGAGGGAAAAAAAGTGGGGGGAGGAAAGAAGGACGTTAGCAGCAAAAAGAGTAATGTCAAAAAGTAATTAGAGCAGGACAAATGGATTGTGCTGCCATGTTCAAGGCTGTTATTTCTGTAGGCAGTGAGGAGGAAGGGCACTAATGCAATGTGACGGATCTGGAGCAAAACCCAGGGCACTGCGCAAACTGCAGAGACTCAACCAATGGCAAGGCTCAAATCGCAAGGTTTGACTGAACAATATTTAATATCTCAAAGAGTTGTTTCATGTTGTTTGGAGAAACTATTGTGTCAGGGGACCTACTTTCTTGATTTCAGCTTTTGGGAAACAGCCTCATACTTCTATGTAGGTAGTCAGTGTGTCCTAGGATAACTCCCACCCCAGCATTCTGTCTTTGCACATCCCCAGGCTAGGCAGGCACATGATGCCAACAGGGATTTTGGAAGAAAAGATGCCTAATATGAAACTAATTGGAGTATTACCTTTTGAGAGAGAGAATGAAATAAAAAAGTGTTATTAGTATTCAACTTGATACTGGAAAACTGACCTATGAAATGGCAGAAAGTAATAGTTTCATCTAAGGACAGAGTGCTTTGATTTGCTAGCCTAGCCAGCCTGTGCCTAGGATCCCACTGCTGCCACCATGTACAAGGAAACTGCCACAGCCCTCAAGAAAAATAGAACTTCATTTGCCAAGAAGGAAATCTTCACAAATAGATTGACTCTCTCTTCTGTAAGTCACCATACCTTTAAGGTCTATTATTAATTGCTGCCACCACTATGGCATGTTAGTTAATAGCTTGTGCCTTAGTACTCAGACATTCTTGGGTTCATAATCTATCTCTGCCCTTTGTGAGCTGTTAGATCTTCGCAGAATTAACCTCTCTGAGCCTCAGTTTATCTCTGAAATGAGAATAAGAAGCTTACTTCCACAGATCTCTTAGGAGATTTTGGTGACACGATACACAAAATATTTATCAGCACCGGTGCCAGGCACAAAGTAAGGTCCCAAGAATTGCAGGAATAAAAGGCTTCAGTGGGGAGTTTGACATCTGTTCTTCAACTCTCTGGTGTAAGCAGACATAAATGGTTTTTCCCTGAAGACCCCTCGGTATAACTGAGGTAGGGCTAGAACAATTAAACCAGGCTTACTTCTTACATTTTTTTTTTCATGTGTACTTATTTTGAGAGAGGCCTCTAAGAACTGTTTTCTTTTTTTTTTTTTTTTAAAGCTTATTTATGTATTTTGAGAGAAAGCACACGAGCTGGGGGAAGGGGAGAGAGAGAGAGGGAAAGAATCCAGGCTGTCAGCGTGGAGCCCGTTGCAGGGCTCAAATTTATGAACCGTGAGATCATGACCTGAGCTGAAGTCAAGAGTTGGACACTTAACCCACTGAGCCACCCAGGAGCCCTCATGAAAAAGAGTTTCCCACGGTTTCTTTCTGTGTATAAAATCATGTAAAAGTTGAACCCTCTTGTCCATGGTGCCTTGCTTGTTCAGGATCTACATCTCTATGAGAAGGCCCCAGGAGCCAGAGTTGAGCTACTTCCTGCTTTTTGGTTAGATTTTCCAGTACTTTTCTTGGTCTGCCCAGAATTCCAAAACCCTGTTTATTTATGGCTTGTGGCTTTTTCCTGTTGGCTTCACCTTCTCTTGGTACCGTACCCAGTTCATAAACAATATCAGGTGTGAAGACAAAAATAAATCCCAAATAATTTAGAATGGTCCAGAATTTGTAATTTCCAGATCTTCTATCTTTTCTAGTTTACCAGTTATCTCTGGGACTTTTTTTTTTTTTTCCAAAGAATATGATTAGGTAAAATTACCTCAATTATCAGCCCAAATGTCCGCTGATTGATGAATGGATAAAGAAGCTGTACACACACACACACACACACACACACACACACACACACACACACACTGGAATATTACTCAGCCATCAAAAAAAGAATGAAATCTTGCCATTTGTAACAACATGGATGGAGCTAGAGTGTATTATGCTAAGTGAAATAAGTCAGTCAGAGAAAAATAAATACCATATGATTTTACTCATGTGGAATTTAAGAAATAAAACAGATGAACATACGGGAGGGGGAAGAGAGAGAAACAAACCATAAGAGACTCTTAATGATAGAGAACAAACTGAAAGTTGATGGAGGGAGATGGGTGGGAGATGGGCTAGATTGGGGATGGGTACTAAGGAGGGCACTTGTTATGATGAGCACTGGTTGTTGTATGTAAGGGATGAATCACTGAATAATACTCCTAAAACCAATATTGTACTGTATGTTAACTAACTAGAATTTAAATAAAAATTTAAAGAGAAAAATTATCTCAGTTGCCAAGATTTAGTGCTGAGTGTTATTCAAGAGCCCTGATCTTTTTAGCAGTGATCAACAGAAAATGCTAAGGCAGCTATCATTTTGCCTGTTCGAACTTATTTTTCCATATTTAACTTTTTTTTTTTTTTAACATTTATTTATTATTGAGAGACAGAGCATGAGCAGGGGAGGGGCAGAGAGGGAGAGACACAGAATCCGAAGTAGGCTCCAGGCTCTGAGCTGTCAGCACAGAGCCCGACGCGGGGCTTGAACTCATGAACTGTGAGACCATGACCTGAGCCGAAGTCACATGCCCAACCAACTGAGCCACCCAGGACCCCTTTATTTTTCCATCTTTAAATTGGGAGGGAGGGAGATCCACTCACATTATCAACCCAGTTGAGAACCAGTTCACACAGAACCAGTTCTTTCTTACTGCAGCTCTCTGCATGTAGTCAGTCAGTAAAGAGAAAGATGTGGGAAAGTATTGGTTGATCATACTGGGCTTTAGTTGCTTTCCTGGTTCTGGAAAGGTCTAAAGAGACTGCTGATGCAGGCAGCCTTTTTATAGCAAAAATGGTTGCCAAAAACAAACTATCTGCCCACCCACCCGCCCCCAAAAAAGAGAGAGAATGTTCCATATGGCTTATGGTTTGAATTTTACCTCTTGTCCTTTGCTCTCCAGTCTTTCTGTACAAGATGAAATTCAGGATGTATTTGCAATAATGTTCAAATTAAGCTTTTTGAAATTTATAATTATTATTCATAGACATTAGAAGTGTATATTGAATCCCCACTATGTGATGAGTATTTTATGAGCTACTGAATTGGAAATTTCTTGTTGCTTCTGGGAACAGTCTCATGTTTAGCCAGGGGGGGAAAGCAACTTTAACAAAAAATTTCTTAAATGTAAATTTATTCAAAAAGTTAAAGAATTTTAAAAAAACTCCTGTCCTTCAGTATTAAGCCAAAGTGTGATCAATGTATGGTGGTTATCCCTGGAATCTTACAGTCTTGGCATATTTATTGATTTAGTTATATTTTGCACATGGGCTCCAAATGCTTTACTTGCTAGCAGTGGCGATGGGCTAGTTATGTAACTTCTCTGAGCATCATTTTTCTTTTCTCTTTGAAAGGCATGGTCCTTACTCTGTCTACTTCATGTGATGTTTGTGAGGGTCAAATTGGATACTGCAAGTGAAAGTCCTTTTCTAAGGAGCAAGGCATTTTATGAGAATAAAATAATGCATGGTTAAAAGGATCTTTCTTCCCCAACTTTTTTTTTTAACAAATCCATTGAGGCATATTTTATTTACACACTTGACTCTGATTGTGCAGTGCAATAATGTTGAGTAGATTTACCCAAGTTGTGTAACCATTCCCATAAATCAGTTTTAGAGCATTTCTATCATCCCAGTAAGATCCCTTGTTCTCTTATTGTTACTTCTATTCCCAACTCCTTTTCCAGGTAATCTCTGATCTGTCCTTATAGATTTGCCTTTTCTGGATATGTCATATAAATGAAATCATTCAATATGTGTTCTTTGTGTCTTGTTTCTTTCACTTAGCATGATGGCTTTGACGTTTGTCCATGTCATAGCAAATATGAGTAGTTCTTTCTGTTGCTGAATAGTATTCCATTATATGGATATATATACCTTACATTTTTTCTATCCATTCATCAGGTACTGTACATTTAGGTTGTTTCCAGTGTTTTATTATGATAGTGCTATGATCATTTACATACAGGTCTTTGCACATATGTTTTCATTTCTTTTGAGTATAAGGATACCTTTTAATTATAAAAGTAATGCATGCTTGTTCTGAAAAATTCTTTATATACGGAAGTATATATTTGGCACATTAGTCACCTCCCTAATTATGCTTCCAGATGTGGTGATGGTAGTAATGACTGGTAGTAGTAATGACTATTATCATCTTCTGAGTGCTCTGAGCATTTGCTGCGTGCCAGGCACTGTTCTGATGTGTTTGTGTGTGTGCATTCAGTTCAGTTTGATTATTTCATATATAGGTAAACTTGATATTATTCCTCCCCCATTTTATGGATGTGGAAACTGAAGATTGAGGATTCATTGTAAAGTCATACTTAAGTAAGTGGCAGAGCTTGTGCAGTCTGTTGTAGTGTCTTCCAAACTTTCCAAAATATGCAGTTTTTAAAAGCAAAAGTCCTATATTTATTTTATTCTGTAGCTTGCTTTAATTTCACTTAATTTGTCTTAGAGATTGTTTCATGGCAGATTTATAGATCTCTCATTATTTTTTGTGGTTGCATGAATGTATATGCCAGGATTTGTTTAATCCATCTGTTGTTAGTGGATATTAGATTGCTTTTATTTCTTCTCTGTTACGAACAGGACTGCAGCAAATATCCTTGTATAATACTTAGCTTACTTGTGGCTTTACTTTTGCAAGTCCTGGAAGTGAAATTTCCAAATGAAAGAGTTCGTACATTTAGATTTTGGTGTTGTTAAATTCCCCTCCCCTCCAAAAGGTGGTAAATAATATACCCCCCTCCCGCCCCCTTAACTCCCTTACCCCTGCAATTAAGATAGAAGAAAGCCTGTTTTTCCACCCTCATCAGTGCTGCATTATTATCTCTGTAATGTAAGCTACAATCATAAAAATGTTTCAGAGAGAAGTTAACCTATCAAGGAGGGGCAGTGGTGAATAGCTGGTAGTTTGGGATGCTTAGTTTCAGATACTTAGTTCAACAGTAGTTTTTCAGTCTTTTGATAGATAAGGATTGGCATTTATCTGGGCTCTCAAGAGCTGCAGTATTGTTCAGGTTAATTTAGAATGACTCACTTTGTTGATGATCTGAAATGAACACTGATACATTTCAGTCACAGCGGTTTCCATTGTCTTTGTCCTGTACCCTACATACTATGGCCTGCTGGGTCTTTCACCTCATGGTTGCCTGCAGTCTTCTTGCCTGGCCTTCTGCTTAGTTTAGAGTGAAGCTGAGAGGACAGTAGACAAGAACTTGGACATCTGTGGTACATAAGTGTTCACCCTTTCCATTCTTTCTTTTAATAAAACTGCCAGAATGAGGCCAACATCTTAGTGCTACTCTTTTTCAGTCTCCCCAGGAGTAAGGCTCCAGTCATCTCTGTTGCTGGCAGGCTCCAAGTTGGCATGATCCCTGTGGCCAGTATAGCACTATCTAGATACCTCTTTAAGGGAAGGTAAGTTTGCCATTATGGTGCCAGTAAAGAAATCAAAGACACAAGTGTTGGATGTTGTTAGTTGTGGATGATCCCGTTATCCCGCAGGAGCCAGCACCTGTCACACCTTCCAGATCTTGGGAGCCCTGGTAGCACTACCATGTAGATTTTGCTTGTGTCTTTTGACCCTTCCCTCTCCAGTCCTCTTGCTTGGTGTCTTCATTCTTGAGGCCCTGTTAGTTTGGAGGATGCTGCCCTCTTCTGGTAAACTGCAGGATATCCACAGTAGTTGGGATAGGTCTGATTATTCAGGGAATTGACAAGGCCATATGGAATCAGAGTCATAAAGCTTTCTGTAGTCTCCAACTTCATGAACCAGTTCTAAGTCTTTGCTATGGAAATAATTTAGCAGGCATTAGAAAATATACAAGTATAGAGGCTTTCACTGTAACATTATCTATAGTGGCAAAATAATAAAACTTAAATATCTAGAATTTCAGCTTTGTGCTTATAGCTGCTAAAATTGGGTATGTAAATGACAACATAGAAGAATGAAAATATTTATCACAAAATAAAAACCATGTACAAGTATACCAACTGCAGCCATGAGAGATATCTCTTATATAGGATAATGGCTAATCTACAGTCTTCACAACTAGTTATATAAAGCTAGGATGATTCCCTTTGATATTTTCACTTATATTGTTAGTAAAACAGTATGCCCATACATTTCATTAGTGTTGTGTTATGTATGTATGTATGTATGTATTTATTTTGTGTGTGTGTGTGTGTGTGTATGTGTGTAAATGTATCTAACTTTCTTTTTTCCTGAAACAAATACTAGACATTTGACTGGTCTGCTGCAAACATCTCTATGATGTGTGACCCTCCTCCAGACCTGATTTTTCTGGGACAGTAAGGTGGTGCCTAAAACAGGCAGCTCCACTATAACAGGAATTTTCTAGGCAGTCTTTTACCCATGGGATCTTTTATAATAGAGGAGAGCTGATAGAATGTAGACATATTTTGTGTGGTTTGATGAGGGCCTGACTGGCCTCTGTGCTGTGGGTCTCTACACCTCAAATGATGCCCAGTGGGCTGGTGACAGCCTTCAAGTTAACTGATCTTTCTGAGAATTTTCTTTTTGTAAAGAGCTTTAAGGAGAGAAAGGAGCCTTTTGAAAAACCAAAACTTCTGTTTTCTGAAACTAAGCATCTCATCATACCACATTTGGATGGGAATGAAAAATATCAACTCATATGTCTTAATCCTTTTTTTTTTTTTAATTTTTTTTTTTTTTAACGTTTATTTATTTTTGAGACAGAGAGAGACAGAGCATGAATGGGGGAGGGTCAGAGAGAGGGAGACACAGAATCTGAAACAGGCTCCAGGCTCTGAGCTGTCAGCACAGAGCCCGACGCGGGGCTCGAACTCACGGACCGTGAGATCATGACCCGAGCCGAAGTCGGACGCTTAACCGACTGAGCCACCCAGGCGCCCCAATCCTTTTTTTTTTTTTAACAAGTAAATTACTTAGTTTTTAAAAGGGCCAAGACTGGGATGAGGCAAAGGAGATACTTACACTGCAAAATTTAAAACAATATTCATTATAAGGGTCATGCAAGTGCAAGATCAGTCCTGTTTCTTAAACAGTCCCTACATGTCAGTACCTACTGTGTCAGGCCTTGGGCTCAGCTCTGGAAAAAATATCATTACTGGTATGATGGAATAGAGTATTCATTACCCTTTCTCAGACTGAGCCTAGGGCCCTGGGGCCCTTGCAAGCAGCTGTTTGGTTGAGCAGGTTTTGATCAATCACTTGGCTTTCAGCTGTGGGTTTAACACAAGGAGGAGTAGCTCACTAATGAGTTAATTGTTAAAAGTGTGTTTTGCACTTGAGATAGTCTGTTCCTGTGAAATCAACAGATAGTTACAAATTTCTCTGAAAGTCACTGCCAGCTTGTGTTACCTACCTACCTCTGACCCCCTGCCCCAAGATGTACGTTGCTGTCCTTCATTCCATTTTCAAAAGGATCTTAACACTAGGATAATGCCTGCATTTGGTGTGCTAGAGATTCTGTCCAAGTCATTGGGTAAAGAAGTGGCTAAGGGAGGCCTCTACAGGTGATCAGAAATGAATTGCCTGTCTACTGCCTGACTTTCATTCTAGGCACATAGCAGTAGGGAGTGAGGAACTGACTGAATGATTAACTGAGTGATAGCCTGACTAAAATCCAGAATGAGTTGGAAGTGACCAGGTAAGATAGAAAAAGTCTGGTTTCTTCTCTCCTTAATCACTTCTCTATTTCTTGACTTTTCCTGTATTTATGAATATTTTCTTCCACCTTTAAAAATTTGTAACATCTTCCAGTGATCATCCTTATACATATATCTTTGTGAACATGTATGAGTATTTCTGTAAAATAGAGTAGTAAAAGTGAGATCTTGGGTCAAAATGTGTGCACAGTTTAAATGTTGATAGATACTGTAAGCTGTATTCAAGCTGTGTATCAGTCACTGACAAAGTATAAGCAACTTTGCATTTTCTCAGACCTTCTCCAACACTGAAATATTCTCAGCATTTTAAATTTTTTGCCAATTTGATGGATGAGATATGGTGTATAATAGTTGTTTTACTTTGTGTTTTTATTAGCCACCTTTTTGTTTTTATTCATATTATAATCATCAAGGCATCTTTGCTCATATATATTTCTTACTGATTCATAGGATTTCTTTATGTTTACCAATGTGTGTATGTTTGGGTGTTTGCCTTTTAGAAATTAGACATTTATATAAGTGCAGATATGACCATCATTTCCTTAATGATGTCTGGGTTTTATGTTATGCTTAGAAAGACTTTACCCTCCCCACAATATAAAAAAATATGTGTATATGTGCATATGTGTATGTACATGTATATGTATGTGTGTGTATATATGTGTGTGTGTGTATCTTGTTTTTTATTATAATGCTTTTCTAGTTCAATTTTTGTGTGTGTGATTAGTTCTTTTATAGCTCATGAAATTCCCGTTTCACGAACTGTTGACGTATTTTATGGCCAAAGAAAAAAGGATGAATTTTTAATTCAGAAAGGTGATAAAAATCAAAGTAGTATGCCCTTTTGGTGATGATTACTTTTGGATTATAGACTTGGGATCAAACTACCCTCTTCCTCTCCCCATGCCCCAATTATATTTGTCCTTTTCTTATATTTTTTAAAAATACCTTTTATTTTCAAGTACCTATTATTTTTACTAAAAGTAGTAAGTATATGGCACTTGTGCTTATAGAATATTTCCTTACACATTCTAGTTTGTTCCTCAGAACAATCTTGAGTTAGGACAGTAGGTATAATTGTCCCTATTTTATAGGTGAAGAAATTAAACTATATAAGATTATATGTAAGTAGTAAGTGGCAGAGATTCTCTGACTCCACTTCTAGCTACAGCTCTTTCTAGTTATCCAAATTCCAAGAATGTTTGAATATTGATATATAATCGTTCTTCTGTTGTTCATCTCTTTAAGAAAAATTTGTGGCTCAACATCTGCTTACAAGGTGTTTGCATCCTCCTGAAAAAAGAAAAAGAATAAAACTCAAGTTTCACAAGCCTTTGTTAGGTGCTTAATACGCGGACAGAGGTTGGAATAACTAGAAGTTAATGAAACAGTACTTTCCTGGAGTTGACATACATACTTTGTTGCTGCCTAATAACCTTTTACAGCTTCCAGTGTCTGGCCTCTATAGAATTCACTTTATACATAAATCTAGAATTTTAAAGAAGTGGATGGTTTTTTAACAGACCAGGATTTCACTTCCTGTTCTACACCTGGCTCCCACTCCAGAACCCCAGCTATATACCTGCCCCAACTCCCTCTCAGAGATCTGTCCTGTCAGTATCATTTTGGTGAGTGCTAATTTGCAAATCATTGTGACTCTTGTAGTGAAGCACTTACTGTAAAAAGCACTCAACCCATTTCTTTTTGTTTAATTTCTCTTTTTAATAAGATCATTAAAATGACATTGCATTCAATGTAGTATCTTACCCTGGAAGTTTAGCAATTTTTTTTTTATGCTGAATTCATGTGAGAATTCTGTGTTACATGATGAGGGACCTAAGCTCTACAACTTTGTATGAACTTGATCTAAACATAGATCTTCAGTGGAATCCAAGTATCTTATTTTTGTGAAAAGTGAACTTCACCAGAACTGAGTAAACACCAATAAAAAGGCAATACCAGACTTTAAATCCATAATTACCTCATTAGGACCAAAAGGGCAAGTAAGATTGTGAAGAGCGGTTTTCTAGGAATAAGCTCAAAAGGATTCCCTTAATGCCTTTGAGTGTCTCTTGCAAAGAAGATATGGTGAATGGGGAGGTCTGTTCTGGGCAGAGTTGTAGAGGCTTGAAAAGCATCCAAGAAAAAAGGAGAATTTCAGTGTGCTGACCAGGTCATAGAAGAGGGGTGAAGATGTTGTTATCTTCACAGCCATTTTTGTGCTAAGCTAATTTACAAAGAGGACTTATGCTTTTAGTGGTAGATTTTGTCTATGTCAAGATGAGCCTGGGGCAAAGTTTATTTTTAGGATCTATTTTCTGAACCTGTTGGACTTGCCTCTCTAGCTTCTGCTGACTTTATCCATCTCTCTTCCCATAAACTAGCCATCACCACCTGTCTTACATTCTAACTTTTATGGATTGAATCATGACAAGTAGCTAATCCTAGAAACCAGCCAGTGCTTTTAGGTGACTACCTGAGGGCAAGGTGTCAGGGATATATGAATACTAACCAGGATCTTCAGGAAACAAACTCTGTAAGTTTTCCACTCTAGCTAGTGAGAACAAGAACTGTTCCTGGCCTTGTGTGAACGCCCCCAAATAATTTCCTCTACTCCTCTTGGGTGGCTCTTCTAGCCATGTGTACTTTCCTCACACACATATACTCATTTGTCCTTAGCTGAAGACTCCAGAGAACTGCAGATCTCAGTTGTGTTCTCTCTATGTAGCCTTTTCTCTTCCAGCCCTCTGCCCTGTTAACTCCAGCTGCTCTGGCCTTCCAGACTCCCAGCTCTGAATCCTCACCTTGGGGAGATTTGCTGGGCTGTCCACGGGCTCTCCCTTCGTGTGTTCCAGCCTAGAAACTCTGTAAACAGTTAGGTGGAACATTCACAGGACTTCTCTTTGTTTTCTCTCTCAGGCTTCACTGTCCTTTGCCACCTGAAGCCCAGTACTTAAAGATCATTATTTTATATGCTTTGTCCAGTATATTATATATACTTTGTTTGATAGTTTACCAGTCAGGAGGTCAAATCTGGTCCCCTTACTCTCTGTTGTGGCCAGATGCAGAAGTCCATTTGCAACTTTTATGTACTTTTAAATACACTTAAATTTTCATAAAAGGGATCAAACTGGTCTTTTTTTCATTAACAATATGTTATTGTCTCTAGTGGTGGAACAAAGAAAGGAGTATGGTCTTTTTTTGGGAATCACTTTATTGAGGTATGATTGACATACAGAAAGCTGTACATATTTATTATGAGTTTAGAGATAAACATGCATCTGGGAAACCACCACCACAGTCTATGCCATAAACATATCCATCACCTCCACAAATTTCCTCCTGCCTTCTTAGTATTAGTATTTGTATTTGGGATAAGAATACCTAACATAAGACTTACCCTGTTAGCAATTTTTTAGGTATGCAGTATAGTTTTGTTAACTATAGGCACTATGCTATACAGTAGATCTCTAGGATTTATTCATCTTGTATAACCAAAACTTTGTTTTTTGTGTTTTGTTTTTAATTTTTTTAATGTTTATTTATTTATTTATTTATTATTTTTTAATTTTTTTTTTCAACGTTTTTTATTTATTTTTGGGACAGAGAGAGACAGAGCATGAACGGGGGAGGGGCAGAGAGAGAGGGAGACACAGAATTGGAAACAGGCTCCAGGCTCCGAGCCATCGGCCCAGAGCCTGACGCGGGGCTCGAACTCACGGACCGTGAGATCGTGACCTGGCTGAAGTCGGACGCTTAACCGACTGCGCCACCCAGGCGCCCCAATGTTTATTTATTTTTGAGAGAGAGAGAGAAAGATAGAACTTGAGCATGGGAGAGGCAGAGAGAGACGGAGACACAGAATCTGAAGCAGGCTCCAGGCTCTGAGCTGTTAGCACAGAGCCGGATGTGGAGCTTGGATTCATGAACCACGAGATCATCACCTGAGCCGAAGTCGGATGCTTAACTGACTAAGCCACCCAGGCTTCCCATTGTATAACTAAAACTTTGTATTTAACTAATGAACTTGTTTCCTTTTTTTTTTTTTTTTTTTAAGTTTTTTATTTTATTTTTGAGAGAGAGCATGAGCAAGGGAGGTACAGAGAGAGAGGGGGACAAAGGATCCAAAGTAGGCTCTGCAGTGACAGCAGAGAGCCCAGTGCCGGGCTGAGACTCACGAACTGCAAGATCACGACCTGAGCTAAAGTCAGATGCTCAACCAACTGAGCCAATCAGGTGCCCCAATACTTGTTTCCTTTTAAATTATATCTGTCTCCCCACTTCCCCCTCCCCTGATACCCTTGCAACAACCATTGCATGAGAGAGTGGTCTTAAATGGGTACTGTGTGGTACCTCTCCTACACTTACATCTGAGCCAGCATTCTGTGTCACAAATGGGCATGAGGACAAAGATGCCTATGAAGAACCTGACCCACTATGCTTGAGAATAAGGAAAATAATAGCTGTTGCTGGGCCTGTGATAGGTACTTAATAATGTGATAGGTATTTTTACATTCTCAACCAAAATGGCCTGATTCCAATTTTTTTTTTTTTTTTGTTAGGGGAAATGAGCATTAGGGAGATGAAGGAAATTTTCTGCTTCTTACTGTGGAACCTTGAACATGTTTAACTTCAAAGCCCACTTACCTTGTGGGAGGGGGAATGGGCTAAATGTGTAAGGGGCATTAAGGAATCCACTCTTGAAATCATCATTTCACTATATGCTAACAAATTTGGATGTAAATTAAAAAAAAAAAAAAAACCCACTTAACTGCCTCTTTCTTCCTGAAGTAACTTTGAATGAATGCTAAACAACTGAATGGGGCAGGAGGGAGACACTTCCTGGTGGGACCCCAAGTAGTACTCTAACCTGAAATTCAGAAAAGGCAAGTTGTTTGGGGTCAACAGCACCTCCCCCCCCAACTTGCTATTGGTCTCTGTGAAATGTCCAGTTAAAGTAATCTTCCTGGGGCACCTGGGTGGCTCAGTCAATTAAGCTTCTGACTCTGTTTCAGCTCAGGTCATGATCTCACCGTTCATGAGATCAAGCCTTGCATCAGGCTCTGCGCTGACAGAGTGGCACCTGCTTGGGATTCTCTCCCTCCCTCCCTCCCTCCCTCTCCTCTCCTCTTCTCTTCTCTTCTCTTCTCTTCTCTTCTCTCTCTCTCTCTCTCTCTCTCTCTCTCTGCCTCTTCCCTGCTTACATGCACGTTCTCTCTCTGAAAATAAACTTAAAAAAACTTTTTCTCTCTCTCTCAAAATAAGTAAATAAACTTAAAAAATAAAGCAACGTCCCCACCACAACCCCACAAAATGGCAAGGTTTTGTTTTCAACTCTTTAGCTTGCTTATGAATTACTTACCTCTCACTCTCCCACAGAATGGTCAGTATCCTAAACCAGCCGCCACCATCAGTCACAGTAACCATATGCTCAAGATGCTACCACATGGCCTCCACAGAGTAGTTTAGTGAGGAATAGCCCAGCATATGATATGGATGGACACTCATATACTTTTGGTATACTTTTTCTGGTAAATATTTTGGCAGTACCAATATAATAGGTTCACGTAGGTAATCCTCTTCTGTCAGATATGTCCTAAGAAACTTATATGAGTCAAAAATTAATGTGTAGGGGCGCCTGGGTGGCGCAGTCG
Source organism: Neofelis nebulosa (assembly GCF_028018385.1). Taxonomy (NCBI): domain Eukaryota; kingdom Metazoa; phylum Chordata; class Mammalia; order Carnivora; family Felidae; genus Neofelis; species Neofelis nebulosa. The sequence goes on from NC_080793.1 coordinate 11,110,697, forward strand.
GTTAAGCGTCCGACTTCAGCCAGGTCACGATCTCGCGGTCCGTGAGTTCGAGCCCCGCGTCGGGCTCTGGGCTGATGGCTCGGAGCCTGGAGCCTGTTTCCGATTCTGTGTCTCCCTCTCTCTCTGCGCCTCCCCCGTTCATGCTCTGTCTCTCTCTGTCCCCAAAAAATAAATAAAAAACGTTTCAAAAAAAAAAAAAATTAATGTGTAAAGTTTTTTTTGTTATAGATGTTTTTTAAAATATTGAAAAGGGGCGCCTGGGTGGCGCAGTCGGTTAGGCGTCCGACTTCAGCCAGGTCACGATCTCGTGGTCCGTGAGTTCAAGCCCCGCGTCAGGCTCTGGGCTGATGGCTCGGAGCCTGGAGCCTGTTTCCGATTCTGTGTCTCCCTCTCTCTCTGCCCCTCCCCCGTTCATGCTCTGTCTCTCTCTGTCCCAAAAATAAATAAAAAATGTTGAAAAAAAAAAAATATTGAAAAATATGAAGCAGCTCAACTGTCCAGCAAAAAACTACTGTTTAGGGGCACCTGGGTGGCTTAATCAGTTAAGTACCCAACTACAGCTCAAGTCATGATCTTGCTCTTCATGAATTCAAGCCCCACATCAGGCTCTCTACTGTCAGTGTGGAGCCCGCTTTGTCCCTCTTCTGGCCCTTTCCCTGCTCACATGTGCTCTTTCTCACTCTCAAAAATAAATAAACATTAAAAAAAATTTTTTTTAAGTATTTAAAATATGCAACATCCATTAATGGAACACTTTGCTGCTGTTAAATATAATCTTTACAAATAATAATTATTAAGTATATTATAAATACGTATATATTACATTTAAGATTATATAATCTTTAAATCTTCAAGTATTTAATAACATCGGAGACTATAATATGCTGAGTGGAAAAAAAAACTATATGTAATATATTTGAATTTTGTAAAAAAAAATAACAATGAAAAGTACGTGTATGCAGAAACACAAAAGATATCAGGAAGTACACCAAAATATAATTACTGTTTCTTGTGGTTCTGTCTAGGTAGTGAGATTCAGAGTGGTTTGTTGCCTTTATATTTTTTTTGTTTTCTGGGTTTTTGTTTTGTTTCGTTTTTTTAAAGTAAGCTCTATGCCCAACGTGGGGCTTGAACTCAACAACCCCCACATAGAGAGTCACATGTTCTACCAACTTGAGCCAACCATGTGCCCTTGCTTTTTAAATTTTTTTTTCTCTTATGAACATATGTTACTTTATGATAAGAAAAGAAACATTGTCCTAAATAATATTAACTATAAATTTATTGAAAATTTACTGTATGGCAACCATAGTGTTAAAACATTTTTCATATATCTCTTTTAAAGACTTTATTTTTAAGCAGTCTCCACACCCAACATGCGGCTTAAACTTACAACCCCAAGAAAAGTTTTATGCTCCACCAGCTGACCAGCCAGGCACATCAAGATTATCTCTTTTAGTTCTCAGAGACTCTGTGGAGTAGGTACTATTAACTTACTTTATAGATGAGGAAATTGAGACCAAAGTTAGGCAATTTACCTTGTCACAAAGCTAGTAAAAGCAGATCCAAAATTTGAATCTTGATTTAACCCTAGAATTTGCTTGCTTACATTTTTTGTTCTGTTTTCCTCTTTAAAAAAATAGTCCTGTATGTGAGAGAATGGGGGTTGAGTTCCAGCTTTAGGATGTCCTAGAGCAGCATAGAAGGTATTGTCCCTTGTGCTGCAGTATGTATCCCATATATCTGTTCCCCTTTACTCAACATGTTTAAAGGTCAAGTTGGCAAAAACCTGAGTTCCCAAGCCCTGGATTAGATCATAATTCAGCATTCATCAGAGAGGAAGATGAGTGAATATACACAGAGATGCAGCAGGTAATAGGAAAATATTAGGGAAGCGATGCCCCTTTCCTCAACTTGCCAAGCAGTGATAGGTTTACCCTATTGATAGTAAAGATGCCCAAAGCCTTTGGAATTAGATAGTCTTCCAGTGGGAAAGTGAGGGCACAAACCTAATGGTCCCGGGGTTTCTAAATCCTTTCAGTGACATGTGAGCATAGTGTTGTGAGCATTGTGTTGTGTTGTTAAAGATAATTTTAGTTATTTTGATCTGTGTACTTATGTAATCAGTAACCCTGTGGAGTAACTCTTAATGGTTATGGAAACTGAGCTCAGAGAATTGACAGTGCCCTGCCCAAATTTACCAAAACTGTTACAAGTTGTATCCTTCGTATTTAATTTTGCCTAACTCCAAAGCATGTAATTTCAGTCTGGTTTTTATTTTAATTAGCTGTGTCAGTAGAATTATAGATTCTTGGGGAAGCTTAGGCTTCTCCCTCCCCCACCCAATTCATCAAACGTGAATCAAGTACCCATTTTGTGCAAGTTTCTGTGATAGGTACCAGGAATAGAGACATGAATCAGATCTTGTCCCTGTTCTTGTAATACTCATAGATCCATGGATAGGCAGGCATACAAAAAGATGAAATTGTAGAAATTAATAGAATTGGAACCTTTGGGGCAAGGAAGAATTGGAGAAGACTATAGTGTCAGAATTAGCTGAGAATTAAATAATTCATAGAAACTAGCCAGGCAGAAGCAACAACATATGCAAAGGCATATTGCAGAAGCTGCAAATAGCACTGTTTGTTGAGAGTATTGGGAATATGAGAAGAGGGAATGGAGAGGTTGATGAGGAGCTTGATCATGAAGGTCCTTGTAAGCTTGGGAAGGTGCTTTATTCTGAAAGCAATGACAGGTTTTCAAGGTTTTATCTGAGATCTAGAAAGCAGCCAGAGTAGAGAATGGATTGGGAGGGAATGGGTATGATGAGGCAGGGATAGAGAAAAGAGATGTAGAAAAAAAAAACAGGAACTAACAAGACATACCTATAATGAAGCTCTTGAAATAAACCAGATGAGAGATAATGGTGGTCAAGAATAGTACAATACAGATGAAAAAATATATATGGATTTAGAAATATTTGTTTCACTTTATATTATTAGATGTATACATACATAGGAAATACATAAAATAATATAATGAGGGGTGCCTGGGTGACTCAGTTGGTTAAACAGCCGACTCTTGATTTTGGCTTAGGTCATGATTTTGTGGCTCATGATTTTGAGCCCCAAGTCAGACTCTGCGCTGACTGTGCAGAGCCTGTTTGGGATTCTCTATCTCCCTCGCTCTCTTCCCCTCCCCTACTCGGCACGCGCACGCGCGCTCTCTCTCTCAATAAATAAATAAACTTAAAAAAAAAAACAAACAACACCTTTAAGGAGCGCCTGGGTGGCTCAGTCAGTTAAGCATCCGACTTCAGCTCAGGTCATGATCTCACGGTTCGTGGGTTTTGAGCCCCACATCGGGCTCTGTACTGACAGCTCAGAGCCTGGAGCCTGCTTCGGATTCTGTGTCTCCCTCTCTCTGCCCTTTGCCCGCTCACACTCTGTCTCTCTCTCTGTCTCAAAAATAAATAAACATTAAAAAGAAAATCTTTAAATAAAGTGTTGTAATGAACCCATGTACCCAGCCTCAGTAACTATCATCCAGTCTCTAATTCTGTCCCATGCGTACCCCCACCCACTTTCTCCCCTTCCATATTATTTTGAGTCATGTAATTTTTGTATCATGTAATTTCGTCCATTAATATTCTGGTATATACCTCTACAAGATATTTTTTATCTACAGATTTCTCCATCTTTTTTTTCCTTCTAATTAGTTTAAGAGATTGAGTAATTTGTCTTGATGAGTTACCACAACCCAGAGTTTGCTAATTGCATTTTTGTGCTGTAGATGAATGTGTTCCTCTCTAGTTCTTTTTTTATTTTAGTTTTTGGATCTAGAGGCTTGATCATCTTCAGATTCAACTTTTTTGACAAGACTATTATATGGGCGTGTTGAGTTCTTACACCAGAAGATATGTTACTGTCTTATTCTCTTATTTTAGCTGTTGATGGTCAATATCTGGGATCTATTATTTCAGAGTAATATTCTAATTCCAGTATTTTTTGTTCATATATTTATTGGAATGCTTCTATGAAGAGAAAATTATCCATTGCTGTTTATTATCCTGTGGTATATTTCACTTAGGAAAGGCAGGATAAATACATGATTCTTTCCCTTTATGTAAACGTTTTCAAAATGCTGTGTTGGTTTTCTAGCATTGTTCAATGGTGACAAAATTTGCTTAGAATCCTGAATAATTTATGGATTTAAGCATTTGTATTCCAGTTAATTGTAATTTTTTTTAAAAAAGAATACTCAGATTGCCCCATCTTTGGTTAGAGAGTGGCTGCTTTGGCAGCTTTTTGAGGGGATTGAAAAGACAGGAATGGTGACAGGTTGAATGTGGGTGAGGTCAAAGGGGAGAAAGGAGTCAAGGAAAGAGTCTTTTTGACTTGGGAGTTGAGGCCATGCCCTGAAACAAGGAGCCCAGAAAGAGGAACAGGTTTTAAAGAGAGGACATGTTTGGACATGTCTGAGATGCTTACAATTGCTAGGTGGAAATGCCCAAGAGGCAGCTGGATATCAAGATGTAAGGCTCAGCAGAGTAATCCAAGACTCCAGGACCCAGGATAGGGCTCAATTGCTATGTGTAGTTGACTCAGGTTGGGATTATGTGTGTTATATTTTGATAAAAATCAATCTCTTTGCTATCTGAAGCCAGGTTCTACCCCAAAGCAAGATTAGTAAGCCCCTGTTGCCTTCTCTTTTTGTTGTGCCTATCCTTAGTCAGGTTCAATCTCTAGTAGAGCAGAAAGGACAGGGTTGGTTGCAGGTAGAATTGCCACTTGGCTGGTTTACAACCGGTCCTGTTGGTTTTCAGATTTATTACACCCAATCCCTCAATTAGAGGAGAGCTCTGTGTATGGGTAGGATTTATTGGATTTGGAATTGAGGCTGAGTGAACTGGTTTTGGCTTTGCAGGAATGGCCTACTGTAACCTTTTTGTGAGTATTTGTATTCTTGAAAGATTTTCTCATCCTCTTCCGTGTTCCTGTGCTCTGAAGCAACCATTTTCCTTTCTTCCCTCCTCTAGTCAACAAATCTTCATTAAGCACCTGTTTTTTGTCAGGTACTGGGGATACATTGGTGAACAAGAATAAGGGGCACAGTTCCCTGCCTTCATATAGCTTGGAATCTAGTGGGAGATATATATATGTTAATCAAAAGATCACTAGCAACATGTGACTCCACACTAATATAGGAACTCTGCAAATAGGACATATTGGTTAGAAATCTTATACAACCAGTGCTGAACCTTCATTTATTGGAAGATTACAAGTCATATAAAACAAAAGTCCTGACACATAAAGGACTCTGAAGTGGAGTTCATCCAGGGGGAAAAGCTTCCTATGAAGTAAGGTGAAAGAGTTAGAAAATATGGAAATTAACACACCATTAAATTTAATAAGAGAACTGCACATACCCACCTCAAAAACACATACACCAAGAACCTTCTGATTGCCTTAGCATATTATGAATGCCTACTATATGCTAAACCCAGGGCTGGACCCTGGGCTTACCAAGGCTTGACTCTTTGGGGGTGTATTCAGATTAATAAGGAAGATAGAATGATAAAATAAAAATACTAAATGATATGTACTGTCATGGAATATTTTAGGAATCCCAGGCAGTATGGAAGAAGGGTGTGATTTGACTCTGTCTGATTTGAGGGCTGAGAGGATGGAGTCTTAGAATACCTCACAGTGGAGGTGATATTTAAATTGATTCCAGAAAGATGAGTAAGTGGTAGTGGAAACAATAAGGAAGTAGTGAGAAGAGTTGTTCCAGGCAAATGGAATAGTTTAGCATACTTGCACTACAAGTGATTCAGTATAGTTGGTGATGGATGCTTACAGAGTGGTGATAGATGAAGCTAGAGAAATCAGCAGGGGCTGGATTAGTAAAGGATGTGGACCTTTATTCTGCAGTGCCTGGAAGCCATTGATGGGCACAGTGACATTATGCTACAGTTATTGGTGGCTTGTGGAGGGGGGTGGGTATTTTACAGTCCTTTGCCCAGATTCCTCACTTACATATAACTTAATTACTTATTGGCAGAAACCTCTTGTATTATCTGATCCCCCCACCCCCCATCTGGGTTAGGCAGATGGATGGATAGATGATGGAAAATGAAGCAACTTCAAAAAGTCAGGGCTGAAACCAGAGTCTGAAAACTATTGGGCTTCAAGTACTTTTCCTTTTTAGGGGCACCAGAGGAGAAAGGTTCTCTGTCCATTTGCTGTGTCCCTAAATCTTATTTTTACTACTTAAATATTTTTTTTCTTTCATTTACACATGTGGCTTAATAATAGTTTGAGCTGTTGTAATATTCAGAGCCACAGTACTTATTTCCATTAATCTCTGGTCTGGCCTGGTCTTAATTGTGAAGAAGATAAACAGGCAGGGGCACAATATAAGATGAGTAAGTCTCATACTATAATCTGTTTTTAATTGTGATACTTTAAAATTTTACACACAGGGGCATCTGGATGGCTCAGTTGGTTGAGCGTCTGACTGTAGCCCAGGTCATGATCTCACAGTTCATGAGTTTGAGCCCCACATTGGGCTCACAGTTGTCGATACAGAGTCTGCTTTGGATTCTCTGTCCCCACCGCCCCGCCCCTCCCCTGCTCATGCTTTCTCAAAAATAAATAAAGCATTTAAAAATAAATTAAAAAATTTTACACACAGAGTCTTGCCTGGAGAATTAAGGAGATTTTTTTTTTTAAATGGAGGGATGGCTTACTCGTTCCAGATTCTTCAGTTTGTTGGTGGGAAACTGATCCAATTAAATACCATACCCATATTTAAGTTGCCTTGTTTCAAAAATGTCTTTCCTTAGTTGATTTTTGCAAATTAGGATCCAAATAAGGTACATACATTGCATTGGGTTGTTGTATATAAGGCAATTAAGAAAATTTTTTTTCTTTTAATGTTTATTTATTTTTGACAGAGAGAGAGCGCATGAGCAGGGGAGGGGCAGAGAGAGAGGGAGACACAGAATCCGAAGCAGGATCCAGGCTCTGAGCCGTGAGCACAGAGCCCGACGCGGGCTTGAACTCACAGACTGCAAGATCATGACCTGAGCCAAAGTCGGACACTCAACCAACTGAGCCACCCAGGCGCCCCTATATAAGGCAATTTTAAAATCACACCCTATAGTCTTTTCTTCCTTAAGCCAATTACGTTACTCTTCTGCATACAGATTTCATTCTGGATTTTTGTTTGTTTACTTTCTTTTTAAGTTTATTTATTTTGAGAGAGAGAGAAAGTGGGGGAGGGACAGAGGAGAGAGCAAGAATCCCAAGCAGACTCCACACCATCAGCACAGAGCCTGATGTGGGGCTCGATCCCACAACCCTGGGAATCATGACCTGAGCTGAAATAAAGAGTTGGACACTCAACCAGCTGAGCCACCCAGGTACCCCTCATTCCTGACTTTATAGCAAAGGCATTAAAAAATCTTTTGGGATCTACCTGGCTCTACCGGTTCCTTCAAGTCCTGAAATATCTTTCCTATCTGTCTGCTTACAGAACTACAAGGTTCAGCTCAAATGTAAGGCCCTCTCTGTGGCATCAGGCTCCAATCTAATGAATTATCCATTCTTTTTGTTTCCTTAATACTTAGTACCCACCTGTTACACTACTCATAACATCCTATTGTTGGTTATCTGTTTAGTATTTGTACTACAAGTAGGTTAGTGTGGAGTGGTAGAAAATGAAGCTGGAGAAGTCAGCAGGTGGTGAGTACCTCTAGGGCTAGGATCACATAATATTAATTTGAGTCATCTCAGACAGCCTGGTGCCTAGCTTATAGGAGATACTCAATGAATGTTTGTAGAATTGAATGAAAAACCCATTTCTAGAATATTTTTAGTTTCCAACTTTGAGGGGTGTTTTTTGTTTGTTTCTTGTTTCCTGAACTATGAATTCCCCTCTCCACTCCAGGAGAAAAGACAAAACTGGAAATCATATCTAAGTATGTTCTTTGTTGTTCTTGTTCTATATTCAGGAGGTTTGCTCTTTAGTCTTAGGTAGTATGGATTTCACCTGACTGTGTTTCATTATTCCTGTTCAGTTGAATTCAACTCTTTCCTTTGCCATAGGGAACGTTTGTATCAAAAGATCTGACAGATGAGAACCCGAGACCTTGGGCTCTTGTTTTTTGTTGTTTGCAAGGTTAAAAAGGAATTTAAAATATTTTCTGCATACTTATTTTCTGAAATGGATAGAGGTTTTCTAACTAGTCCTCCTCCATCACAGTGGTCATATGGCTTTCACTCTACATCAGACTTTCATTGAAACTTATTAAAGATAAGGCTGAAATGACTCCAGTGATTGGCCACTAGAATTGCTCTCTTTGTTTTACTTGAAGGACCAAGTATTACATCTTGATACCTCTCTTTAGCTTCAGATCTACAGGCTCCTTTGAAAGCTGCCATTTGAATAAACAGATAGGAAATAATGTTGAATAGTAACATCCGAGAGGGTTTGTTTCTTTTATTCAAGATCTGTGGCATAATGGAAGAAATAAGGGACTAAGATACTTGGTTCTGGTCTTTGTTGGTCTGATGACTCTTGCCTCTTCCTTTCATTGGGCCTCAGTTTCCTCATTTATAAAATGAAAGTGGAACCAGTCTCTTGCAAGATTAACTAAGGTTCTGCCATTCACAATTTAGACTCAGCTTTTAAATTCTTAGATATGTAGTATGTAAATGGTTAGATGTAGAATTTTGTTCATCTACTTTTTTCTATATTACAAAGCTAGTATTAGTAAAAATGTTGCTGATGTCTTATTTTCTTTTTTCTCCTTCCCATTCATAAATTCTAGGGATCCTTTTAATCTCTTTAAATGATTTTTCTTACTTACAATGGTTTGTAACAATCTTACTGGGACCCTTAATTAAGATTTACAGTTTGTCTTTTGCATTCACATGGTAAATGAGATGTATGTTCATGTTCTCTTTCCCCTTCCTCCCTGTAGAACCTATAAAGGACTTTAGGGGCACCTGGGTGGCTCAGTCGGTTGAGCATCCAACTTTGGCTCTGGTCATGATCTCATGGCTCATGGGTTTGAGCCCCATGTCACGCTCTCTGCTGACAGCTCAGAGCTTGGAGCTTGCTTCAGATTCTGTGTCTCCATCTCTCCCTGCTCCCACCCCCCACCCCCCCACCCCCCCCCCCCACTGGTACTCTGTCTCTTTCTCTCAAAAATAAATAAACATTAAAACAATTTAAAAAAAAAATTTTTTTAAAGAACCTATAAAGGACTTAAAAAAAAAAAAAAACTATGGGACTGAGAATGTTGAAGAATATGACTCTGTATCCAAAGATTAAGATTTACCCATCTTTTTTTTTTTTTTTTTTTTTTTTTTTTTAACGTTTATTTACTTTTGAGACAGAGAGAGACAGAGCATGAACGGGGGAAGGTCACAGAGAGAGGGAGACACAGAATCTGAAACAGGCTCCAGGTTCTGAGCTGTCAGCACAGAGCCCGACGTGGGGTTCGAACCCACGGACCGTGAGATCATGACCTGAGCCGAAGTCGGACGCTTAACCAACCGAGCCACCCAGGCGCCCCTACCCATCTTCTTAAACTATGTTAAAGATTTGTTCTTGGGGCGCCTGGGTGGCTTGGTCGGTTGGGCTTCCGACTTCAGCTCAGGTCATGATCTCATGGTCCGTGAGTTCGAGCCCTGCGTCGGTCTCTGTGCTGACAGCTCAGAGCCCGGAGCCTGTTTCAGATTCTGTGTCTCCCTCTCTCTCTGCCCCTACCCCACTCATGCTCTGTCTCTCTCTGTCTCAAAAATAAATAAACGTTAAAAAAAAAAAAAAAGATTTGTTCCTGGGCTTATGAGTATATTAAGGATTATTGCTAAGGCTTACCCTTAAAAATCAAAGGCACTGCTTCACTCTTGATCCTGGGAGCCGGACTGATAACTTCCCATTTTGTCGTGTCTTCAAAGGTTGGTGCAGTGAAAGCAAAGATGCTTACTACCCCTCTCTTGTATGCAGGTGCTGAGTTTTAGATATACCTGTATCCTTCAGGGAGACAGAGAGCTGTCCTTTGAAGGAGTGTTCCCAATTGAATTGCTGGTACACTTTCCCCTTATTCAGCTTTCCCCCATCATTCTTTTTATAGTCACTTTACTAAAATTATGAGAGCTGCGTTAAGTTCCACAGAGACTGAGAAGAAAATCTCTATTAATTTCCTATAAGACTGGGAGTGGGGAAACTGGTTGATGTGTTTCTGTTGGGGTGAGGTATGTGGTGGCAATAGCAGAACATTTATTTTTAGGCAGGTAAATTATAACCTTTTTCTTCTCTAAATCATTGGTCACTTTTTATTTAGGCCCTACTTTGTAAGATAACCCCAATGGTCTCTATTAGTTGGAGAAGCCCTCTTAGTAACAGTAGTAGCAATATTTGCCCTTCTGTTATATAGCTGCCAAGTGACAGACTCCACTCCCACTCCAAGGAGGGTCTCCTCTTTTTTCTGGAACACTGCTATAAAATGTGCCTAGCCTTAAGTTATTCCCAAGGCTAGGCTAAGGAGAAAGGGAGATTTCGTAGGATGCAACAATTTTGCATGGTTAAAAAGCATTTATCACTGGGAATCTGTCTGTCTTTAGGTCATCCCACCTTCTTTGAGGAGCTTGCTCTGTTTTTGTTTCCTGCCATCTCAATGGATAGCTGAATGTTTGACATCATCTGTCATTAGCATATGGCTCAGATTTGCCAGCCTCTGTGGCTCTGTGGCATGGTTTGAGCGCGTCTATGCATAAACACACTCCCCTGTGTGTTACTAGTATGGTTCACCATCAGGGAGGCATAGCGTAAGATTGCTTAAGATCTTAGGAGTTTTAAGGAATGAAGCTTACTTTAAAGATTTAAGCTTTGGGCTGGGGGCAGGGAATGATATTTCTAACCTTTGTGCATTCTAAAAGGATTTTGCAGACCTAGTTTTCTTTCTCCACATTTTGACATGAATGTGTATAACCAGAGCATGGAAATTAAGGGCCAGAATTAAAGTGAACCCTGCAGATATCAGAGTTCCGTGTTTTAATTTTCTCAGAAGAATTTGCCTTGTCATTGTTTATTATAATGACAAAAAGCAGGGAATCCCAGTCTTACCCTCCCCCCCCCCTTCAACCCAATACATGCATAACATGGAGTTTTTGTTTTGTGTTTTCCTTGTGCCAAATATTTCAACTTTCTAAAATTTCTAATCCAGAATATAGGAAAATATAGTATAGAATAGCTCTTGAAAGGAAAAGGAGAAAAAATGCCAGGTATTAGAACCCTTTTAAATTAAATGAAAACTAAGTCTTCTAAAAGGCTGCCTTTTAATTTTAAGATCACAGTTTAAAGAAGTCCAGAGGAGTATTTCCTATTAAATGTTGCCACAATACTTTTCAGAGAGACGTGCTAGGCAGTGTTGTTAACTAAAGAAAATAAGTCTATCAGTTCCACTTAGATAACCTTTGGTAATAAACGAACTCCATACACGTTGTGACCTTAGCGCCTGAACTTTCTAATCACATGACTGGCTTGTAAACTGACCTGTGAGGATGACTGTCGTAGTCCCAGCTAAGAGAGAGAAATTGGCCAAGTGTCGGAAGGGTGGTCATCAAGCTGGACTTGTCCCGTAATCTCTGTTTCTTCATGGCTGCGATAGAACTTCTCAACAGACTCCGAGAAGCATGAAATGGAGACATGGGAAGGTAAGGGAATTAATTGACTGTTTAAGTTTGGGCCCAAATCTGAGGTTTAGAAATTTTCTTTGAAGGTTTAGAACAAATAGTACCCTTGAGGGAGGTGGGAGGCAGTCCAGTCCTTTTTTGTGTCTTGGCAAAATTCAGCCAATAAGTTTTCATATACATTGCAATTGGGTATAAATGTTTTGGAATGTAGAAGAGCAAGGGAGAAATATAGTAAATTAATTGTTGTGGTTGATGATTTTAAGAGAGCGGGGGAAAAAAAGAAAAAAACTGGATTTAAATTTTACAGTGACTTGAAAAAAATTGTAAACTTCACTTTTCATCACAATCCTTACATAAAGTTTACATTTTAAAAAATTGTTCTGCTTACCTCTTGACAGAATTTGTTTATATTTTAAATTCCTTAATCCAGTTCACCATCTGTGAAAGCCTTATTTAGTACTGTTAATTATAGATAGTATTGGGGTCATGAGGCCGTTGATAAGGCAGCCTAATTTCCTTTGGGGGAACTTAGATACTTTACGGTTTGGGGTATAAGACTAAGCCACTGCTAATTTCTTTTTAAGTAGGGTGTTTTTAAAATGGGTAAATTCATTATTCTCTCTCTCTCTCTCTCTCTCTCTCTCTCTCCCTCTCTCTCTCTCTGTTTCATTATAGCAACTAGTAAGTATTGCAATTTGTGTATTCAGAGATTGGCTCCTTCTTGTGTGAAAAACCCCAGTGCCCCACAACTTTATTATTTGGGCCAGAAAATTCATACACAGCTAAAGAAAAAGCTAGAAGATGACTCTTGGTATTAAAGATTTGCTCTGTTTGTTTGCTGTGTTTATAGAGTCTAAGAGTTTGCCAAAAGTTTGGTTTCTTGTAGGCAAGCTCTGTTGAGCTATAGCCAGAAGAGTTTCAGATTTGAGGTAGTTGGTAAATTTCTGGGATATTAACTAATGAAATAGATAGTCCTAGGAAAGCTTCCTAGCCCCTTGCAGCATGGCTGACATCTGCCACGGACAGCTTTGCAGTTTCATTCTCACTCTGAAGATGCACAAACTGGGGAAGTGGGACCGACTTCCTCCCAAACAACATTATTCTTTATAGTAATACTCCCTCTGCGTTCTTTCCCAGCACCATATATGCCAGAATTATTACCTTTATTGGTTTTTAATGTATGTTAGTGGAAACAACAAAATTTGTTGAAATTATCAGTTATATGCAAGACCTATTATTTTTCATTTTGAACAGCTTCCTCTTCTTCCCCCAATATTCACAGAAATTCCTTTATCCTGGGTATACTAGCTTTTCCAGAAAGGAGTCATTTAAGAAGTAAGATTTGCTGTGGATCCATTGGAATAGGAGTTTAAGTATAGGCAGAGATACCAGAGCTGTGGTTACGTAAGTTTGGAAAGGATAGCTCTGGAGGATTTGGATATTTTTCCAGCCAGCTTGAATCTCTTAGTGTCATATAGTCCACAAGTTCTGAAAGAGAAAAAAGATTTGAAGAGAAAGTTCTCACTCAATTCTAATTTAATTAAGTATTGAAACTTTGATTTTCTTGGCTGTTCAATGACAGAAAATAATTTATGGTACTAAAACAAGGACTTCTATAAAACAAGGAAGTGAATTTTAAAATTTCCACCTGAGTCTTCCATATAAAATTCTAGCAAAGTAAAAAATGAATTATCCCAGCTGAAGGAGATCTTTGGAAGCTTAAAAAGCAAAATCAGACTACTTACAAAAGAGTGCAGTGAAAATGCTACTGTAAAAAAGTGTTGCCTGGTTTTAGATATTGGGCCCTTGTCCATTTAAATTAACCTTTGTCACAGCTGGGCATACAAATGTTTTGTTTTAGTTCACAGAGGGTTAACTCTATTCAAGCTTTCACTGTGGCAGGCCTGATCTGTGGAGTCATACAATCTGGTCTTTCAGCCCTGCCAGTCGCTAGGCAGGAAGTCTTATTTCTTAAGCTATCTTTGAGAATGGGGGGTTGGGATTTGGAGAAAGGTGGGGGAAGGGCCTTGGAGCATCTGTAAGGATCAATAACAGAGAGTGAGCCGCAAGAGAGGCCATTGTGCACACTTCAAGATAGATGCAGCCCTTGTGCATGGCCCCTGCCTGGCAGGACAGACACCTAAAACCAAAACAATGCCACCAAATGAATTCCTTGTGAAAATCAGATTGCTCTTCAAGGAGAAAATACTTTAAAGAGTGCCCTTTTAATGTTGGGAATATTCTCATTCCTCAACTTGCTAGGATCAGGCAGTCCCCACTAGAAATAACTCCAAATTGATTTTTAAACGGCTTTTGTCCTCATGCTAATACTGTATTGAATTGGAGAGGGTGATCATTTTGGTCTTAGTCACATGCATCAGTGCATTGAGTAATCTTTTTTCTTTCTCTTTCTTTTTCTCTCCCCCCCCCCCTTTTCCTTTTTTATTCTAATGTTTGCTTTACCATACTGGCGTTGGAGGCACCATTAAGGGAATGAAAAAAAACAAAATTTGGTTAGGATTTGAGTAACACATGTGTGAAATCCCTCCCCTGGCAGCTGGTATTGGCTCTTGAAACTTCATCTGAACTAAACAGATGCTCTTAGTGTGTTATTTTGAGATCATTTAAACCAGACTCATAGCCAAGAAATCTTCAAATATCATAGGTCTTATTTTAAAATGCATTGAAGTCATGATATCATGCCACCTTTTACAAATATCATATGGGTATTGATTGAACAGAGTTGCCTGAGCTTAGAAAAGTGAGCAGTTCCACCAATGAAATTATGATTTTAAAAGCACAACCAAGTATGTTGTAATTTTACTCCAGTCCAGATTTTCATCTTTTGAATTCTTCTTTCCTAAGCCCACCTATAACATTCCTGTTTTACTGTATCCTTTTTTCAGAGGACTAAGGCAGTGGTTCAGTAGGTGCTTTTATGATGCAAATTCTTTATGGCTGTTGGAAAGAGTAATGGAGTCATTGCCGCCTCTCTTCCACTAAACCCCCAAAGTATTGGTGACAACTGATGGTAACAGCTGTGGAAAATGGAATCATAAAGAGACTCTAATATCCTTCTCTCCATTTGAAATCTTTCAGGAATAAATGCATAAACCAACTTAGGGTCCATAATGTGATTTGCAGATACACTATGGAATAGGGTGGGGAGAAAGACCTGCAGTTGAAATGAACCCCAAGTGTAATTTTATGCTTCTTGAGTTGAGACCTGACATATTCACCTGGACAGTTTTGAGACTTGAGAAAATACATAGACACTTAACAAGATCATCTGGATATTTTTAACCCATCCCTCACCTCTACCCTTATATTAAAAGAAAATCTAGGTTAATCATCACAGACTCTCCTTGATATCATTGTTTTTGCCTCTCTGATACATTATGATTCTGCATTAATATTTAATTTAAACCAAGGGATCAATTCTTTTAATGGATATTTTCCTGAGATACACAAATATTACTAACAAAACTTAGAAGTTCAGTTACCGTTTACATTGTATTAAAATGGGGTATGAAACCTACCATGACCCTTTGAACAATGTGGTCTTTAATGTGCTTTAAGGGGGAGGGCCTAGGGAAGGAAAAGCCATAAAAGTCTTCAGGGTTCAAGATGAGGTTGGGATTTTATCCCATTGCCTTTGTCATTTTCACACACAAACATCACTGCAATCATGTTTGATTTAGCATCCTTAATACAATGAGGTGGGAGAACAAAAGGATATTAGAGGCATAAGTATGGAAACCAAATATTCTCTCTTCCCCTCCAGATTTTTTCAATTCATTTTGTTTTCCCTGTCTCCCCTGCTACTGGGATTTCCTTTTAAACCAATGAAATCCATTCGTTTCTAAGGATCTTCTCTCTGCATGCCTCAGTGGTTTTTTGAGCAATTGAAAAACAAGCCACTCCTCAAATATTTTTTAGCCACGTGAAAAGCCCTTTCCCAAAGACTTGGTAAAAACACCATAATTAGGAAAAATGCATCTACTCCTATTTCAAGGTTGAGAATTTGGGGGCGTTCCTGATGCACAGCTGTTTTACATATTTTGAAAAGCCTGATAGATGTAAAGGTCATTGCTAACTCTAACAAGGTCTTGATGCTCACACTGTCATCCAAGGACCTTGCATTAATTAGGATGAGAAGCATGGAAGGTCAGGAGTCAACTGACTGGTGGGCCTCTGTGAATTGTCATTGGGGCCTGGAAGAATTCCTATAGGATTTTTAGGTGTTAAAACAAAACAAAAACAAAAACAAAAATAAAACCTGCTGCAGCTTCCATGGCCTCTGAGCAGATCCCTTGGTCTGTGTGGTAAGAACTCATTCCCTGTTGCCCAAATGGCTCATAAAAACTTGGTTGCATCTGTTGCTTTGCTGTGTAGCCTTCCCAGTGTTGGGTAAAGAGAATGTCAGCAGCCTGATTCTGTCACTTGGCCAAGTCACTTGACCTCTGTGAGCCTCAATTTCCTCGTAGGTGCAACAGGGGATAGTAATGACCAATCTCACAGGGTTGCTATAGGAATTAAATAAGAGAACCTCTGTCACAGCGCCCAGCGCATGCTTAACATGCCTTGAAATTGGAATGAGTTTTGAAAGAATGGCAAGTTTAGGGAGATTAGGAAGGAGAGGATTCTTGGTGAGCCTGTAGCTGGTACTATTTAATATTCCAAGTAGGAAAGCCTGCCCCTCACCTCCCCCATGCCTCCATTCAATGAGCAACGTTTAGGGAGGGGCCCTTTGGAAATTTAGCCTTGAAAATGCCGTACAACTAGTGAGACAAGCTGCTGAGCCTTCTCCTTTACAACCAGTTGCTATGCTAATAATCTATCCCTGAGCTAATAAAAATAATTAGTAATGAGAGGGTTTCTGCAAAAGTTGCAGGTTTTTTCCCCCTGAGTCTTTTACAGTTGGTTGATTGGAAGAAAAAGAAGGATGGACTCTAAGTGAGCAGATTAAGTAATGGTCAGGAAAGAAAGGATAGTCAAGTTAGTCATCTCCTTCCATGTGTTTGGTAGATAAATAGATGCCAAGACAGTGGCTATGGCCATACTTAATAGCTCCTTCTTAGAAGCTTTACCATGAGCTGGTAAAGTTGAGAATATTGTTAGCATGCTAATCACTGCACTATTTAACTTTGGAATCTTCAGTCTCCCTGCCTTCTGGGGTTGAGAGCTTGTATTAGTGGCTCATTATTCTGATCTCTGTGTATAAAATTATAACTTATGTAGCCAACATTCATTGAGCATTTACTGTGTTCTAAACTCTGGGAATACAGGTGAATTAGAACTGTAGCTCCCCTTTTGGAATAATGTTAATGTTTCTTAACAGATAATAACAATTACGGGGAGAGGAGGAACATTGGCTGCAAAAACATTATTCAAAACTGGCAGAAGGATTTGTTTTCACTTTGGGGCCCTGGATTTCTTTAGTGTTTTGTTTGTTTTTTGTTTTTGTTTTTGTTTTTGTTTTTTTAATAAGCTAGCTACATATTTCTTGAAACGTCTTTGCTCTTCCAAATGTATGGTTCCAAAATAGAATATTCAAATATTTTTCTTAACATAGTAAAATTAGACTCCTGGATTGCAATTGACAAAAGTGTGGAAATACTCTAAACATTGTTACTCTGTTTGCATCCTATTCACTGTTAGCAAAAATGTTTTCCTTTTGTGAGGTTTCAGCATGTTCTTTCAAAGTAATGGCTACAGCAACCTAGCTTTGCTTTTCAAAGGAGTGGATAAGTTATGGGTAACATTAAATATCAATTACAGTTCATTAAATAATCACTCTATACAGCAAATGTGTGTTTTGGACATTAAAAAAAAAATATCATCCCAGTGGCCATTTAATCCCAAAATGCATGCACTTGAGTCAGTGTGGAAAGAGTATGTTAAGTGAAAAGTTTGGCACCCAATATGTGTTAGTCATGGAAGTCTTGGCTGTATGTATATGCACACACTCTCGTATGCATTGATGGGTTTTGTTTTTTAACTTTGCCATGAGATACTTGCTAATTGCTTAGGATTCTAGGTTCCTTTTGAATAGGTAGATACCAGTATCTTTGGTTTCATGCCTACCTGCCTTTTGGAATCATGTACACTAAAATACTTGCCATGAGGTTGCCAGTCTGATAATAGAGAAAAACTACCCACCATAGAATAGGTTTAATATAGAAAGTTCACCATATGTCATATGCTGAAAAATAATTCCATTTCTTTGTTCTTTATTTCTACCAACCATTAGTCTTACCCCAAAGTAAGAGAATGATGAATGTCTAGGGAGTCTTGAGGAGTAGGAGGGGGAAGGAGTGCTAGTTTTATGAAAATATTGATTCAGTGCCTCAGGGAAGCAGAACTGTTTGGTTCTGATGGCTACATTAGTAAAATTGTGTGTGTGTGGTGTGAGAAGGAGTGCTTATGCATTGTTTAAGTTTCATGATTTTTGGTCTTAGTGATAAATATAGAGAGATTCTACCACTTATTCTGAACATTGTTTTACACATGGAAGTAGTTATAAAAGCACTTTTTGGCAAATAGTATGAGAATCTCCAATAATGCACATGTCTCTGTTCTGGGCCCATTAAGCTAAATCTGGTCAGAAGATTTCCTTTTGGTAAAGCAAAAGAAAATGTGGCAACTACATTTTCCATTCTCCTAGAACATATGGTTTCACTTAAAGCATGCTAATTGGTCTCTCTTTAACCAAGACCTTAGAATTGGGCAGGGACCTAGGGAGCTAAGTACTGAGCTTTTAAGCATTAGCACAAGGTGTCTGAACTGGCCCACTAGTTTGCCATCTAGAGTTCTTATAAACTGTGCACTTCGATTTGCAAGTAGGGAAGCTATACTGTTCATTCATTCAACTGACATTCACTAGTGTTTGCTCTGTGCTTGGTATACATTAGGGATGCAGAAAAAGTAAGAATCTCTGTCTGCTCTGTGGACCATATAGCCTAGTAGAGATAAATAGGTAAGTGCAACAAAGTGTTGGAGGAACAATGATAGCAATCCTGGAGGGTACAGAGGTTATTGCAGAGGTAGGAGTGCTCATTTCTGTTTGGGCTATCAGGTTAGACTTCAACCAGGAAGGCATCATGAGGGATTGGTTGACATTTGCCAGGCCAGTAAAGGGAGGGAGGGTCTCCCAGGCAGAAACAGGAGCATGAGCAAAGGCCTAGCAATATAAAAAAACCTGACTGGGTATGGGATGAGTTATAAGTAAGGCCCATATAGGTCAGGAAAATTGGTTGGTTCTAGATGCAAGGGATGCCCTAAAGAGAGCTTTAGTCTGTGAATGGATTCCTCTACCCCTGTTGAGCCTAAGAGAGCCCTGTTTACATTCTTCTTAATTCTCCCTTTGCAGATATGTTGAAGAGATTAATGTAGTACTTTGTTAGAAAGGAGCACAGATCTGCCTCAAAGCTAGAAGCCTGGACACCACTGCTGCTGGGATTTAGGGAGAGCGTGCTATAGCCTCGCTTAACCCTATTACAAATTGTCAGGTCTTCTAGAGGGAAAGCGTTTGGTTAAATGCTTTTAAGCAGTTATACCCTCTGCCTAGGGTCATCTGTGCTCTGTGGGAATGTTCCAAACAGAAATGGAGTCTGTTGTATTTTTTTAATGAATGGAGAAATAGAGTCCTAATAATATCTTACCCAGACTCTTTGACTAGTTAAGACTATGAGTTTCTTTTAGTTGTCTAGGGAAAGCTGTATGTTTTTACTGAGGTAGTCTGTGTAGTTTTACTTATATCTAGGTGAAATAGTTGATGATTAGTGACTAAAATATTACAGCGGTTTTGGTAGTATTTAGTATTAGTTGTTTACGTTTTAAATTTTAAATTTTATTTTAAAATTAACATGCAGTAAAATTGAGGAGTCTTGAGTTGGTGTACAGTCTCTGAATATAGATTTGTATAAACTACCACTACAATCAAGATACAGAACAGTCAACCCCCTAAACTCCCTCATGCTACTATCCCTGTGTGGTCATACCCTCACCTTACTCCTGACCTCCTAGCAACCACGGTCTGGTCTGGTCTGTTCTCTGTTACTCTAATTTTTTATCTTCCTGACAGTGGAAGTGTATAATATGTAACCTTTTAAAGCTGGCTTCTTTCACCAGTATAATGCCTTTGAGATTCATCCAAGTTGTTAACCTCTATCAGTAGTTGATTCTTTTTTTACTGAATAGTATTCCATTGTACGGTTGTTGATCCATTCACCTTTTAAAGGACATTTGGGTATCTACTTTGGGGTGATTATGAATAGAGGTACTATAAACATTCATGTACAAGTTTTTAAGTGTGAACCTAAGTTATAATTTTTCTGTGATAAATTACCTAAGAGTAGACTTGAGGGGGTCATATGGTTAAGTATATATTTAACTTCATAAGAACCAGGGCTCCTGAGTGGCTCAGTCAGTTAAAGTGTCTGACTTCAGCTCAGGTCATGATCTCAAGGTCTATGAGTTTGAGCCTCGTGTCGAGCTCGAGCCTGGAGCCTGCTTCAGATTCTGTCTCCATCTCTCTCTCTCTCTCTCTCTCTCTCTCTCAAATATAAACAGACATTTAAAAAAATTAACTTTATAAGAACCTGCCTGTTTTCCTTAGTGGTTGTATCATTTTACATTCTCATTTGAAAGGTGCCAGAGTTCTGGTTGCTCTAGATTTTTATCATGACTTGGTATTATTATTTTATTTTATTTACTTATTTATTTATTAGTATGAAATTTATTGTCAAATTGGTTTTCATACAACACCCAGTGCTCATCCCAACAGGTGCCCTCCTCAATGTCCATCACCCACTTTCCCCTCCCTCCCACCCCCCATCAACCCTCAGTTTATTCTCAGTTTTTAAGAGTCTCTTATGGTTTGGCTCCCTCCCTAATTTTTTTTTTTCGGTATTATTTTAAAAACTTAACCATTCTAATATGTAGTGGTATCTCATTTATCTAATAGCTAATGACATTGAACATTTTTTCATATACTTATTTACCAGTCACATGTCCTCTTTGATGTAGTGTCCAAGTCTTTTAGTTTTGTTTTTTCTTAATCCTTATCATTGAATTTTGAGAGTTCTTTACTTACTAAAGATGGAAAGGGCATACAGTTAGTAGTTATGGAAGCCATTCGCTAATATTTTGAGGCAATTTTTACTTTTAGTTTTTTGAGAGAGAATATGTGCAAGCATGTGTGTGAGCAGGGGAGGGGCAGAAGGAGAGAGAGAATCTTTTAAATGTTTATTTATTTTTGAGAGAGAGAGACAGAGAGCAAGTGAGGGAGGGGCAGAGAGAGAGAGGGAGACACAGAATCAGAAACAGGTTCCAGGCTCTGCAATGTCAGAGCAGAGCCCAACATGGAACTCGAACTCATGAACCACAAGATCATGACCTGAGCCAAAGTCGGACACCCAACCGACTGAGCCACCCAGGTGCCCCAAGAGAGAGAATCTTAAGCAGACTCCACGCCCAACATGGAGCCGGACACAAGGCTCTCTCCTAACTGTGAGATCATGACCTGAGCCAAAATCAAGAGTTGGACCCTTAACTGACTGAGCCCCTTCCAGGCAATTCTTAAAACCACAGTTTATGCATCATATCTTTTACAATGCTCAGCCTTTTTCTTTAATAGCCAACCTGTACTTTATGACACGTGGGTTTTTCTCACAATTCTGCAGTGCCTTGTGGGATTTAGGAATGTTAAACAGTTGAATTGATATATTATGATTTAGCACTCTGTAATCCTCTCCCTAGATATAAATTGCTCTCTTGACAATGAGAAAAGATTATTTCCAGTATATGGCATAGTGAGTAGAGGAAGGGTAGAATTATTAGATCAGGTCAGAGAATTAGGATAGGGCTTGATCGTATAGGGCAATGGAATTTACTTGAAGTGCAAAAGGAAGTAATTAGAGCATTTTGAGCAGATTGTTTTTAAATATTATTTTTATTTTAAAAGGTTTTTTGAGCGTTTAATTAATTAATTAATTTATTTATTTATTTTTGAGAGAGCAAGAGAGTGCACAAGTTAGTGAGGGGACAGAGAGATAGAGAATCCCATGAGGGGCAGAGAGAGGGAGAAAGAGAAGCAGGGCTCGCCCGAAGTAGGACTTGTGCTCATCTGAAGTGGGTTGAGCAGATTTTTAAAAGACCCTTCCCACCCCCTACCACACTGGGGATGGGTTAGAAAATGGATTGTAGGGAGGCCAATAGTAGACCAAATGGTCATCCAAGTGAGAAATGATGGGAGCTTAAACTAGGGCCAGTAGTACTAGAGATGGAGAGTAAATTTGAGATCTGTTTTGGAGGGAGAATTGATAGGATTTGTTGATGATTTGGATGGCGGAATATAAAACAAAGTAAAGGGATTAAGGAATGACTTCTAGATTTTAGGCTTGAGCCACTAATTGGTATTGGTTTCAGTTAGTAATATGGAGAATGTTACCAAGAAACATGTTGATATAGGACACAGGAGTAGAATCTAGAATTACGTTCGGTAAGTTTGAGATGATTGTTAGAAAGCCAGATAGAGTGTTAAATATAAGGCAGTTTAGATGTCAAAGTCTGGAACTCAAGGGAGGTTTTGGTTAAAGATGCATGTTAGGGGAGTTGTCACAATATGAATGGAAGATTGAGTCCTTTAAAGAGAGGATATTGGTGGAAAGGATGTCCAGGGATCAACCCCTGAAGATATGTCAACATCCAGGAGTTCCAAAGATATTCTGTAAAAGAGATTGAGAAACTAGTAGTCTGGGAGAAAGTAGGAAAACTTGGAGAATGGTATTCTGAAAGCCAAGGGAGAAAAGTGTTAGAAAAAGGAAAGAATTCAGATACTTGTCCAATTTCTTTCATTCATTCAGCAAACATTCCTGAGTACTTTCAGTTTATAAGCCTACGTGGATAGGCCCTTGCAGTGATCAGGACAGATAAAGTGCTGGTCCACATAGAGTTTACATATATATTTTAAGGATTTCACTGTGAAACTATATAGCAATTCTGAGGCCCATCTAATATTCATTTCTGATATTTAAATTTCAGAAAGTTGCCTTGAACACTTTAACACTAAAGATGATTCCACAGTATTCCCAATTTCTGCAAAGAGTTACTAGTTTACTAGAATAGAAAGCTTGGTGTGCAAATTCATGTGATCTAGAATAATAGCCATTGAGCATTGTAGATACATAGGTTATTTATTTATTTATAATTAAAAAAATTTTTATTTTATTTTTTTAATATTTTTTTTAAATGTTTATTTTTATTTTTGAGAGAGAGACAGAAACAGAGCACAAGCAGGGGAGGGGTAGAGCGAGAGGGAGACACAGAATCTAAAGCAGCTCCAGGCTCTGAGCTGTCAGCACAGAGCCTGATGCAGGGCTTGAACTCATGAACTGTGAGATCATGACCTGAGCCAAAGTCAGACGCTTAACCAACTGAGCCACCCAGATGCGCCCCCCCCCTTTTTTTCAGAGAGAGTGAGTGAATGCACATGTGAGCAGGGGAGGGGCAGAGGGAGAGAGAGAGAATCTCAAGCAGGCTCTGCACTGAGCATGGAGCCCCAACATGGGGCTCGATCCCATGACCCTGGGGTCATGACCCAAGCTGAAATCAAGAGTCAGATGCTCAACCGACTAAGCCACCCAGGTGCCTCTACATAGGTCATTTAAAAACTAGTTGAGGGGCACCTGGGTAGCTCAGTTGGCTAAGCATCCGACTTCAGCTCAGGTCATGATCTCACAACTTGAGAGTTCGAGCCCTGCGTCAGTCTCTGTACTAACAGTTCAGAGCCTGGAGCCTGCTTCCTATTCTGTGTCTCCCTTTCTCTCTGCCCCTCCCCTGCTCGTGCTCTGTCTGTCCTGTCTCAAAAATAAATAAATGTTAAAAATTTTTTTTTTGAACCAGATGAAATGCAGAGGTAGCTACAGCGTAGAGGTTACTTATGTAAACATGCACTAATTAATTTTCTGGACCTCAGTTCCTCTAGGTTGCGGAACTAGTGTTTCTCAAGCCCTCTCTGGCTTTGAAATTTAACGACTGCAAAGTCCAGGATCACATAATCAGAGAAGTCACAAATGGTAATATGCATAACAGTAAACACATCAACTCTCAAAGTCAGTAATATCCTCATAGGTGAAACCTTCAGTAGCCAGATCAGTCTCTAATTCAGTTTTTGACGGTAGAAGCACAAGATTTTAACAGTTGGAAGCTACACTATAATGGAAGTCCCTAAGAGCCTCTTTGAAATGAATGCAAAGACAATTTTGTGTATGCACACTTCCCTAAAAGAGATTTTTGGTAGCTCTGCCTTAACCATTTGGTAGAATTGCACTATGTGTATTTTCACCTTGCTAACAGAGACCTGTAAATTAAACTCAAAAGCATGGAAGATATTTCTTTATTTTTAAAAGATTTTATTTTATTGCTAAAATTTTTTCACTCTTCATTTTCGAGAGAGTGCACGTGAGCAGGGGAGGGGCAGAGAGGGGGACAGGGGATCTGAAGGGGGCTCCACACTTGACAGCAGAGAGTCTGATGTGAGGCTTGAACTTACAAACAGTGATACTATGACCTGAGCTGAAGTCAGACACTTAACGGACTGAGCCACCCAGGTGCCCCAAGATTTTATTTATTTATTTTTAAAATGCATTTTTTTTTCAAGTTTGTTTATTTATTTTTGGGAGAGACAGAGACAGGGTGAGTGAGGTGGGGTGTGTGTGTTGCGGGGAGAGACAATCCCAAGCAGGCTCTGTGGTGTCAGCACATTGGGGCTCAAATTCAGGAAACCGTGAGATCATGACCTGAACTGAAACCAAGTGTCGGACGCTTAACCAACTGAGCCACCTAGGGACCCCTAAAACGCATTTTTAAAATCTTTTTTTTTTCACATTTATTTATTTTTGAGAGAGAACGTGCAAGCACACACAAGTGGGGGAGGTGCCAGAGGGGAGTGGTGGGGATAGGATCCAAAGTGGGCTCTGCACTGACAGCAGAGAGCCTGATGCAGGGCTCAAACTCATGAACCATGAGATCATGACCTGAGATGAAGTCAGATGCTCAGCCAACTGAGCCACCCAGGTGCCCCCAAAATTATATATATATATATATATATTTTTTTCCCTAATATTATTTATTTATTTATTTATTTATTTATTTATTTATTTAATATTTTAAAATCGATTTTACCTACAGCTTGTTTTACTTATTTTTAAAAATTTAGTGTTTGTTTATTTTTGAGACAGAGACAGAGCATGAGTGGAGGAGGGTAGAGACAGACAGACAGACAGACAGAATCTGAAGAAGGCTCCAGGCTCTGAGCTGTCAGCACAGAGCCCGATGCCAGGCTTGAACTCACGAGCTGTGGGACCATGACCTGAGCTGAAGTCGGACACCCAACTGACTGAGCCACCCAGCTGCCCCGTGTTTTACTTATTTTTTTATTTTTATTTTATTTCATTTAAATCCAGGTTAGTTAATATATAGTGTAATAATGATTTCAGGAATAGAATTTAGTGATTCATCACTCACGTATAACACCCAGCACTTATCGCAAGTGTCCTCCTTATTGCCCCCATCCATTTAGTCCATCCCCCCAACTGACACCTTCCCAGCAACCCTCAGTTTGTTCTCTGTATTTAAGAGTCTCTTAAGCTTTGTCTCCCTCTCTGTTTTTATATTATTTTTGCTTCCCTTCCCTTTTGTTCATCTGTTTTGTACCCAGGGTTTTATTTTTAAGTAATCTCTGTTCCCAGTATGGGGCTTGAATTTACAACCTTGAGATAGAGTTGCATGCTCTGAGCCAGCCAGACACCCATGGAAGATATTTCTAAAAAGAGCTGTGGCATCTGGGTGGAGAAATAATAACCGTAGCATAATAAAAAGCAACTACATTTGTTGATCCATATCTTCATTTCTAGTACTCTACAGGCCTATTACATATTTTAATCGCTTCATTTTCACAGCAATTCTGTAAGATGAATATTTTTATCTTTATAGATAAGGAAACAAGCTCAGAGAGATGATCATACAGCTAAAATAGTGACTAGCTAGGATGCAAAGCGGGGTTGTGTTTTCTTTTGACTTTATAATTACAGCAAAAATAAAACATAAAAACAAAATAACTGCAAAGATAATTTACTACAAAAGCTCAATAAATAAATTTTTGGTTCTCTAACCCAAGCAGTAATCTCCAAAACTTAGATAGATGTGAAGGGGAGCAATCAAGCTGCTGAAGAAAGCCAGATATGTGAAGCTACTATATCAGTACCTGATTGATAGGCAAACCCAGTAGGCCTCAGGCATGCCAGAGTTAGACATCACTCAGGTGAATTACGATCCTTCTTCATAGGCACCCTGAGCTTTAGAATATATACATATGGCACTTTGTTTTACATTCCTATATAGTCCTCGTAGGAACTTTTCAGGAGGAATCACTGTCCTCATTTTACTGATAAATATCCTGAGACAAAATGGTGATGATATAATAGTAATAATACTAGCTTACATTTATTGAGCTTTTTTTTTTCATTTTAAAGATTTAATTTTGGGAGGGGGCACCTGGGTGGCTCAGTCGGTTAAGCATCTGACTTTGGCTTAGGTCATGATCTCACAGTTTGTGGGTTCGAGCCCTGCATCAGGCTTTGTGCTGACAGCTCAGAACCTGGAGCCTGCTTCAGATTCTGTGTCTCCCTCTCTCTCTGCCCCTCCACCTCTCACACACACTCTCTCTCTCTCTCAAAAATAAATGAACGTTTAAAAAAATGTTTTTTTAATAAACAAAGATTTAATTTTTTAATGTAATTTTTATACGTGGAGCTTGAACTTACAACCCCGAGATCAAGAGTTGTATGCTCTACCAACTAAGCCAGCCAGTTGCCCCTATTGAGCATTTACTATGTGCCAGGAACTTTGTATGTATTAACTCTGTTCTAACTCAATCCTCACAGAAACCTAGTGATATAAGTTCTATCATTATCCTCATTTTATAGATGAGAGAACTGAAGCAATATGACCATACATTTAATAAATGTAAAAGCTGAGATTTTAATTCAGACAGTTTGACTTCATGGCTTATCCTCTTAATCACGGTGTTTTGTGGTAATTATTTCACAGTATATGTAAGTGAGGTCATTATGCTGTGCACTTTAAATTAATACAGTGCTTGTATGTCAGTTACATCTCAGTAAAACTGGGGGAGGTGAGTATAAATATCAAACCAGAGCTAAAAAATATAAATTTTGATATAAAAATTACTGTACTTACTATATTACTTTTTAATGTGTAGAGAAATGACCAGCCTGAGGTCATAAGCCTAGCTTCATCCTACCAATTTTGTATAAAAGCTGGAAGTACAGATATAGAATGTGGGTCATCGGCTTCTATTGATGATCCAAAGCTAGGAGGGAAAGCTCATACCATCTAAACAGTCAAGAACATCAAGGCAACTCAGACAAAGCAATAAACGAAATCTTGTATTTGGTGCCAAGGCCTAAGCTTATCATTACAGGTTGTGAATGAGGCTGCCTAGCAGCAAACATGAAAAAAAGCTTAGGGGGTCTGAGTTTGTATTTGTATACACTAAGTATTGATCAATAATAGTAATCCATTATCTTTTACACAGTATAGTGTATACTTTCACAAATACATTACACCTGCTCTAAAGGTGATAAACCGGATTTATATTAATTAAAAATACAGTAGGGATGCCTAGGCTCAGTCAGTGGAGCATACAACTCTTGATCTTGGGGGTGTGAGTTCAAGCCCCATGTTGGGTATAGAGATTACTTAAAAAAAATTTTTTTTAAGTCTTTAGAAAAAAAACCCAAAACCTGGTATACAAAAGGGAATAGGAAGAATAGACTCCCTCTCTGCTCTGGACTCATCAAGCAACAGTAGATTCTTTTTTATTATTTTATTTTTAAGTACTCTCTACCTCCAGTGCGGGGCTTGAACTTATAGCCTCGAGATCAGGAGTTGCATGCTCTGCTGACTTGAACCAGCCAGGTGCCCCAAGCCACAGTAGATTCTGAGCAATTTATTTTCATATGATCCTTACAAGCAGGCACATGTCCAGAGGGAAAGGCAGATGATCAGTATGATAAGGGGACTGGAAATCATGTAAGTATGCAGTTAGTCACTTGTTGGGACCGGTGGTATTAAACTCCAAAGGCTATAAAACTCTTGGTGAAAAAAGGGAGAAAGCAGGCTTGTTCAGATTGGATTGAGATTGAATTGAGACCAGTATGTTTCTATTACATATTTAAGCTTCAGGAGTCATAGCAACTACTGGCAACCCTTATAAACCATGAGGTGTAGCACTTCCGGTTCACTTTATCCCCACCCCTCATCGCCACCACTACCAGATATGAGCATCCTCTCCTTTTCTAGAACAAGACCATCTCACTGGTCACATTTACAGTTCCATCAGAAGCTAGCAATCCATTTGTCCCCATTATAAAGTCTTAGGAACAGAAAATTTCATTGAACCAACTTGGGCCATTGTCTTTTTTCAGTCCAGTTAGCGGTAGCCATTACCTCTTCTAGTCAGCTTACCTAGCAGTGCAAACTTGGTGCCTTACAGGCCAGGGCAGTGGCTGTTCTCAAAGAAAAGAGGATTGGCGTAAGCTGAGAAGACAGCCCCAAAGATGTCTATTACATATTCTATTCTCTTACCGTCTACTGCCTTCTGACAATCTCATGCATTCCTGTAGCCTCCCTACAGAAGACTCCAAGTCAGTCTAACTCTGGAATTGCAAGTTCTAGCATTCATCAAGGCCTTCCTCACCTCCTTCTATCTCAGACAACCACACCCCTAAAATACATTTAAATACCTACTGCCAGCAAGCCTCTTGCCTGCACTGTTCCCTCAGGCTGAAATTCCCTTTGACATACTTGTGCTCTAAGGCCCAGTTCAGGTGACACCTTCTAGATAATCTTTCCTTTGGCTTCCTCATCTAGCTCTAGAATCACTCATTTCTCTGTGCCCAGTATATCTTCTCTTTGTAGTTTAGTGTTGACTGCTCTGTATTGAAATTGTGGGATTGATGTCTGTGTCCTCCACTTTGGTGAGGTACATGTGAAGAGCTCAGGGGAGCTCTCAAATATTTATTCAGTGAATAAATGTCAAGAGATGATTTGAAGGAGGAAGTAATAATTATTACATACGGAATCAGTGTCTACTTTATACTTCCAATTTCAGAAATACTTGTTGAAAGCTATAGTGCATGGATCCAAATTATTAATGAAATATCTATATATTTTTTTCAGAGAAGACTCCCCAGGCTCAACCAACTCTTTTTTTTTCCCTAAATGAATAGGGATCCCTTCAAAGTTTCCAGTAGCAATCCAAATAGGACAAACCACAGATTTGCACGGTCTTATCTCCAACTGGAAAACCTAAATTGACATGAATATGAAAACTGTTTCACTACAAATAAAAACCTGATTCCTAATTCAAAGGTTCCTACATATAAGAGAGTAACAGGAAGGAATTAGGGACTGTGGTCTGAATTTTTATTTTCTTGGCCCTAGCTGTTGAGTGATGGGGTAGCATTTTCTCTGGACTCTTTTATTTCCTGTGGCTTCAGCTAATTGTAATTTGTGAACAATTTCATCTTTGTGTTCAGGCCTAAGCAGTTAATGACAGTAACATTTTCTTTTGTCTTTTGTCTTTCTTATTTATTTTTTTAATGTTTATTTTTGAGAGAGAGTGAGACAGAGTATGAGCAGGGGAGGGGCAGAGAGAAAGAGACACAGAATCCAAAGCGGGCTTCAGGCTGAGAGCTGTCAGCACAGAGCCTGATGTGGGGCTCGAACTCACGAACCATGAGATCATGACCTGAGCCAAAATCTGCTGCTTAACTGACTGAGCCACCCAGATGCCCCTTGTCTTGTCTTGTCTTGTCTTGTCTTGTCTTGTATTTTTTCTTTTTTCTCTTTTCTTTTCTTTTCTTTTCTTTTCTTTTCTTTTCTTTTCTTTTCTTTTCTTTTCTTTTCTTTTCTTTTCTTTTCTTTTCTTTTCTTTTCTTTTTTTCTTTTCTTTCTTTTTCTTTATTTATTTCTCTCTCTCTCTCTTTCTCTCTTTCTCTCTTTCTCTTTCTCTCTCCCTCCCTCCCTCCCCTTAGCCCTTAGCTCTACACACAGCACAAGGCTCAAACTCACAACCCTGAGTTCAAGAGTTGTATACTCCACAGACTGAGTCAGCCAGGCACCCCCCCCCCCCTTTTTTTTGTCTTTCCCATCTTTTATTCAGTGACCTGTAAGGATAACTCCTAACATCTAGTCCATGCCAATCTTGTGAACTGCTCACTTGTTTTCATTCAACTGATAACATTTAAAAAAAAAAAATCTCCTCTCAGATCCTCCATATGTGGCCTCTGGAAATGGATTTTTATAGTGGTATGTGCAATAGAGGAGGAATATGGGTCGAGGAGGATTCTCATGATTTTCACTCATTTCTGTTTAAATTCTATGTTTACAGATGAAATTTTGAGGGTACCTGTTCCCAGTTTCAAGGACTTCATTTCAGGTGGTTGTGACCTGTGAAACTGAGTGCAGTCAGTCGTATTTAGAATGTGCAGCTCATCGGGGGAGTTAGACCCAGCTGAAATTGTTTTAAATACTTTTTAGCCAGGCAAGTTTCAGATTGCCTTAGTTGTCAGTATAATTTTGGTCAAGTAAGCAGCTGTATTCTCCATTTCCTAAATCTGGCCTTCATCACAGTCTGAAAAGCAGGTTTTGATAAAAATCAGTTTCCATTTGTAATTTGCGTAACCTGAGCCCTTGGAATGAGTAAAATGTCCTTCTTGGGGTGGGGGAGGTATTTTTGTAACAGTAGGGCTGAGTGGAGATGTGAATGCAAGAGAAATTTTGGTAACAGGCTTTTATCTGTATTTAACCAAATTAAAGTAGAACTAGTTGCTAATATGGAGATACTAAGTGATCACTCACAGGATGGTAAGAATACATCTAGTTAGTTTTTTGTTTCGTAGATTTTGTTTCGACTCCTGTTGTTTCTTTGGTTTGGGGAAAAAAGGCAGCAGTAACACTGGGGTTCAGTTTTGATATATTCCATCCTTCTTTTCCTGCCCCCTACTCCTATAGGAAATAGTTTGGTATAATGGGAGGTCTGTCTTTGGAAAAGTAGTGAGTGGAAAAGTAGTCACTGACTCACTATGCGACCTTGGGCAAATCACTTTACTTTTCTGACCATGGCCAAGTAACTTATCTTTTTCTTACTAAAAAGAAAAATTTAAATGTTAAGTTTTTTTTTTTACTTTTCATGCAGGTTTTTATTTTGAACATATGTCTGAATTATAGTTCAATCTCCTCTTAAAAGCCTTTGTTCTTATGTTTATCTTCTTTTAAATCCATATGCATCTCTCCCAGTTAAAATAAACATCTGTTTAAAATCTGTTGCTTCTTCCTATAAACTGTTTTTCTGTCACTCTTAAATGGAGTGACACTACTCAATAAAACACTGCTGATTTTATTTCTTCACCACTCACCTATTTTTTTAAGATTTTATTTTTTAAATAATCTCTACACTCAAAGTGGGACTCAAACTTAAAACCTTGAGATCAGGAGTCACATGCTCTTCCAACTGAGCCAGCCCCACCACTCACTTGTTTTTAATTCAGAATGATTTTTGTTCTAACCAGTTTACCCAAAATCTCATTAGTTGGTAACCTTTGAGCCTTTTCTTCTTTCTCACCCGTTTTGACCTGCATTGCATTTGACAATACTCTCTTCTTTATGAAACGCTTTTGTTTCTTATCTTTCTCTTAATCATGGATTATTCCACCTATGTCTTCTTTGATCAAGTCATCTCACTTTCCTTCCATAAACTTCTTACCTTCCCCTGTGTCTCAGTTTTATCCTGCCGTTGCTTCTCTACACATCCTCTTCCTCCTTAGAGTTGTAGCCTATTGCCATAGCTTCAGCTCTTCCATATGTTGCAGATTTGGCTCCGGTCATGATCTCAGGGTCTGTGAGCTCGAGCCCCGCGTCAGGCTGTGCTGACAGCTCAGAGCCTGGAGCCTGCTTCAGAGTCTGTGTCTCCCTCTCTTTCTGACCCTCCCCCGTTCATGATCTGTCTCTCTCTGTCTCGAAAATAAATAAACATTAAGAAAACAAATTTAAAAAAACAAACTAAAGCCATTGATTTTGTCCCTCACTCAGCTGTTACTTTTTTTCTGTTAGTGATACCACTTTTCTCACAGCCACCTTAGTGTAGAACCTCAAGTTCATTTTTGATTGATCCCTTCCCCATTCCTCTTACCCACAGATGCCCATGCCATTCATCTTGTCACAACCCACACATCATTGTAAGATTGATACTCCTAAAATATTGTTTTGATCCAGATATAATCTCTATTTAAAACTCTCAGTAGTCTTTTATCAGTAGGATAAAATGGATTACAATCTATTCCAGTTTTCTAGACTTCTCTCTGACCATTCCTTTATAAGATCACTGTGCTTGACTGTATATCAATGTAGTTTGCCCAGACATACCTTACATTTGTTTTCCTTTTTTTTCCCCCGTTGATGTCCTTTCCCTTTCCTAAAGTGCCCTGCTCTTTTGTTTTCAACTTTTTTACTATGAAATATAACACTTGGGAAAAAGTACATAAATGCAGTTTCACAGCTTTTAATGAATCAAGTCAAGAAATAGAATGTTGCCAGGATCCAAAAGCTCCTTTCCCCGCCCCCAGCAGTGTTCTCACTATATGTCTCTTTCCCATCTGTGCCTATTTTTGTTGTTGTTGTTGTTTTAACTTATTTAATATGAATGAAATCCTATAGAATGGTTTGGTTTTGGGGTTTTTTATTCGATCTGGCTTCTTTTACCCAACATTGTTTGTGTAAGTCACCCATGTTGTTGCAGTAGTTTAATACCTTTATAGCTGTATAGTGTTACCCTGAATGAATAAACCTATTTATCTATAGTCATGTTGACTATAGATAACTGTATATAGTCAAATAGAGTCATATTTGGGTTATTATTTTTTGTAATGTTTATTCTTTTTTGAGAGACAGACAGCGTGAGCTGGGGAGGAGCAGAAAGAGAGGGAGACACAGAATCTGAAGCAGCTCTAGGATCTGGGCTGTCAGCACAGAGCCCCATGCAGGACTCAAACTCACAAACCGTGAGATCATGATCTGAGTTGAAGTCCGATGCTTAACCGACTGAGCCACCCAGGCGCCCCGTATATTTGGGTTATTTTTAATTGCAGCTTTGACAAAGCTTGCCATTATGAACGTCCTCAATTTTGTCCATTCATACACATATGCATGCATTTCTGTCAGGCATATACCTGGAAATATAAAAAGGTATATCTTCACCAGTAATAATGACACGCTGTTTTCTTTTCTTTTCTTTTTTTAGTTAAAAAAAAATTTTTTTTAATGTTTATTTATTTTTGAGAGATAGAGTGCCAGCGGGGGAGGGGCAGAGAGAGGCTCCAGGCTCTGAGCTGTCAGCACAGAGCCTGATGTGGGGCTCGAACTCACAGACCATGAGATCATGACCTGAGCTGAAGTCAAACACTTAACCAGCTGAGCCACCCGGGTACCCTGGGTCATGCTGTTTTCTATAGTAGTTGGACTAATAAACACTTCTATCAATAACATATGAAAGTTAGTTTTTCCAAATTGCCATCATAACTTGAAATCTTTTTTTTTTTTTTTAATTTTTAGCCATTAGTATGTTATTGTGGTTTTAATTAACATATCCTTGGTTACTAATAGATTTGACATCTTAAGTTTATTGATGAATGTGGATAGTCTCCTTCGTGAAATGCCTGTTTAACTTTCTTGCCCAGTTTTCTACTGGCTTGCATTTCTCTTAATGTTGTATAGGAGTTTTATATTTTTGAATAATGGCTCTTTGTGGTTTATGTGTATTGCATTTATCTTCTCTCATACTTTTCACTCTCTGGATGTTCTTCATTTTAATGTAGTCTCATTTTATTAGTTTTTCTTTATGATTAATGCTTTTTGTGGCCTGTTTTAAAAATCTCTTCCTAATCCAAGATCATGAAGGTTTTTTTAATTATCTTCTGAGAGTTATGTTATTTTGCTTTTGACATTGGAATCTAGTTGGAATTAAATATTTTGCCTGGTGTGAGGTAGGGTGAAGTCCCATTTTCTTTCCATATAGATATCTAATTGTTCCGTGCTGTTCACTGAAAAGACTTGTCATTTCCTCACTGCTCTTCTGTGCCAACTTTACCGTAAATTAAATATCCATAATATGCCTGGTTATGTTGTGGTATGGTATGTCTTCATTCAGTTCCTTTGGTCTATTGTTCTATCCCTAAGCTGATAAAACATATCTTAGTTACTATAACTTTAAAATGAATATTGATATATGGTAAAATCTTGTTTTTCTCAACTATCTGTGCTCTTTTTGTTCTTTTGTGTTTCTCATATACATTTTACAATTATCTCAAGTTATACACAAACATACAGAGTTGGGATTTTGAATGGGATTTTACTCTATTGATCTTTACAGTAATAACTCACAGTATGTTAGCATAGTATTTCTCTTCAGTTACTGAAGTCTTCCTCAATTTATCTTAGAAATATTTTATATTAAGTGTTTTACAATTTCTCCATAGAGATCTTGCATGTTTTTATTGGTTTGCATCCTAGCTATTTTATATTTCCTTGATATTGTTGTAAGTGGCAGGTTTTTAAAAATTTTATCTCTTTGTGGATGGTATTAGAAATATGGTTAGTTTTTGTGTATTTTTTATTTCACTGTGCTGTCTAGAACCTCCAATACTTACACTGTGAATGAAGGTGTTGACAATGGCCCATCCTTGTCTTATTTCCAATCTTAAAAGAAAAACTTTTGTAAGCATTTCACCATTAAGTATGATATTTGGTTTAGGTTTCTTTAAATAACCTTTATCATATTAAATAAATAAGTTTTTTTTAATTCCTAGTTTGCTATGAATTGAGAGGTAATGTTGAAATCTATCAAAGCCTTTTTCTTTTTAAATTAAAGCACTATTTATTGCTTTGAAGGTGGATTTTTTTAAACAAAAATACTTTCTAAAATGTTTCATAAAGTTGCAGAAAAAAGGTTCTAATCTTACAGAAAACTTGTATCTAACAACCACAACACAACTAACATTTATTGCATGTTTGCCGTATATTAGGCATTGTAGTAAGCACTATAGTTTAGTGTGAAAGTTCTCAGATCCTGGTGCAAGTTTGTCTGCTTAGAATTCTGGCTCTACTGCCTATTAGCTAGGGGACTTTGGGCATATTTCTTATTCTATGTGTGCCTCAGTTTTTTCATCTGCAAAATGGAGATAATAGTAGTATCTACTACATAGAGTTGTGAGGAAGGAGTGAATTATATGTAATCCATAAAGAACAGAACTTGTTACATAGTGCCAGCGTGCATGTTAGCTATTATCATTGTATTCCCTAGTCCGTGAGGCGAGTACTATAGGTATCTGTTTTACAGTTGATAGTGAGACTTAGAGAACTGAGGAGTGTGACCACAGTTACAGAGCTGAGAAGTGGAGAGCTGGAATTCCTACTTGATTAAGTGTCTTAACCCACCAAGCCAATGTATTTCAAACTTTTTACACTTTAATCCTTAATACATTGTGATACAGTACTCCACCACACATATGTACACACAGTCACACAAATGAACACACTTCATTTGAAAGAAAGGTTTCACAATTTTTTACCCTTACTACATACGAAGCACTTTGATATTTTCTATTTCATTTCCTCCAAAAATGCTAGTCATGATGCTGTGGGTTATGACTTCTAATTTGGAAAGCCATACCATTTATTCATTCATTGTTCATTCATTTATTCTACAAAATGAGCATCTTCTCAGTAGCAATCATGGTGCCAGATGTTACCGTTAATGTCTTTGATTGAGACTTAACCTGCAGTGTAACTTTGGTTCGGTGTAACTAAGGGGTCCTGCCGCTTATACAAAATAAGAACCTAAGTATTGTAAAATTCTGGTCAGATTGATGAACAGATTAGTTTATAAATGTCTTTGTTCTCCTTTACTTTTTGTTCCATTTATTTGAGCAGACATGTCAGTGGTCCTCTGAGATGTTGCTAGGGCTCTGTACATGGTTCAGATTGTTAGTAATTTTTCTAGGCCAATGATATCAGCTGCTTTATTCATTGTTTTCATTATCTCCTTTGAATTTGATATATCTGCCTCTGAAAATTAATCTGTGTCCATAGAGACCCCAACCGAGCTCTGCTTTTGCCCTTATCTGTTTCAGCAGGAGTGTTAAAATTTGAAGAAATGTATGTATGTATGTATGTATGTATGTATTTAATATTTATTTATTTTGAGAGAGAGAAAAAAAAATCCCAAGCAGGCTTTGTGCTGTCAGCACAGAGCCCGGTGCAGGGCTCAAACCCACAAACCATGAGATTATGACCCGAGCCGAAGTCAAGAGTCAGACGCTCAACCAACTGAGCCACCCAATGCCCCTGAAGAAATGAAATTTAATATGATACTTCCTGTTACCTGCATGAGAATAATTTTTGGCTTGAAAACAAATTCTTAAGATTATTCCTAAGGTTTGAAAAACTAGCAAGGACCAATATCTTATCTTATTTCTAATAATGCTCATGTATGTTACATTTATTTATCGTGAGTAACCAGCAGGCTCCTTTTAGAACATTGTGTAGGAACCAAATTATGGGCAGATCATGACTCTTTCACATATAAAGGGGTTAAGACATAACCTGGCATTGTATCTGTGGATGTTTCTGTGTAACTCATCTTGATAGTCTTGCTAAAGCTCAGTGAAGTATCTTGGCTGTTATAGAAAGGAACGAGATTCTTCTCAGAGGAAACCCAACTTGGAGAGAGCTTTCCAGCTGCAAATTTAAGACATGACTTTATATGCCAGTTATTTCTTCTCCCTGTACCCTCCTCTGCCTTCATTTATCTAAGTGGTAGTCATACTTCAGAACTCACCTCTTCTAGGAAATCTGTCACTACCTTCCCCTGCCACCAGACTGAATAATACTCTTTTGTGCTAAGTTTTAAAAGTTTTTTAGTTCAAAAAAAAAAAAAAAAAAAAAGACAAGCAATAATAGTGTTAGAGTACTTTAGAATTTACAAAGCGGTTTCATTCTAATACCATGAGGATGCTAGAGTTCCATGTCATTTATAAGCAGTCTGTTAATTCCTTGATTCTCAAAACAGTTATTTGAAGAAGGTACAATAATATTATCTACATTTTGTAGATTAGAAACTGAGATACCTCTGAAGAGGTTAAGAAACCTTCCAAAGTCACACAGCTAGCAAGTGACAGCCCAGTTTGAGCCAGAGTGTAACTCTAGAGCCTAGGTTCTTAGTCTGTATGTTCTACTGCCTCTATTCAAGAGATCTGGAGAGCAGATCCTGCTCTCTTTCCTTTCCATCTGTGAGTTGAGGTTTACCTTGCTGTAGGCCTTGAGATCAACTCTGCCTCCCTATCCAAGCCTGTTCTCTTGACTGCCACGCAGGTCTGTTCACCTAATTTCAGTCTTTTCAGTTAAAGCATAAAGTTTAAAAGTTTAAAGTTCTTAAAAACTGTCTTAGTTTACACCTTCCTCTCTCCTTTTACTCTTGAGGAGAGGGGCAAGAGAGGAAGATTCCAATAGCTTTACTTTTAGTGTTTGCTTTTTTCCCCTTAGTACAACAATTTTCAGAATAATGAATTAGTGTGCAAGTGACCTCCATGGTAACTAATGAGGTTTTTCTTTTTAATATTATTGTAAATGCACTGATTATTATCTTTGAAGTGTTTTAACCCACTGCTGTCATTATTCTTTTTGATGTATATAGGTTGCTCCATTTTAGGTGAGTGGGAGGCTTTTTTGTGTTGCTTCCTATATTCTTCTTTGTTTGTGTTTAAGTTTATTTCTTTTGGGAGAGAGCATGAGTAGGGGAGGGGCAGGGAGAGCGAGAGTCCCAAGCAGGCTCTGCTTTGTCAGCACATGAGCTCAATCTCATGAACTGTGAAACCATGACCTAAGCCGAAATCAAGTGTCAGACGCTCAACTGACTTAAGTCACCCAGGTGCCCTGCTTCCTATATCTTTTTGATGTAACATGATCCCATATTAGTCTTGGGTAGCACAACAACACTCATCCTATATATATTCTGCCTCAAATCTGGAATCAACCATTTCTCTAAGGAGTCCAGGCTCCTGTTTGTAGGAAATGGTATTCTCAAAGGTCACTGTCTGAGCCCTTCTAGTACTGCTGATCAAGATAAATATTCATCTTCTCTGACAAATTAGTAAGTCTTCTCTCTCCTACACTACTTTTTACTCATTGCTGTTTCTGCAGCTAACGAACTACCTTGTTCAGAGTTTCAAATACCTGCCGTTTTTCAAACCCTCGGTTTTTTTGTCAACTCCTCTCTTATCTTTCTGACTTCTGAGCAGTATAGTTACTATGATCCATAGTCTCCAATATGAAGTACTTACTTGCCTAATTCTCTTTCCATTACATTTTAGGTAGAATAATACAGATTAAGAACATTGATTTAATAAATTAACAGTGCTTAATTAGGAATGGTTATGAATATTTCCTTTGTGTTAGTCTCACTAGTCAGAGTCTGCTGTAGATGCTGTAATGAATCTGAAATTTCAGTGAGTTATATG
Organism: Neofelis nebulosa; assembly: GCF_028018385.1. Classification (NCBI taxonomy): domain Eukaryota; kingdom Metazoa; phylum Chordata; class Mammalia; order Carnivora; family Felidae; genus Neofelis; species Neofelis nebulosa. Next base: position 11,149,065 of record NC_080793.1, read on the forward strand.
ACACATTCGTTCATGATATCCTTATATATAAGATAGAGAAATGCAAGCCAGACTAGAGTGTCTGGTCTAATCTAGAGGCAGAGCTAATTGAGCATCTATTTCCAGAATGCTAATGGTTAAGTCAGATTGGAGAAGGGTCTCTCACAGCTTACCAGAATGCCACCTTCTGTTTGTTTATTACTATATATTAAAAAATTTTTTTGAACATTTATTTATTTTAGAGAGACAGAGCATGAGTGAGAGAGGGGCAGAGAGAGAGAGGGAGACATAGAATCTGAAGCAGGCTCCCGGTTCTGAACTGTCAGCACAGAGCCTGACATGGGGCTTGAACTCACAAACTGTGAGATCATGACCTGAGCTGAAGTCAGATGCTTAACCAACTGAGCCACCCAGATGCCCCATTTATTATTATATATATATTTTTAAATTAAATTAAAATTTTTTTTAATTTACATCCACATTAGTTAGCATATAGTGCAACAGTGATTTCAGGAGTAGATTCCTTAGTGCCCCTTACCCATTCAGCCCATCCCCCCTCCCACAACCTCTCCCATAACCCTCAGTTTGTTCTCCATATTTATGAGTCTCTTCTGTTTTGTCCCCCTCCCTGTTTTTATATTATTTTTGTTTCCCTTCCCTTATGTTCATCTGTTTTGTCTCTTAAAGTCTTCATGTGAATGAAGTCATAGGATTTTTGTCTTTCTCTGACTAATTTCACTCAGCATAATACCCTCCGGTTCCATCCATGTATTTGCAAATGTCAACAAATCATTCTTTTTGATTGCTGAGTAATACTCCATTGTATATATATATATATACACCACATCTTCTTCATCCATTCATCCATCAGTGGACATTTGGGCTCTTTCCATACTTTGGCTATTGTTGATAGTGCTGCTATAAACATGGGGGTGCATGTGCCCCTTTGAAACAGCACACCTGTATCCTGTGGAGAAATGCCTAGTAGTGCAATTGCTGGGTCGGAGGGTAGTTCTATTTTTAGTTTTTTGAGGAGCCTCCATACTGCTTTCTGGAGTGGCTGCACCAGCTTGCATTCCCATATTCTTCTATTTTTAATGTATATTTATTTATTCTGAGAGAGAGAGAGAGAGAGAGAGAGAGAGAGAGAGAGAACGAGCACAGGGGAGGGGCAGATGGGGATGGAGAGAGAGAATCCCAAGTAGGCTCTGTGCTGTCAGCCCAGAGTCCGATGTGGGACTGGATCACACAAACCGTGAAATTATGATATGAGACGAGATCGAGAGTCAGAGGCTTAATGACTGAGCCATCCAGGTGCCCCCTCCCCTTTTAATGTTTATTTATTGGCCACATTAAAAAAATGTTTATTTTTGATAGAGCATGCAGTGGGGAGGGGCAGAGAGAGGGAGAAAGAGAATCCCAAACAGGTTCCACACTTTCAGCACAAAGCCCAATGCATGGCTTAAACTCATGAGTTGTGGGAGCATGACCTGAGCCAAAACCAAGAGTTAGACATGTAACCAACTGAGCCACCCAGGTGCCCCACCACATTTTGTTTAATATTGTCTTAAGGATGGAAATGCAAAGAATCTAATATCAAACCTGGAGAAAAGAAGGAGGTAGGAGAAATAACTAGTGCACTGGGTGACAGGGCTGGATTCCTAAAGATTTCAATAGGCCAGAATGACATACAGAATTTATTATATAGAGATAAAATTTATCAAGGACAAAGATAAAGTCCTACCTTTGGGTTCAGCATTCACCTTCCCAAGAATGGAATAAGAAAGACATGGGTTGGGATGCCTGGCTAACTCAGTTGGTAGAACATGCAACTCTTGATCTTTTGGTTGTAAGTTCAAGCCCCACATTGGGTGTAGAGACTACTTAAAAAATAAAAAGTCTTGGGGTGCTTGGGTGGCTCAGTCGGTTAAGCGGCCGACTTCGGCTCAGGTCACGATCTCGCGGTCCGTGATTTCGAGCCCCGCGTCGGGCTTTGTGCTGACCGCTCAGAGCCTGGAGCCTGTTTCGGATTCCGTGTCTCCCTCTCTCTCTGACCCTCCCCCGTTCATGCTCTGTCTCTCTCTGTCTCAAAAATAAATAAACGTTAAAAAAAAATAAAAATAAAAAATCTTAAGAAAGAAAGAAAGACCTGGGTTAATGGTATATGTGATAAATACTTTAAGCTTTAAACGTTTATGAATGAGATATGAATTAAGTGTAAGGGGGATTAGAAATAAAAGGTCTTGAATTCTGATTTCAGTTCTACTGTTGACTGGCTGTGTAACCAAGATTAAGGTTCTTTGCCTCTTTTAAGCTTCAGTTTGCCAGTTATTAAGTGTGTAGCATTTTTACAGTACTAGTAATTATAAAATACTATGTGTTTACTGGTACTGATAGCTGAAGAAACATAAAAGCAAAGCTAATTGAGTCTTATAGTAAGAAAAAAACCATTCAGTTCTGGATACTTGAAGAGATCTTGATACTATGTGATTTCATTAAGAATAAGAAATGGGAGAGGAAGGGGCGCCTGGGTGGCTCAGTCAGTTAAGCATCTGACTCTTGATTTTGGCTCAGGTCATGATCTCGTGGTTTGTGGGATCGAGCCTCCGCGTCAGGCTCTGCACTGACAGCATGGACCCTGCTTGGGATTCTCTCTCTCCTTTTCTCCATCTGTCTCAAAATAAACATTTAAAAAAGAAATGGAAGAAGAAGAAATTCACAGTTGGAAACCCCATTTAGCTTTAAATTTCTGAATGGTTGGTATATAAACTAGGTTAGGTTATGCATTTATTTTTTGCCCTTGAGCACATAATTCACGGCAGTAGGGAAAGCTTCAGGTTAACAGACTTTTGCTTAGGGTAAAAAGAAGCTTTTGAACCATTAAAACTGTGTAAAATGAAATGAATGGAATGAAGTACCTTATTGATTCCCTAAAGATGTGCAAGTAGAGTGTGGGGCAACCCCTTATTTTTGGAATGTTGTAGAGGGCATTCATGCCTCCAGTAAAGGTCTGCTCAAGGCAATTTCCAAGGCATTTTCTAGCTCTAAGATTCCAGGTTCTGTAATAGGAGAATAATGATTCCTCTCAGTTATTGTGATGAATAAGTAAGGCCACACATGTAAAAATCTTGAATGTTGCATGGGACACAATGAATACTCACTAAATGTTCTTTGTGATATCTATAAAAATGATCCTTGTCCTGGCCTGGTACAAGTGAAATAATAAACATAAAAATACCCTTCAACTCCATTATAAGAATAGGAGGTGCAGAAATCTGTATCTGGTATCTGGCAGGGCACAGTTGGGGCATTTTGCTTCAATGTGTTCATTTACACAGGTTTTGGCTTTTTAGCTTCCCCCCCCCCCCCAAGTGGCAAAGGGCCTGACTTATTTGCATATGGAATAGATAGATTTGCTTTGCTGTGGCCACAGAATGTGATGATTAGATTCTTAGACTTGGGGGTTCTAGCCCTAACTCCCATACTTGGTGACTGGGTGACCTCATAAGCTTCAGTTTCCTCTTCAGTAAAATAAGGTACTTTATATTTTATGATTCAGCACAATAACATGTTAAGTGCCTGACACAGGGCCTGGTACCCAAGTGGTCAGTTAACAATAATTTCTCCTGTTTCTGTGATCTTTTCCCACATGTTGTGAGGGGAGATTGTCAAATGCTTCCTTGAAGGGCTTCAGGGTTCGCTGGGAGAGAGCCTTTCTCCTGTACCTTTGAGAGGCTTCCTTCTGAATTAGTTCCTGGTCTGTGGCATAGACCAAGGCTGTTTTATAGAAACAGAACATGGCAGGAAGAATAGCTGTGGCCAGAGAGAGAAGCCGTCATAGGACTCGAAGGCAATCTAGTCTCTTTGTGCCCTCAGTGGAGAATTATTCCCACCTCGTCTTTGATCTCATTGTGGCCTTTTAAACTCTGATGAGAAGGACAAGAACAAGCAGTGTCACAAGATATAAGCAGATGCTTAACAGGTCTGTATTGGATTGTTGCTCAGTGGGTCCTTTGCTCTGGATCCAGATGCTGCACAGAGTACCATACGAATACTTTCTAAAGAGGCTACTGAACTCCAATTCTGATACTAGCAGATGAGGGTCGTCAACTCATAAATGGACAAGCTACTTAACTTTTTTTTGAGATCTCCATTCTCTCAATTACAAAAGGGTGATAGCACTTGTATCCACCTTTGGGATTATGAGAATTATGTGACACAGCACAAACCACAGTGCTTAGTTGTGGTCGGTGTTCAGTGAAATCATATCCGTGAAGAAAGGGATGGTATGGTTCTTCTAGAAATTGATTAATTATAACTCTTTTTGGGGCGCCTGGGTGGCGCAGTCGGTTAAGCGTCCGACTTCAGCCAGGTCACGATCTCGCGGCCCGTGAGTTCGAGCCCCGCGTCAGGCTCTGGGCTGATGGCTCGGAGCCTGGAGCCTGTTTCCGATTCTGTGTCTCCCTCTCTCTCTGCCCCTCCCCCGTTCATGCTCTGTCTCTCTCTGTCCCAAAAATAAATAAAAAACGTTGAAAAAAAAAAAATTAAAAAAAAAAAAAATTATAACTCTTTTTAAGTCTATTCTGATAGAGTTCTGGTTTATTTTTTTTTTAATTTTTTTTTAATGTTTATTTATTTTTGAGACAGAGAGAGACAGAGCATGAACAGCAGAGGGTCAGAGAGAGAGGGAGACACAGAATCGGAAGCAAGCTCCAGGCTCCGAGCTGTCAGCACAGAGCCCGATGCGGGGCTCGAACTCACAGACCGTGAGATCATGACCTGAGCCAAAGTCGGCCGCTTAACCCACTGAGCCACCCAGGCACCCCTGGTTTACATTTTAATGTGTGTTTATGTATGATATATATCATATATATGATAGAATGTGATATCATGCATATATAAATTTAATATTGAAGGTTTGAATTTAAAGTGAGAAAATTTAGGTCCTCTGTATCCAGTCATGGTTTTTTCACAGTATTCTATGTTCTGTTTCTAAGCCCTTTCAGCAACTCAAGCCCAGCACTCTAGGGAATCCCATCCCACACATACTACTATTGTCCTATCATTCATTTTGCCTTTTTGGCTTTTTCTGGTTTAGTTTTTAAATTTTCTGTTGTAACTTTACTCTAATGTTTACCTTGAATTTCTTTTGCATTTTTAAAAGAGGAAAAGATAGGGCGCCTGGGTGGCTCAGTCAATTTAGCATCCGACTTTAGCTCAGGTCATGATCTCACGGTTCGTGAGTTCGAGCCTTGCATCAGGCTCTGTGCTGACAGCTCAGAACCTGGAGCCTGCTTCAGATTCTGTGTGTCCCTCTCTCTCTCTCTGACCCACCCTACTGTGCTCTATCTCTCTGTATCTTAAAAATGAATAAACATTAAAAATTTAAAAAAAAAAAAAAAAAAGGAAAAGAAAAAGAATACTTATTACACCAGGGCCATTTTTATAGAACCATTTTAACCAAGTTTCTTTTAGCTGCATGTAACAAAAACCCATTTAAGTTAGCTTGACCAATTAAAAAGAAAACAAAGTAGTGTATTCCAAGACATGGGAATGTGAGTTTGTCATGGTATGTCAGTTTGCCCACAGTTAGGAAGTTCATCCAAGCCTTAGAAAAGCTTGGAAAGTTCTGTGGGACCCCTTGGTGGCTCAGTCGGTTAAGTGGCCAACTTTGGCTCAGGTCATGATCTCATGGTTCATGAGTTCAAGTCCCACATCAGGCTCTGTGCTGACAGCTCTGAGCCTGGAGTCTGCTTCGGATTCTGTTTCCCCATCTCTGTCCCTCCCCAGCTTGCACTCTGTCTCTGTCTCTCTCAAAAATAAATAAATGTTAAAGAAAAATGTGAAAAAAGAAAGGCTTAGAAAATTTTGTAATTACAAAATACAGAGTCCTCAAGAACCTAGGTGATTCTTCTTTCCATATCTGTCTTTCTCTATATCCCTAGCCATGTGGTCATGTATCTGATGGTTCTCTCTGCATACCTGCTATTTGCTGTGTTCTTTGGCAAGAGCCTTAATATATGTTTCCCTGTATGGAAAAAAATATTGTGTATTAGTTTCCTGTGCTGCTGTTAAAAATTACCACAAACTGGGTGGCTTGAAACAACGGAAACTTATTTTCTCACAGTTAGGGAATCAGAAGTCCAAAAATCATCAGTATCACTGGGTAGAAATGAAGGTGGGCAGAGCCACACTTACTCCAGAGGCTTTAGGGGAGAATTCATTTCTTGCCGCATCCAACTTGTAGTGGCAGCCATTCCTTGTGTCCACCTTCCACCTGTCTTCACATTGCCTTCTCCTCTGTGCACGTGTGCGTGCATGCGTGTGTGTGTCCTCTTCTGCTATATCAAATCCCCCTCTGTCTATATCAAATCTCCCTCTGTCTTTCTCTTTATAAAGACATGTGTGATTGCAAGTAGGACCCACCTATATAAGCCAGAATAATCTCCCAACCCAAGATCCTTATTTGATCACATCTGCAAAGCCCGCTTTTCCTTACAAGATAAGATTTACAGGTTTCAGGGATTAGGACCTGATATATTTGGGTGGCCATTATCCAGCCTACTACAAATAGGGATCATAAAGACATCTCTAAGCTGGCATGTAATAAAGTTGCCTAAATGCTAGTATCCTTTCTTCTTTACATCTCTCCTACACATACTGCCATTTAACATTCTTTAACATTGCTTTCAAATGCTTTTGTTTTCGGGAATGTTATCATCACATTAAGTGTGGGCCTGTTAGGATAATGATAATAAAAATAGTAGCTGTCATTTATTAAATGTCCATTGCAGCCCAGGCATCGTGCTGAGTATTTTATCTATGATATGTATGTACCATCATAACCCCCATTTTACAGATGAGAGAAACTAGATTCAGATAGATGAAATAACTTAATTTTCCCAAGTTCAGTCAGCTAGTAAGTGTCAGAACTTCAGTAAAATAAGGATCTCCAACTCTAAAGGCTGTGTTCTTAATCATTGTATCTTACCTGTTACTCAGCAGTGAGGTTCAAATCTCTTGGCCCCTGATCAAAACCTTTTTTTGGAGGTTTCTTGCACGTGCTAGCAAGATCTGATATCACAGTTCACCAGAACACCTTTTTTTGTCATATGGCTGTTCTTTAGCAGTTGCTTGGTCCTGAGCAAGTGAATTTGAGGGAAGAGGAAGTTAGAGAGCTATATATCCAGCCTGAATTTCCTCTTCGACTAACTTGTTTGTTGCTAGGCAGTAAGTTCCTTGACTATCAGGAACATGATGATTTATTTCTGAATACCCAGTATGGAACACAGGGCCTGGACACAGAGTAGAGATTCTGCTAGAACGTAAGCTTCAGCAGGGACTTTTATTCACTGCTGTATCCATGCCTTACAATAGTGCCTAGACTAGAAGAGCTAGCTAGGCTAGCTAGCTAGGCTAGACTAGAAGAGCCTAATATCTGTTGAATGGATGGATGACTGGTTGGTTGGCTGGGCATGGTTAAAACTTCTTCACTGGTTAATAATTACAACTTTGCTTTAATGGATGTATGCCCTATGCTGGGCACTTACATACAGTATCAGTAATCCTTACCTTTCTGCAGAGTAGAAGTAATGGGCTGTGGCTGAGGAACGTTAGGGAGAGGGAGGAGTCGAAGATATCTCCCAAGTATCTGACCTGGATACTGGTCTAAGTCATGATGAAACCCAGGAGGAGGAGCATGAGCATGAGTTATTTTTTAGATGGGCTATATTTGTGTTATCTGCAGGTAGATGTAAGGATCTGTTCCTAAGATAAAGGCTCTAAAGATGCCCCCTGTTTGCCAGTCAGCCTGGAAAGAGTGATATTCTTGATCTGCCCAGAGCAGTGTTGCTTATTTTAGGACTGCAGGCTTAAAGCCATTATTTCCATGTGTTCTAACTTGCATCTGTTCAGTTTCTGTTCCAGATGATCGGGCTGAACAACGAACCTGTCTCATTTGTGGGGACCGTGCCACAGGATTGCACTATGGAATCATCTCCTGTGAGGGATGCAAAGGGTTTTTCAAGCGGAGCATTTGCAACAAGCGGGTGTATCGGTGCAGTCGTGACAAGAACTGTGTCATGTCTCGGAAGCAGAGGAACAGGTGCCAGTACTGCCGCCTGCTCAAATGCCTCCAGATGGGGATGAATCGGAAGGGTGAGTGGTGCTTGTGGCTCTACTACCCACCCTTCAGCCATCACTGTATCTTAGTGTTAGCTATTAAGCCTTGGTGTTATTTATTTCCCAAGCCTGCACTGTGTGCCAGGTGTTGTACTATGTACTCATAACCCAAAAACGAATCTGGTGTAGCGCCTGCCTACAGGGATTTCCCAGATTCGGTGGGGAGAAAGACTGGTGAGATGTTACAGATTCTGTGAGAATGAATTCACAGGCTGCATTTGGCAAGACCCCAATTAACAATCAAGTCCTAACTGGGATTCATATACTCCACTAGTTCTTCTTTCAGAGCATAACAGGAAGTAGGAATTTGGGATGAAAAAGTAGGAAGGCAGTATGTCACCTGCATGTGGTGTCATTTTGTTTGCTAGAATCATGGTGTACTCAGAGGTTAGGCATGCCCAGAAATCTGCATCCAGGTTTGTGAAGAATGTGGGATTTTGGGGGAAGCTTTCTGAGAGCCATTGGCCTGAGATTACATGAATAAACCAATTTTCTAAGAGGATTAATCCAAGGGGCAGGCTTTAAAGAATGGATTGGTGTGGGGGAAAGCAGAAAGGCTGCCTAGAAAATTTTTAGAGTCTGGAGAAAGGTGTGAAGAATCTGAAGGAGGGGCAGAAAAAGTAATGTTACAGATGGGGAGACGTGGGAGAAGCTTACCTGATAAGAGTTGATAACATACTGGATATTGGGCAGCACCAGAAGTTGAACTTGAAGATTTGGATTAATAGTAACAGCCTTACCAGGAAAAAAAAGTCAGGCTAAAAAGCAGCGTGGGGCGTTGACCTTGGCAGTGCATTGTTTGAGGTACCTGTGAAAGACACATACGATGTCCACCAAGGAATGTGGATATGTAGGAACTGAAGTGAAAAGTCCTGCCTTTAAGCAGAAGTTTGTGGAACTGTTTGCAATCAGGTGGTAAAATTTTGTTGGTGGGTAAAAACCACCCAAGGAAAGAACTCGGATACAGAAGAGGAGAGGGCCAGTGTCAGAAACTTTAGGAGCGTTCTCATGGAGGGTGGACAATATAGTATAGTACAGTTCAGTAGAAAGCATAGAGGCAGGGGTTGGTGACAGATCAGTTCTGTGACCTTGGGCAGTTTGCTTTATGTCTGATGGTCAGTTATCTTACCTTTAAAATCATGTGATAGTGAGTACTTAACCTTTTGGGAATTCTCTAGAGGATTAAATATGACAACGTATATAAAATACTCAGCGAGGTACTAGGGGTTCATAATAGTGTGTTGGGGCGGGAGTTAGATTTAGTGAACTGTTCAAATTGGTTTTGTCTCATTAATAAGTGCAGACAACCAGATATACTTAACACTGGTTTTTATTTTTGTTTTTTTAAATTATATGTGGGATAAGAAGAATCCTTTAAAAGCTTGCCTATCATGAAGAAAGGTAAGAAAGTTCTAAAAAAGGGCATTTAGATAAATTTAGGTCATTTATAATTTACTTATAATACTAATATTTATCAGATACTATGTATATCAGAAACTCTTCAGCACTTTCTATGCATTGTCTCATTGAATATGCACAAACCTATTATTAAATATTACCCTCGGTTTATAGATGCAGCTGGGAGAGGTAAAATACCTTACCAGTAGATAAGTTAGTGGTGATTATGTGGATAATAATTACTAAGTTGTAATTCATTATTAATCAGGCAGGGCTCGTACCTAACCGTATAGACAACGTGCTGCTTTACAGCGTCTACCATATGGGCATAGCTACTCGCATGTTGGAATGCCCTGTGTTTACTGCATGATAAACACCTGTAATACAGCATTTAAATGGTTACCAACTTTGTCTGCTATGTGTCTAATCTCCTTTTCTGTCCAGAATTTACTTCCTGTGCCTCAAGCATGCTTTGTATTATCCTGCCTGTGCTCAGGTTCTTTCCTTTAGCTAGCAGTCCTCTCCCTTCCACACTGGCCGTTTCCTCTTACAGAAATGTTTCCCAGCCACCACTGCCAAACAAGTAACGTCTTGAAGAGAGAGCCTGTGAGCATCTCCCCACTTTGATCTGATTTGGTGTTGGTCTCCAGTTTTCTCATCTCCCTTTTTTGTCCTCACTGTATTTTCTCAAAGCATATTTATGGTTGGCTTCTTGACTGTTCTCTCTGATGATTCATCCTGCTTATTTAGTTGGAATATGAGACTCTGGACCTTCTAACCAAACTCTCCTGTTTTAGGGGAAGAAGCTTAACTTCATAACTCCTATAACCATAGCCAGAAGATGACACAAGGAGTACTGAGGGGTGGGAACTGCCTTCCTTTGTCCCTTTGCATGCATTGCTGGATGGTTTAGTTGCCTTGTGAAGCTGCTTCTCAGAGAGAAACGCTGCCACCTCCTGGTTGGTGCTAAGAAAGCAGCATTTACATTGCAGTTGCCTTTGGAATGTTTTTGGTTGATGGAACTGTTACGTGGAACTGTGGTGTTAGCCATATAATTTTATGCATTTGTCAAAATGTAGAAATATACATCACTAAACAAGTGAATTTTATTGTATATAAATTTGTTTAAAAGCAACAAGTTTATGGGGGGAAAGATAGAATGTACACTGTGATGAATGAGTCTAACTGGTATTACAGATAAATCACATGGGGAAATGGGGAAGAAAGGAGCTGACCTTGGAAAATAGTGTTTCGACTATATACCATAAGGCTGAAGACAAAAAGAATTGTATACAAACAAAGCTCTCTAGTTTATAAATTTGTTTCTTTCAAGGTTATGGGTTAGGAAGTCTGTCACTACTTTATTTGTATACTGGAGTTGAACAAGCAGGTAAATATATCGTTGATAATGAGAGTCCATTTTCTCACATCAGAGAAAGAAGTTATAAATCAGGAAAGAGGAAGGCAAGAATGAAGCACCAATTTGGTGCAAGATTGGAAGTATCAATATGAACTCATGTTCAGAAAAAATTTTTAGAAGAACCAGATCTTGGTCTCCAAATATCAATAAAAGGAACCAGACTCTTTGAAGGAATGGGTTATTCTAGGGCTGTGGCAGGGGAAATATAAGACAAGCCTGGAGCATCTGTGGTGCCAGAAAGTTAGAATGTGCTAGCTAGCTAGCTAGCTAGCTATCTTAATGTTTTTATTTCTGAAGGAGAGAGAGAGAGCGTGAGCAGGGGTGGGGCAGAGAGAGAGGGAGACACAGAATCTGAAGCAGGCTCCAGGCTCTGAGCTGTCAGCATAGAGCCCAATGTGGGGCTCGAACTCACAGACCGTGAGATCATGACCTGAGCCTAAGTCAGATCCTTAACCAACTGAGCCACCCAGGCGCGCCAGAATGTGCTATATTTTAAAAAGGAAGGGGCAAGGAGGAAGCGTTATCGAAAGGTCAAAGAAGCTAACCTGAAAGCACTTCCAATAGCCAAAGTTAGAACAGCTTGAGCAACAAAATAACTATACATTAGTTTATAACTCAAAGAATAAAATATCCATGAGTTCCTACTGATAGAACTAACTGAATACAGGAATGACCATTCTTTCTTATAGAAGAATTCTAATTAATAAATGTAGAAGGCATGAAGGAAATAGAAGATCACCATTAAAACACAACAGTAGGGGCGCCTGGGTGGCTCAGTGGGTTGACCGTCTGACTTCGGCTCAGGTCATGATCTCGCGGTCTGTGAGTTCAAGCCCCGTGTCAGGCTCTGTGCTGGCAGCTCAGAGCCTGGAGCCTGCTTCTGATTCTGTGTCTCCCTCTCTCTCTGCCCCTCCCCCACTCATGTTCTCTCTCAGAAATGAATAAACATTAAAGAAAATTTTTCTTAAACACAACAGTAATAATTGCTGCAGGCAGGATCCATTTATGGATGCTAAAATAGAGAGAGCATAGTTTTAAATAGAAACAGAGTATTTGCATAGCCCCAGAATATTTAGTAATTACAAAGGGGAAAGTAATAAGTTTCAGTAGAGAATTCTGACAGATACCATTTTAGCCAAGCAAGGTCAGTATCACCAGTATATTTACACATATACCCCCCTGATATTCTACAGTAGGGGCACAGATACACATATATACACCCAGGGATGGATCATTCCCAATCTACTTATGGGAAAACAGGGCAACCCAAATTGAAAGACATTCTTCAAAATACCTGACATACAGAATACTCTCCAAAAGTATCATTGTCACAAAAGACAAGGCAAGACTAAGAATGATTGGAGGAAACTACGGAGATATGACAACTGTATGCAGTATGGGATCCTAGATTGGATTCTGGAACAGAAGGGAACATGATTGGGGAAATCTGAATAAAGTTTATATTTTGGTCAGTCATACTATGCCAAAGTTAATTTCTTAGTTTTGATGAATAGTCTGTGGTTTGTAAGATGTTAACAGACAGGGAAGCTGGGTATAGAGTATATAGGGTTTCTATGTACTAGTTTTTTTGCAACTCTTTTGTTAAGTCTAAACTTACTTCAAAATTTGAAAACTTAAGTGTTCAAAAAAACTCAACCGCCATGTATGAGCCAGCCCTCTCTTGTCCCCTGTCTCTAAACATAGATATCTCTTCATATATGGAATTTGACTGGTCAGGAAATTAATTAGCAAAGCAGTGAGGGAAATTTAAAGTAAGGATAGTGAGTGGAGGCTGGGCCCCATCTGTCCCTCTTCACTACCCAGCCCATTACCTCCCAAGCATTACCTCCTCACCCATCTTGCAGCCTTCAGGATAAATTCTGGCTTTTCAGAGTGATTTTCAAAGCCCCTCTGACTCTAGCATCAGCCACTTCCTCCCTTCCCTTCTCCCTCTGCTGCTCCCCACACAATTCACATTCCCCATGTAGTTTCATCGTCCCTAGAATGGTTTATCCCCATCTCCTCACCTGGTTATATATACTTTTCTTTGGAGGCTAAGCTTTTGTTTGTAACATCCTCTAAGCAGCTTTCTCTGATACCACCTCTCACCGGAAAGATGACCCTCCTTGACTTCCACAGCCCCTTTTGCCCTCTGCCGTAGCCCCAATCATCTTGTGCTATCTTTGTCTCTTAACTTCTCTGTTCCCACCATTCAGACAGTGTGCCCCTTAAGGGCCATGGCCAAGTCCCGCTTTCCTTGTGTCCTTCAGCAGATTTCCCAGTTAGGTAAGATGCTTTCTGGTTTGGTGGATTTACTCTGGTAGGGGGACCAGGGCACAAAACAGGATGGGGGAAATATTGTTAGTCTCATCGGAGGAAAGAGGAAGTTACACTGAGCCTTATGAGAAAATTTATGTCAGTTAAGAATCGTGAAAAAAAAATTATGTGAGAAAATTTAGAATTCCTTAACTTTGTTGTCTCATAGTTAACTGGTTAAAAAGTAAGAAGGTTAAGGAAAACTTGGAGAAGGTGATGTGGGTAGAATGACATTGTGAGAATAATCCTGTGGCATTGCCATACTGCTTTATCAGGATAAAAATGGAGTGCTGAGAAATCTCAAGGAAAGAATAATTGAGCAGAATCTTGAAGGCATAGAAGTTCAAGCTCCTTATAAAATTAAACAGCTATTATTTGTTTATGATTTTATTTATTTATGATTTTATTTTTAAGTAATCACACATAACATGGGATTTGAACTTGCAACCCCAAGATCAAGAGTTGCATGCTCCACTGACTGAGCCAGCCAGGAGCCCCTTAAGAGCTTTTTAAAAACCACTCCCCTCTTCCTTCTCTTCAAGAAGGAGAAAGAGAGAGGGAAGGGAAGGGGAAGAGAGAAAGAGAAAGAAAGGAAGGAAGGAGGCTGGGAGAGAGGAGAGGGAGAGACATAAAGTGTGTGTGTTTGTATGTATTTTCTTAACTCTTTGGGAGGAAGTTACAGACATCATTCTTTGTTTCTAACATGACCACAGTACTGTTATCAAAACCAGGAAGGACGTCTGGGTGGCTCAGTCGGTTGAGCATCCAACTCTTAATTTTGGCTCAGGTCATGATCCCAGGGTTGTGGGATTAAGCCCCATGTAGGGCTCCTTGCTGAGCATGGAGCCTGCTTAAGATTCTTTCTCTGCCTCTGAACTCACTCACGCTCTCTCTCTAAAAATAATAATTTTAAAAGAATAATAAAAAATTTTAATATGGCATAATACTATTATCTGATTAGCAAATCTTATTCAAATTTCACCACTTATTTCAGTGTCCTTTATAGCAAGGTGTTTTTTATAATATAGGAGCCAATCCAGGATCGTGTATTATGTTTAGCTTTTATGTCTCTTCAGTCTCCTTTACTTATTTATTTTTTTAATGTTTATTTATTTTTGAGAGAGTGGTGGGGGGAGGGGCAGAGAGAGAGGGAAACACAGAATCCGAAGCAGGCTCCAGGCTCTGAGCTGTCGACACCGAGCCCAATACAGGGCTTGAACTCACGGACTGCAAGATCATGACCTGAGCCGAAGTCAGATGCTTAACTGACTGAGCCACCCACGCACCCTCTTCAGTCTCCTTTAATCTGAAAGGGTTCCTCAGTCTTATTTTGTCTTGAATAACATTGCCAATTTTGAAGAAAACAAGTAGAATATTCCTCAACTTGGGTTTTTCAGTTTCCTCACGATTACGTTAGGTCATGCATTTTTGGCAAGAATGCCACAAAAGCGATGATGTGTCCTTTTCATGCATCATGTCAAGGGGGCATGGTGTACTTTGTCCCATTATTGGTCATGTTAACTTGAATCACTTGGTTGAGGTGGTGTCACTTGGGTAAGGTGATGCTGCTAGATTTTCCCACCAGAAAGTTATTTTCTGAGTAGAGGCAACAATATGTAAAGAGGAAAAGCTGTGTAAAGCAGCATGGTATGTTCAAGGACTAACAAATAGTTCTCTGTAGTTACAGTGTAAATTTTGTGACAAGAGATGAAGATGGGGAACCCCAGAGGAACCAGATCATAGGAGTGTCTTAAATGCAAGCTGGCAAGCTGGGATTTAGCTCATAGACCAAAGGGAGCCACCAGTGGGTTTTGATGTAGTTAACTTTGTGTCTTACTCGCCTTTCTGCTTCTGGGTTTGGGTTGGCTGCCCAGGCCTAAGTGAAGAATGGTAGGTATGTGAGTTCCAGAACAGAAAAAGGCTTTGTGCTTCTTTTGAGCAGAGATAGGAGAACCATAGCTGCTGCCATTCTTGGGCTTGGGACAAGAAGTGGAGCAAAATCCATTCCTGTTATATCTGGAAGCCCTTTGTTTTTACTTTTTTAAATCAGTATCAGTTCACCACAAGAAAGATTCTCAGCCCTGTTGAGAAACTTGCTCTTAGCTCAGTGTAACATCAAGGAGCAAGCACAGCTTTAGAATCAGAAGACCTAAACTGAAATCTCAGCTCTGTCAGTTCTTCCCTGAGTAGCCTTGAACAAGTCCCTTTTCCTCTGTGAGCTTCAGGTGTTTTCATCTCTAAACTACATAGGATTGGGGCGCCTGGGTGGCTCAGTTGGTTAAGCGTCCGACTTCGGCTGAGGTCACGATCTCTCAGTTCATGGGTTCGAGCCCCGCATCAGGCTCTGTGCTGACAGCTCAGAGCCTGGAGCCTGCTTCGGATTCTGTGTCTCCCTCTCTCTCTGCCCCTCTCCCACTCTCTCTCTCTGTCTCAAAAATAAACATTAAAAAAATTTTTTTTTTCAAATTACTAAGATAGTAATAATTAGGGCACCTTCCAAGGTTGTGAGAATCATATGTGATACCATATATGTGGGTACATTAGAAGCTTTAAAATATGATCCAAGTTCTTGTTTTAAAAGAGGCACTGTGACGCATTCTATTATTTCACACACTTCAGGTAGTTTCATGCCATCTTGACGAATTTTACCATCTTTGATCAAACCAGTATTAATGTTTATATTCTTCTTTAAATCAAATTTTTTTATTTGTATTTTTTATATATTATTTTGAGAGAGAGCAAGAGAGCGAGTCAGCATGAACAGGGGAGGGGCAGAGAGAAAGAGGGAGAGATAGGATCCCAAGCAGTCTCTGTGATGTCAGTGCAGAGCCTGATGCGGGGCTCGATCTCACAAATCATGAGATCATGACCTGAGCTGAGATCAAGAGTTGGACACTTAACTGACTGAGCCACCCCAGTGCCCCAAATCAAAAAAATTTTTTAAATCAAAGTTAATTTTCCAAGGGAATTTTTATCATCTCAGTGAATGGAAAATCGGTATTTTTTTAGTGCCTATTAAGATACATGTGTAATTGAGAGTTTATCTCTGCACCACCTAAAATTTTGTTTCTCCCAATGGTATGCAGGTACAATGGGAAAAACTAGTTGTGGAAAGAAATTTGGGCTTAGTCTAATAGTTTGGGTGCCATCCTTAATTCTTCTGCTGTCTAGTTTCTGTTGCCATAAGCAAAATACTTCATTTTTCTGAACCTTAGATTCATCTGTTCAGTGGGAGCAATACTAGTACTTTCCTCATGGGTTGTTTTACCCAGGATAGTACCTAAAACATAGTAGATGTCCATCATGTGTGAGTTTCCTTAGTCCAGGTGGGGTTGAGGGACAACATAAGCTTTTAAGTATCAGAACAAAATATTGGTGAGATGTAAATCTTTAAGATTTGTGGCCCTCTAAACGAAAAGAAAAACATATTGAGTTCCTTCCTCACTTACAAGACAACTAAAATGTGTTTGGTACTGGATCGGCCAATGATCTTTATTCTGTGAGCTGAAGCAAAGACATGGAGAACTCAGTATTGGAAATAGAAGTGTGTGAACACTGTCACTGACCCTGGAACAGCAGAAAAGGAATTTTAAGGAATTTTAGAACTTGAAATTAGGTTGAAAGATTGCTCCCAGACAAAAACTAGGATGCATTTGGCTCTAATACAGGCTGTGTATGTTTCCCACTCCAAATTCACAGCAGCCTTGTAAAGCAGACTACGTTGCCTCCATTTTCCTGATGAAGATGTTAAGGCTCCAGCAAAGCTGAGAATGGAACCTTGGTGTTTTAGCTACTGTGTTTGTAGAAAAGAGGCTGGATAGAGGGAAGGATTAGTTACTAAGTACCTACTTTATGTGCCAGGCCTTATGCTTGATGTTTTAGCTATGTTATTTTATATGTAATCCCCACAATACCCAGTATGATAGGTTCCAGTAGCCCCTCTATTCTTTAGTAGACTGAGGTTCAGAGAGGTGAAGAAACTTGTGTGTAATTACATAGACCAGGCAAAAACAGGATTTAGACCCAACTTTGTGTAATTCTGAACTGTGTAATTTTTTAAGGATACCGAGAATGATATCTGCTTTAAGGAAAATGAACTGAGTGTTAGGCTTGGAACCCTCAATCCTGCCCCAAGGACTTTCTAGATTCTTAATATTATTTTTTTTGAAAGCAGGTATATTATTTTATACACACACACACACACACACACACACACACACACACAGCAAAGCTTACTCACACATGATGCTGTTAGCTTATCTTCTGTTGTTAACATTGCCTCCTCCAAGCCAACCTTCACAGTGGCCATCGTAAAGATTTTTTGAAAATGCCGACCTGACCACATCCATCCTCTGCATTCCATCTCATCCTCGGCTTCCTCTGCTAAAGTCCATTTTCCTACCCTGCCGTTAAAGGCTATCGGTGATTGGGCCCCACTTGGCCTCTCCAACCTCCAACTTCACCTCTTACTACTCTACTCACATGCACATGCACACACAAGCTTTAGCCAGGATGAACCACTTGGAAATTACCAGAAAGAATACTCCATGTTTACTTTCAACTTGAAGCTTTTCTGTGTACTGTTCACTCACCCTTTTACTGCTTGCGTAAATCCTATTCATCCTTTAAGACGCAGTTCAGAAGTCATCTTTGCCAGAAAGTTTTGCCAGATACCATAGTCTTTCTGTAATTGTAGATCAGAAGTTTCTCTTCTGTGCCCCCATATTAAGTGCTCCGTAAACAGTAATGGCAATAGTATTAGTAGCTATTATGCCTAATAACACTGGTACTATTTAAAGGGTGCTTTTTATTGCTAAATAACTTCTTCCTTTTGTGGAATCACCCGAATAAGAAACAATTGCAATGGGAACTCTACTGACTGCTTTTATAGGGAGAAACCAATCAGATCAAAATTTTGATTAATTAAAAAAAACAAAAAACAAAGAACCTTTTCTCATCCTACACATTAGACTGCAACTTAGCCTGGAAATAAAACAAAATATCTAAAAATGGAAATGTTCTCAGGGTGCCTGAGTGGCTTAGTTGGTTTAAGCATCTCACTCTTTGATTTCAGCTCAGATCAGGATCTCATGGTTTGTGGGATCATCGAGCCCTGCATTGGGCTCTGCACTGACAGAGCAGAGCCTACTTGAGATTCTCTCTCCCCCTTTCTCTGCTTCTCTCTCTCTCTCTCTCTCTTTCAAAATAAATAAATAATTTTTTAAATAGAAATATTGTTTCTATCCCTCTCTTCAAATTTACTGAAGCCTTCAGATGCATCATCCTGGTGGGATATTTGTAACTGGGGGACTATTAATAACGCTGTCATCTTTGTTGAAATATTAAACGTATGCATTGTGTACAGTGTGTGTCCATTGCCTTGGGGGTCCAAAAGTATCTGTTGCCTATGAGGTAGCCTAGAATAATGAAAAGAGTATATATACTTTCGGTCTAGAAAGACCTGTTTTTTAATCTTGATTTCACCAATTATTACTTTGTGCTTTGGGCCACATAAGTTCTCTTTTTAAAGTGCCTAGACTTGTGTGGGTATGCTTTGACTGTCTTGGCTTATGTTTCCTTCCAGCAATCAGAGAAGACGGCATGCCCGGAGGCCGGAATAAGAGCATTGGGCCGGTCCAGGTGAGTTCTAGGCCTCACTCTTTGTTATCCACCCTGGAAACCCAGGGCTCCACATGTTCCCCTAGCTACTTATCCTTGATCCTCTCATTTCCTGCTAGGGGAGCCATCTTGTTTTCATTCCTGTAAAACTGCTTTTAGAGCCTGGTATGAAAGTACTTTGAAAATCTTAAATATGTTAAGATAATTATTTAAAGCTCTTTTTGTGATTCCCTCAACCCTTCCCAAGGATTTCACAGGAAGTCAACTCAATTCTGGTTTTAAACCATCCAGAGAATTTTTTTATGTCATTAAAACAGCCTGGCAGAAATCAGTAAGATTACTTTGCCTTGTTTGTAGAGTAGGAATGATAATACCCATTTAATCTCACAAATATTATTAAGTACTTACTTTGTACAGGTCCTCTGTACTGTGAACTCAGTCTAGCGGAAGAGACAGACGTGTAAACAGACATTCAGAGTACAGTGAGTAGTAACAGGGGATACCTAGGGAGTACAGAAAAGAGGGACTTCTTTTCTGTTTGGATTGGAGCCATTGTTGGGGACTAAAGACATTTAGGGAAGGCTTCCTAGAGAAGGGAAAGTTTCAACTGAGTCTTGAAGGAAAAGGAGGAATTAGTTATGTTGGGAAGGAGTGAGGAGCCAAATATCTTGTAATACTGCTAGACAGAACAGCATGTAAAAAGACCACAAGATGAATCTTTAAGGAATCACAGGGAGTTTATTCAGTCAGGCAGGAGCACTGGGCACATGTAATGGAGTGGCAGAAGATAAGGCAAATTCCTTGAGTTTGGAATCTGTTCTCTAGAGAGTAGCCTTGAACGCTCTTTGATTATAGTTCCTTAGGTAAAGCCTTTGTAGGACCAGCCTACACCACTTTTTCTTACTTGCCAGCAGAAGAACAACTTTATGAAGGAAGAAAATTGGATCTGTGTATGACCCAATATGTAAATCCCTCAGGACACCAGTGGGCAGGACCATGCCTCAAGGATTATTGGTGTGGACCAAGAGGCAACCACCAAAAGCTTTTAAGGAGAGAGAGAGAGAGAGAGAGAGAGAGAGAGAGAGAGAATCAGATTTGCATTTTAGAAAGATCATTCTAATAGTAGAAATGGTTTGTGAGGAGCTGAGTAAGTGCCAGTGAAACTGGGGGCAGAGAAAAAGCAATTCAGAGGGTTTTACAGAAGTCTAGCCAAGAGATATAGATAGTGGTTTTAAGTAGGGCAATGATAGTATAGATTGAAGGGAAGAGAATAGACTCAAGAGATATTTAATAGGTAAAATTGGTAGGATTTATCTAATTGAATATGAGGGAATATGAGAGAAAGACAGGAATTCAGTCATTTTGAGACATACGCTGATGATATATGGCACATTTCCTATCACATGAACTCATTATGAGTTCGTGTATGCGCTCAATTGGGGTGTGGGTGTATGCTGTATTCATTCTGTCTTTTTATTAATCCAATATTTATATTCATGTTATTCAAATCATATCTGTTTCTTGAAAGTCAATTTGATTTATTTTGGCCTATACATAGGTATTCTGTGTGTGTGTGTTAAAAAAACATAACATGAAATTAACAAATTAAGTATGCAGTACAGTATTTACTATATGCACATTTTCATCTATATATAGAGCCTTTTCATCTTATGACTGAAACTTTATACTCACTGAGCAGCAACTCCTTATTTCCCCCTCTCCCCATTCCCTGGCAACCACCATTCTACTTTTGCCTTTCTAGGAGTGTGGCTACTTTTGAGACCTCATGGAATCATGCAGTATTTGTTTTTCTGTGATTTCCTTATTTCACTTAGCATATTGTAGCATATGACAGGATTTCTAAGGCTGAATAATATTCCATTGTAGATATATACCATATTTTGTTAATTCGTTCATCTGTCGGTGGATATTTAAGTTGTTTCCATCTCTTGGCCTTTGTGAATAATGCAGGGAACATGGAAGTGCAAATCTCTCTTTGAGATCCTGATTTCAGTTCTTTTGGATAAATACCCAGAAGTGGGATTACTGGCTCATATGGTGGTTTTATTTTTACTTTTTTGAAAAACCTTCATACTGTCTTCCATAGTGGCCACAACCATTTTCCATTCCCACCCAGCAGTGCACAAAGGTTCCAATTTTCTGCATCTTCTCTAGTACTTCTTATTTTCTGTTTTTTTTCTGTTAATGTCATTCTGGACAGGTGTGAGGTTTTAATTTGCATTTGTCTGGTTGGTGACATTGAGCATCTTTTCATCTTTTCATGTATTTGTTGGCTATGCTGTTTATATGTCTTTGGAGAAGATTTTTTGGGTCTGTTTTTGTCTATTCAAATCTTTTGCTGCCCCCCCACTTTTTTTTGGAGAGAGAGAGAGAGTGCATGTGAACATAAGCAGGGGAGGGGCAGAGGGAGAGGGAGAGGGAGAGAGAGACAGAGAGACAGAGAGAGAGAGAGAAAGAGAAAGAGAGAAAGGGAGAAAGAGAGAATATCCTAAGTAGGCTCCATGCTCAGTGCAGAGCTCAACATGACAAGAAGACTTTTCTCTGTTTTCTTTTAAGAGTTTTACAGTTTCAGGTCTTACATTTAAGTCTCTAATCCATTTTATTTTTTTTAAATTTTTTTTTCAACGTTTTTTATTTTTTTTATTCTTGGGACAGAGAGAGACAGAGCTGAACGGGGGAGGGGCAGAGAGAGAGAGAGACACAGAATCGGAAACAGGCTCCGGGCTCTGAGCCATCGGCCCAGAGCCCGACGCGGGGCTCGAACTCACGGACCGCGAGATCGTGACCTGGCTGAAGTCGGACGCTTAACCAACTGCGCCACCCAGGCGCCCCGTCTCTAATCCATTTTAAGTTGATTTTTGTATGTAGTATAAAAGATCAGAATCTACTTTCATCCTTTTGCATATGAATATCTAGTTTCCTTATACCACTTGTTGAAGAGACTATTGTTGTGTAGCCTTGGCAGCTTTGTCAAAGATCTTTTGACTCTACATATGTGGGCTTATTTGGGGGCTCTCTGTTCTGTTCCATTGGTCTATAGTCCTGTCCTTATGCCAGTACCATGCCATACTGTTTTGGTTGCTGTAGCTTTGTAATATGTTTTGAAAACAGGAAGTGTAGGGGCGCCTGGGTGGCGCAGTCGGTTAAGCGTCCTACTTCGGCCAGGTCACGATCTCGCGGTCCGTGAGTTCGAGCCCCGCGTCGGGCTCTGGGCTGATGGCTCGGAGCCTGGAGCCTGTTTCCGATTCTGTGTCTCCCTCTCTCTCTGCCCCTCCCCCATTCATGCTCTGTCTCTCTCTGTCCCAAAAATAAATAAAAAACGTTGAAAAAAAAAAAGAAAACAGGAAGTGTAAAGGCCTCTAGCTTTGTTGGTTTTTGTCAGGTTGTTTCGGCAATTTGTGGTTCTTTGTGTTTCCATATGAATTTTGGGACTTTTTTTTTTCTATTTCTGCAAAAAATGCCATTGGAATTTTGATAAGGATTATACTGAATCTGTAGATCACCTTGGATCCTATGGACATTTTAACAATATTGTTTTTTAATCTGTGAACACAGGCTGTCTTTCCATTTATTTATATCTTTAATTTCTTTCAGTGGTGTACAAGTCTTTCATCCCTTTAATTATGTTTATTCCTAAATATCTTGTTCTTTTTGATACTATTGTAACTGAGATTGTTTTCTTAATTTCCTTTTCAGATTTATTGTTAGAATGCAACTGATTTTTGTATATTGATTTTTTTTTTTATCCTGAAACTTTGCTGAATTCTTTTTTTTTTTTTTTTTAAGTTTGTTTATTTTGAGAGAGAGACAGAACAAGTGGGGAAGGGGCAGAGAGAGAGAGAGAGAGAGAGAGAGAGAGAATCCCAGGCAGGCTCTGCACTGTCAGTACAAAGCCCAGTGCTGGGCTCGAACTTATAAACCGTGAGATCATGACCTGAGCCAAAGTCAGATACTTAACTGACTGAGCCATCCAGGTGCTCCTGCTGAATTCTTTTATTAATTCTAAGTTTTCTATGTGGAATCTTTAGAGTTTTGTATTTACAACAAGATCATGTCATCTATAAACAGAGGTAATTTACTTCTTTCTGATTTAGATTTTTTAAAAATTTCTTTTACATGCCTAATTGCAACGGCTAGGACTTCTAATACCGTGTAAGGAGAAATGGCGAAAGTGGGCATTTTTGCTGTAATCCTGATCTTAGGAAAAAAACTCTTAGTTTTTCATTATTGAGTCATGTGTGGCCTTTATTTGTAGTCATTCTTTTTGTATTTAGATGCAGCAGAAAGTTTATCCACTGGGAATAATTATTTTTTTTTTTTTTTTTAATGTTTATTTATGTTGAGAGAGAGTGAGAGCACGAGCAGAGGTGGGGCAGAAAGAGAGAGAGAGAATCCGAAACAGGCTCCGTGCTGTCAGCACAGAGCCAGACATGGGGCTTGATCTTCTAAACCGTGAGATCATGACCTGAGCAGGAATCAAGAGTTGGACGCTTAACCCACTGAGCCACCCAGGCGCCCCGGGAAGAATTCTTAAGCATTTCCTCAATGAAGAACCTTCCTCAGTATTACCCAATGACTTTTGAGTACTCTTCTCCCACCATGCCAGGGCTTTTTCAGTCGCTTATGTCTCTAGACCCTGTGTTCTCTCTAGAATTGAGGTAGCTGATGCTCAGAGAAACATTCCTATTTCATCTCTCGTTACATTTGACATTTTGCTACTAGGCATATAATTTCCTCTTTTGTCTTTTACTTTTTTAGATGATCTGTTAGGAAGAGAAAGCTGTGATCTCCAAGTGCTTAATCACAAGGGATAGAATTGAGCAACTGTTGTGCACTTGCACCTCATAACTTTATCTTAGATCAACCTCCCAAGTCTGTCTGGCTCAGTTTTGCACCCTGTGAGGGAATCCTGAACTGTGAAGGAGGTGGTGTTATCTTCATTTTACAAGTGAGGGAACTAAGGCTCAGAAAACTTGAGTGACTTGCCCAACAGTGAGCACCCAGGTAGAAAATGACAGATGAGGTCTGAACCTAGACGTAAGCACTGCTGGTGTGTTCCATCCCCTTAATGCATCACTGATGGCCTAGTGTACCATGGGACCCATAGGAAGAGACAGATACAGTACACCTTTGTCTCCCAGCTGGAACCAGTCTTACTGACTGGTTGTTTTCACCTCGCTCAAGTACTTCCTTCCATGCCCTCTAAGCTCTGGTCTTCCTCTCACTGCCATCACTGAGCCTGCTTCAGTCAGGGTGTCACTAAATGTCTTACAGTTTGATGGCACCTTTTGTCTTCACGTGTCTTTTTTTTTTTTTTTTTTTTTAATGTTTATTTTTGAGAGAGAGAGACAGAGACAGAGCACAAGTAGAGGAGGGGCAGATAGAGAGAGAGACAGAGAATCCGAAGCAGGCGCTAGGCTCTGAGCTGTCAGCACAGAGCCTGGTGTGGGGCTTGAACCCACAGACCATGATGAGATCATGACCTGAGCTGAAGTCGGACGCTTAACTGAGTAAGCCATCCAGGCGCCCCTTCACGTGTCTTACACAATGTGTGATTTCAGTGTTCTAAAGATCCCTAAGTAAAAAGATTTGTTTTGCTACATGTGCTTGAATAAAGACTACCGTACCTCCAATCAGTACACAATCTAAGTTATTTAAGACCAGTCACTCAACTTGTGTACCAGTTAAATGTTTCTTGTTTCCCCTCCAAGTCCTGTATGCTGGCTGGCTTCCAGTTCTAAATGCCTCCTGTATTTATGATCACAGCAGCTCAAGGTTTCCTCACAGGCTGCTGGAACAAAGAGTTATGCAGGTTTGACTCAGATTTCAGAGAAAATGTCCTCCCAGGCTTTCTATAGAAACAAAAAATAAAAATGTATCTGGCCTTTCCTCCTTACTACTCACTCTCATCCTGTGCTAAGTTTAGCCAGTTAAGCTTCAACTCTGGGTTAAACACTGTATAGAAGATGTGTTTACTCACTCCCTGTGTGGTATGATAGCTAGAGCCAGGGACTGAATACTTGGATACTTTGGCCTCTTCCTCAAACTCCTCCCCAGACGTGGGCACACAGTGTGATCTTGGGCAAGTCAGTTCACTTGTCTGAGCTAGAGTTTCTTCTTATTTATTCAGTAGGGTTGGGAATGTCTTTCTTACTAAGAAAATCCATGTGGAGTTTCATGGACAGTACTTAATAAGTGAACATTTGTTTATCCAACGTGCATTTTTTGAGCACTTTTTTCTAGGTTCTAATCATAGCCTTAGGTCTAATAGAGGGTATTCTTATGATACATTATCGTAAATGCTATAAAAATAATAATGATGATGAAGATATCATTGTCAGCCTTCCATAATTATTGCTATGTGCTAAGCCCTTTTCTAAACATGTGATAATGTATTAACTAATTTAATCCTCACAATAACCCCACGAGACAGATATTATTCTCTCCACCACATAGATAAAGGAATTTAAGTTAAAATAGGTAAATGACTTGCCTAAGATTGTACAACTTTTAGAAAGTAGCAGAACCTGTGTTGGAACAAAGGTGCTCTGACTCTAGAATTCATACTCTTAACCACTATGTTATTCTGCCTATCTCAGAATCCATAGAATTGTAAGTGGACAGAAGAAGGACCTAAAATTCTGTCTAGGTAGTGATAGAGGGTTCACAAAGAAGGTAACATTTGAATTGGGTCTTAAAAGGCAAGGAGGAGTTTGTTATTGAAGAGTGGTGTTTCAGGGGTAGGGAAGAATAAACTCAAAGACAAAGAGGAATGTTGAAGAACATAGACACTTTGTGGCTTGAGAGGAGGGTAAATGGACAAGAGGAAAATTATGGTGAGCTGTGGTGCTAGGAAGCAAGCAACCGAGCTGTCCTAAGATTAGTGAGAGACAAAAAAAAAAAAAAAAAGATTAGTGAGAGACTGTGGGGTATGGAGGTAGAAGAGAGGGAATCTGGGTTTCTCTCTAGAGAGTTCTAGGAATGTGAGTTTTAAATACATTCTCAGTCCTAAAGAAGGAACGGAGGTTATCCTGGGCACCCAGTCTAACATGTGTCAATTCCTTGTCAAAGATATCAGAGGAGGAGATCGAAAGGATCATGTCTGGGCAGGAATTTGAGGAAGAGGCCAATCACTGGAGCAACCATGGTGACAGCGACCACAGTTCCCCTGGGAACAGGGCCTCAGAGAGCAACCAGCCCTCACCGGGCTCCACACTGTCCTCCAGGTGAGCTTCAAGGCAAACCCAGCATCATCTAGGGATCACCCAGAGAGTACACAGACCCACACGGAACCTCTGGGCTGTCTCAGCCATTGTACTCTTGTTCCCTCAGTCTTTGGGGCAGGGACGGACCAGGATGACACAGAACAGCATTTCACAGCCTGCTTTTTGCTGAAGACCTTGAAAATGTCAGCAGTCTCTTTGCAGACTAATAAAGTACCATAGCTGCTGTCTGTGCCCATACGTTCTTCACCTAACAAAATAACATTTTAAATGTAGCTCTTTTCTCTCATTTACTTTATCACTGAAATAAAACAAACCACGTTGACAATATTGAATTAAGTTCTAATTTCTTTGCCTCAGCAAGAGTGAAGATTTTCACTTTATAAATTTTAAGAAACTGAAAAATTTTAAGCTAGTGATTTAAATTTGCTGTTATCATGGAATACCAATTTGGAGACTCTTTGTTCAAGAATGTTAAGTTAGTTGTTATGTGTAAATGTAGCCATCAACTACCAGGGAAGATTTCCTTTTTGCAGAAATCTTTCTTATAGGACAGGGATTGATAAACGTTTTCTATAAGGCCAGATAATAAATAATTTAGGCTTTGTAGGCTATACAGTCTGGGTCTCAACTACTCAACTCTGCCATTATGGTGCAAAAGCCACCAGACACTACGTGAATGAATGAATGTGGCTGTGTACCATTAGCCTGTAGTTTACCAGCCCGTTACAGGAAATGCATCTAGGTAAAGCTACAGGATTGTTGTTTTAGGTAACAGAGTGGTTAGATTTCTTCAGTGGTTAGTGGTTAGATTTTTCCAATGGCCAGTGATTAGATTTCTCCAGGAAAATACCAAGAATCTGCCTGCAGATTTTTATCTGCCTTTTTCTTGGTATTTTACGGTAACTTTTATTCATTCATTTGTTCCTTTTTGTTTCAGTTCTTTCAGTTGTTCCTTTTTTGTTCCTTCTTTTGAATGTTTAGGGGAGTTGTTGCCACATGTCAGGTTCCTTGCTAGGTGCTGGATTTGTTTTGTGGCCTGGCAAGGCCCTTAGGCTGGCTGTGCCTTAGTTTTCCTAGTAATAAAAAAATACATACCCCCACACCTTTGTGGACCATAGTCTGTGAGTATCCATTAAAATCTCTTCAAATGTGGCACCTATACAAAGAATTTATTCAACCACTCTTTATTCAGTACCTATTTTGCCAGGTGCTGGGTGTCCAATGACAAGCCACTCATACACACATCTGTACAGAGTCCCTATCTAGTAGGGGAGACATGCATGTAACCGTTAATTATGTCCCTGATGAAGACACACTGCATGGCCAAAGAACACCTTAGCCACATTGTGGCTCACTTCCTTTGAGCAGGCAGTACACCTGGCGTGGTTCTGCTTGAATGAAACTTTTCTTTCCAGTAGGTCTGTGGAACTAAATGGATTCATGGCATTCAGAGAGCAGTACATGGGGATGTCTGTGCCTCCACACTATCAATACATACCGCACCTTTTTAGCTATTCCGCCCACTCGCCACTTCTGCCCCCACAAGCTCGCAGCCTGGATCCTCAGTCGTACAGTCTGATTCACCAGCTGGTATCAGCGGAGGACCTGGAGCCATTGGGCACGCCCATGTTGATTGAAGATGGGTGAGTGCCCCATTTAGTTCTTGCAACTTCAAAATGATCTCCACCCCACACCCACCTTCATCCCTGGCTACTAATACCCTAGGCTTTGGAATGAGTCAGGGGATAATGAGTAATGACTGAAGCATCAGAGGACAAATCTGTATATATCTTTGCAGGCAGTGGTCCCTTGTTTTTCTCTTGAGCATCTTTTTTCATAGAGTTGGGACTGTTTTATCAATCCTATGGAATTGGGATTAAAAGACTTGTTTCTGCTTGGGCCTAGCTAGGTAAGCCAGGCCCTGGGATGGGTCTGAAGTGCTTCTCTGGCTCTGAGTCAGAGATGAAATATACTTCTGGGGATAATCATACATTAAGTTCAGGCTCCGTAACAAGGCACTAACTGGTTGTGGACTATCTGCATCTCTAGCCAACGTACCCATTGGTAGCCTGGTGCCATGTGCTCTGTGTACAGACCTGAGTTGGTGGAAGGAATACTCTTTAAATCCTCTGTCACCTCTACCTGAGTAGATACTAGTTCAGCCTTCAGGCCCACCAATTGCTGCACCCATTCCTTTGGCCTGGGGCACAGGCTGTTTGCTATCAAGCTTAGGTCCCTAGGATGTATCTGGAGATCTTTCAAGCTAGTCTGCAATATCAGAGGAGGAAATTCAAAGATCTTCTTATAAGAAGGACACACAAAATCTTTATAAATCTGAGTGTGGGGGTGTGGGGAAGAGTCATGCCCAGGGGCCTTGAGAGAAAGAAAACTGGGACCCTATCTCATCCAGCCCAGAGATGAGAAATGCCCTGCTCCTTCCATACAGCAGTAACTCACAAAGGCTAAGCAACTTTAGTTCCTGAACTCACCACCAGGGGGTGCAATGAGAGCAGGAAAACCTTCTGAACATGTTCTCTCTTTCAGCCATCTGTCCTCAGGCTCATTTTTGTTGTCAGCCCCTGTATTGGGTGGGTACCAGACCTGACCTAATGGAGCTCTCATTGCCAAAACTAGTGCAAGGGTCACAGAATTTTCTCTCAACACATGGAACATTTGTGGACACCAACATTAAAAGTCATACTCCCTAATAATTGCACAAATTTCCAAGCCTCCTTTCCTTTCTACAACCTTTTCTCACCAAACCCACCTCCCCAGCCCTGAGCTTGCTGCTGGCTCCAGTCCTGCCGCTTTATCATTAGACTCAATTGAATGAAGTTGGAGACCCATGATCAAGGGCAAGGAGCCCACTGCCAGAGACCCTTTCTACTCTTAGGAGTAGCCTCTACCTGTGCCCTTATCCTCTCTCTCTGGCCACCGGAAGTAATTTTCCACTGTCCCTACCCCCAGGTATGCTGTGACTCAGGCAGAGCTGTTTGCCCTGCTTTGCCGCCTAGCTGATGAGCTGCTCTTTAGGCAGATTGCTTGGATCAAGAAACTGCCTTTCTTCTGCGAGCTCTCAATCAAGGATTACACGTGCCTCCTGAGCTCTACATGGCAAGAATTAATCCTGCTGTCTTCCCTCACTGTTTATAGCAAACAGATCTTTGGGGAGCTGGCTGATGTCACTGCCAAGTATTCACCCTCTGATGAGGAACTACACAGGTAAGGGCTGTTGGCTGGGGAGGAAGTCCCAAGCAACCAAACCATTGTCATTCCTGCAAGGTGGGGATGGAGTGCTCCCCACTGACACTCCAAAGGATAGGAATTAAAGCCACACACAAGGCTGGATTTGAATCCTCACTCTACCACTGACTACCTTTGTGACCATGGTCAAGTCTCTGATCCCCAGGTTCTGAATTTCTAAAATGGGATAATACCAGTACTTCCCCCATCAAGGTAGTTGTGAAAAATAAATAATATTGTGCAGCATGCCTTAGCAGAGTTCTAAGCTATTATTATTATTATTATTATTATTATTATTATTATTTTAATCACATCTGGATCATTGAGGTAAGAGAATATATCTGGGAAAAACAAAAATCTAAACTCTAAACTTTATCTGTAAGGTGAGGGGGCTCTGAGCTATAGTTTACAATTGAAGAATAAGACCTAGAAGTCACTGCAGTATCTACTGTGTGCCAGGCACTGGGCTTGGCTTTTTTTTTTTTTTTTTTTAAGTTTATCTATTTATCTTGAGAGAGAGAAAGAGAATGTGAGCAGGGGACGGGCAAAGAGAGAGGGAGAAAGAGAATCCCAAGCAGGCTCCACACTGCCAGTGCAGAGCTCAGTGTGGGGCTCAGTCTCACAAACTCTGAGATCATGACCTGAGCCGATACCAAGAGTTAGTCGCTTAACCAACTGAGTCACCCAGATGCCCCTGGGCTTGGTATTTTATATGATTGTCTTCTTTCTTTCTCACAGCCTCCAGCATTGTAGGTGTGGTTATGCCCATTTTATAGATAAGAAAACTGAAGTTCAAAGAGACCTGCCCTTGAGTGTTGGGACCAACACTCCAGAGCCTGGATTTGAACCTGTGCCTACCTGGTGTCAAAGCTTAGGCTCTGTTACTGTATCTGAGATGCAGTGTGATGGTAACAGCATGGGACTAAGAGACTGAGCCATTCTTTTCAATGTTTTCTGGCATAATGTCTCATCCCAGCTGACCAGGATCCTAATCTCCCTGTCTAGCACAAATCTTTTACTCACTCACTTTGAAGACCTACAGCACATGGTGACAACCCAAAATCAGAACAAATGATCAGTTGATACAGCTTTTCTGGCTTATTAATTTATCCATGTGAAAAATAAAGCTTAAATCACATTGCAATAGACATTTCATTAATTCACTTTTATTGAACAGTTTAAAAAAACAAAGTCATGGGATTCCAGAGCACCAAGAAAAAGAGGAGAAAAGGTACCCCCATCAATGAAAGCTGAAGGAGATGGGGTGCTAGCCCCCACACTTCTCTACACAGGACCAAAGTACATCTTCCCCTGCCATCCAGTTACCATGGCATAAAGACAGGGGGAGTGTTGAGCTGAGAGTAAAGCTCCAAGACTCTCAAGGGCTCTTTGCAAAGCTGAGGGAGGGAGGAATCAGGGTGCCAATACCCTCCTCTGATTTTCTAATATTTCCTTTTCAGTGATGCTTACTGGTTTCAGGGTAATCTGTAAATGACAGAGCTTTGAACCCAGCTGACACTTTGACCTGTAAACAGAGCTATCTGATTTTGCACATGACCTAACCCCTTGTCTTGAGCCTCTAATTCATTGTTTCTATCAAATTCCTATCTCCTCCTTAACGCTGGGCCAACTAAGTGTTTGAATTGCAGTTAGCAATGCTAATACTGTCAGGGTTTGTAGAGCTGGCCCAATGAGCCTGGCCTCCTTATTTGCTTGGAATCCACCAGTGCAGCCTGCGGCTGTCTACAAAGTCAGCCTGTGGGCTCCAGTCTCTATAGAATGATGGGTTTTCCCAGGTCTTCTGCAGGTAGGCAAGGATCATTGGCCATGCAGAGCCCTCTGTGGCTTTGAGCTTTATAAGGCACCCCATCCCACTGTATCCAGTCCCTTGGGCCCTAAGAGCAAGGCAGGGGCCAGTAACAGCTAAATTAGTGAGGGAATGTTTATTTCCTAGGAAGCCTCCTTACCACGGAGAATGTAGAGCTGCACTGTCCAATATAGTAACTGCTAGCCTCGGGTGACTTTTTAAATTTAATTTAATTAAAATTTAATACAATGAAAAATTCAGTCCTCATTAGCACTAGCCACATTTCCATGTGCTCACTAGCCACATGTGATTAGTGGATCATGTATTGGACAGTGCAGATACAGAACATCGCCATCATCTCAGAAAGTTCTGTTGAACAGTGCCAATTCTAGACGATGTATTGGTGCTGAGCTCTCTAGTGGATTCTGAGGATAAGAAATAGATTTGTTGTCAGGACTCACTACTCCATGCTAAAAGCATATGGAATCCTTCCATGGAAAAATAGGAGTTAAATTTCAACAAGTTAGTTCTGATTCCATGTACTAGGACCCTGTTGTGCATGTCAGGGGAGCGGTGTTGGGATCGTAGATGATGCAGACACGGTTTCTGACTCAGGTGAGAGCCCCGTGGTTTAGGGGATTGGGAGACAAATAGAAACAGATAACAGTCTATAATCCAGGGGGGTACTGGTAGAGATTGAGGGACATATGAGGGACTAGAAGTAAGTACCTCTACTTGCATAATCAGGTAGTGCTTGCCAGGGGATAAGACATTTGAGTTGCATCTTGAAGTGGGTTTTTATATGTAGATTATAGAGAACAGGAGGAAGGCAGGAGATAAAACAGAGTCCTAGAAGTTAGAGATCTTGGATAGTTGGTTTGTGTACGGAATCAAAAGCAATCCTGTGGATTGTATAGAGAGAATGTATCTGAGAGACAGAAATGAGGGGAGAAATGACTGGAGAGAAAGGTATAAGAAGGCAGATCATGAAGGTATTCAAATGCCAATCTAAAGAATGTGGATTATCTTATGTGACTACTGTTAAGTCTTAGGATGTTTTTAAGTGGAGTAATTACATGGGCAGTTAGCATTTTAGAAAGATCCCTGAGGCTCTAAAGTCAGGATTGATTAGCATGGACAACGCTAGAGGATGGTATCTGTGTAGGAGGTTGTTCCATAATCCAGGTAAAAGAAAACAAGGCCTGGACAAGGCAGCAGTGACTATGGGAATAGAGAGGACAGCACAAAATTAAGAGATAACAAGGAGGTAAAGTCAGTGGGACTTCAGTGAGTGGAAAGTTGGGTGGGGGTGCTACCAGGCAGGTGAGTGCCAATTCTCTTAGCCAAGATAATGGAGCCTGAGAAGAACAGGCTAAGAGATGAGCCACTCTGAGTTTGATCTGGAGTCTGTTGAGCCTGAGATGCATGGGGAACTGCCCTGGAGGTCAGAGGAAAAGGAAGTGTGAAAAACCCTGGAATCAGGTACATCAGTGTATAAAGCATTCCTTCCTCTGCTAGAAACCCAGGGTGTGGAGTCTGTAATTGGCCATAGCTCTTTTCTACCTTGCCTGCTCCTGCATTACTCCTACTCCCCCAAAATGCCTTTACTTTTTCACAACTCTTAAGTGCAAGTAAGTTCCTGCTGTCATGAAAGGGCTTTTCCCCGATGATACATGACCACCTCCTTTTCTCTTCTCAAATATTGAATCAAATTTATGGTACCCATTTTCCTTAATCAGGCTGTTATCAGACAGTGAGCTGGGTGAATTTGATTTAAAGCAGATTGTAGCACCAGCCAGTGACTGCTCCTGGCCCTAATCAAGACTCCTTCACTCTCAAGAGAAGATGCCTTGCACTAGATGGGCTTTAATGGGCAATTCTATCTCACAAGCACTAGCTCCATTTCTGCCAGATCTATGAAAAGTTGCCTCCCAGCTTCCCTGCTCAGATCCTAGCTGTAAGGTTCAAGAAACACAATCATTTTGCTGTTGCAACAGGAGCAATGATGATGATGCCATTAATAATGATAATAGTTAACAATTATAGACTGTTTATTGTGCCAAATTCCATCTTAAGTGCTATACAAACATTATTTGTTTAGTCCTCACCACCACCTGAAGCAACTGCACTAATATTATCCTTGTTCCACAGAGGAGGAGCATGAGGGTCAGAGAGGTGAAAACTCAAAGCTACAAACCTAGGAAGAGATGAAGTAGACATCACCACCTAGATCTGTTGTGCCCCAAAGCCCAGAATCCTTACCATTTCCCTCTGCTGAATTATTTAGCCTTCTCAAAACTTCGGCTTTCTGGAATGTGTCCTGGAGTTAGAGTCTTACTCCCATCGTGGAGTGTTTATGTGGGTGCTGAGATGGCAGTTCCTCTAAGGTTGTGGCTGATGACTGCTCCTGGGGGTAGGTGCATTTAGCTGAATGAAAAGGAGACAACTAGGCCTCTCAGCCCCCTTAATGGGACATAACTTACATAGTGTCAGTTTCAATTGCTGACTGAATGGTCCAGTGGTTTGGGGGATCCTGGCAGGAATGTTTTCTTTGTCCTAGCATGCCTATGTAATGGGAACCTCGAAGAAGAATGGGTGTGTTTGTCCAACTTTCTGGCTTTAAATGCTGATAATGTGCAGACAGGGAATACAGGGGCGTTAGAACTGTGGAGTGGGCAGATGTGGAGGAGGCACGGCTGGAGGAGAAAGCAGGCCCATGGAACAGAGAACAATTTGTTTATCAAGGGGTGGGATGCGGGGTGTGGAGGAAAGCTTTGCAGTCAGGCTGTGGAGACTGAGTGGGGGCTACTGGGCTGGCTGCCAGCCCCCCACCACTGTCAGGGGTCCATGATAGTTGCCTGTCCTAGGAAATTTGGAAAAGAGAGTATGTGCTGTCCCCAGTAGAGCGGGCAGATTTGGGACATGTGCTCATGCCAGGCACTTGGGAGCTCCTTTGTATCCCTTGCAGTAAGTTCACCACCGCAGGCTGGGGGTCCGGCTGATAACCACACACCTGCAGGTTCTGCAGTGCCAGAGGGAGCACTTGGGGCAAGCGGTTGCTGATTAAGGGAGAGAACATTATCTTTGTTTGCTACACTGCTCCGCCACAGACAGATGCTGGCATTGCCGCTCTGCTTGTGTCCTCCTTTTTGACCTACTGCTTTTCATCCCCACACCACCCCTCCAGGCAGATCCTAGAGGGAATTTGCAGGAAAGACCTTTTTCCTCTCAAGAACAGAAGTAGCCAGCAGAGTACTGTGATGAGGCAGTGATGTGATCTTCACTCTCAGGCCCACTGCCTCCTGCATGTCTCAGCAGCATCGAGGCACTGCAGCATACCCTGCACGTAGCTGAGTTGAGCCCTGGGCTGAGTTGCTGTGGGGACCTGACAGTCAGGGAGTGGACAATGGAGTGCTGAGAAAGCAACAGGCTTGGAATCAGAAAATTTAGGTTTAAACTTTGGCCCCACCCACCACCACTTATCTACCATGTAACTTTTGTGGAAGGCAAGATGCTCTTCTTTTGCTTCCTTATCCCTAACGTGGAGGTGATATCTCATGGTTGTCAGGGGGGTAAAATATAAGAATGCACTAGGGGCACAGTAAATAACCTCTCTGAGCTTTGTTTTCACATGTGAACAGAGAATTGTAATACCAATTTGGTGGATGTATTGGGAGTATCCCATGAAATAATGTGTGTCGAATATTTAACAAAGTACCTGGCAAGTAGCAAATGCTCACCAAAGGGTAGAATGGTAGGTAAGGTTAGTATAGGAGCTGTTCAGTATAAATTTGTCTATCAGCCAGTTTGGGAAAGCATTAATAAAGTTATAAAAACTGTTGGGCCAGGCACAGAGAGAAATGGAGTCAGCCGTCATTGTTGAGATCAGCTGATGGAAGAAACGAAACCCCAGCTCAGACTGAGGGGGAGCCAGACTTTGGGGCAAAAGGGTCAGGGCTCTAGATTGCAGGTAGCTGCTGCTGTAGCTCCCCCTGGTGCCTGAGAAGGGCAGATGCCTCTGGCTCCAACCAGGGCCAGGCTTTCCCCAGGGAAGAAAAAATGTGCTGCTTGCCCAGGAGGCCAAGCCCTTGCAAGGCCTTCAGAGTCAACGCAGAAGGTAGTAGAGCCCAGACAGCAGTAGTACATCCCCAGGTGTTGAGGGGGACAGACAGCGCCTTCTTGCCTGGCATAGGGCTGCAGTACTCAGATCTGAACATGCCACCAGGGAGCAGTCCCAGGGCTGAGCATCTTCTCTCCATGACTGAGCTGCATCTAAGGCCTGTCTGGAACTCTCCTTAGTCCACTCCTGGAAGGGCAGAGGCTGAGCGTGACCCTGACCCCAGCTTTTATAAACACTTGCTTCCCCATTAAGCCTTTTTGCCTTCTTGGTTTGGTGGTGTCCCCACCTCTGGTATGAGGTGTTCCCCACTAGGACCCAGAGGATTAGTCCTCTAACCTTGGCTTCCTTTTTCTAAAACTTGGTCTTCCCCCAAGGAGCTTTCTCCTGATCCAAAGAAAGGATCATGGTCCGCATTGAGTCTTACCTGCTATGTAGATGTTGGAAAAACCAAGGCCTTGGGAAGTTAGCGCAGGTTCCAGGTTCCAGCTCTGCCACCAACTGTATGCTTGTGGACCAGTCTCCTCCATTCTTTGAACTTCAGTTTCTCGTCTGTACAGTGGTAATGATAGTCTCACCTAGCCCATAGGGCTGAGAAGATTAAATGTGAAAGTACACATAAAGTGCCCAGCACAGGGACACCTGGGTGGTTCAGATGGTTGAGCGTCCAACTTCGGTTTGTGGGTTTGAGCCTCGCATCAGGCTCTCTGCTGTCAGCACAGAGCCTGCTTCAGATCCTCTGTCTCCCCCTCTCTCTGCCCCTCCCCCACTCACATGCTCTCTCTCAAAAATAAATAAATGTATTTTTTTAAAGTGCCCAGCACAGAGACTGGTATGACATGGAGGCTCAGTTAATGTTTCTGTCCCTCCCTAGCTGAAGTCAGGGATGCCAAACATTTTTTTTCACTGTGTGTAACCTCAGCCCTGCTAGAAACAGTGAACCTAAAAAATATAACCGTCAGCTTTTTCTTCATCGTGGCAGAAGCTCACATAGAGTCACCATGGCAGCTGCCGTTGACACTGCAGACTGCATTTCAACAATAGCAGTACCTTGATAATGTCATATTTCTCCACATTTACGTTTCACAGACTGCCTTTGGCCCTTGTTACCCTAAGCAGACAAGTGTTACTATTTTACAAAAGAGGACCTCAAAGGTTAGAGGGGTCAAATGATTTTCCCAAAGTCTTATAGCTTTTATATGTTGGAGCAGCTGGATTTGAATTTAGATTTGATTGACCCCACCTGACCTTGGGAACAGCAGCTTATATGAGCTCTCTTGGCTGCTAGACAAACCATGGAGCTACCTGTCCTTCACAAATGGTTCTGGATTCCATTTCCCCCAAGTTCGGGCTCTTTTCAATCCTAGATTCCTTAAGGAGCTATAGGAGACCTCTGGCTTCCCTTCCTTGACCTCCACTGTCTGTTTCCCAGATTTAGTGATGAAGGGATGGAGGTGATCGAGCGGCTCATCTACCTATATCACAAGTTCCATCAGCTAAAGGTCAGCAATGAAGAGTACGCTTGCATGAAAGCAATTAACTTCTTAAATCAAGGTAAGTAGCTGGGGATGAGGAAAGGGGACTTTGTTGTTGTTGTTGGCCAGAGAGCATTTGCCCTCGTTTCACACACCACCTCCCACCCCTTTACCCTCAGGACTGTCACACAGAATCTGTCACACGATGTGGGTACCAATCTTAGATAAAGGCCTGTGCTCTCCTCATCCTGCCCCTCTATAGTGCAGAGCATGCTTTGGATTTTTTCTTCAAACCTAAATGCCACAGTCTCTATAACTCATAGAGGAAGGAAAAGGATTCGCTTTGTTTAGTCAGTTTTAATGCATTTAAACACAGACACCAAGGACAGTACATGCGTCATTTAAAATTTGTACCAAGTTTACCAGCAACTGAAGAAGACCAGGGTGACTGATGAAACTATTGGAGATAAGACCTCTGTGACAGTCTGGCAGTGCTTCTGACGGCCCCTTCAGGGCAGAATGGTGGTGCACAAGAACTCACACAATGCATATCAAGCATGGCTTTTGTTTAGAGGAGGGCCGAATGTGGTTTATGTGGGGGATTACCTGCAAAGTGGCACTTGGTAGCTGCTAGTGACCGGAGTGTGGAGGAGAATTTGTATTCTCTTTTTTCCAAAGTAGTGTATGAGTGCTGTACTCTCACAGTGCAACCGGGCGCTTTTGCTGCCTTGTAACATTGAAAGTACTCTCTTCCTGTGTTCAGTTTCCTAGTCGAGACTTCCAATACCCTCCTCTTTGCCTACTCCTCCTGCTGCTTCTCCACTATTCATTCATTTGTCTTCTCCACTCATTTATCTGCTGTTCTGTGTGCCTTCCCTAGACCAGGCACTGTGTTGAGCATTAAAGACATTAAATAAAAATAGACCCCAGGTCTCTGGCCTCAAGAAATACACACTTTAAAATGGCACTTGACACATTACTTGAGCCTCAGATGGGAGGGAGATCAGCAGCAACTTCTTGGAGGAGAAATCTGAGTGGGGCCTCAAAGGCTGGGTAAGATATATATAGAGAGAGAATATTTATGTTCTCTTATTTATGTATATGTAAACGTGTGTGTGTGTGTGTGTATACATACATGTCCATATATATTATATATACACATATACATTTTTATGTAAAGAGAGAAATCTATATAGAAAAAAGCTGGAGTGACAGCCCAGGTAGAATAGTGTGAGCAGAAGCACATAGGAGGCCATGTGTGAGTATATGCCTAGCATAAACGTGTAGGCTCCGCAAGCTTTCTGATCGGCCTCCAGCAAAGGGCCAGTTTAAAGATACTCTGAAAGATACATTATGAAAGGTAGATTATTCAGCCAGTTGTTGAACATCCACTGGTGCCTGTTTTGTGT
This sequence comes from Neofelis nebulosa, assembly GCF_028018385.1. Taxonomy (NCBI): domain Eukaryota; kingdom Metazoa; phylum Chordata; class Mammalia; order Carnivora; family Felidae; genus Neofelis; species Neofelis nebulosa. The sequence goes on from NC_080793.1 coordinate 11,187,276, forward strand.
CAAGCACTGTGCTGGGAGCTATGTAGGAGCTGAGGAAGATAGAGCCTAGCACTCAAGTGTTTCAGTCTAGTGATTCTCCTTTATAATTTTTTGCCTGTATCTGATTTCTCTTCCCTTGTCCAGAGTTTTGTTCCTCCATGTCAGAAAGAGAAAAGGTCTCCTGTTGTGACAATGTTTAATAACTTTTAATTGAAAGATGCACATATTGAAGGAGCTGGTGTTCTTTCCCCAGTAGAAAACCCCTCCATTTCCTGTGTGTGTGTGTGTGTGTGTTTTTTTAACAGATATCAGGGGTCTGACCAGTGCCTCACAGCTGGAACAACTGAACAAGCGATATTGGTACATTTGCCAGGATTTCACTGAATATAAATACACACATCAGCCGAACCGCTTTCCTGACCTCATGATGTGCTTACCTGAGATTCGCTATATTGCAGGTAACATTCTTAGTGCTGGGCTTCCAAACCTTCCTTGGCTTGTGGAGGGAATGAGACAGACAGTGTTTTCAAAATGCTTATTCCAGGCCCATCACCAACTGCATAAAAGAGCTTCTACCATTGCCCTCAGAAAAGTTACATTATAATGAGAATTTTGTGTTTTCTTTGTAGGGAAAGAGAGTCTGACATTTCCTTTGTGCCTATGATGTGCAGGGTGCTTTGTGGCCTTTTGTTACTTAATCTCAGAACAAACTGCAAGGCTAGTGATTGGTGATATTATGGTCATTCAGTGGATGGCGAAACAGGCTCAGGGTTTCTCAAATTAACTTCAATTCCTGAGTTATATACTTTAAAAGGGTGGATTTTATGGTATTTGAATTAATTATATCTCAATTTTTTTAATTAACTTCATTTTGGAAAATTTCTTACAGATTTTCTGGGATCATTTATTTAAAGTGATACCTTTAAAATAATTCTCAAAAATTATACCTTTGCAAAGGAATTCTTGTTGTTATGGTTGCTTTAGTTCATTTGGTAAAGATTCTTGTGTAGAGTAGCCAGTATACACTGAGGGAAAACACAGAAATGTGACCTCTAGACTAAGATTGTTCCTGTCAGATTCAGCAGTGCAATTTTGAAGGAAAAATTTTTCAATCTGATAAAGGAATTTTTGTTTCTACTTTTTGGACCTAGATAGTCTAGCAGATCTGAAATGGACCTAAAATTTTGGGATTTTAGGGGTGCTTTGGTAGTTTATATCTCAGCATTTCCAAATCTTTGTCTTACTGAACAAGATATTAATTCAGATGCTCTCTGAAATAAAGAGAGGGCAGTAATTGATACTGAGATGGAGTCTCAACTCTGGCAGCATTTTGAATCACCTGCGAAGCTTTTAAAAAATATCTGTGCTTGGATTGTACCCCAGAAATCCTGATTTAATTGATATGGCATGGGACCTGGGCATGACTCTAAGATACATACGGTCAGGGAGAAGAACGACGGCCTCAGATATCTACAAAGTATGTTAGCACACTGAATGCTCTGTGAAGTCCTCCAATAAAGAAACCTGTATACCTTTATGAACCCTGAATTTCTCAAATTTACTTGCCCCTGTGATTACCCCCCTCCTTTTCTTTCCAGTACTTTTACTCACCCATTATACTATTCGGAAGAACAGTGCTTTTTGGAATGCTAGTTAGAGAATCTAACAGGGAAAAAAAAAAAAAAAAAAAAAAAAACAACCAGAATATGTTTCTCATGGTATTTTAGCTCTAAGAGAACATCTAGGAATACCTTTCAGTTTCAGATTCTTCATCTATAAAATAGGGATAAAAAGTTCCAGCTGTCACATGGAAATATTGTGAGCATTAGATAAGGCATTTAAACACCTAGTGCAGAGCAAGTAAATGGTAGCAATGATTATAGCTTGCACCATTACTAGACTCTCTAGGGCACCAGAATGGGTCTGAGTATCAGGATGTTAACACAGTTTGTCTGATACTCCTGGCACTTTTCTTGCTCCAATCACTCAAAAGGGCAATAAACATTCTCTCAGGGTGCCTGGGTAGTTCAGTCAGTTAAGCATCCGACTCTTGGTTTTGGCTCAGGTCATGATCTCACAGTTTGTGAGTTCGAGCCCCACATCAGGCCCTGCGCTGATGGCAAGGAGCCTGCTTGGGATTCTCTCTCCCTCCCTCTCTGCCCCTCCCCTGCTTGTTCGCTCTCTCTCTCTCTCTCTCTCTCTCTGTCTGTCTCAAAATAAATAAACTTTAAAAAAAAAAAAAAAAAAAGGCAACATTCTCCCTTTACCAGCCTGAGAGGAAGGAGGCAGCTACACTTTCCCACTGCAGCCACTTGCTAACTCTTCTTTTCCCACCTTGTTACCAGGAAAGATGGTGAATGTACCCCTGGAGCAGCTGCCTCTCCTCTTTAAGGTGGTACTGCATTCCTGCAAGACAAGTGTGGGCAAGGAATGACCTGTTCCCAGCGCCCCTCCTCGGGCCAACTGCAACGCCTTGGGTGGGCAGGACAGGCTCCAGAAGAAAGAGCCAGAGAGACCAAGGTGGAGGCTGTGGAGCAGTGTTTCCGGTCGCCTCCATAGCAAGAAGAGTTTTTGTTTGTTTGTCTGTTTTTTTAACCTCATTTTTCTATATATTTATTTCACGACAGAGTTGAATGTATGGCCTTCAACATGATGCACATGCTTTTGTGTAAATGCAGCCGATGCATTTCCTTGCAGTTTACAGAATGTGAAGATGTTTAATGTTATAGTGTTGTCATTGTTTAGAGATAGTTCTTTTGTATTTTGAGGGAGAGGGTGGGATGGGGCTGAGATGAATATTTCCATAATGTTGACAAAGACGACTACCTCAGTGGGAAGGGAGGGATGTGACCATCCCTACTTTTTCCACATGTTCTCAGCAGACTCCTACATTAGTCTGTCAGAGAGCGAACTGCCTTTTTCTAGCTACCGAATTGCCAGGTAAAAGTAAAAGAGCACATCATAAAGGGGCAAAGTGGCGTTGGGAGGTTTATCAAGCAAAGTGGGGAAGACACTGGGAACAGGACAGGAGATAAGGATTTAGCCATCTCTTTTCTTTGGAAAGCATGACAGTTGAGGGGGAAGGGCACAGTGACCAAATCTAAGTTAGGTGTCCTCCCTCCATACAAGTCCTCGGGGAGAAGGGTTTCTGTTCTCACACCATGCTGTGGGCTCCTCCCGCCCCCACCGTCTGAACCGCCACCGTCAGTTTCTGCCACTGTCAACTTTTCATCCACACAAGTCCCTGGCAGTAAGTTAATTCTTGGGACTTGTCTACCAGCTCCCTAGGGGTCACAGCTACTTAGTTTCTTTACCTGGATCTACCAAGGTCCACTTTCCTCAGACTCCTGTCTGTCTCTTATAAATTTGGCTTCCTATTGGCCCTTTGAAAAAAACTGAACAAAATGTCATGCTCTGAATCCTGGTGCCCACTGCTAATTTATTCTCCTTTCACCTTGCTTTCTTCAAAGGGTAGTGGGACAAAGGCCAGACTGCCAGAAGAATAATCTTCCTTTCCCTGTTCCTCCCCTCACCCCATCTCGTCCCACCCTCAGGACTGAATCCCAAACCTGCAGTCTTTCATACAGTGGGAAGGACCATCCCCCCATCTGCTGAACAGAATTTTTGCCTCTTCATTCTACTCCCAAGTTCTCCTAATCTCTCCAAAGTGAGACCAGGTTTCCTTAGAAAGCCCAAGGATCAGAGTGGCCCAGCTGCCTGTTAGACTATCAGTGGCCTGGCTGACCAAGGCCTAGAGGGCTGGAGTCCAAAGCACCTGGAAGGGAAGTGGCAGGGGGTGGGGTGAGGCTTGAAACTACCTCATGTTCCTCAGGGTCCGGCTACCCTCTCTGCAGATATGGCCTGGACCTCCTAGTCTTTCACTACCTGCCCCTACCTAGTCCTGGGAAACGTTCCTTACCCTCTTGGCTTTGGCCAGCGGCCATACCATGTCTGTCTTAGAGTTCTTTCAGGTGCTTTTCCTTTCTTTGCCTTACTAGAGCAGTTGTCTCTGCCTATACCCAGGTGCCTCCCACAGCCAGTGCAGCAGACAGACCACTTAACTGGGTGCCTCCCTGGGTGGGCTTGAGGGGCCCACAGCATTTTGTTTTTCCTGTTTACTCAAAGGTCTTTTGCTCTCTTCCCAACCCGGCCTTGCAAACTTGCCCAGTCAGCCACCACATCATGTGCATACCAGGTAGTCCGTGTCAGATTGTAATCTTTTCTTCCCAGTGAAATGTTACGGGTACCGGCAGAATGATGACTTTGTCCCTTGATGGATCTAAAACTCAGAGCATTTATTATTCCTTAATGCCATTTCTCCAGCTGCTCTGAAAGAGAAAAGAGACATGTTCCTCAGGAAAAGCTCCAACCAGAATGTTTTTCACTAGTTGATGGGAAGTGTTTTGTGTGTGTATCTGTTTGTTTCTGAGTTCACAATATTTTTGTTTCCCTGAATTTTTTTATTTAACCAACTAGATCACATTCTTTGGCTACAGGTCAGACTCCAAGCTGCTTTCCTCAAGGTAGGGGAGGAAACATATATCAGAGTCCCCTTCTCCAAGACTGCTCCTGTGTGCAGTATCTTTCTTTGCTCTAGACCTCCATGTGTCAAATTACTTTTTGAAATTGCTTTTCTCTTAAATTAAGCATTTTACCGGTTGTGTTGGATATCAAAGGAAATTGCTCCCTGACAAGGCAAGAGCATGTCTCTCCAATAACGCAGCGTTAAACAGAGCAAGTTGTTAATTTGTGGAGTGGGGGAAAGCTTCTGCAAGTTGCCATTGTACAAATCCATTTTTACAAATGTTTGCAGCAGATTCCACAGAACAAAGAGCCCATTCATTGCCAAGAGCCCTGCAGAATTTCTGAGCCAAGTGGCCGTGTGTTCCAAGCCGGAGCCTGACCTGTGGACAGCCTTTAATGTCTTCTGCACCCAGTCCTTTTATGACGTGGGCTTTTTTTTAAACAGGGTAAAGTGAATGTGTTGCATTGCAAACTCAGGTATTAGGAGGAGAAGGTAGGAGTGTAGCTAGCAGCGTGGAGACATTAGGTCAGCCACTAGATGTATTTGTGAATTTGGTTTGAAGGACACAGAGAAAGGTTGGAGGGGGAGGTTTGGTGTGTTTGTTTTTTGCCTTTCTTCCCATAATGTTTGGTTAACAAGGTAGCCTTTTTGCTAGTGGAAGAAGAAAAAAGTTGTGCATGTTGTCTCTAATTCCCTTCTCTTCTGTCCTCTCTCTGATCCCCTGCTACCAACAGCGCTCACTTTGAGTGAGAGTTTTTCCACCATAAAATTATAACCCTGAAAGCTGTGGTAAAGCTGTGTGCACTGCATTGAAACACACAGGCTTTTCCTTTCCTTTCCCATTAAGTGTTTTCTCGACCCAAGATAAAAGTTTGGAATCTTGGAACTTCACCTACAACTCATGCTCTCTGGCTCCTTTGTAGAATTTTGGAATTTTTCACAAGGTTCAGTGGTCTCGCCCTTAGTCTGGAGAAACTCCCCAGAACCTGTCTCTAAGCACTCCACCTGGCTCAGAGAACACCGGCCCCATGTCTGCCCCGTAAGTGAGGTGAGCGAGCCTCCAGGGATAGAAGGCAGCACGCAGGAACCTCCCTGTCCTGTTCTCCAGAACCAGAGGATGCATCAAGGGAATCTCAGGGTCTCTAAGGCATTGCTGACAGTCACCCACCCCACACAGACTTGCTTCTCACTTGCCACCCCATTTCAGGGATGTGAGTACCTGCCATGGCCAATACGTTACCAGGTCCTTAAAACCCTGGGCTCTCTGAGTTAGCTACCTTGTTCTGCTCCCCATTTCCTAACTTTGTTTGTTCTTGATTTCTAATCAAGGAATGGGACAGATGGAGACAGATGAACAAACACACTGGGCAGCACCTAAGCCATGTCCAAGGTTGGCCGAAGTAAGGGGACCCTGGCCTCTCAGTAGGGCAGGAAGTTGAGCAGTTGTTCCAAGTCTTGAGCTCTGGGCCCCTGGTTTATATGCCTTTTTCCTTGTTGCTTTTTAAAATTTTGCAATTATTTTAAGAAATCCAGGCTTTCAGACCAGCTCTTTTATTAAACTTTTCTTTATTGATTTTTTAAAACAAAAAACAAAACTAAAAAAAACAAAAAAAAACAAAACAAAAAAAACCACCCACACTATTCTTACTTTCCCCAACTTGATCCATGAGAATCTCCTACACTCCCCCCTGCCTTTGCAGTTAATCATTCCTCCCTTTTTCCTCAGCTTGAAGCATCTATGTCCAGTGTCTGTGAAATGATGTTTTATCTGTGTCTCAGGATGAGAAACGGCAATCATTCCACCAGGTGCTGGAAACTGATTAGCCTCGAGGCAAGGGTTTCTAGGGCCACAGCTCAGGGATGTGTATTTAATTACAGGGTCCCCAGAAACCCCTCTCTTGGCTGCCACAAGCAGCAGCTTCTTTTTTTGGGCTTGAGAGCTAGGCCTGGACTGTTTCCTCAGAAGCAGGAGCCCTAGAGAACATGTGGAGTCTGGGAGCAAGCTGGGGCTTCCTTCTCAGCTAGACCTGGGCTACCTTGAACTTGAAGACTTCTGGCTGTCCTGCAACATGAGCCACGGTGGCTCTGCCTCGGTATACCAGCTCATAAAAATGCCTGGTCCCTCTGCCCAATCCAGCTCCCGTCTGGCCTCCCTCCTCTGGGCCTGCAGCCCTAAATGAAGCACAGCCTGCTCAAGAATCAATTGCAGGCTCAAAGGGAAGCTGTGAGGTAGGCCAGGGTTTGCTCCAAGCCCAAGAAGAAAGTTGTGTTACTGGTGGAGGCTGGTCTTCTAAATCCTGGAGCCAGCCCTGCCAGCCAAAGGATCATTTTTGCCCTTTGGTGACCTTTTTTTTTTTTTTTTTTTTTCTTTCTCTGAAATGTCTTATAATAGGTAAGAATGTTGACTCAAATTTCCATGAAAAAGAAAAAAATAAAACTACCTCTTGAATGACATCCTGATCGATTTCTCCCTGAGGAATCCTGTGGGAAAAAAATACTGCAGCTCCCTCTCTGTTTACATGTTTCTGTCAGGAAAGAAGCCCTGCCTGCCCTGGGGTGTTGGTGTTTTTGTCCGTGTTGCCATCCCAGGCTTGCGATAGGGGCTTGTGGCTGCATTGCAATGTCTGGGCCACGTCTGGGGAGTCCCAGCCACCTGCCCAGCCATGGACTAGCCACCCCCTCCGCTGCAGAGATCACCATTTCCTTCCTGTGATCCAAGGCACAGGGAGCACCACCTCCCACAACCCCACCGTCAGGTGCTGTAGTGGCACACACATCAGTGAACGTGTCCCTCAGCTACCTACCGTTGGCCCACTTGCACCCACAGTCCTGTGTAGGAATCGCATAAATGGGATGTCTCTGAGCCCTTGTCCCCAAAGGGCCGGCCAAGGGCTACCCAGGCCCTCTGCTACCTCCCACCCTGCCAGCTGGCAAGGGATGGGCCCTTTTCTGTGAATTGACTACCTGTGGAAATGTGACCAATTAGTGTGAAATGCATGTTTAGCAAATGTTAGGTACTGTATTTGAACCAATAAATGTGAATCCTTCTGCACGTGGCATCTGTCTGTGAAGCCTGTCTGGGGTTGTGGGGAGGGATGGTGGGGTGTCCAGAGGAGCTGGCTGGGGCCTTCAGACCCGTTGCTCCTGCTTGTAGCAGACACCCTCCCCACTCGGTTCCTGTTGCTGAGGGTCTGGCAGAGGGATAACTGAGAGCTGCTTGAGTCAGTGGCCCAGTACTGAGTAAGGTGTCTGCTCTGTGTGCCAGGCGCTACGCTGGGACTTTTCACAAACCTGAACCTCCTTGAGCTCCAAGGATTATTACGTCTGTTTTATTGAAGTGAGGTGAAGGGACTCATTCAAAGTCATGCAGTCAGAAGGTGGCACAACTAGAGGAACGAAGTCTGGTGGGGGAAGCAAACACAGACCTTTGCGGTACAGTGGGATCCAGTTGTGATGAAGGACATACGTGAGGTTGAAAGGGTGTAGAGGAGGGAGTGGCTTGTTCTACTCAGGAAGTGCTTCACAGAGGAGTGTTGAAGGCAGGTCTTGAAGAAAGGCACCGGACAGAAAGGAAGCTAGACCAGGTAGAGGTGAGAGAGATCAACATCTTTGAAGGCCCACCCAGCTTTGAATCAGAAACACGCAAGATTTGGGTATAACAAGGGATTGCCGTGGCAGGAATGGTGGCAGATGGAAGGGATTAGCAAGAGTTGAGGCTGGAGAAGCCCTTGGGAGCCTTGAATGCCACATTCAGGAGTTTAGGAAGGAAAGCCATCTGCCACGTCTCTGAAAGACAGCTGTATCTCAGTGTAGCAGTCTGCTGGCGGTACCTTGCCTATTATGACACCACGGTCCAGCCTATTAACATCTGTCTTTCCAGTAAATAGATGAGGTTTTCTAGAGCTGAGAAAGTGGAGGCTCTAAGGGGTCAAGGATTGTGCCCAAAGTCACACAGGAAGTGTCAAGACTTGTACCCAGAGATGTCCAACTTGAGAGCCCAACTGTCCTGTAATCCTGCTGTTCATTTGATCAGAGAAGTGTCAGAATTGGGGTTGTGGGTTATATGAAGACAGGAAAGATGAAGGTTCCTCGGTTTGAAACCATAGAGGCTGAGGAGAGTCTGATCAAAATCTATTAAATCCCCATGTGTAAAATGAGGGGAAGCTCAGCTGCCTTCCCACACCTCAGCCTCCTCTGGCACAAGGGACCAGAGAACCCTTGAGGTTTGAAAGAGGTGGTTTTAGAATGAAGGAAACCCTGCAGAACTAGTTAATAGACTTTTCCTTGCTGCACAGTAGGGAACCGATAAAACACAGAGGTGCAAGGAACCTGGCACACATTCGCTGAGTGCCTAGTGAGGGCCAGGCACTGTGATGGGGGCTTCACATGCATGATCTCCTGTAATTCCCAGAACAGCTTTATAAGGTGTAGGCTTCAGCCCCATTTTACTCCTAAGCAAATTGAGGCCCAAAGAAATTAAGCTCTTTGCCTAAGGTGACATATGAGGAAGTGCAGAGTTGGCTTTTGAATCCAGGTCTATCTGATACCAAAGTTACAACAGGCTTCCTCCCTGCTCTGCCTGAGCAGTTCAACAGTGCTGAATATGAATGTCTGGAGTTTGTAACAAAACTCAATAATGGCCTTTGGTTGAACTTTTTGCTCTTAACAAAACAAAACCCTATGAAACTAATAAAGGATTAATTTCTGTAAGAGGTGAGTAAATGGACCTAACCAAATTAATCTGAAAAGTGGTGCCATCCCCCAAATAGGTATAGTACTACAGACACTGAATCCATGGTTTCTCAGAACACAGACAACCCAACAAGGTGGCTTCCTGGAAAAAGTAGGAGTTCCACTGTCAAAAACCTGGGAAATACTGCACTCAGTCTACCTTCCTCTTAACTGATTCCCAACCTTCGTTGGCATATTAAAGGCTCTGAGAAATCTTACCTGAAGAAAGCTAATTTCTGTTTAGTCCAGGGCCTACCAGAAAAGTATTTAAACATGGAATATTTTTTTCTTCCTGTTAAAATTCTGCTGGGACAGTGTTCCATGGAACAAAATGTAGAACATTGCTCTAAATTTATAAATTGCTATGGAACTAATGCTGAGCTTTTGGTTTCCTTGAGTGCCAGGCAATAATCTGGAAGAATAATAAAGAAACATACATAGAGCAAGGCAAAAGCACAGTACTCGGCATTTTATACGCATTACATTTCTGATTCCTCAAAGTCACCCTCTGAAGTTGATGCTGTGAAGATCCCATTTTACAGATAAGAAAACCGAGGCCCAGAAAGGGTAAGTAATTTGCCCAAGGTTACGTAACTCATGTAACCTCAGGAATTAGTATAAGCGAGCACTGAGTGCCTCCTGTTATGTAGGATTTGTGCTGACTTCCTTATCCTAACACAAATCCTCTGAGGTGAGTAAGATCATCTCTAGGGCCACAGCTCTGGCTTATGTCAGAGTCTGAAGCCAGAAACCGCCAAGAAAATGATGGGTGTTGAGATCAGATTGGATGTGGCTACATGGATCCCTCCCTTTGGGATCATTTCCCTCAGGCAGCTTGTGTGACGGGCACCTCAGGGGTCTCGCCATCCGAGGTCTAATTCCAGCTCTTCCCCCTTACCGGTTGTATGTGGCCTTGACCCAGCTTGATACCTCTCACTTTCCTGGCCAGATAAATGGAGATGACGTGCCTGTCTTAGGAGTTAAGGAGGACTCACCGTCCCCGGTTGGAAGCTGTTATGAGGGGAGCCACAACCCCTCACACCCCAATAACACAAGCCCAGAAGAGCCACAGTCCACCTCTCTGGCTTTGGCTGCCCACCAGGGTTTTAAGTCCACAGTGGTAACCAGCTCTCTGAGATACTGTGGCAAAAGTGCCCAACCATCAGACCTAGGGCTCTCGGAGTCTTGTTCCCTTGGCAACAAGTCTCACCATGGAGACCACAGCCCCATCCTTGCCCTCCCGGCAAGCTCCCTCTCCACAGACCTTTCCTGTTCAATACCTAGTCCGAGGAGAAGTGTAGGAACTGAGGAAAGCTCCAAGGAGGCCCCTTCTCAGGGTGAGGAGTTTGAGGCACAGCCAGCAGGAGAGGCGAAAGGAACTCCCATTCTTGTGTCCACTCTATGCCTGGCAAGGTTCTGAGGAGTCTACATACCGTGTCTTTTAGGTTAAAAGCCCAGCACTTTTACATAGTGGAGACCAAGGCTCAAGGAGACAAAACGGACCAGCCCAAAGTCTCACAGCTGGTCAGTGTTGGAGCTGACACTTGCATCCAGGGTGTCTGACCCAGGACCCCTTGTTTCCTCTGCAACTCCCTACCCACACTGAGTCACCACGGGTACGAACTGGGGAGGGTCAGATGGTTGCGTGAATCCCCTCCACCCTGGTTGTCGCATGAGTAGCAGCCAGCAGCCCTTTGAGGCCTGGGCCGGGCCCTGCGGCAGCAGAGGAACTGCACTATTTTAAGCCAGGGCCAGCAGGCCCCATGTGGGCACAGGGAGGGTGGCCTCGGGCCCTTGGCCAGCTTCCCGGAAGTCACCATGGCCTCCCTCCTCTCCCCTGAACAGCTTTCTGAGGCAGTCACTTCCCAACAAACAGGAAGGAGGCCCTCAGGCCAGGAGACCTCCAGCCCCAGCTTCCTTCTCCTACCCACCCCCCCCCCATCTTCTCTACATGGGGGAGCCCACCATCTAGCTACGTGCCATTATCTGGACTGACTCTTAGCAGGTGGGTGGCAGGGGGTCTGGACTTCTGCTTGGGCTGCCCCAGTTCACCCATTGTGAGTCTAGGGCCTCCACTTGCCCAGGCCCTTTGCCCCCTTGCCTACAGCCTTATTTCTCATATCCATTCCCATTGAAGCTGGCCACTGTGAGCCAGAGAGCAGAGCAGAGGTATCCCCAGACTGGTCCGACTCCAGGACCCTAGAGAAAGACAGACTAAGAGACTGAAACAGAAACAAACTGGGACATTGCCAGAGAAAGATTGAGGCAAAAGCAGTGATAGACACAGATTAATCATGGCAGAGACAAAATTAGAGAGATGCTCAGAGACAAAAGCCGAGAGAAGCAAAGAGACAGCTGCAAAGGTCTGGGGCCAAGAGGGCAGCAGAATGGCTCTGAGTGGTTTGCTCCCGACCACCCCCCAAGTACAGGCCCTGTCTCAGGGCTGTGGGGGGCCCACCGGCTGCGCGGCTGAAGAGGAATGTGGGGAGCAAGGCTGGGTCACCCCTTGAGGGCCAAGCGTGTGCACTGTGAGATAAACTACTCCAGGAAGGGGGCCCCAGCTGCGGCTGCACGCTCCAGGAGCATGGCGGAGAGGCCCAGGCCCAAGGCTGAAGCCCCAGCCCTGTCAGACACCAAGCCCCTGCACCTCCTCCAGAGGATCTCTGCCAGGCCTCAGATTCTGGAAGGTCCCAGGTTCCTCAGCCCAGCCCTTAAGGGCATGCAGATTAGGTGAGCATCCCATTTGTAGACCTGGAAACCCTGCCAGCCATAGAGCCTCACCTCTCCAGCTCCAGCCGTGGTCCTGGCTCAGGCGAGGGGGTGACCAGGCAGAGCAGGGACTCGTGCAGAGGAGTGCAGCGGAGGGGGTGGCTGTGCACAGGCCGCTGAGTTGTCCCCATGCAGCTTTGTGCACTCATGTGCGCCAGTGTGGGTCTGTGTGCGTTATCCATGTGCTTCCAGACACGTGGGCGTTTGTACACATGTATGCATCCACGTGCTGCCAGGAGTCCTACTCTGCCTCCACTAGCCCCTGCCCTCAGACTAGAGACGTATCCCCCGGAGGCACGTGGTGTCTCCCACCCCCACCAGGTGGCCCAGTCCAGAGAACCAGGAGAAGAGCAAGCAGGTCTACTGCCGTCCCCCTACCCCCCTCCCCACACCTCAGCTGAGGCTCCCGCCGGTCACGGCCTTGACCTGGCACTACGGACTTCTCTGACATTGGCATCGGATCTGAACATCTGGCAGCAGGCTGATAAGGGGTGCAGCGGAAACAGCCTCCACTGCTGCCAGCAGCCCCACCCCCTCCTGCCCTGCGAGGGGTCTCCACATCCACACTCCCCCTGCCTGCATCTCCCGGCCTGGCCCCTCTCTTGTCTCATTCCCTGCCTCAGTCTCCCTCTCCCCCATTGCCACTTTGTCTGTCTGTCTGTCTGTCTGTCTCTCTCTCTCTCTCTCTCTCTCTCTCTCTCTCTCTCTGAATTGCTCTCATTCTTTCCACCTCTCTCCCCTTCCTCTGTCCTGTTCTTTCTTTCTCTCTCTCCCTGTCCCTCTCCCTTTCCCTTTCCCTCTCTCTCTTTCTCTATTTCTGGGTCTGTTATGCTGTCAGTGTCTCCTCTTCTGCCTTGTTTCTCTATGGGTTCTTTCTTTGTCTTTCTACACTGTGCCCCAACCCCAGCCTGATGATTCTCTCTCTCTCCTCTCCATTTCAGTTTCTAGGTCTCTAGTTTGTTTGTTCCTTGTTCCACCGCCAGGAAATAGGCCTGGCACTTTGGGAAAGTCCCCACTTAGAAGAGAGACCCTGGGCTTTGTTTGCTTGGGGAGGGAGGGAGGGGAGCCTGGGTCAGGACTACACCCCTTCTCCTTCCCCTCTGGGTGGGTCTCATGGCCTGGGACCACCTGGGCTGGAGCTTGAAGCAAAGGACAAATAATAGGCCACCCAGGGGCTCTGGCAGAGCAGAGAGGATTCTCACTCTGCAAGCCCGCTGTGTGGATTCAAATCCTAGTTCCATCAACACCCTTGCTTTGTGACTTTGGGAAGACACCTCGTCTCCCTGAACCTGAGTTTCTTCATCTCTCAAATGCTGCTCATGGAAGGTGAGGAGAAAATACTGCTTAGCTCCCAGGATGGTGGAGGCTGACCACAGGTGTGGAATAGAGGGGACCCAGCACATAGGCACTTCCATGTCAGGGCCTTGCCATTCCCTGCCAGCCTCACCCAGTAAGGGTGAGGGCAGAGGAGGGGCTGTGCAGAGGAAGGGGATGCCCATAAACATATCCAGGGCAATCAGAGGAGAGGAGCTCCCAGCCTGAGTGGCAGAAAGCTTCCGCTGACTGCCTAGGGACAGGAGGGGGAGACAGCAGAACCCTCCCTCCCACCCCCCGCCGGCAGCATGTGGGGCCTGTGGGGCCTTTGGTGCCCTGTAAGTAGTCATTCAACAAATGCTCACAGATGCTTGCTTGCTCTGTGCTGGCTGCTGTGGCCCCAGAGATAAATCAGCCCTGAGCCTTTCCTTGAGGGTTCCCCAGGCCGGGGTGAGTCACCCTATCACAGAAGGGCAAACAGTGTTCAGGATGATGGTGCAATCTCAGACTCAACACAGAAAGGGCCCCTGAGGACCGACCGGCCAGGCCTTCGGCTTACTGCTTGTTTGTGTTTTGCTAACACTTACTGAGCACACATGACATGCCAGGCAGCCACTGAGCATGTCACATGTATTGTCTCATTTTGTCCCCATTTTATGGAGAGAATGTGAGGCTCAGACAGAGAAGTGATTGGTCCCAGGTCACACAGCTGGGAAATGGCAGAACCCGGATTTAAGCCAGAGTCTCCACCACGAATCCCTCAGCAGTTCTACTCAGGGCCCAGAGGCTCACCAGGAGACTGACAAAGCCAGGCTAGTTCTTTCCATGACACCACAGTGTTGAAAGACCCTGTTTTGTCCTGTTATAAGAAGGCAGTGAAAGTGGACCTCATTTCATGGTCTCCCATCAAACGACGTGCAAAGGACCATGGTTGTTTGTTGTTACATGTATGTGACATGTTGGTGATGATAAGGTGGTTGCTGGGATATTTCTTTCTTAAATTCAGAGGATTGAATGGTATCAATCCAGAAACAAAATCATTACATCGAAATGGGGAGACAATGGGGCGCCCTTGATTTCTGCTCAGGTCATGATCTCATGGTTCGTGAGTTCAAGTCCCACGTCAGGCTCTGTGCTGACAGCGCAGAACCTGCTTGGGATTCTTTCTGCCTCTCTCTCTCTTCCCCACCCCTGCTCACTCTGTCCCTCAAAATAAATAAATAAACTTAAAAAAAAATGGGGAGACTAGTTAGGTTCGGTCATATGCAAGAGAAGTATATCTTATAAGATGAATTTTTTCGGTGGATGAAGAAGGCATAATTATGAGGTCATGCATGTTGAGAAGTAAGTGATATGTTATGTCATAGGTAGAAATTAGAATTTAAATATAGTAGAATTAGACTATAGTAGTCCCAGGGTGCCTGGGTTGCTTAGCTGGTTAAACGTCTGACTTAATCTCAGCTCAGGTCTTGATCTCAGGGTCGTGAGTTCAAGCCCTGCATTGGGCTCTGCGCTGGGCATGAAGGGCTATTAAAAAAAAAAAAAAAAAAAAAAAAAAAAAAAAAAAAAAGAACATAGTAGTCCCCCGTATCTGCAGAGGATACATTCCAAGACCCCCTCCGGATGGCTGAAACCATGGATAGTACTGAACCCTGAATACACTATGCTTTTTCCTATACATACATACCTATGACAGAGTTTAATTTATAACTTAGGCACAGTAACAATAACTAATAATAAAATGGAACAATTATAATAATATCCTATATATCCTACCTATAATAATAAAAGTTATGTGCATGTGGTCTCTCTCAAAATATCTTGTACTGTACTCCTCCTTCTTGTGAGGTGATAAAGTGCCCGCGTGATGAGAAGTGAGGGGAATGATGGAGGCACTGTGACAAGGCGTTAGGCCACTATGTGTTGACCTTCTAGCGACACGTCACAAAGAGGATCATCTACTCCCTGACCCTGGTTGACCACAGGTAGCTGAAACAGTGGAAGGCAAAACCACGGATAAGTGGGGACTACTGTATACTTAATTGGTAGAATCAATTAGTTATGACCGTCAGGAAGATTTTTGTCTTGTATGTACTTTCACAAAGCGAAAGTGTGTTCAGTGGCCCAATGAGGAAGACACACTAGGTTTTAAATAGAGTTGACTTCAGTTATCCAGAAAATCCCTGTTCCTCCCAAGCCAGATAAGTGAGGTGCTGTGTGATTGGCCTCCTTACTCAAATGAAGGGGTGTGGTGAGGGTTTTCAACAATGATTGCCCCATGGACACCTGTGCCCTGCCCCAACCCCCAGGACCAATGTCTATGAGGTAAATCCTCCAAGAATTGAGACTTCTTCCCTTTTCTTCCCTTTTATCCAGTGCCTGGCATCTAGTGTGCACTCAGTGAATGTGAGGTGAATGAAGGAATGCACAAAAGAGGGTGTCAGGCAGCAGAAGGGTGCAGAACAGAGCACTTTGGGCCCTATGGGACCAGGACAGTTCAGGACCTGTCTGGACCTGGAGGTTGGACAGGGACATCCCTGGCTGCGTGGGGAGGCCCGGCCTGCTAGACAAAACCCCCTGCCCTCTGCCCTGCCCTATCCTGCCCTATCCTAGCTACCCACTTGGCCCAATCCTGGCCTAGCTAACCACCTGGCCCTGAATACACTAATACAGTCCAGCCTCAGCTTCCCCAGCTAGCAGCCCCCAGCAGATGGTGACATTCAGGAAAGCCAACATGGAATGCACCCGGGAGGTGTTTAGTCAGCTCACCTGATTGCCTTCCATTCCCCTCTTCCTCTCTTCACCTTCCGGAAGAGTAAAAAGATCAAGCCAAAGCAGCAGGGCCACCTGGTCAAGTCATCCATGCCCCTGCCTCCACTCCAGGATGACCTGACTCCACTCCTATGTCTGGGCCAGGCCGGACCCTGCCGGGCCAGGCCCCAGGGAGGTAGCCATTCAAGGGGAGAGAGGCCAGGCTGCAGGCCTGGTGGGGGAGCCGCCCATAAATCAGGCCCCACTCCCACCCAGTCGCTAACAAGCGGGGCTGCCTACCCGCCTACATGGGGTCCCTGCCTCTGGGCTCCCACAGCGGCCTGGAACAGCCAGCTGGCCAAGGCCTCCAGAGTGCCTTGGCCTCCACCCCCACCACGGCCCCCAGATAGATAGGGGTATTTTTTTTTTTTTCTTTTAGGAGAAGAAAAAAAAATAGACCTAAATGAAGAGAAACACCAACAAAGAAGGAGAGAGGCCTGCAGAGTCACGTGGGGGCAGAGACCAATTGGGCCTCCGGTGCCCCCCCGCCCAGGGCGGGGAGGAGGAGGACGGACGGACAGGGCCAGCCTACTGTCCGCCTGCCGCCCGCCGTGGCGTGAAGGAGTTCCTGTGTGCCCACGGTCACCGCTGCCCCACCTGGGCTGCCGGAGTCTTCCCTCGGACCCCTGGTGCCCGCTGTCCACCCTCATCCGGCCTGAGAGCTCGTCTTCCGCTCCGTAAGTGAGGGCCTGGGCCCAGGCCTCTAATGGCCAGCCTCTCTCCTCAGTGCCTCCCTGCGGCCTGGGCCGGCCACTGCCTGCTCTGCTGAGTGACTGGTGCCCGCAGCTCTGGGTAGGGAAAGGGCCAGAGATCGCCCCAAACCTGCCCTCCCATCATGCTACCCCCTCTTCTTCCCCGGGCAGCTAATGGGAGGAGCTAGTAGGCCTGTGGGGACAGGCCCTATGGGCGTCTGCGGTGTCCCACTGTCTACTGGTGGCCGAGCGTTCACAGCGCTGTGTTGGCCCAAGCCTAGCAGTCTGCGAACGTGTCCATGTTCCCTGGGCCTGTCTCTGGGTCTCTGCGTCTCCCTGCCTGTGTATTTGTGTGTCTCTCTGGATTTGCGTGTCTGTCTCCAACGCACTTCTGTCTGTCAGTCCCTGTTCTGTGGCCCGTCCAGATCAATGTGTGCTTCCCTGGGTAGGTGGGTGAGGGGCTGTGAGTCCCCACATGTTGAGCTGGCACCTGGGGCCGTGAGGGGTGGGTGCAGTGCTGCCTCATTCAACCTCAGGGCTCCCAACCTGTGATAGTGTGACCTCTGGGGAGGGGGGGAAGGTGAAGGGAGAGGAGGAGAACCGCCTCTGAGCCCAGCTCCCTAGACCACTGGGTCCCCCAGCCCAGACTTGTGCTTACACTGCCTGGGTCTTCTTCAACAATGTCCAGGAGACCCTAGCCTTTCCCCTCCATACCCTCCACTGCCCACTCCTGTTTTCCACTTTCTAAGGGTCCCTCCCTGATGGAGCTCAGAGCGCCTCCAGCTCCTGCAGCCGCTAGTGTTTCTCAGGGGTCAGATGTGGGGACTCTGCAGCTAAACCCCAGCGGCTCTCCTTCCTCAGCAAGATTCATCCATGGCATCTCACAGGAGCCACAGACCCCCTTCTGTAAGGCCAAACGTTTCCATTTTACATGAGGAGAAACTGAGGCTCAGAGAAGCAAAGGAACCTGGCCGAGTTTGCACAGCAAGTGGGCTGGCTACCCATTCCGTCCTTAATTCCACGAGGTGAAAGACTGAGGAATGGTCTGTGCTGGGTCTCTAGCCAGCGGGACCAAGGTGCCAACTCCAACCCAAGCCGGGTGGTGGGGGCGGCTCCGGTCAGGGTCCCAGACAAAGTCAGTCGAGGCCAAGGGGCAGAGCCTTCAGATCGGTTGCATCGCTGTGGGTACATAATTGTGGTTTCCTGCACCGCCCCCCCCCCCCCCTTGAAGACCCGGCATTTTGGCCTTGCTGATCTCAACACTTGTCTCAGCGAAGGGGGCAGGGGCAACATGAGAGGTGGTGCCTTTCTCTGGTAAATGAGTAATGGGGTAGACTTTCCCCACCCAGAGCAAGTGCTCAGCCTGGTGCAGCCCAGGGACCCCTTTGTCCCCGGGGATGCTGGGCACTCCCTTACCCCCTCCCCCAGCCCAGGTAAAAAGCTCAGAATGGGATGGGGGAGGGGTTCCTCTATTCTCCTAGCTCCCGCGCCCAGGTGGTGGCTTCCGGTCCTCGCCAGACCTCGGAAGATTCCCATTTCTGGCAGAGCAAACTGAGGCCCACGGAGGAGAGAGGGCGTGCAGCAGGTCTCCCAGCTGGATACTACTAAACGCTGCCGCAGTGCTAAGGCATGCGTTTTGCCAACACCACTTAGGTTCATCCGCATGCCCACTCTTATGGAAGTCCAGTCGTCATTACCACTTTGCAGATAAGGAAACTGAGGACCAGTGTGTGTGTGTGTGTGTGTGTGTGTGTGTGTGTGTGTGTAGATTTGCCTAAGTCTCCAGTGAGGAAATATGGCATGGCCAGGGCGAGACCGGGTTTCTAGCCTTGAACCCGTGCCTTGGCCACGGACCCCCACGTTCGCCCTTACCCACTTCCATGCTGCAAAACGACCAGCGCCCCCAGCGTGGTCCTTGCCACGACTAAGCTGGATTCGCAAACAGAGGCTCGCCTCCTGGGTGGCTCGAGGCTCCCCGGCGCTCAGCACCTGCCCGGATTCCGAGGCGCCCGGGCTGGGAATGGGGGGCCGAGAGGGTGAGGGTAAAGGCGCTAGCCAGGAGGCTAGGTGGCGGGGGAGGGCGCGGGCCAGGCCTCCGCCCCCGGATACCGCACGCGCTGATATAGAGGGGCCGGCCCCTGGCCCCTGCGAGGCGGGTTCGCGCAGCGCGCATTGGCGGCGGAGGGGCCCGGGTCCCAGGTGCGGCCCGGGAGGCGGCGGGGGGCGGGGAGGCAGGGTAGTGGTAGGGGGGGGCGCCGAGGCCCCGCGCCCCCGCCTCCCCGCCCCCGGCCCGATCGGCCGTCATCGCGGGCAGGCGGCGCTGCGCCCGGGTGCGGCTCATCGCCGGCGGCGGCGCGGCCAGGAGGTGCGGGGCTCCGCGCGGGCGGGACGCGGGGCGCTGCTGCTCGCAGAAGCCGCCAGGTGGGCGCCGGGCGGGCCGCGGCCGCCGTCGCGCCCCTTCTCGCTTCCTGGGCCCCGGCTCCGCGCACTTCCCTCCTTGGGACTTCGACTCTCCGCCCGAGGTCGCTCCCCCGCCTTGGGCTCGGTCCCCCCGGAGCCCGGGAGGTCTCCGCCCGAGGTCTCGCGCCCGGCCTGCGACTCCACGCCCGGCGTCTCGGCTGCGCCCTCCCTCCGCCCGACGTCTCGGCCTCGGCGGCACGGGCTGCGCCTCCCGTTGCCGTCGCTGCCGCGGGCTTTGTCTCTCTCCCGGCCCGGGGGCCCCCGGCGTCTCGGCGCTTTCGGGCTCTCAGTCCCGGCGCCGTCGTTCTCCGCCTCTCCCGGCGCGAGCCCCTGGCGGGGTCCGACCCTGCGGGGCCACGCCTCGGAGCTCGAGCTCCCGGCTCCCGCCGCGTTCCGCGCGTCTTCCCGTCCCCGGCCCCCTTGCTGGGCGCCTCCGTCTCTCCAGGTTTTCTCCCGGTGTCTCTGTCGCCCCTCTCTGCCTTCTTCTCTCCCGGTTTCTCTTGCCTCTCGGTGTCTCGGGCTGTCTCTCGTCTACCGCTGTGTCTCTGGCTCTGCATCTGCCTTTCCCAGGTTTTCTCTTGGGCCTCTGTCTCTCGGTGTCTTTGATCTCTCTCTCTCTCTCTCTCTCTCTCTCTCTCTCTCTCTCTCTCTCTCTCTCTCTCTCTTTCGTTCTCTCTCTAGCTCCCTATCTCTCTGTCTGTCTCGTCTCCCCCTGGTTTTCTCCGCTCGGCATCAGTGTGTCTGTCAGTCTCGGGTTTTCGTTGTCTCTGTCGCCCCAGGGTGCTCGCTCCGTTAGGCAGCGTCGGTCGGTATCTCTCGCTTTCGCTCTGCCCATCTCTCTGTCTCCCTGGGACTCTGTCTCTGCCTCCTTCGTCCCTGTCCGATTCCCCAGGACACTTCGGCCCCACTCTGGCCGGGTTCATTGGTGTCTCCCTCGCGGCCGAGCCCATCTCGTTTTCTCAGAATCGGGGTTTTGTTCTCAAACGAACGAATCCGGATCCAAGCGCACCGAATCCGAGGGTCCCCGATCGGGCGCCACGCAGACCACGCGGGGAGGGCCCCTGGCCCGGGCGGGGGGCGGGGGGGGGGGGACGCGGGGCAGGAACGCTGGGACACGGTCGGTAAAGGCCGAGCAGGGGCCGCCCCGGCCACATCCCACTGCGGGCTGCTCAGGGCGCTCCGATGGGTGGCCTGCCACGAGCGGCCTTGACCCCCGCGCGCTAATGGGGGACAGCGCCGTGGGGGCTCCGGGCCCCCGGCCCCCAGGTCTGCCGCGCTGCGGGTCGCGTCCCGCCCGCGGTGACCGCCTCCTTCCTCCTCAGGCGGACGCCGCGGGCATGGACTATTCGTACGACGAGGACCTGGATGAGCTGTGCCCCGTGTGTGGGGACAAGGTGTCCGGCTACCACTACGGGCTGCTCACATGCGAGAGCTGCAAGGTGAGCGGGCGGCGGACTGCGGGCCGGCAGGGCTAGCTAGGCGCGCGGACGGCGGGCGAGCCGGTGGGACACGGCGGGGGGTGGGGGTGGGGGGTGGGCAGGCCCTGCCGGGCGGTACAGAAGGAATCGGGCCCCGGGGAGGGGACGCGCGGCCTGCCCGCCTCCCGCGCTGACTCCGCTCTCCCCAAGGGCTTCTTCAAGCGCACGGTGCAGAACAACAAGCACTACACGTGCACCGAGAGCCAGAGCTGCAAGATCGACAAGACGCAGCGCAAGCGCTGTCCCTTCTGCCGCTTCCAGAAGTGCCTGACGGTGGGGATGCGCCTGGAAGGTGCGCGTGCCGCGCTGCGGGCCTCCGACCGCTGACCTCGCTGTCTGTGGGTGCGGGTGGTAGGAGCGGTGAGAGGAGGGCACGAGTGTCCTTCTTAAAGTTTCCGGAGCCGGCCGGTGGCCCCTCACTGTGACGCTAGAGCCCGATCTCTGCTGGGGAGGGGTGAGAAGTGGCCGGCTCTGTCTGGCGAGGAGATATAGAGAGGCTCAGGCCCTCTCTGCAGCCTCTGAGAGCCGGGGCAGCACAGGGCAGCGCCCCGCAGAGCTCCTCTTCTGCAAGGAGACCTACAACACTCCCACTGAGCCCCCAACAGCAGCGACAGCCAAGGTGACCAACGCCTTTACCAGAGTTCAAGTCCCAGTGCCTCTACTCACAGGCTGAGGGACACTGGGCAAGTTCCTTAACCTCTCTGAGCTGCAGATACCCCATCTGAACACTAGAGTTGATAGTAGTGTCTTCCTCCTAGAGTCAGTGTGAGGGAAAGGTACGGAAAAGCCAGCGCGTAGTAAATGCTATTGTTATTGTTATTGTTGTTGTTGTTATTGTTATTACTATTATCATTATCATCGTCATCACTTAGGTTACTATCTGTCCATCATCAGGCTTCACGCAGCCAGCCCACCCAAAAGGTTCACTCAGGCCATTCACTCGGTGGATGAGAGTCCTTCCACCATGTTCTTGGGTGGGCCCTGAGAGGTTGAGGGAAAGGGGAACAATTGGTCCCACAGGACCCAGGCCCATCCTTCCCTTCCCAACCCCTTCCTCCCAGCTCTCAGTCCAGAGGGGAGGAAAAACGCTTCGGCAGGAAGAACTCAAACTTTCTGAGGGTGGACACTCGTAGGCTTCCACCCTGCTGGCCCCAGCCGGGCTGTGCGCCGAGCAGACAGCTGTTGGCTAAAGTTTTTAAACAACGTGGAAGCCCCTGGTGGCCCTGAGAGCCGCTGACCACACGTCCTGCCACCTAGAGGAAGGACTCCTAGATGTGAGGGGGATGTTCCGACATCCCCAGCTCCAGGTCCTCACTGGTCAGGAGAGCTCGTTGCTGCAAGTAGCAGAACCACCCTGACAGAGCCTGAGGGAGCAGAGCTGGGCTGTGCACCCCCGTGGCAGGACGATTGGCTGAGCGGACCCCCAAGACACCTCCCTTGCTGAGCACCGCCCTCTGCCTCCTACTGTCTCCCTTCTCCCAGGGCCCAGGGTGGGGTCCTGTCTGAGCAGGGGCTGGGGCCACACTGCAGCTGCAGAGATGCACCTGTTGGGTCTGGCTGGTGACACATTCTTGGCCAGACGGAGGGACATCTGGTCAGCCGGGGAGGTCCCTTCTCCCAGCACAGAGCCCTGGCCAGCCCTAAACTCAGCTTCATACTTGAAGGCAGTGGGGGAAGGCAGAGTCATTTTGCAGTAGGGGTTTGCCAGAGACAGGCAGTCAGAGTCCAGGAGCAGCTGGATCCTGGAGACTGGACTGGATGCTGTGAATAAAGCTGACTAGGGTCTCCTTCCTGTTACCTACCATCTCTGGGCTCAGCCTTGTGCTAGGCCCCTGAACCCACTCTTGAGTCGCCAGCAACTCTCCGTTTGAGTCACGTGGCCCGATACCACTCAGAAGGATGAGGGTGGGCAAGAGGCAGGACATCTGGGCCAAGGATAGTGAATTCTGCCTGGACGAATCCAGGAACACTTCTGGAGGTTGTGACCCTGGGGGCTGGGTGTTTGGCAGGCATGAGAGAAGGAAAGGGTTTGAGGCAGAAGGAATATCAAAGGCAAGGTGGAGGAAGAAGGAGCCGTGCCAAGCAGAGGAGCAGAGAGATGAGGAGGAGTGGAAAGAACATGGGGTCTTGTAAGGGATGACCCAGGAATGGTAAAACAGGGCCTTGAATGCTGTGCTAAAGGAGATTGATTTCACCCGTGGGCAGTGGGAGCCATGGAAAGCTATTGAGCGGGGAAGTGACACAGGTCTGTTTGGGAAAGATCCGTGAGTGTGGCATTATGGCAGGAGGCTTGGAGGGGGTGAGTCTGACCCTCTGCTTCTGCCCACAGCTGTGCGTGCTGACCGCATGCGGGGTGGCCGGAACAAGTTTGGGCCCATGTACAAACGGGACCGAGCCCTGAAGCAGCAGAAGAAGGCACAGATTCGAGCCAATGGCTTCAAGCTGGAGACAGGCCCTCCAATGGGAGTGCCCCCCCCACCCCCTCCCCCACCGGACTACATGCTGCCCCCTGGCCTGCATGCACCTGAGCCCAAGGGCCTGGCCTCTGGTCCACCTGCTGGGCCACTGGGCGACTTTGGGGCCCCAGCACTGCCCATGGCCGTGCCCAGTGCCCACGGGCCACTGGCTGGCTACCTCTATCCCACCTTCCCTGGCCGTGCTATCAAGTCTGAGTATCCAGAACCCTATGCCAGTCCCCCACAGCCTGGGCCACCCTACGGCTACCCAGAGCCCTTCTCCGGAGGGCCTGGTGTGCCTGAGCTCATCCTGCAGCTGCTACAGCTGGAGCCGGACGAGGACCAGGTTCGGGCACGCATTGTGGGCTGCCTGCAGGAGCCGGCCAAGGGCCGCCCTGACCAGCCTGCGGCCTTCAGCCTCCTATGCAGGATGGCTGACCAGACCTTCATCTCCATCGTGGACTGGGCACGCAGGTGCATGGTCTTCAAGGAGCTGGAGGTGAGTCCCTCCTCCTGCCTGGCTCGCCGCTGGGGTGTCCTCTTGGCTGCCCTAGTCTCAGTCTTAGTTACCCCTTGGATGGAGCTGTCCTGCCCACCGGCTTTGGGCAGTGTCTGGGCACAGGGAAGCCACACTGGGGACACTGAGGAGTGTTTCTTACCCCTATCCCCCTCTCCTTCATCCCTCCCACCCTCTTTCCTTCTCTGTTTCTTGAGTCTCGAGATTATCTCAAGACTCTGCTTCTTTTGTCTCTGCCTCTGTCTCTTTCTGTTGTCTTTCACTCCCTGGTGTGCTATCTCTCTGTATGTCTATTTCTCCAGCCCCTTCAGTCTCTGTTTCTCATCTGGTCGGGTCTCTGTAGGCATTTATCTTTCTTTCTCCGAGACCCTGACCTCCCCCAAAAGACTAGCTGAATCCTTTGGAAGCTGTCTGTGGCTGCCCCAGCCCAGTGTCTGGAAGAGGAGACAACTGATCCTGGCCTCCCATTTGGAGAGGCCACCAATCCCTATCAGCCTCAAATGTCATAGATGGGGGTCTTTGTATCTCAGAGTTTGGGGTGCTTGTGGATGTTCTTCTTCCCAGCTAAGGTGAAAGGTCTTGCTGTCCCTGCATCTCTTGTGCATGATGGTTGGTCCCACGAGTGGGTGTCTGTGTGTGCAGGGGGAGCTGGGGGGTGCGGATTGCAGGGCCTGTCACTGATCTTCCCAGAGGAGACCACCTTCCTTTTCTGCAAGGCTTTCCTTCCCCTGGTTTGGAGTACCTGCAGCTAAAGTAAGCAAGAAAGCAGCAGGAGAAACCGAGGCCAGCAAGGGGAGAACTTCCCAGTCATCCTGCCTGGTGCTCTGATGGGCCCAAGGCCCGGGAGCTGCCCCTCTAGTGCCCTGGCTCCCTGCGATCAGGGTGCCAATATCAGAGGTCCCTCGAGCCCAGCCAAGGCCCAGCCCTCGTTGGCCTGGGCATAGACAGTCTTTAGTCCAGGCCTATCGGTGTTTGCCTTTCCCAGGCCAGCCCCACTGGCTGTTCCGGGGCGGGGTGTAAACAGCAGGGCCTGTTGCCCCCCCTGCTGGGGCCACTGCAGCCTTGAGCAGCATTGTCAGTGCTGACGCCTGGGCTTCCTCCAGGGGCATGTGGCCGGATGGGCCAGGGGCACTGCCTGCCTGGGCTGGGCACAGGGCGGGATAAGATAGGAGGTGGGCACTGTCAGCCCTTGAGGTGTCATGGGACTGGGGGCCTGGGTTACTCCAGGAGTCAAGAGTTGGTGGTGATGATTCCTGCTTCCACTATGGAGGGTCTGGGGATGTGTCATGTATCTGCCACGGGGTGGGACTTCTCACCCTTACCCCTTATCTAGGCCAACCGCATGGATGGGACAAGAGGCAGGGCCTTGAACAATCCCATCTGCCTCTCACTTATGGCTGGAGGCCCTGGTTGGGGATGAGGATCCCAGGACCCTTGGGTTGGTTGTCAGCTTCTCCTCCAGACTTCCCATGAGGCCCCTGTGCAGAGGGGAGGAGGAGCGGAGCATTCCTGGCTTTCCAGAACTCTGGATCCAGGGGCAGGGCACTTCCTCTGGCCGCCTTCCTAGTCTCTTGGGTTTTTCACACAGGATGGGAAGGGCTTTTGTCCCAGCTTTGCTGAGTGTTTTTTCCTGCTTCTGGCTTCTCTGTGGTCCAAACTTTCCTGCTTCCCCTTTCCAGAATCTCTGAATCGTGCCCAGGAATATGAACCATGGTCACCATCCTCTGTAAAGGAGCCTTGCAAATAAGTACCAGCCCAGCCCATGAAAGGGCCTCTCATCAGCCATGTGGAACTTCTTTCCTACTGGTCCAGTGAGCCCTGGCTGGTGTCTGTTTGCAAAGCCAGAGGTGGGGAAGCAGAAAAGTGGGAGTGGTGCTGAATGACCCTGGACTCCCTTTTGGGTGACCATCTCCCTACCTCCAGGCAGCATACATCTTAGGAAACAGATCCTCTAGCTCTGAGAGTGGGGCACTTGGGCTGGGCACAGGGGACATTGAAATGAACTGGACCCAGGAGGCCTCCAGGCTATTGGAGGAGACAGATACACACACACACAGCTGATGCCCACACAGGCTGCCGAGGGCTCTGAGAACGATGCAGAGGGGACGGTGGGGCCCAGGAGGAGGGAAAACTGACTCTGTCTAAGGAAATCAGACGTTTCTTTGATCTCTGCCTTTCCAGGAAGCAGTCCGAGAAGGTTGAGGACATTCCAGGAAGGGGGAATAGCATAGAGTAAGGCCTAGGAATGTGAAAAGGCGTCATGTGGTAGGGGATTTCAGGTGGCCCTCTGTGTCCGGAGAGGTTGGCAGGGTCAGAAGCAGAGCTTGGACCAGAAGTGGGTCCTCTGGCAGTAGGTGACAGACAGCCTGCCAGAGCTGGCTGGGGCCCCACATCCTGGGTCAGAGAGGGCTCCTACCACAGAGCCGGAGCTCTCCCTAGAGGCCACTCACCCCTCTGTGATGCTGATATCATCTCGCTGCCCAGGGGAAGGCCTGGGGTCTTTGCTGAGCTGTAGGGATCCTGTGGGTGCTGATGCCCTCTTGGAGTTCTCCTCATCCCTCCTCTTTCCCAGCTTAGATGTCCCTTGGTCTCTATTTTTCCATCTCACACAATTGGGGAGTGTTAGATCTGACAGTGGCACCGAAGTTAGTAGCAAAGACCAGAATCAGAGAAGCCTGTGTTCAAGTTCCAGCTCTGTCAGCCCTGCCACTTACCACAGGTGTGACTTTGGGCAGGTGACTACTACTCTGGGCCTCGGTTTCCTTATCTATAAAATAAGGGGAGTTGAAATATCATCTTCCGCATGGGGTGGTGGTTGTAAGGATTCAGTGAACCAAGACAGGTAAAGATTTCCCACAGGGTACGGCACACGGGTTAGCAGGAATAGGAGCTCCTGTGTGTCCCCTCGGCTGCTGCCCCGTGTAATCTATACTCTCAGGAGGTGCACAGGCCCGGCCAGGAGGCATGAGAAGGGATAGACTGCACCCAAGCTCCTCTGAGCACTAGTGTTCCTCTGGGAGCAGACGGGGTCTGCCTTGCTCTGGGCTTATGAAGCACCTTTGTATGATGCATGGTAGCAGAAACACCTGTACCCGCTGCCTGGTGGAGGGCAGGGTGTAGGTCCGGGCACTCAGCCTCTCTGGACAGTTCCCGGGAAAGACAGGCTGGGAGGCTGCAAGA
The DNA here is from genome assembly GCF_028018385.1 of Neofelis nebulosa. NCBI lineage: Eukaryota > Metazoa > Chordata > Mammalia > Carnivora > Felidae > Neofelis > Neofelis nebulosa. Next base: position 11,214,188 of record NC_080793.1, read on the forward strand.
TAGGAATCAGGGAGGGGGAGGGGAGGGCCAAGAGTGCCTAATGACCCATCTTGACATCACTTCACCCCTCAACATCCAACTCGGAGGCCCCCGATTGGCAACAGATTTAACTGCTCTGATATATGGTTTCGTTTAAACAGCAGTAACTCTGTCAGTCCCGGGCTGACAAACGATGGCCTGCCGACCACTCGGCTGAGAGAACGCCATGGCTGGCCCGTGGCATGTCAGCCACCGGAGAATTACAGAGCCCGCTGGCCTTCGGCTGCCAGACTGATCAGACCCCAGGGGGCTCCAGAGGGGGGCCTGCTGGGAGGGAGGTCAGCTCGGCACCCATAAATACCCCTTCTCCAGGGCAGGCTGCAAAGTGTCAAGGCTCCAGGAAGATTTATGGCAGACCGGCAGGAGGGGTGGGTGGCTGGTAGGCTGAGCAGACAGACCAGGCCAGTGAGGGACCCCAGGGCCGGGACTGCAAATGTCCTTGTTTCCAGGGTGGCAAGGAGGTCTGAGGGCAGAGGAGGAACCTTTGCTTAGGGAGAAAGCTAAGGAAGGTGAAACCACCCTCTTTGGTTAAGTGAGCCTCTTAGCCACCTGCTGTCCTGTGGAGAGGGGCTGGCAGCTACAGCTTTCTGATTTTCTTTTAAATAAAGAGAAGTGTGTGTGTGTGTGTGTGTGTGTGTGTGTGTGTGTGTGTGTGAGTGTGTGTGTGTATTCATCTGTGTGGGCAGCGATTTGGAGTTTGGTGTCTTTATGTGTCCATCTGTCCATCTAGAGGAACAGCAAGTGAAAAGTCCATTTGGCTGGGGGTAGATGGGAACCCAGGCTGGGGCAGCATCCACAGGAGTGCCAACCATGGGTCCACAGAGCCCTTTACCACTGATGCCCCTGTGCTCATATGTTTTCTCTAACCAAAAGAGGGAGGATTTTATTTTTCCAATTTCTCAGAACAGAAAATCAGGGCAGAGTTGGATATGTGGCTCAGTTGGGAATCAAACAGAGGGCACAGGGCACCAAAGCTTAGCCACCATATTGCATCTCTCTGCCCTGTGCCTCTCCCCCCACCCCCCACCCCCCCCCGCCCGTCAGCCCGTAGGCAGGGCTGCCCCCACTCCCGGGGTCTGAGGTCTGGGTACAGAGTCTGCTCCCAGGGCTTGGCCAGCTGGGTCACTGTGACCCTCTTGCTTTGTGCCCGAAGCTCAGCCTGCTTATCTCCTAATTCTCCCCCTTATCTCTCACTTTCCCACCTCCCCACCCCCTCCCTGTTCCTTCAAGCCAGGCAAAGGGGCCCCGATGGGGAGGGGGAGCCAAGCCCAGCCCTGCATGCCCTCCCTCCCACTCTGCTTCCAACTGGGTTGTCCAAGGTAGGCCAGTTGACCCCTTGGCAGATACCTTCTGCTTGGGCCTTAGGACCTCCTGGGGACCTCCAGAAGACCAGCCCAGTCAGGAGCATCTGGACAGAGCCCAGATCCCTGTGGTTCCTTTAGGCAAGCCACTGTCTCCTTATCTATAACATGACAGAATGGTGATAGGACAGAGGTGAGGAGTCCAGGGTGTGCTGGGAATGGGCCTGGCCACAGGTGCTCACCGAGCCTTGCCTCCCTCCTTTAAAACTAGTGGGGAACCACTCCTGCCAGTGGTTCTCCAGGGATTGGCCATTTCTTGAGGAGAAATAGGAGAGATGTCTCTGTGATTCAGCCCTGCCTGAGTCTCAATGTCTTCTGGCCCTTCCAGTGGTGGCTGAGATCTGGGGCCCCCTGCTGGGCTCCTCGCTCTGATGGTACTGGGGGTCTAGAAAGCACTTCCTGCCAGGAGAGGAAGGGACAGGTGTGTGGGTTCTTGACACAGAGATGAAGTGAGCAAGGGACGGTGGGGGGCTGGTGACTCAGGGCAGGACAGAGATAGGCCCTCCCTCTCGTTCTTAGCACGTGGGGTCAGGCAGGTGAGGCCGAAGGGAGCCTGATTGCGTGTCCAGCTGCTCCCCCACTCTTCCTGCACTTGTTCTTGGCCTCGGCCTGAGGACAGGCCCCAGGCTGCCCCCAGGAGGGGGCGGGGACAGAGGGTCGCAGAAGGAGGCTTCTACCCCTCAGAAGAGAGAGTTATTCATTAGGCATTGCCAGTTCTCCTCAGGCCAGGGGCGGCCTGGGTCTCTCTGGCCCCCAAGTTGGGGGCTGTTTCTCTGTGCTCTCTGTACCTGTCTTGGGAGCACATATCTGTGCATCAACTGCTCACCGACCCGTCCTCCGGGAGCCCAGAGATGAGCTGGACACCTGCCATGCCTTCCCAGACCCCACAGGTATTGGGGAAGACAGAGGCATGAATTGGTGCCATCAAATGTTGTCACATCCAGAGGACAGGATTGGGGAGAGCTTTATGGGGGAGCTCTCACAAATGTTGTGACATCCAGAGGACAGGATTGGGGAGAGCTTTACGGGGGAGGTAACAAGAGTGCCATGAATTCCTGGGTGGCCAGGGTGAGTCTTCTTCCATACCTTGTGGTTTAGGGCACAGATCTGGAGCCAGACAGAGCAGTGTGACCTTGGGTGAGTTGCTTGACCTCTCTGGGTGTCCTTTCTCCATAGATTGGGGATAACAGCTATACCACCCTAGCTTCATGGAGGTGCAGTGCAAAGACTAATAGCTATCACGGTCTGCATTCATCACAGGGCAGGGCCCGGTAGGGTACCCGGGAAGCACCTGCCAGGTAGCTGGTGGTGGGCTAATGAGCTGCAGATGCTGAGGGGCACCGGAGTCTGTACTGTGTCTTCCGAGGGTGGCGTGCAGTGCCCTGTGCAGGTCTGGACACCCAGGAGAGCTCAGTATTTTGTCACCGTAGAGGGTCGTGGACTGAGAAGGCCAGCTATGTCTCTGGCCTGGCTCTATCTCTCTCCCAGGAGAGTCCCTCGCCTTCTCCAAGTGGTAGATTCTCATCTGAAAAAATAGGGTTTTGGCCTGGGGATCCCCAAGGACCCATCTGGCTCTGGCATCCGATGGTTCTGAGTCCCATTTGCCATTGTCACGAGTGTCCTTTCTTGCCAGGCTAGAATGTAGTAACCCTCCAGGGTCAAAGGACACCCCACACAGAGGTAGTCTCTGCCCTCTCGCTGGGTGCCCGACTGCAGCCTGGGTGTTCAGAATCTGCCCTCCTTGTATTTCTGTTCCTGCTTCAGATGGACCATTGCCAGCCACCTGCTCATTCCAGGCCAGATCTTGGGCCAGAAGGGCGCTCCCTTCTCACAAGCCTGAAAGATGTGGATAAGGCCCAGGGAAGCCCTCTGTTTCCTCTTCAGGGCTTGTTTTTTGAGCTACTGAGGCTGCCAGAGATGTGACCACAGGCCAAATGGGCACAAGATTGAAATTAATCATCTCCCCTCGCATTTGAAGGATGTCTTCACAAATTACTTTCATGAACATCATTCACCAATACTTATTGAGTACCTAACAAGTGCTGAACCACCTTCTAATACTGTGCCCACTTTACAGATGAGAAAACAGAGGCTCAGAAGGCTATAGAATTTGCTTAAGGTCATGAACTTGTAGAAGCAGAGCTGGGGCCTGAAGCCCGGCCTGTGTGAGCTCTAAGCACCCCCATTGAACCTTGGTTTTGGTTTGTTTTGCTAGAACCTTGCCACACTTTGATGAAGGAGGCAGCTAGGCAAAAAGGGCACAGACAGGTTAAGTAGCTTGCCCAGGTCACATACCCAAGGGAGCCCCTGAATTATGAGTTGGAAGAGGGAGGGGTGAGGGGAAGGTCCCCGGCTGGACCCCGCACCGGCATATGCCTCTTCCCTCCAGGTGGCCGACCAGATGACCCTGCTACAGAACTGCTGGAGCGAGCTGCTGGTATTCGACCACATCTACCGCCAGATCCAACACGGCAAGGAGGGCAGCATCCTGCTGGTCACCGGGCAGGAGGTGACCAGACCCTACTGTGCCCTGTGCCAGGCCCTCATGTGCACTTCCAGAATTCTGAGCCCGGAAGAGATCGTAGGCCTCTCCAGGGCTGGCCCTGGGCAGCCGAAATGTCAGCCCTTCCCCCAAGTTCATGCCCAATCTCCCTCTGACCTGCCCTGGCCCTGGCCTGGACAGGAGGCAGCCCCTGGGAAGCATCTCAGGGATGTGGGGAGGTCAGGGAGGAGGTGATGGTGGCACTGGATCTAGAAGAACAAATAGGGGTTGGTCAGGTAGTAAAAGGTTGTGGGGGAATCAGCCTCACCCACACCACAGCAGAGGGGACAGCATGGGCAAAGGCGTACAGGGGGACGTTTAGAACTGCTGAGCCACCAGGGGCTGCCAGTATATGGGGGTGGGGGGCAGGAGCCCTGTGGTGGGAGGGGTGAGGTGAGAGGTAAGCCTGGAGGGGTTGCTGGGGGCTGGGGTGGGCAAGACCTTGCAGGCCCTAAATCCTGAATAAACAAAGGAAGGGCAAAGGAATTTGCTCCTCTGTCCAGAGCGAGGGATTAGGGGCACTAGGGTACGAGCTGGGAACTCCTGAGATTCAACAGGGCCAACTGGAGAGTTTCAAGTGCAGAAGGGCTCATGCAGACTGTTTCTGAGGAAGCCCAGGGAGAGGGCAAGATAGCGGCTGAGGGCATTGAGGCCACTGTGTAGTGCTGGGGACCTGGAAGGGGACAATGCAAGGAGGAAGACCCCCAACTGCGGGCAGGAGGTGTGGGAAAAGTGGAGGGAAGGAGGGAGAAAAAGAAGAGAGGCTGATGCCAGGGTCTGGGCTGGTGGAGGGAGCATCAGTCTTGAGGGGGCCACAGGAGCAAGAGTGGGCCGCCAGGCCCCCTAGGGGTGGGGGGCGGGGAGGCTGAGGCCCTGCTCCCCATCCCCTATCTGTAATCCAGGCCCTCAGTCATCGAGCTCAGTTCTTATCCTGAGAGTCTCGGGACATCCAGGGCCAGGGAGTGCTGGTCCCAAGGGTGTGACTTGAAGGTCACCTGTGAATGCACTGAGGAGAGTCTGAGGTGTGAGTGTGTTTGTACTGGCCCATGTCAGCATGTGTGCGGGCTGAAGCGTCTGAAGGCCATGGGGATGTCCAGTGTGCATGTGCGTGTGTGTGTGTGTGCGCGCCTGTATTTTATTGTACAAAATCTCCACACAGGTAAGTGTGTGGTTGTTGAGATGTGCCTGTCACCATGTCAGTGGAGACTCGTACATGGGCACGTGTCTGTCGTGTTACCTTGTGATATGACCATACCAGGGCATGTGTGTGTGTGTGTGTGTGTGTTCCCTTCATGAAGTGGGTAGACCGCCCTGGGAGTGTGTCCGGGTGTGTGCGTGTGTGAGCAAGCGTGAGCTGAGGTGTGACCACATCCCCAGTCTGGGTGTCCACGTGTGGCCGTGAGTGGGGCCCTGAGCAGTCAGTGGCCGAACCCATGTGCGTCCAGGCGGACCCACCCCCGACCCTGCCCCACACCCGGCCGCGTGGCGTTTGCTGCAGATATCACCCAAAACACAAAAGCCTCTTGTACCACGGGCCTGGTGGCAGCTCTTTGTGTGCGAAGGACCCGCCCGCTCTGCCCCTGCACCCGCCTGCCCCGTGTTTGCTCTGCTGCCGGGAGGCCCTCAGCTCCCGGCAGCGTGGGGAGACCTGGGAAAGCTGGGCCCAGCGTGGGGAGAACTGGGGCTTGGAGGGCTCCTGGGGCGTGGGGATATGTTGCCGACCCCCCCCCCCCCACCCCGGCCCAGCGCCAAGGATGGGCACTCCCGCCCACCCCGCCCGGGGCCTCCCATCCGCCCCGCCCCTCCCCCCACCGGCCCTCGTCCCAGCCTCCTGCCCACGGCCCGCGGAACCCCTGGCCCGTCCTGTGGCCCGCGCCTCCCGACGCTGACGTCTGTCCGCCCAGGTGGAGCTGACCGCGGTGGCCGCCCAGGCGGGCTCCCTGCTGCACAGCCTGGTGCTGCGGGCGCAGGAGCTGGTGCTGCAGTTACACGCGCTGCAGCTGGACCGCCAGGAGTTCGTCTGCCTCAAATTCCTCATCCTCTTCAGCCTCGGTGAGCAGGCCCGGCGCGGGGCGGCGCGGGGGGCCAGGCGGGTGGCCGGCCAGGGGTCGAGAGGCCTCCATGAGGCTGCGCCCCCGGCGGCCTTGGCGGCGCACGGACCCCTCTCGTCGTGAACAAGGGTGTGAAGGGACCTGGCCCGACGCCTGGCTCTTAAAATGGGGGTTGTTTCCTCTCCGGGCCTCAGTTTCTCTGTGTGAAAGTACAGAGGACCAAGACAATGTCTAAGATTTGCCCGTGTGGGATACAGACTCCTTCTGAGAATTCGTAAAGTCCTGCCTGGCTGCCCTGGAAAGGTGCCCATCCCTCCTCCAGAAACACCTGTGTGATTTCAGGAGCTTCTGTTCCCTGGCTGCCATCCCAGGCTCCCTGTTTTCCCTGATTCCCTGCTCTAGGGGGTCCACATTCTGGCTCTGGGTTCCTTGGGGCCCAGACCCTTTACTCACTCACTCACTCACTCACTCACTCACGTATTCATTCTACAAACACTTGCTGACCATCCACACTCTGCAAGGCACTGGGCACATGGAGTGAACAGAAAAGATCCCAAATCCATATTGTCACAGAGCTGACCTTCTCTTGGGGGAGAGACAATAAGCACAATGTGATTAGTGAGATATAGAAATCACTGAAATGATTAGTAGAATGTATCACCTGGAAGACTGTGGTCAGTGCTAAGGAGGGAAATAAAGCAGAGAAGCGGCAGAGGGTGAGCCCAGCTCACCAGACCTACTCCCCAAGTCAGGTGCCTCCCTCTCACTGCCTTCTGGACCCGCCCAGCCTCCACCCTCCTCTGGGCTCTCCTCAGGCTGGCCTGCCATCCTCCTTCACCTAACAAGCCATCTCCGGCGTCTTCCCTGTGTCCAGCAATGCTGTGAACATAGACATGTCCTTGCTGTCTGGTGGCTCCCAGTCCAGGAGAGGCCTTCAGCTAGCACTGTCACTGTCAGGATGGGGACAGACAGATGGGGAACCCCATGTGGGGAGCAAGGGCTCTGCCTAGAAGGCTTCCTGGAAGAGGGACATCTGAGCAGGGTTTTGGAGGATGAGTAGGAGCTTGCCGAAGGGATAGATCTTTCAGCAGAGGAGATGGGATGGAAGGTCAGAACAGAGGGGCATGAATGCTTTGTCGTTCAGGGAGGAGGCAGGATTCAGATGTCATTTTTGTGGCAGATGACATCGGCCCCAGTCAATGAGGGAGGGCCTGCTCAAGAGTGGGTGGGGGGAGTTGGGGAAGCCAAGGGGAAGGAGTCAGCTGGGTGGGGGGTGGTGATTAATGAAGCGTTGATTGTGATTGTGGGAAGCCCAGCGCTCAGGCTGTGGCCCTGTGGCTGGTTGCCTGGGCTGGTCTCCCGACTCCAGCACAGCAGGCGGGTAGCTGGAGGGCTTATCTGTAAGGCTACACAGGTTGGTAGGGGATGGCTAAGGTGCGAGGTAGGGACAGAATCTTGGGCTGCCAGTGAGGAGCTGGGGCCTAGAGCCCTTGCAGGGTCCTCAGGGGCCCAGGCCAGGCTGGGGGAAGCCCCTTCCTTTCTCCCCACAGTGGTACCCGCTTCCAAGCCTTGTCTTTATGAGCTGCCAGGCTCTGGGAACTGGCTCAGGCCAAAGCCATGGTTGCGTGTGGTTGGGGGTGTGGACACCCCAGGAGGTATGTGCGTGTCGGTGCCTTTGCTTCTGTATCTTTGTTTTCGCACATGTGCAGACTAAGAACTTTCACAGGCTTGCGGGCTTTTACGGGTCATGTTGTATAAAGAATCTGTAATTGGCGAGTGATGGGAGATTGGAGGCAAGAGGGATTTAGAGATCTGCGGCGGTGTAGGGGCTGTTGTGAGGTGACAGTTCTTGACCTGACCATCAAGAGGCCCCTGGGGAGGTCCAGAGGAGGGGTGGGTGGAAGGTGGGATGCCAGCCATTAGTCTCCTTGGCCAGGCTTTCCTGCGGAGAGGGCACCATGTCTCCGGCCTGAGGCATACCCCTGCAGCCTCGGCCCCTCTTCCCAACAAAGCCCTGGGTGCTGGGGACTGCTAGGCCAGCATGGCTCTGGCCTCTACCGGGCGATTAATGCAGGACTCCTCCTGGTATGGGTATAAGGACAGCAAGGCTGAGCCCAGCCCTCTTTTCCTGGGTCCAGGTGAGTGGCTGAGTTCAGAAGCATGAGTGCTGGCCCCTCCTTCTTGCCAGCCTTCATCCTGCTTTCCAGAGGAGGTGGCTGAGGCCTGGGAGATGGGGACTGTCTGCAGTGCTTGGCTGGCATAGGCTGGAGGGGCCGGACTCAGGAGCGAGAGCATGTGCATGCATGTGTGCACCTGGGCGCATGTGCGAGGCAGGGTGGAACAATAGTTAGGGATGGGGACTAGGGACGGACCACCTGGATTCTAAATCTGGACTCTGGCTGTGTGCCCTTGAGCAAGTCACCCCACTCTCTGAGCCTCTATTTTTCCCATCTGTAAGATGGCCGTCATAATAATCCTTAATTTGCTGTGAGGATTTAATGAGGGGATTCCCCCCAAGTACTCAGAGCGTGGCCTGGCCCCTTGGAATGTATGGGTATTGTTTTCCTTCTAACCGTCATTACCATCAGTGGGCAAATGAACAAAGGAATGAATGAAGTGAATGAATGAATCAGTCTCCATCTTTATCATGTGCTGTGTCTGGCACAGTGCCTTGTCACAGGCATGAGAGTCTGGCTGAGGTGGGTGGGGGAAATGCCCAGCCCAGCAAGTCAGAAACAAACTCCAGTGAGGCTGAGTCTGGGATGGGTGGTGGGGAGGAGGTCCCGGTGCCTGGGCCTGCCTGAGCTCCTGGGAAGGCAGTGGGAGAGGAGGCCAGGTAAGCCACAGAGGCCAGGTAAGCTGTTGGCCGACAGGTTCCGGGTTCCAGAAGGAGACTGAGCAGTCCAGTGTGATCAGAGTTGGGCCAAAGAAAAGGAACCAACCCCACCTAAGATATCAAGGAAGGCTTTTCGGAGGAAGAGGGGCCTCTGAGCTGGGCCTTGAGGTATGAGTAGGAGTGTTCTAGGTGAAACAAAGCAAGCAGCAGCAAGGGCATTCCAGACGGAAGCCAGAGCTTGTGCAAAGGGATGGGGAATCCTGAAAGTCTGGTGTGACTGTGGGGCAGGGAGCGGGGTGGAGAGGAGGCTGGGGGGTTGGGCAGGGACGGAGCTGTGTGAGGCCTCCAATGCCAGGCCAAGTACCTTGACCCTTACCTTGGGAAGGCTTTTCAGCTGAAGTAACATGATCACATTTGCATTTTAGCAAGGTCCTTCCAACTGCAGCCTGGGAGCGGGATGGCAGGTGGCAGCCCGGAGTCCTGCAAGAGGCTAGACCCAGGGCTGGAGTGAAGGAGACAAGTTTGGGCAAGAGGAGGGGGAAGATTTGCCCAGAGTCGGGAAGGTGGGAGGGGATTTCTCCCCTGTTCCAGCCCCAGACCACCAGGAATAGGTCCCCAAGGGAACTGGAGCCCAGAGAGGATGGCCACTTGCCCGTAGACCTCCAACGGGTGTGCTGGGCGTCACCTTTGGGGCGGTGGCTCCCTGGGCTGGGCAGCCCGAGCCCCTGTGACGACTGTCCCCCACCGCACCCCGCCTCCAGCCCACTCAGCGCCTCCTTCCCGCCTGCCTCTGCACAAGGGTGCCATTTGGCGTCTAAATAGCTGTCTCCCTGCAGGCGTGGAGGCAGGTAAGGAGGTTTAATTAAAATTAGTGCCTCTCTCCTGGCGATCACGGTGTTTATGAAGATGGGCCTGGCTGGCATTGTTCCGCAGAGGACTTAATCGAAGCTTAATGGATTGACCTAACATTCGATTTCCTGACTTCCATTGAGGCGGCGGCAACAGCGTTCCCTCAAGCGTTTGCAATTTCCCCACTGCTCCGCGCCAACAAAAGGCGGCCTGAATAGCAGCCCCACTCGAGGGGCCATTGTGCGCGGGGGCGCCTGCCTGAGTCACCGCGATTGGGACAACATTCTTTATGCCTCGCAGGAATGAAAGGATTATTCAAATATTCAATTAAACCGTGAAAAGGGGGCTTTTCTGAGAACCGGGGGGCCCCCAGCTCCGCAGAGCTATAGCAGGCTGCTCTCTGAGGTGGAGGGGGGGGGCCATCTCCCAGCCCCCTCCCGCCTCCCCCCTCCCAGCCTCCGCCTCTGGGATCACTGGAACCGCAGGCTGGGGTTGGGGGGGAGCACGCCAGGCTTTTCTCCCATGTAACCGTCTCCAACCTGCGGCATCCCAGGGCCCAGAGCTGGCATACAGATGAGGTTCGGACCTGGGGCGCCCTGTGAGGCAGAGATTGGTTTGGCCCCATTTTGCAGATGACAAGGAAACTCAGCTCAGGGGAAGGGCCTTGCCCAAGGTCGCCGGGCTGGTGGTGGAGCTGGGATTGGAACCCTGGCATGTTAAGGGGGTGTCTCCAGGTTTGTGTGACCCCCGCTCCCGTGTCCAGTGGGAGAAAGGCATGGTGTTTGGTGGGGTGGTGGCTCTGTCACACCCATCATCCTGCAGGGTCTTCACAGCAGTCCCTTTAGATGGAGGCGCGGGGAGGTGGGAGACGGCATATGACTTGGCAATGGTCCCCTCCAGGGTGAGGAGAAAGGTGAGTATGGAGTCCAGAGTCGACCGTCTGGGGAAACCTAGGATCCCAGAGATGAGAGCCCTTGGACAGGACCCCTGGATTGGATGAAATGTAAAGTTTTCACGTCCAGTCTCTCAGGAGCCCATGTCCAAGCTTGACTCTGCCTGTGCTTACCCACTGGACTTTGGAGCCAGCAGACCTGGGTTCGAATCCAGACTCGGGCATCTCCTGGGTGTCCCAGGCTCAGCCCACTGTCCCTGCACCTGGGGGATGCCCTTTCCTGCCTGCCTGGGTGTCTGTGGGGATTCACTGAGCCAGTGCACGGTGCCCAGCGGGCTCCTGGGAAACCGGATGCACTTATACTGTAGTCATTGGGGCTCAACTGGTGACTGCTTCCCTCCCCCAGCCCTGTAGCCCACCACATGGGGGCAGCGGGGGTCTCCAGTCTGCAGAGAGCTAGGAATGGGGGCTGTCCCTGAGAGCTGTCCTTGCTCTGCACCCACCCCCTGCACTCCACCTCATTGTCCCTGGTCCGGGGCTGTGGAGAACAGTAAATCCTGGTAAAGCCAAGGCTCTGGTCCTCCCAGTCCCCTCCCACTGCAGACTCCACTGCAGCATCCTAGCCCATCCTCCTCCACCCCCAGATGTTTCCTCTGGGCTCCCTTACTGCTGTGTGGCCTTGAGCTGGTCCCTACTTTTCCCTGGACCCCCCAGGTCAGAAGACAATGTCAGGAGAATTGCCCAGCCTCAGGAGTGGTGGGAGGTGAAGGTAGACAGGACCCTATGGGATGAAGAGAGGTTGGGATAGAGATGGGGCCAATAGTCACCTCTTATGCCTAGGAGGTCAGCTTTGGAGGGGGTGGGAGCTTCCCATGACCTTTGAGTGTATCTGGAGGAGTCCAGGCTAAGGAGGAGGGCTGCAATGTACAGTTGAACAGGCTGTTCACTGCACAAGGGAACCTAGGCAGGGGGTGAATAGGGGCTGAAATCCAGCTTGTGTGCCCCTTGCCATACTGTCTCTGTGGACAAAAGGGAACTTCTTTCTAATTGGCACAGAGGCACCTTATGGGCTAATGGCGATCCTGGGCAGGCGAGGAAGGAAATGACTGTGGCTCACTTACTGAAGGGAGATGAGGGAGCCAGGGATGGGGGTGGAGGATTGGGGCCAGATCCTGCCATACGCCCTGGGCCCAGCTCAGGTTTCCCTAAATCCAACTTTGGACAACATGGGCCTCAGCGGGCACACTGGGGGCGGCTGGGGATCAGGGTTGCCAGGAGCATCAGGCCCTCCTGGCGCAGTGGGTGTTAAGAGGGATTAGAAGGGCCAAGGGCTGCACATGCTGGGCTCCCGACTCCCCCGCAGCAGTAGGGCTGGTAGTCATGGGGGCAGAGGGAAAGTGGATGGATGACCATTTTCTGAGCCACTGGACGCCACATCCCAGGCAAGGCCCTGCTGGATTGGGGGATGGGGGACCAGTTCTGTGGATTCCTGCTGAACCTCACCCAATAGGCAGGTCACCAGCTGGAGGTGCTGCCCAGGAGCTGAAAGAGGCCTGCCAAGCAGTGATGAGGACTCTAGTGACAAGAAATGGACCCTCTCTGGGTGCCCCTGGGGGCCTAGGCCCCTGTGCGGGCCCCCAGACCCAAGCTCCGGCCCCTGCAAGGTGGGCACGCCCCTTTCATAGCAAAAGAAGACCTTGCAGGCCAGGAGGGGACAGGGCACAAAGCCACTGCTCCTAAATGGCGGGGCCGGGATTTGAACCCCCATCGGCCTCACTCCAGAGACATTTTATTTTTTGTGTCTTCACTGGACCTCCACTGGGTGCAGAGGAGGCATCGGTCACACCCCTCTTTCCCTGGCACAAGTGATCCCTGGTCCACTCAGAGCCGACTGCCCTCCCGTCCCTCCCACAGGCGACCATGCCTTCACGTTTAACCTGGATTCCTTGTTTTGTCCCTGTTCTCACGTAAAGTGTACACTCTGTACAAGTACTTTTAATTTATGTAGATGGCTCTGTCTTGTAGATCTCATTCTGGATCTTCCTTCTCTTTTTTCCACTTAGCCCTATGCTTTTAAAGATCTGTCCATTCTGTCTGCTCCATTACTTCTGCACAGGACTCCCTGTGGTGCGGCCACCACACAGCCATCCAGGCCACCTCCGTAAATGCTGCTGCAGTGAACATCCATGTCCCCCCAGGGGCCCCAGGAGAGAATCTCCTTGGGGTTCTGGAGCTTCTTGATTGGTCACAGGAGTGCCTGTCGCTGTCTAGAATAGGGCCACCAGTGCATGTGCCTGGAGGCTGGGAGATGGGACCCTTGCAATTACAGTGTGCCTGTCTGGTGATGGTGCTGATGGTGGCCACAATGGGGATGATGGCGACAGGAAGGTTTTGACCCGGCGATGGGGATGGTGTTGATCATGGTGGGGTGAGAGTAGAGATAGCAATGGTAACAAATTGGTCTTGTTACGTGCCGGACGCTGTCCTCCAAGCATTTTCCACCTGTCAAGTCCCCAAATTCTCCCAACAGTCTTGTGAATTAGGTGCTGTTGTCACCGTTCTGTAGGAAATTGAGAAGTCGAATAACACGCCCAGGGATACAGCTGGTGATGTTGGTGTGGTTTTGGAGACGATGAGGGCGTTCATCATGACCAATGTGATGATGACAGTGGCAGTGATGATGGTGACAGGTGATGGTGGTTGGGTGGGTGATGGTGGCAGTGGCCGTGTTTGTGATAATGACGGGGGTCAGGGTTGGTGACTGCCGATGATGGCAGTGACCGGAATGGCTGCAGTTTGGCTGATGATGGTGGCAGTGGCCGAGTTTGGGAGAAAGCCGGGGCCGTCAGTATCGGTGATTGATGAAGGTGGTGGTGTTCCTCAGCCATGGCGATTGGAAGACTGCATCGTTGACAGCAGTGCCCCTGTCTTTGGTGCTGATGGGGATGTTGGCGCTCATGTTGCCAGTGACCGTTGATGATGTGATGGGCTGGTGATCGTGACAGAGCTCCTCCCCTTGCAGATGTGAAGTTCCTGAACAACCACAGCCTGGTGAAGGATGCTCAGGAGAAGGCCAATGCCGCCTTGCTCGATTACACCCTGTGCCACTACCCGCACTGCGGGGACAAGTTCCAGCAGCTGCTGCTGTGCCTGGTGGAGGTGCGGGCACTGAGCATGCAGGCCAAGGAATACCTGTACCACAAGCACCTGGGCAATGAGATGCCCCGCAACAACCTGCTCATCGAGATGCTGCAAGCCAAGCAGACTTGAGCCTGGGCTGGGTGGGGCTGGGCCCGGGGCCGGGGTGGGGGTCCAGCCACCCCCAGGGCCCTCCAGATGGTTTATTTTATTATGCCGATCCAGGAGCCCCCACCCTGTAAGCCCCTGCCCCTGGGCTCCCTGAAGCCCTGTGTTTGGGAAGGTGGGTGAGGGTGGACAGGGCCTGGCTGAGGTAGGGCCGCCCCACCGGCACTTGCCTGCCACTCCGAGTGTCCCAAGGAGGCAGCTGCTCACCACCCCTCCCCCTCCCCTTGCTCCCAGCTGTCTGTCCGGAATCCGGAGCACAGGTCCAGGGAGGAGGTTCGGGATTCCCTGGCGGGCCTCCATGTCCCTTGGGTCAGAAGTCATCCCTTCCCCCTCTCCAGGAAACAGAAGCAGAGAGAGGTTGAGCGGGCATCAACTGGGGGAGAAGAGAGGGTCTCCAGAACCCCCTCCCAGAGACCAGGAAGGAAGCCCTCTGTTTTGCAAACTAGGGGTAACTGAGTTTGCAAAATTGGGCAGGCACTGTGGGGCCTAGAGGGCTCCGGGGGGACAGGTTAGGACACAGACCTCCTCCCTAGCCCTTCTACCCCATCTGACTTCTGCAGGGGAAACTCTGACACGCTATCTGAAAACAGTTTCACTACAATCGTCTTTCTGCCCCTCTCCCACCAGAGGAGAAGCTTGGCACACTCCACGTTCTCCCCCCACCCACAGTTGGCCAGCCCAGGCTGGTATGTATCTGCAAGGCTGTAGTCAAGGGGTTTGTGGGCTTAGGGGTTTTGTTTCTTTCCAGATGCTCCTTGAAAGGTATGTATGTCCAGGGCAGGGGACAGAGTTGAGGATTGAGGCTAGGATTTGGGGATTAGTACCAAGTACAGCCCATGGTTTCTCCCCAAACTCCTGCATGCCAAGTACCCCATGGGCGGTGCCAGACCACTGTTTCTGAGCCCCCACTTCAATCCGGAGAAGAGCTGTTGCTTGCCCCTCCTCAGATGAACAGCAGAGTGCCCTGTCGGGGGTGATGAGCTCCAGAGTGTCTGTGTATGGGAATATGGGTGAACTTGAGGAGGGCGTATGGGTCTCCAGCTTGGGGACATTGCTGATAAGCCCCTCCCTTGTTGGCCTCATCCCCTTGGGTCCCTTGCTGCAAACCCTTGAAGCTGGGCTTCGGCTCCCTGGCCTCCTGCCCTATGTCCTGAAAGACACGGTCCAGGGCCAGGCACTAGGGAGTGGCCTTAGCTGTCCTCTGTCCGGGGCTGGGCCTCCACTGTTTTTCCTGCTTTCATGTTGCCACTGCAGCTTGTGCTGAGCCTGCCCAGTGGGAGGTGACTGGGCATCCGTGCTCCCCTGCCTTCCACTGCCCTGTCTTGGTCCCTGCCCCTGCCCACTGTGATGTGTGCCCCTGCCAAGGCCAGAGACCCACAGCTCCAAAACAAGAAGTGCCCTTAAGAATCTCCCCAGCCCCTGCAGCCCTGGAATAAATTTTGCAATTAGTTTCCAGTTCCCTTTGTCTATTTATGTTCCGGGGCCAAAGCGGAACCTCCCAGGTGGGTGTGGGTGGTCGAGGGTGGTGCAATGCTCTGATTGGGATGGAGGTGACAGTCAGATAACCTTTGGTTCAAAATCTGGGGCCAAAGTTGGGGCACACCAGCCACTGTTGGGGAGCCTTTTGGCCCCACCTCATACCTGGGACCTTGCGGTACCCAGGAGGCTTGGGAGATGCTTAGGTCTTCCTGGGCTTCAGCCTCAGTTCCACTACAGCCGTGCAGATGGGGGCACCTCAACCACCTTGGGCAGATGGGGGCAGTCATTTAATGAGCACCTACTGTGTGCCATCCCTCATATCCCTGCCCCTACCACAGCCCTGTGAGGTAGGGGTTAGAATCCAGGAGAGGGACTTGGTCAGTGACCTGCAGGGGCAGATTCAAACCTGGGTCCTCTCGACTTTGGAGCACTGGCCCTTTCCTCTCTGTCCATCTGGTGGCCCCGGGGCCGGTCCCTCTCACTGATTCTCTTGCCCTCCCACCCCCGCTGAGCACAGCTGAGACCTGAGGAATGCCTCCTCTGCTCTAGACCTTGTCCCAGGGCTTCGCCGGCTTTCTCTGTCCATTTTGTCTTCCCATCTGCTTCTCAAAGCCTCTTCGGCAAGTGGCAGCTCCAGATTACAGCCGAAGAAACCAAGATACAGAGGGGGCGAGGTGACCTGTCCGAGGTCACACACCAAGAGGGAGTAGAGCCATCATTCAAACCTCCATCGTGCTGACCAACCTGACTACTCCTATGGCCACCCCTGGTCCACTTCAGGCCTCTGTGCACATTAGATGCCGGGATCACACAGCTTGGCAGTGGCTTTTATGCAACGAAAGTGTCCCTTTCCCTCCCGGCACCTTTCAGAAGGGAAGTAGGTGCTCTTGTTCCTGCCTCTGGGGAGCACCAGGTCTTTTGGGAAGGCTCTCTTAGTCATCTCATGTTCCTGTGTGATCCATCGTGTCCCGGGGCCGGGTAAGAGGAGGAAGTGAATGATTCTGCCCCTGGGGGGGGTGGGGGGGTGGACAGGAAGTGTTCATAGCAGCGGGGTCATCCAAACTGGGTTTTGAAGATTTTGAAGGTCCACCGGCTGGACAACAGTTGGGGGCAGTGTGGGCAGAGGCAAGAGTTGGAGCAAAGGGATAGAGGGGTGTCAGCCACGGGTGTCTGGGGACCTAAGCAAAGTTACTCTGGCTGGAGAGTAAAGAGAGTGGGTGGTGGGGAGGGAGGGTATGGAGCAGGACGAGGGAAGACCCAAAAGGACTCCTGGGTGCCCACCCCTGGACCTCTCCTCCTGCCAGTGCATATGATTAGTTGGTGGGGAGGCAGGAACCTCCTGGAAGGCGGCAGAGGTCTCTGCAAAAGCAGGCTGTAGAGACCAAGTGCCTGCCCAACTCAGAGCCACCTTCTTGCTTCCCTGGCAACCCTGCTTCTGCACTGGGGCAGCAGGTGGCCGGGCTGAGCGCCCTGTTCTGTGGACCTTCGGTGGTGGTACCCAGCCTGCCCCGCCCCGCCCCTTCCCCCTGCAGCACCGCTGTGTCTTCCTGGAGCAGGCAGGACGGCCTCTGTCTCCCCCTCCCTCTGAGCCCGCTGTCTTTCATCTCTTTCTTTGCCTGGGGTGGGGAGGGGGGGGGTCTTCAAGGGCTTAAACATCATCTCCATGCAGCAGGTTCTGCGGTCCCACGGTTCCCTGAACATCTCTGAAGACAGCTGACATTCCTGAGTGCCTACCGTGTGCTGGGCCCAGGGACTACCACACAGGACTGCATTTACCCCTCTTGTCACCTGTGGGGTGGGCCTGATGTCCCCCATTCTGCAGATGACGGGCTTTGGAAGGTTCAACAGCCCCCGTCCCCAGAATGAAATAACCAGACCTCTGGCCTTTCATGGTGGGTCCACCACCCCCGGACAGACAACCCAGGTGGGGCCCTGAGCAGAAGTGGCACATAAGGTGGAGAGAGCAGGGAACAGCTTGTGCCTCCCTGGGTCTCAGGGCTTCTCACGCAGCCCTGCCCTGCCTCCACTCACCTGCGTCTGGACTGGCTTCCTGCCTCCTCCAGGGAGGCTGCTCTCCCCCTCCTCCCTCCTGGGCTGTGCCACATCCTCTGGCCCCAGGAGCATTTGAGCCAGGCTGAGGGCAGCAGGGCAGTGTTAGCAGCCCCTGGGCCCCTGCTTCACCTGGCTTCCAGCTCAGGGCCCACCCTGGCGCAAAGCCCTAACACATCATCACTGCTGCTCACCTCGGCCCCCAGCCCAGCTCTACGAAGGGACCCGTGGCCACAGAATCAGTGGTGGCAGGACCTGCTCCCACAGCCAGACTGCAAGTCCTCCTTGAGGATGGAGTCCAGGATGACCCATCATACCTGGAGCTGGTCCCACCTGCCCCCTGCCTTCTCTGAGCAGTCTGCCTGGGTGACTCCCACTCACAGTGACTGCCCCCGCCCCCTGACCTCCATGTTTCCCAGCCGGGAGACTGTCTCTGGCCTCAGTTTCTTCCTCTGTACAATAGGGGTGATAGTGTTCATGGAGCTGAGGTGAGGACTCACAGCTCTAAGGTGGTCAAGGTCTCAGTACCAGCCAGGTACACAGTAGGTGCTAATAGATGTTGGCTGCACCTACCCTGTTGAAGCTGGGGCTGTCTTGAGACCAAAAGACAAAGTGGCAGCTTCCCTTGTCCCACCCTTCTCCCAGGAAGCCTGGCAGGGTGACCCCCAGAGAGGAACAGGTCACAAGAGTACCCTTTATTGCTAGAGATACCACAGGGCTGTCAGAATTTCAAGGCAGGTGGGGAGGGTCAGAGCGGGTAGGCCCAGTTGGGCCTTTCAGAGGCTTGGAGTCAAGTCCGCATGCACTCTCTCTAGAAACCTGGGAGGAAAATGTTGGGCTGAGCTGGCAGATAATCACGGTGGGGACCCCTGGAGGGGAACTGAGGCTGGGGGAAGACCTTGGTGGGGATTCTGGACTGGGGAGACCCTGGGCAGTCTCCCGCAAGCCCTCTACGAGCCTCAGTTTCTCTAAAGAACACCTGATGCCCAGAGGGCTCCCTGGTTTCAGGAGGGGCGGTGGCCGGCAGGTATCACGAGGGACGCGGAGCTGGCAGCCTTCACTCCCCGGCACCTCGTGTTCAGGCCACCTGAGAAGGTCGCAGGGTGCGGGGTGGGGGTGGCTAGGGCGTCCGAAGGGCGTGGCAGCTTGGGGGTCCGGAGGAGGGCGGGGCCGGCCGCAGGGCGAGGTGGAAGCGGCTCCGTTGCTACGAGCGCCCTTAGCAACGCACCCATTCAGCAGAGACAAAGGCGCTGTCACTTGAGCGCAGAGGCGCCGCTGCCGCTCTTGTTCCCACCCGCGCCGCGCCTGCGGGGGTGGGGGGAGGGGCGGGATGGGGGCGCCGGCGGGCCCCGCGGAGGGCCTACCGCGCGCTGGCCTGCAGGGGGCGCCTCCTGCGCACTTTGCAGAAGGGGAGCTGAGACTCCAGGGGACTGGGGCACCAGCTAAGGGTGGAGGCCCGCAGGGAGGCTGGGGTCCTACAGACTTGGGTTTCAAATGTGCCTCCGCTGACACCTCTGTGACTGCCCCTGGGCCTCACTTTCCCCATCTGCGGGGTGGGGCCTGACCCCAGCTCTGACACTGCTCAATTTCCTCATCTGCACGGTGGGAGGATGGTTTCCCCGTGCCCCCGGATTAAAGGAGTCAGCAGATGCCGGGCTTTATAAAGCCCAGAACCCAGCTCTGGTTAGGGCTGCACCAACATGCCTCTTGCCCATGCCGGAAGGAATCCCTTGGTTGGTTTGAGGCTGGGCAGTACCTGGCGGCCCCTCCTACAGTCACCTATGTTTTAAGACTGAGAGAACTCAGGCTCAGAGAAGCTGACAGTGACCACAGGCCCCTCAGCTCGCCTAGGGCCAGGCTGAACTCCCCAGGCTCAGTCCTCTCTCCTTGAGCTGCGCCTGGGATGGGCCCAGCCTTGCCCCGCTGCCCCCAGGCCCCCCTCATCTGTCCAGCTGGGGAAACAACCTAGAAGGAAAGCGCTTGCCTCTCACTGGGTTTGGAAGTCATTTCAGGACACAAGGCATCAGGACAGGGACTCTGAGTGGGGTGTGGCCAGGAGGCTGAGGGGGGTGGGGGAGGCAGACAGAGTGGGTGCACAGAGGAAGGCGAGCTCCTTGCGCACTGGCCCTCCTGCAGCACCACCTCTGGGAAGGGTCCCAAACCCATTCCCTAAGTACGTCTCTCCCAAAGAGCACCGTGTCTCCGGGCCAGGCCTACAGTGTGCTAATGGAAGACTTCAGGCTTCCACGAGGCGTCAGGTGTGGCTGCTTCTCAAATCCCTTCCATCCTGGTGCAGTGGGGCTGAGGGGGTGTCCGGGCGCCAAGGGGAGAGGGGGGACCCCCCTGAGATGGGAGCTGTACCTGATGCCTTGAATGCTGTCAGTTCCACAGCCTGAGGACAGAGGAGGCTGTCAGGGGGTGGGCCCCTACTCCTCCTGCTCTCCCTTGCCCTGGGGGCCCTCGGCTCCCTTGGTGATGACTCCCCCACTACCCGTGGCCTTGGCATTCAGGTTCTGCCAGTGTGCAGTGAGCACCTCCCATTGGCTCCCAGTGCCCTCGCACCTGCTGAGGAATGGGACCCCTTGGGTCCCCAGAGGAAGCCCCCCCACCCCCACCCTACCCTAGTCCCTGTGGGACATACTTGCTAGCCCCTTGGCAAAACCCTGCCACCCCTGTCCCAGCCTCACCGGTCTCTCAGGTTCTGCAATGGAGGAGAAGGTTGTGGAGATTCTGGGGCTGTGGGTCCCTAGCCGGGGAAAAACACTCGAGTAGGTGAACTTTTAGGAGGCTGAGGCAGGAAGCTCTTTCTCTGCTCTCCTGCCCTGGACAGGACCTCATTATCAAAGACTCTAAGATTCCACTCAGACTTATTCCACAGATTAATGATGGAGAAACTAAGGCCCAGGGAGGGAAGGTAACTTGCCCAAGTGCACACAGCAGGTAAGCTAGGAAGCTCGTATTGAAACTCCTGGCCTGGCCTTACCCCCGTGCCCTGTCACAGGGCCCCAAACCTCATCCACCCACCTGACTTTGGGAACCCCCAAACCCTGTCTGCGTGGAGACCCAAGGAAGACGACCCTGGGCAAACCCTGCCTCTGGGCTAGGAAGCAGGGGCCCCTGTTCCCTGGTGGTGTGGGAAAAAATAAGCCATTTCTAAGCTACCTTCCAGGCCCCGTGTTTGCAGAATTCCCTGTGCCTCAGTCTCCTTGTCTCTCAGATGGGTTGACAGGATCTGCCATTGCCTTCTCAGCTTTACCTGAGCACTGGGGAAACTGAGGCACTGGGTAGTACTCAGACTGGAGGGTGGTGTGGCCTTACCTCTAATAGCCAAGTGTCTTCGGGCTGGAGCCAAGGCTACAGGGTTGTTCTGAGAGACCTCCCAGGGACCAAGGGACCTAGGGTGGGACCCTGGGCCTATGGGGCTGGAGCAGACCTGAAAGAAAGGGGTGTCAGCACTGGAATCCTGGCTGTGAGTGGCATCTCCTGGCTCCCAGGATCCCCACCTGCCTGCACCCACCATAAATGCCTCTGTTGCCTTTTTCTCAGTCATCCTCTGCAGGGCATTCCGGACCTAGGGGATGGGAATTTGGGGTCAGTCCTGGGACCCTCCCCCTGACCCCCTGGCCACAGGTCCCCAGCAAGTAAGCCCTACCCACCTCACCCCCCGGCAGCCAGCGTCCTTGACTCACCTCCCCGTTGTAGGCAGCGTAGACCAGGAAGATGTATGGCCCCTGGGGACAGACCCAGGATGAGGGTGGGTGTCACTGCCTGGGACCCCCTCCCTCCTACCTGGCCTGGGGCCGCAACAGAAACACACCCAGAGATACCCCGAGACATTCAGAGATGCAGGCTGATGATCACAAACCCTGCTGACCCACTGTGCCCTCCTGCACTTGGGAGGGGGCATCTGTGACATTCTACGGCAAAGAGAGCCAGAAGGGGGCTTGCCCCACTACCCCCCATACCTTCAGCCTCTGGCCATCAGGCAGCCTCTTGTCCTCTATGCCTCTGTCCCCTGCCACCTGCCCCATCCTCATGGCTGCAGGAGTGGGTGGTGGGAGGGGGCACACCTTCCTGTAATCAAGGCTAAATCAAGTCCTGGAACAGCAGACCTGTGAATGCATTCTGACTCGTGCCTCTAGCTGAGTGTCTCTCCCAACCTCCTCCGTGTCAGAGGCCTGGCCTCCTGCTGTGTGTGAAGGACTCAGCACAGTGGCCGAGTCATAGCTGGCTCTTACTCTCCACGCACGGGAGGACCAAGAGGTCTTGGCCACTCACAAAGTAACTTGGGTTTACAACCCTCATTGCAGCTCCATGGTGGGGGTGGGGGTGGGGGTGGATTAATCCTATTTGATGGGGAGGGACCCTGGGGCCTGGGGCAGGAGACAGAGCAATGAGCCCCAGGCCCTGGAGTGTGGCTAAGCAGAATGGAATTTAGAGCCTGGGCCTTCCTGATTCTACCTGGATAGGCAACAGCCCCTGTCCTGAGGTCAGACTAGAGCACACGGGTTGGGGTCCAGGGGGCTCCTTGAGGCCTCAGACCCTGGCGTCTCCCCCCTCCCCCCACGGGCCCCCACAGCCAGCCTGTCCTCTCACTGCAACTTCTGCACTGCCTTCCCCGTCCTGTCTCCTTTTATCAATCTCCTCATACCCAAAGGCATCTTTCCAGACTCCAGCCCAACCACACCAGCACCTGCCTAGCGTCCTCCCAGGCTCTCTGGTGCCCCCGGGATCATGTGGGAGCTCCTTACAACGGCTCAGGGGACCCTGTGTGGTCTGGCCCCCGTGTCTCCTCCTGTCCCATTTCTCACCAGCTCACGTGACCCCCGCTCATGTCTCCATTGGATCTCACCATGCTCCCCTGACTTCATTCTTTCCCCTCACCGTGTCTGGGTGTTAGCTGAGAATCATTCTCTCCAAGGAGCACCCTCTCCGCCTCCCCATGAGTGGCTCCTCTGTCCCCACACTGCCCCCACGTTCCCCTGGTCTCTCAGCCTCAATCATGCCAGGTTGTCGGAGTGTGGTTTTGGTGTTTGTCTCTCCCTCAGGCTGAGACCTCCAAGGATAGATTCTTTGATTCTGTGCACGACTATCCTCTTTAGTAAAGAACACAGAGCAGGTGCGGACTGGCTGAATGAAACCGATCCGCTCCCGTTCACGGTGCTCCTGGTGTGTGCCAGGTATTTATTTGACTTTGCCCTTTGCAAGTATCATCTCAGTTGAACCCCACAATGATCCCATGAAGTGGAGAATATGATCCCCCTTATAGAGATGTGGAAACTGAGGCCTGTTTCAATGTGTTGGGGCCCTCTAACAAGACTCAGCCCAGGTAAGTGTGAGCCAGAGCTGGTTAAAAGTGAGGCCCAGCTCTCCCACCACAAAACCCGACACGGGAGCCACAAAGAAACAAATCAGCCCTGAAGAGCAAACGAGGCCCGGCTGAGCTCAGTCCCTGTATCCCAGGCCTGCTCCTTGCTCAACTCAGTAGGGAAGGAGGACGGTCCTGAGGGCGGGTGCTGCCCGGTGTATGCCCCAGACAGAGAGAGAGAGGGACGGCGGGAGGTGGGCAGGGAGAGGAAGACAGGGAGGGACAGCAGGTAGATGGAGGAGAGGGGAGAGGAAAGGCAGGCCTGGGGAGGGAAGCTGGGGCAGGGACCCAGAGCCTGCCCGGGGGACCTGCCAGCAGATGGTCACAGGACGTCAGGGTGAGCCCAGGTCTCACGCCATCTGACCCCGCAAGGCAGCCTGTCCCCTCCTTCACCGGGAGACCTTGGTAAGGAAGGTCTGAGGCTGACTGGGAGGGGAAGAGAGGTCATGCTCAGAGACAAAAGCTAGAAGGGTCAGGGGTCAACAAAAAGGGAGACAGCAAGAGGCCCACGGAGGGAGGGCCGGGTGGGATCCAGGCCAGAGGGGGAGGGGGCTGTGATGGAGACAGCCTGAGACAGAGAAGGAACCTCAGAGAAAGTTCAGAGACGGAGACATGGCTCCACCTCTGCCCACCTGAGGGCCACCGCAGGGATGAAGCTACAGTGGTCGCCATGGCGATGGGCCGCTGCTGCCCTGGCTGCCACTTGGGGGGCAGGGTGGAGGGCTAATGGGGCAGTGGCCCAAATTCGAACCGGGGGAGCTCCAGGAGCATGAGGCTTGTTGTGTCAGGGAAGGGGTGCAGCACCGCCCCTGTGCCCCGGCCACTCAGGCCCACGTAGGTCTCTGGGAGCTGTGCTTCCTTGGGAATAACTGGAACCCCAGTTTTTCTTCACTTTCTGGGCCCCTCTCTCGGCATGGCCTCCATTCTCCCCCAGCAGTGGCCCCGTCTTTCCTCTCTCCACTCCCACACCTGGCCGAGAGTGACGAGTCCCCACGGCCCTGGGGGAGCCAGCACCATGGACCGGGACCCTGGTAATCACCACCCTCTGCACCCTTCCTCGCTCCCTGCCCCCTCCCACCCTCCACACTTCACTCCCTGGCCTTGGCCATGGTCAGCTCCACAGGAGCATGGCATTTTGCTGCTTCCTTTCCTGCCCTGTCCCCTGTGCCTGGCACCTGGTAGGCATTTGGCAAATACCACGTGGATGGAAGAAAAGCTGGGTCAGAGCCCTTCCCGACCTCAGCCCCACACCCTGCCCAATCTGGGCAGCTCTTCCAGTAACAGACCAGGCCCACGTGCAGAGGGCTGAGAACACAGACTCTGGACTTGGGCCCCAGCACTGCTCCTTCCTCCTGCGGGGCCCTGGAAATGACCTCATGGGGTCTCAGTTTCCCCATTTGTAAGGCTTATTCGGAGATAGAAGTACGAACCTGGCCCGGGGCCCGCAACACTGAGGCACCCCAAGTGGCTGCTGACAGCCTCGGGCCCCTTCTCCCAGGAGAGGACAGAGGCTCCCCAGGATGAGCTCCACGTCCCATGACTCTACAGAATTCGTACCCGATTTCCTGAGCTTGCTTTGTCTCTCTCTGAGTCACCCCACTTCTCAGCCCTGGCAGGAGCTGGGAGGAGTAGGTGCAGACAACAGGGAGGGGTGCTGGGGGTGCAAGGGAGGCTGAGGGCAAGGGCAGGGGCAGGGGCAGGAAGGGCCCTGCTTGGACCCACCTCCCTCCCAGCACTCGGTCCCCCGGGCCGTGCCTGTCTGTGTCCACGTCTGGGTCGCCCACAGGGCTGCAAACCCCCTGAGGACAGGGACCCAGTCTGACCCCTCTCTGTGGTGGCTCCCGGACACGGGACCTGACAGGCACCCAGGAGGGTTCCTGCAGCCCGACTGTTACTGTCTCACCTAGGCGGGCTGGGCACTGTCCTCCTAACCAAACCCTTTTCTGAAGTGTCGTCCTCACCAATGCAGCAGCTGATACTGTCCCACAGCGGGCCACCCGCTGACCCCGAGGGGAGAGGTCACCAGTGTCCTGCACCCCTTCCTTGGCTTTTTGCCGAGACCCAAAGAGTCTCTAGTACCAGCCAGGGGGCTGGAACTTCTGCTGCATCCCTGAGTCTCTGGACCTCAACTTCCTCAGCTGTGAAATGGGCCCCAAATCCTTCCCAAAGAGGCGCTGCCTCTTTGATTTGAGGCTTTGTTCCCACTCTTGCCCTCACCCTCTGGCCTCTTGACAATGCCCCTGGTTGCCGTGGTGGCTCCCAGGACGGAGAAGACACTCCTTCCCCCAACTCTTGACAAACCAGTCACTCTGAGCTCCACCACGTGTCAGAGCCCTGGTCCCAGATGGTCCGGGGCCCGGAGGTACCTGGAAGGAATTGAGGCCCACGGCGGCGTAGGCCCAGGCCGGGCTGAGGTGCACCAGCGTGCCGACCAGCCAGGTCAGGCCCAGGACGGGCAGCAGGACCAGCACCGGCTTCACTGTGGCCCTGCAGGAGAGCGGTCGGGGCTGAGGGAGGCCAGGGCGGCCCGGGGGCCCTGCAGGGTGCTGGGGAGGGCTGCAGCTGGGAGGTGCCTGGAGAGGAGCCAGAGCTACACATCAGGAGCCGCTCCTGACTTAGGTGTAGCTGGAAGCTTCGGCTGGACCTCCTGCCCCTTGTCAGACCGAGAAGTGGTATGAAGTAGGGTAGCGGCACTTGGGAGACGGGGTCCCGGTCCCAAACCTGGCTCAGAGGAAGGGCAGGGCAGCCGTCCCGAGGGACGGCTGAGGACTGGGCAGTGGATCCAGGGGGCGTGGAGTCTAAAGAAGTCTTCCCTCCTCAGGGGCCCCTGGGGCTCTCTGGCTTTTCGGGGACCTGCTGACTTGGGCCGCACTGCCTTTGGCAGAGAATGGGGGGGAAGAAGAGGGTCAGGGGTGTCCTCCTTCCGGCAGGATGTGGCCCTGGAGAGTGAGGGGCGTTCTTGGCAGGGGTAGGGACCTAAATCCTCACTCTGAACCTGAACTTCTGGGGACTGCCTGAACCCCGGGTCTCCCCTACCTTGTCCCTACTGGGTCATCAGTGCCATCGGTACAAGGGGAGCCCCTAGGACAGAGGCTTGTGTCTATATCCCCTCCCGCTCACATACACTCAGGATTGATTACCATCCCCCCAGGGGACATGCATGGGCACGTGCTCACACGTGTCCACACGCATGAGTGTGCAGGTACACACAAGTCGGGACACATGTGCACACACAGGCTCGTACACAGCCTTGCACACGTGGCCACGTGACCACGTACCGCCACCCTGGACTCACACATGCTCACACCCGACGAGCCTCACATCTGGCTGCCCCACTTCTGGCCCTCACCATATCTGGATCGTGATTTGCTGCCGCAGGCAGGGCTGGGGGCTCAGCATGCGGGCACGGCGGCGGGCACTGGACACAGTGACCATCACTACGCGGACCAGGATGCAGGTGTTGGCCTGGAGACCCGGTGTCAGTGGGTGAAACGGCTTCCCCCTTTCCCAGTACGACCCTCCCCTCCAGGCCCCCAGGCCTCCCTGCTCACAGTCAGCACGAAGAGCACGGGCCCCACAAAGGCCCAGATGGTGTCCGTGTGCACATTGAGCCAGCAGTGGCCAGTGGCCACATAGTCGTCGGGGGACATGGCCACCGTGATGGCCACGATGGCCACAGGCACGCCTAGGGGAAGAATAAATGCCCTCAGGACCTCGCCACGCATTCTGTCCTCTCCAGGACCTGGCCTCCAACCCAGAGCCGCAGCCCACAGCTGTCCCACGGTAGCAGGTGCACTGGCGGGCATGGGGAGCTCTGGGAAGGGGGCTGGGTGGGCCTGATCCTTCTGGGGTGGCCTTGGAGCCCTGAGTAGCTGGGGAGCAGGAGAGCGAAACTGAGCTGAGGGCTCAGGCACAGGAGTCAGGGGGGATGGAGGGTGGTGACTGGCACGGGGGTCAGCGGGCCACGAATCGGGGAGACAGCACTAGCAGTGGGGGGTTGAAGTGGTGGGAGTGGAGGGGGTTAAGAAGGGCTGGGGCTGGGTAAAGCTGGAGGGCGACTGAGCTGAGGAAACTGAGCTTGCATCAGGGATGGGGGTGCTGGGTGCCAGGTGGAGACGGGGATCGGGTGGTGTCGGGGTGGAGTGGGGTGGGACAGCAACAGAGGCCATGCGAGGCAGAGTAGGGAACAGAGCAGGAGTGGGGAGCAGAGGGGCCTCACCCCAGCCCGTGGCGTAGTAGAGAGTCATCCTGGGGCCTGGGCGCATGCGCACGGCCACCACCTTGCTCCACAGCAATAGGCCCTCCACCAACATCCAAGAGAATGCGACCAAAAAGAGGAGATGCATTGCAGCTGTGACGGCCACACACGCCACCTGTGGGCGGGAGGGTGGCAGATCCCTACCAAGGCCAGCCGTGGCCGCAGCCCTGCCCTGGGTCCCATGCCCATGCCTGGCATTGCCAACCCAAAGAGGTACTGGTGGGGAACGTCTCGGGGAAGTGCCCTGGCCCCAGCTCCACCATTCTGGCCGTGTCCCCACCCACCCCAGGAAAATGGAGCCAAGTGACGATGCGGGGGGCGACCCAGAAAAGATTGCCCCCCCCCCCCCCGAACTCACAAGCATGCCTGCCGGGTGCCCACCTTGTTGGCCTTTGCCCACTCGCTGGCCATGAGGAAGCCCTCGGCAGAGGCCAGGGAGAAGGTGAGGTTCTTGTGGACCGTGGCTCGCTCTGACCTGGGGACCCTGGACAGGCAGGGGTCGGTTAACAAGGACACAACCACCAGCCCCCACGCCCCTACCAGCCCCTGCCTGCTTGGGTCCCTGGGGGTGGGCTAACCACGGGCAGAGACGGCAGCTCCACAGGAGGCCCACAGCCCTAAGGGGGGCCCTGGGGCAGGCTCTTCCGGGGCCAGGGGGAGACGTGCCCGGAGGAGGCCCACGGAAGCCCCCATGGGTGGGCTGGGCCCCGGGGCACCGGGCGGCTGTGCTGAGCTCATCTCACCCGGCTGCCAGGAAGAGCAAGAAGGCGGTGGCCAGGGCGCAGAAGGACACTCCGCAGCCCACAAACGACAGCGTCCTCAGCAGCGACTCCTCCTCGGGGCTTCTCTGTGGGAGGGCCGGAGACCCCAAAGTACAGCGAGCCCATCACGGCCCTGACCTGCCCAGACCAGGCCTCGCCCTGCCCTGGTCCGGCGAGGCTCCCTCCCCAAGGCTCCCCGTCTGCAGTGAAGCAGGGGTGGGGACAGCACCGGCCAGCCAGGCCAGGCCTGCACACGGCAGGCACTTAATAAGAGAGTGTTTGCATGGCCTCTCCTGCTGGCCCTCCCTAAACTGGTCCGGCTTTCGCTGCAGCCGCTAAGAGCTGGCTAGAAAGCGACAGACACACCCACTGGGAGCAGACTGCGTGTGACTGCCCCCCCGCTGAGGAAGGGGCCTGGAGCTGACAGGCAAAAATGGCCACGCTCTGTTTCCACAGGGCAAATGTGTCGGTGAGCACACTTCTCTGGCGTGCTCCCCAACACACCAAGTGACCCCCGCATTCCTGAGGCTCTGGCCCTGCCTCACTCAACCTCAGAGTCCCTTGGCGGCTCTAGTAACGCACCTCCCCCGCTCTCCTCCGGGGATTTGGGCATTTGTAAACGCTGGGCCCTCCCAGGGGCCTCCCCTGGGTCAGTCTCCTTTCACGTCTGAGGTCCGAGTTCGGCTCAGCCGTGGCTTTACCTACAGGCTCTTCGCCTCCAGCTGAGACCTCTTTGGCCCCGACACCCACCGGCCCTACGGCCCTCCGCCCTGAGGCCTGTCTAAACCTGCTACCCACCTGTGCCCTCTCCAAGATGACTCCCTTGTCCCCCAGCTGCCCAGGCCTTTGTGCTGGGCCACCCCCTCCTCCCCCAGTCTGCCCACTGTTCCCCAGTGCAGGGCCCCTGCCCTCTGCCTAGGCGACTGGCCCACAGACCCCTCTTTGCTCTTTGCTCTGCCAGCCCACTCCTGGCACCAGTGGGGCTCCCTCGGGGCCATCCAACACCTGCTTAACATGTCCACGTCCGTGCTCTGCCCATCGGGTCTCCTCTAGGCTCTGTGCCACCTGACCCACGCCACCTTGCTCCTCCGCCACCTTCTACTCCAGGACCTAGCACTGGAAGCTCTAGACAGTCAAAGTTCTAGAATGTGTCCAGCCTGCCTGTCAGTCTAGCCTCCTTGCCTTTGCTCAGACTGGCCCTCTGCTTGGAATGCCTTTCTGTTCAGTTCTTGGTCATCCTTTAAGACTTGGTTCTGACATCACCTTCGCCCACTCCACCCGCCCAGCCCTACCCCCCCCCCCCCCCCCCCCCGTACTCACCTGGACGTCATACACCTGCAACAGGACAGCAAAGTTGGTGCTGTGGTTGCAGAAGCACGCAGTAGAGTCCCGGTACAGGGTGGCCACAGAGCAGCCAGTAGTGGCCCAGGAGCCCCCTGTGTCTGGGCTGGGGGAGGGGAGGGAAGAGAAGGGCTCCTGAAATGGGGTGGACATGGGGCTGGGGGTAGGTGGCAAGCAGGGGAAAGCCTCTCTCCAAAGCGTGGGGCCCATCAATGCTCTGCCTCTAACCAGCTTTGTGACCTTGGGCACGTCTCTGCTCTTCCCTGGGCCTCAGTTTCCCATCTGTAAAGTGTACTTAACGCTCTCAGGGACGGTAGGGGCATGGGGCTAATACCAGCGATTACCACTGATTTACTGCATAACTTACTAAGCAACAGTGAATGATGTTCGGCTAAAGACACAGGGCAGGGAGCTGGGGCTAATCTCTGAACCCTCCTCTGCTCCTTCAAATGCCCAAGGGCCATGGCTTTGGATAGATGTCAAGTCTAATGCTTATTTGATGGATGAATCTCTTCCCAGGCATCCCACAGAGTGAGCCTGCATATCTCCTACGATGGGGTGCTCATTACCTCCGGGGTCACAGATTCTCTTGCCCCAGTTTGTCCTGGAGCTGCTAGGTAAGAGCTTGAGGCCACTCCCATAAGAAAGGTGGCAAACGGAGACCAAAAACACACCTCATCCTCAAGCAGAATGGATGTCTTAAAAAAAAAAAAAACAACCCAATTGTCTTATTTAAAGAACTTGAAAATGGCAACTCACCTGATGCTGAAGTTCCAGAAGGCACAGACAGGTTCCACCAGTTTCTGCGGGAAGGCCTAAGGGCAGGAAACAGGGGTAGAGCCGGTGTGTGTGTATGGAAGGGGGAGAGAGTCCAAGAGGATGCAGGGGGACATTGAGGCCTCTTTGAGTTTGAGGGTCCAGAGGTTTGCCCAACGCGGGTCATGGGTGAAGAGGTGGGAGAAAATGCCAGCAGGGAGGCAGAGGGGAGGAGGAGTGAGTAGGCTTTCATGCTAATATCACGCATAATATTGAAATACTGGGAGCAAGCTAAATGTCCATCTTTTGGGGAGCGGTTAAACCGCGGTGACTCTTCCCTCCTGGGATGCTCTGCACCCAGCAAGAGGAACAAGCAGGTCTCAGTCTACTGGCAGGGAAAGAGCTCTGTTATACGTTGTTCAATAGACAAAAGCTGCACCTCGTTATACATAGTATGAGCTCATTTGCATAAAAATACATATATCCGGTCTATATAATTGTGAAAACACACACACAAGGCTTGGGATTAAATGCACAGCTAATTTAACAATGGCTAGGTCTCAGTTTGAATGTGTTATAATGAACATGCCAGTTCTTTGGTAATTAAACAATGACAACAGTGTAGATTTTATGTCATTAAGCAGTGAGGAGACATCAGGCAACCGGTGGTAACAGCCCCAGTCCAGACAGGGAAAGCAGCCTGAGCTTAGGACTTGGGCTATTTGTCCCGACTGGAAAGAGTAACAGCAATGTCACCTTACTAGACTATGACACTGTGTGTCACATTCTTTATGTTTTTTATTGTGGGCGATCATCCTAGTAACCTAGGAGACAGGTATAAATCCATGTAATTTCAAACAAGGAAACAGCTTCAGAGAGGGAAATTAATCTGCTCAAGATCACACAGCACAGAGCTGAGGCTGGGTCCTGACTTGGTTATGCTCTTTCCAATAGTCCATGATGATGCCTCCAGGGAATGTAGTATTTCTTGGGTTGACTGAATTATCACCCCACGTATTCATTCATCCATAATATTTTCCCTGGGGTCTCAGATACTATGTTGGGTGCTGGGAACACAAAGAAAACCTGCTGTCTGCTTTTGAAACGGATAATCATTACACTGCCGGTAGCATTTTCAAGTGGTATAAACTGAAAAAGCAGTGTGACTGTACAATCAAAAGCCAAAAAATTATGTATTTGTGTCCAGGAGCCCTATACCTGGCCACATATCCCCAGGAAACAGTCACCAGAATCAAAACGTATTATGAGTTGGAGTGCCCGGGTGGCTCAGTCTGTTAAGCATCTGACTCTTGGTTTCAGCTCAGGTCATGATCTCACAGTTCATGAGCCTGAGTCTCACATCGGGCTCTGTGCTGACAGCACAGAGCCTGCTTGGTATCTCTCTCCCCACCTCTCTCTCCCCCTCCCCAACTCATGCTGTCTCTGTCTCTCTCAAAATAAATCAATAAACTTAAAAAAAATTGTTTTTAATGTATTATGAGTGAGGATTTTCACAGGGTTAGGCAGGGTTACTTGTAATAGGAAAAAAAAAAAAAAAAAACCCTGCAGATACTCAGGACGCATGACCAGGAGACAGGCATGTTCATTTTGGACCATCCCTGGGGAAGGTGGTGGAGCTGGACTTGACCTCAGTCAAGGCTTATACATGCTAGGACTAAACAGCAATGAGAAAGGATGTCTGTGACCCAGACAGTGCCCAAAACACCAGCAGGGAAAACAAGGGACATAAATGTTTACATGGCTCGGCTGAAAGAGGAAGGACTTTGATTTTGCAAAAGCAAAAGCAAAAAAAAAAAAAAAAAAAAAAAAAAAAAAAATATATATATATATATATATATATATATATATATATATGTATATTTGGCTTTAGGAAAAATTTAAGAAAAATTTCAGGCATTAGGAAAAACAAATTATGGTACATCCATGTAGTGGAATCTTACTCAGCAGTACAGAGGAGCAAATTATTGAAACAGGCAATAATATAGATGATTCTCAAAAACACCAGCTGACAAATGAACCTTGAGCACAGCATGTACTATATGATTCCATTGATGCGAAACTTTGGAAAAGAGAGATATAATCTATAGTCACGAGAAGTAGATCGCTGATTTGGGGAGAAGGCTGCCTGGGGAGGGGCCCAAGCAAGCCCTTTGGGAACGTGGAAATGTTCTTTACCTTGACTGGGGCAGTGGTACCTAAGTGTGCATACTGCTCAAAACCCATCAGGTTGTCTAGTTAAAGTGGATGTTTTAGTGTCTGTAGATTTATCTACTTCAGTCAAATCGGTTTTTAAAAATTTTTTTAACGTTTATTTATTTATTTATTTATTTATTTATTTATTTATTTTTCAACGTTTTTTATTTATTTTTGGGACAGAGAGAGACAGAGCATGAACGGGGGAGGGGCAGAGAGAGAGGGAGACACAGAATCGGAAACAGGCTCCAGGCTCCGAGCCATCAGCCCAGAGCCTGACGCGGGGCTCGAACTCATGGACCGCGAGATCGTGACCTGGCTGAAGTCGGACGCTTAACCGACTGCGCCACCCAGGTGCCCCAACGTTTATTTATTTTTGAGACAGAGAGAGACAGAGCATGAACAGGGGAGGGGCAGGGAGAGAGGGAGACACAGAATCCGAAACAGGCTCCAGGCTCTGAGCGGTCAGCACAGAGCCCTCCACGGGGGCTTGAACTCATGGACCGTGAGATCATGACCTGAGCCGAAGCCGGCCGCGTAACCGACTGAGCCACCCAGGCGCCCCTCAAATCGGTTTTTAAAGTCTTGGGATGACATACAAAAGACTGATAAGATGTGGTGTGGTGTGTGTGTGTGTGTGTGTGTGTGTGTGTGTGTGTGTGTCCAGGATTAGTGGTTGTGGGCAAAGCAGACTTTGGCTTTCTCTGAAACTACTGTTTCAAAAGCAGGAAGGAATTTGTGTATTTCATGTAATGAAATTAAACATTTCTTGGCCATCTTTCCATGTCAGTTTATGGAAAAATACCTCATTCCTTATATGACTTCTGCTGATTGTTCCACTGTGTAGCCCCACGTGGCTTTTTGAGCCATCCCCTCTTGGTGGACATTTAGGCTATTTCCTCTCTTATGAGCACACTGCAGGGTCCTTGAGGACAATGGGATGGCTTGTGAGTTATTTTTCTTGAACATTTTTAGACTTTGGTTTAAATGAATGAATATTGGGGTATGGGAAGACCAAATCAGGATAAGTGTACCGGTGGTGGTGGTTCCCAGAAGCACCCCCAGTACCTGGGTCTGGTGTTGCAAGTGAAAGGTCACGGCCGTGCTGACCTCCCCGGTTTCATCCCATACCTCAGAGGAGATGATGGCTGACCCCACCTGGGTGCTTAGAAACCTGTGGAGAGAAGGGGAGCTTTTAAGGGCACCATATCAGTTGGCTGTGTGGCAGAGGTCATGGATGGCTGAGGTCATCTCATCCAGGCCCGTGTGGGCGATGACACCCTCTGTGTCCAAAGAAACATCAGGAAATATCCTGTGCTTGAAATTTGGGCATCTGGGTTCCAGTCTTGCCTTGGGGACTTGGTGGTAATTTCAGTAAGCCCTGTCTTCTCTCTGAGTCTCAGCACTGATGCCAGGACCCTAGACAGTAGTTGAGCCAGGTTCCAGCAGCGTATCTTTGGAAGGCCCAGAGATGTGCATGTCTCGGGGATGGGGAGGGTTTGGCTCTGGTTGCTAAGGGCAGAATTACCTACCAGAATGATGGCTCTGGGATAGGATGGAGGCCTGGCCTTCCCTGGGGAGGGGATCCAGACCCTCAGCAGCCTACTGGGTAGGGCCCACTCACCTCTGCAATTTGCTTGCCTCTTCTGAGCTATCAGGGGCCTGGGGCTCCAGGCCAGGCTCCCCTAGGGTTTGCTGGAAGACACTCGAGCTGAACCAGCTGTGGATCACGGTGACTCCAGAGAGGCCTGGCTGAGTGGAAGGAGGCCTAAGACCCCACCCTGTGACTGAGCAAGCACCACGGGTTGGCCCCGAGGGAGATGCTCTGCCCACCTTATGATCAGGGAAACTGAGGCTCAGAGAGATTAATTGACTTCCCAAAGATCACCCGGTTAATAAGTGGAGAAACGAGAATTCCAACCAGCAACAGGGCATGCACTTAACCTGGCAGCTCTAAAGCCCTTTGCCTCATGTCCTGATTCCCCAGCCCCGGGTGACAGCAAGGGTGGCGGCTCCCTCCATCACCCACTTCTAAGAGGAAATGGGTGGGGTTCAGTGGAGGAGACCAAGTGAACACCTACTATGTGATAAGCACTTTTAACCCCACAGCAGCTTACAAGGCAAGTACTAGCATGAGTTTTCCAGATAAGGAAACAGGCTGTGAACAGTGAGGTGACTTATTCAAAACAGCAGAGTTAACCCAGGGCTAACTGGCGCTAACCGAGACCCCAGCAGGGCCCCACCACCCCCTCATCCTCACCCACCTTTCCCGAGGAGGCGCTCCACTTCACCTGCGGGGATGCGGATGTGGCCAGGCCCCTCCGGATGCCCACCGGGCACCGTGAACACATAGCCCTCCGTGCCAGCCTCCATCAAGCGTAGACTCCGCACCTCCAGGCCTGGGATCAAATGGGGTTGGGCGGCTGGACCTTCCAAGGGAGGTCTTTCTGCAGAGCTGGCCTAGCCGGCAGGGGCTGCCTCCCCTCTCCCCACCACAGGCCTGGGCCACTATTCCAGCTCAGAGAGGTTCAGTGACTCGCCCAAGGGAGATCTGACTTCTTCAGGTCTAGGGGAGGGGATCACTAGAAGCAGGTCCCTGGGAGGGGGCAGGACCTGACTATCAGTGAGCCGTCAGAAACCACTGGGCACCTGAAGGACACAAGTTTTGCCAAAGTTCCCCATAAGTGATCTCCCCCAGTCAATTTACAAACACTCACTGAGTGTGTACTTGGGTCTGGCCTGAGATCCAGAAATGACTCAGAAATACCCCCTGGCTTTCAGGGAGCTCTGGCAAAAATGAAGTAATTACCACAAAATGCAACAGGAGATATTTCTAAGACATAGGGGTAACAGCAAGAGGAGGAACTGTCAGGAGAGAGCTAAAACCAGGCAAGGCATCCTAGAGGAGCTGATGCCCAAACAAGGTACTGAAGGCTATACGGGAGTTTGCTAGGAGGTCAATGAAGAAAGGGCATTGTGGATGGAGGGCACAGCACAGACAAAGGCAGGGGACAGAATGGAGTGTCTGCGGTGGTGCTGACAGCTCCCAGTGACCAAAGCTGAGAAGAAATGTCTGAGCCCGGTTCCCCCCAGGGCCCAGATGTATGGGACGGGTGCACAGCAGGCTCACCGACACAGCGACGCTGGATGTGCATTCGGGGCCGCCCAGGGGTCAGCGTGGTGCTCAGCAGGGGCGCCAAGCGCTGTAGACTTGCCACCAGGGCCATGGGTCCGCCAACCACCTGGGAGGAGCCACATCTCAGCCCCTCCTGTTTTGCACCTGCCAGCCGCGATCGCTGTAGTTAACACATTCTCAGAGATCTGTGAAGTGGCCTGCCTGCTCCAGACCCTCGGTGGCCCCGTAGGGCCTCCAGGATCAAGTCCTGGGTCCTCAGGCTGGTGTTTGAGGCCCTGCCCGATCGGCCTCCTCTGACGCCTCCAAGCCATGTCATCCTCCAGCCCAGGCGAAGGCCTGGTAGTCCTCCGTGCCTGCTGGCCGGTTGTTTGCTAGCTGGGCACACTCTGCAGGCGGGGCCGTGCCTCCCCCTCCTTTGATCTCACTCTGTGCTAGACCTATAGAAGGGACTCGACCTTTCAGTTCCAAAAGGGAAGCCGTGTGGGGGGTGAGGCCAGGTGGGGGTGGGAGGGGGGGGGCTTGCAGTAATGGAACAGCTACTCTAGGCAGGGCAGGTATGATCACCTCTGTTCTCCAGGGAGGAACACCAGGGTTCAGGGTTCATCAGCTTTTCCTAGCCTACCACAGTGCCTCAGTCCCTCAGCCAAAAATGGGTTTATACCCTTCCCAGGTTCTGTGGAGTCGGCCTCCCACGCTGTGTCATCTCCACCCCGTCCCCAAGCCTAGGTCCCTGTTCTGTCCTCCGAGGCCACAGAGGCACCATCTCTGCTCCTTCTGCCCCAAAGGCTTTCAGGTGATGTCTATGGTCCCTTGTTCTCTCCTTTCTCTAGGCCAATCACTCCCAAGCCTACAGCCACTTCTGCCAGGATGACGTTTCCAGCACCCATGCCATCTGGATAGCATCTCTCTGTGTTCTCCTGAGCGTCTGGGCTGTTTTGGAAGACAAGATGGCTGGATACTCAGCATAGAGGACCTGCCTCTGAAGGTGGTCAGCAGAATCTTGGATATGGGGGGGGATCCCTATGGATTCCTGGCTCTTATTTTCAACCACAGAAGCTATTATTCAAGAACAGTTGTATGTGGAAGTTCAAGTTACATCATAGGTAAAAGAGGAGCTTCTCTCGAACGCAGAGACGGACCCAGCCCACCCACGGCTACACAACAAGCTGGTGGCAAGGACGGCAAGCCCCCCCGCCCCACCCAGCCCTGCCAGCCTCACCTCACTGATTGAGAGCCACGCGCCAGCCAGCTGCTCCTCCAGGACCAAGCTGGCCACAGACACGATGCCCTGGCCTAGCTGCTCCCAGGGCCCTGTTAAGAGCTCTGGCTCCCCGGCCCCGAGGGCTGTCACTCTCTTTAGGAAGTGCACGACAGCCAGCAGTGCAGCCGGCCCCAGTGGAGCTGACTCCTTTGCCAGGACCCTCTCCAGGATACCCAGGAAGCTGGAGGCCTCAGCCAGCGACAGGTGTCCAGGGGCTTCAGAGAGGGGGTCAGGAAGCAGCTGTGGGCAGAGGAACCACTTACTGCCGGCCTGGCTGTTAGGAAGAGATCTCCCAGGGATCACACTTAGGCCCCCCTGGGGTCTTCTTAGTGGGCACGTGTCTAACCCAGCTCTCCAGAGCTCCAAAATAGGGAATACGAACAACCTTAATCCCTGAAGACACATTTGGTGGGTGTCCCCTTTATAGGTGAGGAAACTGGGCGGCAGGGAGGTGACCCATAGTGTCCCCAGACTCTTCAGCCCCCAGGAAGGGGGCTCACCACTATGGTCTTGGCCAAGGCATTGACTCGGCTGATAACATCCTGGCCAGGCCACGACTGGGCATCCTGCAGCCGCTGATAAGTGTCTGCAAAGGAGGGATAAGTGTCTGCAAAGGACAAGTGTCTGCAAAGGTGTTGCTGGGTCCTGAGCAACACCGCCCAGAGGTGCACCACCCACCATTTGCTGCCGAGGGAGGAAGAGCCTGTCGACAGCTGTGCATCCGGAGCCTTACACAGGGTGTTCTAGATGGGGAAACTGAGGCATACAATGGCAAAATCATTTGCCCAAGGACACACAGCTGGGGTTCATCCCCAGGTCTGTCTGGCCCCGCTGTCCTGTGGTTTGAACTCCGTGGAGACCCTGAGACTTTGAGAAGATTCTAAATTCCCAGTTTGTGCCAAGTGCTCACTCCCTCTCAGCCTACACTAGTCCATGCCCAGCTTCCCCTTCAGCAGAGCCCTGGGGACTGCCAGGGCGCACCTGTCCGGTAACAGCAAAGGAAGAAATGTGGTTGAAGGCAGAGCAAAGAGCCCTCGGTGCCGGATCCTGGGTTCCACGTAGGGCACTCTTCTGAGGGCACTGGCAGGGATGGGAGAAGTGTCAGCGCTTTATCCTGGTTCTCCAGCAGTCCCTGGAGTCACCTGTTCGGGCCTTGTGGCCCCGGAGTTAGGGGGCGACGTGGTAACCCGGGTGAAGGACGCTGCAGCCAACACA
The DNA here is from genome assembly GCF_028018385.1 of Neofelis nebulosa. Taxonomy (NCBI): domain Eukaryota; kingdom Metazoa; phylum Chordata; class Mammalia; order Carnivora; family Felidae; genus Neofelis; species Neofelis nebulosa. Next base: position 11,251,902 of record NC_080793.1, read on the forward strand.
AGGCTGGGCAAGGCGGCCAAGGGTCGAGCCTACTCAGGCTACTGGGACTGGGCATTTTGCCCGACGTCTGGGCGGCTTGGGGAGCGTGACCAGAGCTGGGCGTGGCCAGGTTCACAAGTGGTGGGCTGGATCTTGAGCTCACAAGGAAGCGCGCAGAAGCCAGGGAGCGGGGCGTTGAGCCGAAAGGCGGGGCGGGGCCTACGAGCCAGAGGGCGGGGCGGGCCATACCTGGACAGAGCAGGCGCACCCGCAGGGGCGGCAACAGCGAGGGCGTGACGTCCAGGGCGCCCAGGTCCCAGCGGAAGAGCAGGCCGCCGGGTGGCGGCGCGCAGGCCCGTGCCCGACGCAGCTGCGCGGGGCTCAGGGCCCGAGCCCACAGGTGGAAGTCGGTGAGGTTGCCGCTGAAGGCATCCCGCGCCGAGAAGCCACCGCCCAGAGAGTCCTGATCCTGGCCCAGCACGAGGATGCCGCCCGCTGGCACCGGGTGGCCCGCGCCCAGTCCCCGCGCCCCGGCGCGCCGCCGCCCGTCGGCAAACAGCGCCCAGCGCCCGCCGCGCTGCTCCCACGTGGTGCACACGTGGTGCCAGCGGCCGTCGGCGCGGAAGGCGGCGCGGAAGGGCGCGTGGTGGCCGCGCACCACCAGCGCCGCGTGCACGGCGCCGCCCGGCTCGGCGAAGGCGCGCAGCTGCAGCGCGTTGGCCAGGGAGGGCGCGGCAAGGGAGAAGAGCGCGGCGGCGTCCGGCGAGGCGGCGTCCCACTGCACGTGCGCGCACGCGGTCAGCGCCCCCAGCGCGGGCAGGGGCGTCCGCAGCCGCGCCGCCCTGTCCGCGGTCCGCTCGCCGAACACCAGCGCGGCCGTGGGGAGCGCGCCTGTGGGGACACGCGGGCCGGGACCTCAGTGTCCTCAATCTGCGCACTGCCGCTGACCACCCACTGGCGGAGCTCCGGGGTGTCTCCCAAACTCGGGAAGGAAGAAATGGGGGCTCCAGTGCCTATACCCAGGCGGTCAACCCTGCATTTCAGTTCTGGACGAGGGAACCTGAAGGTGCGACGGGGACTTCTGGGCTCCATTCGGTAGGACTGTCACTGTGAGCTCCGGTGTCTGGAGCCCCCCCCACCCCCACCCCGCCACCTCCTCCTCCCCACTTCCCAGGCCCTGGGCCCACACTCACGCCTCTGGGGGGGTCTCCGCAGAGGGGCCTCCCTTTGGCCCACCCAGATGGGGTTGGGCAGCCGTGGAGCAAGGACCTCAGCTGGGGGCACCAGTGCCAGGTGGCCAAAACGCTGCTCACATGACTCTTGAGCCTGCCACCAGCTCAGCTGCTGCCCTGGGAACCTGCACACCCCGCCTGGGGTCTCCACCACCTCACCGGGGTCCACTGGAGCTGCAGGGTCAGAGGAGACACAGTGTGGGAGAGCAGTGTGTGGGCCTGTGACCCTTGGGGTGGGTTGGGCGTGGATACTGAGCTAGGAGTCATTTGGGGCTGAATGCTCTATGACCTGGCGGGTCTAGTCCTTTTGTTTTGTCATCTGTATACTAGTAAGAATAAAATAGACACAAGTGAAACCTTCACCCCATAGCCGGGGATGGTGGGGCTGAACTAAATGGCATCTCCTCCCTTCCTTTGCCTTAGAGGCCAGTGCACCAGGTGGGCCACAGGCTGGCGGAGCTGGGGAAAGGGGAGCCTCTCTGGGGCCCTCATACCAACCTGGGAGCCAAGAGCTCCTTGCTTCACCTGGGGAGTTGGAGGGTGTCCCAGAGAGACTCCTTATCTGAGAGAGAAGAAGACAGGTTGGGGCTGGGTTGGGTCCCCACCCCAGTGTGTGCAGTTAATGGGTGCTCTGGCAGGGTGCACTGGAAGCTGCAAGCTCTGCAGTCAGACCTGGGTTCAAGTCCCACCCAGAGTGTGATCTTGGGCAGGCGCTTCACTGCCTTGAACCTGTTTCTCCCGCGTGAGGAATAAACAAGCTGATGAGTGAATGCAAAAGGTGTAGCACCAGTGGATGCTTTTAGTCTGTTGTTATGCCAGGGGCTTATCCTGTGTGACCTTTGCAGTGGCCTCAGAGGTGGCCACTTGGAACCCAGCAGCTTCGAGTCTCCCTTAGCTTCCTCCCCCACATTCCCCCACCAAGTTCAGGTACCAGGAGGTAGAGGAGACAGTAGCACCAGGAAGCCATTCTGGATCCAGCAGGGGCCAGTGAGGGACTGCAGGCAGGGGTCACAGGTGTGGCCAATGTGGACTGAAAAGGAAAAACGCAAAGGAAAGTAGCTCAGCATCCTGCCTTACTACCCGCTCTGTCCCCTACGGGGTCATATTCCCCATGTTTGGCTCCCAGACCTCACTGGGCTGGGAGCCCAGGATGGGCTGGGCACATCTATGTGACATTTACTTGTACAAAAGGATGGTCTCCAGGAGCCCCTTCTAGGACCACAGCTGGGAAACACTGTAGCCCTGGTGAGCTGGGAATGGCCGGGGGTCAGGGGGGAGGGAAGGCCAGAGAATGGTGGGAACAGAGTGCAGGACCCTTGTAGGTCTCCTTGTGTTCTTTTGGGCTCATAGCTTGGCATTCAAGGTTCTGCTTAATGAGGCCTCTGCCAAGCTTTCTGGCCTCACCAGTCTCACTATCCGCCCCTGCAACCACCTTTCCCCCTGCCCCCCAAGCTGCTCCCATTCCCCCATTTCTCCAGGCAGCAGCTCTTCTCCAGAGCTTTGACCATCCTGTAGCTCTTGCCCGGACTGGCCTTGCTCCCTCAGTGGCACCTCCTACAAGATCAGCTTGTGATCCCTTCATCTGCTCAGCACCCTGGCCAGGCTCTGTAGTGAGCTGAGGATACCCTAATTGTGGGTGGTTTGGGCATTACTCTCAAAAGTCTGGGGGGCTTCAGGCCTCCTGGGTCTCTGCTCCAGCAGTGGCCAAGCACAAATGGGTCTCAGAAAACACTGGAGATGAAATAATGCTCCACTGTGTCCTGCCAGCTGGCCTCATGCCATCTGGAAGTCTGAAGCCGTCACCAGTGATAATTCATACCCTTTCCCCCTTTCCAGATAAAGTGCATAAATATGAAAATCAAACACATCCCAGCATGGGAAAACATGGGGGTTCACACTTTGGACTCTGAAAAGCACCAATTTATTGTTGCTTTTCCCCCTTTTAAACAGCACCTATGTCCGCCCTCCTCCACCCCCCCAACCCCACTTTAGTGGGTGGGAAATGGTATGAGTCTGGTCCAAGACTGAGGCTTGGTGCCTAGTCTGTGCTGGGCACACAGTGTGGGCTCAATAAATGCTGATTGTCTCACTCCCCTGTTCACTCTGCCTGTATTTGCCCCCACATACTCCTGGCCCCCCCCTTCCTTGCTCACCAAATATTCGCTGGCACCCAAAAGGGAGATGCGAGGTCTGGCCGCCACTGCGTGTCCCTCCTCCGCAAGGGGCCAGTGGGGAATCCCCCTTGGGCTGATGGGCCAGGACCAGGGCCTCCCCTTCACCCGCGCTGATCCCTCTCCTCTTCAAAGCCCGGGTCCTCACCTGCTTCGTCTGGCCCGGCGCCTACGGTCGGCTCACTCGCTGCGAACTGTTCCTGGGACGGAAATCCAGCAGCGGAAATCTGCTAGCTCTCTGCCGTGCGGTGGAAACCTCGGGTGTGGGGCGGGGCCGGGGCGGGGCGGGGTTGGTACTAGCAGACCCCGCCCCTCGACCCCCGCCCCGCAGTCAGGGACGCCCGCCTTCTGGGCGCGCGGAGGGCAGGGCAGGCGCACCAGCCGCGCGAGCAGTGGGAGGGCACGTGGGGCGGACCGCGGGGAGTTCCCCAGTTTCTGGACTGGACCCGCCGCGCCTCTCCCCACTTGATTAGAAGGGGCCACCTTGGGAGGCTTGGATCCCAAATAAATTTGCGAATCCTTTGAACCAATCCCATCTCAGGGTGGACCGTGGGAGAGGAGGGAGCGTTCAGTACCCTGCGCTGGCCCCCTGCAGGCCTCATTTCCTTTACCTTCAACCCACCGTGAGGAGGGCCCACCATGAGGACTGAGGGCTCTCCCCCAGGTTAGACAACTAATGAGTCGCAGAGCCCAGCCTTGAACCTGGGTCTTTCGGTCTTCATCCAGGTCATTCAAAACGTAAGGGCGAGGTGACAGGAGAGGCCGTGTGTGTGTGTGTGTGTGTGTGTGTGTGTGTGTGTGAGAGAGAGAGAGAGAGAGGGGGGGGGGGGGAGGGGGGGGAATTGAAAAGTTTTGGCCTCTGAGGGCAGAGCCTGGGACAAGTGGTGGGGCCAGGAGCAGGGAGAGAAGCTAAGGGGACAGGGGAGGGACACAGAGGTGGAGCTCCAAGTAGGAATGATGTGTATCTGGGACCCATGGCACTCTCCTACCTCAGTAGCAGGGATTCCTGCTTGGGAGGGAGGTCAGACAGATCCAAGATCACCTCGACTGACCTGAAGCACGTTGCCTAATTTCTCTGAGCCTCAGTTTCCCCATATGTAACATGTATATAATAGTATACAAGTTATGGGGCTGCTGTGTGATTTAAGTGACTGACAAAGCCTGTGGCTTCTACCTGGTGCGAGGCATACAGTCCGTTTAATACCCTTGTCAAAACTTACCTTACAGTTGTTAAAGTAGCCTGCTGGCTCGGGTCCCTGGGTGGCTCAGTTGGTTGAGCATCGGGCTCTTTTTCTTAAACTTTTAAAAAAATGTTTATTTTTGAGAGACAGAGACAGAGAGACAGAGAGACAGAGCACGAGCAGAGGAGAGGCAGAAAGAGGGAGACACAGAATCTGAAGCAGGCTCCAGGCTCTGAGCTGTCAGCGCAGAGCCCGATGCGGGGCTTGAACTCACGAACCGTGAGATCATGACCTGAGCCGAAGTCGGACTCAACTGACTGAGCCACCTAGGCGCCCCAAGCATGGGACTCTTGATTTTGGCTCAGGTCATGATCTCAGGGTTTGTGATTTTATATTAAATATAAATATATATATTTATATAAATAAATAAATAAACTTTAAAAAAATAGCTTGCTAGCAACATGATGGTTTATATTTTTTCAATTGTTTTTATTGTGGTAAAATACATATTAAAAAATTTACCATCTTATGATTTCTTTTTATTTTATTTTATTTTTATTTTTTTTAACTTTTATTTTCTTAAGTAATCTCTACACCCAATGTGGGGCTTGAACTTACAGCCCTGAGATCAAGTGTTACATGCTCTACTGACTGAGCCAGCCAGGCACCCCAGTGGTTTCTTTTTAAAAGAATAGGGAAGGGAATCAAAATGGTGATATATTGGTGTCCAGTGTGCTCTTCCTCCAGCTTTCCCTAGGCTCGAGAATTTTCAAAATAAAAGTTGGAAGATAAGAGGTCCCCATTGGGGCAGAGTTCTGAGCCCTTCCCAGGTTCCTGGGCCTGCAGACTGTCTGCAGAACTTGACTGTCTTGTGTCTTTGTGGCGCAATCACCACCCCCCCACCCCCCCCCCCCCCACACACACCCAGGGGAAGCCGAGATGGTGGACCCTCCCACATTTGCCCTCTCTCATTCAAGGCAAAGACTCTTGGGGCCCCATTTTGTGTATGTGCAAACTGAGCCCAGAGAGAACACTGGGCTTCACATAGCAAGGAAGAGGTGAACCCAAGGTCTGCCTCTTAAGTCCACCCTCATTCTCTCGGTGGGTGCAGTGCGCTTTGTATCGACCCCAATTCTCCCAGCCTCCTTTGCATGCCTCCTGTGTCTCCTAACCTTCCTGTCACATCCCAAATCTCTCCCCATTGCCTAAGTTACCACCTTCCCAGCATTGGTAATGCCCCTGCCCAGGGACTCTGAGCCAACTCCCTCCCTTCAGTGGGGTCACATTTCCTAGGAGTCACTCCTGGAGATGGCCAAGTACTAGGGGGCGAGAGTGGGCCTCCATGGAGCCTGAGCTGTTGAGACCAGTTTGGGCCACATTCTAACCTAATCTCTCCTCCCCAGAGCCTGGGTATTGTCCGACTGGCAGCCTAGGGCCATTCATCGCCTTTACTGGCGGGTGGCTCTGACAGGCCTCTTGTCTCGGTAGACCGGGCCTGGAGGCTGTGAGTGAGTGATAGCCACTGGGGTCCCTGGGCTCATTGTGTAGATGGGGTGAGGGGCAGTGGGAGCTGCCAGAGGTGCTCATCCTGGGGCCTGGCCCTGCTTTGGCCCCTCAGCCAAACTGTCCATAGTCCAAGCCTAGGAATTTTGGAGGGAGGAGCCAGCAACTGGGACATTTTCACTTCGGGGTTGCCACAAACCCAACAGAATTGGAGCTTAGCCATCAACCAGCTTTTCTGTGACCTGGGCAAGTCTCTGTACCCTGTATTTTCTCACACAGAATGTAGAGAATCACCCCTTCTTCTCAGGGACATAAAGGGTGGCTATGAGAAGAGAAGCGTGAGTATCAGAGCTGGGGGAGCCCCACCACCTGCCCAATTGTCACTTTTCTCCAGGGGCGACTGGCTCCTGCTCTGTAGATAAAAGTGAGTCCCTTCCCCTGCCCCTATCCCCCTGCTAGCCTGGGTCCTGAGAAACCGGATGGGCCCAGGACCAGCCTTGCCTCCCCTCTTGCCCACTCCAGCCCCTTCTCCACTCAGCAGTCAGAGTGAGCTCTGCAAAATGTCCATCTGCTCCTGTCCCTCCCCTGCTCAAAACCTTTCTGTGGGTCCCTGATGCTCCAGGAGAAAGTCCAACCACCGCATGTGGCTAACACTATCCATATCTGCCCTCCGTCCTCCCTCACTGGGCCGCTTCCCTGTTACACTCCAGCCTATAGCCAGAGTGAACATCTTTCTGTTCACACCACCAGACCTTCACACATCCTATTCCCTTTGCCCAGGAATGGGCAGGAGGGCCCCTCCTCCAAGGCCTTTGTAGCTCATTTCTACTCACCCTTCAGGTCTCAGACTTTCTAGGATGCTTTCCCTGCCCCCAGCGTTAAACTGTTTCAGAAACCCCCAGGTCCCTATAAATGCTGGCGAACTGACTGCCTGTCTGCTCCTCCGCACCACCTCCCCCTCCCCCTCCCCCGCCCCCCAGCACCCAGGCCAGAGCCTGCCAGAGTGAGTACTTTGTGTTTGTTGAAGGACTGAAGGAATGATCTAACAGATCTAGACACACCCAGACGGACGCCTTGTGACTCAAAGATTGGTGGGTGTGTGCTTGGGGGGTTGGTGTGGGGGGCAGTGGGAAGAGAATTCTGCTTTAGCGGACCCCCACGCCAGACACCCACACCACTCATTATGGCCGCTAGAGGGTGAAACAGCTATTTCTTGGCCAAGCTGTTTCCGGCCCTTCTCAGCCGGAGTGAAAAGATAAGCTTCTCCTGATCCTGTCCCCACCTGTCCCCACTTGTCCCCACCTGTCACTGGGGTAGCTCCATAAGCCAGAGGCAGCTGATGAGGTGGCCTCAAGCTGGGAGTCAAGACCCCTCCTTGCCCCAACCTCCGTTCCAGGCCCCCCTCTGGCACTGACAAGCACAGGGACCCAAGTGACCATGTCTCTGCACTTGCTCTTGGTTTCCCTCTCTTGTAAAGTTGGGCTTCTTGCCCCAGCTTAGAATGCTCATGCATATCTGTGACATACTTGGTCTGGAGACTGGTATGCAGCAGGCGCTCCATAAGTACCTGTACGTATTAGGGGAAACCAAGAACCAGAGACAGAAAGTGAGCTGTGGTCGCGTAGCAAATCCACGGCACAGCCTAGCCCTCCCCTTTCCTCACACAGCCCACCCCACCCCACCCATCTGTTTTCTCCAAGTGCAAAAATATTTTTACCTCTATCTGACATGACAGTGCTTCTTTCGGGGGTGATGAAGGATTCTAAAATTGACTCTGGTGACGGTGGCACAATTGTGTCAATGTACTAAAAACAAATTGTGTACTTTAAGTGAGCGAATGGTGCGGCATGTGAATTATATCGCGATAAAATGTTATTTTAAAAAATATAATGTGCAAGACAAAGTGGCAGACCAGGAGTCAGAAGACGTGGCTCCTAGTAGCTGCATGGATTCTTGGGCCCCGTTCCCTTCCCCGGTGACTTGGATCCTGTGCCCCACTCTGGCTTCCTGCCAGCAATTTGTAGGGTAAATTGGAAAGTTGAGTCGTAATATGAGCAGAGTTGAAACGAGCATCAACAGTGTGGCCACTTCTATAAAAATGAATCTCTTACTCTCCAAGATGACTGGCTAAAGAAATGAACAAATACTTTACCAAAGAGGAAAAAAGAAAGTGAAAAATACATGGGGAAAAATTTTCCTCCTCAGTTTTAAACAAAAGAGTGAAAACAAAAGCAACGTTAAGGTATCGTTTTAAAATGGTAAAATCGGGGGCACCTGGGTGGCTCAGTCGGTTGAACGTCCGACTCTTGATTTTGGCTCCTGTCATGACCCCAGTGTCGTGGGATCAATCCCCACGTTGAGCTCTGCACAGAGTGTGGAGCCTGCTTAAGAATCTCTCTCTCTCAGGGCGCCTGGATGGCTCATTCGGTTAAGCGTCCGACTTCGGCCCAGGCCACAATCTCGCGGTTAGTGAGTTCGAGCCCTGTGTCGGGCTCTGTGTTGCCAGCTCAGAGCCTGGAGCCTGCTTCGGATTCTGTGTCTTCCTCTCTCTCTGCCCCTCCCTAGCTCGCTCGCTCTCTCTCTCTCTGTCAAAAATAAATAAACTTTAAAAAAATAATTCTCTCTCTGTCTCTGCCTCTGCCCCCTCCCCTGCTTGTGCACACTCTCTCTAAACAAACAAACAGCAAAGCTAAAAAAATAAAAATGGTGAAACTCTGTGCTGGCACAGTTGTAGTGAAATCAATATCCAAATACTGTTACACCATGTAAAATAGCACACTCACTCTTGGAAAGTGATAGATTAATATATTAAGAGCACCAAAAATGTTAAAATCTTTGACCCAAGCAATTCAATTTATGTTTGGGAGAGACATCCAACTAAATGAAAATGCTTCATGCATGAATATGTTCATCATAGTAGTACGTACAATATTGGAAATGTCGGCAGCTCGTGTCCAACAAATACATTATGGCTTATCCATTGAAGAAATACTTATTGTCAAACCATTAAAGAGGAGAATTACAAAAACAGTGTACAGATAAGGAAATTATAAGTGACATAAATTAAAGGGGGAAAAGTAGGAGTTAACTTATGATAAAGGAGCCAAGAACATTCAAAAGGGAAAGGAGAGTCTCTTCAGTAAGTGGTGCTGGGAAAACTGGAAAACCACATGCCAAAGAATGAAACTGGACCACTATCTTATACCATATACGAAAATTAACTCAAAGTGAATTAAAGACTTGAACATAAGGCCTGAAACCATAAAACTCACGGAAGAAAACATAGGCAGTAAGCTGCTTGACATCGCTCTTCATGACGATTTTTTGGATTTTACACCAAAACTAAAAGCAACAAAGGCAAAAACGAACAAGTGGAACCGTATCAAACTGAAAAGTGTCTACCCAGCGAGGGAAGACATCAACAACACGAAAAGGCAATCTGCTGAATGGCAGAAAATATCTGCAAACTGTATATCTGATAGTTAATCCAAAATACATCAAGAACTCTTACAACTCAGTTGCAAAACAGACAAGCAAAAAGCAACCCATTTAAAAAATAGGCTGAAGATCTGAATAGACGTCTTTCCAAAGGCATACCAACAGGTACAACAAGCACATGAAAAGACGCTCAAATTCACGCATCATCAGGGAAACGCAAATCAAAACCACAATGAGATATCGCCTCACACCTGTCAAAATGGCTATCACCAAAAAGACCAGAAATAAGAATTGTTGGCGAGGGTATGGAGAAAAGGGGACCCTTGCGCACTGTTGGTGCGAATGCAAACTGGTGCAGCCACTGGGGAAAACAGTATGGGAGTTCCCCCCAAACATCAAAAATAGAACTACCATATGATCCAGCGTTTGAGTTCTGGGTACTTCACTGAAGAAAATGAAAACACGAACTTCAAAAGGTACCTGCATCCCCGTGTTCATTGCAGTGTTATTTGCAATATTACAAATCGTGGAAACAACCTAAGGGTCCGTTGGTAGAGGAGTGGATAATGAAGATGTGGTGTATGTATATATATGAAATATTATTCAGCCATAAAAAAGAATGAAATCTTGCCATTTGGGAACTTGAGAACATCATGCTAAATGAAATAAGTCAGATAGAGAAAGACAAATACTATATAATTTCCCTTATATGTGGAATCTAAAAACCAAACTAAGCCAAACCACCGAGCTCACAGGCAGAGACAATGGATTGGTGGTTGCCAGAGCTGGTGGCTGGGGGTGGGCAAAATGGGTGAAGGGAGTCAAAAGGTACAAACTTCCAGTTCAAAAATAAATAGTTCATGGGGAGGTAATGTACAGTACGGTGACTCTAATAATATTGTAGTGCATATTTGAAAGTTGCTAAGAGGATAGATCTTAGAAGTCCTTATAAGAAAAAAAAATCTGTACGTACAGTAATAAATGTTAACTAGATTTATTGTGGTGATCATTCTGCAATATAGACAAATATTTTAAACCACTGTGTTGTACCCCTGAAACTAATATAATGTTGTATGTCAGTTTTACCTCAATTTTTAAAAAAAGGAAAGGAAAAAGTAGGAAGCAAAAATTATGTGTCGTGTAATTGTAACCAAGTACAACTCTAAGTAAACTCGTAGATATTATTGGAGACCAACGTAGCATTTGTGTCCTCCTTTGTTTTCAACATGTTCTTTCTCCACCTCCCTTGCAGCTACAGATAGTCATGTTCCCATTAAGATATAAACCAAAGTCTCCTGGAGGAATTCAGAAAAATCTTTTTGCTTTTCTGATAAAAGGGATTATCACTGTTTTCACCATCCTCTCCTCCTATTCTCTTCTGTCTGGAATGCAGGTGAGGTGCCTGGAGCTGCAGCAGCCATTTTGTGACCATGAGACCCAAAGCAGTTGAAAAGCAACCTATCAAGGATGATATGAACAGCAAGATTTAAAAATCCTGGGTCGATGGCATCATTGTGCTGCCTCCCAACCTAGATACCACCTACTGTCAGTCTTTTGTTACACAAGGAAAATAGGCCACCATTTCTTTATTTTATTTTTTTTTAATTTTAATGTTTATTTATTTTTGAGAGAGAGAAAGAGACAGAGTGTGAGCAGGAGAAGTGCAGAGAGAGAGGGAGACACAGAATTCAAAGCAGGCTCCAGGCTCCAAGCTGTCAGCACAGAGCCCGACGTGGGGCTCGAACCCATGAACTGCGAGATCATAACCCGAGTTGAAGTCGGATGCCCAACCAGCTGAGCCACCCAGGAAGCACCGTTGTTGTTAGTTGCAACTGAGAGCATTCTTAACTGATACGTGGACAAAGACGTGAAAATACACTGGATGGTGTATGAGATTTGCAGGTAGATAAACGGATTCTGATCCCATTTCTTCCATTCTGTTTTTGTATCTGTGAGTTCAGGCAAGCCACTTTGCCTCTGGGCCTCAATGTCCTCAGCAATGAAATGGAGCTAAGGACACCCACCTGTTGGGCTTTTCAAGGCTAGAATGACAAGGCAGATTTAGAAGTGCTTAGTGATATCCATGTTTAGTCTTACCAAACTAAAAGTCTGAACTGATACAAAAACAACAAATGAGCTCATTGTGGTAGGAAGGGGAATTTGTCATGAATTTTCTCCCTTCCTTCCTTCCTTCCTTCCTTCCTTCCTTCCTTCCTTCCTTCCTTCCTTCCTTCCCTCTTCCTTCCTTCCTTCCCTCTTCCTTCCTTCCTTCCTTCCTTCCTTCCTTCCTTCCTTCCTTCCTTCCTCTCTTCTTTCCTCCCTTCCTTCCTCTCTTCTTTCCTCTCTTCCTTCCTTCCTTCTTTCCTTCCTCTCTTCTTTCCTCTCTTCCTTCCTTCCTTCTTTCCTTCCTTCCTTCCTTCTTTCCTTCCTCTCTTCTTTCCTTCCTTCCTTCCTTCTTTCCTTCCTCTCTTCTTTCCTTCCTTCCTTCCTTCTTTCCTTCCTCTCTTCTTTCCTTCCTTCCTTCCTTCCTTCCTTCCTTCCTTCCTTCCTTCTTTCCTTCCTCTCTTCTTTCCTTCCTTCCCTCTTCCTTCCTTCTTTCCTTCCTTCCTTCCTCTCTTCTTTCTTCCTTCCTTCCCTCTTCCTTCCTTCCTTCTTTCCTTCCTCTCTTCTTTCCTCTCTTCCTTCCTTCTTTCCTTCCTTCCTTCCTTCCTTCTTTCCTTCCTCTCTTCTTTCCTTCCTTCCTCTCTTCTTTCTTCCTTCCTTCCCTCTTCCTTCCTTCCTTATTTCCTTCCTCTCTTCTTTCCTCCCTTCCTTCCTTCCTTCCTTCCTTCCTTCCTTCCTTCCTTCCTCTCTTCTTTCCTTCCTTCCTTCCTTCCTTCTTTGCTTCCTCTCTTCTTTCCTTCCTTCCTTCTTTCCTTCCTCTCTTCTTTCCTCTCTTCCTTCCTTCCTTCCTCTCTTCTTTCCTTCCTTCCTCTCTTCTTTCCTCTCTTCCTTCCTTCCTTCCTTCTTTCCTTCCTTCCTTCCTTCCTTCTTTCCTTCCTTCCTTCCTTCCTTCCCTCTTCCTTCCTTCCTTCTTTCCTTCCTCTCTTCTTTCCTTCCTTCCTTCCTTCTTTCCTTCCTCTCTTCTTTCCTTCCTTCCTTCCTTCCTTCCTTCCTTCCTTCCTTCCTTCTTTCCTTCCTCTCTTCTTTCCTTCCTTCCTTCCTTCCTTCCTTCCTTCCTTCCTTCCTTCCTTCCTCCCTCCCTCCCTCCCTCCCCCCCTCCCTCCCTCCCTTCTTTTTTGTCCCAAATGATCTTTAAGGCTGCTCTTGCTCTCTGGCTTCCGGGCAGTGACCCCACCTTTGAGTGGAGTGTCTGGACCTGAGACAGGGGCCTGGCTTTCGGTCCTGTGTGAAGGTAGCAGTAGGTGGAGCTCGAGGCTCATGGCAGAGCTGGGCCGGGGCGCCGGGCTCTTCACCTGGTCCTGGCAGGCGGGCGGGCACTGGGGAGGCTGAGCATCACGGCTGTGACTCGAGGTAAAAATAATCAGGGAAGGACAGCTGCTTCCTTGTCAGCAACCAAGAGGGAAATAAAGCTCATGTCCCCTCCAGCGAAAACCTGCTCTCCGGGTCCCCTGGCTCCTGCCACCAACTGCTCGAAGTCTGCGTGCCAATCCAATTTGAACGCCTGCGATTCACCCCGGAGACGGCTTATTTTAACTTCATCAAGCGCAGAGAAAAACATCCAGACTGGAGTAAGTGGGAGGGAGGAGAAGCCGCTTGGGGGCCTAGGCCGGGAACGGGGCCCAGCTCTTCTGCCCCTCCAGCGGGTAGACTTGGGGTCCCCTCCTCCTGACCTGGTTCAACAATTGCCCATGTGGTTAATTCAGCTGAGGCTCAGTGTGCGTGTCATGGGTGTTCCCTGAGATCAAGGGGGTAAGTTAACCACACGGCCCAGCTCAGAAGTTCGTCTCTGATGTCCTCAACCTCCTGTCCTGTCCCCTCTCTTCTCCAGTGCCCTCTCTGGGGCTGTAGTGGAAGGCCCAGATGTGCCGTATTCTCTCAGGCCTCCGTGCCTTTGCATGGCCGCCGTGCCTTCCACTTGAACTGCCTTTCCTATTTCTCTGTCCACAAGTTCTAGAGAGTTCCCAGTCATTCCTTAAGACTCTGCTTGCTTGGTGTCACTGGCTGCTTCCACGCCCCTCCAGGCAGATTGAGCTGTTCTCTGTGGGTCCCCCCAGGATTCTGTTTTAGCGAGGAAGTGGGGTGTCTCCTCTCCTTCCTTCTTTTCCTTTTTATCCATTCTCCTCTCCTCCTTTCTGGCAAACATACGCAGCCTCTCCTCTCCACCAGGCCCTCTGTTAGCTGCTTGGGACAGATGCGGATCCCAGCCAGTCCCTGCCCTCAGGTGGGGTCTCTGGGGACAGTTGTCAGCATGAGGAGAGGTGATCTGAGGGGGCAGCCACACAGCCGCCTCCAAATGACAAAGTGAAGGATAGTGTTTGCGTTTCTCGTTTTCCTCCTTTATTATTATTATTTTTAATCAAGGGATGGCACAAGCAACATTTCTGACTTCTGCTCTGATTACCAGGGACTCACATTTTAGTTTATTCATTACTCTCTTGTTTTTATGAGCATGTAGTACCTTATTCATGAAAATAATAACAAAATAACAAATATTTAAATAACAAAGTTTAAATACTATGTATCAGAAAACCCAGTACATTAAATAAAAAATAAAAAATTGAGATAATAAAAGAACTGTAATTTAAAATTAAAATTTTTTTATGTTTATTTATTTTGAGAGAGAGAGAGAGAGATAGCGAGCAGGGGAGATGCAGAGAGAGTGAGAGACACAGAATCCGAAGCAGGCTCCAGGCTCTGAGCTGTCAGCACAGAGCCCGACATGGGGCTCGAACCTGAGAACTGCAAGATCGTGACCTGAGCTGAAGTTGGACGCTTAACTGACAGAGCCACCCAGGCGCCCCTCAAATTAAAAAAAAATTTTTTTTTAATGTTTATTTGTGAAGGAGAGAGAGAGAGAGAGAGAGAGAGAGAGAGAGAGAGAGAGAGACAGAGCACAAGTGGGAGAGGGGCAGAGAGAGACAACGGAGACACAGAATCCGAAGCAGTCTACAGGCTCCGAGTTGTCAGCACAGAGCCCGACACGGGACTTGAACCCACAAACCGAGAGATCATGACCCGAGCCGAAGTTGGACGCTTAACCAACTGAGCCACCCAGGTGCCCCCCAATTTTTTTTAATGTTTATTCATTTTTGAGAGAAAGAGGGAGAGCATGAGTGGGGGTGGGGGAGAGAGAGAGAGAGAGAGAGAGAGAGAGAGAGAGAGAGAGAGAGAATCCGGAGTGGACTCTGCACTGACAGCAGAGAGCCCAATGTGGGGCTTGAACTCACGGACCATGAAATTACGACCTGAGCCCAAGTCGGACGCTTAACTAACTGAGCCATCCAGGTGCTCCTGAAAGTAATTTTAAAATTAAGGTTTACTTTTTTGCCTGGCTTAGTCTTGCTTGCCCTGCCTCCCCAGGGGGCATTTAGTCTGCATGTATGGTTAGGTTAGGAAAACGCAGTGTCCCGGGCTCCAGTGGGATGAAGAACTTACCTTCTGCCGCCTCCCTGCTCTGGGGTAGGAATCCAGGGCTTGTTGATCTGTGACTCCCACTGCTGAGCCTGAGGGGGTCAGTCGAGCAGGGACAGGACTCAGGGCTGGACAGACGTTGTCCGTTCTGCAGGTTTGGTAATTTGGAATTTCTGGAAGTTGAATTGTTTCTCAGGCCGCATCAGAATGGCCTGGCATCTGGGAGAGAGTGTTAGCACAACCCAGGCTCAGTCTTGTGGGGTGTGGGGTGGGAGATAAGGGGATGGGGAGGGTGGGTGCTGCTGAGGCAGGCCTTTCGGAGGGTAGGTAGACAGGGTGAGAGGCAGAAGGTGGGATCCTAGGTGTGTGTGGGACTGGCAGGGAGGGAGCGATGACAGACCGGGAGATAGAAAAGAGGGAACTGGTGTGGTGGCTCAGAGAGGTAAAACAAGTCACCCAAGGCCACACAGCTGCAGTGGCTGAGGTGGGCTTTGACCTCAGCTCTGTCTGACTCCAACACCCACACTCACCTCCCGAGAGTAGTGGGCGGGGCCAGCTTGAGACACATCCCTGGGGTTGACCTTGGAGTCCTCCACACCTTTGTCCTCTTGCCTCCACACACTGTGGCCTCCAGATGGACCTCCTTGCAAGAGGTCAGGCTGACCCCAGTGGGTTCCTTCAATGGTGTCCACACCTGAAAGGTTGGATAGGGAAGCTATCCCGTGAAGACTGCCACAGAGTAGGGTGAAGAGTGCCCAGCCTGGGGGTCAGGCCAACTGGGAGTCCCCACGTGCTAGCTGTAGTAGGCACCCATCGCTTCCCGGGTGCCAGCACACCCCCTTCTTCGGGGAAATCCCCCTCCCCCACCACTCATGTGACCCCACTCTGGCTGCCACTCCTCAAAAGCAAACAAACGAGGAACACAAAACACACCAGCTGTAGGCTTGGGCCACGGTTTGTCCGTTTCTTTGGTCGTGTGTGGAGCTGTGGAGTGAAGAGAGCAGGGGCCCTGACTCGGAGTTTCTGAGTAGGAACAATGTGAAATCAGAACTGCTTGTGGCCAGGCATCGTGGGGTTAAGTTTGGCTGCCTCTAACAAAAATTGCAAATAAAGGGGCGCCTGGGTGGCGCAGTCGGTTAAGCGTCCGACTTCAGCCAGGTCACGATCTCGCGGTCCGTGAGTTCGAGCCCCGCGTCAGGCTCTGGGCTGACGGCTCGGAGCCTGGAGCCTGTTTCCGATTCTGTGTCTCCCTCTCTCTCTCTGCCCCTCCCCCGTTCATGCTCTGTCTCTCTCTGTCCCAAAAAAAAAAAAAAAAAAAAGTTGAAAAAAAAATTGCAAATAAAAGTAGTTTAAACATGCAAGGGTTGGTTTGTTTGTCATGTAAAAGAAGCCTTGTGGTGTCCAGTCCAGGGCTCATATTACTGGCATGGACATCCAGCCTCATATCATGGCCCCAAATGGTTGCCAGAGCTCCAGCCATTACACCCATGGTTTAGGCAACAAGAAGGAGAAAGTGGAGAAGGGGAAAAGAGGTGCTCCTTCCAGTGGAGTCAGCTTGTCTTCCCTTAGGCAACCTTCCCATAAGTACCATAGAATACCTTCATTTACATATCGCTGGTCATAAGGGAGAAATGTTATTTATCACCTGGACATTTTACTGTCCAAATAAAACCAGGCTTTCATCTCTGCCAGGGGTATGCAGGGGGAGGGCATAAAGCAAGCCAAGAGGAGGGCGCTCATGAGATGGGAGACAGAAAAGAACAACCACACAGAGAGGGAGGGAGGGTGGAAGGGAGAGAAAGGTAGAGAGACAGGCAGAGAGAGAGAGAGAGAGAGAGAGAGAGGGCACGCGAGGCTGAGGGACTCACTGAGTCCCTGAAGGCAGCCCCCTCCTCGGTCTTCCTGGTCTCCTGCTCCAACACATGCTCCTTTTTCTCAAGTGAGGTTGTACTTAGTCTCTGTCACTTGTAACTGGAAGAGCGGGCAAGGATTTACCTTTTGTGAGCCTTGATTTTTTTTGTTCTGAGAAATGGGGATCCTATTGCCCACGAGGCGGAGCTGTGACAATGACTAATGGTGGCAGTGCCCACCAAGCACACAGCACAGGGAGCCCTGCCCGGGCATCCCGTGACCTGGAGCACCTGCCGTTTCTCCTGTTACTTCCTCCTGTCCAACTCCAGCGATCCTGCACCACGAGGGTTTACATGGAAACTGCATCATGTCTGACCCAGGGAGCTGGCCAGGCTCGGGTGAGTTTTCTGGACGCCTGCATAGTGTGGGGTGAAAACTGAAGAAGCCAGAAAAACGGAGAGAAGCTAGAGGCGGGGCTGGAGAAGTGCCAGGGGCAGAGAAAGCCACTGCCACCTTGTTGTAGGGGCATTGTTAGAGCCTGACGCCGGGTGCCAGGGTGCCAGGCATCGGGGAGTCCATTCTGAGCTTGGACACTGTGGCGGACCCTGTCCAGGACCCTTTCCTGCTCCTTCTGGGAACAGCACCTGATTCGGGGGGAGCCCCGCCTTAAAGGTAAACCTCTGTGCTGTTGGGAAGGGCTGATCCTGCTCTGTGCTCCATGGGTGGTATATTTGTTTTCTAATTCCTGCCATAGCGAATTACACAAATTTAGCTGCTCCGTATAACACAGATCGATGACCTCACAGTTTGGTGGGTCAGATGTTTAGGTCGGCTCAAATGGCTCCTCTGCTCTGGGTCTCACAAAGCCAAAATCAAGGTATTGGCTGGGCTGCGTGTGTTTCTGGAGGTTCTGTGGGTAAATCACCTGCAAGCCCATTCAGGGTGTCAGCCAGATTCTGTTCCTGTGGTTGTGGGACTGAGGTCCTACTCCCTTGCTGGCTGTCATTCAGAGGCTGGGCTTTGTCCTGGAGAATCGTGTGTGTGTGTGTGTGTGTGTGTGTGTGTGTGTGTGTGTGTGTATACACACACACACATATATAATGTTTATAAAAATATATATGTAAATATATAGAAAAATATATATATAAAACATATAAAATATGGAGAGAGAGAGACAGAAGGACAGATTTACTTTAAGGAATTGGCTTGTAGAGGATTATTGAGGCTTGGTCAATCCAAAATCTGCAGGGCAGGCTGGTGGGCTGCAGACCCAGGAAAGAGTCATAGTTCAAATTCAAATGTAGTTGGCTGGCAGAATTCCTTCTTGCTTTGAGGAGGTCGGTCTTTAGTTCTATTAAGGCCTTCAACTGACTGGATGAGGCCCACCCACACTACAGAGGAGAATCTGCTTTTTTTCAGGCGCCACTGCTTTACATGTGAATCTCATCCGAAAACACCTTTACAAAAACATCCCGAATAATGTTTTTCCCAACATCTGGGTCAAATTTGACACATAAAATTAACCCATCACAGAGCAGTACCTAGGTTAGTGCTTAGTCGAATAACCAACAATGGAAATCAGGCTGGGGAGGGCATCTTTAGAATTCTGCCTCCCACAGGGGGGCATATAACCCAGGTTTATGCAGTCAGGGTATGATTCTATGTCCCCAGCCCAGGAGATGGATTGTAGGATGGACACATGACCCAGGTAGCTCTTCTGCGAGAATTACCAGAGGAGCCATTGCAACTGGGGCAGCCAGACTGGGAGAATGGTACTCATCTCTGCCACGCTTTAGGGAAAAGTCAAATGAACGCAAAGCCAAGCAAGAAGAGAGCAAAACCAAGAACAGGAAGAAGTTCTTGAGGCCATTATTTGTGTGCTGAATCCAGCCATCTCTGAAGTCGGCACCGATCAGTTTTGCTGAAAACAGATTCTCCCAAGCCAGTTCACCGCCAATCAATTAACGAATGATTACATCTCTAAAGAAACAGGCAATTGGCCAAATGAATCGAATGTATCTGTTAAACAAAAATTATTTCTTTTCACTAGGGCTTAGAAGCACGTCCATGACCCCTGTAGCCAGAGAATTAGCTCCTGGCATCCTGCTGCCCCAGTAGAGACTGAGCACATGACGATGGGACATCTGGTGACTATGAGATTGAGCTATGCATCACAAGCTGGCATTTCGGGTCCTCAACGTCTTAGGTCCGGTGGGTGCGGTGGCACCACCTCATCATATATGAAAATAGTACATTAGTGTTTGGGCTCAACCAGGTTCAGAGGACAGAGCTCTGTGACTCTGAGGCCGGGGCCTGGGGCTCGCGAGGGCTGATGTAGATACTCACCCTTCAGGCCTCAACTCCAAGCCTCCTGCCCCCCATGATCTCATAAGGACCCTATGACTACACTCCAGCCGCAGCTCCTTTCCACTTGACCTCGAGGCTTGGCCACTGCCCTACTCTGGATGCGGGCTCACGAGGGCAGGTCACT
The DNA here is from genome assembly GCF_028018385.1 of Neofelis nebulosa. NCBI lineage: Eukaryota > Metazoa > Chordata > Mammalia > Carnivora > Felidae > Neofelis > Neofelis nebulosa. Next base: position 11,271,322 of record NC_080793.1, read on the forward strand.
GGGCTCAGCCTCTCTCGGCTGGAGACCGAAATGAACAAGAGTCTGCCTCTGATCCAGCAATGCTCACAGAGCGTCTGTTGTATGCCTGGCACTTCGTTTGCTTTTGCCAATCTGAGGGGCAGGTTTCTCATCTCCTTTGTGGGTATGGAAGACTCCGAGAAGCCAAGCGGCTTGCCCAAGGTCACACAGAGCGGAAATAGCAGGTTGGAAATGAGGTCCAGGGGACTCAGGCCCATAGACGGGCCTCAAGGATGTCAGCTTCTCCTCATCTCCGGGTCATTTTTCCAGGGCCCCCAATTTTAGAGTTCTAGCTCAGTTCCCTCTGAGTTCTGCAGGAGTCGGCTGGGGCTCTTGGGAACAGAAGACATTAGGTTTCCTGTGCTGGGGGCCCCCTGCCACCCGGCCCCCAAACTACTGTCACCTTTTAATAGATTTCTCAGGGAATGAGTAATTTGTTGCTGGTGCCGGCTTGGCATTCGGCAGGAAGTCCCTGCAGGCCTGGAAGGTCAGCATGGAGCCACTCAAAGGCAACCGCTGGGGGAAGATAGTGGGTCAGTGCTGGCCGCTTAGCACAGCTGTGCCGCCAATTACTGCCCGGCCTGCTTCCTGCCGCAGACGTGCCCAGGGCCAGGGCTTTGAACCCTCGCAGGGAGGCCAGCTTCCAGTAAACAACCCAGGGCAGCGGGCAGATTGACAGCAGAAATGCGGGCGGCCGGCCGGCCACTGGTGCTGCTCACTGCTTCTGCTGGCAGATGGACAAGACCACAGTCCCCTGGGGGTCCCCCGGTCAGGGGCTCGGGGGCCGTCAGAGCGTCTGAGCCTCACTGCTGGGTAGACAGGCTCCTGCCACGTCCAGGGGGATTTCTAGGCCATAGTTTCTGGGCCACCGAAGATGAATTTTTTTCTGGGTCGGGAAATGAGCCTGGTCTGGGACCCCTTCCCAGCCACCAGCCTGGGAGCAGGGATTTGGAGAAAGAACTTGCAGACGGACAGCAGCGTCCTGCTTCTTCCTCTCTCCCCAGGAAAGCTCCAGAAAGATCTGGGGTGCAATGGTGGCACTGCCAGGCTCTCCAACACCGTCTTATTTGGCAGCTAAAAGAAAGGAGGTGCGCTCACTGCACGACTCTGTTTATGTGAAGTTCTAGAATGTTTGGGTATTAGAAAGTGATGGTCTCTTTGAGGGACTGACTGGAGGGAGCAGGAGGGAACTTTCTGGGCGGGGAGTGGAAGTGTTCATATCCATCTTTGTACTCTAATTAACATCCTTCCATGCACAAGCAGTAAATAGATGGATGTGAAGTGATATATGTGGGCTGGTGCTTGTCCCTAAGCAGCCACCTCAAGGCAACTGGCCCTATCCCCGTGGGATGGGGCCATTAACTAAAGCCCCGGCTGTTGACACTTCGGAGAGAGAACTTGGGGTGCCCACCAGCCCCCGATGCTTCACTCACTGTCTGCCGTGCTCCTTCAGGGCTCCCATGGGTCCAGAGGTGAATGGCTGTTTCTGTGCCCATGAGGCTGGATGGACCTAGCACGTGCTCCATTGAAATATCCCATTGTGCCAGAGAGCAGACAGGGACTAAAACTTGTGGGGAGCCATTTTGAAAGGGCTCCAATGGCCAAATTTGGGGCAATGGAAGATCAAAATGATGAAGAACGTGAATGGGTTATGACATAGAATAAAAAAGAAATCCTTGAATTTGAAAAAAAAAAAAAGAATTAAAAAAAAACCCCAAGGGATTCCTTACAAAAGAGGGTCAACTAAGGAGCGATGGAAACAGAAAATGGCATCTTACAGTGAACAAAATCTGGGCAGAAATCATCGGTGGGTGTTACCACCAGTGGGTAAAAGACTACTGGGAATAGGGTATGCACGCAGTTTTCAAAGAATTAACCCACAAATTGACATTCTAATTATGTAGAGGAGAAAATCGTTTTACAAAAAGAGAAATCTGACAGATACCACCTTACCCAAATGGTTAAACCTCAGACCACTAATTTTGGGGGACACCTGGGTGGCTCAGTTGGTTAAGCATCCAGCCCTTGATTTTGGCTCAGGTCGTGATTTCATGGTTTGTGGGCTCAAGCTTCCCATTGGGCTCCATGCTGAGTGTGGAGCCTGCTTGGATTCTGTCTTTCTCCTCTCCTGCTGCTCCTCCCCACCCCCCTCAAAATAAATAAATAAATAAATAAATAAATAAATAAGCATTAAAAAAAACCACCAATACTGGGATAAGCCAATATCTTCTGCACCCTGAGAAAGGACACATCACTTACGAAGAACTCCTTCCAAAAAATGCTTACCTGCCAAAATCATCAGACAAGTCTATGCTGAGGACCATCCTTCAGAACCACTGACCTGGCCTCTTCAAGAGAGAAGAACAAAAAGCCTGGAGACTGCTCCAGATTGAAGGAGGCTAAAGGGTCACAATGACCAATTCAATGGGGATCTCTGATTGGATCCAGATCACAAAAGTCATAAAGGTGACACTGGGGAATATGCAGACTAAATATTAGATAATTATATTGAAACCTTATTAAATTGCCTGAACGTGACAATGGTAATATGGGGTTTTTCGGTCTTTTTTTTTTTTTTCTCCTCAAATCTTATTAGGGAATAAGTGACAAATATAATTGTGTGTATCTAGAGTGTACAGCATGATGATTTCATTACATATGACAAAATGATTACCAGTATCAAGGAAATTAAACACATCCATCATCTCCCATAGTTAACTTATGTGTATGTGGGGGGGGGGGGGTGGGCGGGGTCAGAGTGCTTACCATTTCCTCTTGGCAACTTTCAAGTATGCAAAAAATGTCTACATATGTATCCTTCCCCAAGGAATAATTGCAATACTTAGCTTTCAATTCATCAATGTTTACTACCCATTGACAGTGTGGCCAGTGCTGTGCTGGGTGCCGAAATAGAAACAAAAAGAGAGTATCTGCTCTCAGCCCTCAGGGACCCCCAACCTCACCGGGAGACCACAGCTAGATTCACAGGCTCCAAGCCAACCCCTGGTCCCAGATGAGACTAGGGTCCCCAGCGATCCAAAGCTATCTGCTCTGTTAGCGGGGGTTGAGACTAATCCACTGGTCTCTAAACTTCTTCTTCTTCCTTTTTTTTAAAGGTGTGTGTGTGTGTGTGTGTGTGTGTGTGTGTGTGTGTGTGTGTGTGTAAGTAATCTCTACACCAAATGTGGGGCTTGAACTCACAACCCCGAGATCAAGTGTCACATGCTCCATCGACTGAGCCAGCCAGGTGCCCCATCCAAACTTCTTAATTTCTTGTTTCTTTATCTACAACATGATTTCCACTTGGGAAAATAAATATATATATATAAAGTATATATTTATATTTATATATATATTTTATTTATTTATTATATATATATATTTTTTATATAAAATTAAAAGCTAACTTGAGGGTATGACAGCACATCTAATATTTATAAGGATGCATTTTTTTCCCTTCCAGTTTTATTGAGATATAATTGACACGTAATATTGTACAAGTTTAAGGTATCCAAATAGTGATTTAAGATATACATATATTGAGAAAGGATTACCACAACTAGTTAACGCCCATCACCTTATGTAGTCACAAATCTTTTTTATCTTGTGATGGGAACTTTTAAGATTTACTAAGTAGCTTTCAAAAATAGAATACAGTACTGCTACCCAGAACTTATTTATCTTTTTTTTTTTGATGCATAATTGACATACAATGTCATTCGCTCCAAATATTACTTTCAGGTGTACAACCTAGTGATCTGACAATTCTATACATTACTCAATGCTCACCAAGGTGTCACCGTATGATATTATTACAGTATTATTGGCTTTATGCTCTATGCTAGACTTTTCATCTCTGTGACTTATTTATTTTATAACTGTAGGTTTGTGCCTCTTTATCCCCATCACCTATTTAACCTACCCTCCACACCCCTCCCCTCTGGGAACCATCAGTTTATTCTCTGTATTTAAGAGTCTGTTTGGTTTTTGTTTGTTTGTGTTTGTTTTGTTTTTTAGATTCCACATATAAGTGAAATCATATGGTATTTGTCTTTCTCCCTCTGACTTGTTTCACCTTGCATAATGTCCTTTAGGTCCATCCATGTTGTCATAAATGGCAAGATTTCATTCTTTTTTATGGATGAGTGATATTCCATTGAGTATATATACTACACCTTCTCTATCCATTCATCATCTATCGATGGACACTTCGGTTGCTTCTGTATCTTGGCTATTATAAATAATGCTGCAATAAATATACAGATGCATGTATCTTTTCAAATTAGTGTTTTTGTTTTCTTTGGGTAAATACCCAGTAGCAGAATTACTGGATCTTATGGTATTTGTAGGCATTGTGGTTTTGCAGGAGAATGCCCTCGTTTTGAGGAGAATCCTGTAGAAGTATTTTTGGGGACAACTGAATTCAGTGTGTGATATTCGACTGGCTCCTGGATCACAAAAATCATAATGGATGGGTTTTTTTAATTAAAAAAAATTAAAAAAAATTTTTTTTAATGTTTATTTATTTCTGAGACAGAGAGAGACAGAGCATGAGTGGGGGAGGGGCAGAGAGAGAGGGAGACACAGAATCCGAAGCAGGCTCCAGGCTCCGAGCCATCAGCACAGAGCCCGACGCGGGGCTCGAACTCACAGACCATGAGATCACGACCTGAGCCGAAGCCGGATGCTCAACCGACTGAGCCACCCAGGCGCCCCTAATTAAAAAAAATTTTTAGGTGATCTCTATGCCCAACGTAAGACTCAGACTCATGACCCCAAGATCAAGGGTCATACACTCTACTAACTGAACCAGCCAGATACCCGCATAATGGTTGTTATTGAGATAACTGGGGGAATTTGAAAGTAGATTGAATAATAGAGAGCAATACTGCATCCACACAATGGTATCGTGGTTAGGTAGGAGTATGTCCTTGCTTTTAGGAGATTCATGCTCTAGTTTTTAGGGGTGGATCGTTGTGTAAAGTTGTGTAACTTTCAGTTGGTTCATCGGAGAGACGGGGAGGGGGGATTGTTCATTGCATTACTCTTGCAACTTTCTGAAGGTTTGAAAAATTTCAACATAAAAAGTTGGGGAAAAATAATGGCTATGTAGAGAATTTGAAAAAAAATGCAGAGGTACAAGGAGTAAAATGGGAATAGCCTCATATCCCACCAGTGAGGAATTATAGCTGTTAGTAACATGATTTTTTTTACATACATAATATACATATACGTCATAAAGTTGGAACCACGTATACTCTGCTCACTTCTCACTCTTTCTTCTGTCATTAAACATGCATTGAAAACACATTTTTTAATGGCCTCTTATGTTCCATCAAAAAATATTCAGTTACTCTCCTGTTGTTTGACATTAAAGCGGTTTCCAGATTTTCTTTAGATTATTGCTATATATAATATAAAGAATCCAGTATAATATCTAATATGTGTAATCCAATATCTAATATATACCCAATATATAATACATTATAAAATTCAATATAATCCATTTTAAATAACGCCACAATGAGCATCTTTGAAGATAAGAGTCCTAGGAGTGGAATTTTGGGGTTAAATGCCCTGAACTTTTTCAAGGATCTTGAACTTAAAAAAAATCCAGCTTTCCTGAGGTATAATTGATACACCAGAAAAAAAAAAACTGTATAGATTTAATACACACTGTTGGATGAGTTTGGACATATGTATGCATACATCTGTGATGCCCTTACCACAATCAAGGCAATAAACGTATCCATATGCCTCCAATAGTTTCCTTTTTTTCTTATGGGGTGTGTGTGTGTCCCAAGGACACTCACTGTGAGAGCTACCCTCAACAAATTTTGAGGTGCACAATACCGTGTTGTGAATCGTAAGCGCTGTGTCATATAGGATTCCGAACTATTTGGCAAATGGCTTTTCAGGAAGCTTGTATCATTTTACACTCCCACTAACAAACTACAAAAGTTAGGCACATCATTGCTAACACTGAGTGTTATTATTAGAAAAAATGTCTTTGCTAGGTCTGATAGTGACAACAGCACAGTCAGTGAGAATGGTCCGGTGGACACATTTTGGTCCTTCTCTTGCCTGACTGTCATCGGGACCCTCCCTCCATCTCCAGCCTTCTCCCCCGTCGTGGTGGCTGTGATGTCATTCTCCCCTGGTCCCCGCCTGCCTCCCTGCCTGTGACTTCTCTCCCCACTTCGCCTGTGCCTCATCTTTACTTGCCTGATAAATTACTGTCCCTGGCCTCTGTCCTTGGCTCCCCTCTCTCCCTCTGCCCACCCTCCTGTGGCATCGTATCCACACTCGGGACTTGCACCACTTTCTCGAGAACTCTTGTACCTCTCCCCAGCCCAGCCCTCCAAAGCAAGATGTCCTAAGGGAACCCACATGGAAATTCCTGCCCCCCAAGTCAGAGCCCTGGAGAATGTCACTATCTCCAACCTCTGACCACATCCCGTCTATCCGACTTTCTGTAGTATGTCTTGAAACTGTTCCCTTCTTGCCAAGGTCACTGCCATCACTCAAGTTCAGGCCACCTTCATCTCCTCCCTGCTCTCCTTCTGGCCTCTCCCTGTCCATCCATCTTCTGACCAGTTGCCAGGTTGATTTTCACAACACACTGTGTGATCGCGTCATCCCCCTGATTAATACCAGAGGAGGGGCTCCCAGGTCCCGCCTGCCTTGGTTCCTGCCGAGTGTCCAGCTCCCCTGCCCCCAACCCCTCTCATTTAATGCTTCCCCACATGCCCGGCTCTTTAATGCCTGCACAGGTCTGCTCAGCCTGTCCCTTCCTTCGGGAGTGCACATTCTCTTCCTCCTGCCACCCCAGCTAGCCAGCTCCTGCTCCTCCTCAAAGTTCTGTTCACACTCCCACGTTTTGTTTAAAGGACTCGCTGACGCCTTTCCTCCCCTGGGGGAGCTGCCCTCTCTTTCTTTGTACTTCTTTGTACCCTGTGCAGTCCCTATCAGAAACTTCTGGTCTTTTAACTCTCTTATTCATTTCTGTATTCATTTTTCTTGAGGGCAGAGTCTTTGTGTTCCTGTGTTGGGCACAGTGCCAGACACAGAAGTGAAGTTTGTTCAAGGAACGTCTGAATGAATGAATGAATGGGGTAGCATTTGCCTCGCTGTGGAAAGGCACGGCAAGTCTAGGACCGTAGAGAAGATACAGAGGAGGATGTGCCTCGGAGACACATTCAGAGGTAGGCTTAGCTGGAGAAAGCATCCGTCAGCTATGGTCCAGCAGCCCCAGGATGCCTTGTTTAGATGACATGCTCTGCTCAAACTCTCTTTGTCAAGTAAGCAGCCCCTTCTCCCAAGAGAGGATGTGCTGCTTCTCTGCTCACAACCCTGCCATGGCTCCCCAGGGCCCTCAGGACACGCCCAGGCTTCAGAGCCAACCTACCTGTCCCGTATAGTTGGAGCCCACCCAGCTTACTATCCTCACCTCCCCACCTCGCCCCTGCCCTGCGGCCACACCCACCTACCTGCTCTTCTGCAGACCTGGCAAGCCCTATAACCTACCCCCCGCCCACGCCTTTGTATGGGCTGTACTTCTCTTTGGAAAGCTCTTCCCTTCTCTCTACTCTCTTCCTCAAAGACCTGGTGTCAGCTTCACCTCCCCAAGGAGGCCTGCCCTCAACGACCAGGTACTCACATCTACCTGAATCTCCTCTGTGATGCAAACAATCCCACTTTCTGCAGCCCACACTCCAGGGACCCACGTCTCAGCCTTGACTCTCCCTCCCTGTGGCCATGGGCCTGTCCCTTGTCACTCCGAGTCTCAGTTGCTCTTTCTGTTCCTTCCCACTCAGGGCATCCCCCCTGTGATTCCCGCCCTCATGGTTTATTAAGAGAATCAGATATGTTGAAAGGAGAGGCCGGGACAGGCCTGGGTTCAAATTCTGGTTCCTTTGCTAACCAGCTACGTGACCTTGGGCCAGGCACCTCCTCTCTCTCAGCTTACAGTTCCCCACCCTTGCGCTGGAAATCTAACAGCACCACCTGGGTAGCTGGGAGGATTAATGAGGTTGTGGCATGTAAAGTGCTTAACAGAACACCTGTTCTACATCTGGAAAGCTCTCAATGGGTGTTGACCATGATGATTAAACCAGGTAGAGAAAGGATTTATAATAAATTCTAACGTGCTACGGTAGCGGGAGGTATTCGCTGATTTCCCAGAGACTTGTACAAGCTCCAGATGGGAAAAGGGGGGGTGGTGGTGCCCACTCCTGCTCACCGTCAGCTGGGGGGTCACTCCATAGGGGCTCATTTCATTCTCTGGGGTTAGGTAGTGAAACACCCATCCCAGGCCTCGTTTACAGTGATTGGGATTTTGTGGGTCTCCTCAGGGCACCCCAAATCCGCTAACTGTCCCAGGGGAGTCCGGAGTGGGTGGCGGGAATCCACATGGCTGGGACACGGCCGTGGGCCCACTGTGCCTTCCCACTGGGCATCTGTGGCAGGGCAGTGAGGTTCGGCACCTGGGCGCTGTGCCAGGTGCCCTGAAGCCTGGAGCAGCTGCTCTAATTCATGCAAAGGAAGGCGCCCAGGTTTGCCCTGTCTATTTATAGCTTATTTATGAAGAAGGAAAAACAAGGGCCCAGTTGCCTTAGCAACCAGGAGCATCATGGGCTGCTTTCCCTGCAGTGGGAAATTGGCCAAGACTCCCGGTGGGGGGCACCCCCGGATGTGTGTGTATCCTGACAGAGGATGGGGGTGAACCTTCTAGGACCTGTCCCACTCTGGATTCCTAGCAGCCTACAGGCCACCTCCAGAGGCCCCAAGACAGGGAGGGTGCTTGCCAGGCCCTTGGAAAATCCGGGGTGATGCAGGGGGCCACGCACAGCTGAACTCTCTGTGGAAAGGCACGCTCTGGTCTCTCGGTCTCGGTGCTGACTCCTGTCCTGTGGGTGCCCATCCTGCTGCCTCAGACCCTCTTGGGAACGTCTTCTGGCTGTGATCTGATGCCCCTAAAGGGCACTTAGTGCAGTGAACTGAAGGTGTAGTTCCCACACCAGCACTCCTTAAGGCTGTGATCTGGCCAAGAGCCTGGCACCAAGGAGGGGCTTTAATAAATACTGAATGAACGCATAAATGAAGTGCTTTCATTCAAAGTGCATGGTCTTACTCAGGACGCATGAGGTAAGGGAAACATTGTAATGTTCTCTCATTTTACACATGGGGAAACTGAGATTCAGAGACATGAAGAGACCAGCCTGAGATCATACAGCTGGGAAATAGCTGGGCTGGATGAGAATCCTTAGGGAGGAAACCTTACTTTTGCTCGGGCAAAGCCCCAGGGAACATGGGAACTTGGGTTCCAGCTGAGCCGTAATCGAAGGGAGGTGTGGTTCTGTGTGTGGTCTGGGGCTGAGAGCCATGTGGTTTATATCTTGACTGCCAGTTGTCAGCTGTGCAGCCTTGAATCATTGGCTTCACCTCTCTGGGCCTCAGCTGTTTCATCTGTAAAGTGGGGCAGTGTTGCCCGGTCCTTGGGGACCTCTAGCTCCCTGAGAGGGCAGGGACAGTATCTGTCTCCTAATCGTCTGTTTTTCCAGTGTTGGCACAGTCTCAGCGCCTGGGATGATGAGGAGATCCTGTGTACAAAGCAGATTGGGTGTTCTCAGGGAAGGTGGGTTGTTAACTATATTACTAGGGAACTGAGGCACAGAGAGCTTGATGGTTCCCCTGAGATCACACAGCCAAATCCAGAGCTTTACTGGTCTGTCAAGTTTTTGGGCCCTTGCTGGGGATTAAGTGGGACTGTGTCCACATCCTGGGGAGGGCATTCTGGACAGGGTTGCAGTCCCAGGGGACAGCAGTCATGTTGGACAGGGAGGCTGACGCAGGGGTCTCTGAGTGCTGGGGACCGGGAGCTGCCCTTCAAACCACTGAAGGGACCGAGGCCCTGTCACAGGCTGAGTGGAGCTTGCCTGGCCTTGGGCTGAGCCTCTCAAAGGCCAGGCCCAGGCTGCCTGGAGGCTCTCTCTCGCCCTCTGCTGGCTCCAACTGTCTTTGCTGGGCCACCTCCAGAGGCCCCAAGACCGGCAATGCCTCCCCTCCAGCTGTCTGAGAGCGATAAGGGTACCTAAGAGATCCACGTAAGAGGAATGCCCCGGGACAAACCGAGATCACAAATCATTTCCAAATCCTTCCATATCCTGGGTCTCACCCAGACTCTATGGCAACACAGGCGCCCTGCCACCGCCCTCTGGGGGCTGTGGGCTGCTGTGCTTCCTTTGCCGCAATCGCATTCAAGTCATCACTGTATCTGGTGATTGGCTGCCCATCGTTGATGTTCCTTGGCATGTAGAAGCATCACACACTTCTGCCTTCAAGTCCACAAAGCTCTCCCTGTGTGAATGTCTGTCTGTAAACTCGCCCCACCTTTATTTATTTATTTATTTATTTATTTTATTTATTTATTTATTTAGAGACAATGCAAGTGGGGGAGGGGCAGAGAGAGAAGGAGAGAGAGAGAGAGAGAGAGAGAGAGAATCCCAAGCAGGCTCTGTGCCATCAGCACAGAGTCCGATGTGGGGCTTGAGCCCAAGAACCATGAGGTCATGACCTGAGTCAAAATCAAGAGTGGTCGATTAACCAACTAAGCCACCCAGGCACCCATAAATTTCCCCTTTTTAATAGGACATCAGTCATACTGGGTTAGGAGCTACCCTAATTCCCTTTTTTGTTGTTTTTTTAATGGTTATTTTTGAGAGAGAGAGTGCGAGAGGGGGAGGGGCAGAGAGAGAAGAAGACAGAAGTTCGGAAGCAGGGTCTGCGCTGATAGCAGAGAACCAATGTGGGGCTCAAAACCCTGTGTGTGTGGGGGGGGGGGCCTGGGTGGCTCAGTTGGTTGAGCGTCCAACTCCGGCTCGGACATGATCTCACAGTTCGTGAGTTCGAGCCCCATGCCGGCCTCTGTGCTGACAGCTCAGACCAGGCTTCGGATCTTCCCTCTCTCTCTCTCTCTCTCTCTCTCTCTGCTCCTCTGCTGCTCATGTTCCATCTGGCTCTCTCTCAAAAATAAATAAACATTAAAAAAATTAAATAAAAAAAAAGAAAAGAAACCAATGCGGGGTTCATAAGATCATGACCTGAGCTGAAGTTGGATGCTTGACTGACTGAGCCACCCAGGTGCCCCCCTAATGACCTCTGTAACTTAATTGCTTCTGTAAAGGCCCTGCATCCAAATTAGGTCACATTCTGAGGTATTGGGGGTTGGGACTTCAACATAAGAATCTAGGGGTGACAGGGGCGCCTGGGTGGCTCAGTCAGTTGGGTGTCTGACTTTGGCTCAGGTCATGATCTCACAGTTCGTGGGTTCGAGCCCCACATTGGGCTCTGTGCTGACAGCTCAGAGCCTGGAACCTGCTTCGGATTCTGTGTCTCCCTCTCTGCCCCTGCTCATGCTCTGTCTCTCCCTCAAAAATAAAGAAACATTAAAAAAATAAAAAAACATATAAAAAAAGAATCCTGGGGTGACAAAATCCAGCCCCTAACATGCGGAGAGGAGGTACATCTGGTTCATCTTGTGTTCATTCCCTTGAGGCTGGGCCCAGGGCAGGAGTGAGAGAGTTTGATAAATATTGTAGAGGCGGTTCTAGGATTATTTCCTGACTCCCACGGCGTCCAGGGCATGTCAAACTGTCCTGTCTTGGTCTTATGGTGACGAGTCTCTGTCATCAGGAAATGGACTTCTCTAGAGCGGAGCTCAGATCTTCTCATTTTTGACAATCACCAGAGGATATACTCAGACTTTTTCATCAGTAGATTCCTGTGGAGGTAGGTAGGTGAGCCTTCATTTTCCTAATTCCACACAAAAGGCCCAGAAAAGTAATGAAAGAGAATTCAATCTTTGACAAATATTTATTGAACACACAGTTGTGACAGACTATGTCACTTCATTCCACAGTTACTGAGGCTGTCGCTTACTTGCTATGAAATGAATGTATTAATATTAAGTACTATTTATTGAAAAGCTGCTATATGCCAGGGATACAAGCTTTCCATGTACAATTTTCAATTCTTACAGCAGCCTTTTACAAATCAAAATAAAATTAATCTAACATAAAATGCACCGTGCAGTTCGGTGGTTTTTAGTATATTCACAATGTCATGTAATCATTACCACAGCCTAATTCCAGAACATTGTCATCACTCCAAAAAGAGACTTTGTGCCTCTCAAACAGTCACTCCCCATTTTCTCCCCCCATTTCCTAGCAACCACTAATCTAGGTTCTCACTGGAAACTAGTGATTTGTCTAATATGGATTTCACAGAAATGGAACCATACTACATGTGATTTTGTTTTTGTTTTTGTTTTTGTGCTTAGCTTCTGTCACTTAGTGTAGTATTTTCAAAGTTCATTCCTGTTGTGGTATTTATCAATGCTTCATTCCTTTTTATGGCCGAGTAATATTCTGTTGTATGGATGTACCACATTTTGTTTCCAAATGATGGACATTTGGGTGATTTCTATTATTTGGCTATTATGAATAATGCTGCTATGAATGTTTGTGTACACGTTTTTGTGAACATATGCTTTTGATTCTCTTGGGTATATACTTCAGAGACAAATTGCTCAGTCTATGTTTAACATTTTGGGCAACTGCTGAACTGCTTCCCAGCAGATGTGTATGAGGGTTCGGGGTTCCCCATAATCCTCGCCAACTTTTGTTATTTTCTGTCTTTCTAATTATAGCCATTCTAGCGGGTGTCCATTGTGGTTTTGGCTTGCATTTCCCTAATGACTGATGATGTTGAGCATCTTCTCATGTGCTTCTTGTTCATTTTCACAGCAGTCTCTTGAGATAGCAGTTATTTCCATTTGGCAGCAGAGGAAAGAGATTCAGAACTGAGAGGACTCGCTCAGTGTAAGGAGGACGTGGCACTGTGCCTGGAACTCGCGTGTGTCTGTGTCCTAAGCCCCCATGGAGTCTGATCAACAGTAGACACGGCTCTGGTGTGGTCAGCAGGAGTCTGGTCTCCCGTGCCACCAACTTGGACAAGTCCTTTCCCGGCCCCCAGCGTTTAGTTACTCCTCCGCGCCACTTGGGGCGAAATACTCCAAACACGTCCGGGCTCCTCTAGGAGTCCAGAACTCTAAGATCAATCGCCCTGGCGCGGAGTTTGCCCCGCCCCTTCAGGCCAGGTCGCCGCAGGCGCCGGAAGTGCCCTGCTCTTTTTTTGCTAGTTCCCGCCCGTGTTCCGGAAATACTTTCTCGGGAAGATGGCGGCTGTGTCGGTCTATGAGTCTCCGGTCGGAGGTTTCTCTTTTGATAACTGTCGCAGGTGTGGCCGTGCTCCGGGCCAGGTTCAGGGCGGGAGTGGGAGTGCGGTGCCGGGGTCGGAGCTGGGCCGCGGTCTGATCTGGGAAGTCCAAATGAAGGGTGAACGGCGGGGCCTGCGGCCTGCGCCCCGCGGCCCGTGTGACTCAGGGGAATGAGGGCCTGAGAGTGGGTTTCTCTCAAAGCCGAGTCTGCCTTTCCGCTTGCCCAGCGCACCCGGCCAGTCCCCATCTCTGCCTCCTTGGGCGAGATGCGGCCCCTCTCTGACGCTTTGCATGCCGAATAACGCGACACTAGTCCTGATCTTGAGGGGATTCGGTGAACAGAGGGATGGAAAGCGAATAGTTGCTTTTCTCTTCCTGAGTTCCCTATTAGACATTCTTCGTGCCAGTGCGGCGCAAGGTGGTCCTGCCCTTCGACGCTTTATTCTCTGCTTTGCTTTCAGAAATGCCGTCTTGGAAGCTGATTTTGCGAAGAAAGGGTACAAGCTTCCAACGGCCCGGAAGACTGGCACGACCATCGCGGGGGTGGTCTATAAGGTGAGCAGGGATAGGCCAGCAGCAGCAGTGACAGCTGATTACGAGATGCAGGCCACTTGGCCTCCATTCGCTTCTCTGGGCTCTGTCAAAAAGGGTGCATATTTCAGAGAACGTCAGGAAAAGGGCCTTTGGGATTTGTCGGGAGGTTTTGTGCGTTTAGTAACAGTTTATATTCTTTCCTCACTTTGCAGAATTTTTGACAGGAGACCAATACTTTTCTGTCTTAACGTACTGTTTTGGGAAGCAGGGTGATATAATGGGAGAATACAAGATTTCTGGTCAGACAGGTGTATGTAGCCATTTAACTTTTATGCTGCTTCCAGCTTTGGGCAAGTCACTTCTCACAGCCACGCTTTCCTGCCCATCAAACGAACAGAGTAACTCCTGCCTTAAATTGTTGAAAGGGTCGAAAGAGAGAATGGTTATCGTGGTTAAAGATAAAGGGTGGCATATTTTATTTTATTTTATTTTTTGAACATTATTTATTTTGAGAGAGAGAGAGCGAGTTTGCACACATGTGTGAGCAAGGGAGGGGCAGAGAGAGAAGGAGAGAATCCCAAGCAGGCTCCATGCTGTCAGCGCAGAGCCAGACTTGGGGCTCCATCTCACCAGCCCCTCAAGGGTTTGGGGGGAGCAGGGGACGGCTAACATTGTTTTCCCTAGAGTAGAGAGCTGCGGGTTTGTATATGTGAACTTGTTTTAAAATATATGTTTTTAAAAATAGGATGGCATAGTTCTTGGAGCAGATACAAGGGCAACTGAAGGGATGGTTGTTGCTGACAAGAACTGTTCAAAAATACACTTCATATCTCCTAACATTTAGTAAGTATCAGTTAGTTTGAATAGCTCTTATATTTTCAAACTTGCCAGAGCCAACATTGAATTTACTGTGTTCCTTACTAAAACCTGTTGCTTAACTTGTATTTTCTTTGTATCTCCCTTGAATGGTATTTTCATCTGCCTGTCACCTGAGCTGGTTATCCTCACGTTCTCTCTTTGCTTTAGTCTTTAATTCGCTTGGTCCCAGTTCTGTTTCAGCTGTTCCGTCTGCTAAAGCCTTAGTTCATATGCTTGTTTCTCAGCTGGACTATTGCATTTGTTATTTGTTTGTTTGTTTGTTTGTTTGTAGCAGATTAAAACCCCCAAGTCATTTTTTACCTTGAGAGAGAGCTCAGGGGAGGGGCAGAGAGAGAGAATCCCAAGCAGGCTGTACAGGATCAGTGCAGAGCTTGTTGTAGGACTTGAACTCACAAATCATGAAATCATGACCTGAGCCGAAGTCAGCTGCTTAGCTGGCTGAGCCACCCAGGGGCCCCTGCATTTGTCATTTAAATGGCCTCTTTGCCTTTGGTCTCTTTATTATCTGTTCTTTTGCCATATTGAATTTTGTAAAACACAGATCTGATTATGTCTTTTTCTTCTTTAAAAACATTTCAAGAGACTTTTCACATTTCCACACTGCTTTCAGAATAAAATTGAAACTCTGTAGCATGATATTTAAGATCTTGCACAATGTCACAAAAATTTACCTTTTCAGGGTATTTAGCTGCCATCATCTTGTGTTCCAGTTACAGCCAGACCGCCCCTGTTCGCTTCATCTCTAAGCTCTTTCACCTTTGCTTTTGCCAGTCCCTCTGCTTAGAATTGCCCTTTCCTCTTGTTTTTACAGTGTTTCTTATTTGATCCTTTCAAATCCAGCTCATATGAAACCTCTTCTCAAAGATCAGAATTAATCGCACTCTCCTCCAGTTTCCCATAGCATTTTGTACTAATGCTACTATATCGTATTATATAAGGTATTAGAAATTTTGCCTACTTTTGTTTCCTGCACTCAACTTTGCAATCAAGTACCAGGACTGTTTCATATTTTCTTTATTCTCAGCACTTTGTAATGGCTGGTACCTGGTAGTAAATGCTTGGTGAATGTTAAATTTTAAGGTTTTTAATATGTCTTGCTCTTTGGTACAACTCAGATATGTTTTTAGGAGTAGTAAAATGCTCAGTTTGGTAAGAGCACAGAAGCTGATGATTTGAAATGTTCTGTTGAGGCACAGAAAATATATTTGCATATAACAAGATGAGTGTTCTCAGTTATGTAAGATTAGAGTAGTTAACAGTGCAGAATATGCGCAAAAACATCTCTCTGTGTACCTAAACTTGATGGAAGTTATCCAAGAAGCTCCACTCCTAATTGAGCCCTTTGGCAATTGAATTTCATCTAAGTTTCTAATTGTATTTTTTAGTTGTTGTGGTGCTGGGACAGCTGCAGACACAGACATGACAACCCAGCTCATTTCTTCCAATTTGGAGCTCCACTCTCTCTCCACTGGCCGCCTTCCCAGGGTTGTGACGGCCAATCGGATGCTGAAGCAGATGCTTTTCAGGTAAGATTCCAGGATAGGGATTTCTATAGCATCTTTTTCTTATGTCTTAGGTTTTTGGCATCTGGGAACCTAGAAACTACAGAAAAAGCATTCAGGTATACGCATTTTATTCTAGAAATCAGTTGTTAACCATTTTAATTTCAGAAGGCTTTTTGATTATGTATTTGAATTTATGGGGTCTGTTTTTTTCCCCCATGAAGGTAACACATGTGACCAACCAAGTCATTTCCTGAGGCATAGGGTATTACTGGATTACAAACAGTCCTCTTTTGTTTATAGAAAGAAAGTTACCTTTGAGTTCATCTTGTGAACACAGACACAGACAGTTGGTTTTTTTCTCTCTCTTGTAGGGACAAAGTAGCAGTGAAATAAAAAATTGTATTTGTAGTTGGCTGTGAGTGGGTATAATAACATTAATATTAACCCACATTTACCTGTCTCTTTGTGCTGGGTCCTGTGCTTCGTGCTTTATGCACGATCTCCTTTTATCCTTGGAACTCTGAGATAGGGACTGTTAACATCAATATTTAAGTGAAACTGAGGCTTACAGAAGTATAGTCACTTGCCTGATCTGACCTTCATGCCATGCTGACTCCCACCCACAGCTCCTCTCAGTTTTGTCTCCTTTTTTTCCTTAATCGCATCATCACTTTACGTTTGTGTAGGTCTCCTGGTTTTCAAATCCTAAGTCTCTTTTCTCATTTGCTTCTCATTTGCTCCTCGTAAAGAGAAGAGAGGCCGTGTATTAGAGCAGAGCTTGGAAACAGCCTGAGCATTTAGTCATGGGTTAGAATACCAGCTTCTCTTTTGGAGATCTGCATTACCTTTAATAGATTCCTCTTTCTCTCTCTCTCTCTTTTTTTCTTTTTGAAGTTGATCAGAGGCCTTTATTATTCTGGTCCTCCTCATTCATTAAGCAGCTTACAAAAAACATTTTCTTTATCTCTGCTCCGAGCAGCAGCAGCTGTATCGAGGCCTGCAAGATTAAAGGGAAGCAGGAATAGAAAGCAAAGATTGTAAGCTGCCAGCACACAGGCCATGTTCTGCTTGTAGAGAAATTATATTTGGGTCACAGTGTCTTTAAAATTATAGTGGTCAATAAATCTAAATTGGGGAGATTGGAATTAAAAATCTGGATTTCTGGCTTTTTTAAAAAATGTTTTTATTTATTTTTTCTGGCTTCTTTTGAAAAAATTCAGAAAGAGGGTGGGATGATAGGCGGCAGTAATCTTCTGGAACTGAGTGGCAGATGTTGCCTTTAGAAGTGGGAGAAGTGCTGTGGTCTGTCGGTCCTTGCCTGGTTTCACTTCCTGCTTGCCTGGCCCTTGCCTTCCTGTGAACTTGTGGGTCTTTGTGAGTCTAGCATGGCCCTGGGCTCTCAGCACATGGCTGTGAGGCACAGCATAGCTGTGTAGCAAGGGCTGTGGCATAGTTCCCATTTTACAGGTGGGAAGACCAGGACTTAGAAGTTTATGGGTAGGAAGTCTAGCCGTATCTACCTAATCCGTGCTCTGGCTGTACTGAGCCCTTATGTCAGTGATTTCCTTTTGTTTATGTCCATGGTCATCGTTGTAATCCTGGAGAATTACCGCTTATCAAATAAATTTTCCCAGTACAGTGGTGAGAACTTGTTAAAGCACATCTGTTATCAAGAGTTCTGAAGACCTTTGTGATTTTGATTTTAAATTTAAAGCTCCCTCTGGTGGTTTGTGTGGTGCATTACATTTAAAACAATTTTTAAACTTGTAAAATTGCAGTTAATAGCAAATGTTCAAGATTCTTTCCAGTCATCTCGCTAAACCTAGCAGATGTTTCTGTTAATCTCTTTAGAGTGTTTTAGGAATTCTAAATTCACTTTTTTCAACGTTTTAATGTTTTTAGTTACTTTGCAAAATTTGCAAAATTTTAGTTACTTTGCACAAATTAAATTTTACCGAAGTTTTGAGAGGATCATTTAAAAATTTAACCAGGATGCTTGTGGTTCATTATATCTTCTTACATTTTTGTTGAGTTACATAAAATGAGTTACAAAAAATAAAGTGGTATAAGGGGGAAAAACAGAGGATTTGACTTTAGAGGTTTTGGTTCAGGTCTCATCTAAAGCACTTAGAGTTGTGTGACCTTGGGCTGTTCATCTGACCTTTCTTAACCTCATTTTCTTCCTCAATAAAATGAGGATAATAGTTTCTGACTCTGACTTGAGGAGGAAATGAATAAAGAAGCAAGGCTTACAATAATGCCTAGTACAGGACCTGATGCACAGTTAGATCCCCATAAAATTCAGAGGCTGAGAAAGAGAACAAGATGTAGTCAAGGTGCTATTACTGTTCTATTTTTCCCAGAGTGACCCATTTCTGTGTAGGTGAGTTGGTGAAGAAAGGGGGTTTGATAAATAGAAGTGGACATCTTTTCCCTCATTTAAGCAGTTTTTTTAATTTTACTTGTATGATGGCTGGATGTATTACTGTTCCTTCTGAGCATGAGCCTCCTAGTTGAATCTAATAGAAGTCTTTGTGGTTCTATATTCTAGAAACTCTTTGAATATATAGAGACTCTTTTATTTATTATATTAGTGGTGCTTTTTTTTCTTAGGAAAGAATAAATATACATTGTAAAAAAGTTGGAAAATACTGAAAAGCCCAAAGGAAAAGGTAAAGATTTTACAATTCAGGGAGAATCACGTTTTGGTTGGGTATGTGTACTCCCACTCTTTTAAGTTGTTTGTTCACCCATTCATTTGTTCCTTCTTTGCTTCCTTCCTTATTACTAGTGTGTGTTCACAGTAAAACTTAAGACCGAAGATAAGAGATAAACTAAAAATACAAAAATTATCTGAGTTCCTACTACCCATAAGCAATTGGTGCTAGCAGGTTGCTGTATGCCTTTCAAGCTTTTTTTCCACTTTTTTTTCCACTTTTTTTCCACTTACAAACAAAATATGGAACATATTTTGTTCCATAAAAATGGGATCATAGTTGTATATTCTATCCTAGAATACAACCTAATCTTCCCATGTGCCAGTTCGTGTTGCATAGTTTCCATTTGGAGCATTTCAAAATGAATATCACCTTTGAAACAATTTTTGTAAAAGTAACATGCGATGATTATAAAAAATTCCTACAGTGGAAATGTGAAAAGAAGGAAGTAAATGTTACGTGATGTTTCGTTACTTAGACACAGATATTGTAAACCTTTGAGAACTATCTCTTCCAGACGTTTTATACTGTTGCTTATGTGCTCATTTATTACCAAAATGGAATCCTGTGTGTGGTTTTGTAACTGACCTGTTCTCATAATAGTATATCATGATTGCTGTTCCCAGTGGTAGAAGGGTTTTTACCTTGAGCCCACAGAGGTGTTCTGGAGACCTGTAACCCTCCCAAAACAGTAGAACCTGTGTGTACATTGTTATGGTGTCAGGGTTCCACAATATGAATCCATTTTTAAAGGGGTCTATGACCCATCAGTATTAACTTTTGGTGGTATCGCAGTATTCCATTCTCTAGATGTGCCATAATTTAACCAGTTTTTGAATTTTAACAATATTGCTCGTTTTAAGATAGTCCATGAACCTTTGAAACATAGAACCTTTAGGTACTTAGTTGTGTGATTGATTTCTCAGGCTGTATTCTAAAGTAAATTCCTAGAAGTGGATTATTGAGTCAAAGGTGTATGCATGTTGAACATTTTGATACATACTGCCAAAACCACCCTTTGGAAAGGTTGTACTAAGTTGCACTACCATCAGTAGTGTAGGAGAAATAGCCAAACTATGGAAAGAGCCCAAATGTCCATTGACTGATGAATGGATAAAGAAGATGTGGTATATGTGTTCAATGGAATATTACTCAGCCATCAAAAAGAATGAAACCTTGCCATTGAAATCTTGCAACCACGTGGATGGAGCTAGAATGTATTATGCTAAGTGAAATAAGTCGGTTAGAGAAAGGCGGATACCATATAATTTCACTCGTGGAATTTAAGAAACAAAACAGGTGAACATAAGGGAAGGGAGATAAAAGAAGAGAGTTGGAAGCAAACCTTAGGAGACTTTTTTTTTTTTTTTTTTGGTTTGTTTGTTTGTTTTGGGGAGTGGGGAGGGACAGAGAGATGGAGACACAGAATCCAAATCAGGTTACAGGCTCTGATCTGTCAGCACAGAGCCCGATGCGGGGCTCGAACTCACAGACTGTGAGATCATAACCTGAGCCGAAGTCGGTCGCTTAACCAACTGAGCCACCCAGGCGCCCCAAGAGACTTTTAACTATAGAGAACAAACTGAAGGTTGGTGAAAGGAGATAGGTGGGGGATGGGCTAGATGGGTGATGGGTATTAAGGAGGGCACTTGTGATGGGCACTCGGTGTTATATGTAAGCGATGAATCACTAAATTGCACACCCTGAAACCAGTTTTACTGTATATGTTAACTAGAATTTAAATAAAAACTTGAAATTAACAAAAATAGTGTTATGAGAAAACGTCACACAGATCTGGATCGTGTAGTGTTCTGTTGCATAGCTATATATGTATCAATTTGTTTAGTTCTGTTTCCGCTTTTTTGGCATCATAAACTGTTGCAGTAAACATCCTTGTGCATTTATTTCTGTGTATCTTAGTATATCCTTAGAATTTGATTCCTGGAAGTAGTGTTTCTGGGTCAGTTTTTGAGGATTACAATAACTTGCCAAAGTATTTTAGATTCTTTTAAAGACATCAGACAGGTTATATTTAGCTTGGAGGGGAACTAACTGATTATTGTTGACTTTATGTGAACACTGTGTCTGGTAGGCAGTTGGGGTAGTGGGTCAGGCACTGGACCTTGCTGGGGGTGGTGGGTCTGGTAATTCCCCCTCCTTATCCCAGAGCCCAGAGAGCTAGTCTTGACCCTGCTATTACCTCATGTGGCTTAGGACTTGTTTCTTTTCCTCTGCCTGGGCCTCTGTTTTAAGACTGTTTTAAAATCCTTTCCTGCTCTTTAATTTTTCACTTCTAACTGGAAGATTCTTTTTTTTTTTTTTTAAGATTTTATTTCTTTAATTTCTATACCTAGTGATCAAGATCAAGATGAGGAGTCACACGCTGTACCAGGCGCTCCTGGAAGATTCTTTCTGAAAGAACAGTTTGGTAGTCAGGCATGGGGGAAATACTGGAGTTGACTATTCTGGTTACCTAGAGCGCTTCGTGATGAGTAGTTATGTCTCAGACAGTCTATAGTTAGGGCTTTGATTGGTTCTTGTGTTTATTTGTATCAGTTTTAACAATTATATCATTAGGCAAATTCAGCATGTGCTCATTTCATTTTTCTTCCCAAAGAGCTAAAGGCACATAGTGGAGGGCTTTAAATCTAGCACGTGTATCTAGCATAGCAATTCTCATGGTAAAAAATGGAACAAATACAGGGAAAGCAATCTGTAGAGGTAGAAAACCAACCAGATAAAGGACACAGAGGAGGAGATAAGTGCACAGTCACACGGAGGTAGGGTGGGGTGGGAAAGGTATCCCCCCCGCCATGTTCCTGAAGAGGCGTAGCTTCGTCCTGTGGGCAGCAGCAGTGGGTTTTATAGGGTATTGTGGACTTACTCTGCCGTTCACTTCCATGTATGATGGAATATTTTTCTCTTACCCAATATGAGCTTATATCTATGATTATAATTTTGTGGGTTTATTCAAAAGAGAAGGTGTTTTGACATGAGCCATCTTCCTGTGAGGCTGCGGTGAGGTGAGGTTGAGAATTTGAACAGCTTGAGTTTAGCCGCTCCTCAGAGTTTACTTTGAAAGCAGCTTATCTGCTAATCACTGAGAGGTGTGATGGGAAGGGGGCCGATAAATTTTGGAGTAAGCCAAGCTTGGCTCTGAGAGATTGGGCTGGCACTTAAGGTCTTTGGGTTCATTTTCTCTTCTCTAAAGTGAGAATGATCCTCTTTTAAAGGGAGTTCTGTGACTAAGGAAATAGGCACGTTGGAGGGCCTCACACAATTGAGTCTGTATGGGCTGATAGTGGTGTTCCAACTCATGTTCCTTCAGTCCACATTTTGTTCCCATCAAACAGTAACCACTTACTGAAACAGTAGCAGTGTAAGAAAGCCTTTTGTTGTCTGACTTCTCATACAGCTTTTGGGTAAGTTACAGTGATGCATTGTAGACTCATTTTTTTTTTTTCTTATACATACTCTGATCACCAGGTATCAAGGTTACATTGGTGCAGCCCTAGTTTTGGGGGGAGTAGATGTTACTGGACCTCACCTCTACAGCATCTATCCTCATGGATCAACTGATAAGTTGCCTTATGTCACGATGGGTGAGTGTAACATTTCCCTGATGTTTCAGAATCCTCTTATTTGCCAAAGTGGTCTCTTAAAGAGCTGGGCTATTTCCTATTAGAGGAGCCAGGGCAATATAGTGCTTTGATTCATTCTGCAACATTTATTGAGTTCCTCCTATGGGTTAGGCCCTGTTCTAGGTGCTTGGGATATAGCAGTGAACACAAGTTAAAGATTCTTGCTTGCAAGGAGTTTGTATTTTAGTGGGGGTAGACAGACAGTAACAACAACTGTTACAAATATATTAATATTTTAGAAAGTGATAAATACTAGGAGAAAAAGTTATGCAGGTGATTCTGTACTACAGTTACACAAGATACTACCTTTGGGGGAAACTGGGTCGAGGCTGTATAGAAACCCAGTGTATTATTTCTTATATCCACATGTGAATTTACCATCATCTCAAAACAAAAGGTTAAAAAAATTAATGCAGGGTAAGGGGGCTTTGGAGTGTGGGAGTGGAAGTCAGAATATAGTATTAAATAGAACAAAGTAGGCCTCGGGGTCAGGTTTCAGCGGAGAGAAGTTAGAGTGGAAGCCTCGTGGTGGGAACACGTCTAGTACATGCATTGACTTTTTTTTTTAACCGAGGGTGACTGGGGCCCCTCTTAATTTCTGAGAGATCAGAGGCATTTAATTCCTCTCCGAACCTTGATTTCCTCACCTGTGAAATGGTATCAATAATAGCTACCATATACACCAGGTTGTAAGGATTAGAAGTAATGTATATAAAGCATCTGGTCAAATGCCTGGTCTATAATAGTGGTTACTCTTTTCAGACTAGCTTTCTACATTTGTATTTAGCTCTAAAGGCTAGTCAAGAGTATTTTTTTTTTTTTTTAACGTTTATTCATTTTTGAGAGACACAGAGCACTAGTGGGGGAGGAGCAGAGAGAGAGGGAGACAAGAATCCGAAGCAGGCTCCAGGCTCTGAGCTGTCAGCACAGAGCCTGACACGGGGCTTGAACCTACAAACTGTGAGATCATGACCTGAGCTGAAGTCAGACGCTTAACCGACTGAGCCACCCAGGCACCCCAAGAGTAATTTTTGTTTTTAATGATCACACACACATGCGTGCAAACACTTACACACAAAGGAGTGATAAAATTGGGATTTTCAAATTACGACTTTTATGTTAAATTTCTGAGTCAAATTGTGTAGGTGCAGAAATTTGAACAGGTCATGTGTAGCTGGTATTTTTCCAGCTGTTGTTTACCTCTTACGTTTTTTGTCTTGGTATCTTGGCTCTGAAGAGCTAGGAGAACTGCCTTGAATAGTTTGGAAATTGCCAGTTTGAGACCTTGCTATTCCATTGTGCTCTCTAGCCTCTTAGAAGGTTTTTAGACAACAGATGTTCCCTGTTTGCTGGGGAGAATGATTTACCCCCAGATACCATATGGGAGAGTCTTTGTAATTATTTTAAAATGAAGATACTTACAGTAATTTTAGAATTGTTCGGAATTGCTTTATTCAAATATATTTGTTATCTCCATCAAAGTACTGTTTTTATTTCTCCCTGTTTGATTGATGCCCTTAAATGGTGGTAAAGATGAATTAGCTCTTTCTCTTAAGTAGTTGCTTTTCTTCTTTTTTTTTTAACTGTAAAAGAATTTCACACTTGCAGAAAAGTAACAGTAATGTACTTTTTACTCCTATGTACTCTTTACTCATATGTGTCAGTTAACATTTTAGGACACTTGCTCTTGCTTTCTCGGACCTTATTACTGTTAACTTTTTGTGTGGAATCATTTGAGAGTAAGTAGCGGACACCATTATCCATCTCTGAATCCTTTACCTTGTTCTCTTACATTACCTTGATAAAATCATCACATTCGGGAAATTTAACGTTACAAAGCAGGTTCAGTTTTAAGCTGGGCAAATTGGTTTCTTTTGCTTTTGAACTGTAGTAATTTGTCTTCTGAACCCAATCCCGAATTCAGGAAAAGTTGTTGAAAGTGAGCAGTCAGGCAGTTGGGCCACATGTACTCTCCCTCCCGGTCGACAGTGAACTTGCTCTTCCAAGTCTAGCGTGTCTCCAGGGTGATGCTCCTCAGCCTGAACTCAACATGGCCTACGTCTGTTGAGAGATCTTTGCTCTACAGAGTCTGCTTTTGCTACCGTGAAAGACCAGATTAAGGAGCAGACATTTGTAACATCTGATTAATACACGAGTAAATGACTACTTTGAGCTGCAGTTTGTTCCTCTGTTCATTTATGTGCCAACCATTTCTTGCCTTCTCTGTCTAGGCACTGTGGCTGGCTCCACAGATAGAGATGAACGTGTGGATCTTTGCCCTCGATATAGTCGCAGTGTAGTGAGGGAACCAGATGTATGAACTGACAAGGGCAGTAGGTAGAAAGGCCAGTGGAGGCCCAAGGGAGAAGGGATCACATGGAAATGGGAGGATCTCAGGAAGAGCTTTGCTTCACGTGAACAGAATCTTAAAAGAAGCATAAGTTACCTTCATTCATCTATCAGATGAATCAACTTAGCCCTCACGGTGTGCTGGGCACTGTGCTAGGTGCGGGAATACAGTGGTCAGCACAGCACCTGCCCTCAGAGCTTAGAGCCTCATGTGGGAGACAGGAATTTAAAAAGTAAGTACACATTCATCTGAAAGAATGCCCTGTGCTAAGTGCCCTGGAGGAAAAGAACAGTAATACGAGAAAGTAACAGGCAGGAATATGTGGATAATGGCTGTTTGGGAGGTCCTTACTGAGCAAGTGACATTAAAACATTTTCTAATGATAGTAATTTACGAACATGACAAAACATTCAAGTGGGAATATTACATGAAAAATAAGTGTGCTTCGTATCCCTCCTCCAAAGTAACCACCTTTAAGGTTTTTTTGGTGTTTTTTTCCAGATAATGTTTTATGAAACCGCTTCATGTATCTGTATCAGTCTGTCACTATTAAAGATACACAAATGAAGTCATGCCAAACACACTGTTCCCTTACTGTTAACTTGTTTTGGAGAGGTTCTTTATCAGCACAAAAGAAGTTCTTTATCGTGTAGATCTGTATCACAATGACAACTGCATAGAAATGCATTGTATGGCTGTATCAGGACTTAACCCATTCTATTGATGCATATTTGTGTACTTCAGATCAGTTCCTAGCAGTGGAATTTCAGGATGAGGGTATGTGTATGTATTGTTCCTGGTCCTCTGTGGCAAGCGACAGAATTACTGGATCATTTAAGGAAAAGAGAAATATGTTGGAAAGGATAGTAGGTGGCTCATGGAATAGCTGGGAGGGCAGGAGCTGGATGTGGGGCCGCGAGCAGTGCCAGAAATCCTGCTGTGGCATAGGCTGCCGCAGGCGAGCGCAGAGTGCTCCAGACCGTGCTGGGGCCACAGGTGCTGCTGGGGCCTGGCTCAGCCTCCCTGACTCTTCTGGAACCGATTCTTCCTGACATCCCTTTCACCACTGCCGGAGAGTTCCTTATTGGCTGGGAGGGGAGGAGGGGGGGCAGGGATGCTTCTAATTGGTGAAGTTTGGTCACTGGCTCCTAAGGGGGTGGGGTTCCCCAGAATAGGAAGGGAGTCATACTATACACACTGCCACTGATCAGCCCAGCAAAGTGACAAAGGGCCATATAGCTCATTCTGCTTTTTGAGAGCTGTTGCCAAATTGCCCTCCGAAAAGATTGTACTAGTTTATATTCCCACCAAGAGAATGAGATTGCCGTTCTCTTAACAACCTTACCAACACTGGGTATTTGTGCCAGTCTGATGGGTGAAAGATGGGAAGACGTAGCACGTAAGCAGAGACCTGAATGGTAAGTAGAAATTCGCCAGGAATTCGCTGCCCTGCTCCTTGTCCCCAAGGAGAGACTTCAGGCCCTGTGTGCACTAGGGACCTGTACGGTCGAGGAACTAAAGGGCCAGAGTTTGCTGGACGGGTGAGGCAAGTGCTCTGGGTGGGGGGAGTGCTCAATGCAGGGGGCAGAGCTGAAGCTAAGACCTTCTGGAAGGTGGAGTAGAGGTATGACTAGAAAGCTAGGCCCGAGAGGGTCTCAGTGATAGAGGCCAAGTTGTTTGGCTTTTGTCCTGAAGTTTCCCATCTAAAGTTTTCACGCCAGAGAAGGATGGGATAAGGTTTGCTTGTTAGAAAGAGCAGTCTTACGGCTGTCGGAAGGAGGATTGGCATGAGGGAGTCTGAGGCAGAGATGGAGATTGTGTCTGGCCAGAAATATTGAGGGTGTGGCGGGGTTTGGTGACAGTAGCGGTGGCCACTGTCTTTACAGCGAGCCCTCGGTAACCAGCTGACCATTAGACCAGATCGCAGGCGTCTGGCTTCCATCCTCTCCTGACTTCTCAATGCCGGTTCCTTCCTGGTTCTTGACTGCAGTGGCGCAGTTAGCTCCTTCACCTGGGGTCACCTCCCTTCCAGTTGGGCTGTAGGCCCCTTTTCCTGTCTTGTTTCCTGTTCCTCCTCTACCTGTCCCCTAGGCCTTTGTTGTAACAGAGGCACCTTGTACCTCTCGCCCTCCCCTGGGCTGGCTCCTACACCCCGCTGTTGTAGTGCTGCCTTCCTTACAAAAGGCCTTTTCTGCCCCCAGTGTTCTGCTGCTCATCCGGGGTCTAGCCCAGAAGCCAGTCCCTCGTGACTGCCCCAGGCTGGGTTAGCAGGTCCCTCTCGGGGCATTCCAGGATTCCCGCCTTGTCTGCTCGGCCCAGCTCTTGTCCCTTCCGCGCATGCGAATGTTTGGCGAATGTTTGAAATCTCTCAGAGCGTAGAATCTGTCTTGCCTCCAGTGCCCCAGAGTCCTGTGTGATTCAGTGAATATTTGATGGCGAAATAATTTTCTGATTCGCTAACTGGCTTGTGTCAAAGAGTATCTGAAACTTAGTGTTAGAAACCTTAGCTACTCGTTATTTTTGATGAACAGTTTCCAGTACCCTTGGAATGGAGTTGATTTATGATTTAGATTGTGGTGCATTTGGGGGGCCTGAGGTCCGCTGTGAGAGAATGGCACAAAGCATTGGGGTAAGGTTTTTTTTTTTTTTTTCCTTTAAAACTAAGTATCATTTCACATTTAAAGCGTCTTTGTGCCAGAGTCTCCTAGCGCTCTAGTGCTGTCACATTATTTTCAGTTAAAATTCTATGCGAGGGATGCCGCAATTGCTGTTTTATTGACGAGAGGCCTGAACTCAGATTAAGTGGTAACTTGCTTGTTATTGCGGCAAAGCTGGGGTCTGGACTCTTCCGGCTCAGGCAGCCCTGGTACAACACAGCTGCTTTGATTTTACCTCTTACAGATGTTACTTCATTAAGCTATTAAGCCTTGCTTCTGAATACTGAAAATACCTCTACAGATTCCCAAAGGGCATTTATTTGTTTTGCCTATTTTCGACTGCCTGTGTGCGGATTTTCTATCCCACATATTAAAAACGGTATTTGCTGAAACCACTTAGTAGTATCAAAGGAAAAATTTAAAAATTATACAGTTTTACCATCCAAGACAACATGCTTTTTATCTTTTTGATTTTTATTTTTTCCAATCCAAGTCCGTTGTGAAGAGGAATGCTTTAGCAGAGAATATAAAATAAAACAGTTTTTGTACTGCCCTGGCTTGGTGTTTGTCATTTTTTAAGTTGCTTTTAGCCATCGTTCCCTTTGGAGCAGGGCTGGCTCGCGTCTCTCCCTATGGCGATGGCAGGTGTGGCCCTGCCTTTCTTCCTAACCAGCCAGTTCTTCTGGCTTCCAGTCGTTGCTGTCGTCTTCCCTCCCTCCCTTCTCCTTTCCTTAGTTCTTTTTTTTTTTTTTTTTTTTTTTGAGAGGGTAGGGAGCTGGATGTTGAGGGAAAAACCCCGCAATGGCCAAAATTTGGTGGATCTTGTTTTAATTCATGTTACAGTTGACTCTTGGACAGCAGGGGCAGGACATGGATTGAGGGTCCTGACACACTCTGCCCCCCACCCCCCAAACTCCCTCCCCGCCGGGCACAGTTGAAAAATTTGCATGCAATTTTTGTTTTTAATGTTTGTTGATTGCGTGAGAGAGAGAGGGAGTGAGAGAATCCCAAGCAGGCTCCACGCCATCAGTGTGGAGCCCGACACAGGACTTGAACTCATGAACTGTGGGATCATGACCTCAGCTTAACTGATTGAGCCACTGAGGTGCCCCTGAAAAATTTGTGTGTAACTTTTGACTCTTTCAACACTTAAGTACATAGTGCCTATTGGTGACTGGGTAGCCTTGCTGATAACGTAAACAGTCCAGTAATACATATTTTGTATGTATTATGTACTGTGTTCTTTTGGTAGAGTAAGCTGGAGAAAATGTTATTAAGAAAATCCTAAAGAAGAGAAAATGCATTTAAAGTGCTGCCCTGTATCAGAAAAAAATGCACGTCTAAGTGGACCCATACGGTTCAAACGTGTTGTTATTGGGGGTGAGCTATAAACCAAACGTCAAACTACAGACACAATAGAAGGCCTTCCTGAACGAGATGTCCCACGCAGCATTAGCATCCACTGTGGAACTGAGGCTTTTCCTAAGTGTAGCTTAAGTGAGAAAATGAATATTTCATGGAAATTCCCATGTTTTAGTTAAGTTACGAGTTTTTTATTACGAGAAATAACAAAACTTTGTAATTAATCTTCTTTTTTTTTTTTTTCCCTGAATGATTTGACAGTAAGAGCTGGAAGCTACAAATTACCCGTAAGACAAGGGTGTCTAAATTTTGTCTACCCATGGGCTTGCATTGGCCACTAGCCAGGTGCCTGAAGGCTACTCTTAATTTACATGGAATAGAAGACACCTGTCTTGTCTTGTGCATCTTTAACATGTTGGCACAGCTTAGTGAGCACGGAGTCCAGGAGCTCCTCTCTGAGGTCTTGCTTTCCTCAGGATTTACTTGGGAGAAGAATGTATCCAATTCCTTGTGGTGTGGCCCTTGGACAGCTTCTGTCCTAAAACCTCTTGTGGACGTGATGTTGACCGTAATGACAGCAACGTTCAGTCAGCAGCTTACCCGTTGCGTTGCCGGCAGCTGTCGTGAGATGCTTTACTGATTGAATCTTTGCAACATTGTGAAGCGGCTACTATCGTCCCTGTCTCACAGGTGCAGAAATCGAGGCTCAGAGAGGTGTGCTCACGGCAGACAGCCAGGGTGTGCGTGAACTGGGATGGGGACCCCAGCCTCTGTGACTTTTCTCCCTTGGCCGTATTATTGCTGTGAATGGTGTGTGGCATGTGGTCCAGACCAAATGTGATTTGGTGCCTTCTCAAAGAAGAGGAGAGGGCCCCTTAGGTTTTGTTTAATTATTATTTTTTTTAAGAGAATAATTTGCAAGAGACTGCAGGTGATTGATTAGTGTGATTGTTGAAAGCCAGGCAGGATTCTTTGATTTTTCTTTATTAAGAAAGGGAAAAGGGTTTGGGTTGTATATTTTATAGACAAAATGGGGGCTCTTTTAATTCTCAGATTAATTAGCTTTTTCTTTTAACTTGCCAGCTTTTCTTTATTAGGCAAACTGAAGTAGTGTCAGGAGAAGCTTGGGGACCATCTTTTGCTATTAGTTTGGCAGTGTTCCTTGTAGCGGCATTGGCAAGGTATATAAAATTTTTATTTTTGCCCACTTATTCACATACGAATTAATATGAATACAATTTCAAGCATGACATTCCTGGAAATGAGGCCCTTGGACAATTTAGGAATACTAACTTAAGGAATAAACATTGGTATGCACCATTAGGGAAGACTCGGGGTCACTGCCAAGGCCATCCAGGTAAAATTTGATCTCTAGGTAAACTGGTTGTAGGGTTTCCTAATTACTGGAATGTACCTTTCAAGCCCCAGTTTACAGATTCCCCTAGCAATTAAAAAGATTTGGGACAGGGTAGTAAACGTACTGGATGTCTCACCTTGTGGGCAAAAAAAACGAGTCTTAGAATTAAGTTGGAACATCAGTAGGGAATTCAGACCTGCCATTTTCTCCGTATTTTTACACTAAAGTGCAACCTTTGTGCAGACATTTTGATATCTCCGCATGACTTGATTTTGAAAATTTTCCTGCTCTGGATCAAATTAGTGCACTGCAAGATGACAAATGTTTCTTCTTTTTTTACTTTTTTTATTAAAAAGAATTTTTTTTTCTTCTTAACGTTTATTTATTATTGAGAGAGCATGAGCATGGGAGGGGTAGAGAGAGGTGGAGACACAGAATCTGAAGCAGGCTGCAGGCTCTGAGCTGTCAGCACACAGCCTGACGCGGGGCTCGAACTCAAAAACTGCGAGATCACGACCTGAGCCAAAGTCGGACGCTCAACCGACTGAGCCACCCAGGTGCCCCTACTTTTTTTAATTTTTTAAACTTTATTTATTTTGAGAGTGAGAGAAAGTGCAAGTGAGGGAGGGGCAGAGAGATAGAGAGAATGAGAGAGAGAATCCCAAGCGAGCTCCACACTGTCAGCATGGAGCCTGATGTGGGGCCCGAACTCACAAACTGTGAGATCATGGCCCGAGTCGTAGTGGGATACTTAACCGACTGAGCCACCCAGGTGCCCCAGCAATTGTTGCTTCTGTGTTCATTTTCAACTCTTAAATCAGGTGTGGACTCCGCATCACTGCATGTGGTTCATAGGCCTACGTAAAAGTCGTTTCAGAGGCCGTGTGGACTTCATGGCTCCAGCATTGCTGGGGAGTCTTTTCCTAATAGTGTGGGCTGAGTGACTGTGTAGGGGTTCCACAAACATGAGTCTCTGTCAGTCCTAGACTGATGCTCAGACCCTGCTTTCCGCAGGTCAGGGGCTCTGCAGTGGACCGCACCCCATTCTGTTGGGGGCTTTGTCAGACAGCTAGGGACTTCTCAGAGCGGCATTTCTGTAAACCACCTGAGGCATAACCTAGAATCCTAGAGAAAGGCAGAGCCCCTGGCTCAGTCCTAGTCCTCCTTGTCCAGGGCTGCTCACCTAACCTTTCTGAACCTCAAGTCCCTCATTTCAAAAAAGAAACAGCGTTGTTGTTGTTGTTTTTTTTTTTTTTTTTGACTTGGGAAGGTCCCAGGGTTATTGGGGTGCTGCAGTGTCACGATGTGTGTGAACACACGTAAGAAACCATGTATTTTTCTGTGCATCTGGTGCTCTTGACATTGTTTTTCGAGGTAGTGTGGGAGTCCAGTTGGGTTCAGATCTAAGTCCAACATTTACTAGCTTTTGACCATGAGCATTGATTTCATCTGTAGAATGGGGGTTAGAGGAGCTCTCCCATGGGAAACCATACATAAAACATTCTTCGTAGCCCAGGGAAGGTGTTCAGTGCACGATATCTTAGTCTAATACATTCCCTGTGTGCAGTTCTGTACACTAAGATTTCTCTGGCAGTTTTCCTTGCTTCGATTAAGTACGGTGCATTTCAGAGGATTTAAAATGTACAGTGCATGGATTTTATATTTTAACATTTGTGCTACTTTGGAATACCAGGAAACGAAACCACTGGAAACCAAAGATTCATGAAAGTGGGATCATGCATCTTGATTCCTGGTTACTGTGAAGGTGGTATATGAAGCCAATAGATGGTGCCGTTATGTAAGAAAAAGAGAAAAATGTTTACTTCTAAAATTCATCATGTCGTTGCAGGGAATGTTATCTAGCCAGCCCTCCGCAGCTCTTAATCTTTTCTAATTAAAGTGGACTTTGTTCTTGGTTCCGTGTAAAAAAATATTTAATGTCTCCTCTAGGTAAAATTGAATTAATACGTAGGGTGCTATTCCACCTGTTTTTTCCCTGCTCTGACATTTTACCGTCAGAGTCTTTTCTGACTTGCGTTCAGTCCTTCGTCTACCCCCAAGTAAAAGCCCTTGCCAGCAGTACTCTTCGGAACGGTGAAATGCAGCCCTTGCAGTTTTAATTTCTTTGCTTTAAACCCTGCTGCAGAGAGTGTGAGGCTAACTAATTCATCTTTACCTGCTCTTGTTTCAGAAGTGGGCCAGAATTGGCCCTGCTACAGAAAAGGGCCTTTATTCTCTTCTAACCTAGTGTTCGATGGTCTTTTACTTATGGGACAGACTAAGCGGAAAGTCATTTTATGCATCGGAACACTTTTCACTGTGGAGTTCATTAGAGCAGGGATTTGCTGTCAGCCGTATCTGTCATGATTAGCTGTGTGATTTTGGGTAGGTTCCTTCACTTGTCTGGACTTAGTTTTTTTCAGTCTATAAAATGGAGGTAAAACCAGCTCGTCCCCAGATGGACTAAGTGAGAAAATACATGTAACGGTGCTTTGCGCATTTTTTCCACCCTGTAGGATTTCTTATTTGCGCACAGGCTCTGTGGGCCAGATAAACCTTTCCTGGTGATTCAGGCTGGGTGTGTCTTACAAATTATTAAACTCTGTGGTCCTTGGTCCTTGAGGGTCTGAGGGACATGAAAACTTGAGAAAGGCCTGCAAAGTGGGACAACCTGTAATTTGGGAAGTTGTTTTGAAACGTGGACCAGAATGAAGGATGCCTGTGAAAGACCTGTCCGTTCGGACTGCCTTGAGCTCCTCCAGCAGGAGGGAGGAGTGGGTGCCCCGCGCCCACGGTGCTGAGTGAGCTTCGGTGTCCTGGGGGGGCCTAGTGCTGCGGGAGACTGAGTGAGAGAGGCCTGTTTTAAGAGGATTTCATCCTCTGTCTTATCCCCCAAGCATAGGGTTAGGTGGCTCCTCTGTTGGAAGGAGAACCATTTCCATCCTCATACCGTGGCGTTTCTTAAAAATACATTAATGAAACTTTCACTTTTAAGGCCTGGATGCCCTGATTTCAGTCTTTTCTTAAGAATTCGTGTTTTTAGCCTGTCAGGTCAGTGAGATGTTGCAGTTGCAGTTATAAAAAAAAGTCCCTGTTTCCTTCAAGTGGCATTTTAAATTACTTACTTAGAGTAAAATTTAACTCCTTTTTGACTATATCTAGAAAAGGAACTGCATTTTTTTTGGGACATTACTTTTTGAGTGAAAATGTCAGATGCTTTAAAAATCTATTTCTAAGCATATTAAACGGAATAATTTTTTTTTTTTTATTCATTGGGAATAAAAGGTAGACTCTTTGACATTGAGGTACATTTGCTGATGAAAAGGAAGCATTCTTTCCCCTCACGAGGGGTTTAAATGTAATACTCAGTGCTTACTCAGGAGTGAAAACATCAAATTAAACTGTTTATGCTGACAAAGGACAAATCTGGATTTCAGCAACCCATGCAAGATTGTCTGATTGCTTGGCCTGCCTCGCCTGGAAGCTTTTGGCCAGGACTTATAATGAAATGCACGCATACAATTAAACCATTTCAAGTCGGTGTCTTGGGTTTTCCGGAGCGATGTGAGGTGCTCCACTGCTCTCTAGTGGCTGAATGTGGTCCCCTAGCGCCAACATTGCTTTATATTCATAAATCAGCTCTTCATACATTGGCGATGTTGGCCTCCAGAGCAGGCACTAACACCGGGAGACTAGTCCTTGTAGACAGGAACGGAGTGAAAAATGATCCCAACCCATGGGTCTGCGGAAAGCACCGAATTTTACCCGGGACGAGTAGCCGGTTGACAAACAATGAGCAAGTGTGAGTAAGCACTCTGTCTGGGAGATCTGACACTGATGGATTAGAATGTTCTGTGTGTTACTCTCTTATCGCTGCATACATCTTACACCTTGGCAGGCCACGGTGGCAAACAGGTCCTTGGGCACTTAAAACAGACCGCTCCTTAGCAGAAGGAGCAGCTTTTTTCCTGAAAAGCTCTGGTTAAATTGATTTGGGGGAGAAGCAGTAGAAATCCATTTCCGGCTGCCTGTCAGAACTTCATGACTTTGAGAAAAGAAATTTTGAAGACCTCTGTTTCCATTAAAACTGCCAACCCTGGAACTTGTTGAGGATGATTATATAAAATAGCTCCTGGAGGACGGGGACTTTGTCTTAGAGTAATTACAATAGCTAGTTTTTATTGGGCTTTTCCTGAGTGCCAGGCCTTCTGCTTTCTGTGTCCTTCAAGCTTCCCAGCCACGCGGTGAGGAAGATCCGTTCTGCCGTCCTCTCCGTTGTACGTTGTACGGGGGTGGAAGCTAAGGCCAGGGCGGCGTGGCTGCCATACTTGCAGCTTTCGGGCGACAGTCGCACTGGGCTCGGAGTGATGGCGCGTCCCGGAGCAGCTTGGCCGCCTTGCGGGGCGGGGCTCTCAGCGCCTCAGTGATGTGCTGGGGCAAGCAGTGAAGTGCCGGAACTGTGCCCCCCTCCTGCGCAGCAGTGTGCCCTCTGAGGCCGCTGCCTGGCGGGCTCCTGGGATGGTTTGCTTGAAGGAAGGAGGGGAAGTTGCCCTTCTGAAACATGGAGCCACGAGGCCTAGGTTTGAGTCTTGGCTCCACGTCTTACTGACTGTATTGCTTTTACTAGTTGAGCCTGTTTCCTTGCCTATAAAGAGAGGACATACCTACATCGCTTGAGTTCAGGGTCTGGGACCTAAAAGGCTCTCAGTAAATGCTTTCCCCTTTTCCCGTCTGGGATTTTGTGAGCATAGACCTTCTTAGAAAAAAGCAAATTCTACCTGCTGGCTTCCAGTTCCTTCTAAGAGTTGGACTTAGAGCATTGGGTTTTAGAAAATTCTTTCAGTCTTTAATTTCTTCAGCATGTCTAAAAACATAGATTCTAGAATTGCTGAGTTTGATTTCGTGCTTTAAAGAACACTATGAAAATAACATTTCATGGCTTCTTAACAAAATTCTTCTGCCCTCAAGCTCTATCAGTTCAGGTGTTTTTGAATATACAGAACAGGTAAAAGTGATCGATAGTAAAATTTTCTTGATACCCTTCATATTTTGTCCTGAATTCCTTCTGAAAAATTGAAGGTCGCACTCACTGAAGTACTAATGCTGATAAGCTAAGATCAGAAATACCTTCAGAGGTTTTAGAAAATGAAGACTAATTTCATTGTTCTTTTTATTAAAAAAATCTTTTTGAATGGGCTTGTTTTAAAATAAATAGAACAGGTTCTTGAGTGGCATTGCTAAACAGTGAACGGCATCTGTTTAATCATTTAAAACATGTAACTAAAATTTCAATCCCATTTGAATTTCCAAGCAAAACTACACAAATTAACCATACCCAGATGTGTACTAATCATTCTGCTGAAATCCGAAGAAAAAGCAATTTAGAAAGCGTGCTTTTTTTGCAGTGGGGAGCTAAGAAAATATAGCTGTTTCCACGCTTACTTGTTAATCTCGATTTCACGCGTTTGGTTTTGCTACGTAAGAGGCCACGTGGTGGAATGGAAGGAGCATCAGAACGATCTGGGTTCAAAATCCCAGATTTGCTAATCAGATTGGTTATGTGATGTGGGCAAGTTCCTCACCTCCTAGATTGTCTCCCCTTTTGTAAGATGGGACTACTCCGATCTGCCATGTCTGAAGAGCAGACAAAACCAACGGGACTGTGCTTTGAAATTTTTTAAATTCAAAAATGTGTTATTGTGGTTGTTTAGTGATTTGTGTGCCACAGTGTAGACTTCTGGATAAGTGGGAGCTGGCTTGGGGCTGATCTGCTCAGAGGACTTCATGATAAAGATGCTTTTACCGGGGCGCCTGGGTGGCGCAGTCGGTTAAGCGTCCGACTTCAGCCAGGTCACGATCTCGCAGTCCGTGAGTTCGAGCCCCGCGTCGGGCTCTGTGCTGACAGCTCGGAGCCTGGAGCCTGTTTCCGATTCTGTGTCTCCCTCTCTCTCTGCCCCTCCCCCATTCATGCTCTGTCTCTCTCTGTCCCAAAAATAAATAAAAAACGTTGAAAAAAAATTTAAAAAAAAAAAAAAAAAAAAAAAAAAAGATGCTTTTACCTTGAAGGCCGTACTAAGGAGGCCCTCCTCAGGACGGTGGTAGACACGGTGTGTATATTTGTTTGAGATGATTGATTGCTGTCGTTCCTTGGAAGTATTGACTCCTGCATGGATTGCCCTTCAGGCCCCTGGACACAAATTTCAGGAATCAGCTGCATGCTGCTGCCCTTAGCATGATGGTGACAGCTGGCAAGATCTTGGGGTTTTTGCTTTTGCTTTTTGCTTTTTCCATCCCTGTACCATGTCAAATTCTTACTTTCTCCAAGTTTATACCTTAAAAAAATTGTAAGTAATGTCTGGTCTTTTGAAGAAAAATAAAAAAAATGTGAGTAAACAAAATAGTATCACTCAGATATAAGCATAATATTTTGACTTATATTTTTCTAGATTTGTGTAATATGTGTCATAGAAGCTTCTGTGTTAACATTGCTTTGGAACATGTTTTTCCCCTCTTGAATATTTTATCACGGACATCTTCTTATTGCCAAAAAAATATTGTGTTAATGACTGTATACATAATATTGTTTATTTTTTCCTATTGTCTGATTGTTTACCTCTAGTGTTTTGTTTTGTTTTTTCTTCTGCTAATCTAAACAGTGATCTTTTTATATACATAATTTGGGTACTTATCCATTTATTTCTTTAAAATAACTCTAGCAGTGGAATTGCTGGTGGAGATGTATAACTTTATCCTTTCTGATTGATGTTTCTAAGTTGCCTGATAAAAAAGTTCTATTAATTTTTCTTCTACGAGTGTGTTAGATTTGCCTGTTTCACAACACCTTTGTCAGCCCTGGGTATTATTTTTTTAATCTTTGTTAAATGTAAAAGTCAAAAAATGATTACTTAATTTAAATTCATATTTCTTTGATTACTAATGAACTTGAACAGTGTTTCTAAATGTACAGGCCTGTCACATTTTTTCTTTTTTTGGCAACTGTTGTGTCCTTTTTTCTGTTGGCATATTGGTGTTCTTTGTCTGTGAGCCCTTTTTATTTATTGATGCCCTACATGTTGCATATATTTTCCTGAGTTTCACAGCCTATATTTTACATTGTTTACAGAAGTTGGTCTCCCCCCCCCCCCCCCCCGCCCCCAAACCAGTGGCCTGCTGTTAATAAGAGCAGATACTTCATTTTAAAAGATTGGCTGGAGGTGTGGCCCCTTGGCATTTTTGCCTGGGACCCCCTTCTCCTGGAGGTTAGCAGTGTGGATGGCTCCCACTGTCATCTTGAAGCGGGTTAGGCCCCGACAGTCAGAGATGGGGAGCAGACCTGCTTTCCGGGACCCCACAGGGTATCTGTTGTGGGAGGAATTCTTTTAATGGCCACCAAACAGGAGCAGCCAGGGTGCAGTGGTACCCACCTGGTGACTGCAGTGGATCAGGGAGCGCAGGGCAGTTCCTGGCCCCCTCAGGCGGAAGAGGGCTGCGTTCTGTATCCTTCCCCCATCCCTGTCTCCACAGCTTGGCTGCTGGGTGGTTTGGGAGTCCCAAGGGGTTGAGCAGGGAGGAGGTGGGAGGGGAACTAGGGACATACGGTGGGTGCAGGAGGTGAGTCAGTGGATAGGGAGCCACCACTATGTCTTGCACCATTCTCTTTTCTTTTTCTTTCTTTCTTTCTTTTATTATTTATTATTTATTTATTTGGAGAGAGAGGGGGGGGGGAGGGGGAGAGAGAATCCCAAGCAGACTCCTGCTTGTCCGCACAGAGCCCGAAGCGGGGCTCGATCTTACGACCGCAAGATCATGACTTCAGTCGCTGTCAAGAGTCGGACGCTTAACCAACTGAGCCACCCAGGTGCCCTGCACCATCATCTTTCTACAAGCTGGTCACTGATCGCACCTCGTTTTTCTGTTTTAAAGAGCTTCGTTCTGGAAGCAACACTGGCTACTCAGCAACTGTGGGTGGGCTGCAAAAGGCAGCCCTGGTGGAGGTTGCTAAGGAGCAGCTACATGGAGACTACGAATGAGACGGGCTGTCTAGTAAAATGCAGGAGCCCACGGAAGGCATTTTACCCCTGTGGTATCACAGAGGTTTGGACCAGACCAGGACATATAATATGACATGGTTTTGTGGGTTTAAAGCCTTTTTTTCCTTTTGAACACTGAACTTGCTTCACATCTGAGTTTGTCTTATATTCACCCCAGTATGGTAAATTAGGCAATAAATGTCTTTTCCACTTTATCAAGGCATTTACTGCTATCATCACTCCTTCAGGGCCAGCTCAGAGTTTTCCCCAGCTCCTTCATTTGGACAGGTGTCCTCAAATCAGCCTGGCTTAATTCAGCAGATTCTATTTAGTGCTTGCTGTGTGCCTGAGACTGCTAGGGATGGGGGTGCTGATACGATCCCTCGTGGTGGGGGTTGGTCAGGGAAAGCTTGTGGGAACAAGCAGTCTCTCGGCTGGGGTTTGAAAGGTGACTAGGAATCCTGTAGACCGTCAAGGGGGCAAAGGGCATAGCATGTGCCAAGGTGGGATTGGCTTGAAGTGGTATAATTTAGGAAATTATTATCAGTTTTATGTTGGTGGGATGTCAAGTGTATGTGTCAGGGCTGAGGAGGGGGTCGAGGGAGACAGAGACCTGATCGTGGAAGGTCATGCACGTCTGCTCTGGCCAGTTGTGGTAGGAGAGGGTGACTGCCTCAGGTCACGCCCGAGACAGAGTCCTGCCGTGTGTTTATTCTGTAATGCCAGACAAGAAGCTTTACCACTTTAGTGGGGTGACTGAATCGCATGACGTGATGCGTGGCCCATGGCGGGTGCTCAGCGTGCCCTGGTTTCTTCCTCCTAGGCTGCCTTCTCCTCCCTGCTGTTAGATAAGCTCTTTGAGGTCAGGCCTCACACCTCTTGCTCCTTGAGCCCATCCTGCATTTGTGGAAAGCATCCTCCCTCTGACCTGTGTTTCCTTCACCTGACATGCCTGCCGTCTGAAGCAGAGGCCCTCGTCTCCTGGCCTTTCTGTTCATGCATTCCTGAACGGGAAGCCAGGTACTTCTGACTAATTGTCTAAGGTGACCTTGGTTTTGGAATAGAAAACCAGTGTAAATGCTCCTTAGAAGATCGTTTGCCTTGGTTTTGGATTTGGAAGTGCCACGTTTGGGTAGGTTGATGCTGAAATAATGGAATGTATCAGGGCATTACTGTGGCTTAAAAATGGGATATAATGTTTAAACATTTTGTCGGTCCATGGCTGCTATACTAGTGTGGCATTAGGTGATTTCCTGTATATAGTTTTAAGTGGCATGGAAGCAAGATCTAGGAAACCTGAGTGAAATTATTAAAGAATACTGGTCTCCTGGAGTTTACCATCTGTTTTTTCTTTTGAATGGCCAGCTTCTGTTCCTTCCCCCAGTTGCATTGCCTTGAAATTATGTGAGGATTTGCATCTTGTTCTCTGGCCACTTTGGGCAATTGCAGTCATTTTTGAAATTCTGACTTCAGTTTTCTAAATAGCCGGCACCCGTTCAGGGATTCCTAGAAACCTGTTGACAAAAAGTCCACGGCTCTCCATCTCCTAGCGCTTCCACGGATTTCTGAAAAGGGGGCGCCAGAGTCCTCCTTTCCTAAAAAGCTGGGAGCAGGAGCTAATTTGCAAGTGATTTAGAAATTGTTTTTAATGTTGAATTTCCCTTTCTTTTCAAGTTTATTTGGAGTCTGCTTATCTTTGATCTCCAGAGCAGCAGAATCAGGCAGTTTAGCAAGCTTCTGCTTTCCAGAAGACTTCTCCATACCATGCCTGTGCTCTGTAGGTTGGAGTGTGTGTGTTGGGGGCATGGTGTGAAAGGGGAAGTGGAAATACAGTGGGATAAATACCCCCGTGTCCTTTCTACATTGACCTCACCTGCAGCTTCCAGCTCTTGAAAAAAAAGTCATCCTCTCTGATAATGTGAGAAGCATCCCCACACTGAAGAGACTCTTTTTTGGGCAACAGTTTAGACATAGTACATAATTTCTGCTTATAGAAATTTTGCCTGCAGCATTGTTCCCTAACAGGAAAAATAATATTTTTGATAAAGGAAGAATTATTATATTGAGAGGAAAGTACTTTTCATTCTTTAAAATATTAGATGAAGCTAAACAGAAGGAAATATATGTGCCCAGGAAAAATTAGAGTAAAATTAACCTGTTTATTATGGTGAACTGCCAAAGAAAGGGTGACCTGAGAGAAAAAGAACAGGGCTGGTAATTTGTAAGGAAAAATGTCTTTTAAGGTAAGCTTAAGCTTAGTTTTCTCTTATACAGTAATTGATTACAGTTTTCCACAAAGTTGTTAGCTTTTAGGTTCCCTGCCCTTCCCTGTCTTGTCCTAACGTTTATTTCAGGCCTCTGGTACATTTACCCATAGCTCTTCAGAAGGAGATGCTTGAGCCAGATTGGATTAGGCAAGGCTGCTCTTGGGCACATTTGCTGTCTAGAAATGTTTTCTTCCGAGATTTTCTTATTTGCAGTTTTCTTGTTTCTTCATGAGAGCTGGCCTCTGTTTTCCGCACAGAACCAGCTTGTCTTTTTACTGAAGTCCAAGACTGGCTCTCACCTGGGCCTTAAAACTGGAGTTACTTTTTCTTCTTGATCCCTGAATCTCAGAGTAAACGAGTGACTCACAGAACGTTGGTGGACTTTGACTCTGTTTTCAGGTTTTCAAGGACATGTTTATTAACGAGATTCAGAGGCTTGGCTTTGGTGAATTTGCTCTTGCTTATCTGCTGGTTTTATTTGGATGCACTGGTTTTATAGCTGTTTAATTTCTCTCCTTTCCAGAGGGCTTTTAATATCTCTTTAGATCCCCCCCCTTTTTTTTAAGGAGAAAAAAAAATGGTAAGAGGGGAGAATGGGGTTGCCTTTTGCTCCCAAGCCTAAATGAATAGTCATTGCTTGTAATACCGGTCTACACTTGACGCTTCCTACTGCTTTAGATGTGATGTATCCGGTGCTGGGAAGGTAATGATCCTCAACCACAGCAATATTCCATAACAGGAGTATCTGTCATATTCATCGGGATTACCATGTTCGTTGATTTGTGTCTGTAAATCTGCTGTTTCTACCCTTTAAATTTGATCTATAATTGGACCTCCTTAAATGGTTCAGATAAGGTAGTCTGTATTTTCTCAATGCAGCGTGGCTGTCAGCTTCTCCTTTTTCATTATACATTCAGCAGACTTGATAAAATCAGCAGGACACCTCATTTGAAACTGTTTAATCGCTGCCTTTTTCCTTTGCTAAAACCATTGAGGTGGTCAAGCGATGTACACAAATCATTTTAAATAGAAAATATGGTTTTCTCTGTGACCCAGCTAAATAGATAGTGTTATGCAAAACAAGTTAAAAAGTAATAAATGCCAAAAAAATCTTCTAATTGGAGTAAAAAATTGTGGGCAACTCTATCCTCTCTCCAAAAGTACAGTATCCTGAAATATTGCCAGGACTCTGTAAAGACAAGATGATGGTTTTCTAAAGATTCTCTGGTTTCTGAACAAAGCAAGTTTAAATTTTCAAATAGTGCTGAGCTGCCTTTTACATTCATTCAAAGGGGGCCCACGCTTATTTGTAATGCCTTTATATCCTACTTTTGTAGGGAGAATTTGCTGTCTGTTAATATCTATGCAGCATAACCTTTCAGCCATTTGCTATTGTGATAATAAATTTTTGTTTCTTTGTCTGTCATTTTGTCTACTCAGCTGTTACTCTTCAAAGTGCGAACTAAAAATAATAGCTCCAAATAAATGCCACATAATAAAGTGTTTTACAGTTGAAGCCGGAATAACCTGGTGGCTGCGGCTCGCAGGCCTATTACCATTGCCGGTGCTGTGGTTTCTTCCCCGTGTGTCAAGGTGACTCTACCAGGGCCAGCTCATTAAAACAATCTATTCTTTCTAACTGGCCTGGTATTTAGCGCTGTACCCAGCAGCCTGCCAAGGCACAGTTGTGGAGCACAGGTCTCAACAGCGTAGGACATATGAAATTATGTGCCATTCACTTTTTTGAAAAAATACAAATTCCCCATAACCTCATTTTCATGCTTCAGCGTTTTATTGTGAATAATTTACAATTACTCCTGTCAGTGGTGGATGTTGGGCCAGTTGCGGGTTTACCCGAGATAGTGGTAAGTGTGACTTCAGGCTTTTGAAGAGCATTGTTTACCTGGTTTATGTGGCCCTGTAGGATTAATATTTACACCGCGCTTGAGTGGGACGCTGGGCGTATTTTGCCATTTTTGCTGCCCCAAAGTAAACTCGACATGGAGAAGCTGGGAGTTGGTAAATACACTAAAAATGCATCTTTTTTTCTTTCAGGTTCTGGTTCCTTGGCAGCAATGGCTGTGTTTGAAGATAAGTTTAGGCCAGATATGGAGGTATGTCGGTCCCTGCAGTTTTCTCCTCTTTCACGTGTTTTTCCAGTTGTATGTTGGACATTTACGGATCGATTGCCAATTCCTCCAGAGCTCCTATATAGCATTGCTGTTAGTTGGAACGCTCTTCGGCGCAGATAAGCATATTTGCTGAGAAGACAGGTTGGTTGCGAGAGCCTCGTTTTGGAGTGGCCCTGCCGTGCCCTCCCTCAGGCTTGGGGAGCCAGCACCCCTCAGCTATTTGCTCTGGCTTCTGGGCTGTCCGGGAGTCTTCTTGGCTGTAGATGCTGCTGCACCGTGGAATGTTTTTGTGTGCACTCAGCTTTCTGTGTCACGGTATCTTAAAATGACAAGTTTTTTTGTTTGTTTGTTTGTTTGTTTGTTTGTCTTCTCACCGAGAATAGAGAAACTGTGTATATCTTTGCATGTTACACAGACCTGGTCTGAAAATGGAGGCCGCTTAAAAAGTCCCTATAGATGGTTCTGCATCTGGCAGAAGATGGGGACAAGATCGCGTGTGTAGTGGACCATGCTCAGAGGGTGATCAGGCTCTGGTGTCTCTAATATATTTTTAGGAGGTTCCGTATTATATTTTCTTTGGTGGTGGGGG
Organism: Neofelis nebulosa; assembly: GCF_028018385.1. NCBI lineage: Eukaryota > Metazoa > Chordata > Mammalia > Carnivora > Felidae > Neofelis > Neofelis nebulosa. The sequence goes on from NC_080793.1 coordinate 11,314,639, forward strand.
AGGGTGGTACCTTCTGAATGGCATTCCATCTGTCTGCCTTAGTGATAGATGTACCCACCATTAAGCAACTTCCCTGTCTCCCAGACCTCCAAGAACAAACCCACAGGTCTTCCATTGTCCCTTTCGAAGGAGTGTTCCGTATGCTTGTGTGCATGGGACCGCATTATTCCTCCACTGTGCTTTGTCCCTGCCGCTCAGCCAGCTTGTGGGCACAGAGGTCCTGAAGGCAGCCTTCACTACCTGCTCTTGGTCTGTTGATAGTTGTTAATTTTGTGATAGGGAGTAGCAACTTGTTTTCGACAATTTAGTAGGCTCTTTATACCCTCTTCTTTAATAGGTAGGCATCTGCCGTTTCTGCCTTCGCAATATTGTTTTCTTTAGATACCAGAAGATGTCTCTGGGAGTTGCTTTTTGACAGTGCTTTATGCCTAACCATCTTTGGAGAAGATTGCATGTTAAAACTTTTTGATTTTTCCACCAGCTCATTGTCATCAGAGCACCAGCTGTCATCGGAACCCTGAAGCTCTCTCTCCGCCCTTTAGGTTTGGGCCAAGTGCCCTGAGAGCCAGAGGATGTAGGGTTGTGGATGCTGCCCAAGCAGGACAGGGGTCTCCTGCCAGAAGCCTTGTTGCCCTTGGTACGTGACGTTAGCACACACAAGTGACTTCGTCACAGATAGCTAGATTTCTCCCCTTTGTTGGACATCTGCCGGAATTGAAACGTAATGACTAAAGATAGGATTTAGCTAGGTGTTTCGTAGTAAAGATAATAGAGTCTTGCTCCAATTAAGGATAGTAAGCAGGTCTAAGTATCAACTATAAATGAGATTAGGATTCTGTTCTCATTTCTCAATGTGAAAATTTATTCCCAGATCAGCATTATTTTCTGTTTGGGGTTCTTAAGTACTGAGAAAAAATAAGATGTACTAGGTCACTTAAAAAGAAAAAGAAAAAAAGGTCTCCCAGTCTCCAGACTAAAGGAGAGGAGTTCCTGAGGCTTCACAAATCTATTAGAACTAACGAAGGTATGGGGAGAAAGACTCTGATGATTTTTGTTTAGAAAATCACCTCAGTAATGTCAAGCCCTCCTTTAAACCACATTAATCTTTTCACATTTTCTTGAAAGCTTTGTCTGTTTCCAATTGATTGGAACCTCCATATGTTAGAGAAAAATGGGAACTGCAGAAAAAGTTGAAAGCATGAGGTATATTAAAAGTGACTTTAACCCTCTGCTAAAGTAATTTTACATTATTTAGAGTTTGGATTTGAAGTGATTCAAAGGCCATGAATTTAATATTGATGTGATTTGAGGAAGTAAAGGGAAATGTGATCATCCCTTCAGTAAAATTTGTGCTGTTATCAGTCTGAAGAATGTGTTCCTTAGATCAATTTTGTATGCATCTCAGACCACTTAGTGTTCTGTATTAGCTATGAGACCTTCAAACAGCCTGACCAGATTCCCATTTCAGATTGATTAATTAATTTCCCAATTTCAGGTGACTGGTTTTGTTCACTAAAGTTGTTGAAACTTGACACAGATGGACAGTGAACAGAATCACTTCATTGTGAAGAAGGTAGTAACCTGTTTCCCCAGTGAAGTGGGTTTAAATGTAAATAGAAAGCAAATAATAGTATAACAACTGTCTGTGGATAGTATTTACTCTAACGGGACGTTAATAGATACCAAGAGAATTTATTATAAAGACTGAGCAGCTGACTGCTGGCCACCTTGCTTTGTTTTGATGGAGATTATGTGATGTGGTTTCAGCGGAGGCTGAGACTGCCAGTCAAGGTTGAGAGGATGAGTTTTAGTGACTTCTTTGCTATGAGAAAGAACTCAGCAAGGTGTCATTTCTGGTTTGCATAGAACTCGTGGAAACATTTTGGTTTCAGATTTCCCAGCTTTATTTTCCTTCTTTCCGGGAAGGCTTTCTGTCTCCGTGACAAGAAGCCTTCCGTGACTTTTCTTTCTTGCCTGTCTAGAGATTGCAGGCTCGGGTGGCTAAATCCGCTTATTTCCTTCCAGTATGAGAAAGGATTATGGACATGTCTCACGCAGAGACCCAGGAGAGCGTTGCTGCCTCTCAGAGTGTACGTGGATTGCTAGGACGGTGGTAGCTGTTCTATACGTCACAGAATTGCGTAGGGAAGGGGCCATTTTAGGCTAGCATAATTACGTATTTTTTGCCAGACAGTCATTTTTAGTCCAGACTCGTTGAACAGACTCTTGGCTTTTTTATTGTCAAAACAAATCAATAAGAGGTACTCCATAGCCCCCCTCTCCTCTTTTTCTTTTTTAAAACTACAGACCTGTGCCTCGGACAGTGCTGGTCCTAGACTATCGTATTTGTAGACTGAAAGCCCCTGTCTCCTCAAAAACCTCGTGTTCTTACTGCCTTTTGCTACACGGTCCAGCATGGTAGCCAGCAACCCCACATAGCTACTGAGCATTTGAATGTGGCTAGTCTGACTTGAGAACACACTGAGTGGAAAATACACACCAGATTTCAAAGACTTAGTATAAAACGATTGGAAAATAAATTTCATTAATAATATTCTATTGATTACATATTGAAACAGTGCTACTTTAAGTATATTGGGTTAAATAACAAATTACTAAAACTTAATTTCACCTAATTTTACTTTTTTTAAAACGTAGCTAGTAGAAAATATAAAACTACATAGGTGGTTCACATTATTTCTGTTGGACAGGGCTGGGATAGCATTGTTTCTTGAACTTGTCATTTGACATCACATTTAAGGTTTCTGCCATATCCAGGTGCCACCTGTGCTACTACTACTGTTATTATTATTTAAATATTTATTTATTTTTTTTAGAGACAGAGACAGAGTGTGAGTGGGGGAGGGGCAGAGAGAGAGAGAGAGAGAGAGAAAGAGAGAGAAAGAGAGAGGGAGGGAGACACAGGATCTGAAGCAGGCGACACAGGCTCTGAGCTGTCAGCACAGAGCCCGATGAGGGGCTTGAACTCACAGACCACAAGATCATGACCTGAGCTGACGTTGGATGCTTAACTGACTGAGCCACCCAGGTGCCCCTGTGCTATTATTTTTCTTGAAAAATATTTTAAAAATGAATTCACTGTTTTACAAATTGAGACATTACCATTTACATGTAATAAAATGCACAGATCTTAATTAAGTGTACAGTTAGAGAGGTTTTGGCATTTGGGTTTTTGTTGTTAAGGTTTATTTATTTATTTTGAGAGAGAGCGTGAGCAGGAGAGGGTCAGAGAGAGAGAGGTAGAGAAAGAAGCCCAAACAGGCTCCACGCTGTCAGCATCGAGCCCGATGTGGGGCTCAATCTCATGAACCGTGAGATCATGACCTGAGTCAAGATCGAGAGTGTGGGATGCTTAACCGACTGCATTACCCAGGCACCCCAGATTTTGGCATTTGTGATTCATTTCGTTTCTTGTCAGTTCCCTTTCTCTTCTTCCCTACAGCCACTTCAGTTCACCTTTTTAATATAAATTTAGTTTTTAAATATAGTTTGTATCTGTGAAATCCTGGGTTTGATGTGTTGGTTACTTTTCCCCCCCAAAACACATGAAAGTGAGTGCACACTATTAATAGAAATTAAAAATGTATTCATGGCATCACCCATCGTGTGTCAGCCCAGGGGTATGAATATTAAACTTTGGGAAATGTAGGGCTACATTTCCACTCCACCACAGCCCGTCTTGCCAGCTTGCTGTTCTTTGAATTTTTTTTTTTTAATGTTTATTTATTTTTGAGAGAGCGAGCGTGAGCATGAGTGGGGGAGGGGCAGAGAGAGAGGGAGACACAGAATCTGAAACAGGCTCCAGGCTCTGAGCTGTCAGCGCCGAGCCTGACGCGGGCCTCGAACCCACGAACTGGGAGATCATGACCTGAGCCGAAGTCAGACGTTTTAACTGAGTGAGCCACCCAGGCACCCCGGCTTGCTGTTCTTTGAGTACAGGGTGTACATGCTTGTCATTGAATCCTCACTGCTGGTGTCAGCCAGCAATGCATGCCCTCAGTTGCTTCTTCCTTTATTTGTGTCCTTGTCCTCCGTTGTACACACCTGTCCCATTGTTTTATGGCTGTTTTCAGGGACATCTCCCTCACTTGCCCTCGATAGGGGGAGATCCTTGAGGGCAGAGGCCATGAAATCATCTCTGTTCTTCGGCTCCTTATGTTCAGTAGGTGTTTGATGAGTTGAGACAGAATAACCCTGCACTAAAGTAAAATCTGAGTCATCAGAAACCACTTGGGAAATTGAGGGGACTTTCTCTTCTTCCGACCTGGAAAGTGCTGAACGTTTGTTTGAGATAACGGAGGAAGATAACTACTACCGTTCTCAAATAACATACAGCGTTGGGCAGAGTCAACAGAGCAAACACCCCATTAAGTACACAGGCGACACAAAGATGGAGCAAAGGGCAGATGCTCATTGGGAAATTATAGGCCAAAAAGCAGAGCAATGAAACCCAGCTGGGATTCATGAATGGCTAAGACAGGCCTCTGCTGTTTCCAGTTATCTGAGCCGATGATTTGCCTCAGGTGGAAGCCCTGGTTCGTGGTTGCACAGAAGCTGTCAGCTAACCATGTGAGTTTAAGGGACAGGTAGAGTCTTTAAAAATCTTCAGGGTACCTGGGTGGCTCAGTCAGATGAGCGTCTGACTTCAGCTCAGGTCATGATCTCACAGTTCCCGAGTTTGAGCCCCACGTCGGGCTCGCTGCTGTCAGCACAGAGCCCACTTTGAATTCTCTGTCCCCTTCTCTCTGCCCCTGCCCCACTTGTGTGCTCACTGTCTCTCTCAAAAATAAATAAACATTTAAAAAATTAAAACAAAATCCCCAACCCGGTTGTGACCCTGACACTGCTTTTAGTGGTCTTGCAATTTTCGTCTTCTCGTCCTTCTCCTTGCTGTTCGTCTGGAAGTCCTCTGAGGGCAGGAACTGTGCTTCATTTCTCTTTCAAGACACCTAGCATGGTAACTGGTGCATGGTGGGCATTAAACCAGTATTTGCTGAGTGAGTGGTTGAAAAGGTGTCAAAAACTGCTTTACTTTATCGTTCCCAGATTAACCCTCCTTTGATGCGGTTTGATAACTTCACCTTTGGTGTTCATAGTACTCAGCTGTGATAGAAATGAAAGCAGAAAAAAACTGAATTACTTGTGATAAATTCCCGCTTTATTTTTATCAGCAAAGGTGCTTATTTGCTCTGTATTAGCAGAGTAGTGGATCTTGAAATGTGTGAGTTGACCTAATGACAAGGGGTCAGTTACGTTAGAGGTTTTTTTGGTGATGATGAATTGCACGGAGCCGTTCCCCCAGATTTTTTTTTTTTTTTTCTATTGTTAAAGCTGGGATAAGAATTAAGCCAAAGATCCTGGTTATTACCCAAGGCTGGCTAGACAGGAAAAATTGTGATAACCACACTGTGGCCTTTTGAGTCCATTTTCCAGTTAAGTATAAGGGATTTGACTGAAATACCTGGAAATAATGGTGTTAGCTTTGTGAGGGTGTGTATCTTGAAAATTGTTAACAATTGCTGAAATAAAAACATTTTATTTTAGGGCGGGGGAGGAATGAAAGGAATCCATCAGATAACTTGGGTTAGTTTTCTTTCCATCCCACTTCTTTGTAAGAAGGAATGTTTTCATTTTGCCCAGTGAGAAATTTAAACTCTTGAAGATTATAATTCATTAAAACGGGTAGAAGATTAATATTTAGTCTGTCAAGATCAATACTGTCCCCTCTTTGCACTAATTGTCAGAAGAGCGTGCGAGGGCCGCTGAAGGGTAGCGGTGTGCGGCAGGACCCTCACATCACAGGGAGATGATTCAAAGGCAAACTGTCCTGCACCCTCTGGTATCGACTTGCAAATTAGCATCTGGAATCTAATTAAACAAGCTTAATGAAAGTAGCAGCTGAATGCTGCTGGAAAAGACAATCAGCTTTTTTCCCCCTCTCTGATACATACTCTGTACTATTGAAGTTGGTCACCAAACACATCGTGTGAGCACAGTTAAAAAAAATTAGCATTTATTTGAAGAATAGAAACTGTTTTTCATTCTGTTATGCATTTGGCATGCTCTGGCGTCCCATGAGAGCCATGCCACAGCAGATAGTGCACAATATTTATAAATCCATGACAGGCAATAATAGCAACTTGAAAAATTCTTTTGCTAGAATCTCAAGTTGAGAGCTGCCAAAAGCGGAGAGGATCAGATCTGCAGTGGCAGCTGCTGTGCCCTACAGTTAGAATTCTAGACTTTGAAGATGCTCAGCTTAAAGAAATGAAGACTGCAGGCTTAGCCAATTTTTGCAGGTTTCTAGAGCTCTGGCGCTCTGCCTTTTGAAGATGAGTTGCTGAAGCTCCTACCACTGCCTGAGGCGTGCTAACACCAGCAGGATCTTTTTTTTCCCCCAGTCTTAGTGTGTCTTCAGTTTTAAGTAGCACATGCTTAGTCAGTGCCAACTCTGATGGTCCTTTCTCTGGTCACAATACCGAGGGATGAGCTCTTACCCTGTACCCTTCAGAGGGAAGCCGCGAAGATAGATGGTGACGTATACAAGTGCCACTTCAGCCGTCTGATTTATGGAGTCATATTTCATCGCTCGGCAAGTGCTGGCCTCTAGAGAAGCCCTTATAGATTGCTAAAGATGTGAGCAGCTATCGCCCTAAAGGCTTGTGGTTACCTCACAGACGTGATGCCAAACACCTAGCTACCGAAGAAACAGAATTAATCTGTCATTGCAGGCAGCTATAGATCCACTTTAAATAATGAAAGAGTTCATACCAATATGGTGTCCTGACAGCAAATCTTGGAAGTAACTATAGTTGGGTTTTTTTTCTTTTTTAAGTCTGGTAGTAGAAAGATACTGAAGTTACAGATTCGTTTGTCCTTTGCAGATGGACAGTAGTGGAAGTGAGCTGCATTATTTTGATTAAAAAGAGGAATTTCTTCAGTTTGGCACATAGACGGGTCCCCAAGGAACACATGGAGGATGGGTTCGGTGTGGTCAGGTGGAAAGGGGCAGCGTTGCTTGGGAGCTAGAGGATTGGGCTGTGAGCCTGTCTCCACTGTCCTCAGGGCATGACTCTTGAGTAAGCCACGGCCCGAGACTGTTCATCTAGAAGATGGGGATCCAGAGACCTGCCTCGAGGTCGCTGTCAGGATTAGATGTGGTCTGTAAAACACCTTATATGGTGGCTCACACAAAATTGGCTCTAAAAGATGGCAGCTGCTTCTGTCTTACAGTTACTCAGCGGTAGGATACAAACCTCACATAGCAACGACTAGATACGATTATTTGTACTTGCATCAGGCTTGGAGATTATAGCAGAATATAGAGGCGATTTCTCTCTGCCATCTAGAAGCTTAAAATCCGAGACAGACTTGTGGGGAGGTCATAATGACAGTAGAAGAAGCCTGCTCAACACATACCACGGGCTGTGGAAGGATTTGCCTTTCTGCGGTGAGGGGGGAGGAGGTGATGAAGATCCAGTAATCACGGTAGCTGATGCTCGTTGAGTGTTGGCACACTGTGCCAGACTTTTCTAACCGCTTCCTCGGCATTCTCTCCTTTACTTTTCAGTAACTGTGCGGGGTCTGTACTTTGTTAGCGCTGTTTTGTGGAGCGGAACATGAGGATGTGGGGAGGTCAGATACCTTGCCCCGGGTCACACAGCTAGTCAGCGGTGGAGTCACCATTTGAATCCCGGTCGGTCTGTCGGTCTGGCTTTAGAGCCCTCCGGCGCGATCCGTCACTGTGCCATTCTGCCTCTTTGCTAGGCTTGAGATTCTCTGACAACAGAGTGGGGAAGACATCTTATTCCAGGTGAGCAGAGGTCTGGGCTGCTCGGGCTGTTCCTTTTCTCTGATGAGGTCTTGTGAAGACGGCAGGAAGCCAAACAAATGTCAGTGGAGGTGCGTAAACCTCTTCCGTGAGCTCAGCGATTGGAAGGAGCCCAGGAACAGAAAGACGCAAGGAAGTTTAGAAATCCAGAGCTATTGGGATCTATAAAAAAAAGTCACTTGGCTGTGAAAAATATATGTTTTTCCTCTTTGAATTCATTGGACTTTTTCATCTTTTAACCCTTCTTCACCCCAAATACCCCGTGACTGGCTTTCTTCCCCCGCGGGTTTTCAGATATTTACAAGGGAGCTGTTTTCTCTATATAGGTAGCATTTAGCTGGCATAAGCCTCTTCAGATTTAGTAATGAGACCAAGAAGTCCTTAAATATTAGTGAATGGCATTTGTCCATTTGAGGCAAATCATGAATAACTTGAACAAAAATAAAAAAGAAATAAGCAAGACTATCATATTTGAATAATGAGGTGCTCTTTTTTTTTCCCAACTGCCAAAACTTTTTAATCTTCGTCAACAATTGTTCTGTCCTCCGTCTTATTTCGGTTGCATCTGTGCGACTCTGAGCTCAGGAGCCCTGACAAGCGGCATATGAATTCTGTATTCATTAGTGATCTTGATCCAAATGCCTCTGTCCCTGCCACGGGGGCTCAGGTGTGGAAGCTGCTGGCTAATCCCGCCAGCTGACATTCAGAGGTTTAATGACTCCATGGGTAGGTGACCACTCGCTGGGAGGGTTGCTGGCGGAACCCACACAGCAGACAATGGAGATCAAGGAAGACGATCAGTGTTTAGCCGAAGCACCTTCCTGTGCGACTTGAACCCTGTTGGCATCAAACAGAGTTTTAAGTAAATGCAAAATTAAAAAAAAAAAAAAATCTGACCTTCGCTAGCTCTCATAAACAATGGTTTTTCTGTCCTGTATTGATATCGATGGGGTTTAAGACTGTTTTTCTTGTTACACTTTAATGGGTGTCAGCTTAATGAGCTGAACTTGATGCACTTTTCCAGATTTTACGTTTGTCTGGTTGCTACATCTGTTTAGGGGTCTTATGTATGTCTGGGAAAAATATATATAGTTAGAGCCTAAATTCTTTCTTATTAAATGCTTTTAAGGATCTGTGCTGACGTTTTTGTTTACTGTGATCTCTAGCTTTGAAAAAAATACTATTAGAATGTGAGTTCTTTGACTTGTGATGTGTCACAGGATGTTTTGACTCTTCTTTATTAGGTCCTGCAGTCTAAAAATGTTGGATGCCGGGGTGCCTGGGTGGCTCAGTCGGTTGAACGTCCAATTCTTGATTTCAGCTCAGGTCATGACCCCAGGGTGGTGGGATCGGGCCCTGCATCGGGCTCTGTGCTGAGATTGGAGCCTGCATGAGATTCTCTCTCTTTGTCCCTCTCCCCCACTCATGCTCTCACTCTCTCTGAAATAAGTAAATGAGATAAAAATGTTGCAGGCCTATTTTTAAATAGGAGCTTCTTCAAGATATAATTTACATCTGTACAGCTCAGCTACTGTAAGTGTACAGTTCCGTGATTTTTAGGCTGTTCACAGAGTTGCACAGCTATCACCACAGTCGCTTTGGGAACATCTCCATCACCCGCAGAAGAAATCCCATCATCATTAGTAGTCACTCCTCATTTACCCTCAACCTCCCCAGCCCTGGGCAATAACTAATCTACCTTTTGTCTCTATAGGCTTGCATTTTCTGGACATTTTGTATAATAGGAATTATACAACATGTGGTCTTTTGTGACTGGCTCCTGTAACTTCCAATGTTTTCATATTTCATCCATGTTGTAGCATGTATTGGTACTTCATTCCTTTTTATGGTTTAATACTATTCCATTGTGTGGACATAACCACATTTTATTTACCCATTCATTCGTTGATGGACATGTGGATTGATTTTACTTTTAGGCTATTATGAATAATGATGCTATGAATGTTTGTGTACAAGTTTTTGTGTGGGGCATATACTGTCATTTCTCTTGGGTATACATACCGTGGAGTGGGCTTGCTGGGTTGTATGGTAACTCTACGTTTAACCTTTTGAGGAACCATCAGACTGGTTTCCAAAGTGGGCTGGGTCACTGGATGTGCATTAGTTGTGTCTTTATTGTTGAATAAAAAATGTATTAATGTTCCTTAATAATTTTGTCTCTGGTTGTATTTAATGTAAAGCATTAGGTTTTTTTTTTTTTTTAGAGATGTCAGAACCCAAAAATATAATCCCCAGGGCCCTGTGTAGAATTCTTAAGTAGCGACTTCCAGTGGAGTTAAACAGTTAATTTTAGAAATAAACAGATAGTGAAGTTGGCGTTATGATTCCATGGGTGATTAGGAGAATCACTATTAAACCTTTAGATGATAAGGAGACCCTACTGATGGTCATTAAAGCTTCTTACCAGATCGGATATGTTGAGTTGTCCCCCGTTTACAAAAAGTGAGTATGTTCTCTTAAGTTGGAGCACACTAGTGAATCTAATTTGCAGAGGCAGAAAGGGACTTCTTGAGTTAAGGTTACTCCCTTGGATCTTTTCCTTTTGTGATGTTTTATAAGGCAGATGGAAGTTTGGTCTCACTCCTGATGATTCAAGAGCAGGACTTTGCTCCCTATGGTACAGAGTTTGGGATTTCACAAGTAAATGCTTCTCTCCCCCTGATTCTGTGGGATTCTTTAGTCTCCCTTGACTTAGGAATGGCCACTTCAGTGTCCATTCATCTGGCTGAGTCTGTTTGTCCTCCTCGCCTCTCTGTCTTCAGACCCTCAGTTAATGGTGGTGGCTGGCCATCATGTCCACCGTGACCGTTTTTCTTCTGTCTGTGATACAAGTTGAAGTTCAGAGTGGAATATTTCAGGGAAGGGGCAAAGGAAATTTTAGAAAGGGTGTCTTAATTTTTTCCACTTAGTTTCAGGAAATAAAAGGGGATTGGATGGTAGGAGGCCCAGAAAGAAAGGTGTAGCTTACCAAAATCTCCGGTGTGCTGGGAATGGGCTCCTCTGGGGGCCAGGCCTCTGGGCTTCAGTAGTCCGCAGATCTTCGGGAAGCGATCCTGTGTAAAATGCGAAGTCATCTATCTCCAGATCTTTGAGGCCGTGTGGAGAGTACTGCAGGTGCCACACTGCCACAGTCACTGGCTTGGAGAATTCTTTGTTGGTTTTCTGCCAAAAACATTTCTGTGCAAAAATTTTTCCCACTGTGCTTATGTACACTGAATTTCGTTTTCTTGTAAAGTCAATATGTAATCAATCAGCAGGTACTTATTGGGCACCAGCTGAATGCGAGACATTACACGATGTAATGTCTCATCGTGGTGCTGCGATCCAGAGGTAGGATTGCAGGAGGCTGTTCTGTATGATGGTGGAACGTTCTTATACAGCTATGGGCAAAGTAGATTGAAAAGGAGGGATTATTTTACTCTGTGGTATATAGGTAATTATTTATGATGCATTTCTTTGGAGCAGGTGTTCCCATTTGAAATGTTTCCACTTTACATATTTCCTGTAACTGAGAAAGGCAGGGGGAAATATTCCATACAGGAGAAATATTTCAGAGTATATTGCTTGCTGCACCTGTGGCAAAGATCCAGCAGGCAAAATGTAACTTCTTTGTGACCAGCAACTCTTCAATCAGAGAGGCAAGAGCTAGTTTCTAATGTTGAATAGAAATAAATGTTTGGTGACTTTCAACTGCATGGGTAGAATTAATAGGAAGTTATTATTGTTAACACAGTATTCTGGATCATGTTATCAAAGAGAAAAAATGAACTTCTTTATCTGTCTCTTACCAAATTAAATGGTCTTTGCTAACTTGGGTCTCAGGGACATAATTTAAGACACTAAAAATGTCCCCTTTATCGGGGTTGTCTTTTTCTGTTACTCAAGCCAAGACTGGACTGCCATAGCTCCTTGGAAAAAGAAATAAACTCTTTTATTATTTTTATTATTCACTGATTTCTTTCCATCCTGGAACTCTTATTTTATAAAAATTTTGAATCGTAGCTACTTACTGAACAGTGGCTTTCAGGAGAAGAGGGGGAAACTCCCCTGAATTTCACTGTCAAGTAAGGCTGTGTGTCAGGAATCCAAGAGGCTGTCTGTGGTTAGAGGCTCGTGGCTCTTAAACAATGGATTTCCACTTTTCTTGTATATAAGTTAGAGGAATATAAGAAATGAAATATAGGACTGAGTGTTATTGGATGGTAGCTTAGAATCTTATAAGTTTTGCCTTGGCAGGTAATTTGGCATAAATTGTTAATGTAAATCTGGGTTAGTGGTGAAGACGTTATTTTAGTAAAAAAGATAAACTGCTGATTAATTCAGCATAGAACTCAATTACAAATTGAAAGTGTCTCTGCGGGACTCCCGGACCCTAAAGACAGCAGATGTTGAATTGATACTCCAGCATATTTCACAGTGGTATGAAATATTAACATGGTTTATTATACTTGTGTGGTGTGTGATATCAGACAGGGGGAGAGGTGGTGGGCTTGTGGGTGTGCAAAGCAGCCAAACATTACACATTTGCTCATATACACTCAGTGTGATTAAGAATTTTAGGAAAGTTTCATCTTTTTTTTTTTTTTTTTTTTAAATGAAATAGCTCTGTGGAAAAATGAAGTGTAAAAGAACATTTGGGGCTAAATATTTAAATGTGGTACCTGTGTACATTTACGTTATACATGTAAATGAACATAAAACAAAGATGGTAAACTTACACAAGATGTTGAAATGTTTTTTAAATTTTTTTAATGTTTATTTATTTTTGAGAGACAGCATGCGAGAGGGGGAGGGGTGGAGAGAGAGGGAGACACAGAATCCTAAGCAGGCTGCAGGCTCTGAGCTGTTAGTACAGAGCCTGATGCGGGGCTCAGACTCACAAAGTGTGAGATCACGACCTGAGCTGGAGTCAGGTGCTCGAGCAGCTGAGCCACCCAGGTGCCCCAGATACTTAAATGTTAAATGGGACCACTGTGTACAAGAGTAGGGGAACTTGAGCAGTTGATCTGTCAGCTTTCATGGGCTGGGAGGTTTTCATGGGCTGCTGTCCTGGTTTTACCTTCTGATCTAGAATGGATGGGAATTTAATAATGCCCCTGTAATTTGCATGGGCACAGAAGTTTTGTTTCACACTCTTCATATATCTGTATCAACTCAAGGGGGAAAATCAGCAAATATTATGTATCGGAAGATCTGAATAAATGGAACTGCCAATATTTGAAGAGATTAGCAATTTTTAAGAGGCGTGAGAGTAAAGTTGGCTTAGATGAGATATCTCAAAGCCATTACTACAGTTATGACAGGTTTTTTGTTTGTTTTGTTTTTTTGCATCACAGCCTAGTCTAGGTTTTGCTAGCTGAAGTAAAAACTGTTCCAAAAATAGCCAGATGATTATGGTCAGAGCGAATATACCCTGGATACCTTCTGTTGTTACGAAGGCTTTAAAAAATGGTGCTTTCTCAAAAACACCAAAATTGGCAAAGGCGGAAGGGTAGTGCGGGAAGAAACGAGAAGTTTCTGGGTACCTACGTCATCAGAAGGACCTCTTTTATATCCCCATTGAGTCACCAGGAGAACCCTTGGAAAGTATTGAGACGCGGGCCTCATTCAGAGATGCGAAGGGTGGCCTTATGTTCCGTTCACCTAAATCGTATTTTGATCTCCGAATGGGTGCCAAGCTCTGTGCCTGGGTATGAGCCATGGTCCCTTCCTTAGTGACATTTATAACTTAGTGGGGTGGACAGGCCTACGAGCCACTACTGAAAGTAGGGCATGAAAAGCACAAGAATGCAACATCTAAGGGGGGCACAGAGGTAACACAGGAGGGGAATTGGTGGGATCTGTCTCGGTACTTTAAGATGACCTCAAAGCACATGTGACTCCTCGCTTCAATTTTTTCATCCTGGGGTTTGAGGAAGAGGTGGGACAGGGAGCCTGCAGAAAAGGAGAGACCATCCAGCCAAGGGGCATCATGTCACGTACAAAGGTGCAGGGTAGGGAGAGGTTCCTGCTGTAACTTTTTCTCAGTTGTATAACCCTGGAAGTTTGGACAGCTGAAGATATTTGGAAATAGGAAAACGAAACTCCAGACGGTGTCCAGAGTTGTCTGGGCGGTCATTTCCTGAGTCAGTGTGGCCTTTTAATTAGCATCCGCTCTTCAGTGTGGGATAAGGCCGAGCCTAGCATCCCTGTCCCTGCGTGTGAATATTTAGTGTAGAAAGCTGCCACGTTCTATTAGAGGTGGTTGTGCTTCGGCAGTGGGTGCAGGAGCTGCGTAGACTTTTCAAATGTCCTTTGAGATTTACGTGGCAGTGTAATTGGGAGATGCTGGTACTTAGTGTGTTGTGCATGGTGGAATGTGAGATTACCTGCCGTAATGAGACCCCAGCAGCATACCTCAGGAAGGTAGTTAAAGTTTTAACCTTAACGGGTAATGTTACTTGTGGGTTTCTGTGAGGTAATTTATACTGCTCTCCCCTAACCCTGAAACTGTGTGGAAACAAAAATAAGAAAATGGTATGAAGTTGTGCTAAATTGATATTTTAAAATTCTACCCGGTAGTACAGATTTTGGAAACTGTTTGCGGCGGACAGCGTGTAGAGCAGAGTCGCGCTTGGAGTCGTTGTCACCCTGTCATAACGTTGGAATATGGTTTTTCTAAACTTGGAACTGCGGTGATACCAGAATATTGAAAAGATTTAAGGACTCACGACTTTGATTCCTGACAAGTACAGTGATTTCTTTTAACTGAGGTAAATTGAGTAGGGGTGACAGAGGAGCAAAAACGAGGCACGATGGAAAGTGCGTGCCTGGGCTTTGAAGATGTCTGGGCGCGAAGATTGATTTTTGCCTCTTGTGTAACCCCTGGAGCCCCAGTGTATGAAATCCAAAATCCAGGCGTGAAATGGGCTTAAGTCAGTACTTGAGGGTACTCTTAGGAGGAGGACCCTGTTTGTAAATTGCACTCAGCTTAACAAAAGTTCGTTCTCTTATCCTCTGACTACTACTTGCCCTGAAATGTCAAAAGAAAATGAAACTGCACTTGCCTTTCTTGATCAGTTTTGGTTAAGATTTATAATCAACCCGTGGCCTGATGGGAAAATTAAGTTAAATGGTATCTTTTTTTGATATACTGGGTGGTTGGAAA
Organism: Neofelis nebulosa; assembly: GCF_028018385.1. Lineage (NCBI taxonomy): Eukaryota > Metazoa > Chordata > Mammalia > Carnivora > Felidae > Neofelis > Neofelis nebulosa. Next base: position 11,329,659 of record NC_080793.1, read on the forward strand.
ACAATTTGACTCAGTCTGTTTGCTGAGAGGTTTTATCCATGTGGGGAAAGGAAAACCTTTGAATGTAGTACTGATGTGGTGAATTGATAGGCTGTTGTTCTGGAGTTTGAGGAGTGTACATTCTGTATTAGAGAAATTCATCAGGATGTTCTTAGTTTTACTGGTTGTTAACAAGCACGATGAATTGCTGGAATGATTGAGTGGCATTATGTAAGCTTGCAGCTTTGAAGAATTTTAGAGGTGAACTATTTAAAAAAGGTGAACCCGTGAGCGGTCATCGGTTACACCTAAGGATTAGGCGAGCATCATTATTGATTTTGGAGACCAGTCGTTCTGAGGTTCTCGTCTTGAGTGAAAAAAAAACATGGGCTTGTGAGTCCGACAAACCTGTGTAGAATCTCAGACCTTCTGTTGTTGGCCATGTGCCTTTGGGTTAGTCCTTTTCCCGGTCTGAGCCTTTGTTTCCTGGATTTGTAAATTGGACGTAAGGATTGTTTCTACCTTAAAGGGTTATTCGGAATAGTAAGTGGAAGAATGCACTTGGCACGGTGCCTGCACACAGTAATGTAAGTTCTTTTACTGTTTTCTTTTAGGATATAATTTCTAATGAAATACAATAAGTGAAAATGTGCTACTTAGTACAGTTCTTATTGACATGGCAATAAATTCTGTATGGAAGGTGTTCGTGTGAACACAGGGTTTTATGGCATCATTTTGAATTTCATTTTTAGTATAATGGTTACTCATAATTGATTTGCTCCGAACTGGGGGTTGAAAAAGCAGAGTGCTGAGTTACGATCCGTTGCCCATTGCATCAGTAGTTCTGCACGAGTTAGGCTTTTGGTAACGGTGTTTGTGAACATTAGAGAAAGGGGGAGAATTAGATCAGGTTAGCATCTATCATGGATTTCCTGCGTATCAGGCACTGTGCTAGCAGTTTCTCCTATGCATAGAGTACGTTGGTTTAATCCTTATGACCACCCCGGTGCCAGATGGTTTTAGGTCTCTTTTGCAGATGAGGAAATTGGGACTTAAAAATGTTGACTTTACCACCAGGGTCACATAGTTCGTAAGTAACAGGACTTGGATCTCCTGGGTCTTCATTTTCTTAAATTCTTTGCCGCGGCTCCTCCCTCCCTCCGAACAACCTTAAGTAACTGAGAGGGTATCTGAAGGCCGTGTGTGCCTGGGATCCCAGGAAAAGGTGATCAGCCGGGAGCCTCACGGAGGAGCGTCTGAGTTGGTAGCTCCGCACGATCTCCACCCACCTCTTGCCCCATAACTCCCCCCATCTGCTGTCTGCTTTACTTAGGTCTGTTCACTTTTACTTCCTTATAACTTTACTTTGCACACGGCCAAAACCTCATGACCACGATTTTCCCTTAGAACTTCACATTCTTTTGGCTCTTGCCCCCACAGTTGACGAACCCCCATACTTTTTCTGCCACACTCCAGACGCCAGACGAGCATACTTGGAGAGCCCCTGCCACCAATGAAGTGGCATCTAAAAGTTGGCAAATGTTTTGGTTTTTTTCCAGAACAATAGCTTTTACTGGCTCTACCATTATCTTGTCTGTTTTTGGTGACACCTGTTAGGGGTGCCTACCGCAGGAGCTTACTGGTGCCTAGAATATATAATTTAAGTTAATCATTGCCTCCCATCAACCTACCAGAAAAACGGCTGCCAGGAAGTTATAAAAGGCCTTTCTGTGGTGGCCGAGTTTGTTGAGAGTTGGGTCAGTGCCCGTGACTGATGCTGGAAGTCCGGGTGGCACCCTCCACTTCCCGTCTCCTGCACTCCCACCTGACCACCGTTTCCTCCTCGCCATGCTGGCCTCCCAGTGCTGTTGATGGTCCTTCTCCCTGCCCCTGCCTGCCCACCGCCATCTCACTGAGAACGCTGTAATCACCTGCTCCACTTTCGCCTGCTTTGGCCTCTCCTCCCCTCCTGCTTCTGGGTTGCGGTTTCGTAAAGCTCAAACCTAACTACATCGTTTGCCGGCTTAAAATTCTCCACTTCCTCTCACCACCTCACATGCAGGACCCGTGAGGTTCTCTGGCATTCAGCCACACTGAACTGCCTACCTGACCACACCTTTCTCCTCCTCCCCACTGTCATGGTTTTACTCCTTCCATCACTTCTGCCCCTTGGCTTGGCTATCATTTACTTGTATGTCAAGACTCAGCCCAGTCTTCATCACCTGAGCCCCGTGATACCTCTGTACCTATAGTTCTCCCATCAGGCCTGCCTCTTAAGACTTCTTTACCACATTGTAGTGAGCTTATCTTCTTTTATAAAAATTTTTTAATGTTTATGTATTTTTGAGACAGAGACAGAGTGTGAGTGGGGGAGGGGCAGAGAGAGACACGCACACACACACAGAATCCGAAGCAGGCTCCAGGCTCTGAGCCGTCAGCACAGAGCCCAGCACGGAGCCCAAACTCACTAACTGCGAGATCATGACCTGAGTAGAAGTTGGACGCTTAACCGACTGAGCCACCCAGGCCTGTAGTGAGATTATCTTCTTGTTTCCCTTCTCAACTCTACACTTTGGGCAAGGTCTTTGCTCAGACCTTATTTCCAGTGTTTAGCACAGTGTCTGCGGAGCATAGGAGTGTCAGCGTTAGTAAATGTTTGCTGAACCAAGCTGACCCGTACATTTCGTTCAGAGGTTTTGCATCATTTGAAATTTGCTTCGTACGTGGTCATCTTTAAACTTCCTCAGACAAAGGTGCTCTGTATTACGATGGATCTCCTTCTAGTCCTTCGTAATCCTTGTGAGACTCTAGAAGCAGGATTGTGCTATAACACAGGCCCCGTAATAACCTTCCCACATGTGCCCTGCACTCTGCAGTGCTTTCTGTCCTCCAGACTTTGGAGGTGGGAAAGGCTCAATGTGAGTGTGGCTCTTGTTTTTTAATCTTTGTTGTGACCCAAGGAACAAATTCACTTCATTTTTCCCCCCTCTGTTTTCATCTGCAGGAATTTATTGGTAGAGTTATCACTGACCGCTGGAGAGAGAGAAATATTATGAAGATCTTATTACTACCTGGGGCAACTTGGTTTTCATTTGGAGGATTGTTGAGCATATTTCTTACTCTTTCTTTAAATCCAGTCTTGTTTTTTTCTCTGATTATATTTGATTCACTGCAGCCTTGGAAATATATATTTGTATACACATATGCTGTGAACGCTGATTTCTTCTTCTTGCAGAAAGCAATATGTTCCTGTCTCTCTTGGTCCTTTTCCCTCTGGAAGCTTAGGTGTTTTTCCTTCCATTCACAGTCTCAGAATCCAGCAAGACCTCTTGCTCCCCACTGATTTTCCTGTGGCGGGATAGGAGCACCTAGGCTTTGGTGATGCAAGGCACTGACCTGGCACCCACCCCTGACTCCCAGTCAGACACGGCCGTGTGCCATGAGTGCGTCAGCCAGCCTTTCTGGAGCCTCAGTTTCCTCTGCTCTCAGGCGACGATGAGGAGGATTAACTAAGTAACGTAAACGTTTGGCTCAGACCCAGGGACGTGGTGGGTTCCCCTGTTTTCTCACACCCTGGCCTCTCCTTCTACCCTAGAATCTGCTAATAATTCTGTTTATAAAGTCTGTGCGTCGGGGACGTTTCTGTCCCTTTATTCCTCCCAACAGCCCCTGGACAGAGGCATTAACTCTGTTCTTCCAACAGGCACCCCGTGGCTCCCAGAGTTCAGTGCCGTGTCCGTCAGTGACCCAGCTGTCCTGGCTTTTCTCTTTCCATAGTGGCAGCTTCTGGCCCATTTTGGCTCTGCGGCCTCAGACCTCTCTTCTCCTGGCCCTGAGTTGCGATCAGGCTCTTGCATCCTTTGGTGATCTGGGACAGGCCAGCTTGGCAGTGGCCTTGTTGGTAGTTCCTTGAATGTGAACACCCCTTCCCATCCCTGCTGAAAACCTCTGAAATCACTCCTGCACTCCCCGCAGGTGGGTCTTTCCCTGTTTGCATCACCCGGGTCCTGGGTGCCCAAACAGCTGTGGGGGAAAGAAGTGGCAGCACCCTGTAGACCTTAAAGACACAGTCACTGCCTCGCTCCCCACCAGCTGCACCTCAGTTATGCCTGACAACCCGCAGGATCACACTGGCGGGCCGGGCCCTGTGGACCCCAACAGCTCGAGCCACAACCAAAACTTGGACACCTTTGCTTTTGTCACATAGCCCAGTCTGAAAAAAAATTAACCTTTTCCACCGTAAAATATGTGGCTACACGTGGGGTACGTCACCTGTTACACAGTGCGGGAAGCATTCTGCTTGTGGGGGGGGGGGGGACTGTTTTAAACACTTTTTTGAGCTCTTTGAATTTTATTCAGCCATCAGCCACAAATGACTCCTTCAGGCCGCATCAGTAGCATAGGCAGAACCTCGGCGTGTCCACAGGCCACTGTGGAACGTTATGTTTAAACCTCTTCCTCTCTCACGTGTTTAAGGGTCTTTGAGTGCTCTTGTTCCCTGGTCCCCAGTCGGGACTGGTGCACTTCTGGAACTATCCCTTTTGGTCTAATCTGTCTCATAACTCATTTCATCTCTGAGTTTGGCAAAGCCACGAATGCATTTGAAGTTGGTGTTTCATGTTTTCATTCGTCGACATCTGCACCAAGCCCCGTGCTAGCAGCCTGGGATCCGGGGATGGAGACGGGGTGATTTTGGTCCTTTCGTTTGAACCCAGGCTCTCACCACACATCTGGACTTGTAATCTTTTCGGCTGCGGATCATCAGAGCAATAGCAGTTTTTGCCGTTTCGAGAAAATCGAAGTGACAAAAGATAATGCAGGTTTCCCAAGATGAATTTGGACTGCTTCAGTTCTCTTTGGCTAAAATTCTTAGTTTTTAGTAAAGGAGCAAACTGTCATGAACTAAATGGTCCTTGCAGATTTCCTAGCAAACAGGAAAAGTGATGGAAGCTGTGAGAGAGTTCAGCTGTGTCGCCATCCACAGCTCTCCCCGGAGCAGAGGTAGGACAGCCACTGTCCCCTGACTCCCGTGGGATGGTGGGGTGGAGGGCAAAGGGAGGCACCTGCGGTACCCCAAAGCCAGGAGAGCCAGGGCAGCCCTGTTCTTCGTGAAGAAGGCTGAGTGTTTCTTCCTTTTTCATTCAGTGCCTCAGCCACACAAACGGGCCAAGTTTCCCAGCAAATAACTCATTGCATTTCTTTCTCGATTCTTAAAAAAGTTCTAGGTCAAGTCAGCTGTTTCGGATGGCTTGCCATCACAGGTACTCTCACACTCCAAAGCCGTATCTAAAAGTAGTGTGCCAGGGTTTCCATCAGATGCACATTTAATGTTTCGCCCGCCCCTAATGCATGTAAAATGCTGCTCAGCACGCGTAACTGAATGGTAGAACGTAGAGGGTTTATTTAAAGGGTAGTAATTTGATGCTGAACTGTCCAGGGTGCCCATTGGCTGGGGCACCTGCATTTTCCTCTGGCGACATTCCCAATCTAAAAATCACTTAAGTGAGAAGAGAAATTCGATTGTAGCCGTAGGCAAGGATAATGTGGAAAAGTTTCTTTGCAGTACTATTTTGGACCTGCACCATAGTGGATGCCGAGGTAATCTATCAGTTTGTGAGTGTCTACAAAATGCAACTCTCTAGATAACGGGTTTAAAGTAAAGATTTAATACAGTCTCCATCTCCTATGATGTTGCAGTGACAGTTTAAAACTCATTCTCTAAATCTCAGCAGACTTTATAGCTAGCAGTGGGCCAATATAAAGTTTAATGGCATTACAACACATAAATCATCTTTTAAAGATGCTACCAGTAGCTCCAATATTAAATGCAGACAATCGCCTGTGTTATAAATAATTTATCAAACACCATTTCAGATTAGCCTTCCATGCTGAGTTATTTATTTTAGCCTTTTCTGTACGATTCCTAAGGCACTTTTTGAAAGATCCATTACTGGTCAGTTTAATGAACTTGGGGGTCTGTTTTGTCCCCTCAAGCACTCGGGTACAGCTGTGGTGACCATTACATGGCCGACGCGGACCTCTTTGTGCCTTTTACAAGTGCTGCCCATTTGTCATGTAGCGGTAAATGGAGCTGCACATTGGAGTCGAGGGACACATTGCGCGATGCAGTGATGGAGACAAACAGATAGCTCTATAAAGTGCTGCTTGTCACAGCTGACTTGTAGTACAGTACATCACTCTTATTGTAATCTCATTTAAGAAGCCGGGGTGGCCCGGGGGACTGATATTCCCAGTTAGTTTGGTCTTTGTAGCCATAAAGCAGGAAGTGCTCCTTTTATATTCTCTGAACTTTTAGGGAGTGTGCTTTTTGCTTGGATTAATTATTACAGGAACTTCTTCACGGAACTGGGTGCAGATTCGTCAGCAGGTTTGTTTGGACCTCCTTCTCCTGGCCTGGGGTCTGGTCCAGGCGGTTGCTGCTTAGAGATAAACGGTCTCTGTGCTTCCAGGAGCCCTCTGGCTTGCTTCATTAAATAAGTTACCTTTTATTAAGCAACAGCTATATGCCAGACACTATAATAGGTGCTTTCTATACCTTATTTCTAATTCTTGCAGAAGTCCTGTGATAAATCCTAATTTGTCATCACCGTACTACAGGGAGGGGAGAGTAAACTCAGAGAGGTGAAGTGACTTGTCTATGTTTGCATAGCAGTAAGTAAGAAACGGGGTTCAGACCCAGTCTTTCTGCCTCCACCTCTGCCAGGTTAACTTTTAATCACCAGGTGGTGTGTTTTGGCTGAGGGTCTCAAAGTAAAAGGAAGCAGCCATTGGGCCAGAGGGCCATTTTTCCGGAAGCCAGGATGAGTCCTACTGGTTGGTGTGCACACTGAATCCAAGTTCCCCTGTGACTAGCAACGTAAATCCATGAGCAGCTGGCTGGGGGAGGACGCCGGCCTGGCAGCGGGAAAGAGCATGGCACCTGGGCCTGACCAGCTGGGGTCACGGGCTCTGCAGGGTCCTCGTCAGAGCCCCTCTGTAGCAGCTGTCCCTGGGCAGATGCTCCTCAGAACTCAGGTTACCCCACGGCTTCCAGAAAAGGGAGGTGCAATTTCTCTATGAAGAATGAATCCTAGAGGAAGAAACGGTGCTTCCTGCATTTATTGTGGGCCAGAGATGGATAAAAATGTGGTGTTTTCCCCAGCTCTTGCTTTTAGTTTGTGGTTCTTCTCGATGGTATTCTTAAATATTTGGTAGAACTTGTTAAAGACAAGAGTTGTTTAATTGTGAAACTCCACTATAAAGAAAACACAGTATGAATATGCCCAGTAGCATATTTGCATATGTGTCTAGAATTCTGAGTGTGGAAATACAGTGGTAAAAGACAGTCTTCGACATACGAAGCATTTCCTGGAACATAGTAGGTGTCTTTTAAATATTTGTTGAAGACATTAACTGTGCAAGTAACGGGTAGACAACAAGTCCTTGGTAATTTTCACCCTATTCGCCTTTTGACAGGTTTTGGTGGGGGTGGGGAATATGGGAAATAAGACATGGCTTCTTAGTACTGATCTCTACCATATTATTACAGTATAGAAATGTGTAAGGCGTGGTCTGTGGGCAAGGGAGACAGTGCTCCCCCACCGGTTGTGGAAATGACCACTGGAGGAACTGCTGGTTGGCCCAGAGATTAGTTGGCAGCCACCATCCTTCTCTTGAACATCCCCGGCTTCCAAAGATCCTAGGTGATTGAGGAGTGACATACCCCGAGTCAGGGAACTGCTGTCCACTGTCCCTAAGTCACCACGCAGTCCCCAGCCCCCAGCTGAGCAGGTTACTTGTGAGCTGGTGTGGTGCTGTGGCATTCTGGCTCTGAAGTCCAGTGGACCTGTTTTACTGGTTACTAGCTTGGTGACCGTGGGCAGGCCATTCACCCTCTCAGCTATAGTTTCTTTTCAGTACTAACTTCAGAAGAGGGTGAAGGGCGGAGGTAAAAACGATGATTGGCAGTATGCCTGACTCAGTACTTGACACGTAGTTGGTGCTCAATAAAATGTAAGGTTCATTCCATTTCATGGCAGCTTCAATCCTGTGTACATGAGATGGGGGTGGGACTGGAAATAAGATTGCAGGCTTGTGAGATTTTTCTTCCTTAAGGAATTATCTTCTCTAGAATTGGTGGGGAGGAGAAGAATTTAAAAGGCATATTTTCTCAATTTTTAAAAGCCTTTTATACTTAAACAATAGCACATACGATAATTTATCAATAAATCAAGCTATACATAGTACATTTTGCACATTTTTAAGTTAAGTTCATCTATTTACATTACAGAATATTTGCAAAATAGAGGCAGATGCACCTGTGATCTCTGCACTGTCGCATTCTGGTATCTGTGTGCCCAGTTTAATTCATGGACATTAGATATGCATGCCTGATATCATGGGTGGATCTCCGTTTCCTCGGAGTCTTCCCCCATCCCCGTCCCCAAAATCTGCATTCAGTCCTGAGTGCTGCCAGTAGGGTTTGTGACACCCACCGGGTGCTGTTGGCTGGCTCGAGGCACCGGCAGCAGTGACGAGAAAAGCCGTGATGACAGAGCAAAGGAAATCCTCAAACAACAGAGAAGAGAAAGGAAGAGGAGAGGGTTGGTCAGGAGCAGGGGAATAAGGAAGGTGCCCTACACATACGCGCATGCGCACATGTGCAAATCTAGCCATTTAGTAAGAGAAACAAGTTGGAATGAGGCTTAACGAGCAAGTGTGTTAAGTTACTGGTTGGTTTTTGCTGTCTGTTTGGTAGCAGCAGCCACCTCCCTAAGATGCTTGCTTTGCTAGCACTTTCACTGGCTTTTGGCCTGTTGGGAGCCCCAGGAGAGAATTCCTGTTTAGAGGATCCTCTGTGAACGGATTCTCACGGGGCTGTAAATGCACAAGAGATAAACCAGCTCCGTTGGTCCCACATGGGTGCCACTCAGGAAGTGAAAAAACCTGGTGGCGTAAAGATCCAAATACCCCTCAGCTCCTACTGCTGGGTTGCTTTGGATCCCACTTCCAGCAGAGCCCTCTCTATCCTTCTCCGAGTCTGTAGAGGGCGCTCATGTCACTGGAATCCCACTTCCTGGCCCAGGGCAGGCAGAGGAGCTGGAGCCCTGAGTGCCTCAGATCCTTTCGCAAGGGAAAGTCAGCAATCTGCCCTTCGGCGATCTCAGGACGCCTTTGGGGCAGGGAGTGATATTTCTCAAAGGGTGGTGTTTAGATGAGCTCTTTAGTTCAGCTTGCATGCTTAGGCACTCACGTGCTGGTGGATTAGGAAGGGGCAGCACAGGTTAGAGTCCCTTCCTTGGGAGAATGGTTCGTTTTTGTCCTTCTTGCCTGAAGAACTTGTATTTGATGTTCTCCATGTCCCACTGTGCTGCCTCCATTACCTGCCTTCTGTTTTACTGCCTTGTTTTCTACATGCCAGGCACGTGGCCTTTCAGCCCTTCCCGAAGCTTTGCTGACCTGGCTGGTATTCCCACGGCTCCTTCTCAGTTATCTGTTAGCCCATATCACACTTGCCTTGTAGTTACTTAGGTCTCATACCCCCACTGGACTCTAAACCCCTACAGGGCAGAGACCTTGGGGCCTCATCCATCTCTGCAGCCCTGGCTTCTAGCATAGGACCTGGCGCGTGAGAGGCCTTCTCGGGTAAGAAATGAATTAATCCACTTAAGTAACTGTTGGTGACTTAGATTTGCTTCTAAGATGAGTAGAAGAGAGAGTGATTCAAAGAAATGAGTCACTTCAGTGAATTCGTAGGCTCTTTATTAGAAGGCAGTAGATTTTCTTGGGTAAGAGGTCCTGCCCTTGGCTTTGCCACCACTTTTCTAGAACTGTAATGTTTTGGTGTATGTCTTACCACCCCCCCTCCCCATGATACTGACTTCTTCATTATGTTACCTGGAGGCAGGTTCCAACCATTATTGCACACTTTTGGCCAGGGGTTAGCGAACTACAACCCATGTGCTAAATCTGGCCCACCGCCTATTGTTAATATTAAGTTTTATTGGCACGCAGCCACACACATTTGTTTATATATTGAGGGTGACTGTTTTGTGCTACCATGACTGAGTTGAGTAGTTACGACAGAGACAGTAGATCTACAAAACCTAAAATATTTACTTCCTGGCCTTTTACAAGAACAGTGTACTGACCCCTGTTTTAGATGTCCCGTTGCTGTCTGCCAGCCCACAGTCCTCGGTTATGCAGGGATTATCTGATGTGAAGCAGCATGTTGAAGAAGGGGTACGTGCATAAAGGGTTTGAAACACCTGGTTCCAGCACTTGCCATTCGAGGAACATTCAGCACATTGTTGTGGTACTATGCGATCTCTTCTTCATCTATAAAACGGGCATGGAAAATGTCTGCCTCACAGGTGATTCTGTGCCCTGCTTGTGAAAGCACTCTGTGGATGTCCGAGCAGGCCCTCAGAGCAACCGTGGACATTATTGCTGCTGTTCTCTTTCTCAGGAGGAGGAAGCCAAGAAACTGGTGAGTGAAGCCATTGCAGCTGGCATCTTCAATGACCTGGGGTCTGGAAGTAACATTGATCTCTGTGTCATCAGCAAGAGCAAGCTGGACTTTCTCCGCCCGTACTCCGTGCCCAACAAGAAGGGGACTAGGTGAGTGAAGGAGATGAAATTCTGCCTGTGGCCCTAATTTCCTTGGCCACTCTCAATCTCTCCGTGGCATTTCAACTGGGTTTTCTTGACTGTTAGCCACGTTAGGTTTAAGTAAATCCAGTGTCCCTGGGCCGGCCTTACAGAACAGACCTGTGAGTCATTATTTGCTTTATTTGCGGTCAGGTGTAGGAAAGTGATTTAATTTGAAAATGTTGGTGGGAGAGGGAGAGCAGGGCCCAGGAAAGAGCCCTACCCTGGAGGGTTGTGGGGGAGAGGTTCGAATCGCCTGGTGTTCTTTCTCTGGTCTCTTAAAGAAGCCCCTGAATTCTGTATGAAATTCTGTGAGAAGCATTTTTTGGGGAAACCAGCCCATAGCTTTTCTCAGAGTGGTCCAGGAGTCACAAGCAGTTATAAACCGTTCGTTAGGAGTCTCTGAAAGTCTTGGGAGCTGACTGGTGCCTCCTGCCCTCCAGGGAGCCCTGTCCTTTAGCCCGTGGCCATGTGCCGAGCAGGCTCCATGTGTCGGTGGTGCGGCCCGGGCTCGGACTGGGGAACAGGGTTCTAGACGATTTGCTGAATAGAAGTGGAAGGTTTCCAGCCTCGTGGCTGGAGCATGCAGACGAGCTGCTCATTTGCGGTGTCCCATGGCCGTCTGGCCGTCCTCTGGCTCCCGGCCTCTTCTGTACCCTGCGTGGCTCAAGACGTGGCTCCTGACCGCTGCTTCCAGCCATGTCCGTGCGAATGCAGCACGGCAGGATTTATAAACTCAACCACTTCCGTGTCGCCCCACAGCTAGCCCAGAGTGTGGCAAGCACCTTCTGGAATGCTTACTTTAACGCTCACTACTCATACCCAGATTCCAAATCGGGAGTAATTCCAAGGAAAGAGTAGAACATTGAGAACCAGCACTGCGCTCGGCATTGTGGGAACTCCCGTGTGCTCATGGAGGGTAGGACAGCTCAGCAGCAAGAAGTTCTCGCTCAGGGGTTGGAGAAATCTCGTTGCCTGGCGTGTGACTTTGGGCGCGTCAGTGTCCCAGTCTTTGAAATGATGGAGCTAGATTAGGTGATCTCTAACGACCTGTGGGGTACCTGGCGCTGTACTGGGGGAGCAGGCTTTGCCAAACTCCCTGATGGATTGCCTCCCCCATTATTTGCAAGATGCTGCGTGAGCTGAACAAGTCCATGGCGAAGAGTTCAGGGAGGGGGCGTGGTTACACTCCATCCAGACTGAACGGTGTCCTGGGTGAGGATTCCGGAAGCCATGTTGGAGCCACGGAAAAGTATTTGTGCTGGACAAGGAACCTGTGCTCAGCAGTAGCACATCTTAATTCTTGGAGACGCTGGCTTTCCTCTGGAAGGGAGACTGAACGAGAACAGAAACAAAATGATCCCGTCGGCTGGTTGTGAGGGATTCAGTGAGGTGGTGTGAAAGGTGCTGGGCCCGTGGCAGGTGTGGGCAGCTTGCTCTCTAGACGGAGCTTGCTCGCTCCTCGGGCCCTGAGGCGGGTGCCATGTGGCATCAGGCCCCGTGACGACGGTGTGTACTCTGGGATCTTCCCGTCACCTTTTCTGCCAGTGGCTGATCGCTGGGGCACTCCCTGGGGTAGGGGAACCTCTCCCAGAGTGGGCAGTCCGGCGGGGGAGAGAGCGGGGGCAGAGCCTCAGGCCTGGGCAGGTGCAGACCCGGCCATGCACCTTCCTCTCGGCTCTGCCCCCAGCCCTCCGCAGCCCTGCTCCGGGAAGGAAGCCCTCTCTGCATGCCGACACCGGGCGCCACGACTAGGGTGGCGGGGTGGCTCCCGCGGCCAGGCCTCCCACAGATGTTGTGCTTCGGAGGAGTTGGGCGCAGCAGCCACGTGGGGCTCTGGCTCCAAGAGGACAGGCTGCCAAGGGCCGGTCTGGGGGAGGGAGCCACGTCTTCACACTGGCACGGACGGGTGGGGCACATCTTTAAAAGGTGCTGCTGGCCCCTCCTTGGAAGGGTGTGGTTGGGACCGGCCAGCCATTCTTTGCTGCTCAGGCTCCTCTGACGTCACCCACTTTTTTCCGCTTCCTGCTCCCTGTTTGAGCACAAGTGCCCATTCGAGGGGGTGATTTTTGAGGAGCACGTGGTCATGGCACAGCTAGCAGCCTGCTGTTAGTCCATGCCAGATTGACAGAAATAATGTCCCAGCTGGGGACAGACCAGAGGAACAGTTGGATTTGTACTGTTTGACGATATTGTAATTCCTGGCCCCAGTGTGAGAATTAGCAGCTCAAATGTGGATCTCACAGACGGCTTGTGCTCGGAGAAACCGCTGTCGACTCAGAGAGAGGTGTGGGGAGTGTCGTGGCGGTGATCCGCCACGCCGCCACAGGCAGCAGGCCACCCTCCTCGAGGCTCAAGGGTGTCGTCAACAGTGACAAGCCCAGAGTGCGGCTGTGGGCCATTTTTATACTTACAATGTTCTTGAAGTGTTCAAGATAACATTTAAGTCATCCTTTTTTCTATACAAGAGAAGGGTGATGGCGGCTTAACAGATCTGCTTCCCGCTGATACTGAAAGGTGCTCTTGGGAGGTTGATGCTCAAAGGCGAATGACCAAGTGTTTTCCAGCATCTTCTGGGGATGGTAAGGTGGTGGGGAAGGAAATCTGAGGGCCCATTAAGTGCCAGGTGCTCTGCAGGAGTGCTTTTAATGCACATCTCTCCCAGGCGTCCCTATTTTGTGGCACTTGAGCACTGAGGAGAGCGAGCCTCGGGACGGCTGAATGAATCCCCCCCCCCCCCAGGCTACAGAGCAGGGAGTCAGGAGAGCCAGGCTCTGCGTCCGGGCTGTTTGCCACCTTACCCGAGCGCATGTCCCTCGCTCCGGCCCCGTGTGGGGCCCCTTGAGGAGATCCTAACTCGGCCTTTGTTTCTGTCCCATTAGGTTTGGCCGGTACAGGTGTGAGAAAGGGACCACCGCAGTCCTCACGGAAAGGGTCACTAGCCTGGAATTCGAGGTGCTGGAAGAAACCGTGCAGACGATGGACACTTCCTGAATGGTGTCCGTGGATTGGGGTGGCGGGGTTACTGCTCTACCGGACAGGGGGCAGTGGAGGCTCCCCCGTAAGACATTCATTTGGCAGTGTGTGCTGATGAAACCCAATAAAAAATGAAAACCAAACTGAGTGGCTGAGGCCTGGGGGTCGTGTGGTTTTTTGGCCACCAAGGCTCAGTGACCTGGCCTGAGTGCCAGTCTGCGTTCAAGCAGGCGTGAGAGCAACGTCACCCTCCTGAAAGCAGGGGAGGCCTCATCCGTTGCAGCAGTCAGATGGACCTTTCTCCCCACCCCTTGTGCTACTTGTCTTTCTTCAGGGCGGTCCCAGGTTTTCTTGTTTTGTTTTTTTAGGGTGAGGGCAGCACAGCCTTTTACCTCAGCGGCCAAATAGGAAGAAAGTAGAGACGATCAGTTCTAAGTACGCAGAAAATGCAGGTAGGTTAGGTGGACAGTTTGCTTCTCCGTGGCTGTGTACAACTGGGTGCGCTCCACTTGGGCCAGTTTCACGGAAGTCAGAGGAACGCTTTGGGGCTGTCGGTAATGATTAGGATACCATCATTTCACAGGCACTCAGGCCTGCTGAGTGGTTGAAATCTCACGCCTCCAGAGCGTTCTGGAGTAGGCAGTGTTGCTCTCATAGTGTTGGACGTAGATGGCATGCAGAAAGCAAGTTCATCTGGGTCTGAGGCGGATTCTGCCAAGGGTGACACAGTAGAGGCTCAGAGCCTTAAGCAGAGTAGGTGTTAAAAAAAACCTGTGTGGAATCAGAAAAACCTTCAGTGGTAGAGGCGAGGCAGAAGATAGGGCTTCGACTCTCCCCTAGGGATAGCGTGCTGGGATACACAAGAAAGAGTCCCGGCACCAAGGTCTTCCAGAATGAACCCACTCTCGGTCCAGCCCCCCCTTGTTAAAACTGCAGAGAGAGGGGTAGGGAGAACAATGCAATTACTTAGGGCAGCATTGTGGCTGACGATTGTCAGAATTATCTGGGGAGCTGAAGAAAATTCCAAGATTACTCAGAATGCCTGGGGTCTGAGAAATGTTTTTTAAAGGCGCCTCGAGAAATGCTGCTGACACACGAAGCTGTTTTAAAATTATGAACCCATGAATTGTACACATTCACAGAAGTGACCCCTCTTACCCCATTTTATTTCAAACATGGAGAACAAGTACAAAGCAAAGGTTGCATCTGAAGAAAATGTCTCAAACCCGACAGTGTTACAGTAGAACAGAGTTCACACATGGAAACAGAGCAGTGGCCCAGCCCAAGTCCTTTATCCCCAGGGAGGCCTGGGCCCCTGGTCAGCAAGTTGGCTGCAAGCGGACCACCTGACCAGAACGCTAACAGAGCGGGCGGGCATGTCTCTATCTAGCTGGAGGGCTGAACTGTCACCAAGTCAGCGGGTGACAACTTAGACCATTTGAGGATTAACTTGAGTATAAGCAAACGATTTCCTTCAGAGCTTGAGTTTTCCTTAAGTTCACATTTATAAATTAGTCTTCACAGTTAATCCTATTTGGGAACAAATAAATGAACATAGTTCTGGTTTCCTATGCATAATACAGCTGTATGTTAACTCTTGACTTACATGGTCCATGGGTCAGTTTTGTGAAGGGGGGAGTGGCAACCATTTTGGGATCTTCTGCAAGGCGATGATGCTAGGTAACTTGCAGATTTTATTTCAAATTCTGTCAGCAACGCTGAAGGTAGATAGTCTTAGTCCCAGTTTACAGATGAAGAAATTAAGGCTCAGGCTAAGGAAGATGCCCAGGGTCGCGGCGGGAAGTTGCAGAACCAGAACTTGCACAGAGAACAGCCCAAGGGCATGTTTTATATTTGTTTTTTGTTTTTTTTTGTACCCCATGCTTCCTTCCCACAGAGGACAACGCTTAACACTGATTGTTAAGTGACCTGCCAGCACTGAAGCAGGTGACGGAAGTGCCTGCTACACGGCAGGTGTTCAGGAGAAGGCGGCTGAGCCGGACTGCATGGAAGGCACACGTGGCTTCCCAATATTATTTGCCTTCTGAAGCTCTGTGCCAGATGCTGAGTTCTCCTCATCGTCATTCATCGAGTTATAAACATAGATAAAATATTAGGAAAATCACTCTGCTTAAAAAAAAAAAATTTCCACCTTATCCTTTTACAACAGAGCAAGCACACAGCTTGATTTTTTAAAAAAGATTCTAAGAGCTAAACCGAACTTGCTACTAACCATTTTGAAAGGCTCACTACAAATCACACCGTCTCCTGCAACCCCCCTGTTCTTACAAACCTTGACAGGTCACTGAAGGAATTATCCTCAAGATTCACATTACAGTCCAGACACATGGGGCGCGTCAGTGGCTCGCCGAACCACTCACCCTTGGTAACAACCCAGCTGAGATTGTCCACAAAAGTTTAAAGAAAGGACTTTCGAATTTGACCACCAGTTAACGTGTGACCAGTGCCCCTCCCCCCAGCTGCTCTGCATTCGGCATCTGCTGTAAAGCCCGGCCCCCTCGGGGAACCCGCTGAACCCTCTTGTCTTAGTTGATCTAGGCTACCAGGCGGCCACTTTGGAGAGAAGACTCAAGTAAGGCAAAGTGGTGCGGCTCTGCTAAGGCACGCCGCGTCCACGTTCAGGTGCTTGAAGTCCACACGTGCATCTGTTTGGCAACCTGGTGCACATATCCGATGTCCGGTCTCTGGTTGGGGTCGGGGTAGATGCACATACTGACCAGTTCTCGCAACTGTAAGAGAGAGAACGCTGCGTGTTATTTGTAGGGAAGCAGCAGCCTCGTGAGGCTCTGCCGGCACTTGACCTGTCTGGACTCCTTCAACCCTCGCGGCTCTGGGGGGGTGAGGGCTGGCACTTCCGGTAAGTGACGGGTGTGCAGGCACGGCCACCGCGGAGAGCCAGCCGAGACCAGTCCTGCGCCTGTCCGGCCCCGAAGGCCACGCTCCGAGACCTCGCGAGCGGGTACGTCCAGACAGCTGTGACCTTCCAGCTGCCCACGCTGCTGTGTGCGTGTGTGTGTGTGTGTGCGCGCGCGCGCGTGCTGTCGGTCATGCGGATACCCAAACCAGAGGACAAAACTCAAGGCGAGGGCTTATTGATGATAATAAATGCATTAACATGCAGCAGGGCTGCAGTCTGCCCACCCCCTGGCCTCTTTATTGTGCTCATGAAAGACAGAGCTTTTAATTATACAGACACCGAAGGCTGCTCCTGCCTCGGGGTGGGGGAGGGGCGCCTTGAGCCTCTGATCGCCTCGTTCTTCTGATAGCCAGAGTGCCAATTATTTTAATGGTAATTAAAATAATGACCTTAAAAAGCCTACGTCTCAACTTGCATCACTGGGCTCGCTGCAGTTTTAAATACCTGGTGCTGGAGGGGCTGGCCTGCCCTGGGGTCGGGGGCAACGGCGGAGAGACGCTTGGTTCCCAATAAGGGGGCTCGTGTGGACTCGGTGGCCACGCTCAGGGAGTCTGGGGAGGGCGGAGGGGTCACGCGGAGGCCCCGCGGCTACTGTACGTGCTCCACGTTTCACACCTGAGGTGTTTCGGGCTGCAGACGAGGTTTTTCCGGGTCGGGCATTGGGAGCGTCTCCTCCAATCCGCGTGCCGCCTTTTTGGGGTTCCGCTGCTTTCTCGGCACCGGGAAGCCCCCCGGACAGGCGCTGAGGCCGAGTCTGCGGTCAGCCCAACACGCCTGGAGTCTGAGGCTGCCCACGACGAGCACGTACTTTTCAGAGCCCGACAGCAGTCAGGGGAAGGTGGCGGCTGGCCCCTGACAGCTTAATGTACCCAAGAAAAACACATCAGGGTAAAGTCATTGTGACTCCCAGTTACTCCTCTGTGAGTGGACTGTGCGGTTGGCAAGAAGAGCAAGTTTGGTAAACTTCAGAAATCAAGAGAAACAGACAATAAAGTGTCTTTATACCCATTTCTAAGAGGTGATGTAAACTTCAAAAGTGAGGTGTACTGAGTGACCCCAGTGCTAAGAAGCATCTCTCCTTACCACACTGCCTAGAAATGCTGGGTGTACGAGGTGAAAGCCAGATGCCCTGGGGAGTACGAGGTCACGGAGTTGGAATGATGGACTTGGGAGGGAAGGGGGCTGAGGGCTTTACTCAGCAGATTCATTCATTTCAGCTTCTGTCTGGAAGGCAGAGAGAAGTTGTGATCTGCTCCAAATTGCAAGTCTAAGCTTCTAAGTGGTACAGAGTTCCAAATTTGTTAATTTACTTATTTTTTAAAGTTTTGAAAATGCTATTTGTTTGTTTATTTATTTATTTGAGAGAGAGAGGTTGGGGGGGGGGGGACAGAATCTGAAGCAGTCTCCAGGCTCTGAGCACAGAGCCCGACACGGGGCTGGAACTTGTGAACCGTGAAATCATGACCTGAAGTCGGATGCTTAACTGACTGAGCCATCCAGGCACCCCTCCCAATTTAAAACGGTAAGAAAAGAGGGGCCCCTGGGAGGCCCAGTTGGTTAAGCATCCAACTCTTGATACTGGGTCAGGTCATGATCTCGTGGTCATGGGATCAAGCCCCTCGTCGGGCTCCATGCTGAGCATGGAGCCTGCATGGGATTCTCTCTCTGCCCCTCCCTCTCCCTCGCCCACACACACACACACACACACACACACACTCTCTCTCTCTCTCTCTCTCTCTCTCAAAAATAAACTTAAAAAAAAAAAAAGGTAAGAAAAGAAAAACCAAATGCAACTATTAACTTGGTTAAGAAATCTAGTTTTTCCTTTCCTGCCAACTTCCACTCCAGAGCACTTCGACTTCTTCCAACGATACGTAGAAGAATTCTGTAAACCACTGAGGCAAAGGCCATGAGAGTGTGTACTGAACAAGCCAAGGAATGTGTACTCCTGGTCCTCTCTCTCTCCTCTGGGAGCGTGCAAAGCCAGTGAGCACAGCCTTAAGTATGAAGGCTGCCAAGAGAAGGGTGGCTGACGACCCTTTTGGCTGGCCTGCCTGGACATGGGGTTCAAGCACGTTGGGAGCCCTGGTCCCTGCAGCTCAAGCCCCTGGGAGACCAGGGCTGCTCCTTTCAGAACCTTCGGGATGGGGATCGCAGCGAGCTGCACAGGTGGCGCCTCATCCCAGCTGGACACCTGGGTACCGGAGACATGTGCCATCAAGACACGCTGGCACAGTGGTTGGGGGCGGAGTCTCTGGGTTCAAATCCTGCCTCCACCGCTCGCAAGTTACGTGACCTTGGGAAAGTTACTTTAACCTATCCGTGTCTCGGTTTCCTCAGTAAAATGGGAGTTGGGGAGCGGGGACGACTCAACGGGTAAGTCATAAACGTGGGCTGTTACCGTGACAGTAGCTTCCAGTCAGTGTTAACCTGGTGCTAAACTGAGCGCATCACGTGCATTACCCTCATCCGTACGCCGACCCTGTGAGGTGGAGTCTAGGATCATCGCCACGTTACAGACGAGGAAACGGAGACTCAGAAGGGACCCACCCGAGGACGGTGAAGGGAGCGTGCAAGTGAACACATCCGTCTCAGCCCTCACACCCTCACATCAGCCTCAGCCATCTGTCACATCCGCCCTCAGCCAGGCTGTGTCGTAAACCTGCCATTTCACCTTCACATTTGATTCACAAAGGTGAAATCTTAGCCCTATTTTCAAGAAGACGGACCTGAGGAAGGGGACGCTCAGCCAGCAGCTGGCACGACCCAATGCCAGACCTGTCCGTCTGGACCCAGAGCAGAACGCTGACGGTAAGAACCCAAGGTGTGACTCAGGTCTGTGACAGTAGGGAGACCAGTCCGCTTGCCGTGGCTTCCGGTCGTGGGAGCGGAGTAGCAGCCGGCCGGCCGGCCGGGCTACGGGGCAAGCCAAGGCGCCGCCGCCTCCCGCCTCCGCATCTGGTTCCTGTTGTCCGACACCACGTGGAGCCCGTCTCCGCGACCCGCAGCAGCGAGCGTCCCACTCAGGCACCGGGTTGGGAGCCAAATGGGCAGAAGTGTGCCCACGGGGCCTCCCCGGCCAGCTCCTGCTGGATTCGGTGCCGGTGGGAAGGCCACAGACTGCTGCTGGGGGCCCACACTGGTGTCTGTGGAACCTCTCCCGTAAAACTAATCTACTTTGCCCCCTCACTGAGTCGCTTTCCCAGAAATGTCCACCCGGCGAGGTGAACCCCCGCTCAACCCCACAAGACGCCTCTGCTCGTGAGCCACTGCTGGCCATCGGAGTCCCCAGGTCTGGTGACAGCAAACCCACCTTCTCAGAGTAATGTTCTCCAGGGAGAGGTGGGTAGTCACATTGCTCGATCTTCTGGCAGAGGGAGAAGAGATTCATTTTATCTCCGTAGAAGGGGCTCTGGAGAGCTGCCATCTGCAAGGGGAGAGGGTGAGAGGCATGAGTTTGCAGCCCTGAGGTCCGGGGACAAAAGGGACCGCTCCGGATGGCCGTACGGTCCTTCTCTGGTCCTTGCTGCGACTGTCGGGCAGGCTGGCTTCACAACCCCGACGAAGCTGGGATTCAGTAGAAAGCAGCAGTTTTAACGTGATCCTTGTCTTATAAGCAAAGCAAGCGGCACAAGGTTTCAGTGACAAAACCCGAAGGGCAACGAGGCGGGGCCAGCCGCGCGCAGGCACACCCCGCCTCACACCTCAGCTCCCAAGGCCTGAGTTTTGGCCGTGCGTGCCGCGCCGGCAGACGGAAAGAGGCTCTGCTCACCGGGATCGGGGCCCGGCAGGCCCGCTCTGGTACCCTGTCTTCTACTTCTAAGAAGCAATTCCAAAGACACCCGTGGGAGGATGTCCGAGGAGTACATTTAGGGAATTACTTACCTGAGGACTAGCGTGTTGGGGGTGGTGGGGAGGTAAGGTCTTGGTTTGCATTCTGGCTATTTCGCTAGCTGCAAGTTCAGGGTTCTCTTTGGAAGCTGGACGCCCAGACATCATCAGGGAGGAGGGGCGGGAGGAAGAAGGCTGGCCGCCGGCCACCGACGGCAGGGGCCCGGGACCCTCCGCTGGGCAGAAGCTCCGAGGTGGGAGCAAGTGCCCGGCCCTGCGCTCTGCCTGCTGCGTCTTCTGTCTTCTGCCCTCTGGTCTCTTCGTCCATAAAACGCAAAGACGCTCCACGCACAGGGCTGTGGTGAGGCGTGGCTGGCACCAGAGGCGCCAGGAGCTGAGGCTTCCCGGACTGCCCACCCCGACCGTTCAGGGCACTACTGGCGGGGTGTCTTCAGAGGGGGTACGTGGGAGCTACGGGTGGCTCCGTCAGGCAGCCGCGTGGCGGCCCAGCGCAGTGCCCGCCGGCCCCGTCTGCTGATTAATCCACGATGGGATTCAAGTGCTTCTTGTCACTCCCACTCACTGTCGCCTGCCGCCGAGAGACGGCCCGACGCCTCCCGCTGATGAAGTGCCCTTGGGTAATTGTGCCCGCCCGTCCGTTTGGCCTCGGTTCCTTTCGAGGAGCCGGGCTGCCAAGGCCACTCTGTGCAGACTCCTTGGCCGGGGCACTGGGGCTACCCGAGGACTCCTCACTTGTCCTCGGGCCCCGGAGGACAGGCCAGCAAGCGCGATCTCAGGGCAGGAGGGAGCCCACAGGTGCTGGGTTTATGGGTGCCCGCTAGCTTTAGTGTCCCGGTCTGCCCCCCCATCCTCTGTGCACCCCCGTGAACAGGTCCGGTGGCCCCCAGGGCAGGGCCGGCCTCCTTCAGGAGGGCCCAGGGGGCTTCAGACCCAGGCAGCACCCTTGGGTTGACACACGGCCTTTGGGGAAGCAGCCGAGCGTGACCTGGAGACTCTGGTTTCCTCTGACCCCGGTCCAGGCGTCTGGCCAGGTGCCTGGGCCACGCTCGAGCTTTCAGGTGGACGTTCAGGGCCGGCCTCACCCCTCCTCCCGTGACCAGGGACTCCGACCCGCCCTGAGGAGGGCTGCGGGGAGTGGCCCTGGTCCTCGGCAGGGAAGGCTGTGTACGTGGAGGCCCTGCCCGCCGCGGGCTCCGCCAGCCTGACGGGGAGCTGGCTTTACCACTGAGTGTGCAAAACGGCATCGCTCGGGTGATGCGTTTCCAATAGTTAAAATGAGAGCCTCGGGTGCAAAGGGTTAATTGGGCAGCTTCAAAAGGACATCTGTTGCCACAGCGGAGAGCAGCTGAGGCTCCGGGGCGGTCACTCGGGGTGATCTGTGTGCCCCGCGAGTCGTGGCTAGATGATTAAGACAGATTTTCCTGGAAAGTGTTTCTGTTCAGAGTAGAAAGGACATTTAAAATGTTGGTCCACTAACACAGGCCCTGGCTTTCCATGTGTCGGAGCTGGGAGGCTGGCGAAGCCCTTCGACGAGCCAACCTGATCTGCACAAACCTTGCTGTTTAACGTTTATTTATTTTTGAGACAGAGAGAGACAGAGCATGAACAGGGGAGGGTCAGAGAGAGGGAGACACAGAATCTGAAACAGGCTCCAGGCTCTGAGCTGTCAGCACAGAGCCCGACGCGGGGCTCGAACTCACGGACCGCGAGATCGTGACCTCAGCCGAAGTCGGACGCTCAACCGACTGAGCCACCCAGGCGCCCCAAAACCTTGCTGTTTAGGAGTCCAAAAGGGCCCCAGAAATTGGTGGCCTTCAGCGCACCCCTGCCTCCTTTCCGGCACCCTCCCACACAGGCCTGACCGGGGTCGGCAGCAGCTCCACCAAGGAAGCCCTCCCCCCGGCCTCCCCGCTGACAGCGGCTTCTCCATCCACACAGGCAGATTCTAGTGGCAGCGACATCCCCCCCCCGCTGCCCCTCCAGCTGCGGGCCCTGGGCCTTCCACCCGGATCAGGGCACTGGGCTGTGAAGGAACCTCGGGCTGCCCGAGAGGCTGGGATTAGAACGATTACCCCGAACGACGAGATCCTCGCACCGGCGACCACCCACGTCTGCACGGGCGACGCGGAGGAGGAATCGCCGTTTGGGGCCGATCCTGGCTGTCTGTCAGGGCTGCTGGAGCCGTGGCTCTCAGCGCTGCTCCTCAAATGCAGAACTGTCCCTCTGTGGCGTTATCGGGATGACACATGACCGGGGACCCGGGAGAGTGCCGGCACTAGCCCCCGCCGGGGGAGCTCGGAGAGACTGGTGTGGGATCTGAGATGTCACAGGAAGAAGGGCAACTGCCTTTGACTCCTGCTCTGTCGGGGCCTCCGACGCCTATCTTGTCACCTATTGTCTCCCAGAGGCCAATCACCAAGCGGTCTGCAGCCCTGTTCTGCCACAAGGTAAAGGGCAGCCGGACCACGCTCTGGGTCAAGCCATGATTCCAAACGCGCCTCTGCGCCAGGGGTGGCTGATTCTTAGTCTGTTTCCCCCACTGCTTTCTTGCTGGGTCTCAGTCCCTTGAGGCTGCTGTGAGAAGGTCCCCCACCGAAGATCCTGAGGCTGGCACCGGATGAGCCAATTCCTTCAGCTCGTGCTTCAGAGCTGAGCTCTCGTGTAAATAAATAAATTCCGCAGAGCCCGGGCAGTCCGCCGGACTGTAGTGAAAACAAAGCCCCGGGCCTTCTAACAAGGCCAAGCCCCAGCATCTCTGGGACAGAGGGGAGGCTGCTGAAGTCACTTGGGGCTCCTGGCTCCTCACAACCTGGTCTTTCGTCTCCCAGGGGCTCTGGGCAGAGGCCCGGGTCCCTTTCTCCACCAGGGGCGCCTACTCCAGAAGGCCTGCCCGTCCTGCGTGGCCAGGGCCTGGCTCCTGTCCACAGGGGAGTGGGCTCTGACAGGCAGCCTGGGGACAAGCGCCCATCCTGGCCACTTTCCTGCTGTGTGACCCTGGGAAGTCTCTCCACTTCTCCGAGCCTCAGTTTCCTCGCACAGAGCCAGGCTGGGACTGGCCTAGCGTGATATCCCCGATTGACCCCGACGTCCCGGGCGGCGCTGGCCTGGCGGGGCTCCCCGCTGCTGAGCCAATTGGCCGGTTTCTCCTGGTGCTGACCTCTTCAAGACAGATCCCAGTTTGCGCCCACTCCTGGGGGACACAAGCCGGTGCTTTGTGGCAGCTCCTCACTAGCCACGGGTCAACATCAGCATCTTAAAGTGACCTCAGGAGTTCCTCCCTGGATATGGGGATGCCGTGAAAGGGGCATGGTGGGCTGAATAAAGGCTCCCAGAAACGTCTGTCTCTTAATCCTTGAAGCCTGTGAACGTGTTACCTTAAATTCCAAAAGGGAGTCAGCAGATGTGATCGAATTAACTGCCCCAGATGGCAGGTTCTTCTGGTTGGTCCAAGTGGGTCCTAAATGTAACCACAAGTGTCCTTACATGAGGGAGGCCGAGGGGGATTTGACTGCAGAGGAGACGTGTCGCCAGAGTGCTATGAGGAGGGGGTCACGAGCCAAGGAATGCAGGTCACCTATTCTCCATGGAAAAGGCAAGGAAATGGGCTCTCCCTAGAACCCGGAGAAGGAACCAGCCTCACCAACACGTGCTGTCCACTGAAATCGATTCTGGATTTCCGGCCCCCAGAACGGTAAGCGGATAATGTTGTTTTCGACTTCGTGATAACCTGTTACAGCAGCCAGAGGAAACTCACACGGGGGGCTTTTGAGACTTCCAGTCCATGCTGGGGCTCCCGGAAGGGCAGGCCTGGCCGCATCGGGCAGGTTTTCTCTCTCTCTGTGCTATCGCCCCAGACCTCATGCATCCCCTGCCCCCACCGGGCTCAGGTGTGTCCCTCAGGAGCCACGCCGAATCTTCAGATGTGGTCTGGAGGGGCTGCGTGGGCGCGGAGCCTCTGTGACAGCTCCTCTCGCCGGCGCTCCTGGAACCCACCACAGGCTGCTTAGCGGGAGCTCCAGCCGTGTCTGCGGGATGTTTCCTCCCAATTACCAAGCCCTGGGCACAGATGCATCTCCCTCCCTGTCTGCTGGGAAAATATCCGCTCCCCACGGGGCCGGGGGTGTGGGGAGAGGGGTGGTGGCCCGCAGCAGAGCCCCTGCCGCCTGACATCCTCCGAGAGGCTGGCCACGGCTGGCCACATCAGCCACACTAGCCCTCTTCTGTGGGAGGCCCAGGTCCTTAGATCAGTGCCTGCTGTCCCCAAGGATGTCAATGCCCGAAGGAATTGACTGATTTCATTGACCTCCCACTGCCAACACGTCCCTCCCTGGCTGCCAGCTGTGCGGCCCCCCATGCTGCCGACACGTAAATCAGCTCAGCCGAACGAGAGGCTGGTGCTGGTGAGCCACGAACACGGACGCTGCCTTGTTAGACGCATGTTTAGGTGCCGCCGAGACCCAGAGGACCGCCTACCGGGAACCCACGGGCCGAGTGTGGCAGGCCTGGGTGGGCATCGGCCTCCAGAAGCCGAGACAAAGGCTCGGGCAGGGAGCAGGGCGGCTCTGTGCCCGGGGCTTGGCACAAGCACAGGGAGCCAGCTGCCACCCTCTGGCCCCGGGGAGATGAGCCTGCTGCCTGCCGCACCCACCCTGGGCTCACACCCTGGTCGGTGGCCAGCGTGTCTGTCTGTTCATGTTTGCAGACCCTCGGGGTTCACAGAGGCAGGGAGCGGCTTACGGAAATCCCAAGCCCGGAATGGAAAAATAAGAGGACCAAACCATCTGGACCAGGGACGATATCCATGAGGGCAGGGGGACAAAGCTGAGTCCTCCATGGAAAAGGGGGCCAAGCTGCACTCTGGTTTCCTGCTGGCCAAAGCAAAAAGGGAAACGTGGCCAGTTATGGGGTAGATGCCAATTGATCGGCCTGCACTGGGTCAGCAGCTCCGGGCAGCAGGGGGGGGCGGGGGGGGACAGGGGCGGGGGATAATGAATTTCAGTGACCTGCCTGCCATTGCCAGAGGGCTTTCTCTGAGCCACGCTCTGTTGGTGCCTCACAGCAAGGGACGGTGTGACCCCATTTTGTACTGGGGCGACGGAAGCTCCTGGAAGGAGACGCTGACTTGCCCCAGGGCCTTCATGGGGTGAGGGGGCAGCTGAGCTCTGAACGCAGGTCCTTCTGCCCAAAGTGGCCCGACACCAGGATCCTGTGCGCTCTCACCCAAATTACCGCAGCCACGTGAGTTAGCTGCGTGCACGCGCGCGCACAGTCGGATTCAAACTCGCACGCCCTGCCCCCTGCTACGCGGAGGGCATCTGCCTGGTCCTGGGGAGACCGGGAGCGGCAGTCCGGCCCCCTGAAGACTGACCCCGGGGTGGACGACGCCCGGTTAGTGGGGGGCTGGAACCCCCTCCTCAGAGGGGCAGGGGGGCAGGGCTGTGGGTACAGGAGCACGGAGCCCAGGGAGGGTGGGCTTGGCTTTGTCACTGGCCTTAGCCCTGGTGGCCCTGGTGTTCACCTGAAGAAGAGACTGTACTTGGAGAGATGGCTGGAGAGACCCCGAAGTCATGATTCATCTTGGGAGGCAGATACCGGTGCCAGAGATTCTGAGACTCCGGAGCTTTGCCCACCTGGCTTTCATTCACTGTAGGCAAAACGCAACCGAACAAGCCCTCTGGGGCTATTACGAATGTGCAGGCACGTGGGGCACCCAGTAAAAGCGGGTTTCTTTCCTTTCCTGTCATCCTTGCTGAGGAGAGTTCCAACTTTCATCTCTTTTCTCTTGTTGCTAAAGACGCCAATTCCCCTCCACATTCCCTCCCGCACCCACTGTCCTTCCCAAGGTCACCGCCCACCCCCCTGCTCAACCACTCTGACTCCCAAACCCCACGGCAGCAGGGCTGTGGAGGGAGACAGGGACGGGGAAGGATACAGAACGCAGCCCTCTTCCGCCTGAGGGGGCCAGGAACTGCCCTGCGCTCCCTGATCCACTGCGGCCACCAGGTGGGCACCACCGCACCCCGGCTGCTCCGTTCGGTGGCCATTAAAAGAGTTCCTCCCACCACAGATGCCCTGTGGGGTCCCGGAAAGCAGGTCTGCTCCCCATCTCTGACAGTCAGGGTCCGACTCCCCCTCAGACCTTCAAGATGACACTGTGGGTGGCCCACACTGCTGACCTCCGGGAGAAGGGGGTCCCAGGCACAAATGCCACCTGGCTTCCTCTTTAACCACTAGGTTGCTTATTTAAAATGAAATGTCTGCTCTTAAAAGCATTTGAGTTGCTGTGAAGTTTCAACCTTGCAAAGGGATCAGTTTTGACCTCAGAGTCTCAATCAGTAACGTGGGGAGGGGGGGACCCTACTGCCAAAGGCCCCGACCACAGAGGCAACCACGGTCCCCACGTGGATCAGCAGTGGGCAGCTTTTTCCTTAAGTTCACGCCCAAGGACTGTGAGGTCAATTCCCAGAGGCAAAAGTCCCAAGGAAGCCAAGAAACCAGTCTCCGTGACACCCACACACTCCCGGTGGCCCCTGGCTGCTACCTTGAGCGTCGCCGCCCTGGCGGTCACGGGCCACGTCAGCGTGATAAGGGGCTTCTTCAGCTTCTCACTTCTGAGCCAGACCCCACATGTGCTCAAGTCAGCTCCGGGGAAAGCAGAAAAATAATCAAGGTTCCAATTTTGAAAGCAAACCGTGCTTTCTGGTCTCATGGCCCTTGGAGGATTGTCAAAGCTTTTCACATCTGTTGTTGCATTTATCTGGACGGTGACGGTGCAGGATGGGTACTATTCCCATTTTACAGATGGAGAGGCGGGCTCAGCAGGATGCACAGAATCCCAGAGCTGCCCAGCACGACGGGGCCAGGGCCAGGGTGCTGGAGGGTGTGGCTGCCAGCGTGAAGACACGGGAGGGCTCAGGCTCCCTGCCCTCCCACTGGTGGCTGCAACAGCTTCATGGCTAAGAATGGCTTGTGCTCCCAGACCCCCAAGGGTGGCTGGCCAGAATGAGCGGGAGCTTCTGTTTGTTCGTGGCGTCTCATGTCTGAGCCTGCCAAGACTCAGAAATATTCCCGTCCTTCCATCCACATTGACCACCACATCTGGAAGTGGCCATTTGGTGGCTCCATTTCATGGCTCACGGGAGGGAACAGTGGTCTTTAGTGAGACCCATACTGCTGAGCCCGGGAGAGTGTGGACACCCTCTGTGGCGAGGGCTTCAGAAGCATGGGCCAGAGCTGACCCCTTCTGTCCCCAACAGAAGCCTGAGGCATGGGTGAATGTCAAATAGTGGACAGGAGCACCCTGGTTACCAGGGAAACTGGGGCAACCAGACCCCCTGCCTGTGCCACAGGCAGACACTGGACTCTGTTTCTAGTCTGTCTCCCTCTGAGCTGCCCAAGGGTGGCATGGAACCCGGTCTGCCACTGGTCACACATCTAACAATGTCCTCCAGCCCAACGGTGTTAATCAGGCAGACGATGGGCTGAGTGGGGTGAAGGACAGGACCCAGATGGTGCCCATGTCACAGGTGGACACCGTACATCCCTGGGTTCCCACCTTGAGCTGGTCGGGGGAGCCCTGCCCCGGCTGGGTCCCTGACATGCATGCCTCCCTGAATGCCGCTGAGCCGTGAGGCAGACACTCACCTCATACAGCAAACAGCCCAGAGACCAGATGTCGGACTTGAAGTTGTAGCCATTCTCGTGGATCCTCTCCGGTGACATGTAGTACGGCGTCCCCACTGCAACACAGGAAGACGGAAGAGGGGTGGGTGCTTATGCTCTGTGCGGGGAAGGACGTAAGGGGGAGGGGAAGGTGTGGAGGCTGGGGAGAGATCCAGCCTTGGTCTCCCTGGGTGCCTGGGCAGCTCCCTCTCACTCTCCGCCTGTCCCCCCTCAGCCAGAGGAGATGCTGGACAGGACCGGAGCTCCCACACTGGGTAGGGTGCTAAAGCCCCTGGGGACAGGGACCTCCTCACACCTGAGAATCAGCCTGGGGACTGGGCAGTTGGGGACAGTGTTTCTGCCAAGGGCCCGGGGGTGTGGGATGCAGTGGCCAGGCTCTGGGAAGCAATTGATCAAATGTCCTTTAGGGTGAGTGCTTGAATCCTAGAAGAGTCCAGTTTTCTCAACAGTGGGAAGGAAAAAAAAAAACCCCAAAAAACCTGTTAATGCTGACCTAACATTCGTGTTCCTAACAGTCCCCCAAGGAGGCATACCCACTTT
Source organism: Neofelis nebulosa (assembly GCF_028018385.1). Lineage (NCBI taxonomy): Eukaryota > Metazoa > Chordata > Mammalia > Carnivora > Felidae > Neofelis > Neofelis nebulosa. The sequence goes on from NC_080793.1 coordinate 11,358,277, forward strand.
ACAGATGGGGAAATGGAGGCTCAGAAAAGCGGCAGGACTACGGTTCAAACACAGATCTTTAGGCTCCAGGAAGTGAGCTCTTAGCCACTACCCTTGGCTGGCACCAAACGGCATGTCCAGACTTGGGGTTGGCCAAGATGTCTTAAATCAAACCGAGGACAGAAAAGATAGTAACCATAAAAGAAAAGACTGATAAATTGGACTTCACTAAAATTACGGACTTCAGTTCCCCAAAAGACCATTTAGAGAGTCAAGGCAAGCTGCAGGCTGGAAGAAAACAGTCCTTCCATACACATACCCAACAACGGCCCCATACACAGAATATTTTAAAGCATCTATAATTCAGTAAGTAAAAGACAAACAATCCCCTCTCTCAAGTTAGCCAAAGACTTGAAAGGGCACTTCACAAAAGAGAATTTCCAAGTGGCCAATAAGCACATGAAATGATATTTTTCTCATGACTCATCAAGGCAACACAGATTAAAAGCACAGCAAATTACCACCATCCATCCACCTGAAGTTAAAGTTAAAAAGACAGATATAAACCAAGCCTGATGATGTGGGGGGGGGGGGGCAACTGGAACCCTCACGTATTGCCGATGGGGACAAAAAAATAGTACACCCACCTGGGAAAACCATCTATCGAGCTGAAAACGCTGCTGATCCCATAACCTGCCAGGTCTGTTCCCAGGTCAATGTCCAAGAAAAATGAGTGCTTCTGTCCATCAAGAGCCATGATCAAGAATGTGCAAAGTGGCTTTTATTCACGATAGCCAGAAACTAGAAACAAAAGCCAATCGACGCTAGAATGGATAAATTGCTCATGTGGCCTGTTCACACAATGGAACAGTAAACATCAACAAACAGGAGCCACGAAACTGGTCGATCTCGCAGACACGGTGTTGAGTGAAAGCAACCATGACAGAAGGGCATGCGCTGATTCCATTTTTATCAAGAACAGGATATGTACATAGGTGAGAATTCAGTTAAAAAGCAGAGGGGGCACACCCTTGACGATGCGGAATTAATTGTACAAAGATGAGAGGGTTTCCTGAGAGGAGGTGAGCTCCTCATCACCAGAGGCATGCAAACTGCAGCAGAGGGGCTGCTTTGGCGGGGCGGAGGAGGGGCCCAGAGTCAGGATTTGTAAACAGATCTGTGGTCTGAGACTCTGATCCCAGTCCATTCGGAGGATGACTGTCCTGGATGCTTTGCGTTCAGACCTTAAAGGTTGCTACACAGAGAACATTTCCACTGGCCTGCAGATGCCACCTGGACATGATGGTGGCTGCTGCTGCTCCAGCCAGAGTCTGTGTAAGGAGCCGGAGTCCAGGGGCGCCTGGGTGGCTCAGTCGGTTAAGCGTCCGACTTCAGCTCAGGTCATGATCTCACAGTTTGTGAGTTCGAGCCCCGCGTCGGGCTCTGTGCGGAAGCTCGGAGCCTGGAGCCTGCTTTGGATCTGTGTCTCCCTCTCTCTCTGCCCCTCCCCACCCCGCCCCGTTTATGCTCTCTCTCTCTCTCAAAAATAAATAAACTTTAAAAAAAAAAAAAAAAAAAAAAAAAGGGAGCCGGAGTCCAGCTCAGCAGAGGCTGAGCCTGACGTGTGGCTTGTGACCTGCAATGGAAGGATGTCCTGCGTCACGAAACATGCACGACCCTGAGGGAGAACAGGCCTTTCAGTGAGCTGGAAAACGACAGGCGCCCTAAAGCAGGGGCCCAGGCTTCAGAAACTCGTGGGCCAAAGACTTCCTGGGGCAACTTTGATTTTGCCAGGTAAGGTGGTTTTAAAAGTACAAAACCCCAACTGCCAGTTAGTGGCACTATTATTATAAAAAGAGAAGGCGGTTTAACACTAGAATAAGTGGAAGAACTCACAATCTCAAACTCAAGGACGGTCCTTTACATTGAAAAGTTTAGCTGTTTGAAAACTTGATTACCTTCTAGCATTTTCTCAAGTCATTAGAGACGGATGAGGACTCACCATGGCCAACTTGTAAAGGCTGTGAACAGTGATGGGAAGCCCTGCTCTGGGCTTGAGCGCCCTGGGGCAGGACCTTGTTAACCAAAGGGTCCCGGTGCCCTGTGCAGGACCAGGCCCCGGGGGGCATCTTCTAAGTGCCTACTCACAGAGTCAATGAATCCGTCCCCGCGTCGTCACTGTTAACACCTTTTTCTTGCAGCCTAATGTACCGCCTGTTTAATGTACTGCCGTGGAGGAGCCTACTGGTTGGTGCCGTATGTGGACACCAACACCCTTTGATGGCAGCAGTCCTCAGCAAGGGCAGCAGCCATCACTTAAATGCATGTTGGAGAGACGGCGTCCTATATGCAACCTCTTGTATATTCTGGTCACGAGGGAGCAAAATGAATGGGCAAATATGGATGACCAGCTCTCAGACCAGACGGTAAGGGACTCTGGCACCAGGAAGGCTGTGGATGGAGGTCAGGGGCCCTGTCCCTCAGCGGGGGACAGCAGTGTCCACTGCTGGCCACATTTCACCCCTACTCCTGGCCCAGGCCCTGGGCGCTGCGAGCACAGGCTGGTCCCGACGCCTCTCGCCACCCTCAGTCCTGTCCTCTGCTCATCTTAGACCCACCTGGGCCTCTATGGGAGCAACTTGGGACAGATGCCCTGCAGCATGGCAGGCCCACCTGAAAGAGAAGACTTCGAGTGCCCGGCCCCTGCTTGAGACCCTCATACTGCCACCCCAGCCCAACCCTACCTGCTCTTTGGTTCACCTCTGTGCCTTTGCACATGCTGTCCAGGTAAGCTGCCTCTCCCCCAGCCAGGGAAAGCTAGCTGCTCGGTGAGGCCTGGACTTCTGGGTTGTCCCTCTTTTCTGTCACCACTTTCTCCCTCCTCGGGCCTGCCTGTGGTGAAGGCCTTGGGGAACGTGGGGAAAGAAAGGTCAGGGAGCACCACTTCTCCCCCATGCTGCACCCAACCTTCAACCTCTCCATGGCTCCTTTTGCTTTTACCTGTTTCCACAGTGCGGGGGAAAGCCAAACACTCAGATGAACGTGAACTTTCTTCTAAGATGCCAGTGCTGCAGATTCTATCCATCTGCCTGTCCGTCCGTCCATCCATCCATCCATCCATCCATCCATCCATCCATCCATCATCACCCATCTATTGTCTGCTTACCTACCCATCCATCAGTCTATCTACGGTCTGTTCATCTATCCATCAGTCCACCCATTCATCTGTCCTGCATCCAGTGTTAACTGAGCCTTGATGTTGTGCTGGGCCCTCCCAGGAGTGGGCCCATCAGGAAGCAGTGAGTTTCCAGTCCCCAAAAGTGTCTAGAAGGACACAGAGAAAGGCTGGAGTGACCAGGAGCTGCAGCTAAATCACTTGTAGAAACCTGTTAAAAATGTGGACCCCGGCCCATCCCCAGACCTATGGGATCAGAGTCTCTGGGGCCAGTGCTCGGGACACAGCATCTCTCTCTAGCTCCGGGGAGATGCTGACACATGTCACGGTCTGGGGGGCTGCCCCCCCCCCCCCATGGTCATGCTTTCAGATGCCAAGACACCTGCGGAGCAACCAAGCTTACGAAGTGTTAACTTAGGGAAATCTGGCCTGTCCCCGCTGGGCACTGGGTCCTCGTGCCCCCACCCCTGGGCCGATTCTCCAGATCTCTTGACCCCACCTGTGAGCCTTAAAGTTGGGGTGCTCAGCTTGCGCCGGGTGAACACAGCAACTCTTCCTGTTTTGTCAGCTTTTCCTGGGAGTAAGTCTGTAAGACTTGCTTTCTATACTGACAACAGATACTCAAACGTAACGAAGCATAATGCACAACTTGCATGAGTTTTAAAGATAAAATGAGACACTTCAAAGAAATCCCAAGCTTGCGGCTGGCCCTGGAGGATGCATCCTCAAGCCCCAAGGGAGCGGTGATTCTGGGGAAGATTGGGAGAAGCCAACAAGAGGAGGGGCCCTGAAGGCCACAGCCGACTGGGTCCCCAGTCCTGCCCCAGGGGCCCCTGGTCACTGCCAGCAAAGCAGCAGCGCAGACCCGGAGACACTCAGGCGGGCCCAAGCCCCCTTCCAGCAGCCTTCCCATTGGAGCCCCAGCCCCGCCAGATCCCAGCCAGCCCCCGCCCTCACTCCTCGCAGTGGGGGACGGAGCTGGCGTATGAAACAGGAGCCTAACAAACCCCCGACCTTCCCCGCGTCTTTGCCTAGAACTCCCGGATTTCAAACCGGGTGGATATCAGAGGAGAACGTGGGACCTCAAAGCGGAGGCTGATTAAAGGGGCCGCATCCCAGAGATGCGCCACTCCTGTCAAAACAAACTTTGCTGCGTCTGGAGATGCTTGCCATGTTTGAAACGTGTTCATTAGATATGAAAAAGGCAAAGATTTCACATGAAGGAGACGCTGGTGTCTGTGGGCTGCACTTCTTCCCCAATCGGCAGTTTTGAAAATGGCTGGAGAAATGGGGGTCCCCGCCCGACACCCACCCGCCAGGTGTTGGCTGGGGGCTGGGACCCCGTGTGCAATCGTGGCGGCAGAGGTGGGGACCGCATGGACTCGAGGCGGCACGCGCTTCAACCCCTCAGCAGGAAGGAACTGAAATTCTCTCTCCCAGCCTCAGTTTCCCCAGTGGTGCAACAGAGGGGTTGCACTTGAGGGTCCCCGGAGGCCTCCGCTCCACCTCGTGGAGCCTTGGCTTCTCTCTCTGGAAAATGGGGACAGGACAACTGACCCACAGGTGCAGGTGGAGGGGCTCTGGGAGGCCCCCTCGGGCCCCAAGAGGGAGAGGTGGAATGCAGCCAGGAGGGCGGGGGAGGGGGCAAAGCGAGCGAGCAAGTGAGCGAGTGGGGGAAGAACACAGGAGGGAGTGAGGACCAGATTCCGGAACCCAAGGAGTGGCTGGCTCCCTCCGGGCTGGGCCCTGTGACCCACATTTCCATCTCACTGTGACCTGTCTTGTGAAACTCCCTCCCCACCCCCAACATCCAACCAGGCCCCCACATCCTGAGAGTGCTCCCCTCCCCTCCACCCACCGACTGGCTTGGCCCTCCCTGTCCTGCCTATTCCCACCCTTCCTCTGCCCCAAGGCGGGGGCCCCTGCCCCCCATGCCTGGCTGGCTTCTTATCCCCCCAAGGGAGAAAGGCCAGGTCCTCAGCCTGGCATTCGAGGCCTCTCCAGACTGTCCCTGCTCCCCGCGACACTGGATCTTTGGGCAGCCACATAGGCTGCCACTCTGTGCAGCACCCTGTTATCCAGGTGTTAGGGTCTCACCCAAGATGGCCCGGGGGTGTCGGATGGGAAGGCGGGCGGCCGCGCTTCGGGCTCTGGCTGGAGCACCCCGCGGGCACCGCGAAGGTGCTCACCTGGCGGCACCCGGGCTTCCTCCTTTGTTAATGGACGGGGATGCTCCCCTCCCCCAGGGAGGCTGCAGCACTGTCGCCCGTAACACCCGGGGTACAATTATTAGAACTGCACTAGGACGGGGGAGACTCTAAGTGGATTCCGCAACCTGCCCCCCGTCCCGCCCCCAGGCTGTAAGTTCCAGAGAGCAGGGGCCTTCCTGGTGAGTGGCCCTGGGGCCGGCCTGGCACAGAGCCGGCCAGGTGAATGAGCGGACAAACAGGTGAGCTGCAGTTTGCTTCCCAGCCAGGATCCCGTCTTCCTGTGCTGTCCTCTTGAGACCCTATCCTTCCCTCTCTGGTGTCAGCTCAACCAGGAACAGTCTGTGCCCTGAAAAATGCCAGGGTGTGGCAGACAAGCCAGGTGCCCCTTGCCAGCCAGGTGTGATCTCCCTGGGACCTCCACCAGATCAGAGTTCAGAAACCAGATGTACCTGCCGAAGCAGGTTTTCTAGGCCAGTTACTCCCAAGCGTCCTGGCTGCTGGAACGGGCAGGAGGTGGCCCAGGGGACGTATCTACATGAAGCGGGGTCCCCAAGGGCGCTTGGCTGTGAGGTCCGTGTGCCCACTCAGCAGCTGTTCCCCAGGGCCTACCTGGTGCCAAGCGTGGGCACGCTCACGGGACTGTCAGCGTGGCAAGGACCAGAGGCCATCCTCCCTGCCTGCAGCCCTGCCGGGAGGGTAGATGAGCTTCTCCTCTGAGTGGCTGGGCACCCAGAAAGCTCATCTGGACTCAAGCCCGTTTCCCAGGATGCTGTGGCTGTGCCTGGAGAGGAGCGGACACCTCAAGGAGCTCTAGTCCCTGTGGGCCGGGTGACTACAGGGATGTGGTATCCCTCCCTCTGGGCCTCAGTTTCCTCATTTGTCAAATGGAGATAATAAACCTCGTTTGGGATGACTTTTTAAAAAGCCACACGTTTCAGACATCTTTTAAGCCTTGTCTTCTTTGTTAACTCACGTCTTCGGTGAGGTCGGTGACTACAGAAAACGGAAGCAAAGGGGCAGCCCTGGGAGGATCGGGCACGGCCCCGGACCCCCCCAGGGCTGGTCAGGGCACAGTTTAGAGACAAGAGACCGGCACCCAGCCCGTACACAGGGGCCCTCAGGGGACAGTTTTGCCTGCCCTTTCCCACACCACCCTGGGACTGGCTGTGTCTGGGGGCCTCCTGAGAGCAGGGAAGGCTGCGGGATCCCATCTCCAGCACCCAGCCCTGGGCCAGGGCGGTCGGCCAGGAGAAGGGAGAAGGAAGGAAGTTCTGCCCTGTGGTCAGGCCAGGGGTTGACAGCCTGGGAAAGCCAGCGTGCCCTGACCACTGTACCTGTCTGGGCTGCCCCCACTCGGACCTGCGAGGTGGCTGAGGCCCGGCACGCGCCCTGGGCACAGGCTGCCTCCCTGCCCACCCCTGATCCCAGCCTGCGGCCGCCCTGTCACTGCCGCCGAACAAGCAGGGCCTGCTCTCCCAGCCCTACAATTTGTCTTGCAGCTGCCGCCGTTGCTCGGAGCCAGACACTTGCTCGTAGCTTGTGAGCTGTGTATGGGCAAATCTTTCATTTTTCTTTCATTACGCCGGCGTGTACTGTCACTTAATTTTTATGTATGCAATCCTTCCTGACAAATATGATCTGCTGCCTGGTAATTCGTCTGACGCTCATTCTGTTCCGCGCTCTAATTACGGCTCCTATTCCTGACACCGAGGCAGCCGCTCTGCCACCGCTGGGTACCGCACCTGTCAGCCCGGCCATGGCATGACTAATGCCCTTTCATGCCAGCCTCGTGTTAGCAAATACAGAGGCGGGGAGGGGCCCGGGGGAGGGAGAGGCAGAAGGGGATGCGATTTGCATAAGCCTTGCCAGGGGGTCAGCAGCCTCAGGAGAGGAGGCAGTTGCCAGGGTAACGTGGCTCCCGCCACAGCATCTCCACATAGTAGGTGTGCAGGGACAGCGGATACATAATTCATACCCACGCGCGGGGCGTGAAGGAGCCCTGACCCCCGAGTCCCTTTCTGAGTCACGACGCAACGGCAATTAGTCTGATATCTTGCCGGAGCAAATTTGTGCAGGAGACTTAGCTGTGGCAGACCGGCACTGTGGAGAGGGGGCCTTTCTCCCATGTCGGGGGGGACTTCGGGCCCTGGGTTTCAGCTCTGTGCCGTCTTGCGGTGGAGCCCAGCCCTCGGTTCTGAGAGTGGTCCCGGGGGCAGGGCCTCGCCAAGCCCCCTGCGGCCTCTCAGCTCCCTGGCGTCCCCTGGACACGGGCACAAGGCCCCAGGAGGGCTCCTTCCATCCACCACTGGGCCCGGTTGCTGCTCGGAGGCCTCGGGAAGACCCCGGCCTAGCAAGCAGCCTTTTCCCCAGTTCCAATTCCTTCTCATTAATATAATAAGTGCACCAGTCCGAGTCGATAAACTCACACTGTCGGACGAGCCCGTATTTCTGCCCGTTCCTAATGATGTGATCTTAACTGGCTCTGACGAGCGCGCAGTCTCCTCCGTGGAGGGACCGAGAGGAGGGACCTGACTGACAGGGGACAGAGGCAGTGGCTTTAACTCTTCTCTTTGACAGTTGCCCTTGAATGTCTGGCCTTTTGAAACTCTTAAACCAGAGAGGTAAACAGTCCCAAACTCACCGAAGCACTGATTTTCATAAGGAAGGGTCTGAGGGGACCAGGGAACAAGGCTTCCTCTCGGCACGGCAGGCTGCGGGGCTCTGGAGGGAGAGCCAGCACAGCTTCCACGGCCCAGCCCTGGTCTTCTGGAGGAAGCATGGGCTCCGGAGGAGAGGCCCATGTTCGAGTCCTGGCTCTGCTATGTGACTCAGAAGAATCCCTCAAGCTCCCAGGTTCCAGATTCCTCGTTTGCACAAAGGAAGGGTCCTGTGGACCCTCCCGGCTATTGGAGGTGTGAGTAAAGTGTCATAAACGCAGGGGACGTCCTTTCAAGCCCTGCCCACACCCCACATTCAGACACACACACACACGCACATGCACACTCACACACTCAGACACACGCACTCACACGCGCACACACACATCAGAGCTGCTGATCTCTTAGTGCACTTCTCCTGATTGTGTGCTTTACCCTGAAAGCCTCTAAGCCATCGGGACCTGTATGAACAGTGACAGATTCCACCAGGAGAGTGTGTCTCCGGGAGAACACCTCGCTGTCACCAGAAGCTGCTTTCTGTACTCACAGCATGCCGCAGGCACTCGGGGAGAGGGTGGGGGACACACAGGCTGGGGCCGTGGAGAAAAGAGTGGTTCCCAAGGGAGGGGGTCGGCCTTCACAGGGCAGGTAAGCCTCAGGAGCACCTTCCCCGGCAAACGCCACCTCCAAGAACCAGGGACAGGCTCGCTGGGAGCAGGATGCCCCTGCCATATCTGCGTCCTTCCCACCCAGCCCTGGTTAAATGCGGATATGCCCTGCTGTAACGCACAGGGGACCCCCACGTCTGTGTTCCACTGGGGGCATCCCGGTTTCTCTTTCCTAATCAAATGAAAACTCCTCATCCTCCAACATTCCACGTTTCATACCCAGTCACGTACCCGGTGTATGGATTCGGAACTGGCATTGCTTCACGGAACCCGAAACCCACGCGTGCCCAAGTGTATCCCCAAGTCCAGCCCTCAGGTGCTCTCCAACTCTCGGAACGGTACCGGCCCAGCGAGCCTGGCACTTAGGCGCCCCCGTCTGCGGCGCCCCGCGCACCCCACTCTCCGGCTCACCCGTCCCCTGCTCCCTGCACCACAAACTCCGCTGCACCCTTCACAGTCCAGCGACAATGTCACCTCCTGCTGGGTGAGACCCTGGTAACCTGGTCCCTGGGGCTTCAAAACTGCCGTGTAAAAGCCAAAACCTGAAAGAGCGCCAGTGTCCCCCACCAGGAGGACTGGACCGAGCGTGGGGCATCCACGGGACGGAACACGATGGGAGAAAGAGAAAGACGGGACCGCCGTCCCGGACGGGCTCTGCCGTCCTTTCCTGGAAGGGGCGGCGAGGCAGCGTGAGGACGCAGGGGACCCCCAGCCGAGGCCTCTCAGTTCGCCCTGCTTTGGGTCACTGTGGTGAAGAGGTTAGTAAAGACTGGGGCTCAGGAAGGTATGTTCCTGCGTTAACGGACCAAAGGCCCTGTGGGGTGAACATTCGCATCTCCCCGCAGGGTCGCCCAGGACCGCCAGCCGCTGCTGGGATGTGTGCACAGGCCTCCTTACCTAGGGAGTGGGCTGCAGTGGTCTCGGAGCTGAAGAAGCGACCCAGGCCGAGGTCACCAAGCTTCACGACGCCCGTGGCCGTGATGAACACGTTGGCAGGCTTGATGTCTACAGAGGAAGAAGGCAGCTGGTGTGGGGGCAGAAGTTGGGGGGGTGGCGGGTAGGGCGGGACACAGTGTCGAGCATCTTGCGGGTCCTCGGGGGAATCAGAGAATGGGCACGTGCGAGGCCCTGGGCTGGACTCCCGGACTCCCCGAAGGCCAGGCAAGATGCTCACACGCCCCTGTCCGGGGAATACAAAGTGGTCCAGCTTCCTCACGGATGTCCCCAGACCATTCTCCCCAGAGCAGGGAACGCTGCCTCCTGGGCCCCAGGGGTGCCCAGCACGCCCCCACCCCACCCGCGGGCTCTGGGGGGGAGTGGCGGTGCCCAGACCCCGCGGGCTCTGGTGGACGCGTACCTCGGTGCATCACCCGGCGAGAGTGCATGTGTTCCACGGCGCTGCACAGCTGTGCGAAGTACTTCCACACCGTCCTCTCGGGGATGAGCCGCTTCTGCTTCTTAAAGTACTGCGGTGGGGAAGACAGACAGGCCTGGGGGACGGGCCGCAAGGGAGGTGGCCACGGGGCAGTGCCCCTGTCCTGTCCCCAGTGGTAGCTGGCACCTGGCACGGGGGCGGGTGGTCAGGCTGCTGAACAAACAATACATCTGGAACAGAGGGTGCTGTGCTCCCATCTACACTTCAGCCCCAGACGGCCCTCCGTGGCCACCGGTCCGCCCCCACCCAGCGCTGACCTCCCTGTGGGTGGAGCAGGTCTGGCCCAGAGTGAAGGTCCTAGAGGACTTTGCAGAACGGATGCCTGGTCTGCATCTTGAAGGCTTCTCTCAATCACACTTTTTCTGGCATTTTCCGGACACATGCCCGTCTCCCACACAGCCTGATGGGGAAGCTCCTTGCTGGAGCAGATAGGCATGGACTCTGTCTGCCCCTCGCCCCAGCTTGGCCCAGAATGGGGGTACCCGATGCCTGGTGGTTAAATCCCAGCTGCCCTGTCCCTGGGAACCCAGGCACTAATCTACTTCATTGCCTGAAAAAACATATTTAATGCTCCAGAAAACAGAACGAAACCCAAAATGCCACCCAAGCTGCACTGAGTGAGCCGTAGGTAACCAAAGGTCCCGGAAGGAGCACACGGGGAAGAGGTCCTCACCCATGACCCTCCGGGGAGTCTCCTGTGAGCCAGGCCTGAGGGGTGGGGTGGGGGGTGGGGCAATGACTCACGCACACCGGTAACCTGAGTACTGGGTTTTTGTTCAGAGGCTTTTCGCTCCAGAACAACCACCTTTTCCAAAGCAGCCAGAGGCGAAGCCATAGGCCCATTTGTTCGGGCAGCTGCTCGGGTGCAGGGAAGACAGTGGCCGCCCCAGGACACGCTCCTGGCCTAGGGAAGGGAGTTTGTGGCGGAAGACAGGACCTGGGCTCACACGGGTAAGCACCCGCCTTGTGCAGCCACTGTGCTGGGCCCTCAGCAGGGGTGACTGCACCCATCTTACACACGAGGAAACCAAGGGCCACACAATAGCTGGTAAGGGGCAGTCACGGCTCAACCCCAACCTCCCAGGGCCAAGCTCTTAACCCTAATTAACTCTGAATGACACCGGTAACCACTGGATGAGGGACTGAGCTCAGAGAGGTTCAGGAACTTGCCCAAGGTCACGCAGCTGGAGTGCCAGAGGGGGGACTTGATCTGGGCACCTCCGACAATGGGACGGTCATGGCCGAAAGCCCCTGGCCTGGCAGTAAAGCCCCATGAGGCTCTCCCGAGGCTCCATTCTGGGACAGGGACCTCCCGGGTGAGCTGCCGAGGCTCCCAGCACAGACCGCTGGCACAGGACCCCACTCCCCTCCACGCTACCCCGGGTCTCCGTGGTGGGTTGGGCTGGAGCGTTGTTTACGCTGTGATGGTGGTTAATCCTCATTACAGCTTTTAAGCTCGGCTGCGAACGGTGCTTTTCTAAATGTCACGTCCTGTAAGCGCCGTGTGACATTTAGCGGGAAGGCGCAGAGTCTCTGGTGGGTTTTGGGGTGGCGGCAACTCTCCGCTTCACTGTCCGTCATAAATAACGTCGGCGCTGTGGCAGTGGTGGCACTGCTTGGCCTGAGGCTGCGGGCCCTTGGGACACAGGGCCTAGGCCAGTAGCCTTCAGGCTAGCCCAATGGGGCGGCTGTGGTGCAGCCCGGCCTGGGGCCCCGGCAAGGTCCCCAGTTCCCCTCAGTACCCAGAGGCAGCCAGAGAGTGGGAAAGGCCACTCGGGGAAACTGAGCTCCTACCAAGTCCCAGGCATTGTGAAGAGCGTATTACAGATGGGGAAACTGAGGCATAAGGCCCCCTTCCCGCCAAGGGAGGAGGGTCTAGCAGGTGTGTCTGCCTCCAGACCGAGGGTGTCTCTCCCGCCCTGCCTCTCCCGCTTGCTGGGGGCAGCACCCAGCCAGGGCCCTGCAGGGGAAGCGGCTGGCACTGCATCAGAGGGAACAGGAACAGGCACGGGGGAGGGCCCTGTGACCGAGAGAGAGGAGGTACCGTGTCAGGAGGGGAGGGCTCCTGAGATGGGGCCGGGAGGCCGCCCCCCAGAAACCCAGCGGGTATGTGACCAACTTGATCTCTCTGGGCTGGTGTGGGCCCTGAGGAGGCCAGGGAGAAGGGGAGGGCAGCTGGGGAGGGGGCACCCCACCCCCCAGGCCAGGCACAAGGTGCTGGACACCCACATGCCTCCCTCCTCTCTTTCACCTGGAAGGAGCCTGCACCCAGCCCCGCACCCAGCACCCCCCCCCCCACCCCGCAGTCCCTCACGCACCCCCAGGACAGAGATGGAAACCGGGCTTTGTGGGCAAGGGGTTTGATTTGCCCAGTCGCCAACCCCCGACTGTTTGATTCCAGCCCTGCTCTGCTGACTGAGACGCTGCAAGGGGCCTGGGTCTGCAGGGGCTTCAGGGTGCAGCACCCTCGCCATGGGCCACGTCCCAGGGCCCTTCCTCTGTCTCCCCTCCACCTCCTGTTCACGGATTCCACTCCCACCCCCCACCCCACCTTCTGCTGGGCATCTAGTCTTTCTTCTAGAACACCATACAAACCATGTCTACTCCCCACCATGAGTCCCGGGAAGCTCCCTGCTGACCTTGGGGCAAGGTCTCGAATCCTGGGCCCAGATGGTGAGGCCCTGGGCGACCTGATTGCCCCACCTCCCCCCACACTCCCTCCACCTCACCCAGTACTTTGTGGACTCTGGACTGCTCATCCCACTGGGTTCTTGCAAGCTGTTCTGCTACAACACCCCCCTCCCCCCTGCGCTGTCTCCTTCAGGTCTCAGCTCAGGCCACCTCCTCCAGGAAGCCTTCCCTGGCTCCCACAGGTCCTGAACTTGGCTTGCTCACATGGCCTTGTGACTTTTTGTTCATGGGTCTGCCCTCCTGTTAGAAGGCAAGCTCCCTGAGGGCAGCACCCACGCCTAGGTCTCGGCACCCAGCGGGTGCTGGATGCGTGTGTGTTCAGCAAGAGAACGACATGTGAAGGAGAAACACGGGGTGGGGGTGGGGGGGTGGGGGAGAGAAGCAAGAACTAAGACATGATAGAGCACATCTGTTCCCACCAGGGATCTGTGTGGAGATTAACATCCCGGCAAACACATTAATATGTCAACGAAAATATAAAAGCAGGTGATAACAGCTCAAGTAATGCCGCTTCCCGACGACGCCCGAATTCCTAGGAGCCAGATTTCAGAAGAGCAAGCGCTGAGCAATTGCTCAGTCCCCAGCGCCTGGTGGGAAAGACGGAGAACCCATGTCTGGCCCCTTTTGCAAGTGTTGCCGGGAGCAAGGTGGGGGCTCCGGCGTAGCTGGCCTCGCTCAGAAGCAGATGGACTGGGCTGGGGGAAGGAGGCGGTGGGGGCCCATGGCCAACAGCCTGCAGGCTGGTCAAGCCAGCAGGGGAGTCAGGGCCGTGAGGGAGGAGCACAGAGCGGGGTGGGGGGCTGAGGGCTGGGGCTTGGGGGTCCCACAGAGAGGCTGTGTGGCCTCAGGCAGGCAACTAAATCTCTCTGAGCTCTGCTGAGGACGGTGTGTGCTTAGTGAGTGATGTGTGTGCTCAGCACGGTTGTGGCTCACAGGAGGTGCTCCAGCGATGGAGCTGTGATGGTTCCTGAGTCCAGACTCTCGGTGGGCCTGGGCCTGGGCCTCAGGATGGGGGGCAATGGCGGCAGGGCAGTAGGGGGGCTGCCGTGGGACACAGAGCAAGAGCCAGACCTGGTAAGTCATTCAACCTCTCAGAGAGCCCCGCCTCAGCCACTGCATGGAGTGAGGTGTCCCTCCAGCGCTGGAGGGGCCCCAGGGGGATCACTTGGGTGCTGATGCCTGGAGGCCCTGGCTAGGAAACAGAGAGCGGTGCCACACAGGCACGGCGCTATCCCCCGTGTTACTGGGTATCCTCGGGTAAGTCTCTTAGCCTTTCTGGGCTTAGTTTTCCCTTTGGAAAGTTGGACGCACAACACCTTTTCCCAGATTCTGTGAGCTGGGGTCTGACCCAACGTGGGGTTCTATCCCTGTCTCTACCGTGAGGCAGCCTGTGGGCAGCCTGGGGCAGTGGGGACAGCCAGAGGCGTGCTTTCTGTCCATGGCTGACCCTCTCCCAGAGCCCGAGCGGGCACCCTTCAGGCCACGGCTGAGGCCTGTGAGGCACTGGCCAGGGAGGCTGAGTGGCCCTGGTGGACAGCCTCCACCCGAGGCCACAGCAGCAAAGACTCCAGGCCGAGGGGCTGCCTGATCCTGGGCTCCCTGTGTCTGGACAGCCCCCGGGGCCGGCCTGCCTGCCGGCCTCACTCACCTTGATCATCTGCGAGAGGTCACCCGCATCGGCCAGCTCCAGCACAATGTTCAGCTCGTTGTCCTCAATAAACGAGTCCAAATACTTGATGATGTTGGGATGATTTAGTTGCTGTCCAAAGAGAGAGAAAGAGGGGGAGGCAGAACCAATGAGGGCCGGTCCAGCCTAGCGCCTGCCCCGTGCTGGCTCACAGCAAGTATTCATTAGCAGGGCCCTGGCTTTGCTACACAAGGGAGTGTCTTGGGGGAAGGGCCTGTGCTTGGGAGTCAGGCAGACCCAGGCAACACTGGGAATGCCTTTCTGCATCTCTGAGTCTCAGTTTCCCCATCTGTACAATGGGCATAATGTATTCATGAGTAGTAGTGAGCATTAGATGTGCCGAGGCCTCTAACACAATGTCTAACTTGGTGACTGCCCGGACCTGAGACTCCATGGACACCTGTGGACAGGATCCTCCTCCTCCTCCTCCTCACCACCCGTGACCCTCGGCAGCAGGGCTGGGCCCCCACTGCCCTATTGCTGTGCTCAGCAGGCCTGTGCTGGTGCTCCCAAGTGCGCCCATCTCCCTTCTTCCTCCCTCCTCTCATTTTGACACATCCTTGTGAAATCCTGAAAAAAAAAAAAAAAAAACCCAACAGTTCCTGGCGTGCTCCGTGCTGAAGCCCTGCCTCTGGCCTGACCACCACGGCCCACGTGCTTTCCAGACAGGACAGCTCCCCACCAGCTGGAAGTCAGCCCCCGCCTGGCTAAGAGGGGACAGACCTTGGCAACTTTTTATAACTCAGACTGACTGTTTCCACCAAATGATTCCAGAGTCTGGGAAAGCAGAGGGGACTCAAATATTCTGCCAGGGCTTGGTCGGCCAAGTCCACGGGGGCGGCTGTCAGCAGACAAGCAGAGGCCACCGTCGCACACATTTTCTAGAAGACCTGGAAGTTGCTGTGAGAGGGGTGTGGATTTGTGCTGTGTGCCGACCTGTGCCCGCCTTCGGATTCTAAAATGAGGGGGACCTTGGCAGACATCACATGGCTGTGCTCCAGGTCTGGGTCCGCAGACACCCCTCAATCAGAAGCCACAGGTGGCCTCTGTCGCTGGCCATGTGTCTGCCCCTCCCTCGACTCCACTCTATCCTGATGTCCACTGCCCGTCCGAGCCCTCAGGCCCCCTGTCCTGGGCCTCACCCCCTTTGTCAGCACAGCAAACAGCATGATTATAGTCTTAGCCTCTACATTTAGGGCACTGATCCGTTTCAAATAAATTTTTATGTACAGCGTGAGGCAGCGGTCAAGGCTCACTTCTGTCCCTTTGGACGTCCAGTTTTCCCAGCACCTGGATTAAGAGTCTTTCCTTCGTCCACTGAACTGTTGTGGTGCCTTCGTCAAAAGTCACCTTTACCCAGATTTTGTTTTGAGGCCTTCCCGGAGCTAACACTGGCCATCACATCAGCTGATATTTTCCATTTACCAAAAAAAATATCAAAGCGAGTGGAATGCTGGCACTTGATCAAGTTGAAAACGCTTTGAAGTCTCGAATGCACCTTATGACGTGCCAGCGCTGTTGTTATTATAAACGAGAGTCCCCTGCTCTTTCAGCCCACTCTTGGAGCTCACCTCCCCACCTCTCCCCACCTCCCCGGGGGAACCTTACATCCTCCCAGGGAGGCCTCCCCGACACCCACCAAGGTCATCAGCAGACTGGGCAGCACAGTTTTTCAAATGACTTGGAAAGACTGGAGGGGGTTTGGGTGGGAATGAAAGCTTCAGTCAAGGGGGCTGTTGCCTCGAGGTGCTGGCTCCTGGGGGGAGGAGGGGGAGGCCTCTCTCCCTCCTGCTCCCAGGGCAGGCCTGAGGAGCGCAGGTGACGTCAGGGCTCCCTCGAGTACCCCGCCAGGCTACAAAGGTACAGGCTGGGGCGAAAAGGGACCCCCAGAGGTCAGCTGGGGGCAATCCCCGAGGCCTGGAGAGGGAAGGGACTGGCTCTAGAGGACGAAGCCGGGTCCAGAGCCTGGTCCAGTAACCGAGGACTGCTGTCCACCCAGAGTCCCCTTCTGAGCCTGCAGCCTGTTGGGGAGCTCAGGCGTGTCTCAAAGGGGACACGCCTGGGCCAAGGATGTAGGAAGTGCTCCAGAGGTGCGAGGGGTGGGGTTTCGTGGTTTGTGAGCGGGGGAGGGGTAGCTGCTTTGGCTTCGTGTATCTAGGGTTCAGGTAAGTAACACCTCAAGATTCATCTCAGTGCAGCTCCTCCTGGCAGCATCGGCCACCCTCTCGCTCTCTGGCGTCCCGACAATCCACGCCCGTGTCTCTCTCTCTCTCACAACCTGGAGCTCCACAGGGTGGGGCTGTCCCCGAGGTCCCGCGCCATGCCTGGCGGTCGTGCTGGCTGCCGAGGGATGGACGACGGACAGATGGCCAGACGGAAGGAAGGCAGAGGTGACAGTAAAGGGCTCAGGTCCCACCCCCCCCCCCGCCCCCACCCCCCCCTTGAATCTCTGCCGCCAGGGGCTTTGCTCCGTCCCACTCGTGGCCCCGCTGGGACATGACACGGCAGTCTGTGAGGATCTGTCTTCCCTGCTGGCTGCATCCTTGTGCCCAGCACTCAGTGCTGCTCAAAACTGTGCTGACTATATGAACACATGATCTCTGCCCGTGTTCCGACAGGGTCCGCCTTCCCGCCCCACGTCCGGGGGTGTCTCTGCACTGGGAGGTTTTGGGGTTCGGGTCCTGGCGCGAATGACGTGAATGATGTTGCCCAGTGGCCCCTCTGAGAACTGTGGTTCCCTTTGTTTTGCAGGAAACACCTCGCGCCCTGGCACATCCTGTTGACTTCCTCTGGGCAGGCGGGGAGCTGGATCGGTGTTCTGGAAAAGGGCTGGCGGTGAGCGGCAGAGGTTGTGACCACGATGACAAGGGCTGCCTGTGACCGAGCACTTACACACAACAGATGCTACATTGAGCCCTTCCAACCCATTTTCTAATTCCCCCGGCACCTGAGGACAGTCCTGTTACCATCACTCCCTTTTACAGATGACAAAACGGAGGCCGCGAGTGGTCAACAGCTTGCCTACAGCCACATAGCTAGTGAGGGGTGTGCCCACTTCCAGAGCCATGGTCAATGGCACACGGCCACACTGCAGCCTGAGGAAGCCCCCGGAATAGGCCCAGGTCGCACCAAGCCTCACCTATGACTTCACCGAAGCCCAGGGACCCAGAACAAGCTGGCTCGGTACGAGCACACGTACAATTCCTTACTCGTTGTGAATGGCACATGTGCATTCTTGGCCACAAGAGAGGAGAGAGGGTGGGTGACCATGGCAGCAGGTCCCCAGGGCTGGGAAATCAGTCTGAGTCCTGAGACCACACCCGGGTCCCAAAGTCGACTGTTAAGGTAAAACTTTAAAAAGGTTATCCGAAGGGGATTTTGGGGCCTGTAACAGCTGGAGTTAAGGACACCTCCCTGTAAGCCTCCCTGGAACCCATCATAGGCAGGGTCACAAATCACATCAGGCCGCATCCCCCCCTGCTCTCAGCCACTTCAGGGGCCTCCCCGTTCCCGCGTTCGAGTCCCACATCCCAAGGGTGGCGTCCGAGGCCGCCACCACCTGGCTCCCCAATTCCACACTGTGGGGATCCCCCAGCCTTCCAGAGTCTGGGACGGGACCCTGCCCTCCTTGGGCCCAGGGTCAGCCGGCATCCCTCGCACAGTCACACCGGCTGCCTGCCTGCTCCCTGCTGCCTGGAAGTGGCTGAGGGCAGGCAAGGACCAGGCCTGAGAGCCCAGGGCAGACCCGGCAGGGTAAACTGCTAACCAGAAATCCCGCAGTGGGGCTTCCACATCATTGCGACCAGCAGCCCCACTTTACCAGAAGGTGTGGAGCAAGCCCTCTGTCTCCTGAAAGGGGAGGACCTACTGTGTGCTCCACTGTGCTGGGCCCTCCTCGGATATTATTTTACCTCATCTTCTCCAACTGCCCGTATCCCGTGAGGCAGGTATTCTCACCACTGAGCAGATGGGCAAACTGAGGCTCCCGGAGGCTAAGGAACTTGCTTAAGGTCACACGGCTTGTAAATGAAGACATTAGGATTTGAACCTAGGCTCCTGGGCCTCCGATACACGGAACATTCCTCCTCCTCCACCACCCGTGAGACCACAGGCAGAATCCCAAGCCTGGGGAGTAGGGAGGGATCTCCAGGAGAAAGCAGCCCTAGTCTGGGGGCGAGTCTAGTCCAGAGTGTTCTGTTGTCTCTGACTCTGGGGAGACCAAGGAGGAAGCCAGCGGGGAGGAGAAAGGAAAGGACACAGATACCACCACCCCCGCCCCCCAGCCTCCTGTTTGGGTAGGTCTGGGAAGAGCTAACAGGGTGACAACCCTCCAGCACCAGGAGCCCCGGGCCAGACAACTGGCTGTGAATCCTCTCCTGCATCCCGGGCTGGCCTTGCTGAGTCACCCCGGGTGGGGGCATCTCCCGGGTGGCAGTGATTTGGTGCCCTCGGGGGAAGGACTTTGGTGCCAGGTGCTGGTGTCCATAAACAGAATCAACGTGGGGCAAGGACGGCCAGTCTGGGGGCGCCATGAGGCCTGGGCAGAGGTGAGGTGGGGCCCACGCCCGCCCAATCATGAGAAAACAAATGGACCACTAACCCTCAAAAGGGTGTTGTTTCTGAACCTAAACGGCTGCGGTCTATGACAGCAAAGAGGTGGCCCAGGGTGGGGACCAGGCCACCGCAAGGAAGCAAGGGGCTCCTGCTCAGCCCAGGGCACTCACCTTTAGGAGGCCAATCTCCTTGACGCAGTCCTGCCTGGCTTTGGCGTCCATCATCTCAAATATCTTGGGTGAGAGGAAAAAGAGAGAGAGTGGTCAAAACCCAGCTCCCGGGACCCCCACCGGGAGCCACAAGAATGGGAACTCCCACCCTGGCTCTCCCACCTCCTCACCGAGGGACGCCATAAACACAATGGCTGTTTACTGGGTGCCCATCCTATGCCAGGCGCTCTGGGCTGAATCCTCCCGTGAGGCAGGGGTTACTGATGCCGACTTACAGAGAAAGACCGAGAAATGTAGTGACTTGCTGAGGTCACCCACTGGTAAGTGGGAGGCCAGGAGACGTGCTTGGAGCCTCAGTCTTCACCTCTGGAAATGGGGCCAATAGCCTGGCCTGACCTACCAGGCGGTCATGTGGGCTGAGTGAGAGGGTGTAAGCACAGCACCTGGCACCACACACCCTCCTCCCCCCCCCCCCCCGCCACCCCGGGGCCCGTTCAGTGCCCGTTCGCCGTGGGCCCTCAGAATACCTTCTGACTCCCGGCAACAAACAGAAGGTCCCCACTACAAAACCCGACATGGCACAGAAAAGCAGGACAAAGAGGGCCAGGCGAGCCCCTCCTTGGAAGACAAATCAGAGCAGAAAATGGGCCTTTTCTAAAGAGAGGAGCCCGCCTCTCCTCCAGCGACCCAGAGCCACATGTGCAGTTTACAGACCAGCAAAGAAACCATCTGTCGCCTGGGTCCCCACCCATGGCTGCGTCTGCGTCTGCGTCCCCTCCTCTGCCCAGGCTGTTAGGCTCATTCTCGAAGGACAAATGAGCAAACTGAGGTGTCGGGAAACTCTGCTGGGGGATTTAAAGCCACCTTCTGTGGCAACGTGCTGTTCAAATGTGCCCAGTGGCTCTCACTGAAACGCATCCTGGCAGGACTCTGCGGCTGCCAACCCATCTGCTTGAGCCCCCTCCTCCATTTCGGGGGGACACGGAGGTCAGGAAAGGCTCTCACACCCAGAGGCGACCAGCAAGTGCTGAGTCGGTGTGGGTCAGAGTCTGAGCTCCCCCTCAGCTCGCTCTGTGGGCTCGGTGAGATGGATACTCACGCCTCTGCGGTTCTTCTGATCTGAGAAATGGGGTGACCGCCCTCACCCACAGGACTGTTCTCAAGACACGACCCGGTATACAGTGGTGCTCAATGCATACTCATTTGCCTTTTCCTCTAAGGCTCACGATGAGCTTTCATCAACAGGAGCCCACCTAATCCTTCCCACAGCCCAGTGAGTTGGGTGACGAAATCAGAGGAAGGGTCGAGGACTGGCCAAGGGCCACAATGTTGTTGTTCTTTTTTTTTAAATTTTTTTTTTTTTTAACGTTTATTTATTTTTGAGATAGAGAGAGACAGAGCATGAACGGGGGAGGGGCACAGAGAGGGAGACACAGAATCGGAAACAGGCTCCAGGCTCTGAGCCGTCAGCCCAGAGCCCGACGCGCGGCTCGAACTCACGGACCGCAAGATCGTGACCTGAGCTGAAGTCGGACGCTTAACCGACTGAGCCACCCAGGCGCCCCAAGGGCCACAATGTTTAGACACAAAAGCTGGCTCCCGTGATGTGGTTTTGACCCTATGGGCTCACCTGCACCTTCTTTAGAGCCACCGTCTTCCTGTCCAGCAGGCAGGTGGCCTTGTACACCTCGCTGAACTGTCCTCGGCCTATCTTCTTCTCGATCTGGAAGTCTGCCAGCGAGCAGCGAAAAGACAGGGTGTTTGGGTGCCTCTGGAGGAGACAGACAGAGGGGTATCAGTAGCCAGGCTGTAGTGAGGGGCCGGGCCCTGGGCAGCTGGGGCCCCTTCCAGAACCCGGCAACTCCAGCAGTGCTCCTCCAAGGCCACGGAGAGACTTTGAATGCCAACCTCACTGTCAGAGACTCCATCGGCCCCCTGGGTGCTGTCCACACCACAACACCCCCCACTCTGTGGATGAGAATCTGAGGCTGCTGGTTTCTGCCATGGCACTTAGCACCACCCCTCATTACCTGATCGCACGGTCATCTGCTTGTTTCTGTCCCGCACTCCCAGAAAGCTGACTCCCTGGGGCCAGGGCCTCGCCCACCTTGTTCACTCCTGAAGCCCTTGTGCCCAGGCTGGAGCCAGCAAGCAGAGCAGGTGTGAAGGAAGTGACCCACCAAGATCACACAGCTAGGGCGAGGCCCCTCTGGGTCTCACTGGCCCCAAGGCCCTCCACGTGTCGGCCCCAACCCTAACCCTACGAGTCATTGTAAGATGTGACTTCCCCTCCCGGGGTAGCCAATCCCATCCAAGAGATGAGAAAACCAAGATTAAATCTGCAGTCTCACCATTCCGAGCCCCTTCTTTGAATAAACAGGCCCCTTTATGGCAACATGAGGGATCCAGACACTTCACGGTGACTCTCCAGGGGCCAGCACAGAAACCCACAACTGAGCAGTACGACCTGCCCAGGGATGGTGCTGCCCAGTGAGGCAGCAGTGGCCACGTAGCCCCTTGCCGCCCCCCGCCCGCCCCCCGCAACACACGTGCAAAGTGCTCTGGGGAGAAGGAGAGGAGGGGGTGCCTTCTTGGGCCCTGGAAAGGGGAAGAGGAAGGGAGGACGGCGAGGATGCCTTGGCTCTGGTCTGCCCCGCGCTGGCCTGCCAAAATACGTCCTCCTCCTGCTACCCGCCCCCTTGCGCCACTCTGGGACAGGGGGTCACCGCCACTGGGGACCCGCCCCGGCTGGGTGGCGGTGTGAGGACAGGGTCTCACATATAGAAGGGGGACAGAAACATCTGTGGAGTTCGTTTTAGGGGGTGAGGGTGAGGCAAGAGGCACAGAGAGCCCCACCCAGGCAGGAAGGGACAAGTGTCTGAATTTTCTGATGCAAAAAGGCCTCTTCCAGACTTGGGCCGGAAGCATCCAAGAGGGTGGAAGATCAGGAACTTTATTGGGCTGCCTTCTGGAACTCTCTTTCACCCGAATACCAACTTTTAGACAAATAAGCCCCGGAAGGAGCCTGCGGAGCCCTGTGGGGCTGGCATCCGTTTCAGTACGTCTGCTCTCAATCAGCCTCGAGTTTTTCCTTCTTTTTCTTTGCTACACGAATGTGTTCAGTTTGAGCCGTGAAATAGGCGAAGATAAGGAGAGCACGCCATCACGGTGAGGTGAGTAGGGTTAGCAACCTGGTATGGTAACTCAAAGTCCTCGCCCGACAACCTCCCACGAAGCCTTTAAGACCCCACGTGCTCTGCCCACCCACATCCTCGCACCTCTGCGTCCTTGCTATTTTAGGACTTTCTCTTGGTCGCTTCGCTCCTTCCACACTGACTATCCTTTTTTGTTCTTGCTGGGCCTTCTGCCTGGAATGTCCCTCGGACGCCTCACTGTTTCTCTCCCTTCCACACTTCCGACTCTTCCCCCTTCGTGTTCACCTTCCAGCATTCCAAATCCCATATTCTACTTAGTTATCTTCTTTGTGTCCCGACCACTAGAAGGCATGCCCCGCAAAACGTTGTCACATGCTGTAGGCACTCAATAAATGTTTGTTCAGTGAACAAATATTCACATATATGGAGATGGTGTACTTTTTAAAGACACAAAATCGTGGGGTGCCTGGGTGGCTCAGTCGGTTAAGCATCCGACTCTTGATTTCGGCTTGGGTCATGATCTCACGGTTTGTGAGTTCGAGCCCCACACAGGGCTCCTCGTGGAGAGTGCGGATCCCTGCTTGGGATTCTCCCTCTCTTTCTGCCCCTCCCCCACTCACGTGTGTGTGTGTGTGTGTGTGTGTGTGTGTGTGTGCGCGCGCGCGCGCGCTCTCTCTCAAATAAACTTTAAAAAATTCCACAAAATGGTGTGAACGTTTTACTCTAAGACTTGCTTTCCCCTCTCTCAGTAACTGATGGATATTGTCCACTGACAGTGATTTAAATAACTGCCAAATATAGTCCACAGTAGGCTTGTTTCTAGTCTCTCATCACTACAAATAACGTTGCGATAAACATCCTTATGTAGATCTCCTTATGCCTATTTTCTGGGTTGCTGACTGGTGACCTTGGGCAATTACACAAGCTGCTGGGTCTCAGTTGCCTTGTAAGGCAGAGGTATAGAAGCGTGCCTGTCTTATAGGGTTGCTTTAAGGATCACGTGAGATTGCTGAGTACCACCCCCAGCACACAGTAGGTGCTCAGTGGTTTTTATTACTGAGAAGTGGGGGTGGATCAGGAGAGAGGGGCCCTGAGCTGCTACTCCTCACCCCGGCCTTTCTGAACCTGCCCAGACCCAGCTCTGTGCCAAGGAAACCCTAACAGCACCCGCCTGCCAGGAGTGAGCGATGGAAGTCCGAGGCTCACAGCCTGCTGCCTCCTTCCCTCAGCAAGGTAACGGTGGGGCCAACCTTGGCTCTGAAGTCTTGAGGCATAATTACCTCTCCTGGTGAGAGATTTGAAGATGCTTCCTAGGGGGCGCTGAGCAGAAGGCAGGGCTGGTGGAGGAGGAAGACCACAATCTTATCCACCATATGCCAGTGCCCGTCTAGTAGGTTGTTCAGTAACAACAATTAACCTACTTATATACAAAGTGCCCATGTAAGAAAGTACAAGCATTTATTGAGCACTTACTGTGTGCCAGGTACCGTGCAGAATACTTCCCACGACCCTGTGAGTAGGCATCACTGTTATCGCCGTTCTAGGAAACTGAGGCTCGGAGGGGAGGCAGTGACCAGCTCCAGACCTTGCAGTGAGTAATGGGCGGGATTTGAGCCTGGGACCCGAGACTCCAGAGTCCACGCCCTTTGTGCTATGCTGTGTGGCCTCCCAACTCCGATTCCTCCTCGGCTTTTCCTTCAAGATCCCGTGACTGGCCAGGTCTAGGCTTCTTGCTTCTTGCTTCCAGTCACCTGAGCCCCACCCTGTCCCCCGAACAGGGGCCTCTCCAAAACTGCGCCCCTTAGTCCCCTCCATGTCCCCTGAGCTGAGGCCCTCACCTGCCCAGAGCGAGTGCTCAGGGCACGTGTGTCCAATGACACAATGGAACGGGCTCAAAGCAACCTGGTGTGCTGTGGGACTTGGTGACGCAGCCACTGTCACTCGTGAGTGCAGCTGAAATCACACACCCTCAGAAAAAGTCACCTACAACGCATCAGTTACTGTACTAGCTGCCTACACAGATTTTGTGACTTAAGTCTCCTCACAGCTGGTCAGTGGGGAGCTGAGACCTGAACTCCCTGACCACACAGAGTCAGCTGCACTGAGAGGTGACATGGGCAGGGCCCCTCCCCTCTCCAGGCCTCAGTTTCCCCCCTGGGACAGCGAAGAGTTTGGAGGAGGCCATCTCCTAGGGTCCTTGCTCTGCAAACACTAGGTGAGAAGCCATCGCAAGTGGCTGGAGTCCCCAGCACTCTCTTGTCCACCCCAGAGATGTGCCCTGAAGGCCATGCTGCCCAGAGGAAACTCCCAGAGGACAGAGGTGACATCCCGGCTGGCATCCAGAGACTCCAGATGCACATCTGCATATGCGATGACCCAGATTTGCATTTCCTGTCACAACCCATTCGACCTAATTAGAGGAGTGAGCTCCTGTGTGGGGCTGGGGGGAGGGGGGTGGGGGGCAGGGGCGGGTTCCTCTGGCAGCAGCACAGCCTGTGAGGGGGACAGTCTGGGCAGGCTCAGGGCCACCACCATCCTCACAGGGGTGGGGATGGGGCCCTGTCCCCAGGGTGGCCTCTGTTCAGGTAGGGGACACCGCGGGCCACACGGTGCAGTGCCCGAGCCAGGAGAGCCCTGACTCAGATTTAATTCAGGGGATGTGAGCAGAAGAGGAAGAGGTGAAAGGAGTCATGGCCCCATAAGGCCAGACCTCTCTCCTCAGCCACCTCCAAGGCTTCCTCCCCTGCTGGGGCAGCCCTCAGCCAGCTCGCTCTTGCCCTACAGCTGAGGTCATCCACAACAGGGGGACGTTAGCGATATCAGCCCCAGGATTCCTCGGAGGATTCCAGATGATGTTGGTGCCAACCATCCAGGGAGCTCTGAGCTGCTGGGCAGACCGGGGGGCAGACTGGGGGCTGGTGGCGAGCAGCTTGCACTATGGAGACGTCAAGGTAATACCCCAGCCCTGATGGCCTTTCTGAAAACTGCTCGTCTAATAATCCTCACTGCCCCCTGTTACATCTTGGACCCCACGCTGGCTCCTGGGGAAAACAGGCACCAGCCCTGGAGCACGGGTTGGCAGAGGGGTGACCCCTGCTCTGGCTCCATCAGCTGAGACACGGACACTGGGGTGCAGAGGCTGGAGTTCCCATCCCGGATCTGCCACTTCCTGGCCGGGGGCCTTGGAGAAGCCCTCTGGGCCTCAGTTTCCTCAACTGGACAATTAAGGTAATAATAGTGCCTCCTTTAGAGGGCTGCTAGGGGGTAAGAAAGTTACCGAATGAAGGCTCTTGGAAGAGCACCTGGCACGTGGGAGATGCTATAGGGTTGTTAATGTCATTACTGGTATTGGCATTGCTCTGTCCGAGGTGTGAACCTCGGACAAGGTCGGCGCCTGCCTCCTAGGGGGCTGGGGACGAGCTGAGGCAGGGAGGTCGTGGCTGTTGTTATCACCATCACCATCACCATCATCCCCACCCCACGGAAGGTCTGCACTGGGCCTATTTCAAGCTCTGGGCTCTTTGGCTGTGAAAACTACATTGAGTTTTAAAATAGGAGAATAAGATCAGTGGTATGCCATTTCCTTAACACCCACCATGTCAGATGCCACGTTGGGGGTTTAAAGTATACCATCTTGGGGCGACTGGCTCAGTCGGTTAAGCATCCGACTTCCGCTCAGGTCGTGATCTCACAGTTTGTGAGCTTGAGCCCCGCTTCGGGCTCCACACTCTCTCCCTCTCTCACTGGTCCTCGCTCATTCATGCTCTCTCTCTCAAAAACAAAACAAAACAAAACACAAAAAATATATATATACACACACCATCTCAGTCTTCACGGCCCCATTTTACAGATGAGGAAACTGAGGCTCAGAGAGGTCACTTACCCATCGTCACCTGACTGCAGTAAAGCAGTGAGGTGGACGTGCCCCTGTAGCCTTCTGACTTCATGGTCCCCTACACGGGTCGTCCAGGACTGTTTGCCAAGGGACTGAGTTAGACCACAGGCTCGCTCGCCTCCCTTTGGAGGGCTATTCTGTGAGCCACTCACTGGGAAAATGTGGCTGGAAATTCTGACTCCTCACCCCCCTTCCCCAGGGTGGGAGCCCCTTACTTCTCCCCCAGAGGAGGAGCAGATGGGCAGAGAGGCCGGGAGGCGGCGGCAGGGGTGCTGACCCACTCTGGTGCTAGCTGCAGTGAGCCCGCGGGGGAAACACCATCTCAGAGAGAAGAAGAGCCTCTGGGCGACTCCCTGGGCAGCAGGAGGCTCGGCTGAACCAGGAGTCCCCTCTTTCCCTGATCCCATCCCTCCCCCAAGACATACCACCAGGCTTCTCAGGCCAAGGCCAGACATGGCGGGCTAGTGAACCACCCCAGGACAGCCCCTCCCCAGAAAGCTCAGAGAAACCCAGGCTCTCTTCTGCAAGTCAGATCAAATTAGGCCACGGACACCTCCCATCCTGCGCTAAGTTGAGTTTAAAATGTTTGAACCACAATAAGCCTCAGCCATCGACAAATCCTTAAAAAAAAAAAAAAAAAAAAAAAAAAGGAGCATAAAGTTACATGTTAAAAGAATAAAAATGCATTCGCCCAATTAATTTTCTGAAATCTCATTAAAAAATTTAGCCTGACTAAGTCAGACTTCTGACCTGAATTTTAATCATCTTTACACTGAATGGGTCTTTTTTTTTCCCTGATATTTGCAATGCATCATTAATTTTAAGGCAACTGTTTCTGTGATTTTAAAAAGCATACTTCATCAGAATGACATTTCCTGTAAACGAATTTCACCTTTAAAGACATCTGACATTGTGTGTAGGGAACTTCTAATGGGTTCGGTATACGTGTATACGGTGATGTGTTTTAAATCTGTGTTACACAGAAGAGGGGCATGATTTACAGAGAGTCCATATTGTCAGGCTCTTCACGAGGCCATCCCTGCTCAGCTCTTCACAATCTGGCTAATTTCAAGCCCAAAGCTCATCTTCCCTCTCGTAGATCTCGTGACGAGAAGGAGGGGTGCCGTGGGGCCCCAGGACCCGGGGTGACTCCTGGTTCTGCCCCTCAAGAGCAAAACGCACACGTTATTTACCTCGATTTCCTTCCCTGCAAAACAGAGTTCTGAATAAGACCTGGTTCTCTGAGTCAGAGGAGGATGGAATGAGGTCAATGCCAGGTGTCACTACTGGCACCATGGCCGCCATGACTGTCCCAACCTGAAAGTCTAGACTCTGCTCCGAGGGCCACAGGCGCGTGGGAACAGTGAGCAACATGCCCAAAACTTGGAAGTCACCTGGTAACAAACCTAGAATCATCTCAGCTGTGGTGCATCCCCCAGGACAATTCCCACTAACTGAGCTCAGAGAAAGCTGAGCTTAAACATACATAAAAGAATCTGGGAACCAGCCCCGATGACTAACGAGCCAAGACTTGAAAGGGGAAAGGCATAGAGAGCGTCAGTCATTCCACCACGAGGTTGGATACATCCTCGACTTCTCTCTCCCTCACCCCTTCAGTTACCAAGTGCAGTTGCCTTTCCCCCCCGGAAGTCTCTGGAATCTTTTCTCCCTGTGTTCAGCCGTTTAAGACCGAGACAGGGAAGGGAAGGGAAGGCAGGCCTCCTCCTATTTTCACCTTACTTGTGCCTTGAGCGCCAGCAACCGGTGTTCTTTCAAAAACGCAAACTCCCTTGTCCACCTAAGACCCTTAATGGGCTCATCATTCATTCACTATAGACTCAATTCCAGAGGACACAGCCTTTCATCAACACCAGGAAGCACTGGCATTTAAACACCTGCCTAACCTGACTGGTCCTGCACCTTCAAGACTGGCTCCTTCCTCTTCCTGGGACATCCTCTCCGTCCTGCCTCAAACTCCTGATCGTTGCCAGCCCACACATCATCCCTCTAGAGCTCCCCCGTCCCACCCCACCCTCTGGGCTCCCTCAGCATCTACCCATCCCTCCGTGGGGCCTTCCACCTCTCGTACGGACTGTCTCTACTTCTGTATGGGGCTCCTTAGCAGACCCAAGGCAGAAATGAGACAGGTCCTTGCTGAATTTATGACACGTCGGCAAACACTTCTTGAATTTTAAAAGCTGTTAATATTTGGCCATTAAATCTTACCTAACTACCAACACTGCTTTGGGAAGATTTTTATAAAGATTTTGGCCTGTGTGATTCAGATCTAAGAGGCAGCTGTCTATCCATCCCGTGAAAAGTAACGCGCATTCCTCTTTCTCTGAATAGGGCCGAATGTAACTGAACTTGGCGTGCCCCAAGCAGGTTTGCAAAGACTTTCCAGATGGAAGACACATTAACCAGGGCTTTCTCAGACAAGAGCACCTTTCTCCTTCTTGGAAATTCACGTGGTTCTTAGTGGGTCAGCTATGTTTCATTCCTGACGAAAACGGTCTGCAGCACACTGGTAAAATCATAAAGCATCGGGACATTAAAGCTCTTTTTCTCAACTGCATTCATTCGTTCGTTCATTCATTCATTCACTCACTCATTCATTCATTCATTCATTCATCTGAAATCTCAATGATTTCACACGTGATTCCACTGGGTTCAGCAAACATATTTTCATAAGCTGACAGCTCTCACAGCTAGAAAGCTCCTTGAAATGACAAACCATTAGCCTGCAGCACAGAAAGTTAATGAAACCAGTTTTGAGTGTTTGTTAAGTTGTTCTTTTGACACTGTGGGTATTTCCAACTCTGGGCTCCTGAGCCGTGAAAACTAAAATGAATGTTAAAATATGAGAATAAAATCAGTGACAGGGGTGCCTGGGTGGCTCAGTGAGTTAAGGTGGGGGGACTCTTGGTTTCAGCTCAGGTCATGATCTCACAGTTTGTGAGATTGAGCCCTACACCAGGCCCTGTGCTGACAGTGAGGAGCCTGCTTGGGATTCTCTTTCTCCTTCTCTCCCTCTGCCCCTCCCCAACTCACACTCATGCTCTCTCTCTCAATAAGTCAACTTTGAAAAAAGAGTAAAATCAGTGACACACATCTCCTTGACACCCACAATGTCAGACGCCATGATGCTTTAAAGTATACAGCCCCATTTTACAGATGCGGGAACCGAGGCTCAGACCGGTCTTTTACCCAATGTCACCTGGCTGGTGACGGATGGAGTTGGGAAGTGAGCCCCACCTGGTCTAGAGCACAGTATTTTTGTCACTGTGGGCCCTGGCTCCTTCCTCTAAGGATGATTTCAGGGAAACAGCAGCGTGTCCTGCCCCAAAGGAAAATGCCTCTGTGGTCAATTTGAGGAGTTTCTATGGCCCAAAACTGGCAAGATTCGGGCCCTGATGTCTCCCCAGCTGGTGTTTAAATACCGGTGCTTCCTGAGTGGAGGAAAGAGGAAGTGTCTGTCTTCATTCCCGCCCGAACCTGCAACAGTGCCGGTGTGAACACGGCTGTGGACCCCAGTTCTGCAAACCCGGCCAGATGCTGGTGGGTGTGGGGGCACCTTCACCGACAGCCGCTGCCCAACGACGAGTAATCGCGTCTAATTACACTTAACTATGTCATTACCCACTCCAGCATGTGCGACGAGAGGCCCGGACGCTGCGGCCGCCGCAGCCCGCCACCGCCTCGCCTTGTTCGTGAAATAATTACGGGGCTCTCTCCTCTGCCAAATGAGGCTGTAATTAACCCTAATTGCTCAAAATGCAACTGGCTAATTCTGGGAGATTAATCAAGGGGGACTCAATTGTTAGTGAATGACTTAATATGACAAATTGCTACATCACCCGAGGAGGCCCCACTGCCCCCAGCCATCAGTGAGATGTCCTGGTGGACTCTGGACCAGCCGTGTCCATAGGCCTTTGGGCTTTCTGGGATCTGTGCCCCCAAATTCCACGTAGGAAATGCGCCCGCATCCCATCCAGTAATGGGAACGAAGTACGAACAGTGTAGATGCCCTTGGACAGCCTGCGTGTGCAAGAGCATGAGTACACACACACACACAGACACACACACACACACACACAGACACACACACACAGACACACCGTCTACCAGTTCACACATCTGGCCTCTGCGTAAACCTATAAAGGTGCTCCCTCCCTTGGGCTGACGCAGCTCTACCCTGGGAAGCATGGCTTGATGGGAGCTCGGGTGTAGAAGGATTTCAGACCCGTCTGCCTCCTTGGCCAGGCGCCTTTGTGCAGCGTGCACCTGTACAACTGCACATGGCAACCCTGGCCAAGCAGGTCAAACACCAGCCCACCTGAAGTCCTCTGACAGGAACTAGGCAGTTAGTAAAGGCTGGTACAAGCCTTCCGTGGCTCAAGGAGATAGCTGTCTCCAAATCTCCCCCTGATTCAGGTCTCACGGCTTTGGGGAAAAAGCCAACCCTGGACCTGACTTTTCATCATTCCAGGCTGTGCACCAGACCCTACAGCACCTGGCCCTGGCTCTCTGTCCCCCCTAGGCCTTTGTATGCCACTTCCTCAAGAAGCCTCTCTGGCCATCTAGTTTGGATCATGTGCCTTTTTCGAGCTCCATGGGCCCCCGAGTTTCTTCTGCCCGGCTCATCTTTCTCCCCCAGGAGGCTGTGTGCTTTCTAGGAGCAGAACTGGGTCCGTCGCACACACCGCCAGGCAGGGCTATACTACACGTATCTGTAGTTCATTCAGTCAGCAGGCATCGAGGGGCTCCTCTGTGCGTGGCCTGGGATGATGTGACCAGTGATGCCTCACCCCAGAAGGTCCTCTGTTTAGGAAGGGAGACAGACTCAAGAAACCAGCTCCCCAGCGGGACACCGTGGCCATAACCCAGCACCCGTGCGGCACAGAAGAAGGAGTGGGGTGGAGCCGGAAGGCTTCCTAGAAGCAGCAGCATTTGGACTGAGGCCTGGAGGAGCTGGGGAGGGGACCCAGGCCCAGGGAACAGTGTGCACAAAGGCACGGAGTGTGAGGGCGGCTCGGAACCCCAGAAACTGTCTTCAGGGAAGCTGCAGGTGGCTGCCTGGCTCTCCAAGGATCTACATCAAGGCCGAGGCAGGTGTGAGGAAACCAGCGTCCTGAAGCTCTGCTGGTTCTAGACAAAGAGGCTGAAGAGGGCCAGGGCACAGCTAAATCCAAAAGGAAGGCCGGCCTCAGCTCAGAGCGAGGAAGCACTTTCCGACCCCGCGCACAGGCTGCCCCAGAGCCCCTCACTCTCTCCTTGGGGCCTCCACAACATGGCCTTTCTACCCAGCGTGGATCCCACTGAAATAAAGCTGTTCCAGTCACACGGAAATCCCAGGGACAGACCAGAGTCCGGCACAGAGAAGGCTTCTCTGAGTGCTGCTGACTGAAATAAGGGCTGAGCTGGTGGGCAGTGAGCTCCACTCCCACCCTTGGATGCATTCGAGAAGCGACTCTGTCTAGTGGCTGCTGAGGGGCGTCCTCCAGTGCCCGGGATGAAGCAGCCTCAGGGATCTGTGTTCCTCGGTGAATCCCCAATGCTCTGCAGACAAAGGAAGAGGCCTCACCTGTGGGTCAGGAGGGTGTGCGGGCCCCGGCGTGTGGCAGAGGTTGTTCGGGCTCCCTCCGTGGGGCATGTGGCTGGGCTGTCCGGCCATCCTGCATGCCAGCCTCACAAGGCACAGGCTGCAAAAGAAAACGAGGGCTTTCTTAGACACACGTCTGTTTGCTTTCTCTGCCGGATGGCACTGGGATGAGGCGGGACTGTCAGATTTTACATTTTCCAGATAGACCAGCCCGGGTGCTGGGCGGCCATCCAGCCCAGCAGCGCTTGGGCTAAGACTCGATATCCGACGTGACACGCTTTCCCTCCATTATCCTGTCTGACTAGGTCACTGGGGTTATCTCTCCCCACTGGATAGAGGAGGTGGAAACGCGCTCTGTGCAGGGAAAAGTCTAAAGGTGGCCCCCCTGCCAGCCAAGGATGTGCCAGATTTAACCCCACAAGTGCTAGGCTCCAAAGCCTTGTTCTTTCCACATTACTGTCCACCCCGTGCCTCCTGGCAGAAAGTTACAAAGCCCTGTCCCCCATTACCACCCCCACAAAAACCCAGGTTGGCAGCCTGGGTGGTCAGGAGAGAGACCCTGAGTCAGACTGCATGCAGCAGCTGCAAGAAGGACCCAACCTCTCCATCCTCGCTGGGCCCTGATGCACAAAGCACTGGGAAGGCCAAGGCCATGGGGGCCCCTCACAGTGCCGCATATACCTCGGGGCAGGCGCAGAGCCCTCGGTACAGGGGAACCGCCCCTTCTACCCCCAGGGGTTGGGCTGCCACGTCAGAGGCCCCCAGGAGAGTCAAGGACACTAGCCACAGCAGCTGCTCCTGATTAAGCACCCACTAGGTGCCCAGGCCTGCGCTAAATGCCATCTAAGAATCACTCCCAATGTCCCTTCCACCCCCGGGGTCACAGGCAGCCTCTGCTGGCCTCCCTAGCAGAGGCCTGCCTGGGGGGCAGGGACCAAGGCTGAGGCACACAGAGGCAGCTGTACAGCCGGAGGGGAGAGCCAGCATCTGGCTACCATGAGCCTCCTGGATGCAAGGGAAAAAGCCCTCCTTGGGAGGAAAGCCTTTCCTCCACCCACAGGCATTTCTGCAGCACCTTGTTGTGTCCAGGGCCAGGCCTGTGGAGGATGAGAGGGGCTGACGCCCAGGAGGCACCCGGCACACTGCAGGCATACTGTCCCACGGACTCGACACATCCCAGATAGAGCCCCTGAGGACTGGCCCAGGCTACTGGAGCAGCTTCGTCTATATCCTCTGGAGAGCCAGAGTCCCTAGGAATCAATGACCTCAGTCCATGACCAAGGGGTCCAGATGAAAGTCAGTGCCCTTGCCTTGGGTCCGGATACTCTGAGGTGTAACCCACACTCCAGAGCCCTGGGTCTGGCCATCCCCACTCGGCCCTCTCCGGGTCTGCTACTGGGGACATCACTTTCTCCCCCGACACACTCTGCCTCTCTCAATCTTGAACCTGGTCATCTATACCAGCCAAATCCCAAACAGAGAGCCTTCCCCTGGTCTAGTGGCTCAGCAAGCTGCGGTACATACCTCCTAAGTAAACACATGCCCCCATTAACAGGGGTGTCTGGGCTGCGGGAAGGGAATCTCTTCCTTCCTCCCCGCCGTAGGTTTTTCCAGCCACAGTGGGTGGCATCCAGCCCTCCCAGGCTCAGGGATGTCTGTGATGCCTTCTGATCTATCAAAGCATGTCCACCAAGCCCCAAATGACCCACGATGCTTGTCTCCCCAGCTCTGCCCCCAAAGGGACCCCCGGCCACTCTAGAGCCTGCACACTGGCATGATGGGGTCCAGTGCCCACGCTTCCTCTGCCCTCCAGATGGGACCAGCTCCTCCCTCACATGTTTCCTCAGCTGTTTCGGGGGGAAAGCAGCTCTCCGGCACACCGAGTAGACGGCAGAAATCAAGGCACCCAACTCAGGCTAGCAGGGGGAGCCTCCGGGAGCGGAGAGGGCATGCAGGGTGGGGGGGCTGCGTCCCGCCAAAGCACAGCCCGTGCTGTCTCCTGTCTGTGAAGCTGCCAAGACGGAGCCAGCTTTGACCCACAAACATGGCATTTTATGTGATAGATGTCTTGCTTTCTTTTTTCTCTTATCTCGAATAGGCAGCAGGGGGAGGGCACCGTGGGGGTGTCTATACATCTGAGGCCTCTCCCCCCATCAAACCCCTCCCTCTGTCCCAGCGCAGGACTCACCTCCCACCTGGGTCCCCGGGTCTCCCAGTGCCTGTGCCCCGCTCACTGAGCCCCGCTCCATGTGGGCCACGGAGGCTTCCGGAGATGGGACCACAGCCCCCTCGGCATCTCCCGGCCATCTGTGCCTGAGCTCCCACACCGGAGCGCACGCCCCCAGGGTGACAGGGTGAGGACCAGGAGGAAGAGCCCCAGGATAAACAGACAAACACGAGCAGCTTCCCGAGGCAGCGCTGTTACTCAGGGGGGTAAACGTGTGCAACAATAAACCGGATTTGGAGGGAACAGAATGTAAAATGCGCATGCATTTTAAGATAAAACCGGAGACTCCTGCAGGCTCTGCGGCTGCTCGGGGCTGCACCCCCAGACCCCTCAGGGTGACATGTTCACCGTCCTCTGCCCTTAGGGAGACCTCCAGGGAAAGGTTGGAGAAGAACTGTCTTCAGCAAGAAGGTTCTGTCTTTATCTTAGAAGGTGCCAGAGTGGCCTAGAGGCCAGGTGCACGCATGTACTTGCTTATCCGCCCACCTGCTGACTCCGGATGCCCCTTCCCTCATCACACCCCACCCAGCCTGTGGGGGCCCGTGGGCCTGGGTTTGTATCTCAACACTGTCACTCACCAGCCAGGAGCCTGGGAGCCACACTGGGCAGAAGCTTAGCAGGTGTTTTCCTGGGTCATTCCTACCCGCCCCCGCCCCACCTCGTGTGGTATTAACAGCGCCCTCCCAACATCTGCACCCAGAGGCAGCAGACCGCACGCTCTCAGGGCTTCTCGGGAGACCCCAGACCTCACACGGGGCTCCGGGGGCACTGTCCAGGGGTCCCTGGCCTCATCAGAAATAAGAGTAATTAATAATGATAAGTCAACGATTATGTACCCTTATTATGCTAGGCCTTGCTCTATACACTTCACCTCTTAGCCCACCTCGTTTTAACAACGCCATGAGATAGGGTCTATTATTGTCCCATTTTTCAGAAGAGGAAACCGAGGCACAAGAAGGTTAAGAGATTTTTCCCAGATCCACAGCAGTGGAGCCAGGACTCAAACCCACGGTGGCATCGTTGCCTAAAACCACCACGCTGCACTCCTCACAGGCTCTCAGTGGCAATTCATCATCTTTCTTTGTTACATACAAAGTTGAAAACTTCCTATGTCGTCTCCCCACTGAACAAACAGTCCCCTCAAAAACAGGACCTGTGCTGGGTGGGCAGGGGTGAGGGGCACGAGGGGCCATTTCCCCCACAGGGGCCCCACACACAGGAGCCCCCGGGTCCATGTCCTTTGGGACGGCACCGTGGTGACTCAGCTCTGCCGTACCTGGTACCTTTTCTGCCAACCCCCTGGAGCTTTGGTAAATTACTGTGCCTCGGAGCGGTTCTGTCCAGAACCTAATGGAAGGGTGGCTCCATGTCCTCCCCAGTGAGGAAGAGGGGCCTTTGTTCTAGGAAAGAAGCAGCCAAGGGGGACTCTGCAAGCCACAGAGTCCCAAGTGTCAGAGAGGGACACTACACGGGGGAAGGAGGGAAGAGGGAAGGAGGGGGGAGGGGAGAGGTGGGGAGGAGAGGAGGAGGAGGAAGGGGGAGGAGAGAAGGAGTGGGAAGGGAGGGAGGGAGGTAGAGAAGGAAGAGGGGATGGTTGGGAGAAAGGCATGGAAGGTTCTCTGAAAAGAACCTTCAGTTTTTTCCGGGGGGCCAGATCTTTCCCTTGCATCCTGGGGCTGTTGGGAGACCCATTTTATAGATGAGGACACAGGCTCAGAGAAGGGAGGCTGGAGGTCATGTGGCCAGTAAGCTGCATGGGGAGATTTACTCTCACTGACTCCAAAGCCTTCCTGGGTCCAAGATAGCCACTGCCTCTCGCTCTCCAGGGGTGCTGGATTTCAGAGATTTTGCATTCTGTCCGTCTATACCTCAGTGGAAACCCAACCCCTTCACCCTGGAAATTCCTGCCAAAAACTGCTTCTTAGGGAGTGTTGATGCAGAAAGGCCGAGGCACACAGACACAGAGAGCAGGGAAAGTCCCTCAGCACTCATGGGCATCTCATGGGCATCTCATGGGCATCTCGTGGGCATCTCTGGGTAGCACAGGGAGCAAGCTGGCTGCCTGTGCCTGGTGACTCCCGCCAAGTTGCAGAACAATGAGGCCCAGGCAGCCAAAGCCCAAGTCAGGGGCCAAAAATCCGTGGAATGTGAGACCCAGGCACAGACCACACTGAGGGCCACCTAAAAGAGGGCCTTTCTTCTACAGGAAGCAAAGGCCCTGCATTTCCAAGGCAGGGAGGATGCACAGTGTGGCTCCCAGCCTGGGTTCTCAATGTGTGTGCGTCTACCAGGTGCCCGGGGACCGAATCAGGATGCATCTAAGGGTTTAAGCAAGGCCTGCTGGGGAGTCCAACTGCCTAGGTTCAAATCCTGGCCTGGCTTCATTTAACCACGCAGTGTCTCAGTTTCCTCATCTGGAAAATGGGGCTAACAAGTAAGATGTTCCTCTTAGGGTCACTGAGAGAATTAAACATGTTACCAGATGTAAATGCTTACAGCAGAGCCCGACACAGGTGAAGGCCCTCTGAGATGCCAGTCGCTCCCAGTATGGTTATCACTAACCCTCACTGGGCAACAGAGGGCTGAGTGATCGCCTCCATGTGACAGACACGGGAACTGGTGCTCAGAGAGGGGTAGGGACTTGCCCAGGATCACGTAGCTGGTAAGTGACAGAGCTGGGGCTCTTGGCCCCCAGATCTTGCTCTTTCTGCCTCACTGCACGTCCTCCTTAGGACCACTCTGGAACAAATGCTTTTATCACTCATGTGAAGCGTGGCTACCTTCGCAAAGCCCCCCGAAACTCTCCTCCAAGCCCTGGCCTTTGGACAAGGCTCTTACTAATATGGGGCCTGGGTTTCATCTGGGCACTCCCTGGAAGGGATCGGCTTCTGGGCTGGGTAGTGAGGTTTCTCCAGTGGCCTCTCTGACCGGGACTGTCACCTGGACCTTGCCTCCCAACTTCTGGAAACTTCACCTAGAAGAGTCGTGTCCCTCCTTACCCTACTGACAAATGCCACACCTCGCGGAGGCTGCCAGCTCAGTGGGGCCCTTGCCCTCCCCGTGAAAGATGACTCAAGACTCCAGGTAGGCTCAGGAAGGCTCAGGGCGAGGCCCCGGCTTGGGGCGGGTTCAGGGGGGGTCTGTGCGCGTGAGGATCTGTGTGTTGGGGGTCTCATGGTGGTGCATTCCTACACTGTGTGGGCGCAAGTATGTGTTTATACCCCACTTTGTTCCCAGACCCTGAGGCAGAAACGGCGTGTCCTGCCTGCCCTTCTCAAAACGTGTGCACGCAGGTCGGGTCCTCCTGATGACCACGAGACTTTGAGCCCGGCCACATTCTGGGTCTGTCAACTGAGGCAGGGGCGTCACTGCCCCTCATTCGGGGGTGGGAGTGGTGAAGGCCAACGCGGCTCCCCGGCTGCCAGGCTCTGCCAGGCCCTCAGCCTCTGAGGCTCAGCCTCCACCAGAAGCCAGCCCCCACGCCAGTTTCCCTGAGGAAGGCCCCTCTCGGACCTTCCAGCGGAGTGAACAGCTTTACTGGTTGTTTTCCCAATGCAGGAAACTATCACTGTGACTTTCCACCCTCCCCTTTCCTCCCTGAACAAGTGACCCAACACCAGCGTAGGCACCAGGGACTTTCCGTCTGTCCAGCAGGCTCCCGGTGGCGGAAGCCCAGGATGGATGCCCACCGCCCGAAGCCGTCGGCCAACCCAGAGAGGAGAGACGCCAGAGGCCAGCACTGCCTAACACACCCCTTCACTTACGGAGATCCGAGGCCCAGCCAGGAAACGCGGCAGCTCGTGGAGACTGGCCGCTGGTGGGGTCAAGGCTAGACCAGCTTCAGCACCACAACACCCACTTCGAGCTCCTCCCCTGAGCTGAGTCACCTGAACAGCTCCCAAGAAGCCCAAGAGGTGCCATCACCCCCATTTTGCAGATGAGGAAACTGAGGCTCTGAGGAGAAACAGCCCTTGCCAGAATCTACACATCAGAGAATGCTGCCATTTAAACGTGCTTCTCAGACCAGCAAGGCCGTGAACAACCAAAGAAACTCCACTGACTTCATGTCCCAGGATGAGGCCTGGGGCCGTAAGGAATGTCCTACCCACGCAGACCGGCTGGTGGGGAGAACATAACGGCAGCCGCCACTAATGGAGCATGTGCTGTGTTTGTACCCGGCCCGTGCCCAGTGCTGTGCGTACCCTGCTCCCTTACGGCAACCTTAGGTGGCGGCTGCTATAATCCGCATTGTGCAGAAGAGGACGCATAAGTTCAGACTGGTTAAGTGATGAGCCCAAGGTCACATAGCACACAACAGGCAGAACTGACCCTTGAAGCCAAGTCTGTGTGACTCCCCTAGTCCATACTGCCTTGGGAGAGTGAATGAATGAATGAGTGAGTGAGTGAGTGAGTGAGTGAGTGAATTCTGGCCCAAAGGTTTGGTTCTGGCTGCTGCGTCCTTCCCCCACCCTGGCCTCACTTCTCTTCTGGTCTTGGGATAAGCAGACGTTACCCATTCATCATTTGACAGGAAGCAGCCAGATCTCAGGCCAGAGTCATGGGGGCCTGGGAGCCATAGGGGATGAGCCACAGATGGTGTCTGGTTTCCTGACTGGTCCTATGTCCCCTCACTCCCCACCCCCAAAGCCACACACGCCGCTCCGATTCCTCAGCTCCAGGACCAGTGGAAGACTGTCTTCTCTAAGACACGGGTCCGCGACCAGCCCCGTCCTTCCAGGATGGCAGGACCTCTGTACAGGGTGGGCCTGCAGAACCTAGAGGTCGGCAGCTGATCTCCTGCCTCGTAACCCAACCGCCAGCCCACAACGGGAAGGTTCCCTCCCCTGAACACACAAATCCCAATCTGCTGCTTCCCACCCACAGCTCCCCAGGCCAAGGCCCACGTGCCTGGACATGGCATTCCAAGTCCTGCCCGGCCGGCATGGGCCTGCCCTCCTGCATTTCCCAACTCCTCCACCCCACCCCAGGCCCCTGAACAGAAGGGCCTCCCCTTCCTGACCACATACCTGTGTGGCAAAGTCCCACCCGTACATCAGGACCAGATCCTGGGTCCTACTCAGACTTGACACTTCCTGGGAGGTCTTGGTAAAGTCTCACCTCAGATGTCTCCGTCCATAGAGAAGCAACAGTCGAACCCTGAAGAGCGGGCACGCAGGGGCAGTGGGGCGCTACCAAGGCCCCCCTTCCCCATCTGCTGGCGTCTAACTGATTTCTTGGTCATTCTCTCTTCCTCCTCTGCTGGCCTTTCAAACAGGAAACCCATCTGTGTGGTCATCTCTAAACCGTCAGTGTCTCGCCCAGGGCCTGGCGGAGGGAGCAGGCTGAATAAACTTCTGACCAGCCAGGGCGGGGAAGCCGGCGGTTCCTCCCACGCTCCTGAAACCCAAGCAAGAAATGTGCGCCTTGGTGCGCAGGGCCCCCCTCAGATGAGACAGAAATCACTGAGCCACTCAAAACAGACCTCCCCTCACACTGCAGGGCTTCCCAGAGCCTTTTTAAAATTGAGAAGGTTCCTAATCACCTTTCATTTCCTCCTGCTTGTTTAATAAAACTCGATTCTGGGGAGAAAAAAAATATATATAGGAGCGGGACACATCTCGTCCTTCAGTTAAAGGAGCAGTGAGGCAACTGGTTTCTGTCCAGGAAGGCCTTTGGCTCCAGGACCTGGTGAAGGCCATGCCTCATCCCACCCGCTGGGAAGAGGAAGACACCTGGCACTTCCTCTGGGCCAATGCGGCACCTCAGCACATCGCCGCTGCGAGGTCTGCAATGACCCCGTTTCACGGAAGGAGAAACCAAGGCACAGAGAAGTGACCCACCAAGCCCCGGCCTCCAGCAGGATGGCAAGTCCTGTGTTTGAACCGAAACCTAACTCCCTCCAAAGTCTGGGCTTTAATCTCATTCGCTTGGGGCAATCCTTGGAGACCACCTCGGAGCTGGAGGAAGCTGGGATCTCACTCACTCACCCCTTGGGCAATCCCACCATCCCAAGGACCCCTGCCCTTTAGATAAATGACCTCAGTCTCTCCTCAAGGCCTTCGCGGACTCTGCTCCCCCTCCCTGGCATGCACTGCCTCCAGGCAAACCTGGCTCCTGCTTCAGAACCCAACCTGGGCTACCTCCTCTAGGTAGTTTTCCTGGACTCCCTCAGTCAGCTACTCCTTGGCCCCACAGCCTTTGTCCTGGTGTTGTCGCTGCCTGTTCACATGCTTTTCCCTCCCCAGATGAAGATTTCCTTGAAGGCAGAGACCAAGCCACTCATCTCTGCAGCCCCAGCAGGCCACAAAGGGAGGGCCAGGTAAATGGCTCTCATCTAGTCTGTAAACACCAGAGGCCAGAAAGGAGAAGCCTGAGGTCCTGGGGCCAGCTCATCGCAGGGGCCACTGGCAATGGATAATTTCAGGGAGAAATTCCTCTACCCCCATCTCCTGTCTTAGACCATAACTACTGCCCTGACAACCAATAACCAAAGGAGGAAACCCAGCGGAGCGGCCCCCAGCTTCGGTGTTTGGGAAAAGCATGCCCTGGGAGCCACCATAATCCCACCCAGGGATTTCCACACGTGGGACGTTCTTGACCCCCTTGCCTCACCTTATTTGGTTTCCTGCCCCCGTCTTAAGGTTTGAAGGGAGAGCTATCCCTGGTGGGAGAATCTTCTGCGGAGAACTCACTGCTCAGACATCAGACACGAGCCCAGGCAGCAGAACTTCACCCGGGAGAAATAAAAGAATTTTTTCTGCCTCCCTCATAACCTCAGGGCTCCTGGCAGAGCCCGCGAATGCACAGTGTGAAACCTGGTATTGACAACTGCCCTCACCCCCAAGCTGGGTGGTGGCAAAGGTCATGCCAGGCTGGAAATGGTGCTGACCCCGCTGGCAGCCCCCACCAGGCGGATGATCAAGTGAGCAGCAGTGACAGAGGTACAGCCAGGTCAGGTACCCCAGGAGTCCAGGCCCCAGAAGTCTCTCCTGCCTGCCTCCCTGCCACTTGCTGTGCACACCCTTGCGGCAAAGGTGGCAGCAGGAAAGAGTGAGGGCTTCCCCGTAGCTGGAGACAGGGCAGAGGCCAGTACCTTGCAAAGTGGCTCCTGAGAAGCTCGGGAGAAGTGCTGCTCAGCTCAGGGTTGAGGTTGGGTATGTGCAGTGCAGGGGCCTCTGGGCATCTGGGAGGCCTCTCTGTGCCAGGGCGGGTGAGGGAAGAGGGGCCGGCCCTGTCTCGGTGTGGGACTTCCCCTGCCCGAGACTCCCATCCCCAGTCCCTGCCAAAAGGAAACTCCCCCACCACCCGCTGCTCCAAAAATAACTCCACTGCCACCTCCGTGGTGAATGGAACTTGTCACAGCCACCGGGGAGCCCTATGCTCACCAGGGACTGGAATCTGATGGCAGCGGCCACCAGACAGTCTAGGAAAACACAAGTGTGCCCCAAACCAGCAGGCTGGGAATGCAATCAGAATGCACTCTGGGATCACCCAGTCCTGCTCCCCTTTTACCTTCCGGGACACTGAGGCTGGAGGACAAGAGGCTGGCTAGGGCCGTGAGCACAGCAGTGGCAGCATGTGGCCAGGACCCAGCCTCCCTAACCCCTTCCATACCCTACGATGCTCAGGCAAAGGGATGTGCTCTCCAGGCTCTTTATGAACCCCTTTCCCCCAACCCAGAACCAGGCACACTGCCAGCAGACGGCAGGATTAAACCAGCCTGGGCTTTGGGAAGGACAAGGTGTCCCTTCCCTTGTCCCTTGCACTCCATCCCCACCCATCCCTGCTGGGGCCCAGCAAACGCTAAGAAGTATAAAAATTCTTGCTGTCCCTTGAAAAGCCTAACCCTTTCTAGTCTCTTCCTTTGTAAGATGGGACAAAGATATTTGTTGCCTCAGAGAGGAGAGCTTTGGTAGGAAGCGGCCCTGCTTCGGAGTCCTGGGTCTGCCATGTCCCAGCTGCGGGTACCCCAGCGTTACTACCCTGGGCTGCAGGAGGGGGCCATGATGTTACATGAATCAAAAGTACTTAGCCATGGGCCCGGCACGTAATAGACACCCAATCAATGGAGTTACTATTGATTATTATTACATCCTTATTCAGGACCCATACTCTCCCACCAAGGCTGTGGATCCTGGAGCTGAGGACTCAGCGTGTCCCTGCCTTCCCTTCTTCCATACGTCTTCCCAGCTCCTCTCTGTGTGCAGGGTCCAGGCTGATGGCCAGTCACCCTGAGGTGACTCAGACAAAACCCCGCTGCCTTTATAGTGTCCACAGGAGAGAACCCCCGAAACACAGAAGCAGATCCAAAGGCCAGAAAAGAACAGGAAAGGTACCCCCAGGAAAAAGACTGATGCATTCTCACTTTGGGCCAGGCAAGGTCACGGACAGCTTTCTACAACAGGTGGAGTATGAGGTGGCCTAGATGGATGGGCAGGTTTAGGAGCAGAGGGGAAGGGACACAGTGGGATCAAGAGCACGGAGGCTGGTGGACCTGAGCAGACGTGAACTTGGGAAGGCTCCAGGCCGGCCCCGGACCTCAGTCTCCAAAAAGCACCCCTGTGGCCAGCACCTGCCTCCTCCTCCAGAACAAGAGCCACCTCTACCCTGGGCAAACTACCCCCCCTCCCCCCACCAATGCCCCATCTGCAGCTCGACCGCTGGGACTGACACAGGCATATGGCAACTGAGGCCCCAGAGGGTACACAGAGCCAGATCCTGGCACCATGGCTCGGCCACCTGCCAGCATACCTTCCCCGCTGGCCGGGCCCAACTGTCGGGCATATGCCAGGTGCTGGGCCCCTGGGTGGCCGCTGCTGGGTCCAGGCCAGCCTTCCACAGGCCTGTGGGGTAGACTCTGCCCAGGCCCTGGTGTGTGCAGCACTCAAGGACCGTCCTCCATAACCTCGCTATGGGGGTGTCATCGGCCTTGACTCACAGAGGAAGCTCCAGACTGGCTGGACCAGGTCCCTGAGTTGGGCACTGTCTAATGTTTTTCTTCTGCTTCTGGGATCCTGTCTGGTGGAGAGGAATTCTCTCCAGGGCAGAGAGCTGCCTCTGAGGGGAGAGTGTGCTCCTGTCCCTTGGGACACAGCACAGCGCCCAGGGAACACAGATTCACACCGTGTGAGCCAAACCCAGGGAGCCTTCCTCTTCCTCCTGGGCCTGAGGTGGTGAGAAACCTCCAGAAGTCTAACTCAGCTCTGCTCAGCCCCTGTGCCCTCAAACACTCGTGTTCACTGCTGGTCGCTCCCCACGTCTGTCCACCTGGGACACGGAAGAGGGGGCAGAGCGGTGCCGGCGGCGGGGGCGGGGGGGGGGGGGGGGGGGCGGCGCCGACAGGTGCAGCCCCTCTGTCAGCTGCAGGGCCTCCTGAGCTACCACGTGCCTCCGGCACCATCTCCACAAGGCTGAGCTCCACTTCTCCATCCAGTCCTGCCACCCGGCCCGGAGTTATTGGCCAACAGACAATCACAGCTTCTGGGGCCACACCTTCTGGACAGGTGAGGTCCCTGCGCCTTCCTGTGTCAGGATCCTCGCTGACCCAAGCAGGGCCTGGGAAACGCAAGGCCATTTGTAACCCATACAGGTGATTTCTGCTCGGAGCGGTGGCATGTGGCATGGCGGCTGGCCAGGGAGGGGGTGTCGGGGTGGGGGGAGGCTAGGGCCTGGGACTCTCCCAGGACTGCATGGCCTTGGGGAAATCTCGGCCTGTGTCTGGGCCTCAGTTCCCCACCTACAACATAGTGGGTCGGCCCCACAGTCGAGGGGCTCTTTCTGTGCTGACGCTTTGTAGGAGGTTGACGGAGGCCTTGCTGGCGTCCCCGGCTGAGCTCAGGGATCCTGTATCTAATCATGTGTGTAGTGCCGGGAGGAGAACCAGATCTTCTGGGTCTGGAATTGCTGAGGGGACACCCTGTCTGGTTCGAGAAGACTTTCAGAAGCCCCCTGAACACTGCCCTTCCTCACTCACGACAAGCCACAGCATATGGGGGCATGGCTCACACCCCCCCCCCCCCACCCCCTGCCCTGGGCTCCCAGACACACAACCACGGAGGTGAGTACGTGTGTGGGAGGATTACACACAGAGTACCCCCTAAGTGCAGTGTGCTGGGCCTGGTCCTTCTGGAGTGAGAGCTGCACACACTCGAGCCACTCGTGTGCTCATAAAATAACCCTGCAAGGCAGACACTGCATCCATCTGACAGTTGGGAGAACTGAGGCTCAGAGGTCACGTGGCTTGCCGGAGGCATCCCAGCTGGAGAGAGGCCGACCCTGGATGAAAAATGCAGGCCTGAATCCTCACTCACCTGGACATCCCCTGCAGTGTACAGACTGGGTTCCTGCCCTCAGGGAAAAAGGCAAATG
The DNA here is from genome assembly GCF_028018385.1 of Neofelis nebulosa. NCBI lineage: Eukaryota > Metazoa > Chordata > Mammalia > Carnivora > Felidae > Neofelis > Neofelis nebulosa. Next base: position 11,402,750 of record NC_080793.1, read on the forward strand.
TGGTGGAGAGGGGACGAGAGCAAAGTGCTTATCTAACGTTGCAAAATCACAAAAGGGGCCAATGCTTCTAACTTGAGCCAATCAAGGGGGCTTCAGGGAGGTGGTGGCTCTTGGTCCACCTGGGACCAGAGGGCCAGGGAGTCAGGAGGCAGCCCGGCACAGGCTCTAGAGTCAGAGAGCCCCAAGTTCAAATCCTGTGCTGCCTCTGTCCAGCCACATGAGCTCCAGGCCAGTCCCGAAGTCACCTCGTTGTCGTTCCCTCCTCTGTAAACAGGGGGCTGGGGAGGACCCACTTCTTAGGGTTGTTAAATGAGGACATGCAGGCAAAATACCAGCCTAGGACTATCAGGAGCCTGGAACACACAAGAGCTCAATAAACGTGGCTGTTGCTATTATGATTACCATTATCATCGTGAAAAGAACAGTGCTTGTTCAACAGCAAACCCTTCTGGCAGCTCACTCTGCAAACCAACTGTTCACAATAAGGCTAGTCTTCATTCTCCAGGGGACCCCAGTCTCATGGCCAACCGGGCCCTTGGGCCTGCGGATGTGGCTGGAGGCACCCGTGGTCTCTGGGGGATCCCCCCTTTCCGGAAACACGGGCGAGGCCACGCTAGCTCCTGCCGCATTCTCTCGGAAGCTGGGAAGTGATGGCAAAGCGTTTCACAAAGTTACCAGGACGATGAACCTGAGCCGCCCCCCTCCCCCAACAGTCTCAATAAAATAAATCTTGGCCCGCGGCTGGCGAGAGACCCTATATATTTACATGACGATCGTGCCTCATGATCACAGGGCTCGTGGTTCCGGCAGGCGGCGTGTGGCAGGGACGCCGGCGGTCCTAGGAGACTCACTATTTTCCGGCGACTTTTATTGTCCATTATATTCTGGCGTTTACAGGGCTCTGCTCCGGGCCTGGCAGGAATATCGCACACAGTGGGGCCGGCAGGCCTTAATATTGCAGTCGCTGTACAGCAGCTGTGTCTCCGGGGCTCATCCATCCCGCCCAAGTCTCTGGGCGACACCAAGACCCCCAGGAGCCACGGGGGCTCTGGCGGGACAGGGCTGGGGATGTGTCCCAGGCACAGCTATCACCCCCCACACGCACCCCCAAGCCATCTGCTTGGCTCCAGTCTGGGATCCCAGGCCGGGGACACTGCTAACTCTGTGGCCTTGGGCCTGCACAGGGGAGGGTGCAGAGGGGCGCTGGAGCCACTGCTGGCTCGTGAGGGCCGCTGGCTACATTCTCAGGGATTTCGGGAGACAGTTGCTATCACTTTGGTTGCTTGAAATCAAACACGGGAGGAAGATTTACACCGTGGAATTTGGCAAACACTACGCTCTGGGGCTCTGGACAAGTGCCTCCCTCCACCCCCCCCCCCCCCGCCAGGGAGCTGTTTGTTCAACACTTGGCAGCAGACTCGGGGAGGGAGTGACCCAGTGGGCCACTGTGGGGTATGGGAACTTCAGAGTCAGGTGTGGATCCTAATTTCCTCAACCACTTGCCGTGTGGCCGGAGAGAAGTTATTTCCCTTTCTGAACCTCAGCTTTCCTATTGGTAAAATGGGCACATACCTAAGTTCCCAGGGCCGCTGCGAGGCTTAGAGCACCTTATGGGAAACCCCCCTGTGTCGTGCTTAATACGTATCAGGTGCTTAATAAACAGTAAAGTAACTTTTGTCACTTATTCATTCAACACCTACCTGAGCACCTACTCTGTACCAGACACTGGGGTGGGGGTGGGGGATACGTCAATGCCCCGGGTGGGGGGATAAATATTTAATTCTTCACATCCGGACAGTTCTTGAACATCTGCACAGGGATTTATACCCACACCATCTTATGAAGCCGCATGACAACCTGGAGAGGTGGGCAGAGCGGCATTTCTGAGACAGGGGCTCAGGGGTGGGCATGATTTGCCTGAGGCCCCTGTGTGGCGGTAGCAAGGTGGGGCTCAGCCTTGAGTCCCCACCTCCTGCTGCAGGTCCACCGGGGCACCCATCTCCGAATTCCCAGGCTCAGCTGGGCTGGCCCCCCGATGGTGGCCGGCTGACCTCAGAGTGAACCCACACACAGAAGACAGGAGAACTAGGAGCGAGGCGACACCGGTCCAGCATCCTGGCCACTAGTCTCGGCTCCGCGGCCTCCCTGCTCCAGGCCCTCCCCTCTGGGCCCCAGGGTCTCCATCAGAAGGTTGACAGGGCTGCACTCAGGATGCTGTTGGCCCTGACGGGCCAGCATCTGTCTCCAGGCTTCCTGTCTTGGCCAAGCGTCCCCTCCTGTCCACAGCCAGAGAGGACTCGGGCGTGTCAACACCTCCTATGCTCCAGCTGGGTCCCAGGTAAGCCAGGGCCTTGTGGGTGGGAAGAAAGAGGGGAGTGAGACGGCACAGGACTCCGACCCAGCCACCCTGGGTTTGCTAACTCACCCTGCTGGGCAGGGCTCGCCTACCCATTTCATAGGTGAGGAGAGTTAAGTTCGGAGGGGTGACCCCAGGCTGGCAGCATCCAGGGCTCAGGGCTGGGGTCCCCAGCAGAGATCAGGAGGCCGCCAAGCCCCTCGGTTCTGACGCCCTGGAAGCCTACGGATGTGACGCTCCTGGCTACCCTGGACTCAGCCCAGAGGGACGGCAGAGCATTTTGCCGAAACAGGGGAGTGAGAAAAAACACAGGCAACACCGATGACTCAAAGAATCTTTGCAACAGGAGGTGGGCGGAAGTGGGTGGCATGTCTGGTGGGCTTCAGCTCACTTCCTAGAAGGATGTGCCACCAGCTTTTGCACCCGTCACACTCACACGACGGTCAGCATGGACCTGCATTTGGGCGGTACCTCCTGGCCCGCCCGCCCCCAGGGCCATCACAGGCTGGCAGGTGGGGGCCGTCCACCTGTCAAGGGACGGAAACTTCTCATTCCACAGATGGGGAAACTGAGGCCCGGGAAGCGGGGTGGGTGGGCTGGTTCAGGGATACACAGTAGGGACTGAAGTCTTTAAACTCCTTTACCAAAAGGGTAATTTTCCTATTTGGGGAAACAGGAAAGGAGAAATCCTCTGGAGCTTCAAAAGAAAAAAAAAAGGGGAGAAAAAAGAACTAGCAGCCGAACAGAATTGCAGCAAGGCCCCCAGCCAGCCCAAAGAGGTTTCCGAAATTCTGTGCAGTCTGAAGTCTTGCGGGCTGAAGGGTCACGCGATTTCCTTTGCAAGAGGCAGAGTTGAAAAAGTCTGACTGAGGGTGAAGGGGGAGGAGGGAAATGTCCACGGGACTAGAAATCATGAGTTTCAGCCTGGCTGCCCCAATGACTTGCTGGATGACCGCAGACGAGTCCCTTGCCCTTTCTGGGCCTCAGTTTACCCTTATTCATTTACCACGTGCCAAGCCTTGTTCTAATGCCACTTAAGTGACGTGAATCACCCCTCATAGGTACATTATTATCTCTGTTTACAGAAGGGGAAAACTGAGGCATAAAAAGGTCAGGCACGCTGTGCTGGTGAAGGGCTGGGATCTGGAGCAAGGTGATGCGGTTCCAGAACCCACGCTCCCAATGACAAGGCCCTCTCGCCTGCAGCAAGCTGATCTCCAGCGGGCATCCTGCTTTTAGGGGCTTTGCATCTGGGGCTTGGATGCCAGCAGGCCTGTTTCTGAAGACACTGGGCCATCCTCCTCAATCTCGGCTGCCGTTCTGAGCTGCTGTCTTTTCTGTGACCTCTGATTGTGTCTGTTTGCTCAGCAGCCTTTATAACCACAGCCTGGGGCTTCGGGAGGCTCCCAGGTCACTGCAGCCATCGACTCATCTCTTTGAGCCTCCCTGGGTGCCGGGAGTCGGAGCAGGGATGGACGGCCCCGCTCTGATGTCCATTTTGGAGTTTTACACACAGGTCGGCCTCTGGGACCGCGGGAGGGAGACTTGCCATTCAGGCATCCAAGAAAGAGGGAAAAAACATCTATTCATAGCCAGACAGAGCCCGCTCTGTGGAAATGATGCTACCGACGTGACAGGCAGCCCAGCTGTGTAAGAGATTCCCGAAAAGCCTGACCTGGGAACGTCCACGTGGAAGGCTCAAAGGCTTGGGTGGTCACCGAGCTTATAAAATAACGCCTGGATGCTCAACCATGAAATTCCTGAGGGAATCAGGTTCTGACCCAAAACCTGTCTTCCAAAACAAAATTCTTCAGACGACAGACATTTTTTGGCTTAAGCAAGCAGACTGCTGATCTGTTTCACCCTGATCTCTAATGTAAGGAATACTCCGGCTAAGAACAGCCACCGTATCATGTGATCCTACCCCAGGCCACACACCATGCCACATATTTCGTCCACTTGCTCATTCCCACAGGGCGGGAATTACTATCTCCATTTTGCAGGTAAGGAGACTGAGGCTCGGAGAGGAAGATGTTTGCACAGCTGGGAGACCGCGGAGGTGGAGGTTTGAAATCCAGTGCCAGCCTGGAGCGGAGGGAGCTGGGGACAGACCCAGCGGAACCTGCTGTATACATCACCAGGAGGCCTGGCACACGTGGAAGAGGAGAGAGAGAGAGTTCTCCACACCTCCATCCCTCCACAGGCCTGGGAATAAGTCCTGCAGAGGGAACGGGGCGGGAAGGGCCGCCGTGACTGTAGTTAAAACAACCAGCAAGGCTGCCTCAGTCCTGCCTTTTCAAAGACACCGGAATCCATTAACTGAGGACGTTGCGCTGAGTACCCAGAAAGTCCCCCATACCACGTTCAAACTGTTGCACGTCCGTGGCAACTGCTAGCCAAACGTGTGCTATTGTCACGCTTCTGTTTATTCCTGGGAGCAGGAGAAACTCTGAATCCATTCAGTTCATGTCTCATCAGAGACCTCAAAAGGGCCCCAAGGAAGCCAGCAGTCCACACCTATATCTTCAAGACCGGAAACCAAGGAACCGAGCAGAGAAGTGTCCAAGGATGTTCAATCATTTGTTCACTCAATTTTCAAACACGCACTATGACCAGCCTCTGTCCTCAACGGGGCTCCTTGTTTACAGATAAGAGTCTCACACCAACACCTACAGCCCAGCGACATCACTGTTGTGTATGCCCAGGGTGTGGTGACCCAGGGAAAGGTATGTGCAGTCTGTGTGTCCCATCTCAGAATGGGAAGCAGCTCTGAGCAGGGGAGCAGGGGGAGGGCACTCCAGGCAGGGAGAACAGCAGCTGCAAAGGCCTGACGGCTAGGCAAGTCCGGCATCAGCTGTGGGACAGAGGCCCAAATGACAGCACTGGCCTCAGGTCTACAGCAGAAACTCTAAAGCAGGACTGATGAGGGCCCGTGAGCATCTGCACACAGGGCTCATAAGGGCTGCGAAGCCAGACCCCCTGCCAGTGCTCTTCTGCACACCCCTCTGCCTCCCACGGCACCAAGCCCAGGTATAATTTTACTCAATGCATCACGTGAGGAATCAAAGCCCCACATGTGGTTTAGCAGCACCTTCCCTCCGCCAATGCTACCTGCACACACTTGACCTCCTCACGCCTACCATGGTTAGCTCAGGTAACTGTGTCCATGCCCAGGAGCAAGGAAATGCCTACAGAACCTTCCTCTCAAGGGACTCTGTTGGGACCAGGTCTCAAGAGTGCTGTGAAGTGTACTTCAGGCCCCACGATACTCTCTCTTATCTGGCTTGTTTTTATTGAGCGCCTACTGTGCACCAGGCTCCGTGAGAGGCACTGGGAAGATTCACAAAAGGGGGCTACAAGCCACTAAGTCACACAGCCATCTCCTAATCGTTCGGGGCTAGAATCATTACTTCAATTTCACAGTGGGGGCGATGCAGAGCTCAGAGAGGCCCTGGGACTTGCTTGAGCGAGATCACTGGCTAGGAGGCGTCAGGGCTGGGATGCTAACCCAGAAACGTCTGACCACAGAGCCTGTGCCAAACTAGATAAGGGTCCCTGGAGGAAGAGAAGAGACTAGATCCCTCCTCCCTGCCACACAGGCAGCCTTTTATCCACAAAGCAGGCAGAGGCTTCACTGGCGGTACTGCTGGGAATGGCGGGGCCCTGTCATTGCCGGGAGGGGCCCCCTCCACGCCAAAAGCTCAGCCAGGCTTATGCAGAGCACTGGGGGGGGGGGGGGCTCTCGGTGCCAAGGTGTCCTAGCAGGTGCCACCGAAAGACTAGATACTGATGGCCTCTCTTTCAAAAAGTTGAAGTGAACCAATCCATTCATGTGTGGCGCCTGCATTAAAGGACAGAAAGAAGTCTAGGACGCAGAGCACAGACTCTGGAGTCAGAGTGCAGGGTGGCTAGGTCCCCTCCCATGAGACTGTTCAGTAGGGAGGGTGTCACACGACCTGGCCCTGGCTGTGGTGACGGTACTCCCTCCCTGGACTTGGGTCCTTGAGTGCATCTGTCCCCTCCAGCAAGCACGTCAGCAGGGATGCTGGGGCCACCTGGGTCCTGCAATCACAGGCGGCCTTAGCAGTCCATCTTGGGGACCCTGTTTTAACTCAAACAGCGGCAGACACTTGGCAATGGCCTATCCAGAACAGGTCTTCCTCCTCACCCCCTCAAGTCCCTGTCCCAGGCTGAACAGTGTCCTCACAAAACTCGTGTCTACCTGGAATGTGGGAATGTGGCCTCATCTGGGAATAGGGTCTTTGTGGATGTCATCAGTGGAAGATGAGGTCACACAGGATTAGGGTGGCCCAAACCCAACGACCGGTGTCTTTATAAGAAGAGGGACACACAGGGAGAAGGGCATGTTATGACAGAGGAAGGGACTGGAGTGATGGGTCTACGAGCCAAGGGGCGCCAAGCATCGCTGGCAACCACCAGCAGCCAGGAGAGAGACGTGAAACACTCTCCCTCGGAACCTCCGGAAGGAACCAACCCCTGCCAACACCTTGATTTTAGGCTTCTGGCCCCAGGACTGTGAGAGACTAAACTGCTGTTGTGATAAGCCCCCAGTTTGGGGTGATTTGTTATGGGGGCTCTGGGTAACTCACCCACTCCCGCCTCAACCCCAAGCATGGCCGCTGTTCACAGGCCGCCAGCTCCCCAGCCTCCCCAAGCACTGAAGACTTCCTGGAAGACTCCAGGCTCAACTTCTGTTTCTCAGGCTGCAGAGGAAATAAATCAGTGGTTCCCAGGTCTGGGGATTTCACAGGCCTGTAGCGTTTCCCCTAAATTCTGAAGATGGACCTTAGAAGGTTGCCAACTTTTTTTCTGGCACCTATGATAAAATTCCCACCTATTATCACCGTCCTGCGTGAAAGAGGACACCTGACATAAGAAAGTAGTTGACGCCAGGCCTGTCTTTAAGTTTTCTCATTTCCTATAGATGGGTGAGAATCTCACACAGCCCCGGGCCTGGCGTGGACCTGGCATTGGGGAACCAGCAAACTCAAGCCAGCGTGCCCTCCCGAGTGATTATTTTTATTCAATCCTGGCCGAGGAGAAGTGAGGCTGGCCTCCCTCACTCTCCTCTGTGGACGAAAAAGGTTTTCTCCCTCTCAGAAATTTGCCCAATATACCCCAGTTAACCTGTGGGTCATTCCAGACTGGGTGATCTCCCAGCCCCAGGGAGGAGGCATTCCAGGCCAGTCAGTGAGGGAGGGTCCTAAGGAAAAGAAAATACAAAGGAAAAAGCAGGGGAAGGAGAAAGAAGCCCAGACCCTTCTTTTGAAAAGAAAAAAACCAAAGCGTGAAATTACTCAATGTACAGACATCACGGGCCGGATGACTCCAGCTCTCTTCAAAGACACCTCGTAAACCCGCACCCGGCCTCAGAGGGAAAGGCCAGATGCCAGGCACTCCAGAAGGAGCTTTTCGAAACATCTGGCCCTGGCGGCTTGATGACCCAATGGAAGCCAGTCACCCTGTGCTTCATGAACGTCGCACCCACGTGTGCCACGTGGTAACCCGTGAGGTGTGCTGGGAGAGCCGTCCAAGGGATAAAGCTTTGTATGAGCGTGAGGAATGCTTCTTTTCCAGTAACTCAAGAGCGCTAATTCCCCCACAGAAGATGCCCCAAAAGTGGAGAAACTTTTGCCTGGAGTGCTAGGATTAACGGCCATGCAGGGGTGGCCTTGCTGGGACAGTCTCGGGCACAGGGTGGCCAACCTCAGATGATAAGGTCTGATGCTGTCGCTTTCCGGGCCGGAGCCCATCGCTCCCTCCCTCCCATTCTGCAAGCCCCGGCCAGGGGCAGGGTGGGCCCCAGTTCTCAGGAAGCCAGGAAACACACTCTCTTCTGGGCGAAAGGCCCAGATTCCTTGAGCGGTCACAGGACACGCTTTTTCAGAGCTGATCCAAAGCCACAAGCGCAGACTGGAAGTTTCTTTGGGCAGCGTGAACCTGTGGGGACACAGACAGGCACACCTGGAACTCCAGGCTGAGAGCCGGCCAGTGAGCAAGGCCCCAGCTGGCGGCGGACTGGCCAGGGCTCTACGGACCTCAGTTTCCTTTTCATCCCATTGTCGTGCATCAAGCATTTCTTGAGAAGCCTACAAAGCCAAGCGCTGTCTGAGGCACAGACCCTACCCATCCCCCCTCCCAGAGGGGTCAAGTGGTGGACACAGACATTGGACCGCAGTAAGCGCTACGGGGGAAGTGTAGCTGAGGAGGGGGTCAGGCCATGCAAATAAGGACATGTGGCTTCACACGGTCCCTGGCACAACTAATTCAGACTGGGTAGCAAACTGCTTAGCATGTAATCAGCACTCAGATAAGCCAGGTCCTCCTGTCCTCCCACTGCCCAGGTAGAGCACCCGAAGCCAGAAAGAGGTGGGCTGGGTGGGTGCTCGGGGACCAAGTGGGTTTGGGGCCCTATCTAGCCCCACATTTCCTGGGGAACCAAGGGGCCGCCCCCCTACCCTGCCCAACCCTGGCAGACTCCCTGCTTTTTCTGCGTGGGAAAGTTCTGCCTCTGACATCATGCCCACAGTAATGGGTCAAAGCCACCCCTTCTCTAGCCAGCAGGTGACTGTCCTTCCTGAATTTGAACCTGGGCCCCATCACTTGTTTGCTGGGAAACCCTGGCCAAGTTTCATTCACCTCTCTGAGCCTCGCTTTCATGATCTGAAAATGGGGAGGAGACCCACCTAAAAGGCTCACTTGCTCAATGACGTGGCGTAGATCAAGTCCGCAGGGTGTGACCGGCACACAGGAGGTGCACCTGCCTCATCTCCGCCCAGCACTGAGGGGATGGGGTGCTTACAGGAGGGAGGGTCCTTGGTGCAGGAGCAGGAGTACAGGCCTGGTCTGGGCAGGCCACGTCCAGCCCTGAGGGAGGTCGGTGTCCGGAAGGAAAGGCCAGACAGAGGGACCAGTGCTCTACTGGGAGTGGAAGTTCACACACGTGGGCAGACCAGCCTCAAGGCTTCTCTGCTGGGTGTCTTGGCCACAATCCTCACCTCTCTGAATCTCAGTCTCCCCAACTGAAATATGGCTTCTGGAGATAATAAAAATGAGACCCTAGATACATGAAGTCACCCAGCCAGTAAGTGACACATTTATCTCCTCACCCTCCTCTGTCCACTCAACATAAAAACACTCAGACTGTATCCCCAGCAGGTGCTAGGCCCTTTGGTGGGTGGGGGGCTGAGCCCCTTAATGGCAGGCAGAACCCAGTCTCCTTTAGAACCACCTGGCTCCATGGGATGATACCCAGCGGCTCCTGGGCTAGCCCGGGCTCACCCTCCTGGGAATCTTGCCTCCGTGGAAAACTACACCTGGACAGATCCCAGGAACAGCCAGCTTCTCCGCTGGGCGCGCCTACCACACCGCACTGCCTTACACCAAACCTGAGGCTGTGAGCGCCCCTCACTGCATGGCTGACGTCGGCTGCCAGACGGGCCGACTCCCAGCGGGCAGTGGGGGAAGCTGTGGCCCCAGCCCGCCCCTCAACACACACCACATGTCACCGAACGCAGAACTCAGGAGAACTTTGCCTCTTTCACGGCTTTGCCTCTGACTTCTCCAGATCAATCAACCGACCAAGCAATCAATCAATCAAGGGAGGATCAGAATTCAATCACAGTGACAACACAACTCGATCCCTGGGAAGCACGTTAGAACCAGGGATCCTGCAGATTAATGAGACAGCCTGGAAATCGGGAAACGAATGTAGTTAGGGACAGACAGCTCAAATGGGCCTGGCCCTTGGCTGATGCACTGGCATGAACTCCGACTTCTCTCATCCCCAAGAATCAGAACTGCTTCTCTGACGGGGAGGAAAGAAATGACAAGCAGAAATAGGATTTAGGGAAAATAACACACCCATGGCACCTTTCCCCCCCCCTTCCCAGAGCAGTGCTGCAAGCTTTACATATTTTATCATTTATTCTCACGTTGTCCCCAGCAAGTCCTAGGCGTTGGCCTTGCCTTTCACAAGAAAGCTGTGAGGGAGGCTGGGGTGTGGAGGTGAGGGGCCTCCCGCCAGACACCCAGCAGGAAGGGTTGGGGTGGTGGGTGGGGAGGTGGGGGGCTGGGGTCGAGTCAAAGGGATGGGACTGCAGCCTCAGGCGGCTGAGAGGCTCGGAGACCATCCACACTGTCGTCCACGTCGGCGCCTCTTCACCCCCTCCTGGTCTTATCACCCACCCTCACCAAGCCATTTTCCACACACGCTGCCAACACCACCACCCCTCCTGTGTCAGCCTTCGAGGCAGCCAGGTAAAGCCATCACTCCAGAGCTTAGCATCGAAGGCCTCCTTGCCTGTTGGACCCCAATCCCAGGTGGCACCTGTCATCTACCACGTCGGCCCCAGAGAGCGTCTTATGGTTTCCCGCAACCCCTGCTTCCCACCCCCAGTGCTCCACCCAGCATGCCCTCTCCACCCGACTATCCCCTGAAGATCCTCCCAGGTTATCAGCACACGGGCTCCCAGAGGAAACAGATCTGGGTCCAAATCCTTGCTGTGTGACCTTGGAGAAGTCCCTTTACCTCTCTGAGCCTGGCATACACTTACACAATGGAGCTGTTTAAAGGTGAAGACTAGCTGAAGATAGCAATGTGAACCCCTGATGGGTGCTCTGATGAAAAAGTAACAATAGCTCAATGTGCTGCAGGGTCATGACTGCTTTGTAATTCTTCTGTGTTCCCTCTGGCTGTTAGCCTCGCCCTATGGCTTTCGTGGGCCTTGGCCTCACCCCAAAGCCAGGTATCAAGGGCCAACCAAGGAGACTCAAAGGGCACAGAGCTCATGGTCCCTACCTTTACTGATGAGAACAGAGAGACTGCCTCCCCCCCATGCCCCCCTCCCCCCGCAGCTGCCCATCAGGAAGTCGATCCTGACATCTTGAAGCAGCTCAAGCCACGGTGGAACGTTCTAACCTGCAGCCCCAACTGCTTTGCTCCCTGACACAGGGTCTCCAGGTAGGATCCCAGATTGCCGACCCCAGGCCCCATCACTTGTGCCGTCTGCTCTCCTCTGAGAGGCTCACGGCACTTCCTGCCCAGGAATGTGAGCAGGAAGCGGGGCTGAACCCGCCCGGCTGCCTCTTTCCTCCTGAGCCCAGGCTCTTAAGACCTAAGGAACCAGCCATTTGTGGGAGTTTGGTTTTTCTCTCTTTTTCTTTCCTTTCCCCTCTAAGCAAAACTGCGTGGCAGCCGCTCCTGCCTCTTGTCCCCAAGGCAGTTCGAACGGGCCCGTCTTGTCCTTGCAGCAGTGACGGCGGTAATTCCGTTAATGGGAAGCAAGACGGATGGTTCATGGTGCCCAAAGTGCAGGAGGCAAGGAATCGGGCCACCCCCGGGGGGGAAGGAAAATGTTGCCGGAACACACCCTCCTTTGGGGCCTTATTAGGTCTTGAAAGAGCTGCCGCACTCGCTAAAACCTGCTTTTGCCAGCAGAAGCCTCATTTTACAAATACACAACAACAAAAAAACCCGTAAATGGGAAGAAAACCCTGCAGATTAGGCTCCCCTGCTGCAGTGAGGCGGCGCGCCCGCTCAGAGCTCAAGTCTTTAGCCTCGTCGTCTCTGGGTTTAAATAAATAGGTCTGATCGCCGGCTCACCATTTCGTGAATATGGAATATACGGCAGTTTCCTTGCTGTTTGAGGGCTGTCTGCTAATGGAGGAATGGGACAGTCCTGGAAGCATTTCCTTTGAAAAGGCCTGTCTGTCCCTGATGTCAGGAAACCCTATCGCCCTGGTTGTCAGTCTGGGGAGGACCCTTGACACCTTATCTTATCACCTACCCTCGCCTCCATTCCCCAGGCCTGATCCCCAGGCCCACGCCTGCCAGGCCCTCGTCAACTGCTGTAATTTCTCTGGTCTTCTGCCCTGAGGGCCAGGGGCATCTCAAAAGCAATTTCACTGTGGAAAGGGTGTCCATTTCCAAAAGTACGCCAGGAGCCACCCTCCTCCAATTCAGAATCAAGCCGCTGAATTGTTCTTTGGGCTTCAGTTGGTCCAAGCGCAAAATGAGGGTGGAGGGTGACGCCGGCAGGAGACAGCGGCGGTTGATAACAGGCGGAGCAAGTGGAGGCAGGCAGCTGGGGCTGTGTGACCTTGGCAAGCTGAGGAACCTCTCTGGGCCTCAGCCTCCTCATCCCTAACACAGGGCTAACGGTACCCGCCTCACAGGCGTGGAGGAAAGAGTAACTGCAATCATTTCTCAGGCCGATCTGAGCGTTCTTCTTGACCACGCCCTCCCGCGGCACCCAGCACAGCCTTGACACATAGTAGGTGCTTGCTGAACATCTGCTGCTCTGGGTGGAGCACGTGGTTTTTGACGCCCAGAGAAACAAAAACACCCGTCCGCACTAGAACACAGTGGTTTAGGATGTGTGCTCTGGGAGCCAAAGGCCTGGGTTCAAATCCTGACTTGGCCACAGACCCACTGTGTGCCCCTGGGCAGGTGACTCAGCTTCGCTCGGCCTCCCTCTCCCTGTCTGTAAAATGGGACTAAAGAGCCTGGCTCACAGGGTCACCAAGAGGAGTCAGGGCAATAATACGTGGCCAGAGCCTGCCCAGGTTGGCCCTTGGTAACCGGCAGCCCTGAGACCGAGCAGTTCAAAGTCTTGGGAATGCCTGAGGGAAAATTCCCACATTCTAGCTGGGAAAACCACTTTCTCAAAGCAAGCCCCGGTGATGCCATCCCAGCACCTCCCGGGAGAGAGCTGGGACCTAGAACAACAGGCAGTATGTGAACTCTCAGGAGACTGCCCTTGGAGGGAAGAGAGAGACTGCAGGAGCATCACCCCAGGAGGGAGCCTCATGGCGGGGATGGGGGGGCACCCTCACCCCTCCCACACCACAACTCCCATTCATCTGTCTCCAACACTCGGACCAGTAACACTGGACATACTTGACTCATTTCTTGCTTATGACGGCTCTCCCCAACCAGAATGCCAGCCCCGTTTTGTCTCTTTTGTTCATTATGCCCCTTAGAACAGTGCCTGGCTCTGTTGGATGGATGAATGACGAAACAAAGCAAGGAAGGGAAGAATTCTTCCGGGAGGGCAGCTCTGGGCTGAGTGATGGCTAACGTGGTCCCCGTGTGCAGAGGAGCTCCTGAACATCACAGGTGACACCAAACTACAGTCCTCGCCCCACACAGGGTTGCTTATTGTCAATACAGTAACAGTCTCCAACTGCTGAATGGCTGTTATGTGCGTTGCTTACCTCACCGGGTCAGGAAAACTCCCCCAGGGACAGGAACTGAGATTTCCCCCTCGCTCTGCCACGTGAGAAAACTGACGCCCCCAGTGGGAAGCAACAAGTCAAGAAGAGTGGTGAGCAAAAGGCGGAGGCGTGGCTCGTATCCAGGGTGTCCAGGTTAACCCCCCCCCACCTCCCTCCTCCGTATCTGGACCTAAGACCGCCGCACCGCTGGCTGGTCTCGGAGGGGAAGAGCTGGAGCGAGAGCCTCGGGACCTGCTCCCTGCCAAGAAGGGTGTTTGCTCAGAGGCAGGAGCTGACAAGCAGCAGGGTCTGGCTCCTGTCCCGTCCCCGTGCACACGCAACGGACAGTGGAGGCAGAAGACTCAGCCAGGTGGTGGCCCCAGCCACCCAGCCGAAGAGCACTCACTGGCTTTAGGGGTCAGCCGGGCCTGGGTTCAAGTCTCAGTTTCCAAACCATGTGGCTTATAGCTTTAGACTGGTGGCCTCAATCTCTGAACCTCAGTTATGCTCAACTGAAAAATGGGGCCAGCCCAAAGTTGTGGGGATTAACTAAGGTAACACGGATAAAGCGTTTGGCCACGCTGCCGGCACACAGTAGGTACTAAACAATAAGCAATAGTTAACTTTCCCAAGCCTCCCTCATTCGTGTTTTCAAGAGTGGCCAGATGTCCACATCTTGTAGCTGCCAGGCCCCCCAGTTTCAGGGCTGAGAACAGCGTGGGAAGCTGGTGGAATCTGAGCTCCCCACCCTCTCTGATCTCTGGGGCACCACCTGCTTGGCATTCTTCCTGAGCGAATGGGTCAGGACCATGGCATTTGATTTCTGACCCTTGTCACTCAAGGATAAGTCGGAGGGGATGGGTTTGTCGGTACGATAACATCTGGCAACAACATGAGGAGTGAAATCGGGGAAGGGGGTGGCATTTCCAATTGGCTCGTGTCCATGTCTATGGTGTGGGCTTGGCAAGAGAGGCCCAGGGTGAGGAGAGGGACCAGCTGGCCAGCTGATAGCACTCACATTGCAGGCCAGTGGTCTGCAGACCGCACCTCACAGGGGAGCTTCTCCCCCGGGTTAGATCCGGCCCCAAGCCCATGCGGGGACGATACAGGGGCCGTGCTCTTGAAATTGGTGTCTCGGTGGGAGGAGGCTGCAGCCCTCCCACTGGGGCCAGCTTTGCACGCACTGCACGTGACCAGCGCAGTCTCGTCTTGCCCCGCCCTCGGAAGGGAGCCCCGTGCTTGGGAGTTTCATACTTGTGTCCGCTGCCTTTCAAGTCTTCACTTTACCTTTGAACTTGTGTTTTTTAAGTGAAGTCTGGTGGAATAGTGGTGCACGTGCTGGGGGCTTGGGGCCCGAGCCTACAAGGACTTCCGCTCCTGACCCCTAACTCATAACCCCTGCCACCCTCCACCCTTGGCAGGGGCTCGAGTGCAATCAGGGGGTCAGGTGTGCCACAGGGTAACTGCAAGGGTCTGTCCTTGCCCTGTGAGTGTCCCTGCGCCCAAGGAAGCATGGCATTTAACAGCCAATAAAAACCACCGTGACGGATGGAGAGAGACTGACAAGGAACGGGTTTTTTTTCCTGCTTTTTAAACAAGAAGACCTGCATTTTCACTTTGTGCTGGGCTTCACAAATTATGTAGTTGACCCTACCGTCCATTTATATGACCTTCTGACTCCTATCCCCTAGCCTGGAGGCCCTTGGGGACATCCCTAGGCCTCCACAGAATTAGAAGACACCACGTGGTCTGCGACAATCACTGGCCCTTCCCTCACCCCTGCCCCCAGACCTTCTTTTTGGAACCCCTGTAGTTGGTCACTTACTGCTGTCTTGTGGACCAGGCCCCGTTTCCAGGGCTGGGGATGTGACGATCAACAGGATGCTGAGCAGTGACAAAAACAGGCAGGGCCGATGGTGGCACAGACAGGTGGAGGGAGCCTCGTCCAGCGGAGCCTCAGGGAGGCAGGGAAGGAATGGTCCGCACAGGCACACTGCCTCCCGAGGTGGGGCGTGGCCTCGGGGAGATGGCAGGAGCCCCTCATCTGTAGGGTGGTGACCCAGGGCTTACCTCGCAGGGCTGTCAGGAGACCCAGGGGCTACTGTGTCTAGCACCCCTGCGTCGCACTGCAGGGACAGGGTAAGGCTCAGGTAAAGGCTGGGGCCCAGGACGGTCTGCAGACAGCCCCCTCCTGAATGACCACAAAACCAACAGAGAAAAGCATGGCAGAGGGGCAGAACTGCCACTTCCTGCGTCCCTGCCTCGTGCCAGGTGTGTGGCCTGGTGGCTCTCCTGGCACACAGTTGCCCCTGCTGGGCTAGACATTTGTTCCCAGGGTTTCTACTCCTGCCCGACATGTCACAGATGTCATCTTTCTTTCTGTGATTCAGAAAGTCCAGTCGGTACCAGGTGGCAGTGGCAGCTTTTCCGACAGGACTGGTCACGGGCAGAGCAGAAGACACAGTGACTATGAGCTCAGACTGCAGCCAGCCTGGGTTTGATCCTGGGCCCCTCCAGCTGTGGAGTCTAGGGCAGATCTGACCTGCCCGGGCCTCGGTGTCCCCTAGGTCACGTGGGATTATCAAGAGCCTCATCCTCGTGGGGTTGCTCTGAGGATCAAATGAAATGACATCGGTGAAGGGTATGGCTCACAGCAAGTGCTCAATAAATGTCAGCCACTGCTATTGTCACGAAACCCGAAAACATCAAATCAAAACCCTGAGCGTCGCGTGGTGCTTCCCAAGATCGCGTGAATCCGCTCCCTCCTTTCCAGCATCTGCCCCGACTCTGCTCCAAGACTACACTCTCCCCCCATTGTCATGGCGCATCAGTCCATAAATATTTAAACAACATGTCATCAGATTATTATAACATATGATCTATAGCACTGATGTGCTGCAGTTCTGCACATTTGGGCTTCGTTTTCAGAATATCGAGACATAAAATATTTATGTATTTAGCCAACCACGAGATCTCACATTCTGTCTCAAAATGCTGGGTGGCGGCAAGATGCGGAACTGAGACGCAACGTGTGAAGGAGATGCCTTGTTCTCACGTCGGTTCCTGGGGCATCTGGATTGTTTCTGGTTCATTCCAGGGCCTGTGAACGGTGGCTGGCTGGATTTGCCACAGGAAGCGGGGGGCCAGGACCAAAAGACCCCATCAAAATGCAGTGAGAGTTCAAACCACAAGGCACTGGATCATTTTCATTCGGCATCTCTATGGGTCTGTGCATAGTAGGTGCTCAGTAAACGACCACAGGGAAATGAATTCACCTGTAGCCCACACCACCACCCAGTGGGCTGGCACCCAGCGGGGACTCGGTAACATTTGCTCTTCTGTTTCATTCTGTCCCCAGTGCCCAGCACCAGTCCAGGCACAGAGTGGGACCCGGCAAATGTTGCCAATGAACAGCAATGGAAAGAATAACGCATGACCAGATAAATCACTTAATTAGCTAATAAATTAATGAGGGATAATGACTCCCTGTCTGCTGGTCCGGATTACACAGTGTGAGACCTTCCTCCTGAGAAATAAAGGCTCTCCAGTAACCCGTAGTGGATAGGCAAAGGGTTTTTTTCTGGGTAATTAAATATCTCGATTGCTAACATTAGCACATCACAGTGACCATATGTCCTAGAATTTTCAGCACTGTGCAATTTCAAAGATGCCGCCCCGTAAGCCATTCAAGCATCCATGAACTTCTTACATACTAGCGACCAAAGAGCATCTTCCACACTGCTTCTCTTGTCCCCAAATGTCACTAAAATGCTTGTACAGACCACTGCCCTTTTGAGAGTTTGGAAACTGTGCTCATCATTTGCCTAAGCTCTAGATGGGTGATATCTGAAGGCCTGGGATGCCACAAAAGCATGTGCAAACCAAAGTTGTTAGCTTGAAGTACAAGTATTTTCTGTGCATTAGTTCCCAGATGCTGTGCTGTCACCATTAAGAGTGGGCAGCCCTCACCCTTGTCCCCAGCCTCTCCACAGAGAAAAATCCAGTCTTCATTTCCTCTTGGGTTAGCTGAGGAGGCTGGCATTTAAAACAAACACAAAAGGCCACCAAAATTCCTGGGGGAGATGAACGAAGGAAATGCATACACACTGAGTCAGGCACACCAAGTCTGCACTCGAGATGCTAGTGTAACTAAATCCGGCTGGACTCGGCCGGACCCGCCAAACGTACGGGTGGGCTCTCTCTCCCCCAGCTCCCTGTATGTCGCCATGTGGTCCCCGGTGGTCCCGCAATCTGGGCACCCACCCTGGTGGCCTGCCGAGGCCACACCAGCTAGGGAATCACTTCCTCTTTCAACTCCCAACCCCCCGTTTTCTGGGCTGGGTGAACTGTGGGCTCTGCTCATTTGCTGCACAGCAGTGTCTGTGCCCAGAGGTGGCTTGGGAAGGTTAAACACCTCCCTTTCCCTAAGCGAACCCCAAAAGATATGTGCTCTGAGAAAAAGAAGTATGCCTGATAAAAAATGTAGCTTTAAGACATGCACCCACTCAGTCCAACCCAAAGCTGCTCCCATACGGGCATCAAGAATGGCCCCTGCAGAGAAGGAGCAAAGAAAAAGACCCCAGTAACTCTGGGAGGTACAAGCCCTCTATAAGTGTAGGTTTCTCCCTTGGAATAATTTGAGCCTTTCTCTAAGAAACCTTTTCTGAACAGAGAAGGGTCAGTTGGACACAACTCAGCCCTTGTCTGTCCACTGGGAGAAGCAAAGTTTGCTAACAGGTTTAGCAACTCCACACAGACACTCTTCAAGGATCCTGCCACTTGCCCACTTGAAACTTTCCATTCATTCAGTAAATATCCATGGAGCACCGACTACGTGCCAGGCCTAGTGCTGGGCACGGGGGATAAAGTGGTGGTTCGCAGGTCAAGTCTTACCCTCATGGAGCTTACGTTCCAGTCTGGGAGGGAAACAACAAACACAGGAAATCAGGAAGGGGTAGGGGTCCCGAAGAAAAATAAGGCCAGGTCAGGGAAAGAGGAGTAAAGGAGTGAGGGACTCATTTTGACAGGATGGGGATAACAGGGTCACTTTGGAGAAGTGACTTTTGTGGTGTCCTCAATGAAGGCTAGGAGCAAGTCAGGGGAACACTGGGGTGGGGGGGGGGGAGGGGGAGGATTTCAGGAAGAGGGGACAGAGGGCAGTATCTGCTTGACCCGTCTGAGGAAAGGTTTAAGGAGGCCACATGGCTGGAGCGTAGCAAGCAAAAGAAACACTGCTGAGCAGCGAGGCTGCAGAGGGAGCAGAGCCCCATTGCCCTTCCAATAAAGTGCGCCCCCCCCCCCCCCCCCCCCCCCGCTAAGGTCCCGCAGGCCGCAGCAGTGTCTTTTCCCACCATTTGCTCCTTGCCACGTGCTGTTCCTTCCAGCTGCCTAGGAGGCCCTCTCCCAGGCCCTGGACCTGGCCACCAACTCACAGCCCACATGACAGGCACTTCCAGATGGCAGCCTCTGCCCTCTGACTCTGCAGACCAGACCCCGATGCGGCCGGCTTCCATCCAGCACACATGCTGATAGTAATCAACTAAGCACATATATCCTGGATTCTCAGTGTCTGTTTCTTCGTCCACACAGTGGGCATAATGACATCTACATCAGAGAACTACTGGGAGGACCAAATGAGTTAATCCTCGTAAAGGATGGGGCGCCTGGGTGGCTCAGTCAGTTAAGCGTCTGACTTCGGCTCAGGTCACAGTCTCGTGGTCCGTGGGTTCGAGCCCCACGTTGGGCTCTGTGCTGACAGCTCAGAGCCTGGAGCCTGCTTCAGATTCTGTGTCTCCCTCTCTCTCTCTCTCCCCCTCCCATGCTCATGCTCTCTCTTGCTCTGCCTCTCAAAAATAAAATAAACGTTTAAAAAAAAAATCCACGTAAAGGGTTAGAATGGAATGACGCATACAGTAGGTGCCAGGTCTATGGAAGAGGTCAAGAGCTGGGGAAGTGGCAGAGGTCTCTGATTTCACACTGCTGGGGGTCTGCCCACAGCCCACGACCCCATCCCACAGCCCACCCACCCACTCACCCTGTGGTCTACCTGCCCTTCACCCCAGCCCTCTGAGACCTCCAGGCAAACCTCGCGTTTCCTTCAAGGCTGGCTCGGATGTCCTCCCTCCTGGAAAGGGTTCCTGCTTCCCCAGAGAATGAGCCCCGGAAAGATGCCTACTGCAGATGTTCACCAGCACCCAGAGGAGCTCGTGACACAACCCCTGTCCTTACCAAGTTGTTAGAGGCTGTGGGGTGGGGCCCTGAGAGGGTCTCTGGGACCCAGCTCCCAGAATAAGGCCTGACTCAGACATTGGGATGTATTACTCGAATCAATGAGTGAACGGACGGCCGCATACCAGCCGGCACAGGCGGGTCTGGTTAACCAGAGTCCACTCCACCCGCACGACCGTGAACGGGTCTGTGTTTCTGCATCGGACTCCTCGCCCACAGCCCAGGCTCAAGCACCATGACCAGAGCCTTGGCCTGAGAAGCAGGACAGCATCCATGACCTTGGAAACTGGTCACAGTCTCTCGGGGCCTCAGTCTCCCCATCTGTAAAATGAGAGGCTTTCATGCTTTTATTTTTAAGCATCGGAACCTTGTGAACATTTTTTGCACGTAACATAAAGTTGACCGTTCTGAAGTGACCAATTCGGTGGCGTTTAGCACATTCACAGTGTTATGCAACCACCACCTCTCTCTGGTTCGGAAACACTGTCATCACGCAAAAGGAAACCCTGTACCCATTAAGTGGTAGTTCCCCATGCTCCCCTCCCTCAGCCCCTGGTAACCACCAATCTGCTTTCTGTCCCCACATGGACTTATAGATTATGGATGTTTCATATGAGAATCTTTTCCTTTTTTTTTTTTTTTAAACGTTTATTTTTGAGACAGAGAGAGACAGAGCACGAACAGGGGAGGGTCAGAGAGAGGGAGACAGAGAATCTGAAGCAGGCTCCAGGCTCTGAGCTGTCAGCACAGAGCCCAATGCGGGGCTTGAACTCACGGACCGTGAGATCATGACCTGAGCTGAAGTCGGACACTTAACCGACTGAGCCACCCAGGCGCCCCGAGAATCTTTTCTTAAAATGACTCCTGTGCAAAGCCTCCTTATGTAAAACAGGTAACGGGGTTAGTGCTGTGGGAAGACAGGTCTGCCCTGCGCAACAACCCCCCCTCCCCCCCAGCTAGAGTCCCTCTCCCTTGGTGACCCTTCAGGGAAGGCTCTGATCCCAGACCCCTTTCTTTTCACAATTCTGGTTCTAACATTGATTTCTTTTTTTTTTTTTTAACTGTTTTTGGAAGTTTATTCATTTTTGAGAGACAGAGGCAGAGCATGAGCAGAGGAGGGGCAGAGAGAGAGAGGGAGACACAGAATCCGAAGCGGGCTCCAGGCTCTGAGCTGTCAGCACAGAGCCCAACGAGGGGCTTGAACTCAGGAACCTCGAGATCCTGACCTGAGCTGAGGTCAGACGCTTAACCGATGGAGTCACCAGGCGTCTCTATTTTTTTTTTTAATGTTTATTTATTCATTTTTGAGGGGGAGGAGGGGCAGAGAGAGCTGGAAACAGAGAATCCCAAGCAGGCTCAGCACTGTCAGCGCAGAGCCCCACACAGGGCTCGAAATCACAAACTGCGAGACGGTGACCTGAACCGAAATCAAGAGGGGGTCGTTTAACCGACTGAGCCACCCAGGCGCCCTAAAGTTGGATTTCTAAGGCAAGTCCCCCCCTCACCCTCCTCCCTGCCAAACAGTGTCCAAGAATCAAGGGCCTCAAGCCTGGTGCTACTGGCCCATTTTCCTGACGAGGGAGTAGAGGTGCAATATTCCAAGGGAGCTCCGGAGCCCGCTGAGGCTCTCCTCTCACCACACACAGCACGGCAGGGTCTCAGGTGTGAAGAGCATTTGCGGCCCATCGAAGCTGCCTCAGGAGGGGCGGCCACTTCCGTGGGACAAGGACACCCCCCCCCCCTTAGGGACAAGCCAGCCCAACAGAACCCCAAATGGCTTAGGAGAGAGCGCCAAACATGCACAGCCTCTCCCCGCCCCCACCTGGGGCCCGAGCCTCGCTGTGCGGACCCTCCGCGAGGGCTCCCTGCCCCTGGGCCCGGGGCTGTGACAGCCGCTTCTGTCAGCACAGACCTCTGATGGGGCCCGACGCTGTGTAAATAATTAACAAAACATCTGCCTTGCTTAATAACACACTGTGGCTGACGCAGCTCTCGGGGCCTCCCGAGACCCTCTGACTCCAAGAGGACGCGTCAAAACCTTATAAGGCTCCCTTTCCGAGCCTCGTGGGGGGGGGGGGGGCGGGCGGAGGGCAGCACAAGACACTGACTTCTACACGTTTTCCTGGGCTGCCCAGAGCACCCGGACTTAAAGCCCGCCTCGGTCCAAACCGCGCGTCTCTTCCCGGTCTATTTTGAGGGTCATGATCACGGGGAAGTGCTTCAGCGGCCCCTGACACTGCTTTCAGCCTCATTTAGGGCCTCAGTAGGCAGGGGCGCTGAAAATGCTCCGGACAGAGAAACAACCTTCCTGGCCCAGTGACCCCGGCCCGGTGACCCTAGGAAACAACTAGTTTCCTCACCTCCCATAAAATCTCGGGGTAGCACTTCCGGGGTGCCACCCATGTGCTGAGGGGTTTATATCCATTGTTTCCTATAGTTCTTCCCTCAAATGTCATGAGGTCCTGATATTGTCTCTGTTCCCCAGTGGGGGAAACTGAGGCTCCGGGAGGTGAATGGCTTGCTCTGGGACTCCCACCTCGCTCCATTTGGTGCCAAAGCTCAGGTCCTTAATGTGATCGTGGGTTAGTGCCTTCCCCTCCTTGGGCCCCAGTCTTCATTCTGTAAAATGGGCGTGTGGTTCTTCTCTGGACTGCTCTGGACTCACCAGAGCTGAAGGTCATTTGCAAGGCAACGGGTACCCCTTTGCACGTCTCTTCCTGACAACTCCCAGTTTCAAAGACTTTGGGGACAAGAAGGAACAAGGCAGGGCAGCCCTTGGGGAGAGGGGTGGTAGACAAATTCCAAGTCTGCCACTCACCTGCAGTGACAAGGGCTCTGAGGGGCCAACCCCATATCCTCAACTACAACTTGGGGGCTTTGGGGAGCTCTCCTCTAAGGCGCCAGCTCCGTTTGTCAAGGTCAAGCACTGCCCCACCCCCAGCCTAATTTTGAAGTGTGGGGCTTCAACAACTCAAGGAAATGCAGAACCGCAGGCTCTCAATGGCAGCTTCCCTCCCCCTTCCCCTGCAGAAATTCCTTCACACTCTATGGAATTCCTACATAAAGCCCCTTTTTCTCTTCTATGAGGTCACCATCACACAGATGTCTAAGAGAAAGAAAGATCGGCTCCATGCGGATCAAGGCGGCTGGAACTGAATGCATTTCAGATCCCAACTGCACCACCTTTCAATTCGGCTGGCCCCTCGCTTGTCCGTCCCCCAGAATCCAGCCAAAGCAACCAGTTGGGTTTGGGGTGCGGCGATCCTGCGGGTGGATGCCAAGAGGCCCAGCCAGAAGACCGGGCCTTTGCCACCAGACCACCCGAGCAGTCGTCTGTGGAAAAATCCAGAATTGGAGACAACACAGCAGAGGCTGTATATGTGGGTCTGTTTCCACACAAGCAAGTCCGTTGGAAGGACAGATGTCAAACTGCTAGATCACACTCCACGTTCAAGTTCCCAAATTGAACGTCACAGGAAATTACACCACCAACTGATTTGCCCCAATGTCCGCTCCTGTCTGGAAGCTGAGTCTGAGAAGGCTGTTGGTTTAATTCAGTCTGGGCCAAAGGAAGAGACTGTGAGTATGTCACCCAACTCAGACAAGAATGGGTGAAGCCACTGACCTGATTTTTTTCTTTTTAAAATAAAAATATTTTCGGGGCACATGGCTGGCTCAGTCGGTAGAACGTCTGACTCTTGATCTCGGGGTCGTGAGTTCAAGCTCCACAATGGGCATACAGCTTAACTTAAAAAAATACAAGTCTAAAAAAAAAATAAACATAAAACATAAAACCTTTTCTCCAAAGGCCATCTTGTCACTACCCAAAAGCCAGACATTAGAAGATGGTCACATACCAAAAAGCCACTGAAGATCTTTGGCCAATCCTGGTCATCATCTACCACCCACTCATTTCGAAGCCATTTCACAGACCCCCCGGGAGGTGCTCAGACCACCCCAGATGACGCCCCACACACATGCCAGGAGCAGCCTTGCTCCCCAAAGCTCCACATTCTGGTCATCAGCATTCTGGCAACCATCCGAAGTGATGGCCAAAAGAAAGGCCCGTGGTATGTGCACACCGCTTCCTAAGAATGACATCAGCAAAACTAAATAAATAAATAAATAAATAAAGATAAAAATGTAGGAACAAGGACTATTTTTACCTCCCCAAATCGCAGGCCAGACGGGAGAGAAATCCATCAATGCCAGAAATGTGGCTGAGCCTTCGCACAAGATCTATTATTTCACACCTTAAATTAACGCATCTCAAAGCAATTTGCAAATGTTCATCAATGTGCAGAACACGCTCAGAAGGGAGAGGAATGCCTTTTCCTTCCCAACATCAAAGGACACTTGCAGGGGCCCCACACACCCCAAGCGGCACAGGTCCGCACGCACAACATTCCTTTCAAGAACAGCATAGTATAAACCGTGATAAAAAGGAAAACGAACAAGGAAGAGAGACAGGCACGGGGCTAAAATGGCAAGTGACAAGCAGCCTACATGGAAATGATCCTGGTGTCAGGTGTTCAGCATTGGGAGTCGGGGCCCTGGGGGTAACGCGCCATCACTGGGGGTCCAGCACTGGGCTCTGCCTGAGGGCAGTGCCCCAGCTTGCTCCCTCCCCACCCCACACAGGCCCAGAGATGCCAACCCATGTTTAATCTCGGATGACTCACCAGGGTCCTCCACTCCCCACCGGTTAACTCCCTTGCTTGGTCTGACCCGAGAAGAGGAAGGGAATATTCTTCTCTTTTCGACAATTGTTTTGACACTTCCCTTCTGAAACCAATCTTTGGCACTTCATGAGCAAAGAAAAAAATGTGAACTGTAGACCTTTCTCTCTGACAGTCCTGGCCCTGGGCGTGGGTCATCCACAGCAGAAGGGCAAGAGTGGACAAGGAAGGAGGGCAGCACCTTCAGGAAGCCCTGTCCCGGAAGGCTGGAGCCGGCCGACAAACCCAGCCCTGAAGGAACCTGGAAGACAGTGACCATTACTTTCCAGGTCCAGTGGGAAGACTGCTGGCTCTGCTCAGACCAGCCTGAATTCAACTCCAGGGTCAACCGCGTGGCAGTCCACGATCCTCGGCACATTATTTAATCTGTGTCCCCAGTTTCCTGTAAAATGGGCATCAAGATAGTTCCCATCTAAGGGTGCCTGGGTGGCTCCGTCGATTGTGGGTCCAACTCTTGATTTCAGCTTAGGTCATGATCCCAGGGTCGTGGGATTGAGCCTTGTGTTGTCAGGCTGCATGCTGAGCATGGAGCCCGCCTAAGATTCTCTATGTCTCTCCCTCTGCCCCTCCCCTGCACAAATGCGTGTTCTCTCTCTCTCAAAAAAAAAAAAAAAAGTTTTAAGTATTCAGATAGTTCCCATCTCATAGTGTTGCTGAGTGGATTGAGGGAAATAAGCCTAAAGCTTTCAGTATCGTGCCTGGCACACAGGAGACCCTCAATAAATGGTGGCCCCTAATTGCAGCGCTACCTACAGAAAATTATGCACATCGTTTCATCTCTTTGAGCCTCAGTTACCTCATCTGTAAAATAGAGACAATAACCCCCTACATCCTCGTGAAGGTTAAATGAATAGATGTGTGAAAACACCGAGCACCCTGTGCGGCACCTTCAGAGGACAGGCCTGAAGTCAGGCAGGTGACAGGATCCTGCCTCCACCTCCTTTCAGCAGTCCCAGGACACAGCCTCGACCTCTCTGTGGCACAACTGTGATCAGGGCACCGTAGGGGCTCCATGAGCATGGCTTCCTTTCCCCCTTCCCTGCCCCCTCCTCGCTCGGAGCCACGGGAAACGCCACCGGGCAAAACCAGGAGCTTTGATTCTTCAAACCCTCTTGAAACCCCAAGCCCAGACCAACCTGGGCCACCGCTTCAGTCTGAGACTTTGTTTTGTGAGGACAGAAACTACTTTTTAGTCATTTCCGAAGCAGACTGGGACGGCAGTGGCTGACAAACCACAGGGACCATTTTAAATCCTGGGCCTTTTCTTCTGGGAAGTTAGGCAAGAACCTTCCCAAATGTTTGCCCGTGGGGCTCTCTGCCAGGGAGTGACTCATCTGCAGCTCCCCACAGGCATATTTTATTTGGGGGTGGGGGACGGAGGCAGGGCCTGGCCTTGAGGGGAGAAGGAGAGGCAGCATTTCCAGCAAACCCAGAAGGTGTTTTCTTCGTTTTTTGGGTCTTTTTTTTTAGGACAAAAAAGAAAAAGAATGTGGGTCTTTTTGTTTCCTTCCAGGTTTTGTTTGCTAAAAGAGACGTCCAAAGTTCACTCTGTAAGCTGCTGCTTGGGGAACGGGCGCTTCCAGCCGGCTCTACATCCCTTTCAATGAAATTCTTCTTCCATTAACACTACGGATTTTTAAATGTGCCTCCAAGATTTGCCTGCACACGACATTTTCCCCTCAGAGAGGCAAGCTGAGTTCTGAAAACGCAGGGGAACTAGGGCGCTCCGGAGTTTCTACAGTTGGCCTTGAAGCAATTGAGACCTTCAACTGCAGAGATGTTCAACATTTTTAAAGCCCCCCCAAAAAACCGTCCCTCAAAGCTGCAGGACAGACCTTGGAAACCAGCATCCCAAGCGTGCTGTGCTGCTTCTTACTGTCTTGGGGACTCACGCTTGGAGCCCAGGCTCAACAAATGGATCAACTGGACGAGTATTCATCTACTTAGCAGAGTAAGCAGAGACAGAGAGACCCCCGGATACACAGGCTAGTATCCTGGGACCCCTAGTCTCCCCAGGGTCAGGCCCCCCAGGCACAGGGGAAAGGTTAAAATCTGCCAGGGCCGGAGAGAGGGGCGAGAACAAAGCCAGGAGACCCAGAAAGAGCATTTAGGAAGAAGTGAACACAAGTCCTCCGACACCAGGCCAAGTGGCTCTGCCAGACCCACCATTGCGCCAGCCCAGCCTGGGCACCGGGGGGGGGGCCCATGCAGGGTCCCGCCAGCGGGCCCCACCAACGCCTGGCTCGGAGGCTTCCCTCTCTGCCAGGCCCAGCCTGGCTCCACCGGTCTGACCGCTGGCCCTCATTCACCACACAAGGCCCAGCACCCACCAGGTGCCCACCCCTGGCCTACTTCTCCCCATGGGCTCCCTGGCATCGGGGCCAGGGGCTGACGCATCATGCAAAACGCCGTGTGGGTGCCAAGGGGGGCCCTCGGCCTCCATAATAAACACACTCCCACACTCCCGGACACAAAATACACATCCACACGCACGTCTGTACACTTTAGTCCTCAAAGGCTCACAAATGCACACAGAAACCACTTGTGGACGCTCACACACGTGCGCGCACGTACTCCCCGAACCCACACCACTCCTTCACAAAAACGGGATCCCATGTGAAGCGCTTGGCACACTCCTTGGCAAACAGTAAACAATAAACGTCCAAAAGGGAGCCACGCGCGCGTCCCCCGCACTCCTTCACCGCAAACCCCACCACCCAGACCCTCCGCCGTGCACGCGCACACTCGGGCGCACACCCCGAGGGGCAGACGGACACACGCCGCCCACGCACGCTCGGACGCACGGCCGCCGACACACTCGGGCTCTCGCGTACACTCGCGTCCCGGCCTCCCGCGTACACCCCCGCCCGCCGTCCCCCGCCGAGTCGCGGCCGCGCGCGCGAGCACGCGCACCCCCCTCGGCCCGGCTGCGGGTGACTGCCCCGCCGCCCGGCCCCCGCCCCTTCCCCGGCCCGATCCCGCCGGGCCCCGGCCCCAGGCCACTCACCGGCGCGCGGGCGGCTCGGCTGCCGGCGGGAAGAGCGGCGCGCGGCCCGGCGGGCGGCCGGCCGGAGCGGAGGGTCCCACACGAGTCGGCGGCGCCGCGGCCGCACGCCCGTCCGCTCGGTTCCGCCGCCGCCTGCGCGGGCCCGCGCGCGCTCCCGCCCCTCCCCACCGCGGGGCCGCGCCGCCCCCTGCGCTCGTGCGCGCTGCCGCCACGCTGGCCCGGGGGGCGCCCCGCGGCTACCGCTCGGCGCCGGGACAGCTCCGCGCCCCCGAGCCGTTCGGACCGCGGGTGATCCGCTCGGCCGAGCCGCACCCCGCGCCCTACTTCAAAGATGGGGAAACTGAGGCCCAAACTCTCACAGCGAGTCAGGCCCAGCAGACTCCCCTCCACCCCTCCTCGGGTTCTAGACGTTTAGGATTAGGGTCCGCGATCAGAGGACTCGTGGACCCCTCCCATCCATTCTTGTGTACGCATCACCTAAGGTTGCTCCTTTCACGGCCCTGGGCATACTGGCCAGTCAACCAGCGCTTATTGCGCGCCTACTGAATGTGGGCACTGAGGTAGGCTCCAAGGATATCTTGATGTGGCGAAGGTGCTGCTCCCTGCCCTCAAAGTGCCAACATCTCCTCATCTGGAGCTCCCCACTTCCTGTGGACCCCAGGACTAGTAAGAGTCAATGTGCAGAGCTTTCTGGGAGAAGGCTCTACTAATGAATACTTAGGAGACAGAGTCTCCATGGGACCCCAAAGGTTGCTGCTCAGTTCCCTGCTTCACTTCCTAAGGGAACCCGTCTCCCCCGCCCCACCCCCCATCCCCAGAGGGGACGCTGCTAGCTTACACGGTTCCTGTTTCCACACTGGCTGCTTCTCCTCCACATGCAACACTGCTCTGTTCCCGAGGAGGACTGGAACCAGGGACTGACACTGACTGCCTGTCTACTGTCCAGCTTGGTCACAACACCGTGCTGGGCACAGAGAGGATACCCCAGTATTGCACCTGGCTGTGATCTGTAACAATAATGATACCAACCGAGTACCCACTGTGTGCCAGTCTTACGACCGCACAGCCATTCTGTGAAGAAGGCATGAGGCTGCTTTCGTGCCCATTTTACAGAAGGGATACATGAGGTTTAGAATAGAAGCTGAAAGAAACAAATTCTCTTGCTTAAAGTCACCCAGATGGTAAGCGGTTGAACAGGTAGCTGGGCCACAGATTGTCTAATTCCATTGCCTACTAATCTAGGCAATCCTACCGCGTGAACAACATAGCCCTGGGCTGCTGGTATAAGAGAGGACAGATGGGGAGGCAGCTGGCCCAGAGGACCCAGCTCAGTCCCAGCCCTTCCACAAACCAGCAGGAGCAGAGTGGATCATTCGGCACATTTGTTAGCCGTTTAGTTGGGGACTCATTTACAACCTCACTTCGCATGATATACGTGACAATAAATATCAGGTAGATCGAGGAGGTAACTATAAGCAATAACATTGCAAAAAGTAATAGAAATAAATAGAAGTTCTGAGACAACGTGTTGCAGGGTTACTAGCAGATCAGTGGTATTGACCACATCCACTCAGCAAACAGTAATTGCTTCATTCAATCACCCGACGCCTATCTCTGTGCACCTGATACCGGTCAGGTACTCTTCTAGGCCCTGGGATATGCTTGGGAACAAAATATAGCCCTGACTCTCCTGGGGCTTCAATCTGGGGGTGGGGTGTGGGGAGAAGAAATTGCTAATATGCATGGTGTGGTTAATAAGTTTCGTGGAGAAAATAAAATAGGAAAGGGCCAGGAGAGCACAGGGGTGCTTTTTCATAGAAGGTGCTGGAAGAAGGCCTCTCTGATGAAGTGATACTTGAGCAGAGGGGGGGTGATGAGAGGTCTTCTGTATGTAGGACAGGCCCGAGGTTCCAAGAACAGTCCTGGTAAGCTACAGAACAACCTGAAATTTCCCTCGGAAGGAACCTTTGAGAGCAGTGTCAGACCGCCAGGAAGAGAAGCCCTGGTGTAGGATTTTGCAGTTTGTAAAGCCCTACCCCAGCCTCGTGGAGCCCCTTTAACAGGTACTCCTAATATCCTCATTTTCTAGTCAGGAAACAGAGGCTCAGAGAGGTCAAGCAGCATGCCCCAGGTCACACAGCACACAGCCAGCTGCAATCAGCAGAGATGCTTCACACCTCCTGCGAGCTGACGCCAATGCAGAGTGTTAGGGGGATAAAGAGGCTTGTGCACCTCCCCGCCCCCTTCCTGCCCTCTTGGACTATAATTCAGGAGCTGGCAGGGTGGAGCATTCACTGTTTTCCCGGCCTTTCTCCTCCTCACCCATTTCCTTCCCTCTGGCATGGTCCCAGCCCCAGGTGATACGCTGAGGGCAAAAAAAGCAGGTCAAATCCAGCCCAGAGACCCTCCAGATTCCCTGCACTCCCCCCACTACGTTGGCCAGGGTAGGGGGTAGAGGGAAATGGGTGCAACCTGAGCCCCATTCGACTTTTGTTTTTAACTCAAAGGATTTTTCAGCGAGTCCCCAAATGAGTCACCGTGAAGAGGTGCTTCGCAAAATGACTCCCAGAATTAGAATCAGCATCTCCCTGCGCACGCTGCCTGACGCCTCCTCCCACGGTGGCATTTGTGAATCTAGTCTGGGAGAAAGCCTCTCTCTGTTCACCCCCGAGAGTTTCAGGATTAAGCCCATGTCGTTTCATTATTTCTCTGCATTAGGGGAAGAGAAGCTACCATTGCTGGCACCTTCTGGATCCACACCCAGCTCTGCATGAGGCACTTCATTCTCCCAGCGCGCCTCGAGATGGGGGCCGGGCTTTCTGTTTTACAAATGAAGAAACTGAGGCTCAGGGTGATAGAGTGGTTTGAACGCAGCCAGGATTTGAACCCGGGTTTGCTGCTGTTGTCAGTGTTTGGGGAGGCAGCAGTGGGGGACGAGAGAAGGCCTGAGAGACTAGAATCAGAACCAGGCCCTTTGGACACAAGGTCGTCTTGCCGGCTTCCCAACGATGGGAATTTCTGGTGGGGGGACAATCTCGGTTTTCCCAGGAAGTCTCAACTCTGCTTATTGTCTGGACGAGATTACTGTTAACAGCATCCCTTTTCAGTCCAAGAATGTCTCGGTTCGGGTGATCAACGTTAGGGTCACCTGGTTGTGTGCAAACGTCACTGCATTGGGGGTTTCAGTTTTTACATTATATGCATTGCAAAATGGGGGTCCCTTGTCTGCGGGGCCTTGTCCACATCCTGATGACTGCACTTCCAACCGAGAGTTTATGGAACTTTCTAAGAGTAGCAAACCCAGCTGGCTGGGGAAGGAGTCAGGGCTGTGTGTCAGGACTCTGTCCCACCCCGGCTCTGCCATTTACTCCCTGTGTGACCCTGGGTCAGTTTCCCAGCTGGCAAAGTGAGGGGCGGATCTCCAAAAGCCCTGTCAACTTTGACCTTCTAGGGTTTCCCATTGCCCGGTGCATGCTGGGAAACCAACTAACAATTTTGATAAGGACCAGGAATGCAGGGAGCCTCCTTCCCTTCCAGGCCATCATACGGTTCACTTTTTTTTAAAACAACGTACTTCATTTTTAGCTATTTTAAGTTTTAAAATAGTGTTCTAATTTATTTTTTGAATAGCTAATACCCACAGCTCAAAATTCAAAAGGTGCCGGAAAGATACACGGTGAAAAGTTTCCTTTCCTTTCGCCTCCAGCTACCTCCTTCTTTTCCCTGGAAGTAACCAGTATTGCCAAACACACTCTGTTCCCAGGCAGTGTGTTTTGTGTGGTTGTGTGTGTGTGTGTGTGTGTGTGTGTGTGTGTTTTCTCATTTTTCGTACAAATGATAGTGTCTGGTCCACACTGCTATATACCTTGTGTTTTCTTCACTTCCTTGGAGACTGCTTGCTATCACTTCGCAAAGAGCTACTTCCTTGTTTATGACTGTGTAGTACTCCAAAATATTTGCATTTCATCCCCATTAAATTGGCATTTGCTCTGTGTACTGTTCTAAGCACTGTGGGAGATAACAGAAGTTTTGGTCATGGCTCCAGCTCCCAGGGACTTACAGTCTGGTTGGGAGACAAGAAAAACAAAATACTGGCGGGACGAAGAAGTGCAGGTTCTCTAATGATCCCCAAGTTCATTTGTGAGGTTTGGCTTTGGCGCTGATTTGTTCCCAGCTCCAGGTATGGGTAGGGCTGTTGGAAGAGCCCCGACGTGGGTGCTTTAAGACTTGAAAACTCAGGAGTGCAGATTCAGGCATTCTGCGTCTTCATTCTGGGCCTCGGTGTGCTCATCTGTACAACGGGGGCAGTCGCCCTCTCTGCAGGACGGTGGTAGTCACACACAGGTGAGATCGTGTTCCTGAAAAGGCTTGATGAAGAGTGAAATGCTCCCGGGCCGGAGGGGCGGGGAGCCTGATGCAGCTGTAAGGAACGGAATATTAAGTGAGGCTAGCGTGCCTCTTCCTGGCCAGAGAGAAGCATCTGATTAAGCTTTTTGTGCTTTTCTGATCCTGTGATAGGAGCTGTTAAACAGTTACCTCCTTCCATCTTTGGCAGTGACATTCGCCAATTCCGGGTGTGCTACGGGCCAGTCCCGGAAGACCCCACACCCAGAAGAGGCCCTGGAATGTGGAAACGACATAAGCCAACAATCTTAAATTAAGGCATGGAGGGCTGTTGGGGATCACATCCCTACTCTCGTTACAGATGGAACTGGTTCAAAGCCACCCCAGCAAGAGGCAGAGTTGCACCCAGTGATGTTGCCACACCCCTGCACCTCCCTGCAGTTCCCTCCACCACCTTCCGCTACTTGCCGTTTCAAGGAACAAATTCAAATGCTACTGACTCAGTGACGAGGGGCAACAATCCAGCACCATTAATACTAGTGTGTCCTTTAAAAAAAATTTTTTTTAATGTTTATTTTTTTTATTTAAATTTTTTTAACGTTTTATTTTTGAGACAGAGAGAGACAGAGCATGAACGGGGGAGGGGCAGAGAGAGAGGGAGACACAGAATCCGAAGCAGGCTCCAGGCTCCGAGCCGTCAGTCCAGAGCCCGATGCGGGGCTCGAACTCACGGAGCGTGAGATCGTGACCTGAGCTGAAGTCGGACGCTTAACCGACTGAGCCACCCAGGTGCCCCAATGTTTATTTATTTTTGAGAGAGTGGGGAGGGGCAGAGAGAGAGGGAGACACAGAATCCGAAGCAGGCTCCAGGCTCTGAGCTGTCAGCACCGAGCCCGACGTGGGGCTCCAACTCATAAACCGTGAGATCGTGAGGTCATGACCTGAGCCAAAGTCAGATGGTTAATCAACCGAGCCACCCAGGCTACTAGTGTCCCCTTTGATTCTCCAAAGTGACTTAGATCAACAACCAATTATATGGCCCCCTTGTTATTCAGCTCAAATGGGTCAATTACTGTCCAGGTGAGAAATCAATCATCGCCTGCAGCAGGTACAGAGTCAGGCACTGGTGTGGTCCACGCATCTGTTCTGTGATGTAGGTGACAGTGTCCCCGATGAGAAAGTTTACAGAAGAGAAAACTGATGAGGTTCGCCAGTGTGTCTAAAACACAGTTTAAGGGGGCATCTGATGGTTGCACAGTCTGTGTTCCTACCCACTCGGCTTTGAACCCAGACAGCAGGTCCCAGGCTGGCCGTATGTCTCCCCCAGGCATCCAGGCATCCAGTTGGCTGTGGGTGCCAAATGAGGGGGCCCAACTATCCTTCTAAAAGCATGTGGCTAAGGTGAGCCTCCTCTGGGCCCGAGGCCTCCCCTGCATGCCTAGTTGTGCTGGCCACTCTCAGAGCAGACAGAGGCAAGGGGCCCTCTGGATTTAGGGCCGATGACACCAGCCATCCATCCATCAACCCCAGATCCCAGACATGAAGGGAGTGTTCCTAAGGAGCAGACGAGCATTCGGTTGTTGCATTTCTCAGCCCTGCCCCTCCCTACCCCCCAGTTTTCTGGGAATAGGTATAGTTTTTCCAGGTATCAGGACATGCCAGGCTTGTCTTGGGGACACAAAGAGGAGGAACCAGTGGAGACTGGAGACTGGCAACTGGGAGTGAGGACAAAGAGGGCAGGGCAGGGAATCAGAAAAGGGTTGATTGTTTGAGAAGGTGCTTGCCCGAGTCTGAACCTTGCCACTCCCTACCCACATCCTCAGACCAGCCCTCTGTATGAGGAATGGGGGCAGCAAGGGGCTAACCCATCACTGGGAAAGAAAATCCATTTTCCCTCATCCGATGATATTCTGAGGGACTTGGTTTTGGGGTGGCCTTGCTGTTTGGGGGTGATTCTCCCGAGGCAGGATACATGGGTAGAGGAGCATACCAGTGGAGAAGCAGTCAGTCTGGGGATTCCAGAACCCCTGAAGAAAGAGACATATGTGGGCACTGCCTGGTTCAGGAATGTAGGCTTTGGGCACTGAAGGGAGTCGCTCTGGCAGACCCCCGGGATAGGCAGCCATGCTGACCCCACGCCTTCTGCCTGAAGCCGGTTGTCAAATAGCACAACCTGGTCTCATTTCTCAGCCCCCCAGAACTGGACTGGGGCCAAGGGGCTTGGCAGAAACCCACTCGGAGCCAGTCAGACCAGGGTTCGAAGCCCGGTTTGCCACCTGCTAGCCATATGGCCATGAACAAGTCCCTCACTAACCAGAGCCTCAGTTTCCTCAGTGGGAGACTGGAAGTGATGACCTCTTTCTCACCAGGTCATGATTAGGCGAGGATACCAAGTCATCACGTGGCTGAAAATAATATTACCATCAATGGTTTATCAGACTTAAGACCTAGCACTTTACATTTTAATTTTTTTTTAACATTTATTTATTTTTGAGAGGAAGAGAGAGAGAGTACGAGCAGGGAAGGGGCAGAGAGAGGGGGAGACAGAGAATCTAAAGCAGCCTCCACGCTGCCAGCGCAAAGCCCGACGTTGGGCTCGAACACATGAACCAAGAGATCGTGACCTGAACTGAAGCTGGGTGCTCCACTGACTGAGCCACCCAGGCGCCCTGCACTTTACCTTTTACATGTGTCATTTCATTTCATTATCCCAACAAGCCCTTGAAATGAGTGCCAGCGTTATCTCCTTTTCAGATATCCACACAGCTGGGGATATACCTCAGTTTCTACACCAGACCAAAAAAAAAAAAAAAAAAAAAAGGCTCAGAGAGGTAAAGTGACTTGCCCAAGGTCACGCAGCCAGGGGGAAATAGCGAAGCTGCAACTTCTAATAGATATGCAGATATGTTGAGCTGGCACAGCTAACCCCAGACTCTCATCTGTAAAATAAGCATAATGATACCATGAATCACTTCCCACTTCTGGCAAATCCCATACTATATGCCTTTATTAAAAAAAAAAAAAAATCTCTGATTTGTAGTGCTTGCCAATTTCCATGGTGTAAAGTCCTCCCACCATGGCTGATTTAAAGCTACCGACAACAGCCTTCGCAGTTCCCAAATATTGAGCCACCGGTTCTTAAGGATCAGCTCTCGCCAGCCAGTGCAAACCTGGCCAGCACATTGCTGGTCCGATCTATCCCCCTCTCCAGGTTCTAAAGGGTGGCCCTGGTGTCAGTGCCTTAATATCCAGTTTTCCTCTGTTAGGGAAGAAGGAAGGCAGCCAGCCTGTACTGAGTACCTACTGTGTGCCAGGAGCTATGCCCCTACATCCAAACCTAGGACCTCTTTTTATCTTTGCAACAACCCCTCAATGAAGGTATTAGGATCTCTGTTTAATAGATGGGAAGAGTGAAGCTCAAAAAGAGTAACATCCACTGGCTAAGGTCACCCAGAAAGTAAATGGCAGAATCAGGATTCAAACCCAATTTGCCTGCCTGACCAGACTTTCCCTTCCATCCTTCCTTCCTTCCTTCCTTCCTTCCTTCCTTCCTTCTCTTCTCTCCCTTTCCTCCTTTCTTTCTCCCTTTTTTCCTCCCTTTCTTTTTTCTCCCTTTCTCTCTCTCTCTTTTCCTTCCTTCCTCTCTTCCTTTTCTTTCTTTCCCTTCTTCTTTCCTTCTTTCTTTTTTTCTTTTTCCTTTCTTTTTTCTTTCAGTGGACTCTTTCCACTGAAGCAGGCTGTGTCCAAGTAGATCTGGGTCTGACGTGAACAAGTCATTGCCCCTTTCTGGGTCTCAGTTATTGTATCCATAAGGAGAAGGAATTGGGTAGATCAATATCTAATGATCCTTTCTGGCTTCAGTGAGTCACAATTTTAAGATTCCAAGTGGGATCTCATCCAAGTGGGGATGGGTGCTCATATCAATGGGCTGAATGCATCCCTGAAGAATCGTTCCTGTTAACCAGGGAGAGACACACGCAGGAAGGGCGTAGTGCCAACACGTACCTGGGATACGTGTACTTGGGAATCAGGGTGGTGTTATACAACCAACTTGGATCTGAACCCCAACCCCTCCACTTCCTGGCTATGTGATCCTGGGCTAATAGCTTCACCTCCCGGGTTGTTTTTGGTGCTGCTAGAAGCCTGCCCTGTTGTCCTGGAAGCCTAAAGGGGCCATGAAGGGTCCCAAAGTGGAATCCTTTGCTGCAGGTAAAAGTGGGAAAAATCCTCCGTCTTTATAAACTACCACGACTCCTTCCCTTCTCCAGCCCCCGTCTCCCCAAGTGGATTTTAGCAAGAGCCAATGCTCTTTGCTCCCCAGTCTGGAAGCCCAAACCAGCTGAAAGCAGAGGGGAAGGCCTGAGGTTTCTGTTTCCAGCGAAGGCAGAAGCCAAGTCCCTCCCCCCTCCCCACCCCCGCCAGTCTGGGCCCACCTCCCTCTGGCCTGCACCGGCTGGCTGGTCTTCTCAGGTTTCTGAAAGCCTGTGTTCCCAGAGGAGGCATTAAGGATGGAGGAATGCAGACCCGGGTGTGACGGTTAAGGGGCTGTGCTGAGAAGCAGTCTGGAGAGAGAGCCCCCCCAACCCCGCCAGCTGCGCCCCAGCCCAGCCCCCACTGGAGAGGAGGAGAAAGGAAGCGGAAAGGAAGCCAATCCAGCAGGCTCTCAGAGGAGTTCCTGTGCTCTGGGTTAGGAATTCTTGTGTGGGGAGGGGTGGGGACTCGGGAGGGCTCAGACCAGTCGGAGAGAATGAAGGAATTGGTTAATCAGGGGGCTTGAGACAAGAGCGGACAGGGTCCTGGTCAAAGGCGCTTGATGGTGAATATGAGAAGGGACGAATATTTACTGAGCAGCTATTGCTTTCCAGGCATCAGAAAGCCTCTTTACCCGGGTAACCCAGCTATAAAATTGGGCCCCCTTGCTCCCAGCCCACGACCCATCTCAGCAGGGAGTCACATCCAAGAAAAACACGAAGCAAGCAACCCGCAAGTGAATGCATAGGATTTAAAAAAAAGATTATCCAACCCAAATCCAATTCCCAAACTCTGCAAGGCAAAGCGGCTCTTTACTGAAGCCCTCTGGAGCACGGCGGATGGAGACACACGGAATCAGCACGTCCTGCTGGGAGACTTCCTAAAGTCAGCTCCAGACAGCACGCCCTCTCTCCAAAGTTTGCTTCTTGGAGCTCCTGCGGATGTCTCTCTTCACCTCTGCCTCTCCCGGATTTCTACACTCCTCTGTCACCAGGGGGTCACGGATTCTGGTTTCCTCCGGACAGCCCTGGCTTAAGTCTGTTTATTACTAACAGCGCCCCCTTGCATGCTCAAAAGGGTCCTGGGAGAACAGTAAATACCCCGGCTTTCCTCCTCACTCCCTGCCGACCTCTGGTCGGCCAGGGCCCCTCTGCCTAGCAGGCTTGCAAGCAAAGGGCACCCTTAGAAGGCAAGGGAAGGAACGAGGTTCTTCTGCCAGCACTTTTATTGTCTTGTCTCCAGCACCTGAGAGTTTTCTCGTTTATTCCATACAGTAGTGACCTCGCCAATCAGTCTGCATTCTCTCAATGAGAAAATTTAAGGCCCAGAGCTTAACACTTGGTCAAAGGCAAACATCCAGTGTATCCCAAAGTGGAGACTCAGACTCAGCTCTGTGTGAGTCCAGACCCCTTATGTTTCCCATGAGATCAGGTAGAGTGACTGGAAGGAGAGGATCAGCGTGGCACATCCTTAATTTCCAAGAGAGGAATCAAGAAGAAACCAACAAGCTCCCTCATGCTACATACAGAGACCCTAAGGCCCAGAGAGGGTTTGTGCCTTACTCAAGATCACATAGCGTGTAACAACAGAACTTGAGCTAGAACCAGGCACACTTAATCCCAAAACATTCCTGGTTTTTCCTGAGCAGACAAGAAGCCTTGGTGCTACTCGAGGAGAAAGCCAGAGAAGCCTCGGTCACCAGTGTTTCCACCCCCACCCCCAACCCCCACCCTGTGTTGGTCCCACCCATACAAGTAAGTATCTGTCTTAGTTTCCTTGTCCAACAGACCTTTCTGGAGTCACTTGAAGGAACTCTTCTCCTGACCTGCCCTTGACGGCCCCTCTCCCAGAGAAAGGAGCCTGCTCCCAGACCCCAAGCAACCCCACAGATCGGAGGAGATGTCATGAGGGTGGGAATAGTGTTCACACCCTGGAAGCTCTCACTGCAGTCCCCATTTGTCAAAGTCACCAGTGTGGAATGCCACATCAGAGGTGTCTTGGGTAACCATGTCACCCAAACTTAATGTGGTATTTAAGACCCTCTCTTCTCCACCCTCTCCCCCATATGTATTCTATGCTCCAGCCATTCAGTTCTAAGTGGACCCTGTTTTTTCTAGTCATCAGGCCTTAGCACATGCTGTTCCCTCTGCCTGGAGTGTCCTTTTCCTTACCTGTCTGAAGAACTCTTATTCATCCATCAGGATCCACATCAAATGCCCCTTCCTGGGGCATTAATAATCACATTGAGGGGTCCTATGGATTATTTACAACCAGTATCCTTCTGATTGGTCAGTGACCAGGACAAGTAGGTTTTTAAATATTAAGGATCTTTCCCAGCCTTTCCCTCTCTGAAGTCTTCCTTGACCCTAGACAGGGTCATCCTTCCATCTCCCAGGGTCCCTTGTACCTCCCTCTGCTGTAGCCCTTCTCCCCCTGGCTGGCGTGGTTGTATGTGCCTCCCCCCTAGATGGTGAGCTCCCGAAGGGCAGGGACACTGACTGGTCATCGTGGTGTCTCCTTAGGTCATGCCAATGCCCAAGTGGCCACACTAGCCCTTTGGGTACAGGTGCTGATCCCTGGAGGTGACTGCCAGGAGCTGGAGGAGCACCAGGACACTTCGAATTGTCCCCATTTTTGACAGGAGGTGCATCCTACGGGCTCTCACATCGTGTGTGCTCTCACATCATCCCACCCCTTCTAGTTGACAGGAGTTGGTCCCACTTCACAGATAGAGAAACCGAGGTATACAGAGATAAAGAAACTTGGCTAACTAAGTGATGGGCCTGGGATTTGAACCCTGGTCTCAACCTAAACTGTCTACTCTTTCCATGAAGTCGCTGAGTCCCAAGCAACCTTGCGTGGAGAAGGGCATGCTCACAATGGGGAACTGAGGAGCATACACTCACTCTCCCCACCTGCAGCAGCCCCAGGCCAGGGGGGTCACAGAAGTGGGACTGACCCTTTGCCGTGAGCCCCCCATCACAAGCCTCTAGTTCAAGCTGGCTTTGGCTGCCCTTAACATACATTCCAGACAAGGATTCTAGGAAACAGTTTTGCAGAAGCTGTGGGGCTTTCCAATGAACCAAAGGCACAAATGACCCTCCCACAGGGTCACATTTGCATGGAGCCCTTAGAAGATCTTCTTTGTCCCAGATGCCACCCACATGTCCAGCTCTGTGTTGCTTTCAAGGGGAGTTCAAGGTGGCTTGGTGGAAGCAGCCCCAAGCCTTGGGTCATGGCATCTGAGTTCAAATCCTCACTCCAGTGTTTAACTTGCCCTATAACCTTGGCAAGCCACTTGACCTTTCTGACCCTTACTGGCTTTGTGAGGTGAGGGGTTATTGGGAAAACTAAACGTGGTGATTAGTACCAAGTGCCTGGCATGGGGCTGACATTTCCTCTACAATGGGGATTGACTGGGAGCCTAGAATATTCCTGTCTTTCCAGAGAGGGTCCCTAGTCTCCTTCCCTCCAGTCTCAGTAATCTACAAATTCCCCAGGTAAGAGCACCACACCCCCTTCCTTAACATAACCAGGTTTGACCTTCAGGCTTGTGGGTGGGGAAAGCACAGTCTTTTTCCCTCTGTCCAGAACACTCTCCTTTGAAGCCCATGTGGGAGGCCCTGGGCCTCGTTTAGATGAGATTTTGCTTGAGAGAAAGTCCCTGTACTCCAAGAAACAGAAAGCAGAGTCTTGTCACCTCCACCTCCATGTGGTTTGGACAGACTTTTCAGAATCTGGCTGAGCTGCAAACGTAATATATGAAAATTCCAATTTATTGAATACAAAAGTCACGCCTGGGGATTCACTGGTGGGTTCATTTAAGTAGTCGGCTCCCCTTCTTATATTGTAAATGGGTCTCCCTTTATAGAATTGCAAACCACACACAACTTCTCAGATGCCTCCGTAGAGTCAAATAAAGTCGTCTTCCTGAAGTTCTACTGCATGCTGGAAGGCACCTGAGCAGGCATCTCAAGTGGACGCTTCTACCCTGAGCTTCACCGATGGTGAAGCCAGCACACATCCAGCATCTCACCTAACTCACCAGAGAAGCTATTATCTCCATTTTCTTTCTTCGCCTTCTCCTTCTCCTTTCTCCTCCTCCTCCTCCTCTTTCTTCTTTTAATGTTTATTTATTTTGGAGGGGGGAGGGAGAGAGAGGCAGGGAGACAGAGGATCTGAAGCAGGCTCTGTGCTGACAGCAGAAAGCCCAATGCGGGGCTCGAACCCACAAAAACCATGAGCTCATGACCTGAGCAGAAGTCCAATGCTTCATGGACTGAGCCACCCAGGCGCCCCTATTATCTCCATTTTCCAATCTGAAAAACCAAGGCCCGCACAGCGGAAGAAACTCACGTCAACTCCCACACAGAGTTAGGACCCAACAGGACTAGAGTGACCTCTCTCCTTTCCCTGTGAACTCGTCTCTTTTTTTTTTTTTTTTTTTTTTTTTTTTAATTTTTTTTTAAACGTTTATTTATTTTTGAGACAGAGAGAGACAGAGCATGAACGGGGGAGGGGCAGAGAGAGAGGGAGACACAGAATCGGAAACAGGCTCCAGGTTCCGAGCCATCGGCCCAGAGCCCGACGCGGGGCTCGAACTCACGGACCGCGAGATCGTGACCTGGCTGAAGTCGGACGCTTAACCGACTGCGCCACCCAGGCGCCCCTGAACTCGTCTCTTAAGGCAGAGCTTGCAACCTTTCCTCCAGCTCCCATAGAGTTGGTCTCTCTTCTCTGGGTTCCCTGCAACCAACAAGGTGAAGTCTCAACTCCTGAGAATGACAAGCTGCGTTCTGACATCTACCGGTTTCTCCAGCCCCAGCGTCATCTGTGTTCCAGCTTCACAGAACACCCCTCCTGGCCCCCAAAATGTGACTTAGAATTATCACCCATGTGAACGCTTCAAAGCTGCTAATGTGGATGGGGAAGGGTGCCATGGGCATGAAGGTCATAGATGAGTGCCTGTGCACCAGGGCTGGGCTAGGATGCAACAAGCTAGACGCCCATGGCGCAAAATGTAAGGAAATGGTTTGTCGATAAGTTAAACACAGAATTAGCATATGACCCAACAATTCCCCTCCTAGGTATGTACCCCCAAAGAACTGGTGTCCACAGGGGCTCTATTCACAATAGCCAAACGGTGAAAACAGTTAAAATGTCCATCAACAGATGAGTAGGTAAATGAAATATGCTCTATCCATACAATGGAATATTATTCAGCCAGAGAAAGAAATAAAGCGCACCGATACAAGTGACCGCACGAATGAACCTTCAAAACATTCTGCCAAATGGAAGAAGCCGGTCACAAATGGCCACATATTGTGTGACGTCCAGAACAGGCAAATTCCTAGAGACACAAAGCAGATGAGTGGTTGCCGGGGGCCGTAGGAGGGGCGAGATGGGAGTTTCCTTTGGGAGTGATGAAAATTGTCTGGAACTAGATGGTTCCACAACAGTGTGAATGTAGTCAAAACCACTGAAATGTACACTTTAAAATGGTTTCAGTGGTAAATTTTATGTCGTGTGTATTTCACCACAATAAAAAGCAAAGGTAAGGGAGCAGTCACTCTTGGGTGCCGACCCGTCCCGCATACCCTGTGCGCACACGTTTTGCGCCCGGGTGCCTCAGCCACCCATTCTCACCCTGGTCCTGGTGTCCGCAGTCTTCTCCGTGGAAGAGAGAATTCTGTGTTTGCTCTGTAAGTTCTCTGCCCACCACCGCCCCTGAGAATCCTTTCTTTGGCAGTCCCGTTCATGGGCTGATGCAGAATAAAAACATTTGGTAAGCAGACTCAGAGATAGGGAATTCAGAGCAGGGATTGCCTGGGAACAGCCAAGAAATAGTTATTGGAGAGAAAAAAGAAATTATAGAGAAAGAAAACAGAGAGGGGGAGGAAAGAGAAGAATTATGAGGCTCAGTTTTTAGAAGAGCTTTATTGAGATATAATTTACACACCATACAGCTCACCCATTCAAAGCGTACAATTCAGGGGTGCCTGGGTGGCTCAGTCGGTTAAGCAGCTGACTTCAGCTCAGGTCATGATCTCACGGTTCGTGGGTTCGAGCCCCACGTCGGGCTCTGTGCTGGCAGCTCGGAGCCTGGAGGCTGCTTCAGATTCTGTGTCTCCCTCTCTCTCTGCCCCTCCCCTGCTCACACTCTGTCTCTTTCTCTCTCTCAAAAATAAACATTTTAAAAAAGTGTACAATTCAATAACCTTTGTGTATAAAAAGGGTACAAACTGCCAGTTATAAGATGGATGTCTGAAGTACAGTGTGGTACCTATAGATCATAATACTCTATTGTATACTTGAAAGTTGCTAAGAAAGTAGATCTTAAAAAGCTTTCACCTCCCTCCACACACACACACAGTAACCAAGTGAGGTGATGGATGTGCTAACTAACCTGTGGTACTCCTTTTGCAATATATGCTTGTATCAAATCATTGTACCTTACATTGTACCTTAAACTTACACGATGTTGCATGTCAATTACATGTCAATGCAGCCGGGAACAAAACAAATTTTAAAATGGTTTTTAGTATAGTCACGGATAGGTCAGCTGTCACCAAGGTCAATTTTAGGGCATTAAAATTTTTTTTTTTTAATGTTTACTTATTTTTGAAGGAGAGAGACAGAACGTGAGGGGCGGGGGGCAGAGAGAAAGAGAGAGACTCAGAATCTGAAGCAGGGTCCAGGTTCCAAGGTGTCAACACAGCACCCGATGGAGGGACTTGAACTCACAAACCATGAGATCATGTCAGACGTTCAACTGACTGAGCCACCCAGATGCCCCAATTTGAGGGCATTTTTTATTACCCAAAGAGAAACCATTTTTCTCTTCCTTCAACTCTTGGTTACTGCTTCAAGGGATCAGGGTCAATGTCTGCCTGTGGGAATGGGACATCTCTGGAAGGAGGAGCTGAGGCCAGAGCCGGGACGGAGCATGGCAGCAAAAGGCCCTGAGCAGACACGAGGTAGAGGGACACGTGGCTCAACCACTGAGGACAGCAACCTTAGGATCGCTAGCAAAGGCGAAGATTCACATGTCTAAAGACCTAGCTGTTCCACTCCCGGTTTAAAACCGAGGGGCTTTTGCATTTGTGCAAGAAAACGAAGTAAGGGTGATGAAAGGAAAAGGAAACAACTTTAGTATCCCTCAGCAGAGAAAAGAATCCTTCTATTGTGGAACGTGTGCACGGGGGCTGTTATATGACAAGAAAGTGCATCACTCCCTGTGCATGTAGCGACATTTTTCAAAAACATGGTGTCTCATGAAAAAAAATCAAGTTGTGAAAGACTGTATGTAGTCTAAATACTATATGTGCATTTTGTCATACATTTTATCATACAAAAGCAATCATATATAATTTTTAACTTCTTTTAGACGGAGAGAGAGAGAAAGAGAGAGAGAATGTGGCCACATGCACACGTGAGCAGAGGAGGGGAGAGAGAGGGGGAGAGAGAGAATCCCAAGCAGCCTCCACACTCAGCAAGAGCCTGATGCACAGCTCAATCAGTCCCATGACCCTGGATCATGGCCTGAGCCAAATCAAAAGTTAGATGCTTAACTGAATGAGCTACCCAGGCGGCCGTTAACTTTTTATTTTGAAACAATTTCAGACTTAGGAAAAGGTTGCAAAATAGAACAAAGAATGTCTGTATACTTTCAGATTCCCTAAGTGTTAACATTTTACCATGTTTGCTTTGTCAGCGTCTCCTCACTATATAAACACATATATGTGCTTTATCATTCTTACCCCTCTAATCTCTGTAGGTGTATAGCTATAGATACATATATAGATATATACACATACATACATATATACATATACATGTAGGAGGCATGCACAAAGAAACACACAAACATATTCTTTTTCTCTGAGCTATTTGTCTTTTGTCTTGTTTTTTAAAGATTTGATTTTTAAAATAATCTCTGCATCCAACGTGGGGCTCAGACTTACAGCCCCAAGATCAAGAGTCTCATGCTCTACTGACTGAACCAGCCAGGTGCCCCTCCTCTGAGCTATTTGAACGTCAGGTTTACTGAGATATAATTTACATATGATTAACGTATGCCTTCTAAGTGTAGGATTTGAAGACTCTTGAAAATAGAATATGGTCTTGTAACT
Organism: Neofelis nebulosa; assembly: GCF_028018385.1. Lineage (NCBI taxonomy): Eukaryota > Metazoa > Chordata > Mammalia > Carnivora > Felidae > Neofelis > Neofelis nebulosa. The sequence continues at coordinate 11,447,045 of NC_080793.1, forward strand.
ACCACCACAATCAACACACAGAACATTTCTGTCACCCCCAAACTCTTCCATGCCCCCTTGTAGTCCTTCCCCCCCAACTCCCCCTTATAGAAATTTTATGAGTTTCGTTAAGACTAGAAGTTCTAGAAATTTTATAGAATTATATTTTATGTCATTCAAGGAATTTTCCTCTTTCATCTAAGTTGTCAAGTTTATGGCCATAAAGTTAGGCATAACATTCCCTGATTATCTTTTCAATATTCTTAGCATCTATAGGGATGTACTTGCTTCCTTTTTGATATTGCAACGTGTGTCTGTCTGTTCTTCCCGATCAGTTTGGCTAGAGGTTTATCAATTTTATTTACATTTTCAAAGAGCCAGTGTTTGGTTTCATTTATCTTCTCTATTGTTTTTCTGTTTTCTATTCAGTGATTTCTACTCTTATCTTTGCTTTTTCCTTCTTCTTGCTTGCTTTGGGTTTGATTTGCTCTGTTCTGTCTAGTTTCTTAAGATGAAAGCTTAGGTAATTGATTTTGGAACTTTCTTCTTCTTGTATATATTCACTTTGGAGCACTTGGGTGGCTCAGTTGGTTAAGCATCAAACTCTTGATTTTGGCTCAGGTCATGATCTCATGATTCATGAGTTTGAGACCCACATCGAGTTCTGTGCTGACAATGCAGAGCCCGCTTGGGATTCTCTCTCCCCCTTTCTCTGTCCCTCCCTCATGTGTACCCTCTCTCTCACTCTCTCTCAAAATAAATAAACTTAAAAAAAAAGAAAATGAGTATATTCATTTTTAATACTATAACTTTCCCTCTATTATGCGGCTTTAGCTGCATCACACAGACTTTGATATGTTGTGTTTCCACTGTCATTCAGTTCCAAATATTTTATAATTTTCTTTGTGATTTCTTTCCACCTATTATTTGCTTATGCATACAGGTATATTAAAAGTCAAAACAAAATCCGTAGACGAAAATGATACACAACAGCTTCCAGATGGGGCTTATCCCTGGGAGTTGAGTGACAGATGGAAATAGGATAGAAGAAGCGGTAGATATTAACAAAGCTCACCAACATTTCAGTTCTTCTTCTGAGCACATGAAATGATTACACTTCACTGACCCTTTGAAGTTGTACAGGGACATATGACTTGCTTTAGGCAATGAAACGTGAGCAGAAGTGACATATGCCGCTTCCAAATGGAAACATCTAAGAGCAAATGTGTGAGTCTTCGTGCTCCCTTCCCTGCATGGTGAGCCTTGGAGTCTCTTGTTGAGATCACAGCATCATAAAATGATGGAGCAGCCATCAGCCTGGGGTCCTGGGAGACTACAATAAATACAACTCTCTCCAGGCAATCCTCACTGGATATAGAGAACAAGAGAGAAATAGACCTTTGTTAATTTAAAGCTACTGAGGTTTGGGGATTGTTTGCATAACCTAGTCTTTCCTGACTAATAAGGGAGCTTTGATGGGGTAGTTGGTGCGTGAGTGTTTGTCATAAAATCTCCTGTAATTTCTGTACATTTTAAATATTTAGTTTTTGAAAGGAAAGCAATATTAGGGAAAGAGGGGAAGTAGAAGAGGAGGAGGAGGCTACTGGGGTGTTGGGCTCCTTTGTTCTAGCTGTTTCTCTATCTCTATCCTCTGGGTTTGGGCGAGTCGGGGGAGAGGGGCCTGACTGATTGTTTCTTCAACCAGATCACCATCAGGCCACTTGTCACCATCTGGTACATTATATACTTATTCGTACGTTTATTATCTCTCACCCTGTAGAAAGTGAAGTCCTTAAGACTGGGGACTTGACGACCCCAGCATCTAGAACAGTGTCTGGCATCCGGAAGCAACTCAGTATCTGTTTGTTAAAAGAACTTATGCAGAAGGTTGATTCCGCTGGTCATCTCTGCCCAGAGAGGACACGGACCTCGTCTTTACATTCCTTCTCACTTCCCTCAAAGCGAACATACAGTGGAGTTGATGGAAGTGTGAGCAGCTGTTTACTCAAAGGCTCGTATATAAGTTCCAAAGCCATGTTTCTGTGCAACGTGTGTGTGTGTGTGTGTGTGTGTGTGTGTGCACACCTGCATCTGTCTGGGCTTGGGATGAGGGGGTTGGGGGCCATGTCCTTGTGTAGACATCTTCTTCTACTCCATCCCCTGGCCAGGAGACAGGCACAGACAGCCCCTCCTCACCAGGGCCTTCCCCACAACCTCAGGGAAGAGCCTGGAGCTTGGCTTTCTCCAGCGGACACAGGGAACATGGGCCTTGCTCCCAGGGCTGTTGTGAGCTCCTCTGACAGCCCCTGCGCTGGGACTCAGCTGAAGAAGTTCCCTGGCCACTTGGGCACAGAGACGCTCTGGCTCCACCAGCCCACGCAGAAGCCTGAACTCGTGTAATTAGACATAATGACACATGGCGGGAGCTTCCAGCATCTCATGCTCTAATGACACATCAGCCTCCCAACCCATCTCAGGGGCCAGCGAGGCTCTAATTAGGTCTGGCACCAGCAGGTGGGAGAGCCAAGGGGTGAGGGGGCAAGGAAAGAACCTTGGCCTCGGAGTTCATCAACCTGCGTGCCGAGTCCAGTTGGGCTACTTTTTGACTAGGAGGCGCTGGGCGAGCCAGTTCATTTTCCCAAGGTTTCATTTTCTCATCTGTAAGATGGGGCCGTAAATTCATACCACACAGGGTGGTGGTGAGGAGGGTGAGTCCTCCCCAGGGTGCTGCTGGGGGACTAGGGCTGGACTGCAGTGGGAATGGCCTGTGTTTGGGGGAGGGTCTGGGTGCAGGGGAAACCACCAAATCTCCAAAGGCCAGTTTGGCCAAAGTTAGTCCTCCAAAGCCTCGTTGAGGGACCACTGCCCCATATTACCAAATCGCTCGGTTTCCCAAAAACTTGTTTAAGAAATATTCTTTTCAGTTGTGTTAAGCACACATTTTTCTGTTAAAATTTTTTTGAATGTTTTTATTTATTTTTGAGACAGAGAGACACAGAGCATGAGCAGGGGAGGGGCAGAGGGAGAGGGAGACACAGAATCCGAAGCAGGCTCCAGGCTCCGAGATGTCAGCACAGCGCCTGACACGGGGCTCGAACTCATGGACTGTGAGATCATGATTTGAGGTGAAGTCGGAAGTGTACATTTTTCTAATGGATCTAGTCCCTTCCTGGCAGCGTGTCAGGGGTTATTCAATGTGACCAAAGCTAAGCATCGTAAGACCCAAACTCTTCTAGTTTATTCTTCTTTTAAGATAATATCCTATGAATATTTTTTCATTGTATCACAGGGGAAATTTTCATTTTAGACTGATTTTGAAAAAAATCCCTTAAGAAGTCCTTTTCTGTTTTCTCAGGCCTCTAGCATCTGGGGGATTCTTTTGCAGATTTTGCTAAATAGGCAACTCCACAAATTGTCCAACTGCATTGCTTTGCTCAAAATGTGTTTCTGTTCATTATATTTTTCGATTTTGATTTCAATTTTTATTAAAATTGTACATGCCCTGTGTTCTGCAAGACTTACAGTGCAGCGTCCTATCTAATCTCTTTGCCCTCAATTCCCAGCCACCAGAGACAACCGCTTTCAACAAGACACAGCAGTTTCTGTTTCTTTTACTTTTGTGCTTCTAAATAACATGCTCATATTGGGGTTTTTTTTTTGAATTTTATATGAATTCATTGTTTATTGTTGAAAAATCCTTTATCGAATTAAATGTATGAAATATCAATGTATATACAAAGGGATCTCACACATAATATATACCATCATCTTTAAAAAGGCAGGATGAGGGGCGCCTGGGTGGCTCAGTCGGTTAAGCGTCTGACTTCGGCTCAGGTCATGATCTCACGGTCCGTGAGTTCAAGCCCCGCGTCGAGCTCTGTGTTGACAGCTCGGAGCCTGGAGCCTGTTTCAGATTCTGTGTCTCCCTCTCTCTCTGACCCTCCCCCGTTCATGCTCTGTCTCTCTCTGTCTCAAAGATAAATAAACATTAAAAAAAAATTTTTTTAAAGGCAGGATGTAAGTCATAATAATGGGTTCTTTCTATTCCCTTTTATTTCTTTTTTTCAGTCCTTTCTGTTTGCTTGTTTAAGTAAACTCTACACCCAATGTGGGGCTCAAACCCATGACCCTGAGATCAAGAGTTGCACATCCTACTGACTGAGCCAGACAGGTGCCCCTGTTCCCTTTTATTTCTTGATTTTCAGTTTTATTTATTTATTTTCATTTTTTTAAAAGAAGTTTACTTTTTAATATTTATTTATTTTTATTTTTGAGAGAAAGAGAGAGAAAGAGAGCAAGCAGGGGAGGGGCGGAAAGAGAGAGATACACAGAATCCAAAGCACGCTCCAGGCTCTGAGCTGTCAGTGCAGAGCCGGACGCGGGGCTGGAACTCACGAACTGTGAGATCACGACCTGACCTGAAGTCAGACACGTCACCACCTGAGCCACCCAGGTGCCCCTTGATTATCAGTTTTAGATTGAATTTACTGCATTTTCTACTTTAGCAAATAAGAGTTTCCTTCCCATACGATCCCCTTCCCTGCTTCTCCTGGTAACATCTTCCTTATATGATCAGATCATAGTTTTTGGTTAGATAAATATTCACAGTTTATTTTGTGACAATGTAAATGTTATTGATAGCCCAGCCACGGAGAGTACTATGATTGCATTTACTTTCTTGTACATGTTTCTGTTTCTCCTGGAGTTATTCATCTTCCTGGTTTTTGCTTGCTTGGTTTCAGGGTGTCCATCCCGATTAACCCCAAACCCTCTACCAGGAGATGCAATCATCACACAACCCTCAGTTTCCTCTTTTTTCTCAGAGATATACACCAGCAGTCCCCTTTAGCACTTTTACAAAGTTGTGCTGCGTGGGATTAAAAAAGAATTTTAAGGGTGCTTGGGTGGCTTAGTGCATTGAGTGTCTAACTCTTGATTTCAACTCAGGTATGGCCCCAGGGTCATGGGATCGAGCCCTGCATTGGGTTCATAGCAGAACGTGGAGACTGTTTGATATTTTCTCTCTCTCCCTCTGACCCTCACCTGCTCTCTCTCTCTCTCTCTCTAAAATAAAAACAAAATAATTTTAAGATACTTCAAATTAAGGAAAAGATGCAACAATGATGCTAAGAACTCCAAATGCCCACCACGTTTCACCAGTTGCCCCATGATATGACTTATAGAAAGTGAACCAGCCCAGCGTCCTTTCCTCCATCCTGCCTTGGGTTTCACACTCTTGATGTTTTAAAGATAACAGGGCAGTCATTTTGCAGAACGTTGCTCGGGTTGTGTTTGTTTGTGTTTCCTGGTAATTATGCCAGGATTGTGCATTTCAGGGCAGGGCGCCACAGGAGAGACACTGTGCTATCTCACTGCCCCTGTCAGGTGCCACTCAATGTCACCTTGTTCCCACTGGTGGTATTAACTTCAATCAATTCACCATTTGACCCGGTTTCTCCATTGCCGAGGGCTTGTGTTATTTTTGTATGAACGAGCTTCTGGGTGGGGATACTTTAGCACTATGTAAACATAGCACTCCTGGGTCGCCTGGGTGGCTCAGTCGGTTGAGCATCCAACCGCGGCTCAGGTCATGATCTTGTGGTTCGTGAGTCTGAGCCCCACGTCAGGCTCTGTGCTGATAGGTCAGAGCCTGAAGCCCACTTCAGATTTTGTCTCCCTCTCTCTCTGTCCCTCCCCTGCTCACACTTTGTCTGTCTGTCTCTCTCACTCGAAAATAAATCTGAAACATTTTAAAAATTGAAAAAAGAACCCCACTCCTTATTTCACTTATGCCCCTAGGTTTAGCTTTCCTTGTGGTCACTTACTTGAAATCATCATCACGATCACAGCTGCCAAGAGGTGATTTTTCTTCTTCCTTTATTGTTTGGCATTTTCTTGTAAGGAAAAGCCTTCTCTTCCGCCCATTTGTTCATTTGTTTGTTCACAGCGGTGTGGATTCGTGGATTCCTATTTTATTTGACGGGCTATGCTCTATCGCTCATTTGTTTTGATATTTGAATTATATCAGGTTTGGTCCCAGCTGGTTCTTGTGCCCTTTCAACGTGTCCCTTTGATCTCCGGGCACTCCTTCACTTTCTGACACCGGGCACATCTTGTACTTTCTCTGGCCCCGCCTCAGAGCCAGCCATTCCTCCAAAGAGCTTGATTTCTGTCTAGGGGGAGGATGGTATTTGGAAAACAAGACCTCGGTGCTCAGTGTGCTTGTTACTGGAACGTTGCTTCTCCCAGACCTTTTTGGTGAACAAGCTGGAGAAAAACACATGCACACACATGTGGGCATACACACACAAACACGCACAGATGCATACGCGTGCACACACGTGTGCAGCCCACACCTGCACATAGGCACATACATACACATATGCACACACACGCACACACAAACACACACTTTAAAGGACACATTCTTGCTAACAGCTCCAATTCCAATCCAACACCACAGGGTTCTTCAGTGTCCTCCTTTCCACATTCACGCCTCCCTTGTCAGCGAGAAACCTGCCTCCTTTAACCTGCGGTGGTTCATTCATCTGCTCCATCCCCTGTCTATACCCGTCCTCTGACCCTCCAGGCTGTGGTCCCACCCGATTTTAACTCTGGCCTCACCAGGGCCACCAGCACCTGCCCGATGACTTTCAATGGGATGCACTGAGAAAGGAAGGCAGGCAGGAGGAAGAAAGAAAGAGAAAAATAGGCCGACAGGCATGGGATGGTTTTTATAGCTTTAGCAGATTGCAGGGATTTATAGGAATGTTCACATTGTCTCTACCCCACTTCCCCGATGGAAAGAACTAGAACAAAGACTCAGGGGAGAATGGGCTGCACCCCAGGCTGCGCGGCAGATCCCAGAGATGGAGGGATCTGAGGGCCCCAGACCCTGGCTTCTGGTGGCCCTTTGAAGGCTTTGCCAATTCATCTCCTGCACATTGTTAAAGAAACAAATTTTAAGTCAGGCTAAGTGTGGCTAGCCCCAAGAATTGGTGATATGGCAAACCAACTCTCTGTTGAATTAACTCAGTCTAGGTGGGGGGTGGGGGGCGAAAGGTGGTCGCTCCTCACGCACTCTCGGGTCCCCCCCTCTTTCATCCAGAGTGCTTCTGCTCATCTGTGTTTAAACTATGGGGCCTCACTATGATCTTCTTAGGTTTAGAAAGAAGATTGAGCCTGGACGCAAGCCCCACTGGGCCTCCAGCTTGCTGTGTGACCCTGCCTTCCCTGGGCCTCAGCTTCCCCTTTGGGAAAGGAGAGGTTGGGTTCTAAGTTCTGTGCATCTCTGCCTTGGCGTGTGGCACACACAGCTGGGGACCAGTGGAGTCCTCTTTGGACATCAGTTCCCAGGGCAAAGGAGCCACCTTCCTTCCCATCCTCCTCCCCCCCCTCCCCTCCCAGGAATAGGGTGGCTGGCTGGGCCTGGGCTGGTGGCCAAGGGGAAGCGCAGACAATAAGCCAGAGTCACCCTGACTGCCTGGGGCAGGTTGTGCAACTTCCTCCCCGGCAAATAAGACTTTGGCCCCAGGACTTTGAGCTCTGGGCAGCCCGCTCCCCTCCCCCAGGCCACCCAGCTTAGGGGACAAGGCTGGGGGAGTGGCCAGGGTGCTTTCGGAGTCCCAGGGGCAGCCAGGCGGCTCTGGGTTTGTGAAGAGGGTCTCAGCAACAGGGGTCGGCCCACATGCTGTGGGAGCCGGAGGAGGAAGCCGGCCAAGGGGAGGCTCTGTGTGAGGGTGTGTGTGTGCATGTGTGTGTGGGCAGCAGCTCCTGCAGGCTGGGGGGAGGCCTTGCCTGTGATGTGGTGATCCCCATGGTCACGGTCGTCAGGGGAGTTATACTAGAATGGTGGGCCCGGCTGGGTGACAGGAGTAAACGTACCAGTCTGCATGTGTTTGAGGGCACCTTGGTGAGCCGATGTACGCACGTGTTAGCTGTGGTGTGCGTGCACGTTGTGGGACATATGCTGCAGATTACATACATGTGAGATGACGCACACCGTCGTGATCCCACGGGGCCACGTGAGGGCTGCGTGGCTCTGAGTGTGTACTGATGAGTGCGCATGTGAGTGTGGATCCATGTATGTGTGCACGTGTGGGTGGTCGTGTCTGCCCGTTAGGGGTACACATGTGTGCGTGTGCTTATGCATGTGTTAAGTGCCCGGTTGCTGAGCCCGCGGTCTCTGGGGGGGGCGGGCAGGTGACGGTTTGTAGACATGTGTGGCCTCTGGGGCACGTGTGTGCACAGGAAGTCTGGACGCTCACGCGAGTGCTCGCGTAGGACACATGTCCCCGGGGTCTTGGTCCAGCTCCTCACCTGCTTCACCCCACCCCCTCCCACCAACCTGCCAAGGACGCTGTGTGCTTCCAGTAGGTCTGCATTCCGACCCCCAATTTCCCTACCTGTACCACGGAGGGCAAGGTCGGACTAGAGCTATCAGGCTCCTCCTTACTTTGGGGGGGTTTGTGTAATCACCCCCAAAGAACACGCACAACATGAAGGCGTTGAGAGCCCAGGAATCCTGGGATTTACCTTGGCCCCTGGGTGAGGGGAAGGAGGCTTCAAAGGAATAGGCGAGGCCAAGGGCCCGGAGCCTGGGATGGGGCACTCCCAGAAAGGGCCTAAGGGACCTGCTGGAGCCACCCTTCTGACCAGGCCCTGATGTGGCCTAGAGGCAGGGGGCTGCCTGGAGTGACCTCTACCCCGGACTCCGGAAAGGAAGAAGGGAGTAGGGGGATCACGGCCAGGGGACCTCTGTGAGCAGCCCCCAATAGGAGCCTCAGGGGGCACTGGTTGGGAGGCAGGACTACACCCCTCCACTCACTCAAAGGAGTCTGGCCTGGCTTCTTTGCTCCTTGAGGAGCGGGGCCCTGGGTGGCTGTCCTTCATGGAGAAAACCTTCATTCCCCTCAGAGCTTTGGCCCGAGTTTTAAAATTCAAGGCTTTGGCCTGAGTCCCAGGGAGGATCCTGAAGCTGGAGGAAAAGTTACACTTGCTGATACACAGGTCTGTCCAGGCCCTCTGCAAGGGTGGCAGGATGGGGTGCTCTTTGCCTCGTTCACTGTTTTCTTCTTTACCCCGGCTCCCAGGCAGTCCTCCCAGCCTTCGTGCAGACGAGCCTTTGTGCAGGGCAGCAAAGAGGAAGCATCGCAGCATCCTGGCACACTCCGTCTGTCACACAAAGGGCAGGGGTACCACTAGAGAGTTCTGTTTGCTGGGAGCGGGTTCACTGCAAAGAGCTCAAAGGAGCTAGAGTCCTGTCCAGTCCTGGTGTGGCAAGCCTGCTGGGCTCAGACCCTGACCCCAACCACCCAGGACAGGGACTCTGGGCTTGGACAAAAGGGAGGAGATTCCATGGGAAAGAAAGTCCTAGAGGTCTCCTGCAAAAGTCAGGTCCAGTGGGGAAAAAAAAAAAAAACAGAAACCACTCTAGGTATTTCAAACAGAGGAAATTTAATACGGGGGATTGGTTCCACGGGAGAGGAAAGAGCTGAAAAGCCCTACAGCCAATGGGAAGGCAGTCTAGCTAGGGTACCAGCTACTACCACTCCAGGCCGGAGAAGCACAGGGAGGAGGTGATGATTCCGCCCAGGGGTGGCTGAATCATGGTGGGGATCGCCGTGGGGCTGAGCCACAGGAGAATGGGTGGTTCTGCGGGAGCTGAAGACAAGGAGGCAGCAGTCAGCGCTGGAACCCTGGCTTCCCCCACCCTCCAGTCCCGTCCCAGCACTTCCCATTGGCCCGGCCTTGCAAGAAGCCAGTTGACAAAGGAGCCTGGGAAAAGCAGGCTGCGGGAGACCGGCAGTCGCGAGCGAGCGCAAACGGACAATGCCCAGTACTTCCCCATGTTGCACTCTGCAGGGGCTGGGAACTCGGGAAAAGCAAAGACATAATTGGTACCGTCCCCGAGACTGGGGATATGACTAAGTTTTGATAAGAGTTCGATGGGCTTCGTGCACGCACACACACGCACACATACACACACCTGCCCCGGGCCGCATGCCCCCCTGAACGTTGGATTCACACTGTCCCCACCAGAGCCCAATGAACTCAGGACAAGGCCCTCACACCAAAGTCGAGGACACTGAGGCTTTCGGAAGGGAAGTGGCTTCTCTCGGGCCCCACGGCTGGAAAACGGCCGAGCCAGGGCTCACACCCACGTCAGTGTGACTCCAGGGACCCAGGGCCTAGGAGGAAAGTGGTAAGTCTGCCATCCGGTGCTATTGTTGGGAGCAGATGCTGACAGACAACCAGCCTGGGTTGGAGGCACTGGGTAAAATTCTCAGGAGGAGAGAGGCGTTGAACCGGGTGAGACGGGCTGGGGAGAGAGCCACGGATGGCCGATTGGGGAGCATCGCGTGAGTGGCAAAGAGCAGGACTTGGGGACCCAACAGGCTGGGTCAGATCTGCCCTGCCACATACCAGTTGTGTGACTGGATCTCTGTGCCTCGGTTTCCTCATTAGTAAAATGGGCATAATAGTGATAGTCCCTGCTCCACGGGGCTGTGTGAGAACTGAAAGTTGGAGAAGTGTTTGCTACTATTATGTGTTATTCTTATTTCTGTTCTATAGGTGAGGAAATTGAGGCTCTGAGAGGTAAATCAGATGGCACCACTAGGAAGTAGAATATGACTCAAGGCTGTGCTGAGTCTGTGTCACCCTCTCCCACCCCTTCCTTCCCTGCCTGGTCCCCCAGACTGCTTGCTCACCCCCTGTGAGCACAACCCATCCCCGCCGTGATGTGAAGTGCCCTTCTCCTCGTGTCTCCCTCTGATCAGTCACCTCCTCCCGTTGGCCTCCAGGCTTGGAGGTGCCACCAGCTTCCCGCTGTCGCTCATCTGTGGGTAGCAGCACTATCCCCCCGCTGGGTTTCTTCTAACCTTCTTGCCAGTCCCTGTATTGACTTCCTTCTGTTAGAAACCTAGTGTTTCAAGAGCACCTGGATGGTTCAGTCGGTTAAGCGTCTGACTTCGGCTCAGGTCATGATCTCACAGGTCGTGAGTTCGAGTCCCGCTTTGGGCTCTGTGCTGACAGCTCGGAGCCTGGAGCCTGCTTCGGATTCTGTGTCTCCCTCTCTCCCTGCCCCTCCCCTGCTCACGCTCTGTCTCTCAAAAGTAAATAAATGTTGAAAATAATTTAGAAACCGAGTGTTTTGGTTTTCCTGCAGAGACCCTGCCTGGTACAGTAGTCGCTGTTTGTTGTGGTTTCCTTGGACCGGGGACGCTTCCAGGTGCCTTTCAGAGGCTAATGTCCAGGTTAGGGACCCTCACCACTTGACGGAAGAGGAAGCAGGGCAAAGGAGAGAGGAAGCCGTGTGCCTGCGGTCACGAAGCTAGTGAGAGGCAGGACCAGGGCCCCGAGTCAGGAGGTTGAGATCCAGAGCCCACGGCCTGCCCGCCTCCCCGCCTGCCAGTGGCCACCCTAACTGCTAGGTGACTGCCTAGGTCGCCTCTGTGACCTCCCTGTCTGGCTGCTCTGCCCCACGCCAGCCCTCAGAGACACGACTGTGGATGGTATCTCTGCACATCCCCTCCCGCTAAAGACCACCAGGGTCTGCAGGTGATTTCACGTCCTTCAAGTTCGGTGGCCTCCTAGCTCTCCCTCCTCGTGGTGGCACCCCTTCCTGCCAGGCTCTTCTCCCCGCCCCGTGCCACTCCCGGCAGGCCCCTCCAGGCCAGGACCCTCGATGACTCACCCACGCAGGGCTTTCACTTCCTCCTCGGATGAGGCTCTTGACCTGCTGCAGCTGCAGAAAGGAGGTGCCTCCTTGGAGGCTTGAAGGCCAGGAGGACGAGTCGTGGGCCCTGTTGAGAGCTCAGGGCCCAGGCCTGAGGGGCTGGAGGGCTGTCTCCGCAGAGGGCAAGGTGGCGGGAGGGCCCCTGGGGCTCCCTGTCTGGCGCTGGGCTGGGCGAACTCTCTCCAAATGACCAGTCTTCTACACAGGCTGGCACACAGGGAGATTGGTCTAAGAACGTTTAAGCTGGAATTACACCTCTCATCCTTACTGATGGCATTCAGTATACCCATAAACAGAAAGCCCAGTACCATAGGGAAGCCTTGGAAATACTTCTGGGATCTCTTCACACAGTTCACCAAAAATGTTTACACAGAAATACTTCCTCATTACAACCTGGCTTCCTCTCTCCCTTTAAAGCACTCTCTAACTCCCAGCTGCTCCAAGGAGTGGGGAAGGGCAAGGCTGAAAAGTAAGCCTCCTCGGTGCAGGTGCGTTATACAACTTCCGGGGCCCCCATTCCTATCCTGGTTAAATGACCCTGCTGTGGAGTCAGACCTCCATTACACTCCTGGTCATTTTCTGACCGTGTGACCTTAAGGAAGATGGTCATCTTCTCTGAGCCTTGGTTTACTCATCTGTAAAATGAAGCTATTGATAACAACTACAGCACCGTGTTTCTGTGAGAATTCGATGAGCTCAGCCAGGCAGAGCACCCGGCACATTGTCAACATTGAAACACTCGGTAAATGCCAGCTGTCACAATAAATACTCCTGTTTACGATGAGGGTCTACGGGCGCCTGATCCCGTCTGTGCTCACGTGTTTGGGCCTGTGTCTGTCTACAGGGTGGTCAGGGAAGGCTTCCCAGAAGAGGTGACACTGGCCTTGTGTCTTACAGGAGAAGGTAGGGGAAAGGGTAAGGCCAGACGCCGTTAGAGTGTGGGGAGTGCATTGGGGCAGGAGAAGGGACCGGGCCAAGAGTGGCCTGGAGGGGAGGCCTGAGCTCCTGGGGCCTCCACGCTGCAGCCTGGCTGGAACCGACTGTTGGATCTGGGTGGGTGGGGGCTGCCCCAGCTCGGTCTCTGAAATGCTGGCAGCTCTCACCCTTCTGCCCCCTCCCGTTTCTGGGCCTCCACTTCCTTCCCCTGCACAGACCACAGAGGCGTTTCAGAGGAAGCTGCTACTTATTTTAGCAGTGATCCCTGGACACCCCCACCCGCAGCTGCCCCTGCCCCTCTGGGCCCCTGAAGAGGCACCAGGCTATTCTTCTGAGTCACAGCCCAAAGCACTTATGGGTGAGGGTCAGGTCCCACCCCTTCCCCGCTGCAAACTGGGCACTGGAAGACATGGGTTTAAGCCCCGCTCTGACGTTAACTTACTGAACGATGCCCCAGTCCCTTTATCTTCCAAGCCCCAGGTCCCCATCGGGGCTCTGGGACCTGCGGCGGGGCGAGCACTGACTTCTGGGCAGAAAGGGGGGTGGTGCTGGATATGCCCTGGAAGAAGCAGAGAGAGGGTCTCAGGCAGGTCAGGTTTGGGGAGCCAGAGCTTATATTTTGGGGGTCTGTCTTTAAGAAAAACAGAATCACAGGGGCGCCTGGGTGGCTCAGTTAAGTGTCTGACCTCGGCTCAGGTCATGATCTTACAGCTCGTGGGTTCAAGCCCCGCCATTGGGGTCTGTGCTGACAGCTCAGAGCCTGGAGCCTGCTTTGGATTCTGTGCGTGTGTGTGTCTCTCTCTCTCTCTCTGCCCTTCTTTGCTCACATTCTGTCTCTCTCTCTCTTAAATTTACATAAACATCAAAAAAATTAAAAAAGAAAGAAAAACAGAATCACAAACACAGATTTGCTTATGAAAGTGAATTTCTATTTAGTGAGGAGGAGCCCCGAAGTTTTTTTTTTTTTTCAGCATCCTGCAAATCTGCCTTTGGAAAGGCTCCTCCAAATCCTCAGGAGACAGTGGGGAGGGAAACTGAGGCAGAGAGCAAGGACGTCACAGGCTCTGCACAGCCACACAGCTGGGGAGTGGAAGGCTAGGCTTTGAACCCAGATTTGTCAAAAACCAATACCCACATTTTACCCCCTACCCTCAGCAGCCCCTCGTAGCGCCACTGAGGTGAGGAGGGCATTAGGGAGGAAAGATGAGAGACTGACAGACTGACAGACTGACAGCCAGGGCAGGGCAGTGCTGGAGAGAACACAGGACTGGGGTCAAACAGACTCTGACCCAAGTCCCAGCTCTGGCCCTTTCTAGCCATGTGACCTTTATGGAGTCTCTGCGTCCTCATGTGTAAAATGGGGTCACAGAAGAGGAGTTGTGGGTCCTGCACAAGGCAGTTCTATTTCTGCCTTCGCCTGGATCTCGTAAGTTCAGCCTGAACCACACTGATAATGCCAACGGCTAAAGCTTGTCTAGCGCTTACCTTGTACCAGACGTGGCTCTGAATACAGCGACTGAACTTCACAACAGCATGATGAGGTAGGTGCCGTGATCACTCCCATGTTCCAGATGAGGAAACTGAGGCCCTGAATCCTTACCAGGCTCTGGGCTGGGCGCCAGGCATGCAGTTGTGACACGGGGATGGTCTTTGTTCCTCAGGACCCCAGAACTCCAGAAGGGTGCTGGTAAGTGTAACATTTGGGATCTAAAGGAAGTCTCGAGGGAGCAGAAGGGAAGGAGACGTTCCTTGGGACCGGAGGCTTCGTGCAGGACCTGGCATTTGAGCAGAGCCCTATGGATTCCTAAAGGAGTTTTCCACATTGATCATGGTGGGGGGGTATTGCGGGCAGAGGGAACAGCACATGCAAAGTCAAGAGGCAGAAGGATGTTGGTGGGGAGGGGACAGGAAGCAGGAGCTTGTGGATCTGGGGGGAGTTTGTGGGCCAGGAACAGTACGGAGGAGGCTGAAGAATTAGCTCCCTGGTTTCTGGTTTTCTTCTTGGGTTCCAGCCCCTGAGCGGCAGTTTCAGTCCTGCGGGACAAGTGTCTGCGAGGGGCAGCCCTGTGTGTGTGCAGGGCAAGTGTAGGACACAGAGTCTCAGTCGGGGGGCAGTTCCTGACATCAGTCTTTGGGTTGGGAAAGCCCGTGGCAATGACCCTTTGCTGCCTTCCTTCCTGTTCTTCTAGCTTTGACAATTCAGAAGCCTTCACCAGTGAAATGAAGCAGGAGAAGATGTGGTCCTTAGGGTCACCCCACTGACCAGCTCCTCTCTCCCCAGCTCACTGACCCCTTGTCCACCCTCACATCCAGCCACGAGTCCACATGTGCAATGTTTACCCGGAGGAGATGCTGTTCGTGCATTGCCCCTATTCCCTCGTTCTGAGGTCCCCTGCTCCGTAATGACTGTCCCCACTGCAAAGGGGGATACCCCTTATCCCGTCCCCAGCCGTCACATCTCCACTTCCCTGCCTGGAACTTTCTCTGGCACCGCAGGAACCAACTTCCCACAGGGTACCCAGAAACGCCAGGGCCGGAATGTCCATGGGGGCAGCCTTGACCCAGTGATGGATGGTGGCCAGTGACCAAACACTCCAGCCTACCGGTCACTGGGTAGGACAGCTCTAGGCACACTGCTCACAGTCACTCAGTGGACCCCCAGGGGGGCCGAGCCCCAGGTGCCCACTGGGTGGCCTGCTCCTTTTTTCCCCTTATTGGCTTTTCCCTCTTCCCCATCACACTTTCCCACTCACCCCTCCTTCCCTAGATTAGCGCCTCCCGGAGAAGCCACGTGCTCCCATCGTCTGCCCCATGTCCCCCCACCCTGCTCACCTGCTCTTGTGCTTGTCCAGACAGCAAATATGCACGGTACCCACTCTGCCGGACCCTTGTGAGATAAGGGAGGCACAGCCCTGCCCTCGAGAGCCCGCTAACTTGCATAGATGGACACGGGCTCCTGGGGGCCACGACCTGTCCGCCAGGTGGGCTGGGACAAGAGGAGGGTAAGTGCTGAGCTAAGCCACTTCCTCATCCATTCATGGGTCCCCACCCGTGGCTCTCTCCTATGTGTAACTTTCCCAGGAAGCTTCCGGCAGCCTGGGCTGTGCACGGCAGGCAGGCAGGAAGAACAATAGTTAACATTTGTGCTCGCCTCACTCGAACTGCTTCACACATATTAAGCCCCTGCATCTTCCCATCCGCCCTGGGACAGATACTCTTAATCTGAACTCCATTTTGCAGATGGGGAAAGTGAGGGACCAAGAGGCTCGCCCAAAGTGGTACAGGTAAGAAGTAGAGCTGAGATTTTGGTCCAGGCAGCATGACCTCGAGAGCCTGTGGTTCGGCTTCTGTGCTCTACTCTTTGCGGAAGGAGGGAAGGCAGGACGGGTGTCGGTTTGATGCAGAAGGGAGGATTCAAATGCACGTGAGGGTCTGGGCAGAGAAGGCAGGTCAGCACCCCCCAAAAATGCCTGGACCCCCCACTTCCACACCAGTGTGCTTTAGCATGAATGCCACGTACACGCAAAGACAGGTCTACACAAAAGTGTGTGTTTTGCTAAATGCCGCCATAGCCACCTAAGTGTGTAAATACGTGCACGCCCTCCGCACCCAGAGGCTTGTTCACACACACGTGCATGCATCTGGGCATCCAGAGGCCACCACACACACACACACACACACACACACGTTTGCACGTGTGCACAGGCATCGGCACGCGTGCACATCCACACACATCGGCACACGCGAATACAAATTAGCGGTCGCTTCGAATTCTTTGCTTAAAGAAAACTTGTGACTGTATTAAAAATGTAGGACACATTGGCCAAATAATTAAAGCGAGGAGCGAGGCAGTGGGACTTCTCACCACTCTCTCGGGGCCGCCTGTGCTGGGCTGTGCTCAGCGTGGCTTCGTCCTATATATTTGAGGAAGAGGCACTTTATTACAGTAATTTATCACCCCCATAAATGTGGCTCCTCTGTAACGCGGAATAATTTGGGAAGAAATATGTGTTAAAAATTAAAAATGCAGTCGGCATGCGCCCCGGCGGGTCTGCAGGGAGACATCGCCGCACCTCCGGTAACTGCCCGTGTAGCTCTAATACCTACAACTTCCATTATTTAAAGTGTGATTATATTTTTCCTGCTTGGAGCTTTGTCAGCTATAAATAAAAGATAAGGGTGAATTGTTGCGGGGCCTAGTAAGCACTTCCATTATTGGTACTTAAGGGGGCTTGGGGATGGAGGGAACGGGCAGGGGGTGGGGAAGGATGGGAGGCCATCTGGGGGGTACTGCCTGGGTCTGGAAGGCGAGTTGTGGGCATGGGTGGGCCCAGTCCTTTCTCTGGTTGAGTTTTCCATTGGGTCCAGAGCGACGTGACCCCACGAACCTGGGTTCTGTTGTCCACCGTGGACCACAGTGAAAGCCATCCACAGAGGTTGCCGCCTGCTGTGGCTCCCTACGTGCCGATCCGCTCCTGTTCTCCCCAGGGACCCCACGACCATGGGACACCCAGGGGAGAAGGATGTCACCCATTTGAAGAGAAAGGGATTCATCCACTTGAACGTGTTTGTTTTTTCACAACCAAGAGTTGTTGCTTTGAAGTAAGTCCAGACTGTGGCCGTGGGAGAAAAAGGATTCACAAGAGAGTGTACGTGTGGGGGGGTGCCTTTATTAGCCAAAGCAGGTCCTTGGCCTCTGAGCCAGAGAGCTGTTCTAATTAAACAGAGAGTAACACGCCGCTAGCAACAATCAGATGGGAAAACAAATGTGTTTGTTTTGTCACAAGGAGAAAAGGAGCAAAATAAAGCTAAATGAAAAAGAAAAAACTGGAAAGCATCTCTTTGTCCCGTTTCCCCAAGTCTTGCACGTTTCTCTAAAGTTTTCTCACTTCCCTGAGCCTCTGTTTGCTCGTCTGTAAATTGGGGATGACGGCACCCATCTCCGGGGTTATTGTGGCAATTAAATAAGATAACATCTGTACAGCATTGGGACTGGCTGTCGCCATACCCCAGTTAGAGCTCCAGCCGTCACACTCTTTGGTATTTACCAAAACGATTTGAAAACTTCGGTCCACACAAAACTTTATAGCAGCTTTATTCATGACGGCCCAAACCTGGAAGCAACCAAGATGTCCTTCAGGAAGGGAAACGGATAACCAAACTGTGGCCTAACCAGACAGCAGACTATTACTCGCGGATAAAAGGAAATGAGCTGTAGGAATGGGACATTATTGTCTTATGGGTATGGAGTTTCATCTTGGGAAAGTGAAAACATTCTGGAGGCAGTGGGGAGGCTTGCACAACACTGTGACTGTGCTTACGGCCACTGACCTGTGCACACTTAAAAAGAGTTCAAATGGAAATGTTTAATGCTACATATATATATTTTAAAAATTTTAGCATTTATTTATTTTTGAGAGAGAGTGAGAGAGAGACAGAGCGTGAGTGGGGGAGGGGCAGAGAGAGAGACAGACACAGAATCCGAAGCAGGCTCCAGGCTCCGAGCTGTCAGCACAGAGCCCGACGCCCCACGGACCATGAGATCATGACCTGAGCCGAAGTTGGACACTCAACTGACTGAGCCACCTAGGCTCCCGTTATGTTATTTATATTTTACCACAAAAAAAAAAAAAAAAGAAAAGAAAAAGACAAAAGAAATGGGCTGTCAGGCTATGAAAAGACCTGGAGGGATCTTAAATGCATGTTGCTAAATGAAAGAAGCCAGTCTGCAAAGGCTACATGCTATATGATTTTGGCTGTAGGACATTCTGGAAAAGGCAAGATGGCAGAGACAGTTTGGGATGGGGAGGAGAGGGAGGGTTGAAGAGCCTAAGTTCAGAGGTTTTGGGGGCAGTGTCACGGTACTGCATGATTCTGTAGTGATAGATGCACGTCATTATACATTTGCCAAAACCCGTAGGGTGCACTACACAAGGGGTGAGCCCCTACATAAACTACGGACTTCAGTTGATAATGATAATGCATTGATACTGGCTCATCAGTGGTGGCAAATGTACCACAGTGAGGTTAATATCAGGGGAAGCAGATGGGGGGATTATAGGAGAACTCTGTGTACTTCCTGCTCCGTCTTAAACCCCAAATGGCTCTGAAAATCGAAATCTAAATATTTAAAATTCAAATGAAAAATAGGGGTGCCCAGATGGCTCGGTCGCTTAGGTCTCCGACTCTTGATGTTGGCTCAGGTCATGATCTTGAAGACGTGAGATGGAGCCCCGGGTCCAGTCCCATGTTGGGTGCTTGGGATTCTCTCTCTCTCTCTCTCTCTCTCTCTCTCTCTCTCTCTTTCTACCCCTCCCCCACTCCTGCTTTCGTTCTCTCTCTCTCAAAATAAATAAATAAACTTAAAAGAATAAAATTCAAATAAAAAATAAAAACTTAGGATTAAGGGGCACCTGGGTGGTTCAGTTGTTTGAATGTCAGACTTCGACTTGGGTCACGATCTCACAATTTGTGAGTTTGAGCCCCACATCGGGCTGAATGCTGTCAGCTCGGAGCCTGGAGCCTGCTTCGGATTCTGTGTCTCCCTCTCTCTCTGCCCCTCCCTTGCTCCCACTCGTGCTCTCTTTCTCTCAAAAATAAAATAAAACCTTAAAGCAAACAAGCAACAACAACAAAAAAAACCCGAACACTTAAGATTAACCTTAAAGCTCTAAAAATTAATTTTAGTAATTGGACGGAAGTCATTTTCTCAGTTCTCGACACCACGGAAAGCAGCCTGGAAGCCATCTTAGCAATCATTCCTCCTGGTGACTTCCAAACACTTTGTTTCTTTTTCCATCCCAACATTTACAGGGCCCCCCAATACACTTACAAAGCCTACTGTGACCAGAGCACGTTGGATGGGAGCAGCAAACAGGTTTGGACTGGCTCAAGCCACATCCTGCCTGCAGGGGCTCCCTGACAGTAACTGTCCACAAGCCCTCGAGTTGGCCTGCATCAGCCAGGCCAGATCAGGGGAATTCGTCTGAGCTCCACAAACGGAAGCAGCTGATTCAGACCCTTTGGAGCTGGTCCTGGCTGGTGGCATTTGTCCTAAACCAGCTCAAACCACTTGCAATTGGCTGAAATTAGCCCCAACCTAGAGCCAAGGGGTATGCCCCCAAAAGGAGCCCCAAAGGGAAGAGAAGCTGAGATTCCACTTGGGGTGATCAAACAGGAGTCTGGGCACAGGTCAGGCTGGATCAGACCTGTCAGGACTGATGAGCCCACTGCTGCTGAGGCCGGAGTGAGAGGCTCTGGTGGACACAGAGTTCCTCGCCTCCCTCCCCAGCCCCTGGAGCACCTCCCTGGGTGAGTGGCTCCGAGGAACAGAGGCCGGTTGGGTTGGGCTGGGGAGAAGATCGGGCAGGTGAGGAGGAGGAAGAGACTCTTCTGAGAAGATGGGAGGAGAGGAGGTGCAGTGGGGCCCAAGGGAGGGCTTTGTAAAGAAGCAAGACCCTGGAGCTGATCTGTGCGCGGATGGGCATGGACTGGCAGGGAGGGAGGTGCTGCTGATGGAAGGGAAAGGGAGATAATGAAGGGTTCCAGTCCTTGAAAAGGTGAGAAGCAACAGGACCGGGGGCACAAGTGGCAAGATCAGCCTCTGAGAGGAGAAGGGTCGCAGCATTTAGGTGTCAGGAGGGAGGCAGCAAAGACCAAGGCAGATACAATAGGTCCACAGGATGGGGCGGGGGAGACTAGGATGGCAGTCACATCTCGTGGCACCTGTTCTTTCAATGACATTTGGGACAAGGTCACCTACTGAGAGCGAGGTGGGTGGCAAGGGGGTGGCGAGTTTGAAAGGAGAGAAGATAGGGCATGGTCACCCCAGAGAAGCAAAACACAGGGGGCTCTGGGGGGCAGCTTGAAGGGCCCATTGGAGGTCTGTGGTCATGAATTTTGAGCAAAACCTGGCAGCTCGGGGGTGTGATTTTCTCCTACAATATTCACTGACATGCAATAGCACAGGTCTCCAGAGTACCCAGTAATGCGATGGCTGGGCTGAATAAGACCAGAAATGCCAGGAGGGAACCACCGGACGGAACCAATGGCAAATGGCAAGGGAGCCAACCCAATGGATGGCAGTCCCCACAAGAATCCCAGAACCACGATAGGGGTGGTGCTTGAGCAGTGAGGCAAGTGTCGGTGTGGGGTGTTTATAGAGTGGGAAACTGAGGCCAGGCTGGAGAGGAGACTTATCCGAGGTCACACCGTTATCTGTGGCTGCGGAAGAAACTTCCGGTTTTTAATCACGTCTTACGTCATTCGCTCGTTTAATCGCTAAATTCCCCTTGAGTGCCAACTATGGGCTAGATGCTCTGCACACTGAGGCCAAAAGATCTGATTCCCACTCTCAAATGACTCACTGGATATAAATATGAAATTAATTCATCA
Source organism: Neofelis nebulosa (assembly GCF_028018385.1). Lineage (NCBI taxonomy): Eukaryota > Metazoa > Chordata > Mammalia > Carnivora > Felidae > Neofelis > Neofelis nebulosa. Next base: position 11,468,094 of record NC_080793.1, read on the forward strand.
TTTTCTTAATGTAGTACGTCTATCATTAAATAGTAACATGCACATTGTTAAACAAAACCCAGCACCCTTATGGCTTGTGTGGAGCTTGACGTACGGTGACTTACTAGCGGGATGTTGGGCCAGGATCTTGGCTTTATATCTTTGTGTCTCAGTTTCCTCATCTGTAAAATGGGGATCTTAATAGTAGTCGCCCCACCAGTGGAGATGGAATGAGTTAATAGTATATAAAGGGATTCAACATAGTATGCTCTCAGTAATGTGGCTATTTTTGCTCTGTGGTAATTTGAATGCATGTATATCCTAGATTCTCAAAAGACCTGTTGTGGCAGCCATTGTGGGTGTTGAACCCATATCCCCTGTGCACTCTCTTTTCCCAGACGTGGTGATGGTGTCCGACACAAGCCTGAGCCCTTCCTCTTGAATCCGGTGCAGAGTTGGTGAGCGTGGGCCAGAGGCACTGAGTGGTTAACACCTCCAGGAGCACCCTTTAGCCAAGGGTGCGTGGGAATGGGACACCCTTGGGTGTGCCCCTTGGGTCAGACATTTCTTGGGCATGTTCTATTCTGCCAGTCCCCAGTGAGTCTGAGGCTCAGCTGCCCACAGTGGGCATCTGTTCATTAATACACACATTATCGGCCTTCCTTCTCTGTGTCCCTTCCCCATTCTTTATTGCTATTTCTGGGGATCAGCTTTAATTTTTTTTTTAATGTTTATTCATTTTTGAGAGAAAGAGAGAGAGAGAGAGAGAGAGAGAGAGGGAGAGGCAGAGAGAGAGACACACACAGAACTTGAAGACAGCTCCAGGCTCCACACTGTCAGCACAGAGCTCGATGCGGGGCTCAAACCCACAAACCATGAGATCATGACCTGAGCCGAAGTCCGACACTTGGCTGACTAAGCCACCAAGGCTCCCCTGGGGATCAGCTTTAAAACAAGCTAGCTGCTTTACTCCATCCTTGTCTCAGATCTGCTCCTGAGCTCAACCAAAGACAGTTGTGATACAAATGGTCCTAGGAAGTAGACTCTCGGGATGAGCCCCTGGGACTGAATCACTCACCGGCCAGTTGGCACCAAGGACCACATTGCTGGTAGGAGCAGAGTGGTTCCAGCTCCTGGTATGCAGATTCTCTCACCTGACTGGGTTAGGAAGAGGTGCGGGTGGGAGAGAATGCCCTGGTTTATCTCGCGGCCCTAGCATCTGAGAGGAGGGGAGCCGGGGGGGCCGCTGGTAACTCAGGACTGCAGAGTTGTTTAGGTGAGGTTAACTGCCGTGAAAGCCCTGAAGGAGGAAAGTGTTGGTCAGCCCGCTATCAACCTAGGACCCAGTGCGAAAGCCAGAAGACTGTGCGCTCAACTGGACCTTTCATTCCCAAAGCTGGAGGGCAGACTGTGCCGAAAATCAGACCCAAGATCTGAACCGGAGGAGTAGAGAAGGCACGCGGGAGGCTAAATGCTCAGCCCGGCGGGCCTTCTGTGTTGAAGTCAGCGAGCTGATAGAGAGAAGCGGGGGCCGTGAGACCTCGGATGGGAATGTTCGTGTGGATATGCTTGATAAACCTGAGCCTTGGGGCTGGGAGAAGCGGCCCCTCCTCTTTGCTAGAGCTTCCCGTGGGTGAGACACAATGCCGAGGCCTCACCTGCACCTGCGCTGGACAGCGTGGGCCCCTCCACAACACTCCCGCCCCGGCTTCTCCTCCTTGTGGTCCACACCAATAACTAGCGTGGCCTGAGGGGGTTGGGATTGTCTCTGTAGGAGGAGGAAATGGACTCTACCAAAAGAGCTGCCGGACCTGGCTGATGCGTAGTGGCGGGAACCAGGAGAACAGCCCCAGGAGTGGGTCCTGAAGGTCCTGTACCAGGGCAGCGAGGCTGTAAGGCTGAATGGGGAGATGACTGATACGGGAGCACTCTCCCGTGACTCAGCGCATGAGCCCATCTCCTGGTGCCGCCGGGATGGCTTCCAGTGGCTTAGATACGAAGTCAGTCCACAGTACATGAGATGGAGATAGTAAAACTGTGGTGGCAGAGCACCAAGGAGGGACCAAAAGCCTCCAAGAGGTGGACTTATTACAATGGGCATAGTACGACATAAGACGAGCGAACTCACCAATGTGCTATGCTGGGCGTACCGAGGCAAGGCGTGGAGTGCTGGCCTAGCCCATCTCGCAGCGGGCCTCGTGGGTCCGCAGACCCACCCGTGGTCATTTCCCCAGTCCCTGCGTGGGTCATTGGCTTGGACACGCGCGACAGCTGGCAGAGCCCTCAGTGTGGTTCCTTACCCTGTGGTGTAAAAGGCCTCCTCATAGGGAACGTGGAGTGGAGGCCCCTAAAACTGTCCCCACCCCAGCCAAGATAGTAAATCAGAGCCATACCGCATTCTGGGAGGCTGGCCGAGATTAGAGCAGCTCTCAAGGACGTAAAGAATGCGGGAGTGCTGGTTCCTATCAGATCCCCATTTTGCTCGGGCGTACAGCCCCTGTAAAACCTGAAGGATCACAGGAGATGATGGGGAATTAGCACAATCTCAACTACGTGCGGGAGCCTCAATCTCACTGCCTGCCGATCGAAACGCCTCGGGCACTTAGTAAGCGCCTACTGATCTGCGGAATGTTACCTTCCACCCCCACAGGACACACGGGAGGGGCAGAAGCACTTCAGAGTCACCTGGGGCAGAGGGCAGTGCGCATTCAGTGCCTTACCCTTGCTCTCCCTGTCACCGAGGTTATGGGAACTCTCCTGCTCTGTCACCACAGAATCTGAAGGGATCCTGATCATCTGAACCGGGCTCGCTTGGCGCCCGGGTCAGCCTAACTAAGTGGAATCCACGTTTCCCAGAATTCCGTTTCCTGCGTCTCTCTGGGGTAGCTCGGGTCGCAAGAAGGACGGTTTGAGAGGTTTAGCTAAGATGGGACTGAAGCCACGGACATGTTCGTTTCACGCCTGGAAGGTGATGGCTCAGCGTGAGACGCTGCTGCGACCCCGTCTGTGGTCACTTAGCTGCTGACTTGTGTTGTCAGGGGGTAGCAGCCATGTCTCCAGCTTTGCCACCTCTTGCCACTACGTGTGCCAGCCCTACTTCAGGTGCTGGGGATGTGGCAAGACAGGACACGTTCCTGCTCTTACCGAGCGCATAGTCTCTCTGAGGTCAGTGAAGGGGGTGGAAAGTGCTTCAAAAACCGGTTCTTTGCAGCAACCCTGTGCTCTTAACCCTCCTAGGATCTAAATGACCTCCCGGGACAGTATGAGCCTACCGTTGGGGTTACGATGACCAAGGCCATCCCAGCCTTTCCATCTCTCCCTCTCGGTTTCTATCTTTCTTTCTCTTCTGGGTTTGCATCTTGAAAGAGAAGAGTCTGCAAAGACACCCTCTGAACCGTCAGCAGGGGTCACTTCGGAGAAGTGACTTTGGGAACAGGGTTTTCCTGCTCCTTTAACACACCATGGAGGCAGAGAAATTACATAATGTGCCCGAGATCACACGGCTGGCAGTTACAGAGCAGAGCGGAGGCCTTGTCCCCCTGACTGCTTCGCACATCCCAGTTCCTCCCATGACCAAAGACAGTCCTTTGCGCCTCTCATCCCTTCCGGCTCAACTCGGCCTCCAGACTTCCAACTCGGACTTTCCCCTGAAATCCCCTTGTGCCCTCACTGCCTTTGCCGAGGCTCTGCGGTAGAGGGACAGAATTAGAACTTGCCTCGTGGTGGGAGGTGGTAGCAATGGCTGCAGAAGAGAAGTGACTTTCAACTTCTAGGAATTGACTCTGACAATCAGATCGGGCAAGGGGCTGAGTCACCGGCAGGCCCCTCTGGCTGGGTTTTAATCAGGTCAGATGGCGCAGGGCGTGGGGGCGGGTGGGGGTGAAGAGGGCTCGGTTCCGCTTCCTCCCGTAGAGGCCCAGGCCCTTTCTTGCAGTTTCTGTCTCTTTGATGGGGAGGACTTGCCCAGCAGGTGTCAATCCAGGCCACCTGGGTGGGCTAAATTTAGGTCCTAAGATGTCAAAGCTGTGAGGACCCAGTATCTTGTTTTGCAGGTGAAGAAGTTGAAAGGGAGAGAGGTCAAGAGACCTGCCCCAGGCCCCACAGCTGGACTCACAGCTGGAACTCAAACCCAGGCCTCTCCAAAAGTCACCACACCAACTCCAGAATGAGTGCTCTTTCTAAACACCCACCAACCTGGGCTACCGTCCTGAGACCAGCCCTGCCTTGGGGTTGAGGGTAGGGAATGGGGTACTGGTCTGTGTCTGAGACCAAACACTGTTTTGGGGGCAGACATCTGGCTTCTAATTCTGGTTCTGCAATTTACTGTATGACCTTAGGCAGCTTCTTCATTTCTCTTGAAAGTAGGCATCATGGATATTGTTGGATTCAAGACACAACTGTAACCCAATTGCCTAGGACATAGTAGATAGTCAATGAATGCGAGTTCTGTTTTCTTTATGTAATGATTTCCTAAGTGACTTTGGTGGAATCCTGGGGCTCTTTGACAATATCTCAGGGGTCCTGGCTGGGTGGGACCAAACAAACGGGGGCTTGGAGCTCCCCAGCCCCATCCTTCTTCCCTACCCCCACTGCCACGAATGTATGTCCCCCATGAACCAGAGTATTTCTGTCTTTATCTGTCATATGGTTTGAGTTATGCCTGAAATTTTTTTAATGAGCCTGCTACTAAAAATCTGGCCATCCTCCACGGCCTTAAGTTTGCAAACTCAGAGAGGACCTAGTGGAATCGCAGAGAAATAAGAATCACAGTGCTATTTTAACGTTCATGCATTTGGAACCTGCATTAAGGAATGTTGTGTTTGATTGTTGGTTTCCTGGGGCGGCAGGAGGCTGTGGCCACCTTGTGGGTTCCCACTCAAGTGCTATGGCCCACTTCCTTTCATGCTAATGGAACCCACATTTCAGTTGACCACTGGGTGCCCCTATGATTCACAGAACCCCTTCCCCACCACAAGGAGGGAGGAAACGTGCGTTAATATGAACAAATCACAGTGGTTCCATCCTTCTTGCCAGTGATCAACTAGGGCGTGGGTGACAGGCCTGTGACAAGACTCTGCCCATGAGACAGGAGGAGATGTTTATGGGGGAGGAGGTTTCTGGAAAAAGATGTCCCTTTTGATTAAAACCAAAAAGCTACGTGGAGAAAAGCTGTCCCCTTCTTCTGCCTGCCCATGTAGCTGTGTGGCCACCTGACCTTCAGCACCCGTCTGAGACTTGAGGGCACCGGCCTGAGGACAAAGTGAACCCCCAAGAGCATCTGTACTAATCCCCAATTGCTACAATAATGCCACGAAACAACCATTCCCCAAACCCAGTGACTGACAATAGGCATGTGTTTGCGTGCTCACAGGTCACAGGTCAGCAGGTTCACCACGGTTCAGCTAATTTAGGCTGGGCTGGGCTGGGCCACTCTGCTTCAGGCTGTGGGTCAAGTTCCAGTCTGTTCCACATGTGTTTATTCTGGGGCCCTAGGGCAGGGGCCGCAGCAAAACCAGGGACAGCTCTTCCCCCAGCAGATCACAGGAGCTCAAGGCCAAACCAACTGGCACAAGCACATTTAAGGCCTTGGCTCATGTCATGCCTGCTACATTCCAGTGACTAAAGAAAGCCACAGGCTGGGCCCAACATAGCGGGTTGGGATGTACATTCTCCCCAGGGGAAAGAAGGCCAGTAAATATTTGCTGACCGGTACTACTCCAGCCTATCACAGAGGCATGCACCTGAAAATGGCCCTGTCTCCCTGCGGCTTCCTCCTCTGTGACACAGGAAATTCTGCCAGCTGAGAATGGCCAAGGGAAGCCGGGGTGCAGGGAGCGGCTGCGTGGCCTCCTAGGGAGAATTAATTGTGAGAAAACGTGGATTCTGGAGTAAGTGACGGAGCCTGAGCACAAAGCAGAGTCCCAGAGTTGAGGCAGTGCCTGGAAACTGAAAGCCCCCTAATTCCACTCTCCTAGCGAGATACGTGCTACACACCCAAGGGAGAAAGGCATCGTGTGGGTTTGAACTAACAGAACAGCTTCACTGGGGTGCCTTGCTGGCTCAGTCAGCGGAGTATGTGATTTTTTTGTTTAATGTTTATTTTTTGAGAGAGAGAGTGGGAGAGGGGTGGAGACAGTGGGAAACAGGATCAGAAGCACTGACAGCACAGAGCCCGATGTGGGGCTCAAACTCACAAACCGCAAGATCACAACCTGAGCCAAAGTCAGATGCTTAACCAGCTGAGCCATCCAGGCACCCTAAGCATGTGGCTCTTGATTATGGGGTTATGACTTCAAGCCCCAATTGGGTATATACAGCTTACTTTAAAAAAAAAAAAAAATCATCATCTCTTTCTCTGTAAAAGAACAACTTCATCAACTTATGCATCGCATTAGGACTTAAGCACTTTTACTCCAGGGACTTCCTGACTGACCAGAGTGTTTGTCACAGACCTGGGAGCTGCCTGGGCCTCAGGCCCTGGAACCTTCAGTAAGGGTCTGAAGCCGGGCCAAGACCAAGGCAGAGTCTAGGTGGAGCAGAGGCGGGTGCAGGAGACTGAGCGCCTCAGAGGACGGCCAAGGTGCCCAGAAGGCCCTGAGAGGTCCACCACACAAACAGAGGGGCGGAGGCCAACTGAGGCCGATGCCGCCCAGTCAGATTCATGGGCCTGTGGAAGGCCCCACTGGAGGACAGCCAGAACTACCCAGGGGAAGTAGCAGGCAGGGGTTTGTGCTGGACTAGAGGTCTGGGCAAGGATGTGGGCCTGGGGGGGCTGGGTGTGATCTCTTTGTACCCATAGGCTGGTGAGACCCGGACAGACTTATGTCTTGGGCTGAGGATCCCGGGTTCAGTACCCACGTCTGCTGTGTCTCTAGACCCCCTGTGTCCAGCCCCGGGTCAGAAGAGAGTGGGCAGTGGGGAAGTCTGCTCAACGGGCAAGAAAATAATAACACGAACAACAAGAAACTTAACAACAGCAGCTGCTTCTGTCCACAGGGTGTGGACGGTGTCCCAGGAGACCCTAAAAAACACCTAGGGTATTTGATGTCTTACAGGCCCAGGTGTTTCCCTGCCTCCCTCCCCGCGCTGCCTGGGGTGCCCCACTGATTCCAGGCTGGGCTCTGGGGGACTGGCTCGTCCACAGGGAGCTCAGCCAGTCCGACCGCGAGGCTCAGTGACAGAGAATGTGGTCAAGTTTGTGGCTTCAGTGGCCAATCACAGGCACTCTGGTGCGTGCCCCAAATTAGTGAGATGTGTGTGGTGGAAGGGGTGGGCGGCATGTCTTGCTGGGCATGATCGGGCACCCAGGGGCCACACCGGCAGAGGTGAAACCTGGTGGTGGCAAGAGAAGAAGGGAGGAGGATGGTGGCTGGTGAGGAGCAGGGGACGTTTGGGGACTTTAGGGAAGTCAAATGTGTCATGGTCTACTGTGACCAGCCGGGCCCTGGGCACTCTGCCCACGTGATCTCATAACCGCCCTGCTTTGCAGGCTGTCCCCGTCTCGCAGATGAGGAAGCTGAGACTCGAGGAGGGAAGTAGCTTGTACTGGAATTCAGAGAATGCCGATCAGCCAATCATTCAAATTTCAAGCCAATCTCTGAGAGGGTCTAGCTGGGCGGGCAGGCGTGGCAGACACCCTCTGTGGCCCTCCAGCCTCTATCTCCTTTTCTGAGACCTGCACCTCCCCCGGGATGGCACCCCACAGGCCCTGTTAGCGGCCCACCTCTCTGGCCCCCTGATGACACCAGGGGTGAACGCTGACTCAGGCTGGGCCAATCAGCTTCTCTCTTTTGCAACTTAGCACTGAGGGTCAGTGATGCTGAGCTGCCTTTCGGTTAGCTATTCGAAATGAAACATAAAGCAGGGTCAGACTGGCTGTATTTGGCCATGCGTTCATAAAATGGCAGAGAAAAGACACAATCGTAGAGAATCTGAAAGCTGCTTAGAGGAGAGAAAGGGAGACACGGAGGGTGGGGAGGGTACCTGAAACAGAGGAGCCAGGCAAACGGGGGCCAGAACCCAGACGTTAAAGCCCAAAGAGTCAGAACAAAAGCACCGAGCTGCCGTCAGCCTAGAATCCACAGATGC